>NC_046200.1:12272047-13704094 GCF_011004875.1 Balearica regulorum gibbericeps
TGGATGCACACCATATAGCTGCTTGTTATTGGAAATCAATACCACTCATGGACTCATCAGGGAAAAAACAGTTACTGAAGCTGCGATGCTACAAAGAATCACAGCTAATTCAGCTGACAAACCTGCAGCCCAGCCACTACCTCCAAAGCTAAACTCTTCCCTGGCACTTTGTTCGAAGTCAATATTGCATGAAACAAGAATGAAGATGGTATAGGTTGATGGAATGCACAGTGGTCTAATTTAAATGATTAATTTATTATTGAAAGATTTTCTTCTCTCAGAAGATAAGCTGAATCTAACCAGAAGGTTTGTGTATTTCAGTGCATTAGATCACACTGTTGTATATTTCATGAACGGAATATTTAATGAATGTTCTTTTAGCTTGGTTTTATTTTGATGTCTTTCCATATCCTTTTAAAACAGATTTGTTTAAAAAGTAAATCACTGACAAAGATTAATGTTTGCTGGCAGACCCACTGCAGGCAGGAAGCTTATCCATTGCCCCTCAGTGATTCTGTATGTCTGGCTCCCATCCCTCAAGCTCTTTACAAGCAATAAATGTGATAAATTTTTCTCCAAGCTGAGCAAGGGGGGAGCTGAGTGGATGTGCTCAAGTGAAACAATGCTTTTCTGTGTCTGTGTCCATTACATATAGAAAACATGTGAGACGTACCTTGAAAGGTATGGCAGGTAACAGCAAGCAGGGTTGTATGCACACACCGATCCTTTTTAAGCACAGGAATGCATACACATATACAGAGGTGATTGCATAGCCACAGAGAAGATTTAGCAGAGGCTGCACATGTATGGGCTGTGTGCATACAGACAAGACGCTTATGCGAAGGCTCTTTATATCAGGCTACATGCATAGACATGGGCTGTGGCAACACATGCAGGGTTGAAAGCATGGAGGCCGTACAAGCCCCACGCAGGTACCCCGACCCCTGCGAATACATGTCCGGCAATCAGCGAGACACCTGGCCCGGCTGTCGCCTGCATCACGGGAACCACGGGGCTTTCCCTGGGTCTGACACTCACCGGGCGGCCCGGGGACCGGGCAGAGGCCAAGCCCCGGCGGCACGGGGTGCCAAGGACGCACCGCCCTGTGCCGGGGCAGACCCGCCGGCCGGGGAACAGAGCCCGGCGCAGGAGCCGCCCGCGCCGCCCGCAGCAGGGGGCGCCCTGGGGCCGCCGAGCGCGGCGGGACGGGACGGGGGGACCGGGAGGACCGGGAGGACCGGACGGAGCCGCTGCTGCCCCGGGGAGCCCCGTGGGAGGGTCCCCCGCGCCCCGCGGAGGGAAGAAGGGGCGCGAATGGCCACCCGCAGCGGCGTTTCCCGGAGAGCCCCGGCGGGCCCGGGCCCCCCAGAGCCCGGGCGGGCACGGCAGCAGCTCGGGGCGTACCGCCGGCTGCAGGAGTGTCCCCTGCGGCCCCGCGGACACCCTTCCCTCGCCGCGCCCTTTGAGGACACTTTTGGGGCCGGAACAAGCCTACAGAGGTGCCGTATAAAGAGGAGACAAAGTCGGAGGAGAGTGCGGTGTTCTGTTTTTTCCTTCTAACCTGTGCACCCACGCTCCGTGTTAGCGAGCTAAGACTGCGCAATGGGATCAGCATTCCTACGGCCGTTGGTCATTTTGAACCAGAGGAAGTCTGTTCACCCCAAATTACTGTGCTGATTTAACATGGTAAATGAGTACCTGTTAGAGACTGTCCTTGGTTTGCCGCGAGCCCTGACGTGCCGCTGCTTCACCTGCCTTACAGCACAGTACAGCGCCGCACACGAGCACCTGCAAACTCAGACCTTTCACCTTCACCTTTGCCATCCCACAGCGCTACACCCGAAAGTTTCCGTTACTGGCGTCACCGCTCCAGCACAGCCCAGTGTGCCGCAACCTCCTTCGCTAATACACAGGGTCAACTGAAAACTTCCATTACTGAGCTATTAACTCTGGCCAGGCCAGGCCTCCCTGGCTCTTTGCTGGCGGAGCTCCAAGCATGGTCCTGATGCAGGAGGTGCTCTTGGGCAAAACTCCTGATAGAATCAGCTGAAGCTGAAGCCATTGGAGGGAACAAGACCATCCTGCAGACGAGATCAGAAGGGTGAGAGACTGGACAAGGTGCTTTTTCCCCACCCATTCCCAGCTGGTATAGAGGAGAATGATCTTGACAACTGTTTCTGACACAGGAGCCTGGGGACACATCCTGCCCCAAAATGGGGCCACTTCTGTCATCCTGGTTTGCTGTAAGGTCCATTAAGACCTATTAAGCTGAACAAAAGCCCCGGGAGCAAAGGAAGATGGAGCAGGACAAGGAAAGGAAAATGATACAGGAAATGCAGAAGGATTCTTTCCCTATTTTAATGGTAATGTGGATGCTGACATTAAAGCAGGAATGGGAGACGGTGCAGATAGGGAGAGGCTTTTAACTCCCTGTACAAACAGAAATACAAAAGCCCCTTTGGCCACAGTGCTAACAGCAGAAGCTTGTAAATATTTAATGATTCCCCACGGCATTGTTTGACCCCTCTGATCCCCATGCTACCAGAGGCAATTGACAGAAAACTGTTGGGGAATCACTTCACTGAAAAATTTAACAGTCAGGCAGGGTGTGAAAGCTAAACAGCTCTGAAAACGGTCAGGTCTCACATGGCAGGATCGCTTGCAAATTAATATTGCATAGCAAAGGCCCAGAAAAAGCTCTTTTTAAAGGTGCCAGCTAGGCCAGCGCTATGGCACGGGAGGAATGAAGCAAGGAGAACGGGCAGGTTTCTGTGGCGCAGTACCCATACTGTGCTGTGCCGGAGCCTAGTGCCAAGCTGCCGCTGCACCATAGGTACTGCTGCCACATCTCTGCTGCCCCGGGAATCCTGCTGCCCCAAAACCGTGGCATCGTGGTCCCTGCTGTGACCGCACTGCTATCCCAGTCTCTGTGCTGCTGTTGCTACTGTTGTCACATTAATGAACCCTGTCCTGCTGCCAGGCTGCCACCTCACTGCCATCCCAGCTGCTGAGGGATCACTGCTCCTCTGCTGTTACGGACATGTGACTGCTTGATACCGCACTCTTGCTAAACTGGGTCTGTAGCCACACTACAGACACTATAGGACTGTCATGCTCTGCAGGGGTGATAGCATGCTCCTTTTTTGCTCCATGACACTCCTTTACCACTTGGCCACTCCAACGCTATCCTGCTACCAGGCCAAAATTATACGAAACATCCTCCCCACACTCGCTTTTCTCGCCACTTTCCCACTTTGCTGCGTTATCACACGTGTCCCTTGCCAGCTACACCCATGAGTCACTGCACTGCTCTCACACTGCACCGAGCTACTGCTGCTGTAGGGCCACTTTAAAACACCGCTGTCCCACTGTCACATGCATTGTATAACCAGCCTGTACTCACACTGCACTTCGGTCACCAGGTAAGTCTGTGGCGTTGCCCTCGCGCTAACTTACAGCCATGCTTCCAAAACTGCAGCATGGTGGTAACACCTCACTCACTGCCTTCTGGTACAACGGGATGGTGCTGTCAGATCAGCACAGCCCTTTGCTAATATCACACCAGAAGTAATCACTGCTGTATAGAATAGCTCCCATCTGGAATATTGTATTACTATATCATTAGACTGCTAAACTCTCCTGTCAGTCTACAACACTACACAATTATCACACTCATGCACTGCCAAACTCCTACCGCATGGCACCGGTATCACATCTCTGTTCTGCCACAGGATTGCGTTACCACACCACCGCATCGTCAGTGCTGTGTTCTCCAGGCACTCGGTGCTGTGCGGCACTGCATGCTAACCCGGTATAAACTCCACAGCAGAGTGCTTTTCTGCAGCCGCCTCACTGATCTAGTGTGCAAACATGTCATTAGACTAAGATGACATCCTGGCTTATACTAATACATCATTACACTACCCTACATTTGTTAATTTGTGTACCACTTTGTATACCACTCAATGGTAAAATGCCCTAAAAGAGTATTACTCTTTTATTATATTAGAACATCAGTGCACCAATATAGCATGAGCTTAATTAATAAAATATCACTGCATCCTGTATCCTGGCAGTATCTTAGCATTCTCCTGGAGTACACACCCACAGTGCACTATATTGCTGTGCCGGTTATATAAACACAGCACTTCTGCCTTCACTCTGTCTTTTTTTCTGCACAGCTACAAATCTGTCTCACTCAGACACAACCCTGTAGTCCTGGGCTGCTCCTTTTTGCTGTTACTGCAATAATGACATCCTCTGTGAAGTCATCCCTGCAATCTTTTCTGCGTATCTGATTGTACCACCGTAGTGTCTGCATCTGCGGCCACATCACTGCACCACCATGGAACAATAGGGTGATGTTCCACATCTGTAGAGCTGGGACAAGATATACTGGTGCTGCTGGACCACAGTGCTCTGCTGCTGCAGATATGCATCACTGTGCTCCTCTCCTTCTATGTACTGCAAAATTACTGTTTTAACTGTTTCACAGTGGGCTGTGTGGGCTGGAGAGAAGTTCTTGTATTAAATAAATTGTCTGCTGAGCTGTTGGTCTCTTCTAATTACAACGTGGAGCAGTCTGGTGTTACAGCACCTGCAGCCTTATACTGCAGTTTTGGACACTTAGGCGCCTGGGACCCTGCCTCAGCCCAGGCTGCAACTTGGGCTCCTGCAGGTTTAAGTCCTTGCCTGTCTCAGAACATCACTCACATTTTTACACCATGCTTAGCATTTGTTTCTTCACTCACAGAAACAAAATTTCTATTATTCAGTTCTATGACAGAATTTCCACAGTTCTTATCCTTAGGCATTTATTCATCCCAGGATTTTGATAGCACTACAAAAAAAGTGTTAACATATCTCTTCCTGTAACCATCTCTTTGTGTATCCTACATTATAGTTCCCTTTCTTGTATCCACGAATCCCCTGTACAGCCCTACTACAGCCCACTCCTAAAAGCCAGTCCTAAAATCTCCCCTAGATGGTTGTTCTCTCATAATTACTTCAACCAAAGCAAGTGAGAGATGAATAGAGAGAGAAATGAGAATAATATTATGCTCTAAAAGAAAGATATTGGTGTTTGTTTATAAGCACTGGTGCAATGTACCTATTGAAAAGATGAAAACTAGAATTGTATCCATCTCCTTTCTGTGTTCGACAGAACGCAATTAAGTTTTGCTAAGTTTACAGCTTTCAGAAGTGTCTTATGACACGGGAATGCAAGCAGCAAAGCAGGTAAAATAAAGATGCTCTTCAGGTAAGGATTGAGTTCAAAACCAGAGAGGTTTCTGTGAATGGGAGCCCTGGCATAGGTTTGTTTGTATTTCTGACACTTTGGGGACGTACAGCTCCATAGACTTAAAAATCTGTTCTCAGATACATCTTCACTTTCCTCAGAACTACAGGTACAGCACAAGTCAGAGCTGAGCCCACAGATTTCAAAGCCTGGTGCTGGAATATTGCTTTTTGTAACCTGGTTGAGCAGCAAGCCACTCACCAGGCCCTTCCTTATTGCTACTACAAAATTTTCATCTAGACTTCTGGTACACCATTGGCACAGAGAGGGTAATACTGATTCTGAGTTAAACACAACCACAACATTCATAAATAGCAGACTGTCGGTGAGGATGCAAAATTGTTAAGGAGAACAGATGTGCTTTGATTTTCCTCTGGAGAAGTCAAGATGAATAGAAGTAG
This sequence comes from Balearica regulorum gibbericeps, assembly GCF_011004875.1. Taxonomy (NCBI): domain Eukaryota; kingdom Metazoa; phylum Chordata; class Aves; order Gruiformes; family Gruidae; genus Balearica; species Balearica regulorum. The sequence continues at coordinate 12,277,748 of NC_046200.1, forward strand.
ACAACGCTTCCTGACACCAGATTAAACAGATGCGGGTGTATCACCTCCTTCTGCCCAATTACAAAAATTCTTCTCATTCTCTCCATAATCTTAATTTGAATGGGCACCCTGCAAAGCCTCCCAAACCCGCTTTAAAAACAAAAACAAAAAACAAAACAACAACAAAAAAGAACAAACAAACAAACCCAATGACAACAAACCCCACAAATCACAATTCTGGTTTAATCGATCACTTCCAGGGCTGGAACTTAGCTGCCCAGGCTACTGGCTTATACCTATAATTGTGCCTCTGGGAGATTGCAGTTACATTAATCTTCCTGGAGATTACATCTCCCAGTAACATCCCTAAATGGCTCTAAAAAAATTTCGAGCCAGTCTCCCTCTGCCTTTTCATTTTTAGAGGGTAGCCCTGTTGGGTAATTTCACTACCAGAAGCAGCTAAAAGCGACAGCTTTGTACCGAAAGAGCTTGCAAACACCGAAAGCATCTGTTCCATCCTAACATAGTGACTGGGAAGGCTTCGGAATTGGGTCAGGATTTTTTTTGTCATCCTCCCCACTACCTTCTCCTGACAGCTTCTGCCATCAGAAATGATTCATATGCTGATTGTACAGAAATGTACCATAAGGAGATGTAAACAAATACAGCAAAGCAAGGCGGGGAGCCAGAGAGATGGAAACTAATAAGTAAATACATTTTTAAAATTCGCTTCTCTGACTCTCACCCTCAGCAGGCAGAGCCACAACTTCCCCCGGCGACAGGGAAAGCACCGGCACTTCCCGCGCCAGCACCACCGAGAGCGCCCTCGCAGCGCCCGGGGGCTGCGGGCAGCTCCGACCCGCGCCCCCTCCCCGGCGCGGAGTCCTCCTCGGTACCGGCCCCGCAGCGCCCCGGCGGTGCCGCAGCGCCGGGAGAAGTTCGGCAGGGGCGGCCAGGAAGCAGTGCATTTACAGCTGCGAGCTGCGCCCGGAGGCGCGGGGGGCTCCGGAACGAGGAGCCGAAGGTCCGTGAGCGGGCAGGAGGAGGGGGCGCGGAGGGCGGGCAGGCAGGCAGGGAGGGAGCGAGGGAGGGAGGGGGCGAGAGGCGCTTTGCCCCTTACCTGGCCAAAGACCGAGCTGAGCATGGGGTGCAGCTGGTGGAAAAGGGGGTCCGCTTCCACCGACCGATCGCTGCCGCTGGACTTGGTGGAGTACTTGCTGCTGGATTTGGACAGAGGTGAAGCGCCTTCCGAGAGCTTTAGGGACTCTCTGCTGGACCTCTGCCTGTGACTGAAGAAAAAGTCCTCCTCTGCCTCCTCCCCATCCCTGTCTGAGAGCTGATGCTGGTCCTGGGGGTGACCGTGGCTGGCGTGCGGCGGGAGGTGGTGGTGATGCCTGGATGTCCGCACCGGTTCCTTGCCGCTGCCTCTCCTTGGACCTCCTTCCCCCGGCTCCAGCTGGCTCTCTCCCCGTCCATGTGACAGCTTCCCTGCGCCCCTCGCTCCGTCCTCCCGGGCGCCCGGGTGACAGAGCGGCCTGCGGGCACTGGGCTCCCCGGGGAGCGGCTCCTCGCTCTGCTCCCTCCCCGCCTGCCCGCCTTGTCCTCTGCCGTCCCGGGTGCGGCTGCCGCGGGGCTGAGGCTGGGCGCCCGCCGCCCTCCGGCTCCCCGCCGCCTTCAGCAGCGAAGTGCGGGACTCGCTCTTCGCCATGGAGGAGCCGCTCATCGCGGGGCCGCTAGAGCCGCATCCCCGGCCGGGCGGAGCGCTGCCGCTGCGGGCAGGGCTGCGGCGCGCCGCTCACGGCATGTCCTGCGGAGACCCGCTTAAATCCCGCACCGCGGCCCATGTGACAGCGCAGACAAAGGCCGCGGAAGGGGCGCTCCGGCGGGCACCGTCCCCCCGCCGGGGCTCCCCCCCCGCGTCGCCGCCTCTCCAGGTGAGCCGGGGCCTCCCCCCGCCGGGGGCCGGCTCAGGCCGGGGCGCGCCTGCAGGCGAAGCGGCGCCGCCGAGGGGGGTGCGGGCGGCGGTGGCGGGCGGCGCTCCCGCAGCGCGGCGGGCGGGCAGAGCCCGGCGGGAAGGGGAACCGCAGGGCCGCAGCCCCCCCCCCCCCGGTGCGGCGGCGGGCCGGAGCCGTGGGAGCATCGCCCCCGGCGGCGGCGCGGACGGGGAGGACGGGGGCGGCGGCGCGGGAGGCGATGAAGGGGGAGGCCTGACCCCCGAGGGTCCCGCGTCTCTCAGGGAAGGAGCTTAGTGCCTCCGAGGGCAGAGCCGGGAAGGCGAGCACTGCTGCCCCACGGGGTGACCCACCTGCCCTCACGCGTACCGCTCAGAAGGTCCCTCCGCTCTGGCACCGGGAACCGGCACGCTGCGGGGACCGGATCCCACCTGAACGCTCCACCTGGGCGCTCAGCCTACCGAAACGGGACCACGGTCGATGCCGGCTCAACAGGTCAGCACCCACAGGTCTTACAGTTATAACTGAGAGGATTCAAAGCCTTGATCCAAATCCCAGATTTCCTAAAGTTCAGGAGAGAAGGCTCTGCGCTCAGCCGCTGCCTCTCTGACATAGCCCACAGGGGAAGTTTTGATCCAGCCTTTGAAATGGACATAGAGGCTTTGTTAGGGCACAGCATAAAAGGATATAAAAGTGAAGGAGCTTCTACCTAAAAAGCTGATTACTTAACGTCTTTGTAATCAAACACAGGTAATTAAGTGGCAACAGGTGATTCAATAATGATGTTCTGTTTAAAAACAGTGAAAGATAATGGTGTCAAATCAGACATATGTTCCCAACGAGGAAAGGACCCGGTTCCTTCTTGCTCATCTTCAGACAGTGATTGTGCCTCACCGCCAGACTTGGATACCTCAGCAGTTTATGTACCCAGAAAGATGAAGGTGTGATTATCGCATAATAAGCTTACTCATGCTAGCTCTGCTCTTGCTGGCACATGCACAGCAGTTACTATGTGATGACACAGTCTTCTCTGCAACAACCCAAGTGCAACTCCTCTCTGCAGCCTGGGGTCCCGCTGCAGCCTGTGCTGCTGTGCCCCCACCACTACAGTCATGCGTGCTGGTCAGGGCAAAGCTGCCGCAGAAGGAGAATTACACTGCGGCCCTGGCTCAGTGTGCTCTGTCCCCTCAGCTGTACTATCAGCACCAGATGCGCAGCAGCCATGTACAATTCCTGCATGAGGTGCCCTCCATCCATCCTCAGGATGGCAGAGAGGAGAGCCTGGTCCCTCTGCTCCTCTCCTGCGTTGGATGCTTGGCAGCAGCTGTCATGCTGGCTAAATGGGCTGTTGAAGGGGTTTGTGGTGGGGCCATTTGTCGAGCAGCAATTTCCCACTCATACCTGCAGCATCATTTCAGCTTCTAATTACAGCCAAGGTACTTTTGGGGGGTTTTGGTTTGTTTGTGGTTTTTTTTTTTTTAAACATGCTGTTCCTCTTTGATATCAGCAGTGCAGAACCACTACTCATGGCTGGATGAACATGAGCCCTCGATTTCCCTACTGCAGCTGCATTGCTGGAGCCATGGCTGCTACAGGGGTCCTTCTGCCAGGAAGTTCAGAGGTTGCAGGAGGCTGAAATGAACATTTCTCAATACCTCTCTGTCCCGGGGATGTTAATTCCGTTGGGATGTAACATTGCTTCCCGAGAAGCTGCCGTTTCTGGAGTTGCAGCTGGTGCTGACAAGGCATTGCTGTGAGGAAGTTCACACAGATAAGATTCCTGTCTAGCCTAACACAGCTCTCACCCTCCTTGGGGTCTTTTGAGCTATTCCTGAGGAGTGTAGCGACACTGCTGTCTACAGGTGGGTTGTAGCTCCTTGCCTCAATCAACTCAGTGCTGCAGAATTTGGAGCAGATGCCTCATTAGTGAGAAGGGACTCACTAGTGCAGGTGTGATTCATCACTTTGGAGAGCACTTCAGGGATCAGGGCAAGAAACAGCTTGACTAACAGAGGCAATAATAATGCAGGCAGGGGCCATGTTACAGAACCAAGCAACAAAACAGCAGCAGCAGCTGAAAAAAAACTATGAAATGGGATAGGGTGAGAGCACAAACCAGAAATCTGGCTGTCCATGACACCTGTGTTTGGGTTTCAGCTAGGAACAAAGCCCCAGAGAATCTGGGATCTGGAATGCATCTTCCTCACAAATTCATTTTGGAGGTTCTTCATGTATCTCCTTTTCTAGACAAATTAATCTTGGGATCACAGTGGCTGCATAGCATCCACTGCATACTAAAGAGCTAGCTATTCTGGAGCCAAATGCCAGGGAACAACAGTGCCTGGCTGCAGAGAGAAGCACATAATTCCAGCATGGCTGAGCAGCGAGATGTGCAGGGACATCTCTCTAGAGAAAGCGTGGCTCCTCTTCCATCTGGCAGCACAAAAGAGGACAGGCCTGAATCCCCAAGACAGGAAGATTATATTATGTAATGTGCACGCTTGCTGCTTCCAGAGACAGAGCTAAGTCAAAACTATGTGTACGATTCAGAGGGGAGCTGTGCTTCACTCCCCAAACTGGGGGGGATTCTGGAGCGAGTAAGTAGCCTGGGGCCGGCGGGGGAAGGCAGATCCAATTCCAGCATGTAATGACAAATACAGTACTGCCTGCAAGTGTAAAATCTTCTCTTTCCTTAAAAGCCCTATGAAAAAACATGCATGTGAGCAAAAGCATGAGCGTTTTTGGGGAAGGGTTCTGTCGATTCTTTTTTTGCGTTCACTTGTGTAGAGAAAATTTTGGGAAAAAATTGAGAATACTGTTCAAACAAACAGGGGCTGCATTGCCTGCCCTGAACTCAGAAGAGTGTATTTCCATTTCAGTTAAAGACTGCACCCCAGAAAAGGAGTTTGAGGGTGAAATGATTGAGAATTGCCCATGAAAACAGAAGTCTCCAGCAAGCTGTTAATGGGAAGGCACAAAGAGTCTGGGATGTTTCAGAGCAGTTCTCTTGGTACTGGTTTCTTAGTCTTTATTATTTCTCTCACCTGCATTTGCAAGAACATCATCACATAGGGTAAGTATCACATCATACAAACAATCTGCCAAAGCACAGTGAAATCTAAGCTGGACTGTGCTGAGAACTGGGATGCTAATCAGGAATCTGTCCTGTAACAGAGGATGAACTCTTTACTCTTCATTTATGGCCTTACCTTTCCCTTCACTATCTTTCCATTGCTTTTTAAGGGTTTTAGAAACATGGCATGTTTCAATAGTCATAAAGATGCCAAGTATCAGTCTTCCGGCATATTGTATTTGGACAGGCATGTGTTTGCCTCCAGAGGAAGCAAAAGCACTGACAGCTGGAGATTCTGTTTGCTTGAAGACTTGGTATTGCTCTTCAGGTTTTACTCTACGGGAAGGGAATAATCCCGACAGCATTACAAAGGCATTATTGTTCTGGCTGTAATCCCTGTGCTCAAATCCACCCTGGTTACTTGCATCCTGATTACAAATGGAGAACTTCCCTTTGTATTTGTCAGGACGAGACTGGCAGATGGATTGGAAGTCACTGTTTTCTACAGTCAAATAGTGTCGAAGGAGGGAAAGGAAGCAGCGTGATCCTGTAGTAAGCCTACAGGAATGGGAGAGGATGAAGAGCAATGGAACAAAAATAACAGTCCACAAGAGAAATGGATGAACAGCAAAAACACAGTTGGAGGAAAGCAAGGTGACAGGGAGATAAGGGTGAGAAGAAAAGTGTAGAGACAAAGGTGAAGCTCCCTATACGTTATAATGTAAACACACAGGGCTTACCGGAGGGCCACGCTGTGCCCACAGAGCTGGCAGTAGGTAAAATAGGTAAGAGCAATCATCAGTGTGGAAGAGGGGATGGTTTCCAAAGGGAAGCAACAAACCTTTTCACTACAATGCTCTATGAGAGCACAGACCTCAGCTTGACTCTACAGCTACACGTTGTTGGCATGTGAGAGGCCAGTCGGAGCAGGAGACCACACTTCACATGGAGATGATGCCCCAACCCTTTCTTAGGTTGTTAAACCAAATAACATGGAAGAAGATGCAATGGAAACTCTGCCGCTCAACGGGACAGGTATGGCTGAGCTCCCTGAGCTAGCATGTGTGGCCTAACTTTAGCCAGACTGTCGAGAAGAGACCCAACCATCCCTACTCCAGCTGTGTTAAAAAAAAAAAGTAAGTAATTTTCCTGGAATTACTCCTCACCCTCCCTCCTTCCCACACACCCTTTTTGAGACTCTCAGTCTTCCAGTTCACACAGCTAGGAATGCAATTAATTAAGCTGATATAGCTGGCTCAGCTTTGCAGTTTTAGAGCCCACGGCTGGCAAATGTCACCTCTTTCATATCAGACATCTCTGTTGCCAAACTACAATCAACTTCAGTCACATCTATGTAGAAGGCACTGCTGTGCAAGCAGAGGTGAACCACAAGGTAGGCAGGAAGCATATTGAAGTGGAGGTCTGAGCACAGGTTCTAGGAAAAAAACTACTTCGAAAATCACTGAAGTAAGACTGACATGGTTTTAACAGTGACAGTGGTGCCTCTCTCTCTTGTTTGACACAGTCTCAAGGCACAAAATGATAATGTGCCAAAGAGTAAATAAATAGAAAAGGAATGCTCAATTGGTTGGCTTGTCTTTGGCTTACATTGAGAGCAGCAATTAATGTGGGAAGGAAAAAATTAAATCACTTCATAATTTTCCACTTTCAGATGACCTGAGCTCTCCTAGATAAGAGCAAAGCTTTTCATGAGCCCATGCAGATGTTTTACAGTCACAATAAATTATGTATGTGATGGAGTGATGTCTTTCTGAAATACGATCTGGACCACAGGATTATGGCTGCTTTTCAGAGAGACAGGTGGACTCTTCAGCTGCATTAAAAGGAATCCCTGATTATCAGGTAAAAAGCATGCTTACACCCCCCCACACCCCCAATTAGGAACATTTAATAATCATTGCCAGTTTAAAAAAAAAAAAAAGGTTATTATCAACTGCCTAAAGAATTAGTTTCAGGGAATGGGAGGGAAAAAGAGCAGCACTGAAGGCCAGATACTTGTGGTCTGGGTTGGAAGTGGTTTGGAGACAAGGCTGAATAAACTGCTATTGCGTGCTCATTGCCTGGCAGCCTGATCTTTGGCTAGCCTCCTGGCAAAGAAAACCTCTTATGTTTATTTTGGGAGAGGGTTACTTTCCAATGGGAAGGGTATTAAGGTGTATCAAGATTATGATACATCAGTCCTCATATTTTATTCTGCCACTATTGATGCACTTGGGAAATGAGAATAAAAGTAGCTGCTAGTTTTCATCCTTTGACTCTTTCACTATCACCAACTAAAATGTGACAACTCAGTTATACAACAAACAGGCAAGAGTATAAAATAACTACAGTGAGTTCAAATTCATTTGGGATTGGCTGGAGTGAATCAGCCAAATATTTTATTTAATCAACACAGATACTGGTACATAACCAGCACGGTTCTGGTAGAAGATAGCTTCAGGGAGAGACAAGGTTTGGCACATCTGGCTTGTAACCAGAAAGGAAGCTGTACAAGTTGCAAAACATGGTCAGGTTTCTGTTAGCAGCTGTAGTCCCTTTCAGATGAAAAATTATAGCCCTAGTACTGACAGAAGAGAAGAGGGTCAGGAACACGTGGCCAAGTGGAGGAAGGACACCTTGTTTCAGTAGCAGAGCTGCTCAAAACTCCTGTCCAAGCTTGTCCACCTCACTACTGAGTCAGCAGGCTAGCGGAGGGAGAGGGGGCAAGGTGTTGCTGCCAGTGTCATTGGCACAACTAAACAAAGGCACTGAGGATTCATAATCTTGGAGATCTAAATCTTTTTTTTTTTTTGCAAGAATTTAGTAAAAGACCTGATGTCCCGAAAAAATTACAGCTTAGGTAGTTACATTCTGCCTAAATTACGCTTCAGTTTCAGATAAAGTAATTTGTCAATTCTACAAATAGTTACTTGCAAAATGCTTTCTATGCCTCATTTCAGAGGGGTGCTACGTTTTGGTAGTTGATGTAACAACATCTCATTAGTACAATTGCCAAGTTATATTGAATAATATAGGTTTTTAGTAATTTCCAACAAATCCTGTTAAACATCTAGAGAAGCATTTCTATTTCATAGTTATTGAACGATCAAATTAACTCATACAGAACAAGTAGTTTTAGCAGTAGCAAAAATCAGCTTTGCAGTTTTCAGGCAGGCAGCATACACTAGTGTGTAAGCAGGAAGCTGGGTGTCAAAATGAGAGCTAATGACCACTCTGGCCTGCCTGTGATTTTGTTTGAATTGCTGAATGCTAATTTCTGACATCTTCTCCGATAGTGAAAAGTACCTACAGGAATTTGAGCTTTTTGCACTGTGCCTTAGTTTCTTTCCATGTGAAGCGCAGACAGAAATGCCTGCTTTCCAAAGGTGTTCTCAGGCCTTTGGATTTAAGAATTTACGTACAGATCAAGGTAGAAAGTGTTGCGGGGTTCTAAAAATCATTTAATGCAGCATGTACGGAAGCTGGAGAAAACAGAAATGTGCTTCTGGATGTGACTTTTAAATACAAACTGCGGACACATGCTGGACAAGTGGGATTTAAGGAGAGGTTCATATTTGCTGTCTGAAGCTCAAATTCAGACATCTCCTTCATCTGCTTATTAATAACATCAAACTCTATTAAAGCTGTTTGTTTCCTGCATTAGTTTACCAGGAAGGGTCTCTTTGTTCAGTTTAAACAATATGTGTCTGAGCTGAATCAATCTCCTGAAGCAAATCTCCTTAAGACAAGTAAACGTGGAGGTTCATATTCTAAGCATGCCAGTTTGTTAGTTTTAAGGCTCACTCCTAGTCTTCACTAAAATATATAAACATTGGGAAAAGCTGGCCATTGCCTGAAAGAGCTGAAGCAGAGGAACAGAGATGATCATCTGCAATGAATTAGGATCTTAAAAATCGTACTTCATAAAGACTTATTATTGATTAACTAAAACGCCTCTCTTCCTTTTCAATGACTTTCTGCAATATTCACTGTGAGGAAACACATAGTTCCTAATTTCCAAGTGGTCTCATCTATTTACCCAGCTCAAAAAAACCAAGCCTAATGCATAGTAGGATCTTATCAGCAGGGGCACTTCATGAAATATCTTAGTTGTCTCCATTTCCTATAGCTTCTCTCACTTTCCAGATGATTTAGAGCTGCAAAGAAGGCTCCTAGAAGACTTTATAGAGACTTTGCTAAATACATCACTTAAATCTGCACATGACAGCAAGTCTTACTCTTTCTAATAATATCAAATATTTAAAAATATATATTGACTGAGCTTAGGCATTTGAAACGTATTGTTAATTTCTAATGGGTTTGTGCATTAAAGGCATGAGGACTAATGACAGACTAGGCAGATCAAACAGGTTTTTCCTGACACTCCAGCTCTGAAGGACTCAAGTGTGGATAAGGCTGTTATGTAAGTCAGGCTTTTGGATATCACTGAAGTGCTTTACAATTAAGATGGAATATTAATAAAAGACTTAAACTGAAAACCTCCAGCTATTAAAAGGATTAGGACTTTGGAGTGGGCTAGGGAAATACATACAATGTCAAAGCCATCTTCTTGGCTGTGATCAAAGGCAGAAAAGGCTCTGGCAGAAACAGCATCTTGGAGGGAGGGGAATAGATCTGTAGTATCACATAATAATAATTTAATAATTTAATAATTTAATAATTTAATAATAACAACAACAATAATAATAGCAGCAGGAGGAACAACAACTTGTGCAGAGATTGCAATCCACAGCAGCAAAAGACAAGAAACTAGGGGTGCAGCCTCGAGCTTCTCTCGCTCAGCAATGTGCCCTCTGACAGCAGGTGTCCCTACCAGAGCGAAAAGCATCTGCTCATTTACACCCCTGTGGCTGTACTGGCTTTCCTGGGAAGAGCATGTGAGAACAGAATTCGCACTCAGTGTATTTGTCATTTAGCAGCGACGTCAGCTCCTTACACCTGTGTACTGGCCAAGAGGAATTAGCTCGAAAGTTCACAGGGCTCTATGCTACGTAACCAAGCGGGTTTATTAGATTTATTTTCTGGAGATTGATTCTTTTTTTTTTTTTCCAAAAACAGTATCTTCAAGGAAGTGCCCTAGAGGATATTTCCTTTAAGAGTCCAGGCCATTTCCCTGTGATTCTCATGTTAACAATTACTCTGAGAGTTGCATTCTGTTCTACAGAAATATCATTTTGTAATACACTGTAATCAGGCCAAAAGTATTGACCGCATTTTGAATATACTGCTTACTAATGAGGTAGCCTCCTTTCGGAAAAACCTGGGGCCGACCCCCTCTGCCAATGTACCATTCCCACACCATGTCTTGTACTGCAGGGACCATGCCTGGAGCACGCTCCCTCCCAAGCCATAGCCTTGGCAACTGTAAGGGGTTCAGTTGCCCAGTCTCAGGAACAGGGACACGGCAAGAGCCTTCATTCTGTTAAGTACAGACAGCTGGAAATGTGTCAGTAATAACTTTTAAAGCAGTTTGGGTGAAGAGGGATTAAGGAATACAATATGGTATCAGGAGTAAAAAGATGCCAAAGAGTGTAACTTGAATGGAAAAGAAGAAGCTACCAAGATGCCTTGAAGAGCTGAAAGTCTGGAAATACAGAAGGCAATTGGAAAAATACTAAATTGTATGTGTATGTGCTAGAAATCCTTGTTCATCTAAAAGCCATGTATGTCAGTAAAAAGGAAGACAATCAAAAGCTTTATTTTTCTTAATACTCAATTTTGATGCATTTGAAATGTCTAAGAGGTCAATTCTGGCAGTGAAAACCCCTTAGAAATCTATATACATTATGAGATATTGCACTTAATGTAAAAATGAAGTGTAAAAGATATTTTTTAGGCAAATATAAAAAAGGAAAGTGAAACTGAAGAAATGCATGCACCTGGCTGATTCTTACCTTTTCAAAAATTACTAAGGGGTATATCTCCTGCGATTTTTGCTGAAAATTCAAATTATGGTCTGGACTCTTATTAGGGAATTGGTTTTCCTTCAAAATTTTCAAGACTGATATAAGGTCAAAGAACAAATCTATTGCAATCATCCAGTTCAGAATTAAGTGCAAGTCACATTTAAACACAATGAAAACACAAAATACACTATGCAAGAGATCTGAGAGACAAAAGCATATTAAGGTCAAAGATAAAATAATGTAGAATCATACATGCACTATGACAACGAGGATGGACCAAGAAAATATTTGGCATGTGGGAGAAGATGCAAGAAATGTCATGGATCAACCAGCTTCACAAATTTTGCAAGCAGCAGAGCCTTGCTACGTCAGGTAAGCTGTTCATAGGAGGAAAGTTTGGTGTTGCAGTCATAAATGAATATGCTATCAGCTTGAAAGGAAATTAAACATATATTAAATTGGACAATGGCACACAAGTGAGTATGATACTGGAAGCAGTCTCATGTCCAATAAAAAAAACCCCAAACAAACAAACAAAAAACCAGAGAGCAAGGGATATCCATGTAAAATTCAGAAATTACACTGATAAGCCTGTCACCATTAAAGGATTACAGAGACTAGATACATGAGTAAATAGGAGAAACATATAAGGGTAGTGGCTAAGAGTATTGTTTACAGTGCCAATGCACAGCAAGCCCTAGACTTAAGCAACTGGCAGCACATATGGGAAGGTTAGTACAACGTGGAATGTAAAGAAAAGTTTGATTTTCCAGCTGAAAGATGCCAGCCATCTGTCTAAGCCTTTCCGATGCAGGAAACACTTATTGGTCTCAGAGTCACCATCTAGGTAAAAGAGACAATAAGTGAAACAAAAAACCCAACACAATGCTTTCCGAGTGGTACTGACGCTGTATTCTGTCACTGTAGATAACGTCCAGTCATCCATTATCCTCACTCCAACAATGTGGTGGAAAGCAGTATTAAAATAAGTTATCAGCTATTGGCAAATGCTGTTGATAAAATTAGTGCAGTCAGATACTAATATGTATTTAATATTAGATAATTTGATCTGCAGCAAGGAAATCTAATGGGTATCCAGCTGGATTCACAATTCACGCCTTTGTCAAAAGGAACATTGGTGACTTAGGAAAACGTTCAACCAAAATATTAATAAACATTATTAATAGCACACAAGCAATCCAGAACATTGGCTGAAACAAGAGAGCATTTAAAAACCACATATTCCAAATATTTGTCTATTTCCTTTCTGTGGTGACAAAGCACAAGGTTAATGAATCAGTTACTTCTGAAGTAAAATGTCCACATTTTCCAGCAGAAAGACAAGATAGAAATTTAAGAACTCCCTTTTTATTCACATTTAATTCAATTTCTTATTGATCTCTCAGAAAAAGTCAATTAGATTTGTTTTTTACAATCTATATGTAAAAAGAGACTTGCCTATACTGTTGCTGTAATAAGTAGCTGAAGCATTCAGACTAGGCAGTATCTACTGGTTCATAAATTAGTGTCCTCTTCTACCTAACAGACTTAGTATGATTTTATTAATGAAGTTCCAAAGTCCATTGACACTTCAATTTACTGTCCCTCACTTAAAAGCTTGGGGATTATTGACAAGGTTGAAATAAATATACAACTACAAGAATATATTAATTAGATAAAGTAAATAATTCCTGAAATTCTATTACTGTACTTACAACTAAAACTTCAACATATTTTTTATGTATAATTTTGAGTATTTATAATGCAAGCTAATAGTCTCTGACACAACATATTAGAAATAGGGCTTCTTAGGCATATCAAAATAGGGCTTCTCACCTGTAGACAATGTAATTTAACAAAACAACGAATGAGGATTAGCATACTTACACTGAAAAAAAGCTGAAGTTAGAGGAACTGGGGTTTTGCAATAATATGAGAGACAGATAAAATGGAACAAACTCGCAAGCTACACCTTGTAGTCCCTGGACCCACCAGCTTTGTGAGCGTGACACAATACACAATTATGATTAAAATCAATAGCTCTAAACAAGTATTCACAGGAGGCTGTGGAACATAGGAGGTTGTCCTAGAAGACAGGCATATGCTGAAGAGGAACACACAATACATTTCCAACTCCAGATTTTTACCTTGCCTGAGCAAGTGACAGCTTGGTAGCAGTTACAGTAAGTTGAAACAACTTAATCTAGATACGGTATCACCAAGTGGGCTTAGCACACCCTAACAACAGTAGTTTTATACATTGAGAGACATTGTCAACTTCATGCTGCACTCTAAATCCTTCAGAGAATAATGAGGACCTTTAGCATGCTGGTTATAAGTATTTATTAGACCCATGTATCATAGAACGACTGCTTTGTTAATTTTTATTATGATGATTTGACTTGGATAGAAGGGTGAGATATTGAGCATTTAAATAGTTTAGCCTCCCAGACACAGGAACTCTGTGGAAGATGCCCAGCAGAAACACATGGTGGCTGAACAGCTGAAATTCTGACTGATTACAGAATGTTATGCAAGCAGAGCCCTTGCACAGTTCCCTACAGTGATTTCTGCTGTCAGGAGAGGCTGGAAATTGTAATAAAAAGCAGTACTTGTCCATTACAATAGCAGTATGGTGAATTGTACACATGTTCAAAGAAGATGTCAATGCTAAAGTCTGCTGATTACCCAGACAACACTTCAGTAACTAACCCCATCTCTCAGCCTGTGGCGGTGTCTCACTCCCAGCTAGACATGGGGAATATGAAAGTTTTCCCACAGTTATTCCCCCCAATCCAGTGCTATTCCTGGAAGCACAGTCTGGTCATATTATTTGAATCCCCACTTGCAGCAGAAACACTGATCTGAAACATTGCATCCTGTACCCCTCGGAACAGCAAATCTTTTATAGGTCCTCCTGTGACCCAAGAGCCAGCAGGACAGCATGGGAGGAATCATCACAAGAAAGCCCTAAATGAAGAAATGAAATACGTTTCCCTTGGAGAGGAGGCTTACTGGAGTGTAACGAAAACAAGCCCCATCCCTCCTCCCCTGAGCGCACACACACACCCTAGAGGCTTTTGCAAAGCCACAGGAACGGAAATAATTTCGTTTGAATCCATCAAGCATTAAAATCCGTTCGCTGAGGGATTGAAGTGAAAAATGAGCCGGAGACAGGAATTAGAAGCTCACTGCCTGGGCTGTCAAAAGGGATTTTCCCCAGATAGAAAACAAGCAATTGGAAATGCAGGGAGGTAAATCCTTTCAGTCTCTGACATGTATGCACACTCTTGGTTTCCCCTCCTGGCCGTCTCAGTTCTGGGTTCATGGAGCCAAACCTGGACACATCTCCTAGTGCACTCTCCAGCCGTAGCGTCCATCCTTGGGATCCCCTGCCAGGGGTCTGCTCAAGAACGTCGCAAGCCTTGGGCAAAGGGGAGGTGGTGAGACATGCAGGGGAGCCAGCTGAGCTACATGCACTGTACTTGTGGGTGCCTAAGGTGCCAAAGGGAAGACAAGGCAGCTGCCAAAAGGGTAAACCAACAGCTCTAAGAACCACTTTATCTACTGTATAAAATTTGCTGAAGAAAGAGACAAGGAGCAAAGTTGATATTATAGTTATAATCACTGCACATCTTAATTTACCACTGAAAAAAAACCCCCACAACACTCCATGCCCCTGAAATACGGTTTCTTTCTCTCAATACCAATACAAATATCTCTGCACCAGCTACATTTTGTTGATGTTTCAGTGGCTTATTTGCAACCATAAGAGCCAGAGGTCTACTTTTTCCAAAACAGAACTGAGATTCAGGAAAATAATGTGGCAGCTAGGGAGAACTGGGGCTACTGTGCAGAGGCCACTTCCAGTCCAGATTATGAACGGAAGCATGTAAGTTATGGCTCATATTCACAAATCTCTGCAGTCTTATAACTGGGCTTCAGGAAAGAAATTATCATCATGGCACTGTTTGGTTTTATGCAGAGTAGACTTCCCCTTTAGTTGGTTGCCAGAACTGAAGGCAAGAATTATTTATAGAACAGGTTCTGTATGAAGATAATAAACACAACCCACTGTAAAAAAGGCCAGTGTACCTCTGGGTCCATAACACAGTGATGCAGGACAGCCAAAACAGAGAACACCAAAAACCCCTACAGCTCTACCAAATGGCTTTAACAATGTGCTGAGACTTTATACTCATCAGACTGTACACCAGTCATATACTGTGAAGCCAATTGTCTACTTAGGGAAGAAGGGGTAGGAAGAAAGAAGTAGAGAGAAGAAAAAGAGACGATGAAGAGCCAAATATGCAGCATTTAAGCTACGGGAAGAAGCCTACAGAATGACAGGAGCCGAGGAGCCATCTAACCGCAGCCCAGTTCCAGACAACGCAAATTGGTTTAAGAATAGGGTAGAGGCAGAACAAGAGCAAGGTAAGCATTCACGCAACAGGATCCCTGGTACTGTGTGGCTTTGAATTCAAAAGCCAGTTAAGAGAACAGACAACTTGAAGAAGTTTAGTTTAACATAAAATCCAATAATTTTAATGTATGCTAATATGCTTCGAGATAAAGGCCACAGTTACCTAGATACAAAGACGTATGTGTTCATAGTAAATATTTTCTTTAACACATGCTGTCCTCTACTGTTGTGTAATATGCTTTCCTATTGTTCTGTGACTCTCTCTGGTAATAATACTACCACTTAGGTGGTGTTTCATAGCTACAGATCACACTGTGCTTAACCCAGGGGGTATCATTATCTCTGTTTCACATATGGAGTCATGGAAGGACCTAAAGATGAAATGAGTCCATGGAAAGATCAGAAAAACAACTACAGTTTTATAAATTATTGTGTTAGCTTGTATATAACAGAAACCTCAGGAGGTTTAAATGAGATTTGCTGGCAGCGTAAAGACTGTTTGAAAACACCCATGAAAAAAGCTCATCTTAATGGCACGCCAGGGATAAAAATGGACAGAGACAAAGAAAAGATAAGGTGATAATGCTATGGCCATGGGTCAGAAAGAATCAGTAAGGGCCTGCTTAGCAGCTACAGTAGAAAGAGTTTGTGTTTTGTTCACACTGATGATATTCACAGTTGTCTCCCTGCTCTTTGAGGAGCTGATGAGTTATCAGCAGAATCTTACACCAGGACCAGAGCACCCAGACAGCTGAGCAAAAGGCTTGGGAAAAAGGGCTGGCTGAAGTCAGCTGGTGGCTACAATACTGGGGTGGGGGTGCATCTGTATCTGAAACGTCTTATGTGCTATCCCCATTTTGTCCCCCTCCTCCTGCTGAAGATGCTGCTGCAATGAACCTGAAAGGTCTGGTTATAAATAGCTTCTCCCTGCAGCTCCTCAATGAGCCACTGAGGCGGAATGAGTCATCTCTGCCGGCTCCGTGGCCCCCCCAAACCGACTGCGTCAGGTTGGGAGTGTGGCTGCCAAAAGCAGTGGTACACACTGTTCTCTCTCAAAGGGCAGTGGCCTTGGGGGACAGGGACACTAAACAAACTAGCTCTACTCATTACTCATAAGCACCCGAAAGCCACATCACTTTGTGAATAAGAATAATGTTAAATCTATCAAAAGCACCTAGAAACCGACACTGGCACTTCAGCCCCCTCTGTCCACACCATTATCCATGCCACCCTGGTTTTCAGCTGGAGCTTCTAACCCATTAATTGGTTTGTTATGGAAATGATTGAGCACATCTCTGAAAGTGAACCTCTCATTCCACTTACAAAGAACTTTTCCTTACCAGGACTTGGTGACATCGTTCAGTGAATGGACACAGCAACAAGCAGGTGAGCTGACAAAGCCTGATCTCTAGGTGAGGTGTGATACTAGGCACACCTCTGTATTCCCCGTGAGAAAAAGAAGACGAGAATTTTAACAAGAAAAGTCAGACTTAGATTTGCTTATTCCATTGTGAGAGAAATTCACACAGGAGCCACATCCTCTTCTAAACAAGACAATGCATGGAGCTGATAGACAGCTGTAACTCTGCTAATCCTGTTGCAGGAAAGCAGAGTGTTCCCCTGTGTGATTTCCTGAACTTGCATAGGATGTCAGGTGCCCAGAGTAAAGGAATTCTAGTGATTATTTGCTTTGTTCATGTGGGTTTATTCAGAGGCAAGTGGACCTCTCCTGAAACATGTCCTTTCTCAAGCTTAAGACAATATAGATATTTCATGAACTTTAGGATAAACACCTATGTAAGTAAAGCACAAGTCCTAGCCAAGATAAACATACCAAATGTGCTGTGTTTAGCAGAGATTGGAGGTGTTGGGAGTGAATACTTATGGTAGGGAAAATAATTTAAGCCAATACTGGGTTAAAAGGTAGGAAAAGACTATCAGGTAGGGAGGATAATACAAAGTGGATGCCAAAGAACAGGGTCTGGAAGCCGCTATTACTATTATGAAAAAAGAAAGATTTGGAGATAGGAAGTTAGAAAATCTCCTAGTTCTACATTTCTTTCAAATGGAGAGTTTAAGATAACATGATCAAAGTGATTCTGGTATGTTTTCCATAAACTAAGTTTAATGGCTGTGACCCGTGGCTCACTCAAGTATTGTGTGAGAAAGCAAGCTCAGGACAACAGTGAGCAAGGACAACAGGACAGGCAATCGAGAATATCTCACCATTCAGTTGAACCCAAACCTTTGCAAGTAGAATCTTGAAAAATAAAATTCACGCATAGCTATTATTGGAACTGAAAACTGGTAAGGTTGATGAAGATCCACACAAACAGAATAAACAGAGCAATATATTTCAATTCCCTTGGTTTGTCAGTGTTCAGTAGTGCTGACAAAAGCAATATTCCCCAGCTGTATGGCCACTGTAGTTCTGCAAGTGACCCCCAGCACTGTACTGTGTTATAGCAGAGGGTATGTTTGCTTTCAGGTCACGCTGTGATGCAAAACAATGACAAAGCCTGACAGATTTTTTGCTGCCACAAAGGTGATACAGTGTTGTCTCAATGGAGGCAGAGGATGATGCAGCTTTACATGAGCTGCCTTTTCATTCTCCCTCCAGTTTTTAATTCATCATCAAATCAACAAAGTACATTCTGTTAAAAGTTAATGACTTCGTTCTGATAGAGTTTTAAAACCAATCTACTTCAGAATTTTATAAGTTCATCATGTACAGCCTCATCATTTCTATATTCATGTTGTCTGGGAATATTTTATCTTTGATGATTTTTTTTTCTTAAACAGAAGGGTCTTACTCCAGAGAAGAACCCAAACCTTGAAAAGACCCCTGTCCTGCTTTCTACCTTCTTCTCAGCACTTAGAAAGTTATTTACTAGTACCTGGCACTCAAAAAAGACAATTCTCCTTTCTGATATCACCTCTAACCTCTCCTCTCTTTCCTCATTATTACCTCTTCTCTGTCTCCTAACAAGGATATGAAGAGGAATATCTGTTTTGTTTTGCAAAGTTCCTGTATCCATGAGTAACAACAGAAGATCCTCACCTCCTTACTTTTCACTGTGCAGAAGGGACAGGCTCATCATCTCTTTTCTCATCTCTAAATTTTGCAATTAGAAAAGATCTAGCCACATTGCTATTGATTGCTACATTCCTTAGCCTCTGTGGAATCCAAGCTTTACACAGGTTGTACAACTGCAGACTAACCAGGTCTCAACGATGTATATGGGCTGTACCTGAGTGCTGTCCCCAGCTCCTGTGTTGTACGATGGCTAAGAAAGAAAATCGCAAAGGTCAGTCCCTTGGCAACAATGTCAAACTCGCATCTTCCTTTAATGATGGGAGAAGGATAGAATAGGTGAACTCCTGGAATTTCATTAATTTCTTAGCACTCTAGGATTTTCTAGTCTCAGTAATAAATGTAGCTATCAATTGAGAAACTTAACATTTTTGTCCTTTGTTGTATTTGAATCCCAATGCAGGTTATTTTAACCATAGCTGTAGTCCTGTTACTTGCCACTTGCATGCAGCCATAGTAGCCAGTACAAGATATAGGACATAGAGAGATACCTCAATACATGAGAAAGCAAATCCTTTGCTCATTTGCAAAGAAACAGTTCCAATTACTTCAAGAGATATGGCCCATGTACCCAGAGGGAGCACCTGTCCTAACAATGGGAGGGAATGCCAATGGCAAAGGCTACACTCTGACTACTACACAACAGAGAGAGTGGTGGTTCCCATACTTAAGAAGTACAATATATGTTTTTATTAATGAGCAAGAAAATAGTTAATAAAAAGAAAATGAGGTATATGGGAGGCAAGAGCCTTAGTGAGGAGTGAAGTTCTGATGAGAGCTGGAGAAATACTGATGAAATACAATTTCTTGCCTTACATATTTGTAAAGGCCAGCATATCCCAAAACAGCCTTTCAAGGCATTAAAAAACCAACCCAAAACAATTCCACCAACAGGTGTCCTAATTGTCCCAAGACTGTAAGGCATCCTCTTGTTATCGCACACAGTGAATTTGGAAATTAAAGATGCTGAAACCAATGCAAATGAAATAGCCACTGCCAGGAAAGGATGAGAACTTTGACAGAGCAGCTGAAGCTATATAGCTGCTGCTACCTGGAAATGCCTGCCATTTGCAATCGTCAAACAAGATAATGAGAGAGAGAAAGTATCTCTGAAAGTAGTTCCTTCTGTTTAACTGGTGTTTGCAGGATGCTATCTCACCTGAGACCAGGTACCTCTCCAACATCCAGGTCTGTTTCATCCTAATCTATGGCACTCTTTGGCTACTCCGAGCTCCTAAAGACAAAAAGTGAAGAAGCAATTAGCCCAAATGCATCCATGGTATCAACTACAATTACACATGAGTTCTCTGTCTTTTAGACTAGGATTATTCAAGGTATTATACTAATTCCCTTGAAAAGCAGGCCTTTTTAAGGCCCTAGAAGCCGCCTAATTTATACAGACTTTCCTTACACATCCCAAGGGAGGAAGTTTTCTGTGGGGTTATACTTATCTCTCAGATTGTGTAGTTTCCCAGGTCACCCCATGAAGAGCATGGCATACAAAGTGAACAGAGATAATCAGGTGTTTTTCTAAAGCAACATCCCCTTGCTATAGACAAAAAATCATGCTAGTCAAGTTCCACTGCACTTGAAAACTGACGAAGGAAATATTTTAAGTGAAAACTTCTAGGAGTAGGGGAAACAGTTCAAAAAAGTCAAATCAACCTGAAGCAGGTTCAGGTAAGAATAATGCACGACTCATAATTCAACTCTATTTTCTTTCCTGCATCTTTCCACCATCATATTTTTTCTCCTTTCTGATCTATTGCATCCACTTTGCTTTCCCTTCTGCCTATTCTACTGCATTAAACAGAGGTGTAGTGATTATGCAATGAGAATTTTCTTAAATTACCAAGTGGCGTGATTAAATTGTGTGTATTGAATAGAAGCAAAATTCTCCTGGTGGAAAAGTTCAAGCACAGGTAGTCAGCTGCTGATGCCCAATGGCACGTCCAGTCACTTGGCCATGCTGTATGGGAAACACCATGGCTGAGATGCGCTGTCATCCTACCCAGTTACAAGCAGGATTTTAGATAATGACAGGGACATAAGTATTCATATCTGCTGTCATCGTTGCTTAGCAGAAAAAATTTATTCCTTTTATGTTGTCCAGACATTTCAGTTTCTTTTAGGACCTAGTTAAAAAAAAAAGTGAAAGAAACTGATTATTCCACTGTGGATAGGAATATGGAGGAGGTCACCATATGCGTAGGATAAATATTCTCCTGTTGCAAACTTACATCAGTCAGTCACCATCATCTGGTCTGTGGGATAAAAATGTCTCAGATGATACTGTGTACTCAAACATCAGAATTGCCCATCTCATTTACAGTGCTTACTGCTGTTCAGCAGGATCAGCCATGAAGTATAAGGTGATTTCTTGTTCAGCCAATTGCCTTTTCTTTCTTTTCTTTTTTTTTTTTTTACAAGAATTGCAAAAGAACTGATTGTGCTCGTGTTAGGAGATATTAGATTGCTCTGCAGAACTTTCAGCAGATCCTCTCCAATACTGCTGTAAAGAAGAGCAATGAGAGAAAGGGAGTGGAGCACAGGGAAGAAAAGAAAGGCTAAGCAATAGCTAAAAAGAAAAAAATCCTTTCTTTTTGCTCTGTGTACCTTCTCTTGTCTCTTTCTCACATGCAAGTTTCCCCCATCCTCTCCCCCGGGTAGTGGGGTAAAGTGGTCTGCAGCACTGTGCATAGCTGTGGCTTTAAACTGAAACTGAGTTCAAACCTGACTTTTCAATTTCTAGAGCTCTGGAAGGGAATGGGCAGGAGGTAAGAGCATCCCTGAGGAAGCAAGGCTTCTCCGGCAGAGCTGCTGCAGCAGCAAAGCTATTAATAAATGTTTGCAATCTTTTAATCATTCTGCTAAATTGCCATCGTGTTCTTGCAAACCCCATAGTGTGTCAGTGCAGCTGCCTCCTCCCGCCTGCCTCCCCGTGTTCGTGCATGTGAGTGAGGGGGAACATCAGGAACATGCTCATATCTGAGGGCTGCTGCAGCATTAGAGGGAAAATGATTTTGACAAGTGACTTTTTAAATCTTCCCTATTCAAAAGAAAGCAGCCCTATTAGTTACATCTATAAGCCATACTTTCACCTGGTTTTCCTTCTCCAGCAAATCCTGCCTGCTCAATCCAGACACTAAACTTTTCTTCATGAAAATATCACATCTGATCTGCCATGGAGTGGAACCTGCCACTCGAGAGGCCACGTCTCTTGGGATGTGGTAGCACTGTGGTCGCAATCAGCTAGCAGTCACTCTGGCTTAAACAAAGATATTCTCAGCAGGAGAACATTTTTGTCTGCTTTATCCGACCCACTGTGGAGTTGATAGTTATCAGGATACAATACAAACATATATCGCTTTTCAGGCTTTTTCTACAGGGTCAGTTAGTCAGAATATAAGTGGACTGGAAAGCTGTGATCCTATTTATGGCAATAGGTAACATTTCAGGATGAAAAGGATTAATACTTTTAAATAAATTGTCTATTTGCCTCTTCATGTGCCTAAAGCATATCCATTATTGTCCAAACCAGGATATAACAGACAAAGCTACCTTCTAACGTCATGGTGGAGATCAGCTTAATCCTTTGTCTGTTCCCTCCCCCAGCTCAAACTCTCATCTTCATCCTAATTATAATAGCATTTGAAATTATCATGGTTTAAAAAAAGATGCCAGCTTATATAATATTCTTATTGCTTATTAATGATTTCAGAAGGGAGAGCAAGTTGCCTTGCATTCTGGGAATTATGCAAACTAAGGCTGAGCCATACCTTGCTGGGCTCCACGAGTTTCTTATTTGGAAGCCTGATGTGTGAGGATTACCGTGTAATAACAGATGTTAAGGCTTTTAGTGAATGACAGGCCTGCCACACATACTTGAACAAGAAGACATGACAGGCGTCACATTTCACAGCGATTAGCCTTGGGCACTTTTCAGAGGCAGAAGGCTCGAGGCGAAGTGACTTTAACCGCCCTGCAAGTGTGATAATCCCCAAGATGGCACAGCCTGAAGAGTTTGATTGCTGTTTGGCATGGGAGCTTATGAATAATAATAAAGAAAACATCAGACTAGATATCGGTGACACGGTTACACGGCACTGACAGCAGAAAGACAGTCTGCTTGGATATGAAGTCCTTAAGTCCATTACTTAATCTAAAGTTACTTATTCCCTGTCCTCTAAACATCACCTCCCCTATAAAGCTATAATGTGTGAAAGACACTAAATAACTGAACTTGACATTTCGTAAGTGTCCTTCAATTTTCTGTGTTTGTCACTGTGGTATCTTTCTGTTGGAGAATACGGGATAGAGTAGGAGGGAATGTGAATGGGAGCAGGAGCTCTGTATCCATGTTATAATCTGCTGCATTTTTATTGAAAAATGAGCTTCAATATAAGGTGACACCATCAGTCTCTGATACTAAGAGACTATTAAAAGACTAATGAAGTTGCTTGCCCCCACGCTTACAGAGAAACACCTGCACCCTGCAAGTCCTGAAAATAAAAGAGCTCAGTATGTATAAATTAAGTAAATTAATTAAATAAAATTATTTTGAAATTATTTTGTTAATGTCTGTGATCTGACTCACAGATGTTGGTCTTACAATACTGGGTAACATAATAATAGAGAAATAATAGAGAGTATAGATGCTTTTTCAAGCAATAGGTTTATCTATGTAGCAATATACATAATAATGTTGAGAGTGAAGTTGAACATATGTTTTAGGGGACTCTAATAAATACTCAAAATCATCAATTTACAGTTTTTTTAAATCCTACATCTTACAAAAAAGAACTTCATAATTATTGCTTAAATAGCTGTCCCTCTCTGTGCCACAAAGAAAGATGAGTGAGCTTTGGTTTGGCCGAGTGATTGGGGTGGGGACAGGGAAGGAGAAGAGATAGCACAAGTTAAAAGAATCAATCCATCTCCTGGAGACAAACCATCACATGTAGAAAATTTCCCATGTCAGCATATTTAGAAATAAATGGGGATGTCTTGCAAACAGTGCTGGACATCAAGTTATGACACCGGGAGTATTGTGTCCTCTGCTAGACCTGCTATTTCATCAGCAGTGCCCCACCCTGCTATTTACTCTGTGAAGTCCCTTACGTGCCCGTTATGGTGTCAACAAAAAGGAGCCATGCCATGCAAAAACATTGGCTCCTGTGCCACTACAGGATGAAAATCTTGCTACCTCTACACGGGGGTGGGGGAACAAATGACACTTAACTGGCTCCAGCTTAGTTTCTTGACCCATAAGCAGGTACTAGTTTTAAGCTACACATAGTCCACAACACCATTTCTTGACACATCTCACGTTCTGTCTCTACACCATCTTGTACCTTGCTGGCTGGAAGAGTGGTACTTGGCTTGGCATGGAGACACAGGCAGCCCAGGGTGCTGACATACAACAGGCATATGCTGAAATGTGGGGAAAAGTGAGCTCCCTTAGGAAAGATGGAAAATGAAACCAGATGCCACCAGTACTGAGAGAGAAGAAACCAGATCTGATCCTTTAGATGACTTGATGGCAGCTGCTCATGTTCAGAGGCAGTAGGACCAAATTCAGCTCTAATTAAGTCACTAATGTTACAGCAGGATAAACATGATCTTTTAAGCATCACAGGTATGAAACAGGGACAGAGGAGGTCACATAGCAACAACTACTTGAGTTCCAGCATGAACACCATGCAATTTTACTGAGGTGGCCTGAGGGACATGCCCTGGGTCAATTGTCCCCAAATCATCTCACTGTGGCAGATGCATCAAGCATTGCAAGAAAGTTGCTATGATGTGCTTCACCAGGAGCTTTAGCTTGGGACCAACCAGCAGCAGGCAGAAGTCATCTCAAGTGCCAGCTCAAACCCCCATGCCCTCAGGGCAACTGGTGGAATCAGCCTAGCAAATGCAGCAAGATATTTTTTAGTTTGCGTCTGTCTTCATGGTGCACATGGTTAGATAAAGTGACAAATATTTATAGTCTCTTTGACTCAGTTGCAAGCATATCTTCAGAAAAAATAAAATAAAATTGAACAAAATAAAAGCAAAAAGCCCCAGCAAGCTTCCCAAAATAGGTCAGATGCTTCCAATGCTTTTTGTCTTCTTTGATCTATAACAACCATTGCCTCTGGAAATCTGTTTGCACTTACTGCTCTTTGTGACCACCCCCACTCAGCACAGCAGAAATAAAGAGAGGTGCTGTTGATTCTCCCCACCCAAATCTGCACTCATACACTGCACCCTGCTCTGCTTTGGAGAGGCTTTCACTTACTGTGCTGGGCAGTGGGATGCTGCGGCTAAAACTGGATCTAGGCAAGAACAGATGGGTAAGGAGGTCTCTGTCGGAGTGGGTCAGGCAAACAGTTGAGACCTGTGGGCCCCAACTAGTCAGTGACTGACATACTCTTTGCACCAAGCTGACACTAGTACAAGCTGAGACCCTGCAGCTGCCAAGGGGAGCCCTGGCTGTACCCCACTAAGCAGCCCCCCTGCAGCTCCCCTCCTCCCCTGCACACGTTGCCGCTGTGCTGCCGGAGCCAGGCAGCAGGCACGGATTATATAAAGTTGCTCCAGGATGCCTGTCCTCTCGCCTCAGCGCCACATCCGCTGAGTGATGGATGCACTGGAAAATGTTTTTCATTGCCTCCCTCATTAGGGAGACAAGCGCTCTGTGGAAGACGTCTCTGATCCTATGCTGCTCTAGGCTGCTGGAGTTAAACATAAAGCCACGTAGAGAAAGGATTGTTCAGTATATGGCAACATAAGCAGATACATCTTACAGTAAAATAGGACCCTGGCTTAATCTGCACATGGGAATTCAGGGGAAAGAAAAAGCAAACAGCAAAGATCTGCAAGACAAGCAACACTAGACACATCATTTTTGCCTCAGAGTAGCCTGTACACCAACTCGTATGTGAAGAAGGTGGCTCAGGGTAGGCTATGTTTATGGCATAAGAGCTTCTATTATCTCAATTATTGCATTAATTAAGTGCATAGTAACTCAATAATTTATTTGTAGCACTCCTTGAAGTAGAAAAATGTTATTATCCTCATTTTGCCAATGTGAAACTGAGGCCTAGAGAGCTTAAGGGTCAGACTTTTATACATATGAAGGTGCCTAACTCCCACTGAAATCAAAGGAAGTTATGCACCTAAATATTTTGAGGATATTTAATGAACAACAAAAATCGATGGGGCAGTTAGGAATTTCAGGTCTCAGGCTAAGCACATACAATTGAAAGTAGCCTGCCCTTGTAAAAATCATCATTTTTTTTCTTTTTCACCTTAATTGAAATAACATTGTCTCCACTCTCTCAGACATCTCTACTGTCTGTGCTTACCCATAGGTGATGTACTGGTTACTAAAGAGTCATGAGTTGGTTTCTTTTCTTTTCAAAAGCTTCCTTCCCTGATAGGCTCAAGGGTTTGTTTTGTTATTGTCATTATTACTGTTTGTTTGTTTCTAATACTTTTGCTTTGGTTTACCTGTGGTTGTTCCACAGGTTTCTGGAAACTTACTGAGGAAAAGTCTTGCAGCATCATCAATGACAACCAGCCTTACAAATTGCATCTTCTGTTGAAGTGCCATTCAGCACAGAACAAAACACAGAGTCCTGTCTCACTAGCATACTCTGAGATCTGTTCTCTCTGAAAATACTGTTCTCAAGTGCAGGCTGGAAAGTGAGTAAGACTCTTCGAGGCCATTCTTAACTTTATAGCCGTCTTTGCCATAACGTCATGGAATGTTGTACACCTCCCTATAGGTAGCAAGAAGTTAAAATCCTGCTAATGCTATTGGATCCTTTGTGAAGGAGCAATTTTTCAATTACACATAATTAATAGTAATTATCCTTTATCTTCAGAGACCAGAACAAAGAATAATTAATCCATCTTAACATCCCTGTTAAGGAGGTATTAAATATGGGTTTTTAACATAGCAGATTATGTAGTAACTTATGTGGCCTGCTGTTCGGTCTGTGTTCCCTAATGCAGAAAAGAAAAAGAGAATCCTGAACAATCTGAACTAATATTCTAGTTTTTGCCTCAATTTAATTAACTAGCTTGGAAAAAGCTGTTTGCTTCTTGGAGCAGCTTGCTGCAAATGAAAAGTGTGCTGCCTACAGATCTTTCATATATAGAAGCAGTTTTACTATATTTGATAATTAACAACATGCAAGTGGACATTTTATTAATTTTTAACATGTATCTATTAGTAAAGTATTTGCAATTATTCCCATTGCAGAGCTGGAGAAAATGAAGATCTGAAGTTTGGGAGCAGCTTCTCACTTGGCACAACACCTTTTTGCACCGCTCTTCTCTCACACTGGTTTTTGCTGCACAGGAAGAGTCCCAATTCTGCATTCATTTTAGACAGCATGTGCCAAACTCATAGACACTTATGCTCTTTATCAGATCTTAAAATTTGGCTTCAATCTTCCAAAGTGGCTTCCAATTTTCGATATCTTAATGGAAGCTCACCTTACAACACTTGGGATGTCTCTCAGATCACACAGTCACTATTAATCTGAACTGAAATTTCCTGTACTCGACTATTAAAAAAAAAATAATCAAAGAAACATGAATTTACTATTTTAATCTTAAGTGAGTAGTCCAAGATCACACTGCAAGCCACTGAAAGAGACAGAAACAGAATTCGCTTCAAACACATGGTTTTGCGAGAGAAATATTCCACGTGGCAGGATGACAGCAAAGATGAGGGCAGTGCTGCAGGCAGCATGCATGGCAGCTCTGGCGGACAGACCAGCAGGCTCTGGCCTGTGACAGCTTGGGTGCCCAGAAAGCTCATGATTAGTGATTACATGTTAACATGATAAAAAAGGATAGTTTTTATTCCTAGGTGTATTGATCTGAGGGATCTTGAGCTCAAAAGGGGGACTAGAGAGATACAGAAAATGGAGGAGTAAAAAGGAAGGGACGGAAGGGAAGAGAACGTCCCAAATGTTAAGTGAAAGCATCTGCATGAAAGCCTCCAGGCCAGCATGCTCAGAGAATTCAC
This sequence comes from Balearica regulorum gibbericeps, assembly GCF_011004875.1. NCBI lineage: Eukaryota > Metazoa > Chordata > Aves > Gruiformes > Gruidae > Balearica > Balearica regulorum. The sequence goes on from NC_046200.1 coordinate 12,305,224, forward strand.
TCTTCTGTCTCAGTGACCTTGTGGTGACAAACTGAACAAAAAGCTTCAGGCACCATCAGACAGAAGATTTAAGAAGCAGTTTTAATTTTAGCCAGATTGTTTTGTATTTTTGACTGCAGGGTTATCTGGGGATGCAATGTGCACAGAGTGGAACAAACTGTAGTTGTCATCCCCAACTCTGATACCACACTCGATGGCAAATTCAGTTCCACGCTTCCAGAGGGAAGAAAAAATCACGGTTTTGGCTATGCAGGGAAGATCAAATTGTGGTATCACAAGGATGGAGTACCAGCGCATCCTGATTTTACTCCAGAAGGTAATTACTTGGCTACCTTATACACGAGCAATATACTCCAACACAATATGCACTAATATGCTGGTTCCCTCTACTCACATTATATCTGTGCTCTGTATCTCCAGACTGACAGCAATTTACTATGAACAAATTGCTTAATCTCCTGTACCTCAGTTTCTTCATCTATAAAATGGAAACATCCTACCTAAAAGAGTGCAAGGATTCATTAACTGATATATGTTTTGTCAGTGAACACATTTACTGGTAATTTTAATTATAGCAGATACATACAAACTTGAAGAGCTGGCTGCACACAATAAAACATATGCATTAATCACAATGTCTATTGCAGCTTATTAGCACAATTAATTCTATATAATACAAATACAATCTAACCTGCAATCTGGAGATTACAAATGCTATATAAATCCAAAATGAGAGTCTAGATCTTCAAGCCTGTAGTGAAATGTCAAATAATGAACTAAAATGATAATAAAATCAACCAGGGACTGATTGGGAATAACCCTGCCACATGCACACCAACACACATGACAAATACGAGCTGGGAAAATGAGAGCTCAGTATTGCTCCTGCGCCTCCCTAGCATCACCACTTTACAAGACAACCATTGATGAACTGATAAAGAATCTTCTATCCAAAGTTCTCAAACTGCTTTACAAATTGTCTCTAATGTGTATGGACAGCGCACATTATTTCCCCTTGTCCTCGTATACTCTGTCCTCCATAATTTCTATTTGATAAGCTATCCTGAGGCCACATTGTCTCTCCAAGTCTGCAGGAGAGACATCCATCCTCTCTCTTGGCAGGTCTCTTGAGCCACTCTTCAATTTAAATAGCATTTTCTGAATTTTTCTCTCTCAGATCTTTTCTTAGGAGACAGTTCTTTTCCACCATGACTGTATAACTCACTATCACTTGCGACAGTTTCTTGAATCACTAACGCTGGAATCAATACAGCAAAGCTGGCAGAGGATGGGAGTGAGGAGGTGGGAAAACAAATGTGAAGATGTTGTAACCTTTTAGTCCTGTGCTGTCAGCTCAGCACACTGTGACGCCTGACCAGACTCACACGGCTTGTACTAACACAGACAGTGACTCTACAGGGAGCTGTGGTGGCTCAGGGCTGCTCTGTGCATCCTCCAAACCAACAGCAGCGAACTAAAGGCAATGTCCTACGTGAAATGAAGCAGGACGGAGCTCTCTCACAACACTGCTCTCTCTTTGCATTGTGTCTCTCCTAATCAGCCTCCTGGACCGAAAACTGCAGCCTTCTCTGTACACAGGGCCCAGGCTGTAGCATGCACAGTGCACATGTCCTATTGGATTACAGGGCAGAGTGCACTCACATGGTCTGCTTGTCAGAGACGCAGCCGTGCCTCTGCAAAGAGAAGGAAATGAGGGAGGGCATGAACGAAAGCAAGCCGAGCAGCCCAGGACAACCCAAGCCAAGCCCAATCAGAAGGCAGGACGGGGGGATGCCACCAGAAAGACAGCGGCAGCAGGCAAATAGACCTTGGCAGGCACACTGGGAGGCTAAGCCGGGACCTCACTCCACAAAGAAAATACATGGGAATGTGTTTGATATCACTCAAAAATGTGAGAATAGCTTATCATCTAGGAGTTCGCTGTATTGACAAGTGGAACAGATGACAGCTAGATCCCAGTTTGGATATTAAAACACAAAGCAATACAGCAAAGATCAATGCAATGCAGTCTTTCTCATCGAGAAAATGCTTCTATATGTATCAGCTTCAGAAGCTGACAAACTTCCCCCAGTTCCTTTGATCATGGCCCAAAAGAAAAGGTCTCTTGGCAAGTCTGTACTAGACTTTGTGCTTTTTTCTCCCCATGCAACTCATATCCTGCAGTTCTCTGAAAAAACATGACTCAAAAGTATGATCACAGGTGAAGAAGAGAGGAATTAATAGAGAAAGGGGAAGAGCAGCAGAACAGGCATCTATTTCAGAGGGCAGAAGTTTATCACCCAGGACAGGATTTCCACCGGGTTTATCATTGTTTTCTTTGTCTAGAATTAAGGTCATTAAAGAAGATGTTTCCACTCTGAATTAGCAATGAGTTCCCACTTAATTTATAGAGCCTCAGCGCTCCCATGTGATTTGGCTCCAGGGACCTCAGTGGCAGCGCTTCTCCTGTCAATCATACACCGCCCTGACTGGCTCCTTCTCCCACCTCATGTTCAGGTGCCCACCTCCTATCTTGTCCTTTACCCCCCACCTTCCCCTCTCCCTGGTGTCTTCCCATACCGGATCTTTTCAAAGAGCGCTCCCTGCTTCCTCAGATCATCTGTCAGAGATCACAGCTCTGAAAACCGCTACAGAAATAATTATAAGCAGCAGCTCTGTTCCACGATTTTCTCGGCTGTTTTCATTTGCTAGGCAGTCAGTGCGTATCCCAGAACGCCCCATACCCGGAGCCTGAGGAGCTATAAATACTGGAGTACAGTTTTGTGAGGTAGCGAAGGCAGAGAGCCCCCCAGGAGCACAGGGGTGGCACTGGACGCTCCGTTGAAGCCCTCAGCCCCGCAGTACAGACGGCGGCCCCACCACCTGCCACAGCCAGAGAGGGTGACTGCAGCACTGGGCCTGTCCTCACCCTCCTCCCCAGGACCTTCCCGCGGCTCGGGTCAGACGAAGCAGGGACGTGAGCGCGGGACGTCCCGTCTGCATCACTTAGACTTTTTGGCACTAGACAAAGCGGGCTCAGCCACGGTGGACTGACACGGCGAAAAGGGCTGAAGCCAAATGAACTGACCTTCGACAAACAGCGGAGCCCAGGCCCCGCCGCCGCCCCCTCAGCCGCCCCCTCACACCAGCCCGGGCAGCAGCGAGCCGCGCGCGCCCCCGCGCGGAGGGTGCGGGCAGGCAGCGAGGCCGCCGCGCGAGCCAGACCAACAGAGCCGCCAGCGACTCGCGGCGCTGGAGGGGGGAAGGAAGCAGTGCGCATGCGCACGTTCCACAGCCCGCGGAGAGCGGTCGGGACGTCCTTCCTTTGTCCCCGCCCCTGAACGACGACGATTGGCTGCGACGCGCGGAGGCGCCCGGTCCATTGGCTAAGCGCAGAGTCCCTCCAGATCGGGGGCCGCCGCCGCCATGGTTCGCTTCAAGAACAGGTGAGGCCGGAGGCGCGGCCGCGAGGCCGGTCCCGTGCCGCTGCCTGACGCCGCGCTCTCCCGCAGGTACGTGCTGTGCGAGGTGGTCTCGGAGGACCCGCGGTGCCGGCAGTGCATCGAGGAGCGCGCGGTGGGCCTCGCCGTCAGGGACGCCATCGGACGGGTGCACGGGGACTACGGCCTGGCCTGCTGTTCCATCTCCTTCACAGGTGCCGGCCGGACGCGCCGCCCCCGCGGGCCCCCGGCGGGGTGTGTGTGTGGGGGTGTTTCTCCGGGAGGGGCCGGGGCGCGGGGCTCCGGGCTCACCGGTGCGTGTGTGCCCCCGCAGTGAAGTACCTCAACGCCTACACCGGGACCGTGCTCCTGCGGTGCCGCAAGGACTCCTACAGACTGCTGTGCTCCGCGCTCCCCTTCGTGAGGCAGCTGGAGAGCCGGGCCCAGCGGTACCCCTGCTTCCTCAACACCCTGCACGTCGGAGGTCAGCCGCTGCCTAAGCTGCCCCGCGGCCGGGGCCTCTGGTGCCAGGGGGGGAGGCTGCGGAGCTTAATCGTACTTTCCAGGCCTGCTAAAATGGAAGAACCCCGTCTTACCGCTCTGGGTGCGACAGGCACATCTTATGTGTCACTGACTTGGCGGCTTTAGCAAATCTAAATAAGAAACAGGCACCAGCAGTTCTTTGTTGAGCCCTCATTAATTCTGCTTGAATCTTCCATTACACAACACAAAACCAGAGCAGCAAATACCATATTATTTTCTTTTTAAAATTATTTTCAAAGTGTAGTATCATCCATGTCCTGAAAATTAACCGCTTGGGGCAAATAATGGGCACTACATGTTGGAAATTATTATTCCACCACTTAACCTCAACAGCGCAGAAACTAAGTCTACAGCCGCCTCTCAGCACTTGCATTAATAAAGTTGTTGCCTGGGACGTGTCACTTGATACAATGATCTTCAGAAGACATACTAACAGCTCTGAAACACTTGGTTTTGTAGATTGTCAGATACTGTTCTTGTGACTCCTACAGGTACTATAAGAACGTGTCAGAAATTTCTAATTCAGTATAATAGAAGACAGCTGCTGATGTTGTTGCAAAACTGTACAAATGAAGGTAAGTTCCTCCAGCCACTTTCCTAAAATGCAACCTCAGTTCCTAAGGGTGTTGTAGGGTATGTGGGGCTGCTTCTGAGTTCTCAAACTGCTAAATGTTCCTTTCTTTAGAAATTGAGGACATCCTAGCATATGTGAAGAAATCAAGTAATGACTCTCTGTTACTCTCTCTATTGCAGAGGAAAGACAGTGTATACAGAAGTCCTTGCTGAGCTGTTCCATTACAGAAGAGCAGTCTCACAGTGGAGATGAGGAAGATGATGATGGCACAGAGACAGACTGAACATTATTAGTTACTGTTCATCTGTCCTGTATTGTATAATCAAGATGTTACCAATTATCTTCAGTGTTAAGTAAAGCAGGGACAGAAAAAGCATCTGTTCATTCCCCCATTTCGAGTGTTCTTAAATAAATTTTTTTTAAAAAAAAATGTAAGTTTTACTTAAGTAGGTTACTTGCCTGTTTCACTCCAGGAGTCAAAACCACCTGCACTCCTAAGGAATGTAGCAGCTCAGTGTGCTCTTCATGCTGAGGTAGAAGTGAGCTTTAGGCAGTTGGCACAGACAAGGAATGTAGTTATTCTCCTTCAGTACAGAAAAAGCATTAACATCTCTGGTTTTTACCCTATCTTCAAGTGCACCTGTTACCCACAGGGCTATCCATTCTTTTGAGCCACGTAAGCACCAGTTGTGTACTGAGGAGCAGAGATTACAGGGAATTCAAGGCAGAGCTGTAAGGCTCAACTCCATCCGACCCATTATAAAACTCATAGGTACGAGTACTGCTTAGATATTTATTAAGTTTACACCAATCAGTTACAGGAAAGTAGCATTGCTGGTATTATCTCTTGAATCCATAGGAAAACAAGATACAACTTGAAGATGCTGTCCAGTGGAGACTGCCCTTGCAGAAGGGACAGTCTTCCTTGCCCGCATCACTTCCCTTGTTCTAATGCCTGTGAGATGTGGAGGTGAGTTACAGCAGCTCCAGCTATTCTCTCTTCCCAATGCAAAGAAAAGTTGACTATAAATGTGTAAAGATAATAGAACACAACAGATACTGGTTAGGCACTACTAGTTACTCCTGTTCCATGGCTTAAAATAACTATTACAAATAGGAAACAATAGTACTGTGAATGCAGTTAACTCCATACTCCAACCTTTCTTGCTTAGTTGCTTTCTTTGCCCTCAACAATAATTTCCCAACGTGCACATAAAGCATTAACAGCAAGGTGTGTTAGCACTTTCAGGCATCTTGTCCTAGATTCTTTGCACTTTCTTGACAAGCTGTACTGTCTTTCCATCAAGTGTAGTTAATTGTGACCAAGCGTGAAGTCAAGCTGTTTTCAAAAAATGTTTTGCAAGTGTTTCCTCTGTCCTCCTGGAGCAGTTGAAGTAGTATTTACACCCCCCCCCCTTCTTTCTGGTTTACAGCCACACACAGAGCTTTGTGAAGTACACTTTTTGGTACCAGCTTCCCACGCGCACACGTTTAAGTGACTTGAGGAAGCACTCATATAACATGGAACCTATTGCTCTGAAATCAAACATCAATGTATTGATATAAACTTATTAAATAGGGACACAACCAATGACTTCACCAGTGGTGTCAGAATACCTGACTGGAAGAGTCCCAAACACATGGTTTTTCCTTGCTCAGGCCTGTCACAGCATCACAGGCAGAGAACACACCAACGTTAATTTAAAGCCTGTGCCAATGCAGGCAGACCACTGGGGCTGAAGATAACTTCCCTGGCATGGAATCTGTCAGCAGGAAAGTAAGATTTAAATCTGTGCAACTAAGTGGTATTGTGCTCCACGTTGATATGACGAGAAGTGCATGTATGCATATGATTTATTGCAACTGTTGGCCTTGACTGGTACATTACACCTACAGTTCATTTTATTCAAACAAAATCCACACCACTTAACTCATTAGCTCAAACCAAACTACAAGCAGTGCAGAATGTGACCACCCAAAGAAAGAGCAGGGAGGGGTCCAGAAGAGGTACCTTTATAGCCCGAGGTGCTTAGTGCAGATCAACTTACATCCCAGAACCGAGCAGATACAGGCCCTTATCCCAGTACAGAAGACCCCAGTTTCTCGCTGGGGCTACAGACTCCAGCTATCAGTTGTTCTTCAAATTCAAGAGCGGCCAGTGTCAAAACATCATTCAGGTAGTTACCAAGAGCCCTAGGGTGGAGTGTTTATTCTAGATGATCAGGTTACAAAGAATGTGTAGCCCACCATGTTTTGCCATGGTTGGCAAAAAATAATAATAAAAAAAAATAGCAGCCTCACTCACCCACATTAAAAGAGTTGAACAACTGAGAGAAGCCAGGAGGTTCCTTGTACCACTAGTGGCAGTACTCATTTTGAAATACACAAATTCATCAAGAGTCACTTCAAAACCAAGTAGCCAAATTCTGCTTTACACTCACCTCAGCTTTAAATCTTTCCAAGCCAGGAGAACAGGAGGAATTCTTGCTCTTTAGAAAAAGCAGCTAACACTCTAAAGCCAGGAAGCTCTTTCGCCAGTGCAGTGGAAACCAGAGAGCAGTTTGACAGCTTTACTGAAACAGCACTACAGTCACAGTCAGATGGACTTCTGCCCATGAATACATGTAGGGAAATGAAGGCTCTCTGCCTCTTCACTTAGGTAATATTGCAGTATTCCGGCAGTGCCACACAGCTGTGAAGACTTTTATACTGCTTATTTGGCCAAAAGAACCAAATTGGCACAGACTAGAAGTCTTAGCTGATTTGTCTCTGGGTTGTTTCTTTCAAAACTTTGTTTCAGTATAAACTGATTAAGCAGTTGGAATAAAAAGATCTTGTTTCAACATATACTGTCATGGTTTCCTCCTGAACCCCCCTAGAAGCCCTGGAAACACAAGTTTAGTCTGTTCAAATTTAAATACTTAAACTATAGCAGCAAAACAAAGCAAAATGAAAAGAAAACCAGGAGAGGAAACTTCTCTTGAATAGCAGAATCACTTTGTGTGAACAACAGAGGTGCTGAACAATAGCTTCTGCTTCTGTTTCTTTCTTTTCTTGCCTCCCTTTTCCTCTGTGAAGAATTAAAATGATACTGTCATTCTTCTCATGGAACAGGAACATCACACAGAAATGATAAATGGTCTTCCCTAGCCTAAATGACTTCTACAGGTCTGTGACACTTTGTATCAACTCACTGAGCACCAGGTAGTTTAATTTTAACCAAAAAAATCACTGCAGACAAACTAAGGCAGGCTCTGTCACACCTAAACCACACCTATAAACATACCTGACTGATTCTAAAGTTGCTGTTGCAACAGCAGATCCTGGACTGCAAGCGTACAGCAGTTTGCCTTTCAGACAGGCAGCACTTTCATCCATTTCCAAAACACAACCGGAGCCGATACTTGATTTCACTGAAACTCCCAGGCCCTCCCATCCAACTCTCCATCATGCAGTGAAGTCTCCAAACAGAAGCCAACGCTAAACATCAGAACTGAGCATTATAGATGAGTTATATCAGCCAACACCAGGCTTAGAGGTTTAAGGTCATCTCAATTTGTTTCAGACTCCCTAATTTGAAATTTCAGCAGCAGTTACCTTGACATTTTGGTCAAATTCAAATGGTAGTTCAGCAGCTCAGGTATGTTTAGTCTAGAAGAGCATAACCTGAACTTCCTTGAGATAAAGCTTAATTTAAAGTTCCAGTAGAGACATAGCAAACATGGTAGTCAAAAGCCATCTTTCTCCTAACAGGATTCTTTGCTAGTTGGAGATCTTCTCAGCTCCCACTAAGAGAGCTGCTCTAAGCTAACAGAAGCCCTAGTCAAGCTGTTCAGAAACCACATTTCTGACAATTTTCAGAATGGCTGAGCAGCCAATTTATGGTCCCCAAAATTGCTGCTCTCACTTCTCCCAGAGGAAGAAAGAGAAATGCTCAATTTTTTCACTTCAGAAATTTTTCACACCTTCCCTCGCCTTTTACCTGATAAGTGATCAGCTGTGGACGGTTTGTCCAGTTTCAGGAGAGCAGCCTCAATAGCTTGGCTGAAGGAATTCTGGAAGCTGGGCACAGGTATGCGGTCAGAGCTGTCACTCTCTCCATCACTATCGACAGGCACAGGGAGTGCCAGAGTGTTCTCATCTGAAATAAGGAAAGGGCCTTGAGAGGCAGAAGGCTGTATAAAACTTCTGCAGTGCAAATGCCCCTCCACACTCCAGATGTTTCTTGTGAAGTCACAAGATTTCTTAGATTTAGATGCATGGTAAAGAATCTGAGTAATAATAGCAAATTGTCATACCTCTTGCCTTTGGAGCAGGTTTGGGCCATGTTTCCGGTTTTGCCTTTCCAACTCTCAACATCTACGAAGAAAGTTGTAAGATATGATTAAATCCCATGTACTAGAACAGTCCTGCATATCCCCTAAGTGGCAAGAAAATCCAGGAACCCCTTCAAGCACTCAAGCCCTATGCTGTCCCCATAAAGTTTATCCCACGTCATTTCTGTGGGGGAAGCAATTGTGTTCTCAGACTAATCCCCAACTAAGACACAAGTAATTCTGACAAGGTTTACTCTGCTACATGGCTTACCTGGGCAAAGGAAGGGAAGGGAGACTCTTCTTCTAAACTCCCACAGAGCAACGGGCTGACCTGGCTGGCAGCAGGTGACAGTGGAGTTGGAATAGACTCTACAGAGAAAGAGCAGATAATTAAAGCCAGTTGCATTTGGCAAAGGCACTCACACTGTTTATCAGGAAGAAACAGAAATAAAGTTTTATTATCTTATGTAATCAACCATTTTTATCTCAACAGTTCCATCCATTAGTCACACAGTGGGACCTCTCAAATTTCTTCAATCTTTTTATTTAAGGGAGATTTAAGTTTGGAGGGGAGGTTGGTTGGTTGGGGGGTTTTGTTTGCTTATTTTGGGGTGTTGTAAGGGTTTGTTTGCTTTTTTTCTTTTGAGAAAACATTTAAGAATAGTTTCTATTTAGTATTTTTTATGAACTGGAAGATAAAACATTTGGTAAAGCATCATTGGACAACAAGCTGAGTGCTCATCAACTGCATTCTACTGTAGTATAGGATGGCGGGGAAGATGGAGAAGGTAGAAAGAAAAAATGCCAGTAGTGTTTTCCTGGCATACACACTTTTCTTCTGGTTTTGGGGAATTTTTTTTCCTTTCTTTTTTTCTGCCTCAGCAAAAATTTAAAAGACAGTAACTACATTGCAGGTCTCATATTGTCACTGAAGTAGAGGTAGTAAAAAGCAGACAAAGGACCAGAATGTCTCTTAGCCGTGGCAGCCTTTTGTGTATGATCTCACAGGCAATCTAGGGAAGAAGCAGCCTTTGATCAGTATTAAGAAAGTTTAGCAGGATAAGCTGAGCAGTAGATACCAAAAGAACAATCAGCTAGATACGATGTGTTTTTCCAGATGCTCACCTGTCTGAAACACAGGGCTTCTGCCAAGAGGAGACAGACGGAAGCTCTGATGATCAATGCTGGTAGTTTCTCCAGGACAAGAGGTAAAAGCGGGGAACTGCTGCAGATTCTCTAAAGCAATATGGACCTCTGGATCTAGAAAGAGGTTTTAAATTAAAGCACTACAAAATGCGGGGGAAGACTGTCAATATGTAAGTTGTTTCAGGAGTCTAGGAGGTGCGAATTCAATTTTCTTTCCACCCTCTATTTTAGAGACCAGTGCAGCCCTGCTGCTGGATGGAAGCAGTTCCTAGGCTTTTTTTTTTTTTTCCCTTCTTCACTTTTCACTCTATATCGTTATTACTATAAAACCAGAAATTAGGAATCTTGAGAGCTATATACACCATGGAGATAGCTGCGCCCTCAAATGCCCTCTGACTCTCCCATAATGTACAAGTATGCAGGAACTGCATAACATCATTTAACATCCTGACTAAAACAGCTTCTATTTTTCACTCTACAAATGTTTCTAATACCATGTCATCTTGTTCTAAGTACACCCTACAAACTAAAGGCCTTTGAGTTCATCCTACAGTTCAGCAACTGAAAATGAATGGAAATCCACCAGTTACGCTCAATCATGACTTACATTTGCCCTGTTTCTTGTTTTCTTCTATCTCAATTCTGCGTTCACGTCGTCGTTCATCACGAGCTTTCTTCTGCCGTAGACGTTTCCTCTTTTCAAGGTCATCTAGGAGCAAAACACAGCATTGGATATCAAAAAACCCACACCAATACTTTGGCAATGTTTTCTCCAGCTTTGAGAACAACATATTCAGTTATAACACATTAGTAACAAAACATGCTTACAAACAACATATGCTCTTCCAAGCAGTCAGGCTTTTTTTCTTCTTTGGATAATTGTTGCCTATAAAACAGTGATTTGAGTTTGTTCTGTCTAGTAGTCATCAGACAGTTGGTGCAAGTGGAGTAAAGCTGCTGTGTATGTTCTTTTTTCTGCCATTAAGGGGTAAGAATGACTTCCCTTTCACCCTCACAGATACATAACAGAGCCTACTAGAAAGGTAGTACCAACCTGAAAACAACTCTAAAGTCTCCTTAGAGATAATGGGTGGCTTCAGGGCCAGTTCACAAATGCTGAACTCACAGGTGAGGGGCAAGTGACAGAGGTAACGATGACGCTGTCTTATATCCTGATAAAAAAGAGCATATATATCATCACAAGGTCTAGAGGCTGGCACAGTGATGAATAGCGTAGAGAGACAGAATGTACACCCTTCATCAAATCAAATGGGAAAAAAATAGCAGCAGTGACACAATAATGACTTTATAAACTACAAACACATGAAGGATGCTCTGGGTCACAACCAAATGCTCCAAAATCTCCACCAACCACATCATAATCAGATTTGGATGCATTTACTCCAGCTCAGTTACTGATTTTTTTGTTATTCCTCCCTTCTCACTCACATCGCTGGAAATTCTACAATACTAGTCCTCCAATTCATTTATTTTTGCACTGGACCAAATTTGCCTTTTACACTTAAATTATTTGCACCAACAACCACCACTTTGCTAGACTGAAATGAGCTGAGTTTTGTATTTTTTCCTCGCAGAGCAGAAAATCTTGAAGACAATTCTTTACTACCTCCGCATCCATTCTCACTTGAGCATATCCTTTCTTAAAGATGAATTAAAAATTATGTATAGTTGTTACTGCACATGCCAGTTCTTACAGTTGTCTTTATCCAAGTCAAGGAAGTCAGGACCCATCCCCTCTTCCAGAGCTTCAGTGCCTTAAGCACTTTCACTCCCTCCATCTCAAACGCTGAAGTTTCTTTCCATCCTTTTTATTTTCATAACATCCCACCTCTACCCTTGATGCTCAGAAACAACTGTTTGTTCAAGACAGGGGCAGAACACTTCTTCAGGTTGAGAAAGATGATCATCTGTCTAGTTCAAGCTACTGTCTTATAGGAGAAAAGAATTTAAGACAGTTTTAACAACAAACCAATCTTAAGCTTCCAATTCTCTTACTCAGAACTTCCTACCTTCTAGGGAAAAAAGCTAGACTGCAGCCTACTTACCAAAAGCAACTTAAAGTACTGCACCTTACACCGACGCCCTTCACAGATTAGCTTGCCTACTCATTCATAGTTATTATTTTTTATTAGTGAAGAGAAACAAGTCTCACCTCTCAGCCACAATGATGAGTCTGCTAAAACAAAGGCTCTTAATTAATAATACAATAACTACCTCTGTCATTGAGTAGCCAGTTATCTCCACTACAGCTGCAGTTATCTTCTCTGGGCTCTTCTCCAAGCTACCGTATTCACGAACAAGACATCGAACATTCACAGGGTGAAGATACATACACTGTCCATCCTCCGCTATAAGAGAAGATATCATCACTTGTTCTTTGCCTGTTAATTTTCAACACCCTTCTCCCCAACTCAGTACATTCTCCAGTAATAAAATTAAAGCTCCTTTCTGAGTTTCTGTGGGAGTTGTATTTCACAGGGTTTAGCTGCATCTAATGAAGTGACAAACATCTTCCTCAAGAAGATCCCAAAGGAGGCACCTCTGCCCCCATGACTCCAGGATTTCCTTGCACTGACCTTGATAGAAATAGTAAAAAGGAGAGTTGTTAAGATGTCCACTGCTAACTCTATCTTTTGATTCTTGGTAGCCTGTTTCAGCTGGATTTGGTTCTTCTGTAGTGTTCGTGTCAGATTCCCCTACAGTGTCCACCTCAGGTACTTCCTCTTCAACCAGTACTGCCTCTTCTGCTTCCACAGGAGGTGAAAAGGAGCTTGCCAGATCAGAGCAAGGCTCCACAAGCTCCTCATCAAATGCAGAGAGATATTCCACACCACACTATAACAGCAGAGAGTGTACAGTTAGTACCACATCACCTCCTTCAAAAGATTATCATCTCTGCAAAAATCTTTGGCACCAGTTCACCATACACTGCAGTGTAAAGTGGCGGAATTAACTACTAACAAGATCTGCCAGAGCGGAGTCGTCACCCACCTTTTTCTCTTGGGAAACTGCAGGCTCCACAACCTTGGAGCTTTCTAGGACCAATTCTTCCACAGCTGCACTGACTCCAGCAATGCCACTGTTTTTACCCTGGTCAGCAGAAAGTGCTGTTTCTCGCTCCTACAGGCCAAAGAGAACAAGTTTCAATTTCCTGTTTAAGCCAAGAGACCATCACCATAGTTATTTTTAGCCTTGCCGTATACTTCTGGTTTTCACAGATCTATAATTCATCTGTGACAAAGAGTGACCCTTGAAGGGAGGCCCTCTCCTTGTTACCAGAAAGCACAGTCACTATAGGATCCCTAAAGGCTTTGAAAAGGAGTATTCTACAGGTTTACTCATGTCTGCCTGATAAAAGTTATCCCAGAAATTGTTGGGCCTGAAAGGAAAACACATCTTCCTTGGAAAGCAGAACTCTCTTACATTTGTGGAATACCATTCAGTAAAAAGCATTCAGTTCTGTTATCTTGAACATCACGCCAGATACCTGGGGTCCAAAGGCTATAGTCTCCTCCAAGATTTATAATTCTGTTCTAGCAGCAACCATCACCACCCTCCTAGTACATACATCATGAAGATCAGAATAATCACACAGAATCACTTACGTGGCAGAGCATAGATGCTCAGCAGTCAGCATACTGTTAAAATTAAAGTCACTAAAAGCCTCCAAAGAGGTTCTCACCTTCAGTTCCTGGATAGCCGCCTCAATAAAGCAAGCCTCTGGGGTGTGTTTTTCTTCCTCATACTGTTTTAGTAATGCCGCTTTCTCCTCCAGAATCACCAGCTGCAAGACTTGCTCCCTGGATGCCAGAAGCAGCTTTGAATACTGACTGTGCTGGTCATCTGAACAGAAGGAGCACCAAATCATTAATATCTGCATGTAGAGGCACCAGTTTGGACTGCTATTTCTTCTCAAGTTTTGTTACTGCTCTATTTTGCAGGTTAATCCAGCCCAGGGTGGACAATACTTAGCAAGAGTTTGACGCAGACTTTGCATGTTACCATTGTATCATTGATGACACAAGCTGGTGCCACGAACCTGCTCTGCCACACACATCTACCCCACACAGCAGTTTATCCGCCACTTTCAACCTGCCACTTCACCACTCGGTTGCTACACATCCAGAAAAACTAAACCAAGTCTAAACTTCTATGCTGTGGAAGCATCATCTTTGAGAAGCCTTGGGTGGTCAAAACTTCCTGAAACAATGCAGTCTGCAGCTTCTTCCTCTTCTCTGCATACTCAAAACCACTGCAACTGGAAAGTTCTGCAAAAGCAACCACTGTTTTGGTTCTAACTAGTTCATAAGCCCATATGTATTAAAAATCCATACAAAACATCATTATGAGGTTTTTACAAGAAGCACAGCAAGAAATAGCAAGCTATAGAATTGCAAGTTTAGCAAAAGGTAGTCGTCTTTGTTACTAGAGAGCTTATCTTAACTATAAACTTTACAGCAACCATAGCATCACATACTAGTACAGTCCCCATATTCACTGCTCCCCAAGGGTCCAACCTTTTCTACAGAACACCAAATTAATGCCGAATTCCCTGGGTTTAGAATGATCTCAAATTCCATTTTGTTCTTTAGTTTGTTTTATGAAAGGATTTAAAGTCCTTTACTTTCAAATACTGAGAAACATGTAAGCACACACCCTGCCTGCTGCCTACCCATCATGCGTTAGGAGACTTGACTTTTTTTACAGAGAGCTTAAATGCATGCAGCCTTTCACAAGTGTGACTGCAAAATGAAGTGAGCCAAGACAGCCCACAAAACAGCAATGTTAAGTGAAATTATTTCTTTAGTCACAAAATTTTTGTGATACTAACAGATAAGATGACGATGTGTTATCTTGACATAACTTGACAGGAGAAAACTGAAGAAGTCAGGCAACAGATGTTTGGAATAGGTTTGCAATAATTTTGATTATTTTCCCATATCATTCACAGATTTTAGTTGATAAGTGAAGATGACGAAAACCTTGTTGAAGATTACATCCTCGAAATAGTTTAGACACAGAGACAGTTATTTTTGCTAAGCTGTATAATGAGGAGCCAGGAGGAAAAAAAGTTAAGGACACTGAAGAGCCAACACAAGCAGCAAGAGTCACACCAATGACCACAGGATACAAAACACACATCGAACTAATTCCAATGACCGAGAAGGCAGGAGTCTGTGGCACAGTAGCTTGAAGGGAAACAGCACAAGTTAATGCCTTTCAAAACCCAAGATGTGGGTAGAAAGCTTATTATTAATATGTGGTCATTAAGGTTTTCAGCTGCTAAGCCCCATGTTTTCTAGTCTGGTTTATTTTAATGTTGACAGCGTGGTATTGCCATGGTAAATCCTCAATACACATGTCCTAGTTATAGCAGCAGGATGCCAATGACCAGTACGCAGATACACTCACCTCTCACGTAAACAGGCTGCACCACATTCATCCACTGAGATTTGGGCAGTGCTATCAGAACACCTTTCTCTCTTCTCATAAGTTGCATTGTAATGATATCACCAATTGCGTATTGACGTGTTTCCATAGCAACAACACTGTAACGTAAGGAAGAAGTTAGTAGAGTAAAAATAACACTTCAAGAAGATGCATCATTTAATAAATATCAAGTCTCACCTCTTGAGATCCTTCTTGTGAACAGAGCCATAACAAATAGGACATTTACTCCAGGTCTTTTCACTCAAGGAGAGATAGTGAAGGATACACGCCCAACAAAAGATATGCCCACAGCGGGTGATCTTTGCTGCAGTTGGTGGGTATAGACATATTGGGCAGGAGGGCACTTCATGGCTACAAATACGCTGAAATGGCACATGAGAAAAATAGTACAAGTTTTAGACTTGGAAATCAGTTCCTGTGCTACAGAATAAGCCACTCTGTAAGATCTACTCTAACATATTAATCTTTCAGCTCTTGAGGCTCTGCTTTTTTACCAAGAAATTAAGTACACTGTGAACTAAGTAACACCTTCAGTCTGCACATGGAATAACCTTCAAAGCCACCCATCTGGTATTACTACTCTAATGACATTAAAAAAAATGACTCTTCTCATGTTTCTCCTCATGTGTTCATCATCTCTAAGACTTAGCAGCATCTTCATCACCCGAATTCAGACACTGAGAAGACAGCAAATGAACCCTGTGGCCTCACTTGCACAAGCAGGCTTGTGCAGACCTGTTTAACTGGAAGACTGAACTTACCTATTTCCATGAACATGCTAGTTTAGTCAGACACTTTGTTAGCATCTGTATGTTGCAAAGACATAAATGCCAGGCAAGCACCTAAATTTGTCAGCTTTCTTGTAGCATCAGGTAGCAGTAAACCTACCTCCTCTCCAGCTACACCATACACCAAGACTAGTCTTGGCAGATAAGTTTCTACTTGAGGCAACCCAAAGTTCTGACCGCAATTCTCAAGAGATTTTCCATTTTGTTGCTAGGCACGATGGGCCACCTATGCACAAAATAATTCTTCAAAATTTTACACTCTAGTCCTCTTCCATGGACTCATGCCCAAGTTTTCTGTTAATATCTCCATCACAAGGACTCTGTCTACAGAATGTCAGATACTATTTTTGATGAGCTCCCATCTGCGAAAGCAAGAAGAAGCTGCTAATTTTCCTAATAGATTTTAGCACTTCTCTTTTTCCTGTCATGAAAGTATTTCATAATATATTCCATGACAGATCTTTCCCAGTATTGTGGGAGTGACAGAAGAGGCCTCAACTCAAAAACAGCTGAGTTTTACGTAACATCACAGAGATAAAGAGGCAGTTAAAGACAGGTTAAGCTTCTTAATAAGAAAAAAACCCCACAAAACATCTAGCCCATCACAACTGACCACTTGCTCCACAAAGTCCCAGTTGACCAAGGTATCTGGATCAGCAAAGTGGACTGTGTAGTCCTGTTCTTCAGAGACAACAAACTGGCAGCTGGGGAAAGGCAAAGAGACAGATGATCCACTCAGTTGTTTCTAAAAATTCTTTGAGAACTATCCTATAGGATTCTCTGAGCTTCTTCTTTGTCCAGCAGAAAACTGCTGGACACAGTCAGTAACTTCTACCAACAAAACCCAAAAGAGTTCAATGCACAACCAGATTTTCAGAATACAGGTGTGTCTAATTTCAATTAGACACAACTTCACATACTAACTAAAGAATGAGCCAGAGTGGTTTTCCAGAAACATGTAAGAAACAGCCAGCTCCATCAGGGATCTGTTAAAAAACAGGGAATCCATAAGTGGGAAAAAATATGCTCACAAAAACTAGAACTACTGGGGTTCCTGCAAATAGACTTCACCACAATAAGCCACAAAACGATAGGGAAAAATTAGAAGCATCAATGCTGAAAATGGGTTTTCTTATCTTTAACACAATGAGATACAGGAAGCCCTGAACACACTTCAAATTCCAGTGAAAGTGACCATTATTTCCAGTCAAAAGCAATTCTCCTGCTGGATTACTACCCTGATCATCATTTGGGTTATACTACATATCCAGGGGCCTGTGAAATAATCAGCAGTTTAAGAACTAAGACCCATACGAATAATTGCTTCTGGGGCTTAGAAATTCAGATCCGCTTTCGTGCAGCGACTGCTAACCCCACCATCTCAACAGACTACGTTTTGGAAAAAACAACTATCTTCCATAAGGGAACTACACAGGTCTTCCCAAATGGAATGTCATATTTCACAAACGATGCTAAAAAAATTAGAGCAGAAGACTAATTGGTTTGTATCTAAAGGACTCACTCCATCAGATATCTTGTAAATAGGAAAAGATGACAACTTGATATATTTTTATCCCTTTCGAGTACAGTCGTTACCACTAGAAACACCATGGAGAGGTAACTTCACCCTGGGAAAGTCAATATGAGTAGTCAAGGTCAAACACAACTCCCTGGCTGATCACCCCTTACAGCTCAGTGTCTCTGTAGAGGTCTAAGAGCCCTGCTGGTCTTCCACTCACTTGGCCTGTAGGAAGAGCTCCTTGTTGAAAGGCTTATGTCCCCACTTGTTCCTTTTTCCCCAGTTGCCATGTCCATTCCCATCAAAATGGCCTGCTTGGCCACGGGGTTCAAAAGTGAAGTTCAGTAAGTGGTTCAGATTAATCTTCTTGGGACCAGAGAACTGGGCAGGGCTGAACTCTGCCCGCTGAGCCTCTGCTACCTAAGAGACAACAGCATTTGTTAGAACTTGCTAGAATTTACTGCAAAAGCATCAGTACAAGTTGATACCCAGGCCCCATCAGTGATTACGTACAGAATACGCAGCATCCACTCACTCACCTTCTCCCATTCCAGTTCTGCAAATCAAGCAGTGCAGCGTTAGAAGCACGTGAGAACCTGAAAGTTAGAACTGAGTGGTCTTACCCCACACTGATCAAAAGGAGGAGAGCACAAAAATAACCCACACAAGGGCAAGTAAAAGCTGGCAAAAGCTAGTAGTCAAGGTTAATAACAGAAGAAAGTTGTTCGAATCCTGACATTCTTTTAGACAGCCAGTAATACAAGTCTGATTACTATTTGCACAGGTTGTACTTGTTTTGGTTAGTTTTCATATAATGAAGCAAAGAATTGAGAATTCAACAGAGACAGCAGGTGAGTTTTTTACGGAGTCAGTAATTTAGGTGAGCAGTACTGCTCATCCACTAAAACTGAAAAAAAGCAGTTCTGTGTCAATGAAAGCCACCGATAGTCTACAGTATTCAGACCCACATCAGCGTAAATGCCTCAGTGTTGTTTCACTTCATCTTGATGTCATCAAGGCTAATACGATTACTTTCCCAATACTACCACCACATGCAAATTTGTACACTGAAGTGGTTAGATGCAATCACCTCACACATAAAACCTAGAAATTGTATCACTATTTTCATGAAGGACCTCTGTTTCATGAGATATGTACATGGCCTGTCTAGGTAACCATTCCTCAGATGGTATTTTTTATTGCAAGTCTCTCAGAGCAGAGAGCACTCCTCTTCTGTTGTTGCAAAGTTGTTCTGCTCACGCAGACTCTGGCATCTCAACGATGTTAGCACCTCTTACCGCTCTTTCCCTTCCCAGCCCAGGAGCTGAACACAGAAGACCTATCTAGGCAGGTCAGAGTGATCCTCTCGTCCCAAGAAAGAAGGCCTTGGAGGCACGGCATTACAATTCTCACCTCATCTCGTCTTCCACCATTACAAGAGCTAAAAAGTCTGCCACTTCCGCCACTACCTCCCCTTTGAGGGGGCATCTTGTTAAAAGCTTTGCTTTTCTGTGAATTGGAGCGACGGGACTGACTGGAAAAGTTCTCATTTTTTGAATATGAAGTTTCTCTTTTACGATTATAACGCTGTTTGGATCCACTCGCATTCTTTCCATCTGAAAGAAGAAAAAACAAACAAGAATCAGATCAGCAGCCTCAGAGTTCTCCACACGTACTGCATCTCAGCCAGCTTCACCTCAGAGACAACACCGTGTTCACCTCGGCCACTGCCTTGGGACCTGGTTAAAATGCTGGTATTTATCAGGACCTCAAATCCTCCAGCAATCCAAACAATTTCATTCCTATCACTGCCCAAAGAACTGGTCAAAGAGTATAAAAGAAGGATGTATTTGCTGTGCTTTATCTTTTATTAGAATGGCTGAATTTTCTGTATCCAGATTTGGAATTGCCGTCACCAGACATTAGTGTGTTGCCTGGTACATTAAATGATAAACACCAACACCACATCTTCAAGCCCTGTTACAAAAACTGACAACAACTAGTTCATTTTTTTTGTTCCATTTTCTGAAAATATACAAATTATCGTATATTGTTCCCTTATATAAATATACTGCTGCCTGCATTTGTCTTGAGGTTTCCCACTTTGCAAGACCCACATTCCCCGTTTTCATTCTGCTCTGCCACCTACACTTAAAAGGCCCCGGCAAACCTAATTCTGTTTTAAAAATACCCTTTTCTTTCACAAGGCCAACAAATGCTAATCGATCTTGAATCACGAACCCAATGCTTTGGCCTTGCAGGGCATGCAACGAGTATCTAAGTACTAAGTCCACCAACCTATGCAACAAGGACTGTTTGCCTAAAACTGTGCTGAGCACGCCACTGACTAACACAGGACACAAAGCAAAATACTGCAGGAATAAAGCTGACAGGAGCAGAAAAATCAGCCAGGCTCTACGGAGCCTGTCCTGTGTCTAAACAGCTGCTTCGTTAGACTGCCAGAACAAAAAATTAGTACTATTAAGACATTTCTAATAGTCTTAACGTAAGACGAGAGTTGCCTCAAGGACACAACAGACTGCTTAGCTTGTCACTCAACTGCCCTAAGTTTTATTTGTAGAAGAGGTATGTTGATAAGCTTGGAAGCAAAACTCCACAGGCACAGCAAGACATCTACCTGCCCCAGCCAGCCCCAAAGTCACTCTGGATATTCAGTAAGTGTCACACAAACAGTAACACCTCAAACAATATCTAGATCCACGTTATAAAAGCCAACTAGTTTCCCTTTTCCAACTTCATAGTCCTCCCCACCCCTTAATATAAATCTTACGTGGTAGGCAAACACGCCACTGTGATTCAGGATCGCGTTACTCCTATGGTAGTTTTCATTACCAGTGCCTACAGTTCTCCCCTTCCCCAGCACCACTCCCAATCTACCCAAGCAATTAAAGCAGCTGAACGGGATCATTCACACAAAGTCTCACTTTTTTTGTTATTTTTAGTTTCCTCTCCCACCTGCACCCCCAAAAAGAGGTCTGTGTATTGTTATACATTACTGAGGATCCGACTTCTTAAGCAATAAAAATGGCTTGACTGGGTTTTGTGGTGGTCTGCTCTTTCTTGCAGATGGCAGACTTCAGTCTTTGCCTGCAGTAAAAAGGACGCTATTAGTACTTTCACAGAGCCATTTTGCAGACAAACGTCATCACCAGAACTAGTCATTTACTCTGCTAGTCAAAAGGCTGATCCTTTAATTCAGAATTGAACCAATTCCACCAGAAGCACAGCTGTGTAACTCAGATGCCTGCATAGCTTCCAGTGCTATAATGCACGTCAGGCAAAACAGACACGGGCTGAGCGTTATCGCGGAAAAAAACACACCAGAAGCTGCCCAGTACTGAGGGTGTGACCAGGTCTGGCTGAATGATTATTTAGATATACCTTTTTTTGAGAGTGTTTGTAGGGAAGAGGTTATAATCAACACCACTGAGTCTCTGGTCAAAAATTAAGTAATTTTGAAGAGGTTTGGACAACTACTTGAGTTGTTCAGAAGCAAAGGCTGTCACTTTAGAGCTCAACCACCCTCTTAAATCTGCAATTTCAGTGAATGCACTAGAGAGGCACATGCCTATTGTGTCTGTAGCAACTTTGCAGTTTCTCTGCAATCATCAGCCGGGGAAAAGAAACAACTCAAGAGGAGAAGTTCAGCCTAAAGTGAGTCTCTACAAGGCCCAGGAACAAGGAACAGCTTGTACCTGCAACTGACAGAAGAATTTCCTGCCTCTTATAGTTTTATTCAAGTTAGTCACTATCAAATTTGTCAGCTGGTTTACATTCCTGTCATACTACAGGTCCTTTCAGACCAACTCGTAAAGCCTTTGGGAGTCACTATAATGACTCTCATATTTTATAGGAAAGTCCTGTCCACCTGTGCCTTTTTTAGGAAGGACCTTACATGCCAGTCTAACAATGCTTCAAATCTGATTTTACTGATTGCAAGTTTCCTCTCCCAGAATAACTACCTTCACGAGTATTCTGGGCCATCAAAGTAGTAATGAAATCAGTTAACAGACAACCAAGAGTTTGGAGTATGCATTTGTAAACTGGAACACTTTTCCCCCACCCTGAATCTAAGCAATGCTGTTCCTTCCAACCGTTCCAGCATGCCACGTGTCAGGGAGCTCTCTGCTTTCTATCATCCCTTTTTGCACTTCCATGAAGAGCGGGGCAGGACAGGGCTATCTGCAGTCATGAAGGCGGAAAAAACATAGAAGATTCTCACTGCCATCCTCTCTTGTTAGAACCCAGTTTTAAGTAGAGAAGGTTGGGATTTGGGAGTTTCTTTTTTCCTTCCTTTCTTGGCAAATTAGAAATGGTCAACAGCAACAGTGATGGTGAAGTATTTACTCTTCACTCAGGTCCCCAGTTAATCCTTGTGCCATTCTCACAAAATCTAACCTATAATAAAGATATCTATCCATCCACACTTCAAGAGAGCATAGACTTATAAAAAATACTCACTATATAATTTTATAAAACTAGCAACAAAGACCTGTCCTTGCCTTTTGGAGCAAGCCCTGACATTTGCTGTTTCTCCTGCTGGATGCCATGGTCTGTTAGAGGACCTCTATCTCCAAAGATCCAGAGAGAGGAGATCAAGTTCACAGGACCAGAAGCAGTCCACTTTGGTCCTAGAACTGCAGTACTGGTTTGCTGCTGGGGAGAAGACGGCAGTTTCCTTCCATCTTTGTTTGCCTCACCTTTTCAGCTGAGCTGTGTTGAAGCCAACCATATTGCATAAGGGCTTTGGGTGGTGGATCACAATTAAGCCACAGGGTGATTTCATGAAAACACACTGAAGCTATTGCTGCTGGTAGGGCAAACATCCCAGTGAGCAAGAGGTGACGGAGCAGTCACGCACCCCAGCTAAGCATGCTCACACCGTAATAATAAGGCAGCCCAGGAACGTTTGCAAGAACTAATGCTGTCCATCAGGTCTCAAGGACTGCAGAGAAACCTAACAAGCCTATTTTCCCTTGGCTAATTTATTCCACCCTAATGGGATGTGACTCCTGTTAGTGCACTAATATAAACCAAAGAAACCTTTCTGCTGGAAACTTCCAAGTTTAATTTAGTTTCTAAGGCCAAGAATACAACTTCCACAAATACAAGAGCTTCCAGTATTCTATTTAGCCCATTTCAAGCTGTGCTGCAAGAGAAACAGAAGGAGAAGCTATCACAAGGTTTCACAAATAACAACTTCATCATTTCCTCAGCTGGACTTGATCACAGCAGGTAATTCTGGAAAGCATCTAAAAAGCAAGAGCTAGATTGGACTTAAATCCAGTGACCATCAGTGCAACAGTGACATGTGTAACTGAAAGTCAGCATTCGGGGGAAGGTCTGTATTCTAAAAGTATTCTAAAGTATTCTAAAGAATACTTTCCATTTCAAAGGAGACACAAGATTTTCAGAATGTATCCTACACCTTTCCTGAAACAGGAGAGAAATTGGGTGGACCACATCAGGTACATGTAGCCATACCATTCCTAGAAAATCCCGTGTGGCAACACGCCAGCATCTTGCGTGCAACAGCTACCAAACCCAAATAGTCACCATTTAACACAGCTGCATCCTGTTGCCCATCCTGTGGCTGGTTGCCCTAATTTGGCCAAGGGAACCTTCTCATTTTAGTTTCCAGTACCCTCCAGTAAAAATATTCCCAAATATACATCTACTCCTCCTAAAAGGGATTCTAATTTTTCCAGGCCTCTCTGATGCACTGTAAAGGAAGCAATTCATTCCATATCCCTTTGCCTTCCATTGTAGTTAAGAAACAAACATCTTAGAAGCAGAATCATGTCAAGCCAAAATTCTCTTCTGTTTTATTAAAAAAAGAGGTCTTCAGAAAAGTTTTGGGTTTTTGAAATTAAAAGTTAGTCTATTTTGTCGGAGTAAGAGAGTATGGTACATGAGGATTTCTCTCCTTAGTAGCCTCTGCTACTAGTGACACCATTTCAAGCCTGTAAAAGGTAGCATTCCATAAAAACCACTTAACACTTTTATTTTGGGCTGGAATGACATGCCTTTTATTTCCTTCCTCACTACAGATACTGTTTCTTCTACACAAAGACATACCAGCCACAGGACAGGCCATCTTAACTCCTTACTGAAAGATGTTTAGATTCTGTGAACAATCCTCCATACAGCATCACACATCACTAAAAAAGCAGCTGTAGTGATGTGGTATCTCTTGGTGAAACAGGGACAGAAACCAGTTCTCCACAACAGGAAAACCTCGTGTGTGCTAGTCTTTCATACTGCCACTCACAAAACACGCAGAGAAGTTTACATACTTTGTTATTCCATTAGAAGCCAAAGATCTGGTTCTCAAACTGTTGTCACATACCTAGCACGTGATATCCCCTGCTTCCAGTGGTCCACTCATTAGAGGGGGGGAGAAAATAAGAGACTCAAAAATAACAAGAGTAGCTAAGGATAGCAAGACCCTCACATCAAATCCTGTAGCTGATGCAAAAAACTTTGCAAATCAATTAGGAGTTCTTCTAGAAATGACTGCCTAAAAAGTTCTTCCTAAAAAGACTTTAATGGGTTTGAATTTGAAGTTAAAGTTTCACTAGAATCGCAGTTACACCACAACCTGGGGAGCTGCAGGTGAGCTACCTCCCATGTCACTCACTTCAATCTATCCTGTGGAAGACCAGCTAAAACAGGAGAAGAGCAGGGTAGTACTTGGCTACCCCAGATCCGAGTGCATTTAGAAGGTCCAGAAGGGAGTCAACGCCTTCAAGTTACTCATTTTGTTAACCCTCTGGGACACATTGCTGCCCTCTCAGAGACCTGAAGTAATACAGCTGAAACAAACCACTGAGGAGGAAGGAAATTAGTACAGCGATGGTGTGGCAACCTGTTGACACTCATGTGTACTTCCGGGACTAAAAACACTAATTTTAATCACTGCTGCCCCATTTCTAAGTTTTAGAAGAGAAAATGCAACATTGCCAGGACCACTCTGCTCCCAAACAGCCTTGAAGAACTGGATATGGCTTAGGTCTTACCTTGAAAAGATAGATGTCAGGAACCACAATGGTTCTCGTGAACTGCTATGTCAGCAAAACTAGCTGTTTGCTATGACAGACGTAACATTTTAGTTTAAACGCCAAGTAAGCAAACAATATGTAACGAACTCTGAGCTCCTCCTGAGTAGGTTACCGAAATACAGCCGGTAAGGAGAATGTTGTGTATCGATACAAGACCTCCTTAAGCAAGATGCAAAAGCACATTCAACTTGAGTACAGAATAAAGTTAAGGGTTCTCTTAATAGGCACCGGTAAATGTACGTTCTTAATATAAACCCAGAGCTTTGGCTCTGAAGCTGATTACTCCAATGCTAATGGCGATAATACATTAATCCTCAAAGGAAGAGGAGAGCAGGAACTGTAGCTCACCAAAGAGTGAAGCCGGAAGAGGAAGGAAAAAGAAAGCAAAAAACAAGCAGTGACCAGAAACGAAGCCTGTTAAAACCAGCTGAGAGACAAACAACCCGTCAGGAAGAAGCTCAACTCCACAAACCCAAGCCCGGCACAAGGCCGTCGGCCCCGCTCCCCCGTCCCGAGCTGCCACCGCTCCGGACCCACCAGCGGGACCCAGGGCCCGCCGAGGGGCCGGCACTAACGCCCTGAAACCCCCGGGACTCGCGGTCCGCGCCCAGAACCCGCACCCACACCCGCACCGCCCGGGCCCGCTCCTCCGGCCCCGCCGCCCCCCGCCCCGGCTCTTACCGCCTTTGGGCTTAGACTCCCCCGCGGCGGGCCCGGCCGAGGCGGATCGCGGCTGCTGCCCTTTGCTGCCGGCCGAGGAGCCGGGCGCACCGGAGCCGCAGGGGCTGCTCTTGTCCATGGCGGAGGCTGAGGCGGGGGTCGCGCCGGGCGGGCTCTGCAGCATCAACGGGCGCCCCGGCGAGCGAGCGGCGGCCCTGAGCGGGGGGGCACGACGGGCGCTGGCGGAGCCGGCGGGGGCCCAGGCTCATGGCCCGCGGGGGCGACCGGCGGGGGCGGCGCAGCGCGGACTCGGCCTCCTTCATGGCGACATCTTCTCGCTGCTCCGCTCGAACCGGGGAGGGCCGCGGGAGGCCGGGCCGGGCCTGCGGGGCTCCGTGCGACGAGGGAGGGAAGCTGCTCACGGAGCCCCGCGGGGCCCGGCGCTGCCTGCCGCCCGAGTGGTCGGCACCACCCAGGCACCCACCGGCTCCTCGGCGCCGCCCCGGCCCCGGCTCGGCCGCCGCTGCCCCGTAATGGCGACGAGTCGCCCACAGCAGTGGCCGGGACCCGGATGGAGCCGTTCCCGGGAAGGACCCGCGGGCACGACGGGACTCGTAGGCCTCGGCCGCCGCCGAGCACGCCGGGAGCTGTAGTCCCCGCGACGCCACGGGCACCCGCACCGCCCCAGCCACCGCCCCGACCGACGGCCCGACCCCCGGCCGGGCACCGCGGAGGGCTCCGGCAGCCACGGGCAGCGGCCAGCCCCGCACAGGGCTGCGGGACCGCCGGTCCGGCCCCAGACACCCACCACCACCACCGCCCAGACGGCACAAAGTGGCCACAAATAACGACCCGGCGGCTGGGGCAGAGCTCGTCCTTTATTTTCCAAAGCCGTTCTCCAAGAGGCAGCAGCAGAAAAAGAAACAGCTCACGCTTTGGGGCAGTACATCCAGCAAAACAGGAGGGGAAAATTATCAAAAAAAAAAACCAAATCGGAAGAATAAGAGAGGTTTGGAACAGAAAGAACTAAACACAGCCAGTTCTCAAACAGGTACGAGTTGACAATACTAGGGGTTAAGCTTGGAAACACAGAGGCCTGAGAGGATATAAAGAATCAAGTACTCCCACTGAATTGTAGTGAACAATGTGAAAGTAAAAAATAACTCTGTAATGCCTAACTTAAGGGATAATTTTAAACTTTTACTTTGAAGCAGAAGGGGGGACAACAAACCACAAGGCAACAGAGATTCTAAACGCACTTTAATTAATCCTTAAAATA
Source organism: Balearica regulorum gibbericeps (assembly GCF_011004875.1). Lineage (NCBI taxonomy): Eukaryota > Metazoa > Chordata > Aves > Gruiformes > Gruidae > Balearica > Balearica regulorum. The sequence goes on from NC_046200.1 coordinate 12,332,043, forward strand.
ACACTGAAGGGTCTTGAGCTCATCTGCTGATCCCTTTCCCATTATTTTAGGGATGAAAGCTTCAAGTTCATTGTGAGAGAAGTTCCCAAGTTTCTTACAAGAAAAGTAGAGGTGGAATGCGAAAAGGCAGTGCTAATAAATAATATTTTAGGAAAAGCCTCATGAAAGGCCTTAACTCCTGTTTGCTCCCTATTTAGGTCTATTATTCTTAGAATTACTGACCAAATGATGAGGGTGGTTACCCCAGCATTTAGATTTGTTAGAAAGTGTCTTTTCTCAAATCCAAGTCATCCACAGTCACAGGGAAATAAGAAATAGTATGAGCAATACTAGAAAAAGAGGGTAGATAGCCATAAAACTTTTAAAGGCAGAACACAACACTTTTATTAGCAAAGAAGCTGGCTGTGGAAAGAAAATAAATACAAGGAAGTTTTTGTTGTTTGGTTTTGGGGTTTTTTTTACTACTTTTTCCCCTAACTACAATAAAAACATCAATCATGCCAGCAAAGTCCCTGCCATTGCCCTTGAAGGCCAAGGTCTGCTTCCTCAGGAAGGCTGAAGATACCAGGCTTCATGCTGTTAGCACGCAATTGAGTAACGAGATGAGAGTTTGAGGAACAGTCCATGGCTCTAAGCTCCCTTGAGGAGAGGAATAGTAAGAGGACCCAGGCAGATGAGGATGAAGTGACTGGTCTCCTGAGGCACAAAATCCCCTCCCACAGTGCCATGCCAGGTAGGATTATATTTCTTGTCAAATTCCTGCAGAAGAGACCACTAGGAACTTAGCATTACTATTCAAGTGCTGTCTTTGGACAACAGAGAAAAGGACTTAAAATGAACTGAGAAAGAGAAAGGGAAGAAATAGAAAACTGCATATAAGGGAGACAGAAAGGAACATAAGGACACTAGTCTGCAGAGAAAGTCTGACTGCATTATCTAGTGCCCACAGAACTTGCTTCTCTAGAACTACTCACCCATCAACATCTTTGCTTGATTTTTTATGTCCATATAGTGTTCAGCAGGAGCACATTACAAGCAAACACTTATCCTCTTTCTATGAGCTGCAACGTCACACTCAACTCTGCATTCTTCCAGAGACTGAATGGCACACTCCACAGCATCTTGCTGCACCTCTTCGGACATGTCCATATCCTTTATCATAGCCAGCTGATCACTCATGGTTGCCTGTAATAAACAAAGAAAAGCATTCAAAGTCGCAGGAGCAGCTACCTGCCAGGATCCCCTGCCGAGCAGTCACACGGGTATCCCTGTTCCCAACGGGGTTTCAGCGCCCACGCTGTGCCCACAGCCGTGGCTCTGCAGCGGTTTTGCCGGGGGCGCCCGAGGCGCAGGCACAGCCTGTGCTCAGAGCCAGAGCAACGGGGCCTGAACGGCCCGGTCCCACCAAGCACCGGCTGCCCAGGCACGGAGCCGCACAGGCACCGCCGGACCGGCGTCAAACCCCGCCGGACACCGCCGCCCTCCCAGCCCCTCTCAGCTCAGCTCGGCACGGCCCGGTGCAGGCCGGCGGCCCCGGGAGAGGGCGCAGCCGCTCCAGCGCCCGGCCCCGACGGCCTTTCCCTGCCCAGGGATGGCGAACGAAGCCCGGCACCCCCCGCCAAGGCCTCGGAGCCCCGCGCGGCTCCGGAGAAGGCTCCCGCCTGCAGCTCCCGGGGATGCGGGAGGGGGGGCGCAGCCGCTGGGGAAGAGCCCTGGCACGGGCAGGGCACCAGCCGCCCAGCCTCAGCCTTCCCGGCACCTGCGTGGGACCCGGCCCCTCTCGGGAGCCGCGCTGTCCCAAGGCCGCCTCACAAGGCCCCGCCTGGCTCTCACAAGTCTCCCCTCATGCACTCCGTCGTTCCGCAGGCACGGCAGGACACAGCCCACTCCCGCCCTCGCTCCGCCGCCGCGCCGGCTTAACCGACCCACGCGCACCACGGCCACCTCCGAACGCCCCCAGCCCCGCCCCCTGCGCGCCGGCCGCCAGCCATTGGTCAGCGCCACTGCCCGCCCCGGGCGCTCATTGGCCAGCATCGCGGCCCTCAGGGAGGGTGCGCTCCCTTTCAGCCCAGCATGCCCCGCGCCGGCACCCGTTCCCATAGCGACAGGAACGCGCGGTGGCTGCCCACGGTCAGCGGGGACACGGCTGCAGCCTGAACGCCCGGCACCGCTGAAACAGAGGGAAGCGAACGGGAAGGACTCGGCCAAAAGGCGCCCCGGTGCTCTCTGGCAGATGGATTTAGTGTAAAGCAGTGCCCAGCTGAGCGCTCTCCATTACCTCCAAGAGGTAACAAGCTCTGAGAGAACCCGGGGAAGCAGCTTCTGAGCTCTGGTTCCTGAACACACACAGAGGACGCTGAGCTTATCTTCAGGGCTCCGCACATCTACCAGCGCAGTCCTCAGCTGCGTCAAGTCCCTGCCAGGTAGCTGTCGGGTAACCAGAGTGCCTTCGACCCAGGGCAAGGGCTCGCGGTAACTCCTACTTCCCTGTGAACCGCCGGGCTCCTCTGCGCAGCCTTGGGCCACTGACACACACCTGTGTTTAGCTCAGCGTTGAGACACCCTGCATTTGAGATTTCTTTGAAAGGTGGTTGTTCACAGGGAAACGAGCACAAGTTAGAGAAAAATACAAAACAACCACAAAACTCCTAAAAGATGGAATACACATAACATTTTTATTAGCAAAGAAGGGAACTTTAGAAAGAAAATAAATACAAGGCCTATTCCCCCCCCCCCCCAAACCCAACAAAACCACCAAGCACTCCAGAAAAATCCCTGATGTTACCCCTGAAGACCAAGGTTTGCTTCTTCAGGAAGGCCGAAGGCACTGAGCTGCTGCTGTTAGTGTACAGTACAGCTCATGCAACTCTGAACAACGACCCACAGCTCTAACCAGCTTTAAACAAACATATTTACTCCACGCATGGGGAAGAAGGTGACGTGCTTGGTCTCATGAGACACACAGCTGCCAAATTTCCTTCCTACACTGCAGCGCCAAGTGGGACTGTATTTCTTCTCAAACTCCTGCAGAAGAGATCACTAGGAACTCAGCACAGTTCTCACCCAAAAGCTGACTACAGATTTTCTGTCATTAATGTGTCTCTTCTTAACAAGCATCACTTTTTTGAAAAAGCAGCTAAGCAGCAGCATATGCCTTTACATATAAGGATTGTGTTACTTACCTCTTACACCTCACCTGCTGCCTAGACAAAAAAAGAAAAAAAAAAGAAAAAAAGAAAAAAAGCCCACAGCACTTTGTAGCTAAGCAGGAATAAGCCCAGGGACTGCAATTCCCCCCCTGCCCCAATGATATCATGTTCTCAAACTATGCCATTGAAATATCAGTTCATGTGATCATGTTCTCCCATCATACTCAGAAGCCTACCACATGTTTCAAAAGCCAAGATATACAGCTCTACTAAAAGCAAAACATTCTAGTCAGTCATTAAATACTGTCATATCCAATAGCTCTCAAATGAGAAAACTTTCCTGAGAGAGCATGCAAGCATTTCTGATCAGTTATTATGACCCCGGATAAATTATCTCTCACCACAATTTCTCAGGTTCCAACCAGGAGCCTCAAGAAAAATCCAATCCTCTGCTCTTTGCTAACACAGAATGTCGTTCTTACAAGTGGAAAAAATAAACCTGCTTATACGTCTGTCAGGGTGACAGGAAAGGAAGACCTCCCCAACAGAAGCAATTGTACCATTTAGTTGAATGACTTTTTCAATAGGTCTTCCACTCAGATTCATGTAATATTAAACCCTTCACTGGCACCCTTGGATTTCTTTATTCTCCTAAGATGGCAAAGCAGAAAGTGAATCAGAACTAAATCTTTTGCGAATCCATTATTATCCTTCATGCAGGTGTTCTGTGGACACCAGATAAACAGTACTCCAAGACTTCGGATTTTAGCATGGTCCAGCACATAAAAGGAAGATGAGAATACAGAAGTTGTGCAGAAAATTACTTTTCCCTGCACATTTTGAACCAGCTAGCCAATCTTGCACAACTGTTACAGAACTACGAACAGAACCTTAAGAGAAATTTAAACTCAATTTAAGTCAAGGACTAGGTAAAAAACAGGCATTCCCTCTGAGGAAAGTTATGGCAGGCTTTAAAGGGCTCTATCTTCCATCAGCATCTCCTATTCCACTAGACAATGAGATAGTGAAAACACAAAAATAGAAGGTACCATAAAACAAAAACTAGGAAAGGTACACGTGAGGCATGGGAAAAGGAACACAGGGACATCAGCCCAAAGGAAAAGTCCAATGTATTGTGTGTCCACAGGACTTGCTTTTCCAACCAGTGTAGCAACACCTACCCTGCTCAACTTCTGGAGTAGATAGTCTTCAACAAAGGGACATACCACACAAACATTTACCCTCTTTATAAGGGCTGCAATTTCTCTTTCAACATTATATTTCTCTATTGCCAAAATGGCACACTCCACAGCATCTTGCTGCACCTCTTCGGACATGTCCATATCCTTTATCATGGCTGTCTGATCACCCATGGATGTCTGTATTGAACAATGAAAAGCATTCAAAGTCGCAGGAGCAGCTACCTGCCAGGATCCCCTGCCGAGCAGTCACACGGGTATCCCTGTTCCCAACGGGGTTTCAGCGCCCACGCTGTGCCCACAGCCGTGGCTCTGCAGCGGTTTTGCCGGGGGCGCCCGAGGCGCAGGCACAGCCTGTGCTCAGAGCCAGAGCAACGGGGCCTGAACGGCCCGGTCCCACCAAGCACCGGCTGCCCAGGCACGGAGCCGCACAGGCACCGCCGGACCGGCGTCAAACCCCGCCGGACACCGCCGCCCTCCCAGCCCCTCTCAGCTCAGCTCGGCACGGCCCGGTGCAGGCCGGCGGCCCCGGGAGAGGGCGCAGCCGCTCCAGCGCCCGGCCCCGACGGCCTTTCCCTGCCAAGGCAAGCGCCCGCTGCCCGGCGTCAGCCTTTCCGCTCCCCCAGACCGGTCCGGCCCCGCTCGGAAGCCGCCCCATACACCCAGCCCGAAGCGGCCTGACGAGACCCCTCACACCGGTGGCGGGCGCCGCGGGACAGGCGCTGTGTGGAGTGGAGCGGGCGCGCGCTCCCCTCAGCGGCGGTTTAACCGACCCGCAACCACCCTCAGCCCCGACCCTCGGGTGGGAGGACGGCAGAGCCTGTCCCCCGAGAGCTTGCCCGCTCCTCTGGCCCCCGTAGCTCCGTCGCCGGCCGCTCCTCCCGCTCTTACCGCCTTCGGGCTCACGCTCCCCCACGGCGGGGCCGGCTGAGGCGGATCGCGGCTGCCTTCGCTGCCGGGCGCACCGGAGCCGCAGGGGCGGCTCTTGTCCATGGCGGAGGTCACACAGACCGAGCGCTGCAGCACCGACGACGGCGCTGGCAGACAAGCGCTGCCCCGTAATGGCGACGAGTCGCCCACAGCAGTGGCCGGGACCCGGATGGAGCCGTTCCCGGGAAGGACCCGCGGGCACGACGGGACTCGTAGGCCTCGGCCGCCGCCGAGCACGCCGGGAGCTGTAGTCCCCGCGACGCCACGGGCACCCGCACCGCCCCAGCCACCGCCCCGACCGACGGCCCGACCCCCGGCCGGGCACCGCGGGGGGCTCCGGCAGCCACGGGCAGCGGCCAGCCCCGCACAGGGCTGCGGGACCGCCGGTCCGGCCCCAGACACCCACCACCACCACCGCCCAGACGGCACAAAGTGGCCACAAATAACGACCCGGCGGCTGGGGCAGAGCTCGTCCTTTATTTTCCAAAGCCGTTCTCCAAGAGGCAGCAGCAGAAAAAGAAACAGCTCACGCTTTGGGGCAGTACATCCAGCAAAACAGGAGGGGAAAATTATCAAAAAAAAAAAACCAAATCGGAAGAATAAGAGAGGTTTGGAACAGAAAGAACTAAACAGTCAAGTACTTACATAGCACAATCAGTAATTGGGCAATACTGTAGATGGCTATAAAACTCTCAAAGGCAAAACTGCTCCAACTGCTCTACTAGCAAAGAAGCAGCCTTCTGGAAAAAAAATAAATACAAGGAAGACTTTTTTGGTATTTTTCCTTTTTATATCCACAATGTAAGATCATCTGCTATAGCATAATCCCTGCCATTGCCCTTGAAGATCAAGGTCTGCGTCCTCAGGAAGGCTGCAGTAACTAGTCAGAGGAGTCAGCACACAGTCCTGTAACCGGGTGCAAGTTTCAGTAACAGTCTGTGGTTCTAACCAGACTTGAAGAGGAGAATAGCAACTTGGCCGAGGTAGAAGTAGATGAAGTGCTTGGTCTCATGAGTCACGTAGCTGCCAAAGTTCCTTCCCACGATGCAGTGCCAAGTGGGATTGTATTTCTTGTCAAACTCCTGCAAAACAGATCACAAGAAATCAAGAACTCTTCTAAACAGGTACTCAGTTTCTGAGCAAGGCAATTAAGAGGAAGAGCAGAATCTCTTAAGTACTGGGAACATCTAATTTACATTTTATTGTTCATCTGCTGCTTGGTCAGACTCTTCTAAACAGGTACTCATTTTCTAAGCAAGGCAGTTAGAGGAAGAACAGAATCTCATAAATACTGGGAACATCAAATTTACATTTTATTGTTCACCTGCTGCTTGGTCAGACAAAAAAAATCCACAAAAAAAAGAAAAAGCCACATAGCTTCCTGTCTGAGCAGTAATAAATTCAAAATAAGTGTTTTATTCAGGCAAAGCAGTCTTTCCCCACCCATAATTCGTACCACAATCTGAAACTATAGCCCTTGAGTAAAAGCTTCACCACTAGTTTTATACCCACAGAGATTAAGCCGTAACTTAGACTTCATTGTTTGTCTGCAACATGGCTGATAAAGGGACTCATGGAAAATTCTCTGCCACATGCTCTATAACACTAGTACTATCAACAAAAAGAAGAATTTGCATTTTACACATTTCAAACAAATCCTCTACAAAGTCCTACCAGTTGCTACAAAGAATACCTGAAAAATATTAGGCTAAACTCTCTCTTTTCCACTTCCATCAATAGTTCCTGCACCTGGGAAAAAATGCCTTTCTGTATTGTGGGCATAGCAAACCAATATTTCTCTAGTGGAAGCAATCATTCTGCTTAGTTTAATTACTTTTTAAACAGCACTTCCACACAGATCAGTTTAACTTTCATGGAGAAATCAACAAGCATCAGCTTTCCTGAGTTGATGAAGCAGGAAATAAAATCAGAACTAGATCTGTCCCATGTTCAGTATTGTTAATCCGACATAATGAACAACATGGACCTTGCAAACAACAGATAATCAGTGCCACCAGCATTTTTGTGGGTTTTGGTTGTTTTTTTCTTGCTTAGGTCACTACCTAAGGAAAGGTGCGATTACAGTAGACTTGCACAAAACTACTTTTCCCTGCAATTTTTGACCCAGCTGAAAAGAACTGTGAACAGATCCTTAAGATTAAGTTCAGTAACACTGAAACCACGGACTATGTAAAAAAGGCTTCCTCTCAGAGGAAAACCGTACAAGAGCTCAGTAGAGCCCCTGTGTTTTGTACCAGCTCATCAGTCACAGGGACAGTCAGCTGCCACTCTCTGCTCACCTGGACAATGGCAGAAAAGGCTGAAGTAGAAGGTACTGCAAGAAGAAAAACAGAAGGACCTGGAAAAGTCTACGTAAAGGGTGGGGAAAGGAACATAAGGACACCAGCCAACAGAGAAAGTCCAACTCGATTATCTAGTGCCTCTAGAACTTGTTCCTCTAGAGCTACTTGCCAAGCAGCATTCTCCCTGCTTGATTTTTCATGTGCATAGAGATTTCAGGAGGATGTTGTAAGTAAGCATTTACCTTCTTGATGTGAGCAGCAATGTCCTTCTCAATGTTGTACTTCTCTAAGGCCTGAGTAGCACACTCCACAGCGTCTTGCTGCATCTCTTCGGACATGTCCGCATTCTTGATCACTGCCTTTCGATCACTCATGGTTACCTGTAATAAACAAAGAAAAGCATTCAAAGTCGCAGGAGCAGCTACCTGCCAGGATCCCCTGCCGAGCAGTCACACGGGTATCCCTGTTCCCAACGGGGTTTCAGCGCCCACGCTGTGCCCACAGCCGTGGCTCTGCAGCGGTTTTGCCGGGGGCGCCCGAGGCGCAGGCACAGCCTGTGCTCAGAGCCAGAGCAACGGGGCCTGAACGGCCCGGTCCCACCAAGCACCGGCTGCCCAGGCACGGAGCCGCACAGGCACCGCCGGACCGGCGTCAAACCCCGCCGGACACCGCCGCCCTCCCAGCCCCTCTCAGCTCAGCTCGGCTCGGCACGGCCCGGTGCAGGCCGGCGGCCCCGGGAGAGGGCGCAGCCGCTCCAGCGCCCGGCCCCGACGGCCTTTCCCTGCCCAGGGATGGCGAACGAAGCCCGGCACCCCCCGCCAAGGCCTCGGAGCCCCGCGCGGCTCCGGAGAAGGCTCCCGCCTGCAGCTCCCGGCGATGCGGGAGAGGGGGCGCAGCCGCTGGGGAAGAGCCCTGGCACGGGCAGGGCACCAGCCGCCCAGCCTCAGCCTTCCCGGCACCTGAGTGGGACCCGGCCCCTCTCGGGAGCTGCCCCACCCCAGTGTTCGAAGCCCTCGCGCCGCTCCCCTCACCGTTCAGCGGGTGCCGCGAGACCGGCCGTGTGCGGAACGGAGCGGGCGGGGCACACAGTGAGGCGAACACGCAGCTCGCTCTGCCGCCGCGTCGGTTTAACCGACCCGCGCGCACCACCGTCGCCTCCGAGCACCCCCAGCCCCACCCACTCCGTACTGACCGCTAGCCATTGGTCACCGCCACCACCCCCCCCGAGCGCTCATTGGCTAGGAAACGGCGCTCTCGTAGCATTTTACTGCAGCAGTTTCTTTCAGCCCGGCATGCTTTGCGCCCGCACCCGTTCCCATAGCGACAGGTGGCATTGGAGACGGAGGCCGACACCCGGGCTCGGCGGCAGCGAGGCCTCAGAGGCGGCCCCGGATCCCTCAGAGCCTCTGCTGGGGCGAGCCCAGGGCATGGCGGGTCCACAGCATTCTGCCTGTGGGGATGCCTGGGCTGATTGCTCTCAGGCAATGCGCAGCCTCTGCTTGGCCTTCCCCTTTCTTTCCTCACTGCTGAGCTGCCTGAACATGGCGGGTTGCTGGCATCTGTACAGCAGCCTGTCACTACAGCATGAGAGAGGCTCTCCTGGTCACTTCTCTGGTAGGCAAAGATTGTTTCTCCCTATAGCTGAGGCAGACAAAACAAGAAAAAAATAAACCAACCAAACCCCCCAAAAAACCGTATGTGATGCTTTGCAAGGCATCCTGCTCCAAAGAACATAGAGCAGAAAAAAATCCAAATTTCAGGTTTTGCTTAATTCTGCAGAAAGATACGGGAAAATCATGGTAGGGTCAGATGAAGGCGCTAATAAGTCTCAATGTGGAAGGAAGATCTTGGCAAGGAAGACCAACTCATGCTCAGGGAATGCAGTGTCAGGTCTGATTTCTCAATGGTGTGATGTAATTTCATTGTACCTACAAAGCTGACAGCATTTCTGGATGACTCAAATAATGCGATAAGCAGGGCAGCTGTTGCAAAAAAAATAGCAGAAAACATCCCTAATTTGTACTACTGATCCTACCAGGACTCAGGAACAACCTTCCACTGCTCCCCTCAGTTCATAGAATGATTAAATGGTTTGGGTTGGAAGGGAACTCAAAGATCATCTAGTTCCAACCCTCCTGCTGTGGGCAGGGACACCCTCCACTACTTTGCATTAAATGTTAGTGTCAATGGGACAGGAGATTTCATAGCATTTTAATATTAAAAAATCCTTTAAAGATTGCAAGAGTGATGTATCTAAACATCTGAAAAGAGAGGTTATGAGATTTGTTGCAAAGCTAGGCATTGAAATGAAATGTCTACATGTATATATGGCCTGCAAATTCTTTTTGTACTTAGCAGGGCTCATTTCAGGCACTTAAACAAAGGTGTCTATGACTAAATGATATGCACAAGGTTATTCCATTTGGTCTCCAGCTGCCATTTCAAAAGGTTAGAGAGTAACTAGTAGGTCCGCTCTAAGAGCAGCGCTCACATCAGAACCCACAAACCAACCCTCTCCCCTACTCCCCACGAGGTTTTACTTTAGCCGGCAAACTGCAAAATTAAAAGCCTAAAGAAGCCAGAGAAAATTATTTGCAAAATTACTGAAATATGCTGCATGAGGTGTGCTGGATTTGGGTGGGGCTTTTTGGGTTAGGGTTTATTCTTTTCCTTGTCACATATATCCTACCAGGTCGGTTTCAGCCCCGCGCACAAGCAGCCGGTAGCACTGGGGTGTTTGGCGGCTGTTCCAGGCTGTGGAGAACCCGCAGCTCCTGCCGGGGCCGGTACAGCCTTCGGTATAAATACCCAGCGTAGGGGCGGGCCCTGATCCCCCCATTTCTCGGGGCCAGGGCCGAGTATGGAGACTGGCCACAGCCCGCCCCACCTGGGGCCGTCCCGTCCCGCCGGGCCGCCTCCTTCTCCCGCGGGGCCGGTTGGCGGAGCCGCTGGGCCCGGCGCGGCGGGCGGTGCAGAGGTCGTGCCCTTGCAAGATGGCGGCGGCGGCGGCGGCGGGGCTCTGCCCGTGCCGGGCGCTGCTCGCCTGCCGCGGCGGGGCTCTGCGGGCGCTCTGCGGCTCCGTGCGGGGCCTCGCTGCGGCGCCGGAGACGCATTTCGGTTTCCAGACCGTGACGGAGGCGGAAAGGAGGGAGAAAAGTGAGGGCGGCGGGGTCCGCTATGGAGCAGTGCGGCGCCCCGGGGCAGGGCGGGCTGGGACCTAATGGGGCTTCCGGGGAGCTGGCGCCCATCGGTTGTGGGGGCTAAGGGGTGGTGCAGATGTGCTTGGAGCTGGGCCGTTGGTAGTATCAGTGTTGTGCCAGCTCGATTCTTCCCCCTCAGCTCTGGAAGGGTTACGGCAAGAGGCTGTGTTTCTCCAGAGACGTTTGTCAGGCAACAGGCTCAGTAGGATTCCATCGTATTTCTTGTAAGGAGTTTTCAGGTGGTATTTTTGCAGTTCCGCATGGTGGCAGACCATCATGAGGAAATAAAGGACATATTTTACTTCAACAGGAGCATTTTCTAAGTAAATTGCATCTCATTCTTGCGTCCTTTCTTTGCAGTTTACAAGGTCTTTGAAAGTGTGGCCAAGAAATATGATGTAATGAACGATTCGATGACTCTAGGGATTCATCGAGTGTGGAAGGATATCCTCGTGCATAAAATGAACCCTTCCCCGGGAACACTTCTTCTTGATGTTGCTGGAGGAACAGGTAAATAATTTTGGTGAGTTCCACATGAACATGCCATGCTGTTTTTGAACTGAGTCTGCTCAGAATTAAGTTGCCTACCCTTTTTTCTTTTTCCTCAGTTCCCTGTTTTTAAAACTGGTGAAGCATCCACTTGATTTCCACAGATAAGGGTTGAGAGCTAACTTCTTTGTATTTTGTAATGTCTTGCTCCAGGACTCTGAAAGAGTTGTAGTAGTGCTATGATATGTTACGGAAGACTGTTTCCATTTATAGGAAGTCATGGACTCTTTGTTTTTAATGTGTTCCCTTTATATATTTATGTGTGTATATATACACACATACTCTCTCTGTCTCTCTATACTCTGTGTGTCATTTTTATTTTTATATGTGTAAATATAAAAATATATATAAATTAACTCAGTTTGATGTTCAAAGCCTTATGTTCCGATTTCCTGGAGTCCAAAAACATTTCAAAACATGTATCTTTCTTTTAAAATAAATGCAGGTGACATCGCCTTTCGATTTATTAATTATGTTCGCTCTGTGCGAGAACGCCAGCTCCAGCAGAAGCTTAAGCACCATCAGAATTTATCATGGCAGGAAATTTCTGAGAGTTACCAGGAAGACAAGTCTAAGTCGCTAGGGGATTCCCAAGTGGTGGTCTGTGACATTAACAAAGAAATGTTAAAAGTTGGGAAGCAGAAAGCACAGCATCTTGGCTACTCAGAAGGTAAGTCATGCATTGTACCATTTCAGTGGCGTGCCTGATAGCAAGAATTTGATGCATGATAGCCATCACGTAATCACCACTTCAAGATTACAATATACACTATATAGCCGTGGCGTATATTATAGCTGTGTGCGCATATTTGCCAATGTTGAGTTACTTTTTCAGTGAGCATGTATGTAGTATGTTGTTAAGATGTACAGTGGTCTCTTGAATAATACTTGAACTTTCAGAAATACATGTATGGAAGTGTCCATGAGGTCTGATACCCGGCTATCCTTCAAAATTGGTTAAATAACCTAAACCCGCTGCTTATATCTGTGCAAATGAATCTGATTTTACTAAGGCAGATAACGCAAAAGAGCTCAACCCTAGAATGATTACATTAAAGATCTTATAATGGGAATTTTAAGAATCAAGGCAGCAAATAAAAAATGCAAGAACTAAACTGTGTTGTGAACCTATAAAAATTTCCACAGTTAGAGCATATGCTAATAATACTCAGAGAAACTGAATTATATTAAATGTTAGTTTGCAGGTCAATGGATTAATTCACTGATATCTAGAATTTGTTGGGGACTGCGCCAATCCTGATCGAAAAGCCTGATTTTAAGAAGTAAGACATAGAGAAAGAAGTTCCGCTTGTGGCTCAGCGTTTGTATGATAGTTGTTTATCCTCTGTTCATTTATGAATATTTGGCAAATATTTTAGCAATTGGAGGTTCCCAAACTTTGTTTGCCTGTGTACAACCATTAGGTATGCCCTGGGCAGCCTCTGTATATGTGTTACAAGATCTCCTGCATGTCCTTTAACTGCACCCTGCTCCCACACCTCCATTGGGATTTCAGCCTACAAATTGTGTAGGCTGAAGGACATACAGAACAGCTCAGTAGCACAAAGGGACTGAAAGATAAGCTACTGGCATAGGTTCTCTCAGCTGCTCTTGCTCCCTGCTGGTGGGTTACCTCAGGCCGTTGCCTGCCTGCCTCTTCTTTAAAAAACACACTAATTGTGAAAGCATTGGTTCTTCCAGCTCTGGCAGACTGCTTGCATTGTGCTCGTCTTAGCAGCTTGTAAGCCTGTCCAGAGCTCTTTTTATGCATCATAGATTGGGAACACCTGAACTGTACAAACATTGTAAGTATAAAAGCTTTATGACTGTAGCTTAGGACCTGAAATAAAGCTTGATGCTGCCTCCTAGCTCCTATCAAGAAATCATTTTGTTTAATTGGCTGCACTTTTTAGATATTTTTGTGACATCAAATTCTCAAAATTAGTATTTACAGTTTTTAATTTTCTTCCTCTGTACATTATAGCTGTAGAAGCCCAACTGTTGTCTTGTTGCCTGGATTGCCTTATGCCCCATTGTGCCACAATTCTGACTTCTTACTCTTTTTCACTCCCTTGTTCAGCACATATCCATTTAATATGTCCTACCTTCTGGTTTTCATGCAATTCCTCCCTGTGGTAGTAATCTCATTTCTGAGCTTACTTATCTGTTGGTTGTTTGAGGTCTATGGTTTTTTTTTCTTAAAATCGTAAGGAGTTGTCTTTCCCTATTTTCCGATGTACATTCACCAACAGTGGAGGTTGTGCATGCTGAAAAGAAACACGTGTTGCACAATCTCTGATTCTGCATTTTGGCCGGCTGGAGTGGTAGGCTGCACTGCACATGCCCCAGTTCCTCTCATTGCACACCAACAGCCCCTTTTCTGTATCCACTTACAAACTCCTGGCCTGTAATTTTACCACAGTGTATTCTGAGGGACAGTTTTGCTGTTGCTCAAAACCTTTTCTTGATGCTCACTTCTTATGTGTCTTTTCAAACTGTCTACCATTAAATAACGCTAATAATTGCTGCTTCAATAATGTGTGCTGCTTTGCATACAATACTTTCTGCAACTATAAATACATATATTTTGTAAAAACAGAATTTGAACGTCTCCTGGCAACAACTGTTGTTTTCTGCTATGTTTTGCTTTCCTCCATGTCACTTTTTAGCATACTGCTCTTTGAAACTGCTGATCTCTGTTGCAGAAGACTCCTGTGGTTTTTCTGTTAGTATTTTTATTTGGCACTTGAGTCACCAAACCCAGTGACTTTAAGAACTATTAATTCTTAATTGAGCAGTCTTATTTTTGGTACAAATAACCTGAACATCCACATAGAGACATGGCCTTGATCCATTGGGGTTTGGGAAGCAACGCAGCTGCAACAGGATCACATACTGATAGTGCTGATGGAAGGAGTGTGGCTTTTCATGTTCCTCAATCTATGGAAGCTTTCTAGAAAAATGTTTTAAATGTCTTGGCCATTGTTGCATGGCAAGACATTAATCATTGTTTATAGTTAGTCTTTGAGCAGAGATTCTCTTTTTGCAACTTTGCTACAACCAAATGGCAGCCAGTTTCTGGAAGCCAGTTGCATTCCACTACGACGCAAGATTTGGGTGAAATCTTGGCAGACTGAGGCACTGCAAGCAAAATGTGTGTGTATTTGTAGAAGAATGTTTTGGCTGATCTGCAAAATTAATTACTTTGCTTGGAAGACAGCTGTATAGTACAGGGTCTTGAAAGGTTTGTGAGTATAGACTAAGGTGTCTTTCCGCCAACAAAAATGCAAAATTGAAGTATTATTTTTAAATATTACTTTATTAATAATAATTTCCTTCTGGAATAGATAAGTTCTAGTCTTTCTGGAGCATTCTGAGTTATAGAAGGTTTGTTCAATACTGGGTCCTTGGCTTTTACTACAGGCTTGTCCTGGGTGCTTGGGAATGCTGAAGAGTTGCCCTTTGATGATGATAAGTTTGATGTTTACACAATCGCCTTTGGAATCCGAAATGTCACTCGTATTGATTTGGTAAGTTGCTATAGTGTATCCTGACGTGGGGTTCTTAAGATTCATCTGAGGTTCTTTTATTCTAGCGGAGGAAGCAAAGGAGGAACTCCTTTGGATAAAGGAACATCATTGTCTACTCCTGAAACATTTAAAATAAGTGAATGTAGCGTGCAACTTGTTTGAATGAAGAATGCAATTAAATGCCCCACCTTTGCCATAAAAAGTTAGGTTTATACTAGTTGCACCTAATCCTTCCAGCTTGGCAAGCCACACAGTCCCTTCCTAAGGCAAAAAAGCCAAATGCTACAGTGATTCCCCGTGACTGGATCTATATATGCACAGCACAGTCACTCTGCATGTCTCACGTCTTCCTGAAGCACCTGATGTATATCCCACCTGCAGCGGGTCCAACGTTTCCTGCCCTGTTTTGTTCGCCTGCCTGAGCCAGCAGAGCTCCCAGAGCAGAGAGTGGGAAGCAGTTGGCTGCTGCCACCACTGCAATTGAACTAACACATTCAGCCCACTGCTGCTCAGCGTCTTTACGCTGGCTGGTAGTAGGGCTTCCAATGAAGGAGGAGTGTCATCTTAATTAGGGTAGGTAGTACCCTTTGTTCTAAACAGTATCTGTCCTTTGAGAATGACTAGCTGTCTTGTGGGTGAAGATAGGTTAGATCATCTGTCTAGCTAGACTAGTTGTCTGGTTTGGAGGAGTGTGTTACATCCTTGGCAATGCTCCTTCTGTGGAAGGTGTAGCATTTGGATCTGAACCACCTTGAACTTGTATACCTTTGAACTTCTAATGTGGATGGCCTTTCATGGTGCTTCATTCACACCCTTCCAAAGCACAGGCTCTATTTTATACACCTTTGTGGATACAGCAGTCTGATAGCATAGCTCCCTGGAGACCTGATACAAAACACATCCAAGCCTCCAATTGTTTTGCAAAGCTCTGGTCACGTATGTGTATTGTTTATATTTTATCCCTTAGGAATATGATGGTTGAAGCCAAGCAGATGTACAACCTGCAGAGGTTCTTGAATACAAATCTGCTGTGCTCTTGTATGAAAAACATACAGTTGTAAACATAATTTTGTCTTGGTTCTTCTTAGGTGTTTTATTTTGCATATAGGATGTACTTTTCAAAGTGGCCAAAGATTTTCTTCTTTCTCCTTCCTCCCTGTTCTCACACGTTGCTCATCCAAAACCCAGTATCGTTTCTTCTTTCATCCTTTGGGTGTGCCTCACAGTTGAGTAAAATATTTTCTTTTGATTTAAAAAAAAAAAATCTATCACGCCTTCTTTTTATTTTCAGCTTGTAGCTGAGTCACCTTCTCCTTTTTGGGTTTGGTCTGTAATTACAAGAGCTCTGCTGGCAAACATTCATCAACTAAGAATAGGGAAAAAGAAGAAAAATTGCAAACCTGACATCACAGTTTTGACACAAAGCCTGGTATAAATCTATTTATGTAACAGCAGGAGTGTTTGTGGTTTGATTTTGTTGTTTGGAGCTTTTTTTGTACTTGTCTTGGCATGCTTCTCCACATGTAAATATTGGAGATTGCCAATCAGGATTCTCTTTACTGCCCTCAGTTCATCACTGAATTGCCATCACCTGGCATTGATAATAGGCAGGTGCTGTTCTAAAGAAACAAACTTAGCACATCTGCTTTGTCTCAGGCACTTCAGGAGGCTTATCGTGTGCTGAAACCAGGAGGAAGATTTCTCTGCCTTGAATTTAGTCACGTCAGCAACCCTCTTCTTTCCAGGTAGGAACGTGGTGACACTTTATGCCATGGCATAAGGCTCTCTTATTTGTACTTGGCCAGAATAAGAGATGGAGACACTTTGAAGCCACCTCATTGTGCACTTTTAAAATCAGATACAGACTCCATAGTGTAGTGGTACAGAGATCAACTTGTTTGTATTAATCTGTATTTGCTGTCTGTCTGCACAGGCTCTACGATTTGTACAGTTTCCAGGTTATCCCTGTTCTGGGTGAGGTTATCGCTGGTGACTGGAAATCCTACCAGTATCTCGTGGAGAGCATCCGACGTTTCCCCCCTCAGGTAAGACAGTATTTTTCTGAATTCACTAACACACAAAACATGGTCCCAGCATAATCTTGCAGGCTTATAGGCCTTCGGGTTGTTATAATTATGGCACTATTATTTTTCAGGAGGAATTTAAGGCAATGATAGAAGATGCAGGTTTTTTTAAAGTGGATTATCAGAATTTAAATTTGGGCATTGTTGCCATTCACTCAGGCTTCAAACTGTGAGTCTACTATGTAGGAAAACATGCAAAGTGTAATTTTTCTGAGGATTATGAAGGCTGTGGAATTTTGACACTATCAAGATTGAAGAGGAGTGTTAAGAACTTGTGTGACAGATACTTGCTCAGTAGTCAGACCCAGATGAACATCAGCTACCTTTTTTTCCCCCCAAGAAACCTCTGGATGAAGTCACTCCTGTAGTGTTTTCTTACACTTGCATTTCTCTTCAAGTGCAATGTAAAGGACATTGCCAAAACTGAGCAAAGTTTACAAAGGAAGCAACTTCAGTTACCAGTGATGTGGATACAGAAACAGACTGATGCCTCCTTTTCTTAGTAAGCTTCAAGGAGGATATTGTACCAATGAGAAGAAACTTGGATTTACTAGCTTTTTATTAAGCTGTCATTATCTTTTTCATGTGGACTCGAAGGGATTATTCCCATGATTCCTCTACTTCTTTCAAAGGCACATGGAAGGCTTGTGAAATAAAACAGCTCTGCATCAACTTTTTTCACTTAAGTCATTATGTGTAACCTTTCTAAGAAGGTATCCTTTCTAAGAAAGGAATGACATGACTTCACCACTATATGAAGTCTTTTTCTTTCAGTGGTAGATGCATAACGTCTATGTGAAAACACTGTTCATTTCCTTCTGTTCTTTAACCTACACTGTTGAAAAACAGGTACTTCTGTAGCAGGATACAGGGGAAAAAACCTACAGAAAATATAAATTTACATTCTGAAGTGACAGTGTGAAAATTTGTCTCTTCTGAAAATTGGGAGATGAAAGGATTGTTGCTTTTAGCTCACCAGTTCACTTGAAATGAGAAAAGCAGCAGCATCTATCCAGAACTTGCAGTGGAGGTTGTGCATGCTGAAAATGTGTATCAAGAATTGAAAAGCAGTCTCTTTTCTCTCAGGGGAAAATATCTCCTGCAGTTCTCAATTACTGACTGATGATGTATTCATAGATTAGCTCAGGCTTCAGATGCTGTGGATTTGGGGGGGTGAAATGGAGGCAAGGATTCACAGTAGAATAGAGGGTAATACAAGCCTCAAGAGGGCAGAAGCATAGAGAACACTCTTAAAGGACAAACTTGTTCCAATAGTTTTATTAGCAAAGAAGCTGTCTTTTGAAAGAAAATAAATACAAGGAAGACACTTTTGCCTTTTTTATAGCCACAATGAAAATATCAGCTGCTACAACAAAATCCCTGACCATTAACAATACAACAAAAGACCTGAAGATCAAGGTCTGCATCCTCAGGAAGGCTGAAGGTAGGAGGCTGTTTGGAGTTAGTGTGCAGTCCTGTAACCGGGTACAAGTTTCAGTAACAGTCCATGGCTCTAACCAGACTTGAAGAGGAGAATAGCAACTTGGCCGAGGTAGAAGTAGATGAAGTGCTTGGTCTCATGAGTCACGTAGCTGCCAAAGTTCCTTCCCACAATGCAGTGCCAAGTGGGATTGTATTTCTTGTCAAACTCCTACAGAAGAGAGAAGTAGGAATTCAGCATTTGAGACAATATTGGTATGATTCTCAAACAGGGTGTTTTTGCAGTGATATGTCTTATTAGCAAGTATCACTTTTGAAAGTAGGCAATTAAGGAGCAGCATATGCTCTTAAGTGCAAAGTTCATCTGTCACTTTAACTTATCTCTTGCTTAGTCAGACACAAAAAAAAAAAGCTTCCAAGCTGAGCAGGAATAAGCTTAGAACATATGTTTGAGGAAGTAAGTTTTCCCTAAAAGTCACACCATGATCTCAAACCATATGTTTTAAGAACACCACTGCTTGTTCTGAATCTATACCAGTTAAGCTATTCATTTGACTCCATTACCTGTTTAACAAGGGTGCTGAAAGAACTCCAGATGGAAAATTCTTTGCCACATCCTTGATACCAGGTCCTGAGCCCATGTTCTTCCTACACACTGTAGTCAGGAGCCTGCTATGACTTTCAAATAAACTCATATACATGTATACTATGAGTAAAACGTTGTCATGGGTTATATACTGCAATATCTAATGCCCATCAGCTGAAGAGACCATTTGTGAGAGCATGCAAGAGTTTGTTCTGTTCAACAAAAGCCTTTGACTACTTGGAGCTCAATCAAGCTCCCAGTAGGAGTCACAGAGAAAATCTGACACACTGGAAGCTACGAACCATCTGTTCTGCATTAGCATGAACAGTTTGTCTTACATGTGGTGGGGAGAAAAAAAAACAAACCACAAAACAACTGCTTATTACAAGGTCAGCAAACCACCACTTCTCAAATAGGCTCCAGAGAGCCCCTGTGTTTTTTAGCAGCTCATCACAGGGACAGTCAGCTGCCACTCTCTGCTCACCTGGACAATGGGACAGTGGCAGAAAAGGCTGAAGTAGAAGGTACTGCAAGAAGAAAAACAGAAGGACCTGGAAAAGTCTACGTAAAGGGTGGGGAAAGGAACATAAGGACACCAGCCAACAGAGAAAGTCCAACTCGATTATCTAGTGCCTCTAGAACTTGTTCCTCTAGAGCTACTTGCCAAGCAGCATTCTCCCTGCTTGATTTTTCATGTGCATAGAGATTTCAGGAGGATGTTGTAAGTAAGCATTTACCTTCTTGATGTGAGCAGCAATGTCCTTCTCAATGTTGTACTTCTCTAAGGCCTGAGTAGCACACTCCACAGAGTCTTGCTGCATCTCTTCGGACATGTCCGCATTCTTGATCACTGCCTTTCGATCACTCATGGTTGTCTGGATTGAGCAAAGAAGAGGAGAATTCAAAGTCGCAGGAGCAGCTACCTGCCAGGATCCCCTGCCGAGCAGTCACACGGGTATCCCTGTTCCCAACGGGGTTTCAGCGCCCACGCTGTGCCCACAGCCGTGGCTCTGCAGCGGTTTTGCCGGGGGCGCCCGAGGCGCAGGCACAGCCTGTGCTCAGAGCCAGAGCAACGGGGCCTGAACGGCCCGGTCCCACCAAGCACCGGCTGCCCAGGCACGGAGCCGCACAGGCACCGCCGGACCGGCGTCAAACACCGGCGTCAAACCCCGCCGGACACCGCCGCCCTCCCAGCCCCTCTCAGCTCAGCTCAGCTCGGCACGGCCCGGTGCAGGCCGGCGGCCCCGGGAGAGGGCGCAGCCGCTCCAGCGCCCGGCCCCGACGGCCTTTCCCTGCCCAGGGATGGCGAACGAAGCCCGGCACCCCCCGCCAAGGCCTCGGAGCCCCGCGCGGCTCCGGAGAAGGCTCCCGCCTGCAGCTCCCGGGGATGCGGGAGAGGGGGCGCAGTCGCTGGGGCGGGACTCCGGTACGGGGCAGCCGCCGGGACGTGCACCGCTCTCGGCAGCGCCGGCTGCCAGTGTGCCCAGGCACCGGGAAGACTGAGGCATAGCTGCCGATGCCCGGGCCTGTCCCTGTCTCCCTCAGAAGCCGCCCCGTCCCGAGCACCCTGCCCCTCACGCCGCTCCCCTCACCGTTCAGACAGGCGCTGCGGCACCAGCCCTGTGCGGAGCGGAGCGGCTGACTACTTAGTGCGCGCTGCGGCCGCCTCCCAGCGCCCCTCAACCCCGCCCCCTGTGCACTGGCCGCCAGCCATTGGTCACCGCCACTGCCCCGCCGAGAACTCATTGGCCCCCACTCGGCGCTTTGGTAGGGTTTTACCCTTGCGTTTTCTTTCAGCCCGGCATGCTTCGCGCCCGCGTCCGTTCCCATAGCGACCGGCGGCGGTGTGGGCGCAGCCCGGGGCTGGGCAGGAGCGAGGCCTCCGGGGCGGCCCCAGATCCCCGCCGCGGGGTGCAGGGGAGGTATCCGAGAGCACGCTACTGGGGACGTGAATGCAGGTTTCGGCTGTATACGGAAAGCCTCCAGTCCTGGCTCCCGTGCTACTCTGGCATCGTCTAGCGATCCTGGGCCAAAATACTTGTTCCTTCAAGTATGCTGTCTGCAGTGCGTTTTAATCTGCCCACCAGTTTCTGTAAAACACCTTTCCATAGCTGATATTTGGGCCCCAAAGGCCATTTTATTACCCACCTCAGCCCAGATCACAGACACAGAATTTAACCCAGTAATCTCTGCAACAACCCTTGTTTCCCTTGGAGCTGGGATAGCTCTTGTGGAAAGGTGCCCCTTCCTGAGAGGAAAGCCCCCCCGTGTCGGAGGAAGGAGTTCCATCAATGGCACTGGATCATCTTTCCCATTCATGTGTCTGTTTTCAATTTGCCTTTATCTTTTAGACTAAGTGACCTCTGATAGAAATCTTTTACCCATGTTTACCAAGTATGATCATGCGAGCTCTAAACTTTGTTCCTTCAGTGAACTGAGTCCATTAGACTTCCTGCATGTCTTTTAAGGCATCTTTTGCAGACCTCACCATTTCTGCAACTCTTGCCTTTTCCCTTGCCTTTTCCCTTTCCTTATGTTTTGGGAGATCCCCAGCACTCTGTTTTGTTAGTTTCACTCTCCCTGGGGCACTTTCTGCTTATGCTCTTGTCAGCAGCTAGAAAATTGCTTCCAGAGCTGGTGATCTGTTAATAACAGGACTCTGAAATATGTCTATAGCAAACAGCACAGGATAACTTAAAAGAAAGGTTTTCAAATACTGGTTGGTGGGACTGCCATTTCCTTGTAGAAATAAAAAACTCAAGAGCAGTCATCCATCTCACTTGAAATGCAAATATTTTTTATGTTAGTACAATATAGTTACCTGCTCAGCATCACTCATTGCAAAAGTAGCATAACTGCAAGCAACCTTTTGCTTTTGCAAGTTCTGAGGCAACCTCAGAATAATATACTGTCCCCACAATATTAAAACTGGATAATGTAGTACTTCTGTCACTCTAAAGTATGTCAGAAATAACTTCTGATTTTAGCTCCCAGGTTTTAGCATTCCAATTAGAAGAGATGCAATTCACAGCTTTGCTTTCTGTCTTGCATCAGGAGCATGTGTTAGGGACAACTCTGAAAGTTATGAAATTAAGGGAATTTATCTGGTTTAACGCAGCAGATGAAAGGGACCTTGTGTGCTAGCAACTTGAAGAAGCTTTGAATAGTCTGAGGGCCACAGTAAGCAATTAATTTACAGAACTGTGTGTAGTATCTGCAGCACCAGCAATAGTTCTTTGAGTACTAGACAGTTTTGTGCTGACAGACTTAAACCATTTAACAATCTTCCTAGTGCTTACAATGAACTTTAGAAACACCCATGAATCTCTGAGGAGGTGGTTGTGTTTGGTAGCTGCAGGCAGATTTCTGTGCATTTATTAAGAAATGGTTAGCTGAAGGAACAGATGTGATGACGACTGCAGGAAATGTCAGTGTGGGTGAGATACACGTCGTTAACGAGAAACATTAAAGCCTGAGATACACGGCTTTAAAGAGAAATATTACAGCCTTACTTGTTAATCTAGAATATAAAAGTATAGTTTCCCTCAGGACAGAGCTGCAGGGGAAGGCAGAACAAATACACATAGGAGGTGATAGCTGGAGTAGAGGAGGTGCTGAAGAAAATTGGGTAATGGATAAGGCATACCATGAGATCCCTCTTGCAGGTGGAGATTAGATTCTAAGCACTTTGCAGTTGAGGCTTTTTGTTTTGTTTTGTTTTCCTCTGTGTTGAATACTGTATCACTAGATCTAATAGAGATTTTTCCTGGGGCTGCTAGTTACTATCAAAACATAAAATAATTATTACCAATAAAACAACTTCCATTTTCTTTTTTTTTCTTTTTTTCATAAAACTGAAGAAATCTCCATCTTGAAATTTTCTTTGTAAACATGGAATCTATGTGCTAGGGCTTCTAATCCAATTTTATATGTTACAGATCTACATAGTAGTGGAAATACCTTAGCAGGTGTAAGTCAAGTTATCTCCATGGTCTCCAGGGAAACTAGATACATTTACGTCATCTCAGAATCTGGCCTCCTTTTGTTGTTTTGTTGGGGTTTTTTTAACCAAACAGATTATTTTTTTTCTTTTTGCTGTATCTGTTAACCACTGAGAAAAGATGAGTTATTTTGCATATATACATTATGTTTGCCTCACTGCAGTTACAAGGAATTTATAGGTAGCAATTTTATTACATGAGTCCTTAACTGTATTTATTCACTTGCCAGGGTTTATAACTTGCATTGTGGCAGAATACTGTAAAGATCTGACCCAGATTTGGACCCACTTGCATGTCAAGGCCCTGCAGTGAAAGCAGGTGAACCGGCACCGTGAAGGGCGTCTCGTCCCCACCTCAGGGTGCAGCCGGGACCCAGTAGGGCTTCGCGCCATCCCGTGGGGCGCAGCACCCACCCCATTAGGCATGCTGAGGGCAGGTTGAGGCACTCACGTATTCTGCCCCATAGGCAGCTCATCTGGCCTTTGTTAGGGTTTCTGTTTTGGTGGTTGCAGGTGTCTGAGTCAGGGCTGTAATCCACTCATTAGCGGTGAAGCTGCAACAAACCCCTTCATTAAGGAAATGTGTGTTTTCCACTTCTAATGCAGTTTGGGCTGTGGGGAACAAGTATCAGGCAGTCTGTTCTCTTGCTGCAGTGCATGGGTAAAAGGGAGCAGCAGTGAACTGGCAGTTTTAAGCTTAGCCTGTGTTGCATTGGGAATGTAGCATTACCCTTGTCCAAACTGTTGGTTTGGTTGTTGCTTTTAGATAGTTACTTGCTGATATATTGTGTTGGAAGCTCCTGTGGCCGTGCAGTTCGCTCTCAAATTCCTCTTCCTTTTTCTGTGTAAGTAACGTTGTCCCCATTCTCTCTGATGGTCAAAGGAGGAGGCCAAAATGGATAGAAAAGTGGGGATTTCTCGAAAGGGGAATACTCTGCTAATGTGCTTGTTGTATGGCATGACTTGAGGTCCTTCCTTGTTGTGATTTTTATATGATTCATCATAAATGACTTTTAGGCTGAGCTTGTATATTTGTAAAACTTGTAGCATTTGCAGGGTCTGAGTCTTGAAAAGCCTGAGACTAAAGCACTAATGTGGTGTTACAGCTTTGCAGAGAATTGGATTAGTGGGGTTAGATAATGACTTTAATTCAACATCCTTGAAAAAATTCAAGTATCTTAATAATTACATGTTTTATGCATATGCATATATGTATGTGTGTATATTATGGAAACTTAAATAATGAAGTAACTGCACAAATAAGAGGACAAGTGTTTTCTCTCACTTTCTGCCAGAGAAATATGAAAAAAAAAATCAGTTCCAGAAAAAAAAACAGTTCAAAGCTTACCAAACATGCAACCTTTCAGAGCAGTGAGTGAAAGTGGATCCTACCCAGTAGCTGTGATTTCTTATACCAGCAAAGGCAGCTGTATTCCTTTTCACTCAGCCTCAGGTTTTCCATTTAATACGTGGCACAAAATGAATGGCCCAGGAAGGAGCTTGTCAAAGCAGTTTGTACACATGGTATTAAGAGCAAGGCACTAACGGCTGAACCTCGTACCGGTACTGTACGAACTCTTCAGTATTTTTTTCAGTGTTTTTCAAACTATACTTCTAATATGCTTGGTGGACTTTTGAGATGTTAAGAAATAAGGCAGGTGTATCATTAATCTCTAATTTATATTACCTGTTGTTTACAGGCATGTGGAAGATGCAGTTCATAGGAGGGATAGTTATTATGGCTGTGCTCAGGACTCTCAGGACTTCCTCTATCACACAGCAGGCAGGACCTGAAGGGACACATGCACCAAGCTGGTGGTGTTTATTATGCAGAGGTACAGAAAGATGGGAGTAATGGCTTTTCTCTGCAACAAGTTACAGAACATGCACTGTGTAAGCTGGATGACATAAAGCTATGATCTCATGAGGTGAGTTTCTGCCCTCAGGGGAAGCATGTGCCTGCACAGTCATGGAGGAGCTTACTTTCCTTCTCCTGTCAGGCTCTCCAGAGCTGTAAGAGCTGACTCAGAACTGGTGATTAGTAGTATCCTATTACAGTAACTTCAGGGGTCTTTTCTAGCACTTCTGAAGAAAATTCCACTGTGGCTCAGGGTGTAACTCGATGCACAAGAAAAGATCATGAAAATTGGAATAAATAATTCTAGATTCTTAAATCTCTCTGTGGATGGGGCATCATCCAGGAATGAAAGTTACTGGTGCTTCTAATAAAGTTGTTGCTAGCTTCCTCCTAACAATGTCTGTCTGCAACACTACAGGGTACCCCATACTGGGGTACTTGTATTTCTATAACCTGTTCCAACAAAAAAAATAACAATTATAATGTGTATTTAGTTCACTGTGCTAACAAAACAAAAAATGCCAAGTTCACAAGTAATTATATTATTTATTTACAAGTTTAGCCACGCAGGATATTTTAAGTAACACAAACAACTGCAGTGCTTTGAGATGGAAAAATGGTTTAATCCAGAAAATATTGCTGGTGCCACTACAGATACATGTCTGGTGGACAGAAATACTTATGGCAAAGATTTTTTTTCAAGCACAGCTATTTCTGTGCTTGAAAAGTACTTTCTCAAATTATGTACAACTCCAGGTATTTAATTTGTGAGAATAAAAATACAACATGGGAAATAGGACGCAACCCATACAGACATGGAGCACAGAGATAAAATGGAAATATTCAGTAGAAGCAAAATATTTGAGTGAATATTATCAAAGTGCCTTTTCTTCCATAATGAAAATCTGAGTTCCATCTGCACGTGACAGAGGCACTCAGCAATGTTGCAGACTCCTCCTCCGTAACAAACTTTGTTACTTCTGACAGGGGCAGAGCCAGCGTCGAGCTAAAGGTGAGAAATAGGCAAATACAGCCTTCCAACCTCTCATTTTCCTTTTGATCAAAATATATGCTGGGGTATTTCAGCTGTGACTACACAAAACTTCATCTTCCCAAATAAAATACCAAAATGGTGTTTTGAGTTCTGGGCTTTTGCTAAGAGCTCTGCAGAAAAGTCTCTCGTTCTTCTAGCTTTGGTAAAGGGATGTTACCTGATAAAAAAACAAAAAGAAAGCTGTGTGAGACCAGCTGTAGGTTACCTTCTGGACAGCACAACTTAGCACAAAACTGCTTCTCTGGTTTATTCTAAGTTATGTATAGGCAACTTAAATTTCCTGAACAAGTAAGGAAAGTAAATCCTGTCTGACCTCCTGTAAATAATCACTCAATATGTGCAGTAACCTCAGAGTACGGTGAGCTTCTGTTCTGCTTTGGGACCAATAGAGTGCGGTGTTTTATACAGATGGCTGCAGTTACTTATTTTAGTACTTCCTTATTACTAGCTAGTGTTTCTGAAAGTAAACGCAGCTATGGCGGGTTATATTCCTCAGGTTAATTCAAGTGAAATTAAGAGGTTTTTATAAGCAAAATAATACCTGGTGGGGCTACAAAATATTCCTCTACTTTCTCTCTGGCATTTTTCAGCAGCTCATTCGTGCAGTTGCCTTCTGTAACATCATCATCTCTGAGATACAGACACCTGAAGAACAAAGATTACTACAAAAATTACTAGCTTGTCTTTAAGCTATTCTATGAATATGAAGTAGGAAGCGTGGCTTATCTCTAAACCTGGTTTAGGTCTTAAGTAAGCATTAAGTATTGGAACATTCTGAAGCAACTAAGAATGCCACTGACAGGTATTTGGGAGGCAGCGTGTGCAGACCATTCATGACAAGTAAGATACACAAAGGAACTGGAGTTCATCTTTGCTACGCTTACACATAAAGGTCACGGGTGCCAACATAATCCTCCTTCCACACAAAACCACGGTAAGACTTTTCTGTAAGCAAAGGGGCCAAATGCATAACCAGGGTGATACCCAGGAAAAAAAAAGTTACAGAAGCAAATAGTTTGATATGTTAGTAGTTAAAAGGAGGCTGCTGATTGTGATGCATTACCTGTCCTCCAGGACCGAATCCATGGGTTCTACGCCATCGGTGTTCACATCACGAAGCTGATCGGCAAACTGGATTGCTTTCTGCAGCCGCTCAACGCCCTCTGCATCACGGAAATCCACCAAGGCCAGGTGTTCCAAGTGATCCAGCACTTCCACCGTCACTTTTTGCTGTACAAACAGACAAACGTGGACAAAGAAGGCAAAGGCGAGCAAGTTTAGTATAGTGCTACTTTTCTTCTTTTAACTAAGAACTCGTTACATGGCAACCCCCCGAGGTTACGTCTGCTGGGACACGGTCATTTCTTGGAAAAATAACTTTAATCGAAGTCCTCTTTTCTCCTCCTCATAATCTCCCGCCTAGCGAACCGGAGCTGGCGCTCGTTCCGGTAACGCCGCCCGAGGCGGAGGGGGGCGGCAGGAGGAACCGCCCGGAGCCGTGTTTCGGGGCTGCGCTCTTGTCCCCTCCCGTCCTCCCCCGGCCGAGCTGCCCTACCTGCGGGGGCGGCCGCGGTTCGCCGCGCTGCCACGTCGGGCGCGGGGGAACCGGGGCGGGGGACGCGCCGGGAGCCGTCAGCACGGCCCGGGCAGGAGGGACCGGCACCGGCAACCCCCCCGCCCGGAGCCACCGGCCGAGGCGCAGCGCCCGCATCTCGCGCTCACGGCGGCGCCCCGCTACGTCACCTCCCCGCGCCGGAAGCGCGTCAGAGCGGCGGCGGGGCCGGGGTCGGCGCGGTGACAGGGAGCGGGCGGGCGCTCGGTCGCCGCCATGAACAGCGTTGGCGAGGCGTGCACCGAGCTGAAGCGCGAGTACGACCAGTGCTTCAACCGCTGGTTCGCCGAGAAGTTCCTCAAGGGCGAGAGCGCCGGGGACCCCTGCGGGCAGCTCTTCAAGCGCTACCAGCTCTGCGTGCAGGTGCGTTGCCGCGGAGACACGAGTACCGTCACGCCGCGCCTAGTTCTGCCCGTTCGCTTTCCGCCCCAAGTGTTCTTCCACCGGACTTGCTTTTCTTACCGCTCTCCGGGTAGCCCCGGGAGGAGCCTCCGCCCGCAGCTGCGCACCCCAGTGTGCTGCTCCGTTTCCTTTCGTCTCCCGTTTCTGCCGGTGGTGGCGTATAATATTCTATAGGTGTCCTTTACTGTATTCTTCTCGTTAATGTAACTTCTTAAGCCTGCTGGTTTAGAAGCTGTAGTACTTTACGTGATAGGATCTGGGTTGTAGTTCAGCTCGAGTTCTCAGTATGTACTTGAGCATCTCCAATATTGAAGCTTTATCCAAACCAGTCTTAAGGCTACTTTTTCTAGATCGTGTTTTGTACCAAAGATTACATCGCTTAACACTACAAAGACATGTCACGTTTAACTTTTTGGTTTTGTTTTTGTTTTTCTTCTTTTCAGAAAGCAATCAAGGAAAAGGACATACCCATTGAAGGCCTGGAGTTCATGGGCCCAAACAAAGGAAAAACTGAAAACTCGTCTTGACCCCAGCTGTATGGATGGAGTCACTAATATGAGCCTTTGGGCTAAGCAACATCACCAGGCGTAAGCCTAGATGCCACCTAGGCCTTTGTTAAGCTGCTTTCTAGGAAGGAAGGAATCCTATGTGCTTGTGAAAACAAACAGCCACCAAAAAAAAAAAAAAAAGACTAGATCATATGGTAACTACTGCCTCCTTTTGAGTGAATTTTGGTGGTGGTTCAGCATCTAACAGCGTGAAAAGCTGTTTGAACTAACTTCCTGTTGAATGTACTCTATAATGGGAAAATGCTTGTTAGTGGGCTGAGGTAGTAGTTGCTTTATTACCAATTTCCCTTGCTTATTTATGTAACACTTGAAAGTGTTCAAAAAGACTATGAAAGAGGTTGATTTACTTTGTATTGTCTCTGTGCTGCTGAATTTTGGTGGAAGAAGTTTGTTTTATATGACCTTGAATGCTGAGGGGCTAAAGTGTTGTTTTGTATCAGCAACAGAGATGGTAAAAAAGCACTCTATTGGACCTGCCATAACTTCACTAAAATAAATATAACCAAGTTATATTTTGTTCAAGTAGATAACTGTCCAGTAGAATCTCATTGTGACCTGTAGGAGGGACAGAGGTAGCCTGCAACAGAAGCCAAAGAGAACACTTTTAATGCAAAGGCTGCTTCCTTCAGCCTCTTCTGAGGTACTGAAACAATCCTGAACTCGAGTTCTCCCTCCTTTAGCATTATGCATTCCTGCAGTAAGGCTGCAGCGCAGACCTGGCTGTCCTTTCCTACACAACCACAAAGCACCAGGCTGGCCACCATCACTGTTAGACTTTTGCTTGTGGTAGTTAAAGCATGTGTTGAGTGAGGGAAACATTGGGTTGAGGCTTGACAGCTGATGATGTGAAAAGCCCCAGCTGCCGCTTGGGGATGTCACCTGCTCGCGAAGCTGCTTCTCAACTGTGTGTACTTCACACCTAGGACAGCAAACAGAAGTTATTTGTGCTGGCTTGTAAATGGCAGAAATGCTTGCAGCAACTAGAAAAAGGGTGTTTGGAAGAGAAGCAAGGGATCAGGATCCATGCTGTCCAGGGGCCCTGTGAGTGCTGTGGCAGGGGCAGAGATTCCCATTGATCCTCATACAGAGATAGGGAAAAGTTGTCCCCTCTCATTACACCAACACAGGTGAAAGAGTAAAACATACGACAAAAGAGAAATCAACTTCCTAATCCTCCTAGAATTACAGGGAGGAAAAAAGTGAGCTTCCTTCTCTTTGCTTTTCAGCGCTACCTGAATGATCATTCAGAGGTTTTACTTTTTTTTTTTATTAAAAAAAGTTGCAGTTCTCAAACTTAACCGGCTTGTCTGCACCACAGCCCTCATAACGACCCCAAACGCTGTGAGTAGTGTGAGAGTTGTGCAGAAGAGGAACTGCAGCAAAGCGGGGCTGTTGTTCCCCGTGTCTTTGGCAATGGCAGTTGGGTAGCCTGGGTTAGCCACGCTCCTATTCTAGTGCTGTGTCAGTACAGGGGCTAAACAAATAATCAAACAAGCTGTTGACACTTCAACTGCTGGGTCACTCAGGTACAAAGAAAAATAGTAAATAAAGGGAAAGGTCTTACTAAGGGCACCGTAAATAGCATTTTGGGGACTGTAAGTATGCAGGGTTTGTTGTTTTTGTTTTTTAAGAAGTAACTGAAGAAAAGTTTGCTTTTCTGTGATATTCATGTAGGATTAAGTGCAGAGCAATTTTGTCACCTTTAAAACAACTGTGCCCATCAGTGCCTTATTCTGTGCTTTTAACACAGAAAAGCTTGTCTTAGTAGTAAAATGACTGCTAAGTGAATGAAATAAATTGCATTGAAGCATGGGGAGGGGTGTCCCACAGTGCCCACTGTGAGCTGCTTGCTTGCCATCCATCGCTCCTTTCAGCGGCAAGGTGCCAAGTCAGCCGCTGCACCCTTCCTTTTGGGAAAAACGGTATTAATGATAGCCAAGACATAGCCCTCTCTTTCATACCATGCAAAAAACCATAGAAATTGCAGAAGGAATTGGAAAACAGTTGACTTGCAAAGAAAAAGTTCAAAATTAATACTGTACTGGAGCAGACTCAGGGCTTTAGAATTGGCTGTTAACTACAGAAGATAATTAAGCTCTTCTAGGTTAAGAAGCTTCTGAGTGACACAGTATACATTACAGATGTACGCAATGGAGCAAAAGCTATGTTTTCATTTTTAACACCTGTATGAGAGACTTTGTACAACCAGACTGCAGCTTGATGAAAAGCAGAGTACTGAACATCGTATGTGCTGATATACTAGAAAATTTGAGAGCTGAAGATTTGAAAGCGGACAGAGCTTAATTACCATCTTTGCTTGCACTCACTCTCCCAGAAGGGGCCAAGAGAAAATTGCCTTCATGACTTAATAAATGGTGCAATAGCCAATTCTGGAGAACGTGCTTCAGTATATACTGAATTTTAATCTACAGTAATATCCTGATAGGTGTTCATCTGGCTGTGAGCTGTGGGTTTACAGTGAACAGTTAAACCAGACATGAAGAATATGAAATTGAGTAATGTCCTATGCCAAATGCATTCCTGTTAGCATTAAGAGATACAGGAGAAGGTATTAATATTCAGGCAGTCAAACCCCCAAACTCCTGCACTGCATCCTGTGGGAAGCCTCAATGTTTTAATCAAACACTGAACTAAAGAACTTCTAAGGATTCAGATTAACAAAAAAGTCAGATCCTAAATTCAAGTTCAGAGTTGTTTATTAAAGGACCTCTACACAGGTACAGTCAGAGGCCACAATACCATTCAGCTTCATCATAGAAGGAATGTGGAGTTTTATAAGTGATGGTTCCCTAAACGATGGTTCCCACACAACATTCTGGTCCAAGACAGGAAAAGCCAACGTTCTGGCTCTGGTCAGCATCTCAGTTTTCATCTTCATAACCGGTTGGGAGAGGATTAACACGGGGGTTGTGGAATAGAGTTTTGTTCCCATCACCCCAGGGGAAAGGCTGTTGAAAGAAGGAGGAAAATGAGCCAGTGGCAGCTCACTGAAAGATCCATACAGCACAGAAAACCAACAGCAATATGGATTCGCACGATGCGCTGATGTTTCCAGACTGCAGGAAGCAAGAGCTGGAAAACAGTCTCCCTGTCTCTAGAGAAGATCCTTCCTCTTGCTTAAACATAACTGCACTATACTACTGGACCCCAGTTTTCAGAATTTGGGATCATCTCTGTTAGCTTTAAGGTAAGTACAGCAGCTCTAGGACTGAAATGTTTTTCAGCAAGACATTAGCAGGATTACTTGGCGGTGGGGAGGCTTGTGAATACCACAGGTCATTCATCCGAGCTCTGAGAAACTCTTTTGCTGTCTCAGAAACAAAAAAGAGAGCCTTGAAACAGGGCAGGCAAACATACCTTGGTCCTGATCCGGAGGTGAGCGTAAGGAACAAACTCGGGTCTCTCGTGCTCGTGCTGCCCTTTCAAGTAGCAGTTCAGCATGCAAACACCAACCCCGGGCAGAGCCACCACGAAGGTCAAGAGCTTCCACAGGCGGGCTAGTAGAAAGCGTTACACGAATTAGAACAAGTCACACTTCCATTAGCGTTAGTGACCTGGAAGCGCGTTAAATGCGGTCAGTACCTTAACAAGGAATGACGCCGCGTCCCTCCCCAGCGCGCGGGTCTCCTCCCCGGTTTCAGGGAGGAGAGAGCTCCCCTCTCCTGCGGGGATCCGGGGCTCACGGTTCAAGCCACAGCTCTCCCGGGGAGACTGCCGCCCCCCGCCGGGGCCCACACCGCCGGGGCCTGCCGAGCGCCCCGGCCCCGCAGCAAAGGGCAGCGGCTGTCAAGGACAGCGACGCGCCGACCGCGAGCCCAAGCTACGCCCTCGCCCCGAAGAGACCCGTTACCTCCGCCGCCTTCGTGGGCCGCGGCCGACATGCTCCGCCCCGGCAGGGAGCGGGGGGCGGCGGCGCCGAGCAGCAGCCGGGAGACCCTTCCGAGCGCCGCCATCCTCTCAGCGTCCGGGGGCGCCCACCGGAACCGGAACCGACGGCGGCCGCCAGAGAACTGGGCATGCGCACTCCGCGCCCACCGCGAGCCTGACCTTGAGCGGCAACGGATTGAGGCCGCCTTACTGCGCATGCGCCATCCTTGAGGGGCGTGGGAGGGTGGAACCGTTAGTGGCGTACGCGCGGCGGTGTGTCCTTAAAGGGGGGCGGATGGGCGCCATTTTGGTGCTGGGGGTCAGGGGAGGTGGCGCTGCGGGGATGAGGAGGGTGTGGGGGAGCGCTGGGCTCCTCCCAGTGTGAGGGGACCGCGGGGCTGGGGCAGCCAGGAGAGGAGCGTGGGGGGCTGCGGAGGGGCCGTCGGGCTGGGGCGCAGGGAAGGGGGTCTGTGGTGATTTGTACTGGCTTCCACCCGGTGTGGATGGCACCTGTGGCCACACAGCTCCTTGGAGCAGGAGGAAACCTACTGATGTATGGCATCGCGTGCAGAGGCAGTCGGGGAGGGAGGTCTGCCAGTGTGGCCGTCCGTGAGTGAGGTTCAGGGACTCTGTGGTCAGTGTAGGATCCCAGGGCTGTCACCTAGGCCGCCTGTGTGGAATTTCCCATCGGTGCGCAGCTGTATTTGAGTTTCTTTTATGCAACAGCAGAGAAGGGCTGTTAGATTTGTTAATGTGACTTTTTCATGTTGGGGACCAATCCCATCACTGGCATACAAAAACCGTTTCAACCATAACAGTAAAAAGATGTTTACCATTAATGAAATGCAATTTTGTAACACTGGTGTGTTTTTAATTATGTGGATTCCTGGGGTGATAATACTGAAATAACAACATCACTTGAATAAACATGAGATCTCAAGAAAAAATAATCATAATTAATTTACAATGAAATATTATTATTTTATTCTTTATTGGAGCCTGGTGGTTGGCTGTTTGACCTTTGGGAGAAGCCATGCAGATGGCTTCAAGCACTTAAAACCACAGTGAAACAAGAAAACCCATCCTGCCATGGATGTGGAGACTGAAACAGACTGAGTGGGAAAGTAGAGAAATGGGGCTTTGAGGAAGGGCTATGGAGAGGTCTGGTCTGATGATGAAGGAATTGCATCTTCCTCCTAACAAGGTATCTGTCTTTGTGGAAGGAGAAGGAGGAGGTTTGTCAAGTGAAAGATGAAGAGGAACTGAAGGAAAGTGCAAGAGCTCCATCCTGGTTTGGGGTTATGTTACTATGGAGTGCTGCTCTGGCCAGGTCCATGTTTTGCCTTGTCCCACAAAACTGATTGCATCTCTGTTGGCAAGGCCAGAGCACATGGCATGGCTGGGTTGCTGTTATGGCATGGTTGGTGATGGTAGGGACCTGTGTTTGCTGCTGGGGAGCATGAGTTCTTTCTGTCACCTGGAGAAGGACTCATGTCTGAATTCACTGTGTAGCGTATAGGAATGGTAAGGTGGCCTGGATCTTGGAAAGCTGTTGTGAAACATACCTTGGCATAAAAATATTGCTCAGTTGTTTATGTTTATTGTATCTTAAGTACTTTGGTTTGTTTGTTATTCTCTTTATTTTTTAAATCACATTACCTCTTCCAGCAGTTTGTTTTCATATTATTAAGAACAGTCTTGCTTTCATACTGAAAGGACAAGTTATTCCCTGCTGGCATCGTGTGTACATACAGAAGTATTATTCTGTCTTCATCGACATGATGCATTTTGTACAGTACAGACCTGAAACCACTGCAGCTTGCTGTGTGCATGCTTATCTGCTTTGCTGAATGAGGCTGGGAATGTTATGTCGTTAAGTTCTTGTCCCCATTTGAGGTAGATTTTGCTTTTCTCCACCTGCATCCTTTGGCTTCAGGCTTATGAGTTATGTATTATCAGACTTTTAAAAAGGAATTTGCATGTGACTTTTCTAGGGAACAGAAGATGCAAGAATTACTTTGTATAATATTTAAGTGATGAAACCAAGATTAATTTCTGTATCCTAAAGCAAATCACAAGTGGTGTTTTTATAGCAGGAGCTATAAACTACAAAACAAAACTACTTTGTAGCAAAGAGAACTGTAAGTAAGCAATGGACAACAATGTTTACAAAAGGGAAAAAAAGGGTCAGCAAAACAAGAAGCAAACCTCTGTCTAGGATGAGGAAAGAGGCATAAAGTGGTAGTCTCTAAAATAAAAAGAATGTCAGCTGTGCTGCTGCAGTAGCCTCAAAAGACAACGTGCAAGCGCTCGGCAGGAGGTGAGAGCAGCCAAGGTGAGCTTCTCCCTTCTTGTCCCTGATACCTTCACTCCTCTGACAGTCTCAAAAATGCTCTTCAGATAAGAAAATGCTCACAGCAGTACGAAGTAGTGGCAACTCTTAGCACAGCTGCCCCAGGTTAAAAGAAGTTCCTTGTGAGTGTTTATTCCACCCGTGGAGCTCCAAGGGGCTTGTGGAGAGTTCAGGACTGGACTCAAGCTGAGTATGGTGGCAGTTTCATTATGGTCTGGGTTATACTGATTTAAAATGGGACTCTCAGGCTTTATCATCCTGACAGCTGTGATTAATCTCTGTATTAGGTGTGTCAGGAGTCTAATAGGTCTGATTCACCTCTTATTTAAATATGTGGTGTAAATTGGGAGTCACTGCTAGAAGACACAAAAGATTCCATGTGAAAAATTTCTTCTCATTGAGATGACAGGTACTTGAAGAAACCTAGATATTTTTAAGAGTATTGTGAAGGATGTTTTTATATAGTTGTATGAAATATGTGTAGCTGTGCAATATTTAATGGTTATTATCCCTGTGATGATTGCAGTCATCCTGACACTGTGTGTTTTTACAAAGGTGTGGGGAAAATATCAGTGAATGAACAGATGACTCTGCCACTGCCTCAGTAGCTCTGTCTGGGTTATTGACCTGTGGTGTGGGAACCCCCTCTTGTACTCATTGGTATGCACTGCTGCCTTACAAAAGGGACTTCATCTGAGTTTTTTCCAAAACTGACCTATTTGAAGGCCTCTCGCTTAAATTAGAAACTAGCTTATCACCTTTAAAAACCTGGTCCTAAATCCAACCTTGTGAGGAAGTTTCAACACATACATTTTTCCAGAAGACCCAGCATCCTGGGAGCTTTCTGAGTGCAGAAATGCTACATAATTAGCTCTGAAAAAGTAAAAGGAAAAAAAAAAAGTCACTTTGAGAAGGCTGTTTTCAGTGTGGGCTAGAACTGTAGTCTGACTTGGTTACCCAGTGAATGTCTTCCGCTGGGTGTGCAGCACCTGATTTGAACACTTTGGATTGTATTGCTGTTCTGTTTAGCAAAATTTGAGCGATTGCAGCGAGCTGGTGTTCAGTAGCTAAGCTGAAAAAGAACGTTTGCAGCACAAAATAAAGCTTGGGTTTGTATGTACAAAGCACAGAAATGCTTGCGGAGGCAGGAAGCATCAGCCTTCAGGTAACGGCCCTAAAAGTTAGGGAGGTTCGGCTGTAATTCAGAATCAAAAGCCGCTTTCCAAAGACTCATCTCTCACCTTTCTTATTTTTCCTAGCTGCAGTGGTGGCTAGCGGAGAGAAGAGGACATGGATAACAGCATGAATCACTGATGAGATGCGATTTATAAAAGCCTTCGATACCGTCAGCTGGGGCCGAAGGCTCTCAGAGCAATGCCGGACTGGCCCGCCTGGTGGCAAACTGCTTTCACTGGAAGTGCCTCTCCGTTTAGGAGGTTTGGGAATGACAAACGTGCTCACTGGGATTTCAGACTGTAATCTCATCTCTCTGCGTTTTCAAGTTTTTGGGGACCTGCTCATCTCTCAAACAGCAATGTCTCCTCCATTAGATACTCTATTAACAAACAGAGTCAGCTACAGAGATAGCGCCTGTGTCTCAAACTTCACAGAGTTTCTGGGGGGGTTCTTCATCTTCTCCCTGTAGTCCTGGAACTGCAGAAATCAATATTCTGCCATCTGTAAATCCTTTGTTCCCCTTTTCACCAGGGCTTTATCAGCTTTGTAAGTGAAGGAGGGAGGGGGGAAGAGGGCGTTGAGAGAGCCATTGTCCCTTCTCTCGGGAATGATCTGGAAGTACTATGCAAATCTTCATTTGAAGACCCTGGGAACTGGGGGAGGGCTTTAGCGGCGGGCTCGGTAGGAGGGGAGCTCTGCATCCCTGCTCACACACTCCTGCCTAGTGCAAGTAGCTGGGAAGAGTTTTTTGAACTGGCAGAAGAGGCGTTTTGTGCTTTGTGCGCTTCTGTGAGGCTTTGCGCTCCTTATGTCCCCTGCTTGGTGCTTTTTTCTGCCTGCTTCTTCTAAATGTTTGCATAAGAATTGGGTAGGGGAGAGATCTAAGAGCTGTGATTAGCAGTGCTGAAGTCGGAACGGTGCAGGGTGCAGCCCCCCTCCTGCCTCCCCACCTCAGGCCCTGGAGTCTCCCCCTAAGCAGCGGTGCAGTTCCAGCAGCGCAGCCCGGCTGCTGGCGTTAGCAGAGAGCACGGACACAGTTTCTGTAAGCGAATGATTCAGCTGGTCAGGAGTAGTGGTGTAAAAAGGTTTGCAGTTCTCAAATTATCACGTTGTAGCCAGGTCTTAAAAAGCCTCCTCTTACGGGGGCAAAGACTCACAGGCCAGTACCTGCTTTACGAAACCCTGCTGTCTGTCCTGGCTTGGCTCAGAGCTCTGTGTCACCTGGTTTGTATTAGGGCAGGGTCACACTAACTGCCAGTTTCCTGAAGCTGTGTGGGTCCTTCTTAGGCCTCATGGAAGGGGAAATATCCTGGCTGCATAGACACATGGGTGAACAGGACAGCGGGGGAGGGAGAGTGCAGATTCATATTTAGGCATTTTTGTGTTTATAAGCTACTGTAAGGGCAGTTGTAGTCTTTCTGGTTTTTCTGACCTTCATTTTCATGGCATCTGCCCCATTGATTGTTTTTCAAACTTTGAGGGATTTTGTGTTCCAACAGGCCAAAAATTACTTTCAAACCACAACAGCCCTGGAAAATGCCTCACTCTTCTGGACTGTTGAGAAGATGCAGCCTTTTAAAAAATCTCACCTTTATCAAAGCCATAGGAACACATGCCACGAGACCTGATTCTCTCTTACCTCCCACGTTATATCCAAAACAATGTAAAACTCTGATGTGTTGTTCTGCAAGTACTTTACTGCTTTGTAGAGGGAAAGTGCATCCCAAGCATACTCTCAAATGCACAATTGGGTCTAAATCTGACTTTTTTTTTTTTCCATGTGTAACTCTAGAGTGACTCAGCTGACCTGGGTGAACGTCCACTGGAACCATGCTAGCTGGAAACCAGCCTGGGTGTGCCCTCTCGTTCCTGTAAGTGCTCCCAACTACCTGCGCACACTCACGCATCCGTGTAGGTGCTTCTCCGAGTACACTTGATTGCATGCAGGCTGGTGTATGAATGCACATTCTTCTCACCCAGCCCTTCACATATGCATGCAAACACACACGCATTCTCGAGTGCACACACCCATTCCCTTTCTCTGGTACACATTTGCGCGCATACACAGACCTTTTTGAAAGCTCCTGTTTTCAGAAAGGTTTTATTTATAGGTCCTGCCTGGTTGTGAATGTGAAAGGGAGAAAGCCCCTCAGAGGCTTCCTTTCATGTGTAAATCAGCCTAGGCTGAGAGCATTGGGGTCACAGAGAGGAGGATTTCACTCTTAATTACTCAGAGAGAAAGCAGGCAGGGGACTTTCTCAAACTAATAGGGTTGTTCTCTGCTGGGGAAAGCAGCTTGAGATGTCCAAGTTTCTCTTGCATCAGACTTTGGGCTCTGATTCACAGGCTGCTTCTGCCAGTAGCAAGAGCTGGTGTGTATGTGGCACTTGGAACAAACAGTTCAGCTTCCAAACCGGGTTACTTATTAACGGTGGTTATGTTCATTCTGATAACTGGGTGTTCTTTGGAGACCGGTGGAAGAACTGACCTAGTTTGCTTTATTTTTATGCCACTTTTATTGAAAAAATTGTATTAGTCTGTGCTGTGTATATCTGTGACTCCATCTGAGGACCTCAGTATTCTTCCTGGCATACCTGAAAGCTCCCACCTCTGCACCCAGCAGAGAAATGTTATTGTCTAGAGATTAGTCCAGTGAGCAGGGCCCTGAACTTGGACTTAAAACCAGCCCTGAATTCCCAGTTCGGCTACCAAATGCCTCTGTGACCTTTGACAAGAGATTCGCTACCCCATGCCTGGCTGTGAACCAGCATAATCTCTCTAGGATGGGGCTGTTAAGAACAACAGTCAATATGGATTGTGATACTCTTGACATAAGGCTGTGAATGCCAAGGTAAATGTGGGTGATGAGCCTGTCTGAAGAGATGTGTTGGTTTTTTTCCTGGAATGCAATGCAAGCACGTGGATTCTCCTGCTAAAGTATCACTGTCACTTTTCATCCACCGACACAAAAACTGACTCTGGAGAGGTACTGCGGGGACGGGGACACCCCAGTCACAAGCCACTCGTTCTCTACAGGAACCACGGGGCTCGTACAACCACACACTAATACAAAGTGCAGCTGTCAGTAGTTGCAGGGAAGAGATCTGTGCTGTCAAGTGCACGCAAGCAAGTATATTTTTTAACTTCAGTTAACTCAGTTAAAATTCGATCCTGTCATCTGGACCTCCTTTTTATATGGCCTCTGCTTTTCTGGATAGGAAATAAATGCTTTGAGGGCAGAACGTTCCCAACCTGTGCACAAACAGCCCCCCAGGAGCCCTGATACAGGATTCTTGAAGCTGGGTTAGTTCAGCTTGCCTGGGAAGGCAGAGGTTTTAGTCTGGGAGCACCTGTTTGAGGAAGCTCGCAGTAGCGGTGGGGGCCATGGGCAGAAGAGGTCAGCAGTCTGAAGTGTCTGCAGAGGTCAGAGAGAAATGAATGGGTCATTTCTTTTGCAAATGAAGAGCTGCAGCCTGGAGCAGCCTTAGCAGAGCCCAGCATGTGGGTCCAGGCTGTTCCTTTTATGAGCTGATGGAAATGGGGCCCAAAAGGACTTCCCTGATGGAGTTCTGTCACAGCCTTTGTTATCTTTGCCTCCCGCAGCATGCACTGGGCATAGAATATGGATCGAGGGTTATCCTGGCTACCAGCACAGTCAAGAGGATGAAGGCTTTATGGCTGCATAGAAAACTTAAGGCTGCAGGGTATCGTTACTGCCGTTCCACAAGGAAATCTTGTTTTAAGATGTAGAACACATGTTTCTTTCTGCTTTAGTGCTCCTTTTTACCTGGCCTACACTAAAATGAGTAAATCCAAGGACTGCTTTAAAATAATGCACATAACTGAGTAACAGGGATTAAAAAGCCTGGTTTCTCTTCTTCATTCTGGTGGTAGATTGTCAGTTACTTTGACAAAGCCCTATGAATGCTTTATGCCTCACTTTTTCTGTAAAACTCTGAAGAATAGTAGTGTATGCCTTTTTCTAAAACATTTTGAGGATTTGGGGCACAGAGTACTTTATATATGCAAAATGTCTGTCAATTAAGTCTCTTTTTTCTCTACTTTTTATGCAACAATGTTACTTTCTCTGAATTGTTGATTTAGAATTGGATTTTTGTTATATAAACAGCATCAGTTCTGTCTTGCCACTTGCTCTTTTGCTTCTTTGCAGACCACCAGGGAACTTCTTCTGCTGTGCCGTTGCGATGGGAGGTGGAGACACCTCGAGGAGAAGGTCGAAACAGACAACAGCAATTACAGTCAATAACATCTATGACTTGAGAAAATCTTGCCTCAATTACAGGTTTGTGTGTGATCTGTGCATGCCATCTTTCCTGCGTACAGGTATTTAAAATAAGGCAGGGCGTGGGAATAACTGTTTCGCTTGTAGGGGCTCTAGGAGCAGCTTGCTATTACTCTTGGCTTTTCACAACCTCAGATAGAGTAGGGCAGGGTGGGGGTTTTAAGGGAAGGCAGCTGAGGTTGGACTAACTGTGCTCAGGGGTTTTCCTCACCGCTGTGATGTTGCAGCCATGACAAGCAGTTAGAACAGTCCTGGGACAGCCAGAACTTGCACTAAAGAGGAAAATGAACTTAGGTTTAGATTTTATTTTCTAGCCTCTGCTATGTGTGAAGGATTGGGGTTTTTTTATGGCTTTTATCTCCATTGTCCTTTAGAAACCTCAGGAGGACTGTCCACCTTTCAAATCTGTTTTGATGTGTTTTAAATGCATGATATGGAGCACAGCCACTCTCAGTAGGTTGCAGAAAGAGGAAATAAAATCATAACGTGTCTTCAGGGGAGGTAAGCATGTTCTTTATTTCCTAGAAGCATCAGCCCAGGTTTACATCACATTGTGTAAGAAGAGCTGCAAGAGAAGATGAATGTTTCTGAGGGCTTAGAGACAGTTTCATGTTTGGGGTAAGGCTGAGGTTAGCCATGGAGCCTGTGTCCAGGCAGTAATTTGACAGCAGACATGGGCACACAGTAATGCAGTCTCTGAAAATCACAGAAGCCTGCTGAGTTATTGTGAGCTGGAGGAGCTTTTCTGTTTGTGGGCACATGGGTCTGCCTGCCTCACATTGTGAAGACATAACTGAGACATAAAGGAGGCTGGCAAATTGCAGAACACTGATGGAAGGGGGGATAGGGGGCAGAAGAAGAAAAGTTAAGAGTTTGTAGACAAAGAGCTCAAGCCTAGTTGTGAATTCCTAGCAGGTAGTTGGTCTTTAAATGAAAGCATTTGTCAAGTAAGTACTGATTTAATGTGGGAATTGGATAGATATCTGCAGAGGTTTTTGCACCCTGTTTGCAGTGTGATTACAGGAGATGTTAAGAGAGAAAGCAGTTTTGCTTTCTACCACGGTGTATATTTGTTCACCTAAACTATATAGGGCAGGCAGTATAGAG
This sequence comes from Balearica regulorum gibbericeps, assembly GCF_011004875.1. Taxonomy (NCBI): domain Eukaryota; kingdom Metazoa; phylum Chordata; class Aves; order Gruiformes; family Gruidae; genus Balearica; species Balearica regulorum. The sequence continues at coordinate 12,373,335 of NC_046200.1, forward strand.
GACATCACACAGACACAGATGACACTATGGGGTATGGGCATATAGTGTCTCCACAGATTGTGACTGTAAATAAGGCATATAACCTGCTTCCCTTCTGTTAGTACCCCACCATACTGTGAGCATCACTGTTGGACTGTCCAGGGCCTTGCATCAGCAGCACTGTGCTGTACCTGGCTGATGGTCTATATCCCCTGTCCCACAGACCCACTCCTGTTCCACCTGGGCAATGCCCCTTGCTCAGCATCTCCGTTGCAAGTAGTGGCTTTCTTGCACCCTGTGTTACCTCTTTTGATTGCACTGGGACATCGGTGTCACGATGTAGTTGCTTGGTTGTGCTCAGCAGCGGCTGTGATCAGACTGCACATCTGCGCTGTGCCCATCACTGAACTGCTGGAACAGATGCGTTCCACGGAGCACAGCCAGCAGCTCCTCTCTGGTCAGTGTGTATCCCCTTTCTGTGCCTGTGAGGGCTCAGTTAGGGAATATAACAGGTTCTGCGTGGCAGGTTGGTAGGCAGTCCCCCCTGCACTTCCCTCAGCATCCTACCACAGCTCTAGCTGATGCACGGGGCTGTAGTATTTTGAGATTGGTCCCTCATTCCAATTTTTTTTTTTAACTTTCAAAAGCCTCTTCTTGAGCCTTGAACCATTCCCGTGCTGGAACCTGGTGAATTAATTGCTAAGGACTCACAAGTTTCAGATAGATGTGTGCTGAAACTAGCTACATGGTTGGCCATTCCTGTAAATCATTGGACTCTTCATAAATTTCTTTCTGGGCTTTTTCTTAAAAGCCCTCTCCCAAAGTGGACACAAGACAATGGACACCAGCAGGCACAGCTCCCAGTGACTAGGATATTGTCACATATCCAAAAGCCTGGTGGGAGGAGCAGACATTAGGTCTGAATTCATCCTGGCAGGGAGATTTGGCTGAGAGAGGAGGAAAAGAAGGTCAGAGGCAGCTCCAAGGAAACGGCTTTGGTTTAAAATGTTTCATTAGAGTTTTCACACTGGAAATACAAAGTACGGGAATACAATTGCTTGGCAGAGGCACCACATTTAGTAACAGTCTGTATACGTTCAGTACTCTATACAGAAGGAGACAAAACATATCCCTGGCCATTTCAGCAAAATTACAGGTCCCTCTTGTAAATGTGACTTTTTTTTTCCCCAAAATAGCTTACATAATCTGGAAATGGTTTTTAATCAGTTTTGGTAAACAGATGTTCTTTTTCCAGTAGATCATTGCTCTCTGCTGTAGCCGTGCAGCCTTTGCAGGGCAGACTGGCTTTATCTAAGCAGTGTATCAGTGTCAGTCCAGCTGGGAACACTACTGGGATGCTCACCTGACATTGTTTCCCTTCCCCTCTGTGTCTGCCTTTGATCCCCCCCCCCCCCCCCCCCCACCCCCCGTAGTAACTCAATAAGATAATCACGGTCACCCTTTTCCAAAGGGTTACTCTTCCTCTGTTGATTTGACAAGCTCCTTTTTTGAAGATAGTTCTCACTTGCCACTTGAGCTTTATCTCTTCAGGATGTTTTACCTTCTTACGCAGGCAGGGCTGGGAGTTTGGACTGGCACACATACCTGCGACACCTAGCCAAGGCAGGTTATGGCAAATGTCACCACTGAGGAGGTAGGAAATGGGATGCCAATATGTCTCATCTGCTTTCTTCTTTTGGGACATTGCTTGACCAAAGAACTGAGCAGTTGAAATGTCACAGAGGAGTATATGGTGTGGATGGATTTTTTTTAACGGGAAGTCAGGATTAGTTTACATTTGTTTTTTTCTGTTTTAAGTTATAGGTGAAAAACTTAGAGGCACTTTGTCATTACATCCCAGTGGCAGTTTTAAATTTATTCTGGCTTAGAAAAAGTGCTTCCAAGCAGACTGGCAAAACAAAAGCACACATACAGTGCCCTGCAAAGGTCATTCCTGATCAGACCCTGAAACAGATGAAGTACAGTTTGTCAATCTTTCATGCTACCAACCCTTGTGCATGTTTGTACCCAGGTTCTTTTGTCAGCACTCCAAGTAATGCTTATGTTCTCCACTGACTGTGCTGGGCAGCATGTTGTCAGGGCTCTGGGTGCACCAGCTGACTCTGCAACCTCTTTCCCCTGTCCTACAGGTTTGGCTGCCTGTGTTCAAGGTCTGCCCTGATACGGTGGAGTGTAACCTGGCATCAGAGTACTGTGAAAAGAGCTGTGTGCCAAAGAGCTGAGAGAAGCCTGCTGGGGCCTTCCCACTTCCCTTGGGAGCCATGGCACAGAACTGCTCTTGTCCTCAGTCCTCATCTGGGGCAGGCTGTAGGGATGTCCGTGTCTGGCTTTGGACCTTGCTCCTGACCCTGACTTGACTTTCTGGTTTGGCCTCAGACCTGGCTCATCCCTACAGGCTTGTCTGACGGTCACTGGGCTCCTGACAAATGTGGTTGCTGTCACTGGACCTGCTCTGCTCTTCTGGCTTGGTCACTGTGGCACTGTGCCCCTTTACACTGAGGTCCTTTCTCTGCGCCCCTCGCTCAGCCCGGCCTGCCTCCGCTCCTCGTGCTCCCCAGGCTCCTCTGCTGCCGCTGCTGTGCTGCCCTGCTCCCAGCATTGGCCGCAGCCTTTTAGACACAGCATCTCTGTCCATCTGAGAAGTCAGAGAGTAAATGGGCAGTGATACGAGAGACATTGTGCGATCATGCTGGTTTATTGCTATGACAAATAAGAAAGATGTGGCATTAGCTTTGCCTCCCTTCATTTCCAACTTCCTGAAAAGACAAACTGAAAATCGGGTCTATTGGAAAGACCTCGAACTGCCAAGAAAACAGCCGGCAGGAGGAGCTCTCTAGACGTTTCGCCGGATCATTTTCAGACAGTCATAGCTGCATGTTTCAAGGGCATCACTTTAGATCTACTTTCTTGGGACTTCCTTGCAGACAAACCAGCAGCAGCAGAAGACAGAAGCAAGTTCCTGGTATTGCAGCTGAGCAGCTCCAGTGATTTATTTTTTTTGAAACTTCTCAGATTCCTTTTCCTACCATGATATCTTTCTCTGTCGCTGTTTCAGAAAGTGTTTCAGAAGTGTTCCTGAAGATGTTAGGGATTCTTTTTGGTCCCTGGAAGGTGACAAGTGTTTTATCTTTCCAGAAAGTTAGTGTAAGATTTTTATGGACAGCATCCTAACTGCAGAGTAAAGAATTCCAAAGCAATGCTTGTCTTTGCATAGAAAGATATCCTGCTGGATTCTTCATGACCTCTGAGGGGACCTGTAACCAAAGAAGCTCTGAAATGTATCAGTACCACTCTGAGTACTGGCCTAACGAAGTTATTCAAATAGTTATGTCTCCTTGTGTACAGTTCATCATCTTCTTCTGTAAGAAGCAGGTACAGAGGACAGTAGTCACTCTTTTGCACAGCACTGTGTTCTCATCAGTTAGGTGCAAAGTATCATCCTGCTTCTTAAGGCCAGTCTTGCAGCCTTAAATTGCCTGGGCCCCATGGCTGTGCCTCTGCACTACCTTTAAAAAAGAATTAAGATTATTTTTTTAATGTGATGAATTCTCTACTTTTGTAAGTCTGGCCCTCATTTAGTTATCTAAATGGGCACTTGATGCCTTCTGGTCTTGAATGTTGCTGTAATAATTATTTTGATTCTGAATATGCCAGAAACTATTCTAATGCATATCAGTGTAAATTAAGTCAATAGAGATTCTTCAAATTTATCCTGGTGTTCAAGAGAATGGAATTCATGCACTTCAATTTACAGCTTATTAAGTGATCAGAATTAATGAACTCCCAACAACCTTTTCTATTTTGTTTACACATTTTCTTCCTAGTCACTCATGAAGTACATGATTTAGAAAAAGCAGAGGGTTGAAAAGGCAGTGTGTGGGTCAGATATGTCCCACGGAGCACAGCATTGTGCTTCAGGCTTTAATCATATTTGCAAAGCTGCTGTGTTGAAATGGCACCTTCTGACTCAGTTGATGCTCAGAAACCCAGTTCAATTTTCAGAACCCCCTCTGCATTCTGAAAACTAGTAAAATGTTTATACTGAGGAACAGGGAACGTGTTCTTCAGAGTTACTGGAGCTTAATAGATACAGAACAATTCCTCCTTTTTTTGAGAGTAATTTTTCAGTGTAGTACCATATTTCATCTGGAGGTTGAGAATAATGCAAATCATCGGATCCACCTTTCCTTTTATTCTGAATTTGGAAATCACTTGGGATGTCACCAAGAAAACCTCACCTAAACCTTCTTTTTCCCAAGACCAACTGAAGGTTATCCCACTGTGCTTCATTCAGTTCAAGGTTGGAATCACAAAAGGATCCCTTTGATTTTCATAATGTTTAAGGCTAAGCTTGTCAGGCTGCATGCTCATCTGGACATCATTTTTCTCTGGCTTCATGGAACTGGACAACTTCTAAATGCTCTGTATGATCAATTGCAAAAATTTCAGAGACTTCCTATTATTACTGGGAGAGAGAACACCACGAATTTGTGAAAATACTAGGAAATCAAAAAGGGAAAAATAGGGGAGCAACAGTAATTTAGATACCACTGCATAGATGAAGCAACCGGGTGATAGCACTTGCATACCAATACCTTTATCTCATCTCTGTCTATCACTCTAGAAAAGTCATCATGTGAGCACACTGAAAGATCTGTCACCAGATAAATAATAATACAGTGCTTGTATGCAACCTCTGCAGAACTGGAGGAGAATGAAGAGCTAAAGTTAGAAGGAAAAAGGATGGGGGACACAGCAACCCTGATAGGAGGGAGTTGAGGGTACCCTGCTACAGCAGTAGCGCGGGTGTCCACAGAAACCCTGAGAGTGACATTTAGAGAACTTGTTTACTCAGGGAAAGAAGGTAGATGGGATGTTAAATTCCTGTTGTAGGAGGGAATGAGGAATTCCAGAAGAGGAAAATGTTGGGATCACAGCAACCTATACACAGCCTGCTTGGGGGCATGCATGTGCCCCAGGCATTAGAGGAGAGGCTGAGGCATTTGGAAAGGTGGCATACGAGGCATTTGTGCGGGGCAGGGGGAAGTACAGCTTAAGTTGTAAATCCCTGTATGAGAGTGCAAAATCTTCAAAGGAACAGCTTGTAGATAGTGAACTGCCCTCAAGAAATGAGAAACAGAGGGCAGGCCGGCCATCTTGCACTGAGCAGCTGAGCGTGAGGGGGACTAAGGTAGCAAATGGGAAAGACTGTTTCAAACCAGGGCTGGTTCTGGCTGATGTGTGACTTGCTGAAAACCAGAGAAACTGGTTAGTAACTCAGGCAGGCTAGAGTGGAGCCCAGGGCTGGACAGAGCTCCGAGCAGAGCCACACAAGCAGCTAACTGTGAACTCTGTCCCTGCAGAGCCGCTGAAACTGCCTGCCTGGCTGCTCCTCTCTGTACTGGTGCCGAGGTGCCTCTCAGCAGCTACCGGGCAGTCCCTGCGTGTGAAAGTACCGTGCAGAGGCAGGTGGTCTCTGGAAATCCGTGTATGGCAAATTCCTAGTTCTTTTTACCTCTTTTTGCTTATGTACTTGCATACCAATGTTAGAAGATGAGAGAGACCCTCTGAGGAAAGAGCAGTGAAGTGATACTGGACTCACTCTGAGGATTTGTAAAAACAGTGGGAGGAGAGCCCGTGATTGCATTAGGAAGGCAGAGCATGCGGGATTCACACGACTCAGCTTTAAATACAATTGACTTAAAATTCTGATTGAAAACCAAACGTGCCTTAATGTAAGTTTCAAGTACTGCTCTATTTCTGAAGTTGTTACTTCTTTCCTCTTTCCTTCGTAGTGCTGAGTGTTCAAGCCCACAAGGCAATAACTTAACGCTGCTAGTATTTCCAAGTTCTGTTTCTTTAAGAAGTTCATAAAACTTGTCACAATACCCCAGTAAAGCTCTTTCTGCTGTGCTATCTAATCCAAAGTAGTTTATATCAGATTTATGTTCTGGCAGCTCTGCGATAAACTTGGACTCTACCACATTACAAACACAAAAGATTACTTAAAGTTGTCGTTACTGAATTTGAAGGATTCTTTTGTTTCATGCAGTCCTGCACCCCCGTACCAGCGTTGTGGTCTCCGTGGCTCTGCACCTCATACACTTACAAACTTAGGCAGCCTGGGATGAAGACGTTTCCACCAGTGACAATTTAATATTTTGGTATATTTAACCTCTTCTTTGAGTTAAAATTGTGGATGTCTAAAACATGGTAGAAGACATAAAGCATTGGAGAATTCAGTGAGGTCTGATATTTTGACCAAATGATCCTTGAGAGGTAAATGCTAGGTTTCTCCTCTCTCGTGTAAGTCCCCTTAAACCTGATGTCTCAATTCATAAGGCTTCCCTGAAACCCTGGATCAACCTTGTGAAATTCCTAGAAAAAGACTATTATGCAGAAAATTATCAGACTCTTGATTTCCCCCCCTGGTGTGAGGGGAAACTTAGCCTGAAAACATAAAAGACTGAAACTACGATGTCAGTCACACCCTCAACACAAAGATTATAGGTGTAACCAGAGGAGGAATTCATCACAAAATCTCTCTGATCTGAAATCAGGCAGAACTCTGGAAACAGCTGCCAAATACCCAAGGCCAGAGACCTCTCATCCTGGGGCCAGTTCTCATGTTATCCAGTGCTGTAAAGCTTGTTCTATCCCCAATTTATGGAAAGGGAAAAGATTACTGACATCCGTTGTAGAAGCTGGAATGTTTTATTTGTTTGGTTTTTTTTTTGTTAAAATGAATCTACATTTGGCTGAAGAAATAGTAGTTTTTCTCACTGTGACTCCAGGAGGAAAAGATATTTACTCGCTCTGCACTTCCAAGTGAGAAGTTCACCTTGTAACATCAAGCGTACCCTTGGGGTTGCAACTAGCATTGTCTACCGTCGTTGATAGTACAATGGTCTGTACTGTCTAACTGCCCCTGGAGCAAAAGATCAGTTTAATCATTAATGAATTCATCTTTAAATTATTTGTCTTGAAAAGGTTATATATTACTTGTGTGGGACCGTGCAACCTGGTCTCTATATTGTTTCTGTACTCACGACCATTGCTATTTTGCATGTTCATTGTCTGATTCTGACATTTGTAAAGCATTCATGGAATTTGGGGGTTTTCTTCTAATGTTATATCCCAAACACATGACTAGCTCAGTGGGACTCTCACGAAGGGTCACTCTGCATTGCTGTAAGGTCTGTTGGAAGTCCAGGCGTGCAAAGGCAGCAGCTGAACAGGGCAGGGACAGGCAGAGGACACGGTGAGCTTCTCAGCTGGCTTCTCGTTTCCAGCCCCATGCTCTGTTCTGTTGTGTTCTGCTGTGAGAATCCTTCAATTCTTCTTCCCTTTGGGTCTTTAATGCTAGCAGATGGAAATCCAGCTCAACTTTCAAAAACTCTGAATAATTTATTAAGAACAAAATTGTTGGGTCTGAGAGCTGGTTCCTTCTCTCTCTCTTTCTCCTTTTCTCTCTGCAAACTGCCTTTCAGAGGCAAAGTTTCTAATTACAGGTCAGGGAGGCAGGTTTAATCACACAGCAGAGCTCTTGATGCAGCATTAGAGAGTGTTATTTATACACCTGAATTAATAGGGATGCAGCATTTCAGCTGAGAAGAATAAGGTGGTTTTCAATTTCACTCTTTTTATGTGAAACAAACCACATCAGATTCACTGGGCTTTTTGACCTAAATTATTGGGATTCTGAGTAACTAACAAGTAACTGCTGTGCAGAGCTAGAGCAAAAAGAAGCAAGAATAGACAGAGAACTGCTCATGTAGCAGGGAAACAACAGAAGCAGGATGTATCAGAAAAAGCTGGGAGGGCATAGAAAGACGAAGCCATTGGGAAAGCTGAAGAGGGTAAAAATACACACGTGCAGCTGTCTATCCCAAGGAAGACTTTTGGAGAGTGGTACCATCCACAGAAATGGAAGGGCAGCCTGCAGTGTGTTGGCGCACACACAGATACCTCAAAATACTGTTGTTTTAAGGCCAAGAATAGGAGAGGTGGAGATGAAACCTGAAGCGTGTGAGGAGTCCCTTGTACTCCATGCCTGCAGGGAATGGGATCCCTGCTCCGTCAGCACTTAGCGTCACCATTAGCTTTTACTGGAGGTATTGGTTCCATAACACTGAAAAGAGGTGAGGAGTCCTGGATGGGATTGTTCCTGCAGTGTCGCAAGCTCCAATGTGACTTATTTACGGCAGTACAGAGATGAATTTTCTCTGATATTTTGGATATGAAACTCACAATCCCTGTGGACTTTCATCCAGTTTTCTCTCTGTCTCTTAACTTGTGTAGTTTGGCTTCACGTTTGGTTTTTGCTTGGCTGCTTGGAAAGTCCTGTGAAAATTTCTAGGAACTTTCTGGACATTTTTCAGGGTTAAAAAATGGGAGACCTGTGCCTATGTGTCTGATTCTCTAAGTTACGGGATACACTGAGTTTACTGAGATCCTGATGCTGGAGTTCGAGCTCTGCCATAGGCTTGTGTATCTCCCACCAGGTACATGTGTTGGGCCACTTGATAGGAAAGGGCCCCCAACATGAGGCTATTCCTTCTAGCAGTAGTTCTCTTGGTTGTGGTCCATGGGTAAGATACCTCTCCCACAGTGTGCCCAGGTACCTGGCAAAGCTATCAAACTCACCGTCACCTGCCAAACCAACATATCTGCCGCATAAAAATCCCAAAGTGACAGAGAGAGGGATGCTATGCTTCAAAATAGCTGAAATGCAGGTTCTGCGGGTATGGAGCAAAGCATAGCAGCCAGAATATCGGGTCTTATGCTCAGTACGTGAGACTTGGCATGGCCTTGAGCTCCTAGAAGCTGTATTTTGCTGCGAGTGGTAGATCTGTAGAAGCCATACTCAGCAGTCTCTAAGCTAAGAGACAGATGAATGCAATGTAGTCAGTACCTACTTCAGTAAAAAAAGGTTATCTACTTTTGTAAATTTACTTTCAATCCCAAGATAATTTTTTTGTTTAGATTACCTATACTGTGAACCTTGTTCTCATGTATGTCTGCAAATCATTACCACGGTGCTGGAGCAGTACGTGCAGGGAATAGAAACTGATTCACCAGGCACAGAGTGTCACAGTGCTCCGGCCATTGGATCTCTCAGGCCGGGTCAGGATCCAGAACTGGGTTGGAACTAGATGGAAGCTCAGTTGCAGAAAAGACGTCACATGCCTGAGAGAGCAAGCGAAAGAGAAGCCTTCAGCAGAGAAAGGTGGAAAATACTGCTCTTGGACGCAGTGGGAGCAGCCCAGCTATGCTTCCTAGGCTTTGCATTGCCAACAGGAGATTTTCTACCAGGCTGCAAGGGAGGAGGATGTGAGGTCTGCGTGCGCTCTCCCTGTGACATCCCTGTTATTACTGTCACATGCAGATGGCTGACACCTGCCGTGACAGAGGCAACCGAGGGTTTGGTGTTGTGCTGTACTAGACAACTTGTCGGGTGGGTGATAGTCAGGCTGCCCTTCCTGTGGGAGGAGATTTAGAGAGCACTGTTGCTTTTTGGTATGTATGTGGTTTTCTCCTCCAAAAATAGCTATTTGTTGAAGTGGGAGGATTTCAGAGATGGGAGAGGATTAGCAGTGATGACATGGATGGTCATATTTCAGGGCAAACACCTGTAAATCAGTCTAAGCCTGTAAGTAGCAACCTATTAAACTGAATTCACCTCAGCAGCACTCGCCCTGTGTCTGTTCAGGAAGGCTGGAGCTGGCTATCCAGCCCTCGGAGTACGGCTGGTGCTACAAGCTCAGCCCTTTCCCATCTTCTGAACCAGTGCAAACGGAGCAACTATGGATGTTTATAGCTGACAAGACAAAACACATTAAAGAGGTGATGACATCTTTTTAATACATCTTCTGCACTTCTATTTCTGTCTTATTCCATTTCTGACCCTTCTTGGAGCTCTGAAATGCTTTTCCTTCTTGTTTTGTTTTTAGGGGCTTTTTTGGTAGAGAAATTCGGTTTACCATTAGAGATGTTAGATCCCATCTTCCAGTGCTGCCCCTTCTGTTCAGCAGAAGAGCTGCTAGCACGGATGTCTTGCCTGGTTTTCTAGAGATGAAGCATACAGCTGTTGTAGCATCCTCTGCCCTTTCCAACTTGCAGGCATGCAGTGAGAAATCAGGATAGTAACTTGAATCCTCTGTTATTGCTGCTTTCAAAAAGGACTCTGCCATATGAATTTCTGAATGAACTGCTGCAAACTCCTGTTTAATGAACTTTGCGTAGCAAAGTGTTTGGAAAACATTTCCTGTAGATACATGGCTTATCTACAAAGTATTAATGATTGTTAAATTACTTTGTGAGCAACGCTCTTGTACCTGTGACCTGGCAGTGAAAATGTTATAGGGTCACGGAGCTCAACCTAGTTCTCCCATCAACTTCCAGTGTGATTTCTGACATTACAGTGGTTTTGTGCCTGGGTTCCACTATTCCATTATCCTGGGTTTCTAAAAAAATAATATCAACCTCACCAAGGCTCTGAAGACATATGAGATCTTTGGCTAGCTCATGCATGCAACTGAGATTGTATAAAGAAAGCATCCTTATATTTTCTGATATTTAATTTTTCTGTTAGCTGCTCTCCCTTTTATATAACTTACTTGTGTGTGTATATATATATATACTTTTATATAACTTACTTTATATAACTTAACTTAGAATTTATGGTGAATATTGCTGTGAAAGAAGATCCAGTAATTTCAAATATTAGGTTTTAATAGTAGTTTATAAGTTTTCTTTCTTTCTGAAGGAATCCAGCAAAGTTTCATCATTCTTATTAGCTTGTCACCATGAGATTGGAGTGTGGGTTTGTATAACATTTTCTTTGTTACAGGGATTGGTAGTAGATACTTCAGTGAAAGTATCTAGTATAGGAAGATGTACAATAGGGAATTTTCTTCTGTAGGTGAGGCAGTGAATATCCAGCACCAACTGAGGTCCCAGCTCTGACCTCAGCATGTGAGCTGGTCCCATAGCGTCTGATAAACCACTGATTCCAATAGAATAACGTCCTTCCTTCGAGCTAAGCATACGTTTAAGTGGTCTACTGATCTCAGACTGCAGATCTGTTAAATTGTCTTCTATTTAACGTAACTGGCTGTTGCAATTAATGGTATAAATGTCTCTCTCTGTCATGTGAGTAGTAATATGAAGGTGCCTAACTGGGCATTGTTCAGAGCACAGCAGTCCCTTCAGGTCTGCTGGAGACTGGCAGGCTGTGTTTAATACCTATGTGATACGGGGCGCGCAGTGCAGCTCTGGATAATGCAGGACTAAACACGCTTCTGGTGCTCATCTGCCCCCTCTCTCCCTTATGTTTGTTTTTGTGAAGAAACAAGCCTGGCTCACCCGATCGTGGCAGTTGAGAATTTCACCAAATTGTGGAGCTATTTTATTTTCTCAGATGTTCTCATGATAGTGCAGACATTGCAGGTAATCTCTTTGCTTCAGGCTGCTGTCTCTGACCACTCTGCCAGGTAAACACAGGTGAGTGTCAAAGTCCAGAACAGTGTGTTGTGAACGATGAAGAGCTGTTGTTTTTTCTGTCACTTTGTATTCACAAATAGCAAGTTGTAAAGACTGAGAAATGTGTGTAAGTAGGTCCAGGGAGCGATTAGAGTTCTACATAGATAATACAGATCTTTTTGCACATCTTCACACGGGTGCTGTTGCTGCCCTGCAGCATGGGGATTCCAGTGATACCAATGCTGGATTTTCCAGAAGGGACTGGAAGTAAAGAAACGGGACAGGTTTGACAAGGTAAGTCCATTTCTACTGTTTCCGTATGAGCTCAGTAAGATAACTGCTGCAGATTTAAAAGGTTCTCAAGAGTCACCGCTTCTTCAGGTCAGTTACATGCGCTGTTCTCCCAAGAAAAGAAAACTGTGGCATTCAAAACAATTTGCATCAAAAGAAATGAAAGTGAACGTCATCATCCCTGTTTTACAGATGCAGAAACTAAGATTTCAGCAATGATTTATGCAAGTGAGAGAAAACCAGGAGTCAAATCTTGTAAATACCTGTCCTGTGTTTTCACTAATGTGAAATTAAGTGTTCAGAGTTCCTTCTGGCTTTGGAGTTTGGGAATTACAATTTGGGAACAATTGGTGTGCCTCTGAGATGCTGCATTCATCACTTCAGGATTGTGCTGAGAGTCACTTTCCTTGCTGAAACACGTCGCCCTAGTTTCATTCCAGGAACTATGAGTGCTAATTTAAGAAACTTTTGTTAATAGTAATGTAAGCATTTTTTGGGGAGGGGAAGAACCAGCTGTATCAGAAAGCAGATCCAGTTTGCATGTACAGAACAATAAAGATGTGGCTGTGACAAAATCCCATTCCCAAATTTTCTCGAGTGCTTTTGGGAAACACTGCACCTCTGTGGGAAGCACGGTTGGCCTGGGCGAGTTGTTGGCATACAGCTGTCGATAAAAAATGCAGTCTGTGCCATTGCCTGGGTAAAGAACGTTTTATTTTCTAGTAAGCATAAAGAGTTGCCAGTGTCATTGAAATTTTGTAGCTCTGAATAGTTGCTGTAAATTTTATCTGGGCAATATCCCCAATTGTGTTAGATATAATTACATTCAAAGTTCTTTTTAATCATTTATTTGGAACATGTCCCAAGATTCAGCAGTTTTGGATTGGGACAGAAATTGAATTATTTATTATCAATTAGAGGTTGTCAGAGCCTTTGACACCACGTCGAGCTGGCATTGTTTCGTATCTGTATTAATGATCGTATAGATAAAAGCATGAAATTATTGGTTAGGAAGCTTTTATTCTAGGCTGAGGAGGCTAGTTTGCATACTTGGCTGGATGCTTCCCTACACTCGCTGTCATTATGGCTCTGTTTAATCAAGTCAACGTTGCCTGTGGAATCGCTTGCCCATAAACTGATGAATTGAGTGTAAGAATAATTCCCCCTAGATGGAACCCAGTTGTGACTTCCCTTGCCATATCAGCCCAGCACATTCAGACTCTTCTGCTTTGGCTGTGGTCTGCTATAGACCCTGGAACAATCTTGTCACATCTGTTCTTTTCTTACGAGAGCCATTTATTGATGGCTGTTGGTGCGATGGTAATGCTGGATGCTGAGCTTTTGTTCCCCCAGGTGAGGGAATGGAGATGATAACCTCGCAGGTGTTCTTGAGCTCTCTTCACAGCTCTCTCCTGCATCCTTCTCTCATCAGTGTGGGTCTTAGAAGTAATTTTTCTTATTGTATTTTGGCACTTTGCAAGAAACCTCAGCTTAAGAGGAAGATCTTGTGTCAGAAGACTGTGTAGGGTAATCCCAGACACGTTGCTGCAGAAAGGGAAACTGCTGGGAAATCAGAGGAAAGGAGCATGGAGAAGATGCCGCTTGTCTCCATGAGTGGCTGAGGAGAAAGGATGCTCATGTGATGTTATCTCATCCCTGTATCTTCTGGATTTGGCTGTTGCCAGGGTTAGTATAGCCTTAGTGGGAGAAAGGGGCGGGGGGGGGGGGGGAACTCCTGAGGACATAACTTGCACATTTTTTGTAGCAAATACAGATTTTTTTCTGCCTGCACTCCAAGCTACGGGAAGCAATGTGCATTAGCCCAGTACAGAGACTGATCCAGCATGTTACAAGATATGATTTGAACAAGGTTACAAGAAGTTACATGCTAGATCCAGGGAGAGAACAGGAACTTCTCATATGGTAGATATAATAATTCACATTACAGCTCCCTCACCAGTTCTGCTCCCTATTGGAGTCAGTTTCCCTCCTATCAATCTTCTGTGAATTCCAGTATCGTTTCTTGAAATTTATGTAAATGTCTCAGTGGGATTATGGATCTGTTAGTTTTTCTTCTTCTGAATTTTTTTTTTCCATTTCGCACACACTTATCAAAAGCAGGGTTGACCTGCTGTCACAAGGAAATTATCACATACACCACTTTTCCAATTATTTCATTACAGCAATGGAAACTGGAACTAGAGAAAGACAGAAGATCTCATTTTACTGGGAAGTGTTGAGATTTCAAAACCTTTTCCATTCCAGAATGAATCACATTTTTTATCAAACTTTCTTACAAAATGAAACTCTGAAAACATTGTTTTGTTTTGATCAAAGCAGCTCCTATGATTTCAGTGTCTTTAAACAGAAAAAAGTTATTTTGTATATCTTTATGTAACTTTTTATGTAATTGTATTTATTTTTTGTTTGAAAAGCTTTTCTCAGTACCATCCAATACACTGAAAATGCCAAAATAGGCCTTTTTTACATTATTGAAATACCTCATGTATTTTGTTGAACAGAAAAATCACCATGTTTTTCAAAACAGTTGGGTTTCAACAAACATTTTTCCTTTAGCATTCCTCCACACACAAACATTCATTATCTAGACAAATATTTTAATACTATGTAACTCCCATTCTTTTCAAATTGGTGCCTGTATGGTAGGAAGTACCTCTTCCAGTGAGCTCATTTGGAAAAGCCGAAGCTGCCTGTATCCAACCTCTCAGGCTCAGTACTGACCTCCACAAAGGAAAGTATGCAAGTGGAATTCCTGGAACAGACCTCTCTTCAAGTATGTGCTTTGTATCAAAAAAGATGCAATTTCTCAAGGGAAAAAAACACCAAAAACCCCCAAAACAAAACCCTAGTCAACCAAAGTCCGGTAACAACAAATCAACAAAAATAAAACCACTTTGGTTATAAATCAGCTTTTGTCTCGACTTGCAGAAGGTGCAATGGCCCCTTCATCCGCTCAAATCCTTCTACTTAGGAAAAAAAAAAGTGGAAAGGGAGAATGTGGCGTGTCCAGCTGCGGTACAAACGCTGCGAGCAACTTTTCTTTCCCAATCTGGTAGTGATGTTTCTGATTCCCACCCTCCCTCTTCAGAAGCTGACAAGCAGCAGCTCTCAACTGAGGCAGACTTGGGAAATGACTAATTAAACAGTGATTGCAGGATTGCTTCCTGACCCGGGTATCAGACCACAAGGGTGAAGCTTCATAAAGATAGAGTGAATGCAGGAAGCAGTCCTGCATATTTCCACAATAGGGGCATTATGGAGACATGCCCTGGAGGCTCTTGAGACCTCGCTGAATGGATCCTGATACCATCGGGGAATGGAGTACCTGCTAGTTCAAAGCAAGCCTGAATGCAGGTTTTAATCCCTTCTGACAATTGTTGAGAGGAAATGGCCTTTCCTCTGACCTTATCGTTGTAACAACAACTAGTCATCAGGTTTGTCCTGCTAAGGGAATAGTCAAGGTCTATGCAAGGATTTTACTTCAGGTTGGTTTTTTTTCTTCTCTGATTACAATGGTTTAATTCTCTGGACCTGAAATGCATTCTCGCCCCTTAATATACTCGCTTCAGGTACATTCTTTGTTAATTATTGAGTCCATACAGCTCGGCCTGGTTCAAATTAGCTTCTTGGAGCTGTGGGCAGACATCCTGTGGCCAGTTTCGGTACTCAGTCCTGTGGTTGTTTTTGTGATGGATGTTGTGAGATGCCTTTTGGATACACCAGTATCCCCAGAACTGGGTGTGAGACAAGCTGACAAACTCTTCTAGCGTGACAGAGAATCACCGAGAGCTTCAATGGCCAACAGGCAGGATGGAGGACTTGCTGCTGGGCACCATTAGTATGACGGTTTAAATATGACAGATGGATGCATATGCTTCTGGAATTGCAGCAGTGGGTGGATTTAACTCTGTGGATTCATATGGCTTTTAGTGCTAAGACAATACAGATGACAGAGGAAACGAGACAGTAGCTTTTGCTGCTCCTGCAGTTAGAGCCAACTGTCTAACCAGCAGGACAGCGTGACGATGCAGAAGAGGGCTGACCTGCTCTACTGGCAGAATTTCAGGGTGATGAAATCCACTTTCCCCCAGATCTGTGCAGGACTCCGCTATTGACAGGCCCCCAGTATTGGGAAGCGCATGGCTGCGCCACCTGGAAGCATCCCCTGCCCAGTTGCTGCTCATCAGGTGCTAAGTGGTGTAACAGAGATCAGCTGTCACGGCCTTTCTGAAAGGGAATCTGCAGAGCTATTAGGAGGGCATTTCTGTGCCTGGTCATAGGCCTTGCCGGGGTATATGAGGTTACTGAGGGCTTTGTATGAATGGCTTTTTAATTCTAGTGGAGGTTATGGGTAGCGCTCACATGTCTGCTCTTTGGTCCTCAACGCTAAGTCAGGAGAGATTTCTGCCTTGTACTGCACAGCCTGGCTGATCGCTGCAAGACGAGGGATGGGCTGCAGAAGTCAGCATGCCTGAGCTCTCTGGAAATCACAGCTTTTTCACTGGAGCAAAGGAATGTTTCTTCCCTAGGTAATGGCAATGAATTGTAACTTTTTTTTTCTTGTTCTCCTGATTGATGCAGCTTAACTTCTGCTTCTCTAGCTTGTAAAGATCCTTACTATGTGTTTTGAGAAATGTGGTATATTTTCAGTAGGCTGGAATTCAGTATACATAGGTCCGTATTTATAGTGAGAAACCTGTAAGGGTCTGCAAATGAGAAAAGGTTACAAACCACTTTTCCTGGTTTTGTGAGAATGTCTGAGTGGGCTGTGGCAGGCTAAGGGAAGACTGGCAGATTTTTACAGACATGATGGCTGGTTGTCACAATTACATACCTCCTGTGGTAAGTTTGGGCTGTGTTTTGTGTGATGTAACTGTGAACAAAGGGAAAAGCCTGAACACTGGGGGGAGCAATCTCTGAATGCTGCCTGCATCCTCTGCCAAGTGGATGGTCAAGGTCAGGCGCTCAACTGGTGAAGGAAAGGGGGTTGGATCTGCCCCCGTGCTTTGTCTGTGGCACCCCCGTGTGCCGTGGCCATGAACGGACTGTACCCAAGGGGGTGGGTTTCTCTGATTTTAGGGATCTATAGCTGTGGGTGGAAAAGGGTGTTACAATAAGTATTTGCTGTCTGTCCTGTAACCATGTGAAGTTGTTTTACTTGAGCCATACCAAGACGAGTTGTGATCACTTTGCTTCTAGTTTTGTTCAGAAAACAGCTATACAAGGCTGTGGCCCATGTGTGCCAGTGGGACCGAGGCATGAGTAAGTGGGAAGGATCTCAAGAATTCTGACGTGGTACGCCTGAAAGGATTTCCTTTCCTCCCACCCTGGGGGCTGACCCTTGTGGCAAGGTCGCGTAATTAGGCTGCTCGGAGATCTGGTCACCAGGTACGGTGTGTGCTCTGTACCTTGCAGGACACCAGCAGGTCGGGGGGCAGCACCACCGTCCCAATCACCACCTGTGTGCTGTCTGCATCAGGGTTGCATTGTCAGAAGACTGAAAGGAAAGGTATTAGAGGAAGTATTCCCCTTTCAGTTAGGATTAATGCAGTATTTCCTGAAAGAAATGCTCTCTTCCCACCCCTTCTCCCCTCTGAGATTTACTTGTTTATATATTTGCAGTTTGTAGCTTTTTGCCTTGTTGTGGTATTACCTGCACTAAGGAGAATCATAAAAAGCTCAAGCACTTATTGATTCAGTAGTGGGAGCTGTTTCAACAGTGATAAAATGCTGCTTCTCCCTCAGTTATGGAATACCTATCACATTTTCTCTTCCCGCCCTGAGGTTCCCTTTAAGACTTTTTGAATGATTTCCTCCACTTTATGGAGCTGTAACAAAGGATGGGTGGCTGGATCACTGTGCCAGCTTCACCTGAGTAAAAGGGGCCACAGAGAGGCTGAAAGGGCGCTTGTCAGCAGGCTACTAATTGCATGTGTCCATCAGCAGGTCGTCCTTCTACCAAAGAATGTTATCTTGAGATGAATCCATAGGCAGCACAGAAGGGTCTTGTTGAGAGAGGCAGACCGGGGAGCTATAGAGTGCTGCTACTTATCAGGACGGTGTCTTCGCAGCAGGTGCAAGAGTGAAAGAAGAGCACCAGCTCTGTGAGAACTGCTTTGCCTTGCAGCGATCATGTTAAAAGGGAGTACGCTTTGCTTTTCTTTCTCATAAGGGACCACTTGCGTTGCATTTTGCGCTGTTTTGCAACGTTTCTGGCAGCCTGCGGTAACTGGGTAGCATTCTGCGGTGCTTGTTTGTGGGGAGTGAATGCTGCTTCTCCTGCTTGTTTTGTCCCACGCACGTTACCCTGTGACACTTGGAAGGCACTGTTTGTAAAGAAGAGCAGTCTTTTTGCTTCAGAGCTTAGTGAATACCGTAATGGACTGTCTTGGCAGTCTTTGTACCTGAGAGGGTTTTTGTTTGTTTGTTTGGGGTTTTTTCTGCTGTATAGGAGCAACACACTTTGCTGCTCTGCACGACCCAAGCTCTGGTAATGTCTGAATATTCTTGTACGGTTCAAACGTTCCCCGTGGCCTGTTTTGGAAGCTTCTCACTGAGGCCAGGGAAAAGGGTAGCTACTTAAAGATATTCACACGTGGCTAGACTTTTTTCTGATCTACCGAGAAATAATCGCAATCGCTTCCAGATTGTTGCTTTGACTCAAAGAAAGCATCACCAGAGCTGACAAGGTCTCATTCTCAATATGGTATATATTGTAATTAGGATGTATGTTGCCATCGACACCCTGAGACCCCAGGAGGACATGAGCTGAGGATTTGGCTTGTCTGCCCTTACTGAATGCATGTGAGAGTCTCATGAATATTTTTGAAGCAGGTCAAATACTTGCCATTGCAAATCTATAGAGGCCTTAATGAAAGCAATCCTTTGAGCAGACGTGAAGGTGGATTTCTTACAAGAAGGCTCAAGGAGTGCTGGAATAATTTTGAAGCAGTAGGTAATGCCTATGGAGTGAGTTTTCACTCTGAAGTTGGGGAGGGAAGGTTCCTGATTTTCATTCAGCTGCAGGCTGGCACTTAGCACATGTCTGGGGGCAGTGGAAGAGCCAGGTGGGACTGTGGGGTGGCAGTGATATACTCAATAGGGAAATCGAGACGCTTCCCAAAAGCAACTTTGCTGATTATAGGGCAACAAACAACTTGGTGTTAAGGGGACTTGAGGTATGGTAGAATCCTCTTCTTTAGTAATTGTTGTTGTTGTTGTTGTTATTGTTGTTATTTAGAGGCACTTACATGGTTAAATGAACACCTCACAAACATCATTACTCAGCAAAAAGTCACGTGTGATGCTGTTGGGAGGTGGGGGAAATGGTGAAAATGCAGCAGCGTGTCACCCCCTTGATGCCTCTGGAGTGAGGCAGAGGAAAACCCCAACACTGCTGGAATTCAGCTTTCCTGAAAAATGGCTCATGGGATCCTCTTAACCTCCCCAGGCAACAGGGGTGTGCCTGAACCCTGAAAGGAGAGGGCTGGGTGGAGATGCAGCGTGTGAAGTGCAGTTCAGATGGGGTGACACTGGAAGCTGGTAAGACTACACATCCTTATCATTTCAGAGCCTGACTGCCAAAACGTCTGGTCCAATCTTAGCCCCAATGATTGACTGAGAATCAGGACTACTGAGGAGCCAAGAGGTTTATCTCTGTTCTTCACGGCTATACATCCAGGTAGACTTTTTTTTTTTTAAGAGACAGAATAATCTCTGCTCTGGCCTCAATGCAGGAGAGCTTACTGGGTTTGCTCGGTGTTGCCTTAGAGCCAGGGAGGACCCTTCCTGTAAACTCCTGCACAGAGGAGGCCTGTTGCTGTGAACTCTTGCATAGTAATTAGAGGAAACAACTTTGGGCTCCCATCACTGGTTACGCAACAGGGCTGGATTCGGCTGCTGTTTGTCACCATGCAGCCCAGCACCAGCAAGCTGGTGCCTCCGTTCTGAAACCCCTCCTTTGCCTCCATCCCCCCTGTGGGGAGCTGCTGTGCGGATCGCAGGAGTTTCTGTCCCACAGTCGGCTCCCAGGTAAATCCTGTCTGGGACCTATCAAGGGAAATTGTAACCCCTCAGCAGAAACAGTCCAAGTTTCCAAGGCAACTCTTCTCTAACCCTATTTTGAACACTGCCTTGTTCCCATAGAAAGTTGCCCGTTAGTCTCGTCAGCAGCTGCTGCGGGGAGCACACCACCTCCAGAGAAGTTGTCCTTTGCTGGGCTCTTTATTCCCGTAATGAGCAGCGGGGGGACGCGGGTGGCATGTGCTGCTCGGTGCTGCCGGCCCCCCGGCAGGGCCCTGCCGGCGCTCGGGCATGGCACCGCGTCCGAGCGAGGGGGTGGTTGTGCCTTTCTACCTTCCCAGGGAGAAAGAGGTGCTTGGGGCGCCGGGAGGTGTGCGGAGCAGGAGGCTCGGGCGCAGATGGGGCTGCTCTTAGGGGTTTTTGGCGAGCGGGAAGGTGACAAGTGAAGAAAAAGGACATGGCGTTTTATTTAATTAGAAAAACCAAACTCCCTAAAACTAGCCTCCAAAGGGCCTCCGTTGTCATCAGCTGCACAAAGAGCTGTGACAAATGAAAGGAACTGAGCAGAGAAAAGGCTGCTTTCTCTTTGTGTCTCTTTCCCAGCTTCTGTTTGCTTTGCTGTCTCCCTTGCTCCCATTGATCAGGCATGTGGAAACATTCCTCCTCCTGCGCTCCCATTGTGGCCGCCTGGTTGCCAGGCTGCCGTTGGCTTGAATAACTTCACTAAGCCAGGCCTCTCCAAAACCATGCCATCCGGCGCGCTGGATGCAGAGCCAGACGCTGCCCTCCCATCCTCCTCCTCTCCCTCCCCCTCCCCGGCAGCGCAGGGGTGCACTGAAAAAATGCGCCAAAGAACAAGGGAGGTAACGTGGAGCCCCAGCTGGCCCGACGCGGGGGAGAGGCACAAGCTCGCCCTAAGAAAATAGGGGCAGCAAGGAGGGGACAATGGCCAGCCTGCGTTGCTGCCTTAAAAAGAAGGTGGGTGGGTAGTGGTGGTGGCAGTGAGGGCTGCTAGCCCAAAGTTTCTGAGCAGAGATGGGACAAAAAGGCACATTTCCAGGGGACGCAAGCTAGTAAAGCGCGGCGAGGTAACGCCAGCCTGGTTTCCCGTGGAGGGGAGAGGTGGTGAGGACAAAACAGGAGGCAGCAGGCAGCCGGCTGTGACTGGGAGTGAGTCGTGGCCAGCTCTCCCTGGCCGCACCACAAACGTGTCCCTTCAGCAAACAGGGCACCTTGGGCCAAGCTCGGCACTGCCGCTGCCTTGTGCCGCACCCCTTGTTTCGGTGGCGTTGCACGTGCTGGAGGTGCCGCTGGTGCAGGTGACAGCTCTGGGGCAGAGCACGGCTGCGCTCGTGAGGAGAGTGGGGGGACTTGTACCCTCAGGACTTGCCCCTGAGATTAACTTGGGCTAGCTCGGGTGCTGAAGACACTGGACTTGAGCACAAGCTGGTGGCCCAGGGACCTGGGAGCTCGTGCCATTGCTGCAGAGGGGCTGGCACCCAACCGAACCTGCCCGCAGCTCCACTGCCTACAGCTGTTACTATGCCGGATACGAATCTGGCCTATTGTTCTTAATGCTATTTTTCATCGGTGAAATAGCAGTAAGCAATCCGTGCTTTCAGAGGTGCTTATTGACTCGGCACGGCCGGGGCTGGATCCTCAGCAGGTGTAAAGCAGCCCTGGCCCATCAGCTCACAGTGTCACCCGTGACCCCCATTTAGTCTTTGCCCCGCTGGCAGCTGTGGCCCCGCGCTCTGGGTCGGAGGAGCTGCATGAGCACGGGCTGAGGCTGTGGCCAGGCAGTGGATCCCTTCGGGTGCTGGGTGGCCCCAGGTCTGTCCGCAGGGGTGGCCCCTGCATCCCCGGAGGTGGGGAGAGATGACCTAGGGCAGCTGGAGCCTGAGCGGGCTGGGTTTGCTCTGCAGAGGGGTCCTGGGTCTGTACTGGGTTTGTACTGGTTTGAAGGGCAGGGACTGCTGAGCTCAGGTGATTAACATAACAATCCTGGGGCTCTGCCTTCATCCTGTGGCTAAAGCCTGGTTTGCTCAATCCAATTTCCAGCCTCTGCCCTTTCTTTAGCAGGCTAATTACACCGGCAGGACAGTGGAAATGACCTTCTTAAAGCCGCAGTGCCCCTCGTCTACTTACCTGTCAACACGCAGGAGATGGAGCACTGATGTCATTCAGAGAAATATCGTGTTTAGGTACAACGGGCAAATGTACTGAAGCAGTGGAGCACTGCTCTAAAGTTCACAGCCGTAACTTGTGTGTTGTTTATCGGTAGCAACGTGCATTTGTAAAGATCTTTCCGAGCAAGGCCCGCTGGCTAGCGGGGCCACAGAGCCGTGGGTTTGTGCAAATTTAAGGAACAGTGAGCGTGCAATATTTCACCAATAAATGTGTAAAGTGTTACCATCTCGCACAGAAACCTGTGAGGGCACTGGGCTGGAAAGCTTTTGCAGAGCTAGCTGGCTTCTCCCATTAGTCATCCTAGCCTCATTCTGTCTCTGCGACGCGTAGTGCCCGGCTCTAGCACAGCTCTGTCCTCCTCCCGCCCGAACCTGGATGTGGCCTTTGGGCCAGAGAAGCTGCGAGCGCTCTGATGTCTGCTCCTGCAGCAACCACAGCCCCGGCACGGGCCGTGGCAGCAGCCCGCAAGAGGAGCCTGCCGTGGGGCTGCGGTTTCGGGTTAAGAAGCGCGGGGAGCTACAAGCTGTCTCGCTGCCAGGCAAGCCGCGGGGAAACACTTGGGCTAAGCACGAGGCGCTGATGTGGCCATCCACAGAGCGAAGGATAGGCACTCCCAAAGTCCGTGCAAGGGCTTGTTCACTGAGCAGAACTAGGTGATTTCCAAGGAGGGTAGGGCATGTTTCTGTACCAGCGTTCAGACCGGCTTTGTAAAGTCCTGTGCTGTAGGTGGTCTTTCTATTGCAATTCTTGAAACTATGTCAGCAGCCGCATAAATCTGCCCCGTCAGAGAGGGTGACAGAAAGTAAAAGCCTGTGCCTGACCAGCAGCTTGGCACAGGACACATCTGTTGTGGAGCTGTTAAAATTGGCAGCGATACCTTATTAGGGCTGAATTTTGCTTAGGATTGTCTTCGTTCGTGTGATGTTAGTACTCGCAAAGAAGGAGGCAATCTCCTGGTTACAGGAGGACCTGTGAGGTGAAGCCGGTCTAATTGGTGGAGCGGGCATAGCTGAACTTCTGGAGCCGAAAGGATGGTTTTGCTGTCTCCCTTGCTTGGAAAGGGGGAAATATGGTGAGCATCTTGAGGTTTAATGTAATGAAACAGGCCAGGAATAAAATTAACTGGATAGCTGATACAGATGTGTCAGTCACACTTTGCCCCAAAGCCACTGCTGATTACTGAGATACCTGTTCCGTCAGGCATTGAGAAGAGGTAGGAAAACAATTTTCAATTCATGGCAGTCTTAAAGAGACCTGCTGCACACAGCAAATTTGATGCTGTGATAACTGACACTGTTTGTGACAGACAAATCTGTGGCTTGTGTAGTGAAGCAGTTCAGAAGTGCCTGCTGTCGCATACCAAAAGGCTGTGGAAATGGTACTTGCTAGGAAAAATGTTGCAAGAGGTTCCCAACTACCAAAGGCGTCTACAGAAAGCCGTAGGAGACCAACAAGATATTTGAGCATGCTGGGACATTTCCTTTTTAATTATTTTTTCTTTCCAAAGGCACAAATGGCTTTTGGTCTGATCCTGTTGGAAGCTACAAAACAGGGGACTGTTGAGAAACAAGGTGGTATCGGGAAAACCAATACTCCAGGACTGAAGCATAAAGATAAAGGGAACATATCTGAAAGAGAAAGAAACAATTACAGGAAAGGCTGTTACTAGAAAACTGCTGGGAGGAGGGCAAGTGCATCCAGGGCAACAAGTCTAGGATAAATATGGGGAACAATCTTGGAGGCATGAGCTTGCCCATCCTTACCACCACAGCCTTTTCCTACGGTTTGTTACTGGGAAGGCAGTGGCAGGAGTTGCTCTAACATTGAATGCAGAGCTGTAGGAAACAGTGCAATTGCTTGGTCCTCCGCAGAGCGATGCGGCTTTCCAAGGAGGCAGGGTTCGTGTTTAGAACTACGCACAAGAAGATGGACTTGCAGATGTTACTGTTGATGATGAAGAGCAGCTGGTTGCTTCAAGTGGCTCAGATATCATTTGAAATTATGCCCGTGGATTTAATTAAAACTCATGAGATAGAAAATGAAATAAGTCTATCTGTAATGTGTATACTACCTGTAATGCAGGTGCATTATGAGAAGAGGCAAACAAGAAACATTGCTTAGAAGGGAAGAAAAATTCTCTCTAATATGATTTGTGAGGCTTTTTGTTTGTGTTTTCCTACGTGAGCCTTCCAGGGGAGACTCCCTTGTTGGAGGAAAGCCCTGCTGCTCCTGCAGGGCAGGGCTCTCATGGGTTGTCACCGCTCAAGCGGTGACAATAGGCAGCTTGGCAGAGTCAGAGTGTAGACTTTGCAGGATTAAAAATCAAGGCAAGTAGTGTTAGCTCTTCTCCATGTGTGGTTAAACGCTTTCTGCGTAACCGGTGCCAGGCACTGTCGCGGCCCACTGCTCACGAATGCCTTTGCCAGGTGGAGACCACGTCTGCTTTTAGTTGGAGTTAAGGACCAAATGAGACTTCAGTCTCTGTGTCACTTCTAAATGATTTTTTGGCTCGTATTTCAGGGAGGGGGTTTGGAGAACTGGATCCCATGACACTTTCAATGGGTGAATTCACTGATCTCTTCCCCCCCCCCCCCCCGTGCTCTGAAATACGTGAATAACCCGCGTGTATGTGAGAGCTACCCCTCACCACAGCTGGGTCAGCGGAGACTCTTGTGTTTCCTTCAGATTTCACAGCACGGTAAGTGACTCGGATCAGACAGTCTCTTAGAGAGAAGCCACCACGGGGATGGTGTTTTCAGCATCCCACGCTGTCCCTGAACCGCCCATTTGAGTCCGTATGGTAATCGGTTGCAGGGCCCCTCTTTTGGGAAAGATTAGTGCCATGGTGTCTACAAGTGGAGATTGTGCAGTCTGATTTTGTAATGAAGAATTATGGTAAAACAGTAGGCAGTGCTTCCTGCGAAGACTATCTGCTGTGTGTGGCTTTACACAGGATAAACTGCCTGGCTTAAATACAGAAGCAGCGTTCTTCTGTCGGGAACTCTAAAAGAAAATGCGTTTGAGTTGGTGTTTGCTCGCAGTGTGTTTGGTATGTCATTCACTTACCTATCTCAATTCCAAATGTAATAGGTAAAACAACATTAATTCATTCTCCTGTGATGTGTTGGACTGATGGAAATCATTATATGTTTGTGTGTCCCCCATCACAGCGTAGCAGTTGTCTGTGCGGGCCTGGCTCGCCGGGACCCAGGGTGCCTTTCGTAATCTGGGCAGCACGCTGTACCTCCTACAACGCCGACTGTGAAATCTCCTTAGCTGCCGACCGCTCCCTTTCTCTTTGGCTCACAAGGACCTTGATTCAGCTGCGTCTGCAGCAGGCTCTTAGTAACAAAACTTCTGTCTGAAACGTGCCGTGTCTGGCAAAACAAGCAGCAGCTCTTGCGAGGTCCTTGCAAGCAGGTTTCTCTCATTGCTGTCGTTCCCCGTGCACACGCACCCCGTGCCCATCCCACGATTTGTTTCCGTCCTTGTGGTGATCAACTCTGTTATTTTGGAGTACAGGCTCGCAGAGCCAAGCTAGAGGATCTCCAAGGGAAGTTTTAAGTGTTCAATAAAAGGAAGAATGCAGGGGGAAAAGAAAGCCCCGACTCAAATGGCATCATTCTCTTTCCCTCATCCCTTTGAGGTTCTCCTGCCTTCCCTGCCTGCGTGTGACCTCCCTCCTCTCCCAACCAGCCTCTTTCTTTTTTTAGTCTTCCTCCTGCCCCTCACCCTCCTCGTTCATTGATCTCCCTTTAGGCTTTATTAGTGACTCCCCCTCCCACCCTTTCTCTCCCTCAGTTTTTCTGATTCTCTAACATAAGACAATTGAATGAGGCCAGACTCCTAAGCCGAAGCTGGGGGTGAGAGGGAAGAGGCGTTAAGATTTAATGATATTGCCTCTTTAAGGAATCCCTAATTCCTAACACCCATCTCCTCCCCCACCTGAGAACCAATTAAAACTCAATGAATTCAAGTGGAGCCTTTTGTGCATCACATGTGCTTGACTAACAAAGCCTTCTCCATGCTGGAATAAAAGCTTCTATTCAGCAGCCAGTTTGTTCTAATTTAAATCACTTCCACTCCAGCATCCTCTCCTTCCTTGCTGCTCCTGAGTTCCCAGGCTGGGCTGTCGCCGTGCAGCCCTGCCCAGAGCTCCACGCTCCACCTTGCAGAGCCCTACCTCGGTGCTGGTGGAGCAGAGGACAGGAGATGACCACCGTACGGTTAACTGGGCAGACCGTGGTCCTTGTGGCCCTGTCCCCAGGAGCCTGCTGGGCTGGGGGGTGAGCCCGCGCCTTACCCCGCAGCACAGGAGCCCCGGCTTTGGGAGCTGTCTCTGCAGGGGCTCTGGTGTGCCCTTGGGAAACGGCTCGGCTGGGCATAGACAGAAGATTACCTTGTCTATGGGCAGAGCTCAGCCTTCCTTGAAACCAGTGAAAATGTTCTCCTTTCCTCTTTGCTCTAGGGGTTATGCAGGTGTGGTGACACCTGAAGTGGCAGAGCGGTCCAAAAGCACGCGAAGTCTAAGTGAGTCCAAGTAGTTTGTACTTTCATCTGCCTCGGGGTAAACTGCGCTGCCTGGGAACCCGAGGGTGGCTTCTGTCCTCTACTGTGCCTTAAAAATAAAAACCAAAATGGGGGCTTGAATAAGGTTGTCTGGGGGATAGAATATATTTCATGCTATTCAACTTTCAAATTTAAAAACCTCACTTGAAAGCTTTGCAGCTGCAGACCTAGGTTTTGGGTGACTTTATGTAGGGGGGAAATTCTCTGTCCAGATGTCAGGCAGGTAATCTTCCCGGTGTAAGACAGGCTCTGCTCAGAGCTTCTGCCTGTCCTTTACTGATCAGTGTTACCCGAGCTGTTAGCAAAGCTGTCTGCATGGCATTAACTGGGTTATCTTTTCTCTGTTCCCACAGCCTCCTATTTGTAGAGACACTTCGGGATTTTTCTGCTCTTGCGAGAAATCTCTGGTAGAAGCAGGTTGAGTGCTCTGCTCTGATGGCAGTGAGGTTTTTACTCCCTCTAATCTCTTCTGGGAGCGAGCTCCAGCACTGCGGGCTAGCTGCCAAGGAAGCTATCTGCTCTGCTCCAGAGCCTTGTCCTGCTACATGGCAGTTGCATCGCTCCTGAAACACGTGGCTTTCTCAGGGAGTCACGAAGGAGGTACCCAGCTCTTGGGTAGCTGGGACCTGTCTCACAAAGAGCTCTGGCAATTAAGATGAGTTCTTGGAAGCTGGTTTGATATTTGCGGAGGCACCAATGGTGAGAGGAGCGATTTGGGTTTACGTGTAGTTGGGGACCTGTGGTGTCTGACAGCAGGGGTATTACATTTTGAACTCATCTGAAAGTCTGTAGGGCTGGTAATTCTTTCCACCACACTGCCTTGCAGCTGCCAAATGTGGCAGCGAACAAGTGTTAACACACATCAGGGTGTATTGCAGTCTTCTAGTCTACTTCTACAAAAGAAATGCTTGAACATCCCTTAGTGGTCCTGTTTCTCGCTACAGCTGTGACCTCTCGCATCAGATCACTGACCCCAACTGTGGCCAGCACCTAGAGCTGAAGATGTTTTTCTGTTCCCAAAGAGTGTGTTTGGGTCTGTACTTGTCCGTCTCGTTCATGTGTTCATAGATTTGGACATGGAACCCTCCTATGCTATCAAAAGAATTTTGCCATTTAGTAAATTGACACAAATTTTTCATCCAGCTTTTTTTCTGTAAGTGCACGATGGCCTCTTGTTGCAGTGACGTGCAGAGTTGGAAAAAAAAAAAAAAATTGTGCTCTGGATAAGTTTTTCATTAGCAAACCCAGTCCTATGTCTACATAAATGCAAAAGAGCTGGGACTCTGAAAATATGCAAAATGCACTGGGCTCTCAGACTAACCCACAAATTGTAAAGAACGGTTCTTTAAATGACAAGTTAATTTCAGGTAATGCTATGTGGTATCGTGACAGTATAATCTCTGCCCGTGAATATGGTGAGGGGGAAGAAGATCAGATCAAAATCTGTTGGTTTGAAAAAATATTTCATTCCCTGTGAGTTAGAGAGTGCTGATTATTCGGAGGAAGTTAAAAAGTATTTCCCTTTTCAGCTTTTGGGTTATTTTCTGCAGCATGTTCTCTCTGAAGATCTCAAAGCTTTTCTATTTTTTTTTATTTTAAGGTAGAGAAGAAAACCTCAGTTTTCAAGTAGAAAACCAGAATTTTCTTGGCCCAAATCACCCAACCAATCTGTGAGAAGAGGTGGGAGCAGCACCAACAACTCCTGAGCTTTACTGAAGAGCTCGGTCCTCTTTCTTGAGCCTCCTGTGAAATGCAGCAACTGTGTTGTAAACTCTGTAAGGTGGGGGGCTGACAGCCCCGTTGTGCCTGCTCAGAGACTGGCGTGGTTTAGTTGGCCCATAGTTGGGGTGGGGTTTTTTTGTAATAAACTTGCTTAACTGAAGGGAGCAGAAGATCTGAGCTCATGCGGTTGTGTGGCTCGGTGGGCAGAACAGTCCCGTCCTTCGATGCAGCCGAGCTCTCCTTGTGTCGAACACTGACCTTCGTCTCTGGGGCTCTGCACTTTTTTCCTGTTTCTCGTTAGTGAAATGAGTTTGATGGTCTCGAGACTTGCTAGTAAATGGTTTCTACTTCAAAACAAAGTGCAGTTAGTTTGGCAGGAGAGTCCCAGGTCTGACCTAAAACTAAATTACAGCTGACCCTGAGACAGTGAGGCCCCTCCAGGTCAGGGACAAGGGCATTGTCAGGACACTGGGAGCTTGCACTGTAATTAGCAGCAAAGGTATCAATACCCCGTTTCCAGCATTCCTGTCCTTAAAGCAACA
Source organism: Balearica regulorum gibbericeps (assembly GCF_011004875.1). Classification (NCBI taxonomy): domain Eukaryota; kingdom Metazoa; phylum Chordata; class Aves; order Gruiformes; family Gruidae; genus Balearica; species Balearica regulorum. The sequence goes on from NC_046200.1 coordinate 12,402,176, forward strand.
CAAGCATAAAATCCCAAAATTTCTCCTACTGCAGCCTCACTAAAAAAAAAAAAAAAAATCCAAACCAAAGGGAAGTAAGGCTGAACAAACTTTCATTGATTGGCTTTTTTTCTGTTCTGCAGTAAATCCCTCCCCATCTTATGCTGTCTCCCACAATCCCCTGTTCCTCCAGCATCTGGGAATGAATTTACCAGATGCTGCTGCGTTGCTTTCAGGGCTCCAGAATGACCAATGAACTTGAACACGTTTTGTCTGACTAGCAGGAGTGTGTAAGAGGAGCTTTCCTACTTCAAAAACTTGCTTGGCTCCAGAGCTGCTCTCCCAGCAAACGTCCCTTCTATCCCCAGGTTTCTTCAGACACCAGAGAGGCTTGTCTAGATTTGTTCTCTAAAATGTGATTTGTTTTAAATACACTTTATGTCACAGGAACATGGTAACTTTTGAGATAGGAATACGTCTGTACTAGCTTTCTTGGTGTCTAGCAGAGTGCCAGTAAACAGAGAACAGGGTGTTATTGCAGCAAAAAACACAGAGAAGGTGTAGATTTTCTGAGCGTTATGCTTTCAACCTAGTTGCCTATGTCACTACTTACAAAGAAACGCAGATCTTGAACGTGCACCTCGAGACACCACGTGCTTGTTTTGCAGAAAACATTGTGTGCCCAGAGCTTCCCCAGGCCTTATTTGGAAAGAGGAATGTTTACTGCATCTCCAGCTTTTCGACTCAAACACTCCAAACCGATGGGAAGTTTTGGAAGATGCCTCGCTGTTTCCATCCGTCACAAGCGGGCAGTTTCCAAACCCCAAGGGTGTCTGTGGAGCAGCAAACTTGGTGATCCCCAGAGGGGAAATGCTGGAGCAGGGCAGGACATACTAAACAGGGCTTCCAAAAACGCCCATGTAATCAGATTACATGTCCAGTGAGTCAGGATGTCACAAGCCTGAGTATGATCCCACTATTTCCAGTGTAACTCATGAGATTCCACTCGTTCTGGTGTCTCCAGGGCCGCACCGGTCATTCCTGCAAACAGGAGAGCAGAATCTGCTCGTTGATCGACCAGGAATGTGGCAGGTAGATGGAACTAAAATCTTAAAAACATTTAATTAGATTGAATTTTTGTAGGAACCTTAAGTGGGTTTTTTATGTTAATGTTCCTCATTTTGATACACGTATCTGACAGACTTTGAATTGCAGAGGTTACCGTTTCATTCCTAGTTTTAGTAAAGGGATGGTTCCAATATATATTGTGCACCTCCACTGTGAGAGAGGTTTCCTGCTGCTTCTCTGCATCCCCCTGCTTTTGTCAGAGTATCTCCACATTGCTTGTGTCCCGGCTTCGAGCTGAAGAATATCCTGGACAGCTACTTTGGAGGGAGCTGGTCCTTTGCTGCTGCAATGGCTTGGCCACCAGCCAGCCGAGAGCTCCGAGGAATGCAGTTTGTGAATCACTTCTTGCTCCTGGTGGGAAAAGGGTCAGTGACTCGGTTTACTTCAGCTCGTGGAACTGCACGGGCATGAGGTAGGTAGAAAAGTTCTGCCTGAGACCAAAAAGAAAAAAGAAAATGGCATAAGGACCCTGATGTAGCAAAATCAGCCTTGAGGGAAATCCAGAGCAGGCAAAGGCGTGAAAAGATAAATGCTTAAAGGCTGTGAAAAGTGAGCAAAAGATACAAGGGCAAGAATGGACAAGTAGCGGCAGGAGCAAAGTATTTCCCACTAGAATACAAGCAGTGCAGGATCAGAGCTTCTCTTCAGTGAGAGGTCTGTGGGCAGGGGGAGTCGCCGTGTCTTGGGACCAAAGAACAGATTTTGAGCCGTTTCCGCTTCTGAACTCAACGTATGTAAAAGCTGGTGTAGGTTGCTGCAACTGGAGTATTTAGTAACAGCCCTCTCGTTTCACGTTCCCTAGCCAGGAGAGATCGGGAGCCTGTAAGCCTGAGCGAAGATGCGGTGCCCTGAGGTGGGGGAAACCCTCCCTCTCTGGAGGATGCCAGTCCTGGCCCCAGAGCGCCTGTTATGGGTGCGCTGCTGTAGAAAAACGGGAGGAGTTCTATGTACAACAACACCCACTGAGCGAGTTTGTGCCTTGCCATAGACTATTCTTCTACGGCGAACGGGCGAACGACCAGAGATGACTACAAGTGTGCCTGGACCCTGGCAGCCTCTCTTGCCTCCCTTCCCCGTTCGGCAGGGAGGAGGCTCAGGCAGGGTTACGTGTCCAAAGCAGCTAAGCCGCTCCTGCAATCTGAGGATGGGAGCTTTGCCTGGGAAGACACTGGTGTCTGTCTTGATTAGGATGTGATGCCTGATGTAAGTCATGTGACAAGTACAAACAAAATACCTTGGCAAAACCTTGAGGAACCAGGACAGGCTGAGCTGCTTAAGGAGATTTACAGCGTGTATTTCTGTCCTGTACGCTTGCCTTGGTCTGAACCTTTCCCGTCTCAGGAGCTCCAGCACGCACCCTGGATTTTAAAGATGCTCTTTTCTGTTTGTTGCTCCAGATAGTCTGTAAACCTCAATTTTGTTAAGTTTAATAGTGTAGTCCTAGTTACTTTACACCACCATAGTACCCGAATGCTATAAAGTTGTCTTCTGAGAAGCGCTGTTGGGATTTGTGGAGCAAAGGTCCCATCGGCTTAGATTAGAAAATAAGTCTTGAAGAAATGGGAGAGTTAAAAGCCAGTGTGAGTGTTATAGCAGAGGTAGGAAATCGATTATGTCCTGAAAGAGGGGATGAAGAAACAGCTTCTGCTTGCTCAGCTCCTGTTCGTGTGTTGCGCCAAAAGTTCTGTTTGCTCTTGTAAGTGCCTCTTCCTTCTGGTGCTGCTCTGGGACGGTGCCAGTACCCAGATTTTCTGCCTCCTGCAAGAATCTCAGTGGAGGATCCAGTGCTCCTTCCCCTGAGCCCTGTTCTCCCCTTGCTCCCCTGTTCCCTTGGACTCGGCTGTCTTTAAGAGGTCCTTGACATGGTGCTGACTTCAGCCCCGGATGAATAATTCACACATGCATCAGACCTGCAGAGGATGTGCAGATCAACTGATAGTGCAGCATCACTGGTCCCTGCCTGAGAAACTGGTTACTGGAGGCCCAGCAGACTGGGCTGCAAGGCACCCACAGTGTCACTGCAGGGAGACACTGGAAAAGCTGTGCCTGGTGTGGTGCTGTGGTTGGGGTGGGTTTTTTTTTTTCTGTGTCCCCCCTCCCCAGGACACAGGATTTTATTTGTAATACAGAACTTTAGTACTTTTAAAAAAAATTAATGCAGAAACCTAAGATCTCTGGCAGCCATTGCACTGGCTGATGCTCTCAAACCTGACCCAGACCTTTTTCTGTTACCCCTGTTTACCCAGCTCAGTCTCAGACCTTTTCTCCAGTCCTGGTGGTGTTTGGTGCAGCCCAGCCCCATGCTGCACTGTTCCTTGCGCTGACATGCCCGTGGACCACAGCCTTTAAATTTCTGTGTTATTTCTCTCTTCTCTACCCTTCATCTATGCTTTGGAACACAGTCAGAACTTCCTTATTAGACAAGCCCTCACTTTTGCCTCCTCTACTCCAAACCCTTTTGTCCTTTTTCACCTCCTGTGATGAAGAAACTGTAGAAACCTAGGATTGAAAGCGGTGGCAAGAGGTCACCTCTGCAATAGGCGAGGACAAAGTAGAACCTGATCACCAAACGTTTGCTTAATTTCTTCTTTCAAATCTTCATGGATGGGGATTCCTTGGCCTTCCTGGTCAACCTCTCCCATCTTTAGCCATCCTCATAGTTGCGAAGTTTCTCCTAATACCTGACCTTTATCTCCTTCTGTGCCAACTCAGCCAATTGCCTTATCCTCAATGAGTGCAAAGGAATGGTTTAATCAATGTCTTCTTTAAAAGTCTAGCTAGCACATCTGGTGGATTTCTATTGCATCTGTCCTCATCTCCCTTCTCTAACCGTGGGGAAATGGGTCCCTCTGTATCACCCCAAAGGAAGGTCTGAGCTTCCAGGCAAGGAAGGGAAGAGCAGGAGGTAACACTCTGCTTCCAGGCTGGGGAAGAGCCTCTTGACAGCGGATGCTCTGGGAAAGTCCCTTCTACACGGATTGCTGGGGTGAGGACTGGGGAGACGTTAGGTAGGAGCAAGGGTGGAGCAGAAGGCAGTGACTGATGAAAATCTGTGACGAACGGTAACTCAGAGGTTAGAGGGAAGGTGGAGCTCAGGGCACCTTTGGGGAGGGAGGTCTCGCTTTTCAAATCTGTTGTTGCTTTCTGTCACTCTATATGCAGTCTTCGGAGTTTTGTGTTGAGGGGAAAAAATATGGATGGGAGGTGAAAATGTTTTTAGCTCATCTTTGGAGAGGGGAACCCTTTGCAGGCTGCTGCAGAGAGGTGGCACCTGCGCAGGGGCCGGGCTGGTGCGGTAGCTCCAGTGTTAGAGCTGAGCAGTCAGTGTTTCCTCCCTTGCTTGCTGGACTGATTTAGATAGGATCATGGAGACTAGACACCACGTAGTAGTTTTCAAAGCTTGTAGAGGGGGAGAATAGCAGGAAGGTCTCTCTGATTTTTCCCTTAGCCATCATTTCCAGGACAGCGAGTGGAAGCCTGCAATCTCCTACTGTCCTTCAGAGACCTCTCCTTTTTTGCTGTTTTATGCTGAAACCCTATTCACTAGCTACAAGCTCTCTTCATGTTTTAGTTTTATTTTCCATCCTGTGCAGACCTCTTTCCCTTTTTTTTTTTCTTTTTTTCCTGAGACTCCAATCCCTCTTGCTGTTTTATGGTGATTGGGGTGGTCGTCTCCTCTCTCCTGCCTTGCTCCTTTCTTCCAGTTACCGAGTTAGTTGTCTTTACTCTTCATACTCCCCTTTCTCCTGCTCTTTATTCACTCACACTTATGTTTCTCTTCTCTTTTCCGGTCTTGCATGCAGCCCTGTTCCTCTCCTCTATTCTTTCCCACCACTGTACCACATAGCCTGTTTTCCCATTGTGAATCTTGCTCCGTGAGGTTTCTTACATGCAGCAAAGAAATCCTTGGTGCCTTTGCAGCCATTCCTCTCTTCCTGTTGCCAACTCTGTCCCTCCCCCCTACCTGAGCAGAGTCTAAATAATTAAATTTCTCTAAATAGCTCTTCTCCCCCGTGTGCCTGACTCTTGTCCCAAGCGAGCTCCTGCCAGGCAGGAGGTGGCCGAGCAGCGGGTTCCCTTTGAGGCAGACACCCCCGGCTACCTCCTGCGTGGGCTAGCAGGGAGGTTTTGCCATCAGCCTTTCCAGAGGGTCAGCGTCCCCTCCGAAGCAGGCGCGAGCACCAGCGGAAGCCGCTGCCAGAGACTGGCATTGCCCCCAGGCTGCCTATGGAGCTGCAGTTCATATCTTCCAGGTTTGCATGTTGGCATCGTAACGCAAATATTACAAAAATGATTTGAATTCCAGTTCAAGTTTGTTTATGAACTGTCCAAACTAAATGAAAAGTGAAACTTCTCCTAGTACCCGACTGCCAAAACCTCCTGGCTAGAGACAGGTCTCCAAGACACAATCTCTCCTTGAGCCTTATATGATGAGGGAGGAAAAGAGGCGGCTGCTGCCCTGCCCCTCCCCTAACCTCCACTTTTTGGAACCTCCCTCTCGCCATGAATAACTCCAGTGTCTGCCACTGGTGCTGGGCAGAGCTTTGCCAATCATCCTCCTCAGCAGGAAGTGGACATGATTTTGATAGTGTCACTCTACCACACATGAGACGCTGAATAGCAGCAAGAAAACTGAGCAGTTTTGTTAATCTCGCTGGCGTTTGGCAACCTCTCAGCAGCAGCCACAGAGGCACTACAGCTGTCTGTCTGCAGCCCCAGGAATACAATGCTGCATTATTTTATATTCGGCAGATCATCTTTCCAATCATAAGGTCTGGAATGTTTTATATATTTACTTCTCTGTGAGGAAAGCTTCCTACTGTCACTAATCAACAGATTTTTCAAGACCCACTGTCTCGAGCGTTACACAGATAAATGAATTGATATTTACAAAGCACTTTGGGGTCGTAAGGTGGAAATACAAAATATTGCGTGTATGTTTTGGAAAGGGCCTCGGAATAAGTTACGTGGTACGGTGTCATTCCCAGTGATGCAAGTCCAACCACATCCTCCATCCAAATCCTCCTGAAGGCTCTTGGGTTTTTTTTTTTCCTCTGATGTTCACAGATGTTAACTCACATCGATCCTGTTCTCCCTTCTCCAATAGTATTTTGGTGGAGAAAAAGAGAATGAAATAATAAGCACAATGCAAAAAAAAAAAAAAAATACAATGAAGCATTTTAACACTGTGTCCCTCAGAGTGCTCTACTTTATCTGTTTCACAAATAACACACATTTAAAATTATAGCAATGACTGGTAGTAAACCAAGAGATGTTATCCTCTAGTGTGTCCGACACAGAGCTCTTGTTTCTTTTTTTTCTTTCTTGTGTTTAATTAGCATTAGTGCTGTGCCTAGGTTGGGCAATTATGGAGCATGAAAAGCTGTGCCAGGTGACTTGAAATGTTAGTTCCCCCCTTTGAAGTATTTGCCATCCAAATCTGAGAGCGCAGGTGCCAGGAGGCAGCGTGGCAGGCAGCAGCGGTGGCTTGCTGACAGCCCGGCTATCGTCCGGGTTTCTCAGGGCGTCCGTGGGGAGATGGCTGGGATGCTGCCTCAGCACCGCTGCTTCCACTGGCTGTGCAGCCCTTCCCCATCACTGCCAGCTGTGGTGCCACCTCTGCACGTTGTTATTTGTATTTCTCTTCTGCACCAGCTGTGCTGCCTCTCAGGGCACCTCCACCCAAAGCGGTGACTTCAGCCCTGTGGAACGATGAGTTGGGTTATTCTGGAGAAGGAGCTCAGCCTGGACCCGTGGCAGCAGGAGCTGGGACCGTGTAACTCATTTCCCAGAGGTGGCTACCAAGTTTCTGGTGTTGAGTGTATTGCTGTGGCTGGGTATGGGGCCAGGAGACAGGATGGTGTCACTGACCCTGCTCAGGAAACAGAGTGGGTGAATGGTGGTTTGGCAGAGCTAACGGGCAGAGGACAAATTTAACTCAGAGTTGCAGCCACAGGCCTCGGGATGAGCCCGTGTAATGAAAGATACTATTGCAACGTATTTTTAAAACAAAGGTGTCCTGGTTCCTCTCTGGTAGGGACATGAGGTGGATAGGCACATGGAAAAGCAGTCACAAGAAAAGGGGAAGAAAGGTCAAACTGGGATGGCACAGACCCAAGAGCTGTCAATACCTGCTGCTGGAAGGAGTAGAGCTAGAGATGCGTGGGGAATGTCTGGCAGCACAGTGGCACGCACGTGCCTGGGACCCTGTGATACCCCTTGCAAAAAGAGAGGGGCTCACAGCAACTGTCACCAGCGGTTTTGTGCACAGCTCTCTTCTGATATGCCACAAATGCAAACAAGTGCCTTCTCCGAGAGTGATGCATGGCACAGTCATGAGAGTGATGCTACAACTCTCATCTGACTCTAGCTTTACAGGTAACAACCAGCATTTCATTTGTTCCTCGCCGAGCTCCTCCAGCCACCCAGGCCAGGTTCCCAAGAGCAGAGGCAGAGAGTGCACAGACCTGCTCCAGAAGCCATCAGTATGTGGATGAACTTGCGTGGCGGCGGAGAGGCTGGAGCTTGGCACAAGTGTATCTGTTTGAATGAGCAAGAAACTGCGCCGTGACTGGGGGCCCAGCCTGGCCACCCTCCTTGGTGAGGACGGCAGGCTGGGCTGCGCGTACCTGGTGCTGCGGGGGCTCCACCGCGGTGCCCGGCAGCAGCTTTGCTCGGGGCCCGCCGGCCAGTGCAGCCCGGGCACAGCTGGGCAGGGCGGGCAGCGGCGGGCCCGGGCGGCCTCTGACCCCCGCAGGGTCCCCGCGGGCTGCGAGGGGGCACGGAGGTACCGGGGCTCCGGGAAGGCATCTCGGGTGCAGGCGCGGGGGCTCCCCGCTGCCCGGCTGGGGTACCGGGGCGAGGAGAGTAAGCCCCGGTCCCACCTTGGAAGCGCCCTCGGCGGGAAGGAGGGCCGGTCCCGGGCCCTCCCCGCTCGGCGGCGGTGAGACACCGGGGAGGTCTCCGGGGTCCGCCGCGACGGAGCCAGGCCTGACCCGGTGCGCTCGGGCTCCGCCGCGGCGGGGCTGAGCCCGCCGCCCTTTGTCCGCCGCCCCGGGGCAGCGTGCGGGCGGCGCGGCCGGGGACAAAGCGGCCGCGGGCTCCCGGGCCGCTCCCGCCGCGGCCGGGCGCGCTCCCCCAGCGCGGTGCGGGCGCGGCTCCCGGCGCTCGGCCCCGGCGCCGCCGGCGGGTTTTATGCGCAGGGCGGCCGGCGGGCCGGCGGGGGTGGGAGGGAGCCGGGCAGGTTGTGCCCGCCGGGCCCTCCTCCCTCGCTCCCTCCCCGCCCGGCGGAGAGGGGTCGGGGGAGGGGGCAGCATGGCCTGTCCGTCCGGCCCCTTTTCCAGCGCTCATCTGCCCCGGGAGTGCGGCGCCGCTCCTCGCAGGGAGAAGAGGTCCGAATGGAGACAGACGGCAGCCAGCCCGGCCTCGCCTCCCCGGACTCCCCGCAACGACCCCTGGTACCGCTGAGGCGGCCGCCGCCGGCCGGCCCCCCCCCTCGCTCCCACCCCCCTCCCCGGGTCCCGGCCCCGGCCGCCCCCCTCCCCCCCGGCCCCGGCCGCCCGGCCCGGGCAGGCGCGGCGGCGGCGGTGCCGCTGCCAACATGGCCGATCCGCGCCCTCCCCTCCCCGCCCGGCCCCCGCCGCCGCCGCCGCCACCCCCGCGGGGCGCCGCGGCCCCCCCGGCGCGGCCCCGCTCACGGGTCTCTCCTTCCTCCCCCAGCAAAATGTTCATCGGGGGACTGAGCTGGCAGACCACGCAAGGTGAGCGCCGCGGCGGCCCCGCACCTGCCGCCGGGGCCGGGGGTGGCGGGGCCGGGGCCGGGGCCGAGCCCGGCGGGGCGGCGGGGCCGGGCCGGGCAGGGACACCCACGGTGGGCGCTGTGCTTGCAGAGGGCTTGCGGGAGTACTTCAGCCAGTTCGGCGAGGTGAAGGAGTGCCTGGTGATGCGGGACCCGCTGACAAAGAGATCCAGGTGAGAGGCCGGGCCCGCGCCTCCCTTCGCCCCCGCCGCGGCCCGGCCGCCACTTTAACCAACTTTCTCTCTTCTCTCCGCATCCCCTCTCCTGCCCGGGCTGCGGGGCTCAGGGGCTTCGGGTTCGTCACGTTCATGGACCAGGCTGGCGTCGACAAGGTCCTGGCCCAATCCAGACATGAACTGGACTCCAAGACGGTGAGATGACTTCTCTCATCTCAGGGGTGCATTTGCCGGCGGAGCGGCTGTGCTCGGAGCAGCCGTCGATTGCGGTGTTTGATTTCCAGTTAGAGGTTGTAAACTATCGATTCCCGATAGGGATCGATCGGCCCCTTCTCTGTCCCGCTCACCAGCGGGTAGCCTAGCTGCTGCCTGAGCGCCGGGCTCGCTGTCGACCCGGGGCCGATGTCCTGGCGTGGGTTTGCGGATCGTGGTGATGGTTCTCCTCCCACCCATCGGTCGTAAGGCCCCTGCGAGGAGTGACCGTGGCCCTCTCGGAGCCGGGACACCTGAGCGCGTTTGGGGCGAGGATTCGCACCGGGAAACGGATGCGGCTGTGTTTGGGGAGAGGGGAGCCGCCCCTTCTCTCTGTGTGTTGCTGAGTACCGCTCCCTCCCCAGGGGTGCCGTTCACCAGCACCCAGGCCCCGCTTCCCCCAGCCACGGTGGCCTGCGCCCTCCCCTCGGCAGAGAGCCTTCGTGCTGCACACCCCAGAGACTCTCCCGTGGTTTCCCTGGGCGAAGTTCTTGTAACGGTCGTGGAGGTTCAAGACTTTATTGTCTCCGAGCGTGGCCAGCGCCCGCCCATGTGGGCCACCACCGGCCTCTCAGAGCGACCGCAGCTCTGGCCCTCGCTCTGCAAGCTGGGGCTGAGTAGGAGCCCTGGCTGGGCCAGCAGAAAGAGTTCGGTGGCTCCCTGGGTCGGTGTCGTATCGTGCCCGGTCCTGCCTTGCAAATCTGTGGCGCTCAGGGGATGTGCAGGCTGTTTCGGGGGGTGGGGGTGAGGTGTCTGAGTGGGAGGTCCCTTCTCTTTAGTTTTAGCGACTTGCCTTCCCCTGAATTCCTTTTCCGAATTGCTGCCCCAGGGTGAAGGTGAGGGTAGGCATGGGGGAGCAGCGGGGGCTGCGAGGGGGTGGCACGGTGAGGGGAGATGTTCTGGCTCTGGGCGCAGGCTGCCGAGGAGTCCAAACGCGCAACTTTATTTCTTCCAGCGCGTGGCTCAGGCGTTCTAGCCTTTATCTTGGCAGAAGAGAGAGGGCGGGAGAGCGAGACCCTCTTTCTTAGGGTTTACGGCGTGAGTTGCAGTGAGATTTATGTCTGTTCCTGTTTAACTGCCTGGATCGCTCCCTTTGATGTGCACAGGTCCTTCCTCCCCATGGGAGCTCCCGGTTAAACCTACCCCAGCCTTCCTGGCCAAGGCTGGGTCCACAGGACTCCCAGCTCTCCTCTTTTCAGGAGTGATGTAAAGTGAGTTTTCCTCTGGGGGAGGGTTTCAGTAAAGTCTTTTGAGGAGGGCCCGGGGCTTTCTCTCTCTCCTTTTTTTTTTTTTCCCCTCTTTTTTTTTTTTTTTTTTTTACTAGCCTGTGTAAACACGGTGTCTGCTCAGCTAGTCCCGTCATGAGCCTGTGGGCTGGCATAGACCCCTCTTGGAAAGGCAAGTGATGGATGTCTGTTGTAGCAGTAATTCCGAAAGCGTTTTGGGGCTAGGAGCGAGCTGAAACCCGTGATCTCCATTCTTCTCCCCGAACTGCCGCTGCTGCCTGGACGAAGCTGCTCCGCAGCCCACCGTGCGGCCTGCGAGGGCAGGGAGGGACGGGCAGGGCAGGAGCAGGCAGGCGCTGCAGGAGAACAGAAGGGCCTCGTGGCACAGGGCGCGTGGGGACCGGCCAGCCATTGAAATTCCCGGCTGCATCTGCTCTGCTCGCCCTGCCGGCGCGGCAGAGAGAATGGGGGTAGTTTTGCCAGGGCCCTTCCTTTGTTTGGAACTTTGATCCTCTCCCCTCTTCCTTTTTATTTTTTAATTGAGTGTGGTTTTCAGCTGGGTCAGATGTTTTGGGGTGTTTTGCCTGGTAGTTGCCAGGTGAGAGGTTGGTCTTGTGGTACCGCATGGAGCCTCTGTATGGCTTTTCCCTGCTGAGCTGAAAGGCTCTGCTGTGAGTCATGGGTTAAATGACACAAACTCATCTGAATCCTAATTTAGGGTTTTACGAAACTTTGCAGGAAAAGGCCCGGTGTCCTGAAAGGACAGCCGCCTCTCCAGGCTTGGTGTCTCCTGGCAGGCAGCACTTGATAGACAGTGTCTGCCCAACTTGTTGCTTCATTGTTTTCCGATTCTTCCTACCCTACCAAGGGCTGTTGGCCTGATTCTCCGCGGAAACCTTGTGCTTTTCAGACTCTTCTTTGTTTGTAAGCTAGATAGCGGCAGCCTATGGGGTTATTTATGGAAATGCTTGATATGAGAATTGGCTTTGCAGTCTCAAGGTAAAAGATTTGTGTGACTTTGTAAAGCTGCAGCTGGTCTCTGCCTTGAAGAGCGGGCTTGGTGGTGCCGGGTCGCCCTGTTGTTTCTTTGTTGCTGTTACGGAGTTTTTGCTGGGTTTGTCTTTTCTGGCGGAGGGAGCGATCTGCGGCTCTCAGGCAGCGCTGACTGACGGAGCAAAGGTAGCCGCGGAGGTGCGATGAGCGAACAAACCCAGTCCCAAGGTCTTGAGGGTCCTTCCCTGCCCTCCCCCTGCTTTGGGGCACCGACACCAGCCAGGTTAATGCGGGAGTTACGTGACCTCAGCTATTAAATGGTTCCGTAGGTGGCCTGAAGAGCGTTACTGAGGAGCCCGGCCGGCCCACTGGTACACCTGCGACATCGGTGGGATTCCTTGTCCCCAAAGCCTTGGGACGTGAAGTGGAAGCAGTTTGCGCTCAAGTGACTTCCACTCACCGCAGCCTGATCCAGGGGTTTTGTTTTTTTGGATACAATCTGAGCAGTGCTGAACGCTCTTACTCTTAGCAGATTTCTATCTAGGTTTGTAAAAAGGATCCATTACGTCAGCGGGTGACACTGAAACACAACTCCTCCAGGGCTATTTGTTTTAACACCAGAAATGAGGGAATAAGGTACCAGCGTTTTTGCTTTAATTAGAAAGACTCCAGCCACCGAGGAGCAGTCCAGTTCGAGTAACTTGAGTCCGGCGCTGAACTCGCTCCTCTCCGCGTGTTCCCAGGGCTGCCCCTGCAGTCGGTTGCCCTGGCCTCCCTCTACCTGCAACAATAGCTGGTTGTGCAGAAGAATTTGTGAAATGACTGCCTGCTCCCTCCAGCCAGGAGGACGCGTTATCTCTGCCCAGTTGATCACACTCAGGGTAATGAGAAAATGAGGCTGAGCTTAGCATTGCTGAGTATGAAAGCATCTTCTTGGCAGGAGCTGAATGACACTGGCTGAGAAGTAAAAGACAGTAGATTATTGTTTTTGCTTATTATCTGCCATCAACCTCCTGGTCTCCTGCCGTCCCCTGTCCTCAGAATTCGCTGTGGGTGTCTGCACTAGCCAGGAAGCGGTGGGGGGGTGTCTGTGTGTGTGCGTGGGGAGGGGAGGGACGGTTCAGATGCCCCAGGGAGGCACCGGAGGGTATGCTAATCTGCCAGTGCTTGGAGCTTGGAGAGGGAGGTTTATTTTTGAGTTTATTTGTGCTCTTCACTTTTGCCTCTGTTTACTTACGTGCTGAGTTTATTTATGTTGTAGGCTGTGAGTCAGGATGGAGGTGGGGAAGGCAGGGAGAGAAGCTGGTGGAAGGGCGCAGGGAGGCCGAGCTCCGGGGCTGTGTGACAAGTGAAAGGACGTGGGACGGGAGGGCGGCCAGGCTGGAAAGCTGAACAAAGCAGCGAGAGGAGCTGGAGAACCACAGCTTCCTTTTGGGCTGTTTGAGCTGTGGGGCTGATGGGACGATGCTCCGGGCCGCCCTTCCAGCCACAGCATGTCCAAGTGCAGGGATGAGCCAGACCTGCCTTTACCACAGGTCTTTGTAAGCTGATTTGTAGGCCTGGATCATCCCCGATATGATGTAACTTTACAGGAGTTGCTGTAAAAATAGGCTATAAAGAAAGAGGTGGTGGCTGAGGAGGAGAGGAGGCTTCGTGGGTGTTTGGCTTGCAGCTGCATTAGTGTTGTCCCGGCTTTTGTGGTGGTGTGAGGCCAATGCAGGCACGCGCTCATCCGTGCTGAGCCCAGCAGAACGCGCGGCACCTGGATGGCGGCGTGGGGACGGCAGCTCCGGCCGGCGGCAGGTTTATAGAGAAGCTGAACAGGCACAATGGAGGGCTCAGCCTGCAGAGGGGAGGCATCGCGTCATTGTGTGCAGCGCAGCCTGGGGAGAGGGGCAGCATGCTGCCCTGCAGCCACAGCCTCTGCAGCCTATGGGGCTTTGGATTCCTTGGTTTAATTTGTGCCATCCTGTCTGCTCTTTTATTTTCTCACCCTGTGTTTTGTGGGATGAAATGTTTGGCTTTTTGTGCATTGCCTCTTTTCTGACCTGTTACTACCCAGGTGAGCTCTGTATTTGTAGGTAGAGTGGAGGGGGAGAACAAAAAGGCAAGAGAAAGCACTTTTAATATGAGGCCGGCGATGCAGGGCACCCAGGGGCAGGCTGAGTGGGAGGGTGCAGCTCAGCCCGTTAATCCCAGCATGTGATGGGCTCTCGGGTGCGTCTGGCCAGCGCTCAGCCGGAGACGGACCACTGCATGCTGGGACTTGTAGTCTCCCTGGATTACACCTTACCAAGAGGGAAAGATGTCTGCAGCCAGCTTCGTTTTATGCACCTCAGGTAGCTTTTTTGGGATTTTAGCAAGGTGCCACGTGGGCAGAGACAGCCATGTGCATGGAGGAAACCCTGCGTCTGTAAATAGGCAGCAAAAGCATGTTCACCTATTCTTCCCCACATCTCTTTCAGATTGACCCGAAGGTAGCGTTCCCCCGCCGAGCACAGCCCAAGGTAAGTACTGCGGGCAGCCCTTGCCGCTCCAAAGGGTGATGAAGTTCGTGGTGGTGAATCTTGTTCCTCCATGCAAGGTTGCCGGTGCACACAGCAGAGTCGTTCTCTGGGGTTTGCTCGAGACTCACCTGGAGTGGGAGCTGCTGTGCTGCACTGCCAGTGTGACGTGCTGTGCTGCGGAACGCTCCTCTTGGGCTTGCAGCGCAGCACTGGGGGTTTGCGTGGTGCTGGAGGAACCAGGAGGACTCTCAGTTGCACTTTAGGATGCACTAGTTAGAGCTGGTGAAATAAATGCTGCCCAGGGTGAACTTAGTTCTTCCGAGGTTGCAGCCAGTGCCTGGAAGTTTCAGGCCTTAGGAGATACAGCTCCATGCTGCAATGTGATACAGGTGGAAGGAGCGTTGTGTGTATGAATAGGTGTATGGCAGGGAGGGGGAGAAGGATTTAATTTTCTGAAATGTCCTTTTGTGCTTTGGCACCAGAAAAAGCAGAAGGAGTTTGGTGTTGCACCTTACCTACAAGAGGCTCTGGCATCAAAATGCACAGGAACTTTTTCCAGGCGTGCAGCTAGAAACTTTTAACTGAGGAGCCAGCAGCAGGCTGGAGGCTGCCTTTAGACTTTGAATCTCCCTCTAACTTTGCTGTTGGATGGGAGTTTTAAAGTTCAGAGTCTCTATTCCAAGTGCTGTCATGGGAGAAAGAGCTGGGGAGAAGCAGCGTCAAGAAGCAAAGAAGGAAGAGGAGACTGGTGCTGGGAGGGAAATAAGGGGGATCAGGCACTGAGAACAATTGGTGAGCAGGTATCCTGAGTAACTGGAGCCAGGAAGCACATGGTAGGAATTGGGTTAATTCCATTAAGCAGTTTGGTGACAGAAGGTGCTTTAGTGTTAGAACGGGCTGCTCTCCAAGCCAGGGAATTGCTGCGGATTAGCCCTATGCTCCTTGGGGTAATTAGGACCATGTGTTCCTCTGAGAGCAGGGGTGTAGCCAAGCAGCTAAGGGGAGGATGCAGCTGGAGAGCCAGTTCAAAGGATGTCGGTGTGCCTCAGCCTGGCAGCAATGGCCCCTCTCAGGGTAGTTAGTTTTCCTCCTTGTCCCGGTTGCATGAATGACAAGTGGCAGAGGAATCTTCTCTTTGCCTTCTTGCAAACTGGGAGTTGACTGGGTTCCATTTTGGTGACAGGGGAATGGGTGTGAAATGAGGCTTAGTCCATGCAAGACTGGATGCTGCTTGATTTGCAAGCTAGGAGGGTGAAGCCTGGGGAGCCTGCCTGCGCTGGCAGGCCTCCTGCCCGTCTTTCCGCTCTGGGAAGCAGAGCAGGCATCTCTGGAGGAGGCTGGCTGTGCGGAGTGGCAGGGCTGCGGGAAGAGCTGGAGGGCTGGGGAGGCGACGGTCGTGCCCTGTGCCTTCGGGGTGGCGTGAAGGTGCCAAGAGAGTAGCAGCAGGTTAGTGAAGGGAGAGTCTGGTAACGTGCTGTCTGATGACGAGACTGGGTGCTGGCAAGCGTGATGGGATGGCGCAAGGGCGAGAGCGTGCTTTGGGGTCCGGTGTGGGACAGACCTGCTGGCCGTGTTTGGCCACGGGGCCTTGAGAAGGTGGGAGCTCAGCTGCAGTAAAGGGGCAGGCGCCGGAGGGCAGTTAGTGGTCGTTTGTCTCATTCTCCGCTCACTCTGGGTTTATTCGGTGAATTCCTGTCCTTCCCTTTTCCAGATGGTGACCCGAACGAAGAAGATATTTGTGGGTGGTCTGTCTGTGAACACTACTGTGGAGGATGTGAAACAATATTTCGAGCAGTTTGGGAAGGTAAGTCTCTTGAGTGGTGTTGGATCAAAGCTGTTGCTTCTGGGGCAAAAAGGAGTTTTCTGAACTTCTGTGGAGGTGTGATTAGGAGTCCGTGAGTCTTCTGCATGGGGTTAAGAAGACTGAAGGTCAGTTACAGATGTTGGATGGCTGTAATGTCTTTGTAGGGGCTACAGCCAGTGACTCCTGCCCTGTGTTGATTTGAAACAAAGAGTTTGTGCTTGTTCTTGGTGTCAGTAGGACCTGGGCTAAAGGAAATGGGTTTCTATTTTTTTCCCTATCCAGAGGCTTCTCATGGCATTTTGGTCTGGCAGATTTGCAGTTTGTTTAAATGCTGGAGGAAGGTTTGTAGACACTCCTAACAGTGTGGCTGCAATGTCAGACCTGTGATTTTGGCCTGTGTCTAACTCTTGTGATTGATATTTTGGTAATCCTTTATTAAAATAAGCCTTTTGGTCCTGAAACTGCTTCTGCTGAGTCTTGGGCAAGTGGTGATGTTGGTTTTTTGATATTTGAAAAAAAATTGGCACTATGGCTGTCCCTTGTGTTGGTCTGGCTCTTCTGTGCCAGCTGGTGGCTCAGAGGAGGGTGGGCTTCTGTGGGTTGAAGTCACTTGTGCCGTGGTCTGTGAAAGCCGGGTGTGCAAACTGTGAGTCGGGACCGAATCAGAGGATAGAAGGGAGCTCAGCCTTGGCCCTTCAGTCCCCTGTCAGGCAGTTGTGAGCATCCCCTGGAGCAATCTCAGTAGTATTAGACTGAAGGATCCCAAGATTTTCAATGGGATTAGGAACTGAAGGGGATCACCGTAGCCAAATGCTGAATGCAGTCACCTCTGGGGCAGGGCACTGTCAGTTGGTGGTGGTGTGCTTGAGTTTGCTGTTTGGGGCAGGACGTGTTGGATTCTGTAGCTGTTGGGACCTTCCTGCCCAGCTTGGGGGGACGGAACACAGTTTGCTGGGCGGTAATCTGGGCAGGATGTTGCTGATAGCATCATAGATGTGGAGGAATACCCTCTTCTGAAGAAGATCCTGCAAAAGGGTGATGTTATGTTAAGGCACATTAATTGGTGAAAGGAAAGGGAGTTTTGTAACCAGTTTTGCCATATCGTTGGAACTTTTGGGCAGAAAGTTTAGAACTAGTGTTTGCTCAGTACCTTTGTTCAGCTTCCTGAAGTCAAACCTGCGTGTGCTGGGATGCTTTTGTGACTGCAGAGTGGGACTCCTGTATTTCTGTTCAGTCCGAAAAGAAAGTGGCAATAGCAAAACTGGTCAGATGCTCAGATTCCCACGCTTGCAGGTCGTTATCTCTATGTGGTTGTATTTTCTATGAGAAATAAGCAAACTATTGTGTCCCCAAGAGCTTTCACATGGTGTCACTGAAGGTGTCACCGCTAAAGGTGGTGCTGTCCGTGTGTCTGTGTAGTCTGAAGGCTGTTAGTTTGATTTGTGTGTGCTTTTGTGCAGCTGATGGATGTATGTGATAGGAAAACAAAATGTCTTGGGCGTAATCCTCTTTTAACCTTAACTGTACCTCTGATAATTTGAAGCAGAAGCATGTGACATGGCGCTCGGTCTACAAGCAGTTACAGTTTCTCTAGTTTAAGAAGTACTTTCCAGTTCTTTTGGGGTGTTACGCTGTTGTGTTCCTCTTGTTTAATGGTCACGTGCTGAAAGGTGTCCTGACGTCAGAAGACTGGCAAGAACTGGTTATGTCAGATTGTTTTCTTGGGACTGGGCAGAAGGGAGAGTTCTGCATAGCTCAGTGCGATTCATTTCCGAAGAACCAGCATCCCGGACAACATCCAGCACTCAAAGTCTGCATGAGGCCAGTGCAGCTGGCCTATTGGCTGTGGGGAATTTCCGTGGGGAGAGGTCAGGGCTGGTCAGATTGACTCTCTGGTTTTGGGGCAGTTTTGTGACTCATCTGGCCATTTCAGCTGAGGAGAGACTCTTCAGAGCTCTTGTATAAAGCATCTCTCCTGGCCTGTAACCATCCTACAGGATAAGCCTCAAATAATTCATGAAGCCTAGGAGAACTGTTTCCTGGGAAATTCTCTCCAGTCGGTAGCTCCATTTGGCTGATGCATGGGATCAGGGGAAAGTGTGTTTTGGAGAAAAGCCTCCATGGCCATCAGCTCTGGGGTTCTGAGCTCTGAATGTGCCGCCCTGTAGTTTCTAGGGCTAAGAAGAGTCTATTGCCTTCAATTTCAGATGTGACTCATGGAGAACATGAGTTTGGTGCACAGGCTCTTTTGGTGTTCATTTACTCTGAGGTCTCCTGGCTTTCCAAGGTCTCCTAGGATCTTGTCTTCTTCAGAGGCACTCTTGGCACCTGACTCTGGTCTTCATCTGCTCCATTTATGGCATCTTTAAGCGAGAGGTGGTGAAGCTTCAGTTGTGTCATCCTCATCTTGGAAAACCTCTCTGAAAAAATCTTTTCTAAGTAATTTGGGCCAGTACTACTTCTGGAATTGGCTTGGGACTGTCTGGAAAGGAATTGTTAAGGATGTCCTTTTAAAGCATATACTTGGAGGATTTACCCTCCGAGGAAATGGCTTTGTCTGTGTTCCCTCTTATTCTGAGCAGCCCCACAATTTTCTAGGGTCTGACAGGAGAAAAATCACTCCTCTTTCCTCCTGCCTGTCTGGGGAGGCATGGGAATGCTTAGAATCTAGAGAGGAGAGAGCAGAGAGTCCAAGTCATCCTGTCTTGATTCCTCAAGATCAAGGTGTCAGGTTCCCAGGGGTGACTTTTAGTCAATCTTTGGGAATCCAGTGGCCAGCTCAGGTTGGATCTCGGCTTCAGGGAGAGATGATCGTTTGCTGATGAGGACAAGGGAGTACAGACTGCTGAGTGGGTCTTGCGTGAGGGTTATCTTCTAGGTAATCCTCAGGCCACAAGCCGAAGAGTGTGTTAGATTTGCCACCACTTAAGGCCTTTAAATTAGGATAGATGCTTTTGGAAAAAAACATTTTAGTCCAGACAGAAAGGATGCACGTGCTGTAGGAATTACGAGAGGAAGTGCTATGGCCTGCAGTACAGATGAGGTCAAATTAGATTATCATAATGTTCTCTCTAGTCCAAATTGGTGAACTGCAGTTTGCAAGTCCACCAGGGTAGCTGGTGTCGGTGCATGTTGGGTCAGAAACAACACACCTTGTGTGTCCATTAGCAGGGAAACAAATGGAAGTTTGGTTGGGCTGGAGATGAAATGGTTTCCCATTTCATCAAACAAAATTCCCAAGTCTGATTTTTCCATTTTGGCATTTTTGATTACTTGCCTATTTTTGTTTTGTTTTCTTTCCTTGCTGTGTCCAAAACCTCTCAGCTTTGTAAAATGCAAGCGGCAAAAGAAAAATGGAAATGTGTGAGGAGGAAATCCATGAGTATTACTTAGGGATAGAGGAAGAAAAGGAGAGGCTAGCACCCCAGTTCTTCAAATACTATCAAAATACTTGGTTTTAACAGGCACAAAAGGTGACACTTCAAAGAGGATCCCAAATACAGTGTGAGTTCCTTTGCTTCAAAGAAGGATCACTTTATTTTCTTCTTCTTCCAAAACTGTGAATGAAAAATATGGGCTGCAGTTTTCCTGAGAAAGAAAATACAAAGGAGTTTTGGTTTTTTTTTTTTTTTTTTTTTAGTACAGTGAGAGAGACTGAGAAGTGCTCTCAAGCTGGCTATGGTTTGTCAGGTGCAACCACTAGGGCTTTGAACATAGTGGGATATCTAGGAAACACTTCTGGCTCCAAAACTCGAATCTCTCCGAGATGCAAGCTGAGGCCATGGACATGCTTTCTAAAGGAGATTATTTTTTCAACTGTAGGATAGAAGTCCTGGAAAGAATTACATTCACAGTATGTGTAGCCAAGTGTCTTGGCTTAAGTTGGATGGTGTTGGAGATCTTTAGACTGCACAAGGAAGTATTTCAACAGCCTCTCTTGATTCAGGCTACCACCCTCACTGAAACATGAAACAGAGAGGAGGAAGATATCTTGCACCTACCACCTCAGGCGTAGCTAGTCCTCTGTCTAGTTCAACACGTATGAGGATGCCTTAGAGAGGCTCAAGTCTCAACTTCTTCCTTTTCTACTTCAACCTGTGGGAGGGAACATGTTATCCTGTGTTATTTTTGGGGGGAAGAAGAGGTTGTCCATCAGAGTAACTTCTTTGGACCGTTGGGTCTCTGATCTTGTAAGCAAGGTTATTTGTTTCAAATCATAACTGAAAATACTCAGATCGTCCTTCTTTTTCAAGGGTTGGTCTGATGAGGTTTTGCGGTAGAGAAAGTCAAATAAATTGCAAGATAGGAGGCTCAGAACAAATAAGGTCTTTTTGCCATGGAGCTTATCTAAGCTGTGAAATCTTTGCCCCAGGATGTTGTTGCTAAAATTTGCATAGGCTCCAAAATGATTGGAAAAATTCATGGAAGGTCTTTTAAATACACAGACACTCCTTTGAGTTCAGGAAATCCCAGAATCACAAATGGCTGGAAGATAATGGAGTATTCTGGGGTCTGTCATAATATCTTTGCCTTGTCTTTATGTTCTTCAAAAGGTGTCTGTTGTTGGTTGGTATCTTGGGGGGTGTTGGGCAAGGTGGACCTCTGCTCTAACTTGGTGCAGCCAGTCTTTTGTTTATCAGAAGTTGGTCCTTTCAGAAACTAGAATGGCAGGGGTACCAGAAGAAATGGGGACCTGGTGTTTGAACTCATGGTTTTCTTGTGTGCTTTCACATTTTGTGAAGCAGAAGTTCAAGAAGTATATTCACAATGACGTCTTTGCATGACTCACTAATCAGCTGTGGCTCCAAGGGTGCTTGAAAAGTGCTTAAAAACAGTCTGCGTCTCTCCCTGGGCCTGCAGGTGATCTGCATGTGTGGATGAGTCGGTCACGAAAGCTCAGCCTCTGTGGGGCAGATCGTGCCTGGAGAGAGATCTGCTCTCTAAAAATATCCTGGAAGCAAACAAGAAAAAAGATCTGCTGAGGTCCGAGGGCGATTCTGACCTTTAGGCTGCCATCTAATACACTGTCCAAATTCTGGACCGTTTGCCTCAGATGGGTTCTGAGATCTCTCTCAGGCAACAACTCTCGTCCTGTCCTGACCAAGAGAAAACCACAGTATAGGAGGCGCTGGATTTGATGAGAGTTTGTGTGTCTCACAAATGCATATTCATGTACACCTGCCAGAAAAATGGTGTGGTTGACTTGGGTATATGAAATGAGTTTTCCCTGCTGACTAACTGGAGAACCTTCAGATACTGATGGGGAAGTTCCTGTGCTCATGGTGGGCATGATTTCCCTCACTTTTGATTGGGAGAATGTTAATTAATTAATCCTTAATCTGCTGCTCTCTGGAAATTTCGGGGATCAAAGCTACTTGTCAACCTGCTGTGGATTTCCAAACTGGATTTTGGATTTTCTTCCACAGATCAGAGGGCAATTTATGCAAATTCTCACACGTAACATGGTTGCAATGAACAGATGGGGAGGGGAGGAGAAGGGGAATCTGATCACCTCTCTTGCGGCAGTAGGCAGTTTGGCTTGTGGTAACAATGCCACTGGAACAAAGGGTTCTCTGTGCTCCGCATCTGGTAGGCAGATAGCCAAAAACACTGTAGCAGCAATGGTCATTCAGGTCTTCAGTGGTTCATTTGATATTTGCCAGGTGCCCACGGTGTGAGAGCGGGCAGGAACACCCGGACAGGCTGTCCTGCTCACCTGTGGCATGGAGTGGGCTCTGTCCCTCCTCCGAGTCTTGTTCCCAGAGTTTTGAGAACAGCTCTGCGGAGCGGGGAAGAAAGGTGCTCCTGGTGCCGTGTGGGTGCAGCACACCTGTTCCTGGAGCCGGGCTGAGGGTCCGTGCATCCTTTTCCCCAGAATTGGCCTGTCCTATTTGAGCAGCTGGGAGAACCTTGCAGGGTTGCTGATGGCCAAGGCATTTCTAGATTGTTTTGGTTTTGGTTCCTGGTGTTGAAGCTGACTCGGTAGCTATTATTCTTCTGCCTGATTTTTGTACCACTATGTTGCCGTGGTTCCTTCTAGGACCAGCCAAACCATCGTTAGTTACTGTTCAGGTGGAAGATGTGTGCCTTTGCTTGAGTGTTTACAACTGTCTTCAAGATCTGCCCATGTGGAAGTGCATCCAACATTTCTCGCTAAACTTGTGTTGGAAATTTTATTAGTATTTTTTCAATCTGCATGGGGCTGTCATTGGCTTCGTCCTTTGCAGACACCTATGACTGTCCCAGGAAGATTGAAAGATATTAGAGTGGGACTAAGCCAATGAAGAAAAAAAAAAAAATCAGGCCTTTTGGCTAAGGCCAGGTGGATCATACTGCGTTCTGTTTTGGTATGAAATGCCTCATATTTGTGCACCTGAATGCTGTGGCTAGGCTGAAGGCTGCTGTGGTGGAGAGTCTCTCTGTGAAACCTGTGACTGTCACTTTCCCTTCCTGTCACCACCATGCTGCTCTCATCAAAACCAGGTGCTGGTTTGAGAGGGCCTGTCTCCTCTTGGGAGGGTGCTGTCTGCCGCCCTCCTGCAGGTTTTGGCAGTGGCAAATCCATCGTGGATTAGAAGAGCTTCCTGCCCAGGGACAAACCTGTTTTCGCTTTCTGAATGTGTTACCTCCACTGAGCCAAAACCTTTATCTTTCTGCCGCTCGTGTTTGGTTTTCCAAAGCCGAAGAGAGCCACTGGAGACAGGATTCAGAGGGGGGGGATGTTGGATAGCTTGGGTTTAAGGCTTGGGGGTGTGGTACCTACCCCTGAACTGCCAAGTACCTGCCAAAGAAGTTTTCTCCTGCGGTAGGGTTCCTTGGGAAGGACACAGCTAGAGAACAAGAGTCACTGCTCTTGGGCCCCCCTCTTTTTTCCTTGATATTTTTGACCCTCATGGCTAAACATGGGGAGAGACATCATTCCTCAAAATTAACAAACCTTGAACTTCTAACCTCAAACGTTGGATCACTGCAGCCTGGACCAGCAAGTTAAAAACTTCCCTGGGAGAGAGCCTTGACCACTAAGCTAAACAGTTTTCTAGTAAAGTGATCTGCTTCTTTGACTATGTTTAAAGAATTGAAACAAATATTTATTTAAGGGGGGGGGGAGAGAATGGGGAGAAAGACAATTCACCCAGCAAAAAGGCCTTTGTTAAAAGTACAGTTATGATCATAGATTATTTCCACACCCTATTAAAAATGAACTTAGGGCTGTTTCTGAAACTCTTAAGTGCTATTTTCCATGCACTTCTCCATCCATTTCTTGGGTAGTTGACCTGTTTTGTCTCTGCCATCCATCGGGAACTGGCTGGAGCCACCATCTCCACTCCTGTCCCTCTGGAGGGCCCAAACCCCCTTCCCACCACTGTTCCCAAGCACCTGTATCCCCCCCCCCCCCCCCCCCCCCCATCCCTCTCCACAGCCCTGTCTCCGTGTCCCCTCAGTCCATCACAGCCCAACGCTCCCTCACCACCCGCCTCAGCCCCGGCCTGCTCCTTCCCTCAGGGAGTGCGTAGGTGGGGTGAGGCAAGATGGCGGCACCTCTGTCCCGTCAGAAGCAGGACCGGAAAGGGGACAAAGTCAATGCAGGAGGGGATCTCGCTGTGAAACCTTTCTCCTTGAGGTGTGAATCCCTTGTGTACGATGGTGATTTGCCTGTGATGGTCTGCGGGAGGGCACCGGCCGGGGGGGGACCCCCCCCGGCCGGTGCCCTCCCGCAGACCATCACAGGCCACGATCTGTGTGAGGGCGCCGCCGCTGGCGGGGCGGGCGCAGCGGGGCGGCTTTGTGCGCGGCGCTAATCCGGGCGGCAGCTGCTATTGGCGGCCGCGTTGCCGTGGTGACGGCCCCGCCGGCGGCCGCCTTTGTTGGGGCCCGGCGCGGCCCAGCCGGGAAAGGCCCGGAGCGACGGTGGAACGGGAGGGGTGTGTATCGGTTTGCCGCCACAATGGGTGCCCGCCGTGGGGTTGCTACTCGTGCCTGGTTGTGGCTGCGGGGTCGGTGTGGAGCCGACTTGTCCCCTGCCTGGGATAGCCAGGGTCAGGCCTTCATTGGATTCCCATGTCCGTCCCTTCGCTTCGTGTGAGGGTCTGCCTGGGTGTTTGGGTAGTGCTGGGCCTCAGGGAGTCCTGTGAGTTGAGGCATCCAGTTTCCATCCTCTCACCTAGCTCCAGAGTAGGGGAGATGATGGCAAGAGCTAGGAGGGATCTGGCGTGAGGCTGGACCCCATGGTGCTGGAAATGGCCGCTCCCTGTGGATGCAGGTGAGGCCTTTCTCCTGGCTCCGCAGGGTGCTTTGCTCTGCAGCCCATCCTGCTGGCCTGCTCCAGCAGTGCCTCTGCACCCCCTCCAGGTTGCAGGGCCCTGCTTTACCTTATGGCACTGGCTGCGTGCTGAGACCACCCAACTCATCTCACTTGTTGCCTTGGAAGGAGATGAGAAGATGCTCATGTATAGGTTTTGCTGGCAATATAATACACTAGTTGTAGCTATAGCTGGGGCCCTAGACTTGAGCGAGTAGGGTAAGACTATTTCACTTGTTGTGTGTATATACACACAGATATCTGTCTGTCTTACATTTAGTTCATGGCAGGAAACAGCTTTCAAATAGAAAATATGTGTTATTGTCAATGTTTTTGCAAGACGAGTACGTTTTGGGGTTGTGGGTAGGCATCTGATCTCAAAGCACTAGCAGAAACTTGGAAAAAGGCTCAGAT
Organism: Balearica regulorum gibbericeps; assembly: GCF_011004875.1. Classification (NCBI taxonomy): domain Eukaryota; kingdom Metazoa; phylum Chordata; class Aves; order Gruiformes; family Gruidae; genus Balearica; species Balearica regulorum. Next base: position 12,426,752 of record NC_046200.1, read on the forward strand.
GGAGGAAGGCTGCAGCTTTTCTCTAGGCCTGTGGAGTGTGGTTTGGGATGAAGCAGTTGCACGTCTCCTGGCTCTGAGTGCTTGAGCACCGCAGGAGCACCCGGCTGTTGCCCAGGACATTGCTCTGAGGTGGTTTTGTGTGTGGATGTGCGCTGGGCTTTTCCACTCACAGCCGCTACTGCTTTCCAGGCTCTGGGAAGAAAGAGTTGTTGCTGGGACTGGTTGGATGGAGTAAGTCAGCAGCTGGGCTATGCTCGTCCCTGCTAGGTTTTTCTTTCTCAAGCCCATCTCTCAATCATGATGGGTTTGTGGGCTCCAGCTACCTAAGTTGAAGTCTTCAGGAGCAGCACCGCTGCAGAGTGCCATTGACACAGCTTTCTCCCAGTGTTTACTGGGGAGGAAGACAGCTATGTCCCCAGCCTTTCTGAGAACTGGAATGGATCTAGCTTAAAAAGCAAACAAAGACAGTAAAACTTCTTGAAATATTTTTTAGCCACATCAGGTTTCCCCCCAGCATGTCACAGTTGTGCTGGCACTGTGAAGGGAAACGGTATAGGGGCAGGAGCGAGCAGAGATGGGGAACGGCAGTGTGATGAGCTGCTGTCAGCTCTCAAGCTCTGTCTTGGGAAGCTGCTGAGGAGTTGCTTTGGGTCCATGTGAAGTCTTACGTCCCCCATGGCTCCTTCTGGATGCCTGGCACATTTCTCAGGTGTTTGTTGACTTAGCCGAGGGAGTCTGAGCTGGGACAGGAAGAGCATGGGATGAACGGGAGCCAGGTTGTCTCTTGTCACCTGGCTCTTGTGGGGTGGACGTGTTGGACAAGCCCGAGGGCATCAAAGATGACCTCTGTCTGCTCATGGTGGCACTGGAAATGTTGGCAAGGGCTCCTTCAGTCCTCGTGGCACTGAGGTGGAGCTGTGTCCTGGAGGGGCTTGAGGCTAGGAGCCCTCTCCCTTCCCCGACTGGGGCTGTGGGCTCTCTATGAGTGAAGCCAGTAGCTGCCTGCGCTGGGGCACGGGCAGTGCTTTGCCCTCACTGACGGGCTGTTCCGGAGAAGGCAGCAATGCAGATGCTTCCAAGGGACAAGGCAAGGGAGTAATCCTTCCACGGAGTCGGGGGCACACAGGGCTCGCTGCTCGGGGAGCGGCTGTCTCGCATGGAGGAGGAGGAGGGCTGGGGCAGCTGCTGGCCGGAGACTGCTGCCGCCTCCCCTGAGCACTTGCATGTCCAGTTTCATAATCGGATTAAGGCAGTGGTATTAGAGAGGAGGGATGGGTCAGTGGGACAGGTTTACACTGGGGCTTACACGGAGGGGATTGAAGTGTATTTTTTAACCCTGCTCAGCCTGACCTGGGGAGCGGTGCAGATGCGGCTCTGCAAGGCAACACCCAGCGGGAAGATGGGGGGAAAAGTGGCACCAGGCAGTGATGTGCTCGCCGGGGAGGAGAGCAGCCCCAGGCCGGCTGGGGGATGGGATCTGGCCGCCCCTCCCCCCCGGGAAGGCAGCCCTGCTCAGGCCTTGCAGTAAATTTGCTCTAATTACAGCCTCCAGCAGTGGGAAACCTCACTTAGAGGAAAGGCTCCTCTGGGGTGGGGGCGGGGGCGCTTCCCAGCTTTCCCAGGCAGGCTCTGTTGTCTGAGGCCTCCGCTTCCCCTGTCGCTGGGAGGCCCCTTATTCCTCTCCCCTCTCCAGCTTTGCTTCTCTCCCCCCCTTTAATTCTCTTCTCCTTTGAGGCTGGGATTTGGGAACAATGCCTTCCCTGCTCCTTGCCCCCCGGCTGGAGCCACAGGCAAACAATCGGGGTCGCTTGATGCCAGGGGCCGGGCCGAGGGGGCTCAGCCCAGCAGCACCTGCCCCAGGCTGGTGGGGGGACCGTGCTGGGTTGTGACTTGGGGACATGTCTGGTGTGGTAGCTGATGTGTGTCTGCGCACACCGTTTCCTTCTTGGGGATGGGAGGTCTCATCTTGATCCCTTCTGGTTCGGGGAGGTCCGGGAACCTCTGCGCAAATGTGTTGGAGGATGCTCTTGGCAACGGCAATAATCTCATCCGGAGCTCTTCTGTTTGCAGGTGGACGATGCGATGCTGATGTTTGACAAGACAACCAATCGACACCGAGGTGAGAGTGGTCTTCTGGCCGTAGCAGAGGGAACTGCGGAGGGTTTGCCTCCTGCCTTGCGTAGGGAGGGGTTAGTATCCCAGCAGCAGGGCATGCGGGTCGCAGCTGCTCTTTATCTTGCCTCCAGTCGCCCCATCCTTTTGCATCTGCATCCTTTACCAGCGTCCCTTGCAGCACAGAGGGCTTTTGTCCAGTGCGTTTCCTGTGCTGTAAACTCGCCGAGTTGCAGATATGTGAGAGGAGGTGGCCCCCTCCCCTGCCTGCTTACCTCCATGGCTCCAGCCCGCAGTGTGTGTCTTACCTTGTCCCGAGTAATCTGAGCTCCGGGAAAGCTGACACGAGAGCCTGAAGAGTGCCTGCCTCTCGCCCCTTCCTCGGCTCGGAGCCCGCTTGTGCTCTCAGGTCACTTTTTCTTACCCGAGTCTTGCTGGTGGAGTCTGGTTACAGGATGGGAGCAAGGCTGTAATATTTGTGTGTCCGGACCCAGCCCACCCATGGGCGTCCCTGCCTGCTGCTCTCCCAGCAAGCCTTCAGACCGACTGCCCCAGCGTGTGGCAGGGCTTGACACTAGCCAGCATTGCACCAGCTCAAGAGATTTATTGGCAACAACTTAACCTGCAAACTTAGCTTCAGTGTCTTCCAAATCAAGGCCAGTAACAGCCCTATGCTGGGCCACTCTCATGTCTGTGTGTTGTTTGAAGCACTTCCAAGCACCTCTGCCCCCAGAGCAGTGAGGGAACGCTCCCTTCTGTTCTTGCTACACCATGTGCCCTTCAGGTTTTTGCTTTTTTCTAAAGCCATTAAATCTATTCTGGTTGCCTGGCCTAGGATGTTGTTCAGCTTCATCTTGAAAGGGAAGAAGTGTTAACCCCTGTTCCTCCATGGATGTCTCCCTGTCACTAGGCCAATTAAAGAGTTGTCGGGCATTTCAGAAGGAGCAGGGAGAGCTGCCAGCTGCCATGTTGGCAGTGTGGGGCTCTGCCCAGGGCACAGCAGACCTGGTGGGGGTCTGATGGGGCGCAGGACTGGTTTCGGCATCGAGGTGTTGCTCTTGAATTCCCGAGCTCCTCTGCTCGTGCATGTTGAGGTGAATGGTGTGAAACTACCTGAGCACAGACAGACGGATGAGCTCATGGAGACTTTTCTGGCAGTATGGAGAAAAAGTGGGGTTCTGGGCAGCAACTCCCTGTGTGTTTTTAGAAGTTATTTTAAAGCACCATGGAATTGGCCAGTTCTGGAAAGCGGAAAGCTTTGCTTAATCCCAGTTTGCTTGTAAGGCAAGCTTAAAGACATCCTCCCACCTGCCTCAGTTTTCCAGAAGTGGCTGCAGTCAGCTGAGAGGAGTTTAGTCTGCCCACCCAAGCTAGTCTTTGCCAAAACTGTCAGCAAAGGGGTTGGTGAGTGAAAGGAGGTGTGAGCGTGGGCCAGGGGCCAGGAACATCCTGTCCTGTCTTACCGCAGATACTAACCTTGCTTTGGTGAAGCTTTGCAAATCTCTTTGCTCATGTGTATCTGTCTTGCTCTGTACAACTGCATTGCTGATACTTGCCTGCTTATACAAGGCTTTATGACCAGTGGCTGAAGAGGAAACGTGCAGGGTGTTATTGCTGGTGGGGTGCGTTTAGCCAGGATGGTGATGTCCTGGCAAGCAGCTGTTCATTTCTCCACCGAGTCCCTTTGTGTGAGCGTCTGCCGGGATCTTCCCCAGCATTATCAGCCATGTGGTTTGCCTTGCAAATAGGAAAGTTTAAAAAAAAAAAAAAAAGACTTGGTTTTTAGAGCAGTTGGGTTCAGAGAGGGTGGGAAGTAAAGGATGAGGAAAGGGGAATCTGTAAGGGGACAGTCCTGTTCTTGTGCATAAAAGCAGGATTTGCTGGAGAGGGAAGATGAGTGACAGCTGTTTTAGAAAGGGCTGATTGTACCGTCCTTCTCTTCTGCCAATAAAAGGATGTGGGTAGCAGGTGCATACTGCACAGAGCTCTGACCTGATCAAGGAGTTTTGCCTTTTCTTCAGGGTTTGGGTTTGTCACATTTGAAAGTGAAGACATTGTAGAAAAAGTGTGTGAAATCCACTTCCATGAGATCAACAACAAAATGGTGAGTGTCTGGGGCAGAACCTGGGGGAGAAGGGAACAGAGGTATGGGATAGAGTGGAGCAGTGGTACAGGGGCAGGGTGGGAGGCACTCGGATCCCAACACTTTCCTCTGCAGTGGGGAATTGGATTGAGTCTTTTCCCCAAAATCACAGCAGCCAATCTGGGAAAGAATCTCTCATTGTGGAGGTGAACCAGCACGATACCGAGCTTTCAAGGAGAAGAGCTAACTCTAACAAGGAATTGTGCAGTACTTGGAGGTTTCAAAGTTACATGAAACCTCTTAGCAGCCTGGTACAGGGCAGGTTTTACCTTTATTCAAACACAAGCAAAATTCAACTTGGAGGCCCTGGTGCAGCGCAAGGCAGAGCATCAAGGGAGGAGAAAAGCAAAGGGAGTTTGAGCTCCCTGTTGCCTGTGGTGGCTGCAGAGCGATGGGGAAGGCTGGCAGCGTGCAGGCCAGAGGCCGGGATGCTAGGGAAGGACAGCGGGACAGGCTGGTGGCAGTGGCCAGGGCTGGGGAGTGCTGTCACAGCTGGCAGCCCTGTCTGGCCCGCAGCCGGGGCGCTGCCTGTGCTCTGTGGCACTGCTCTGTGCTGGTGGCAGCTGAGCCTGATCCTTAATGTTCTTGTGGCAGGTGGAGTGTAAAAAAGCCCAGCCGAAGGAGGTGATGTCCCCAACGGGCTCGGCACGAGGGCGGTCCCGAGTCATGCCTTACGGGATGGATGCCTTCATGCTTGGGATCGGCATGCTGGGTAAGCCCAAAGACGGATCTCCTCCCCAGCTCCCGGTCGTGCCAGGCAGCAGCTTAGAGGTTTTATTCTGAGAGCGGGCAGTGCGGCCAAGGGCAGCTCTCCCTGGTGCAAGGCTGGGGACGCTGGGAGGGCGCCGGGACCTGTTTGCGATCACAACTTGCCCTCTGGTGGCACCTGGAAAAACTGCAAACTTGTCACTGCTGTCCTGCGACAGCCGGAGCTGGCCGGGCACAGCCATGTGCTGGGCAGCTCTGGCCCTCTGCAACTCCTTTAACGGTCCTGCATAGCATATAGACTGTAATTCTTCAATGCTTCTCGTGGAATAGGATGTAACTGCATAGCTGAACCGAGTGTGGAACAATCTGCCCACGCATCTTCCTCCCACACTTCTACAGGCTTTCTGATGAATTAGTTGATTAAAGAGCCCCCAAGCTTCCACTTGAAACAGTGGTCCATATAAATATCCTCACTGCTATGTAAAAACTATAAAAATGCCCTTAAAGTTCTAGTTAAGCTTGGTCTCATTTTGTTCCCTCCCTCTCAGGGACAGCGAGTATCCGGTATTGCAAGGAAAACCATACACTTATCATGGGACTGTCTTGTAAGGAGAAATTGGTGACAAGCAGACTGGGTTTCATTTCTATCAATGGTTCTAAGGCAAATGTGTTCAGATAAAAGATTAAAAAAAGAAAAAAGTCCTTTGTAGCCCCCACTTCCAGGTCTATAAACCCTCGTGCCTGGAGCTGAGAGTCAAGCATGATCCTTCCAGCGCAGGTGCTATTCCTGGCTTCTCTCCCTCCCCACGTTTGTTCTAGCCAGGCTTGAGCTGACCCAAGAGCGCACTGTTTGCTCAGGATCATCGCTGGTGTTGTTGGGCAGGGTGTGCTCAGCCTGGATCTACTTGCTAAGCCTGCCGAATAGCAGTTAGTGAATGAACAAAACTCCAAAAAGGGCATTTTTTTCCCCAATGTTTTCACTTGACTTATTGAAGGAAAAATAAATCTCCAGCATGTGGGTTTGGGTTTTGCCTTTTCTAAGTCATCTGAATTTTAAAGCAGCAAGGCTCAAGCTGAGTCACTGGGAAATCCATGTACTCATGTCTTGGGAGATCTCAAATCAAATATTCATCTCTGAGTCAGTGCCCTGCGTTCTCACAGGCTTGTTCTGGATAGGTGGTCAGCTTCCTGGGGAATGGCAGGAAGTGTCCTCCTGCCCAGTGCCAGGAAGAAGCGTTCTGCCTGCATTTGCCAGCACTTCTAGTGCAAAAGCAACTCAGAGCTATTCAGCTGTTCAAGTGCCCCCACCTCCCTGATCTTCTTCTGTTTGTAAATCCAGCTGATGCATCAGAAAGCCTTAGTCTGCAGAGCTGTGAGTTACTGAGAAGGAAAAACTCCGTATCCTTACATGTTCGGAGTGAGGAAAAAATTACATGGGCCTGCTAAAACTCTTCTGCAGACTTGCATGTGTGCAGATTCTGCACAGCAGTTTCCTGGGGTTTCTGCTATTGGCCATATTTGTGCGTTCTAACACTAATGGTCATGCTGCTCCTGAGCAGCCAGGCACTGAGGACGTGGACCCTGCAAGCTTGCAGTAACAGAGCCCTTTTCTCTTCCCCCAGGTTATCCAGGCTTCCAAGCTGCCACCTATGCGAGTCGAAGTTACACTGGCATTGCACCTGGCTACACTTACCAGTTCCCTGGTGAGTGGTGCTCCCTGCTTGTTTTTTTGGTCTGCCTTCAGGTGATGGGAGTCCCTGGCATGATCCATGACCCAGGCTCTGCCCCTTTCACCCTTTCCCCTGTTTGGTCTTTCTTTAAATTGGAGACGGATGTGGAAGGGGGAGGGGTGAAGCCCTGGAATAGGTGGGAACAGCCTGTCCTTCATTAGGATTATCCTTGCACTCCAGTGGCAGGAAAAGCCCAAGGCTGCTCTGCTGCCCTTTATGTTAGCCTCCTCCATAGGGCTGCTGCTGTGACACAGAAGGGCCCCTGCAGCTCTGCCTATCTCGCTGCCGTTGTGTGTGTCTTTCTCTCTTTACCAGAGTTGCCACTGCTCTGAAAGTAGCACAGGATTTTAAAACGTGCCTTTCCGTGGGTCAAGGAACTCCTAGGCACCCGAAATGCAGGCGCCTGTAATGCTACGGTTGTGTTCTGAAAAGCGCCTGGACCACTCACAGCCTCCAGAAAACATCTGCTGGGTCGGTGGGTTGCAGTTTTCCCGCAAACTGGGTGGTTTCAAGCTCCCAACCCCGCCATGTGCTCAGAACATGGACTCTGCAATCAATGGCTGAAACCTGCTGTGCTGCAGCTGCTCAGAGCTTTCTGGGGCCTCTTCTCCCTCCCGTTCTCAGCAAGGCAGGGGAACAAGGCAGAGCACAGTTGGAGAAAAGGCTGTCTTGCTATTTTCTAGAGAAGTGGCAACTCCGAGCATCCCTTCCTTACTCCATTCCTCCGTGTTATGGTTTATATATGAAGTCTTGATGCTAGGGGCTGGGAATGGGGAGTTTCCTCTTCGCCTGAGACGAGCCCAGGCTGACTGTGGCTGAAAGTTGTTGTTGCCTCTGAGCACTCTGGAAGCTCTCTGTGACTCCAGTTTATGGGTCTCAGTTGCAGTGGTTTCAAGTGCCTCATTGTAAACCCACGCCCACGTGAGTGTGGCACATACTGAGCACCCACCGGCATTGCAGCCGAGAGGTCAGATTCGATGGATGCGTCACAGAGCAGTGCTCCGAGGCAGACCTGAGGCTGCACAGTGAAGCTTGCACTTGCCCTGCCTTGGCCATATTTATTCTAAGGATAAATGGATCCTTTCAGTCTCCAGGGCAGGAGTCCAGCACCTTTCAGCACCAGTTATAAATTAGTTTAAAGAAGACACTGGTCTGGTCACAGTCTGGCTGCAGGCTGCTCCCCCAGCAGACCCTGGCTGCTGTCTCTCTGCGGGGTCTCCCTTGGGGCATTTGACGAGTTCCTAAGCTGTCTTGCATTTCGTTTTTAGAGTTCCGTGTAGAGCGGACCCCTCTCCCGAGTGCCCCCGTCCTCCCTGAGCTCACAGGTCAGTCCCGCTCATTTCCTACACTCACAAGCTGGAAGGGGAGAAGGGGGCTTTGGGCTATTCCAGCGGTGTCCTGCTCCACAGCCTGGTGCAGTTAGACTGGAAACGTTCTTTATTTCCTCTTCCATCTGTACGAGCTCCATCCAAAGCTGGGGCTGGAAAGATGGAGAGGCAATCAGAGCCATGTATATTGCCTCTGAGAAGGGCAATGCAGGTCATACCAAATGAAGGCATGTAATCGTTAGATGGTGTTTCCTGCTGCTTGCCTCATTTTTAGCCCCTTGCCCCAGGCTGGGTGTAAACCAGATATGGAAAACTGTAGAGAGCAGGGTGACTTCTCAAAGGTCTACAAATGACCTTAACCTTAACCTGCAAGGATGAGATTTGGAGTGCTGGGAGGAGGGAGAGGGTGCGGGGGCACTCCTGGTGGCTCGAGTAATCCCATTTCCCTGTGCAGGAGTGGCTGCAGGGAATGCTCTCCCCACTCCAGGTGGTGCAGCTCCCCAGCTACTCCCACACAGGCTTCCCAGGCAGAAGCGAGCATGGTGGGATTCCACAGTAAAGTCCCGCAGTGCTTGTAGGGAACTGTGGAATGCAATGGGGGCAGAGGACAATTCTCCAGAGACTAGTCCTGGCTCAGTGTCCTCACAATGCAAATACCCTCTGGATCCTCAGCCTCTGGGTTGTCTGCAGTGTTTTCTCTCTAGGTGACGCTCCTTCTGTCTACTCTCCCTTCCATGGCCATGTTTTCCCCAGCTCTGTTGTGTCCATGGTTTCTGTTGTAGAAAAGCAGCTTTCTGTAGCACCCTGCTCCCCGTGTGCCATCTCATTTCTGTGGTGTTCCTCCTCCCCAGCGCTTCCTTGCCTCCACCTGTTTCAGGGTTTGAATCTCTCTGCAGTGGGAGTGGGAGAAAGCTTCCTGGGAAGCTCTCCTGGAATCATCAGTACAAACAGGCTTCAAAGGGGGTTTCTGTGGCATGGAACCATCTTGATCCTCAGGGAGTCTCTGTTCCTGAGGATGCTGAGGTTGGCAGCCACCAATGAACAAACCGCCCCGAGGGAGGTAGGGGGACACCAAATCCTAGCTCCCTCTTAATAAAACCCTTCTCTGACACCATGTATACAACTGCATAAGCACCTGACCACCCACCTCTGAGCCTTTTGGTTGCTAAGCAAAGGAGATGCGAGTCCAGTGTGTATTCACGTGTGTGTTTTTCAGCAAAACCTGTAAAATTTGTAGAGGAACGTTGGTTACTCGGCAAAAGTGCTTTTCCCTCTGAGGTCTGCCCCCGGCTGCACTGTGCCTTTTCCTAGCGGAGGGGCCCGGCTGTCACCAGCGGCTGGGGTGCACCAGGGCTCTGTACAACAAGAAGTTATTAATGCTGCTGTCCTGGCTGGGTGCCATGTTAGCTTACAGTCCTGAGTGTCTCGCTGAAGTACCAGCTGGGGATCGTGGCATTCTTCCCTTCCCGTTACGCTTACCTACTGTTAAACAGTCACTGTGCAGCCGCTTGGCTAGGCCAAGAGCTGTGATTCCCATGTATAGGCTGGAGTTGGTCCCGCGAAGGGCAGGGCCCCCTTCCTTCCTACAAAGGCCCAGCGAGCTGTGCAGCGCTCGAGGGCCCTTGTGCCTTCAAGTGGATGCGTGTGCATAAATGGGCTGCGCTTTGTGGGCTTGGCAAGTGGAACTGAGATGAGGGGATGGCACAAGCAGGGATGATTGCTCCAGCACGCAGGGAGCTAACGTGCAGGTGCTTTGTCATCACAACACAAACCCGGTGTCTCGGTAGATAGACTGCAAAAGCAAGAAGCGTTTTTCCTGGAAAAAGAACTGGAGGCTTTTTGAGAAGTCCTGGCCTCCATTCTCAGTAAATCCATGTTCATTCAGTTGCGTGCTAGGGACTTGAAGCAATGGTGGGGCAGGAGGGTGGCTGCCAGCAGCCTTTCCTCCCTGGAACAGCATCTTTGGGGGTGATGCGAAGCAGCAACATGCTCACGTTGGCCCAGGGCCTGTAATGAGCGGCTAACCCAGATATAAGCCTCGTATGACGTTTGCTTGAAACAGGCTGGTGCCTGCTACTAAATATTCCCTTATAAGCTAGTCTGGGTTTCAGCCTTAACGCGATTGATTTGTTCTGACCTCTTTTTATGGTGCCCTAAACAGAATCACAGTGAATTTCACATTCAAGCATGAAATGCTGACCCAGTCATTTTAAGGGCAAAGAGAAACATACTGGCTAGATGCCTCCTGCCCCGAGGGCTGAATGCCTGTGGCAGTAGAGTTGGGAATTAGAACTGCTACATATAAATTAAGACTTACTGTTTTAATTAAGCCATTTCTAGTTCCTGCTCCCTAGGTATATGTTTCCTGATCTTCTACGATGAACGGCAAGGGGTTGAGCAGTTCCGAAGCAAAACTCGCAGCGAGGAGGATGGTGTGTCTTGAGCAGAGTAGAGAAATAGGGAGAAAGAGGCTATTAAATTGTTATTCAAGAATAGTACCAAGGGAGTGAGAGGAGGGGCTGAGCCTCAGGATGCTGAGCTGCCAGCTGCTGCGTTTCTCCACATTTACAGCCAAAATCTGGACTGTAGCTTCAGATTAACTGCATCCTGCAAGTTAAGTAGCGACAGGATATGTCTGAAATTGCCCACTTCTGGTCCCGCTCTTCCACGTCGTGCCCTCAGCTGCTCCAGGCTGTGGGCTTAGCAGAGCCTGGCTAGTGAGTTCCCCCGGACATTTGCTGTGCAAAAAGATACCAATAAATGCTGGGCCGTGCAATCCCCTGTTGTCATCCTTGCATGTCCTGTGTGATGCACAAAGCTGATACGTCTGCGTGGGCCTGGTGTTTTGCAGCAGGAAATGAAGGCTCCTGTTGAGGAGTTTCCCATGTAGCCACAACGCCCCTGAGATGCCTGTTCCTTCTTTTCCAGCGATCCCCCTCACTGCGTATGGACCAATGGCAGCAGCAGCGGCTGCGGCAGCCGTGGTGCGAGGGACAGGTAACTGCCACTTTCCTCCCCAGCGCGGTGTCCTGTCACTGAGGTTTGCGACGGGGTGCAGGGAGGGGGGTGGGACGGGGTTGCATTTTTGGGATCATCACTCTGTAGTTTTGCTGCCTCCTGTAGGTTCCACCCCGAGTCGCACCGGTGGATTTCTGGGCACCACCAGCCCTGGGCCGATGGCAGAGCTTTACGGAGCCGCCAACCAGGACTCAGGGGTCAGCAGTTACATCAGCGCTGCCAGTCCAGCCCCGAGCACCGGCTTTGGCCACAGCCTAGGGGTGAGTGTTCCCTGTCGGGCTCTGTGCAGGGGGAGGAAGATGGAGAGTGGCACGGCCAGGGGAAGGGGCTGTGTCTCCATGTGGTGATGGAGGTGAGCAGTGGTGGGCAGCCCCCTCTCAGCCCGCAGTTTGCTTTCTGGTTAAGAAATGCCACCTGCCACAGCATCTGTCATGCCACCGCTGAGCCCTAGACCACGGATGGATGGTGCAGGATGCAGCAGTTCACTTAAAGCCTGCATTCCTGGGCTCTGCTGGCTCTCCCTGACCACCACGCGAGGTCCTGATGTCCATACCTTTCCCTGGTCTGGCTTAGACTTTCCAAGAGCCTGTCTCAGCTCTGACGCAGTGTCCTGCAGGGCGATGTGCTCTTTAGACCTGGCACCTGCAACTGAAACCAGCTTTCCCAACATCTGAGCCATGACTGAATTTGTTGTAGTAGTAATTTTCCTTCACTTTTCTTTTGTTTGCTTAAGAGTTGGGTTTTAACTCTTTCTTTGCAGGGTCCCTTGATTGCAACAGCTTTCACCAATGGGTATCACTGAAGCTGGGGACCAAGGAGGCAGGAGGTAAGACAGCTTCGAACAGGAACGGGTAACGAGAGGAGTGAAGTTCTGAGCTGGTCCCTGTGCTTGGGCTCTCAGCAGGAGCTGTGGATGCCGCTGTGAGGTTCCCCAGCCTGTGGGAGGGGTCCTGCGGCCAGCCTGGGGCTCTCTTTTGCACCAGAGGCTTGGCAGGTTGGCTTCCTACCTCGCGCTCCCTGACTGGGAGTGCTGTGGAGAGATCACTTAGTGTCTGGACACAAAGGGGAAGGAAATAGGAGCACTGACAGAAAGAGGAAAGGTCTGCAGGGTTGACCAGAATCACAACCCAGTGGTGAGCCTGAGACACAAGCTTGGCTCACCTGTGCGGCTGGGGAAGCCTCCCCTGTTGCAGCTGGTTGTTCTGACTGCTGCTGAGATTGCTGTCCCTGGGGAACAAGGTTTTTCCTCTCCTGCCTGGGAGATGGGCAGAAGGAAGATCTGAGGTTGGTCAGTTCTGTTTCTGGTCCTCGGATGGGCCTGAGAGGGAACTGGTGAATGGTCTCCGTTTGCTTTGCAAACGTGGCTGAAGTTAGCTGGCTTAAAACTAAAAATAAAAGAATGCCTAGCTTTTCAAAATGGAGGGCAAAAACTTGCGGGGAACAGTGGCCAGACAGGAGCCCATGGCAGCCTGGCAGGGCTGCACTGAGCTGAGTGCTGGAGAAACAGCTGAACCCCGCTGTGTCACAGGCCTCCTGTGAACCAGAAGTGCCACAGGTGCGGGCAGGCAGGCTGCACAGCGTGCGAGGCCTTGTTTCGCAGGCCTGCGTGTTGCCATTAAAGATAGAAGCATCTCTGCCATGCCCCGTCACTCTGCCAGTGAGGTGCAGAGCAAGTCCGCGTTGGGGCAAGTTTGGGTATCGTGTATTTCTGTCGGATCACACCGGAAGAAAACCTCGAGAGAGAAGCTGGTGGTTGTTCTAGATCCTGTCCCATCCCTCCCCTGCTGTGTCCCGCAGATTCCCCAGTGACCTAACCGAGGAGAGCGGCTGGAGGATCTGGTGAGCCTCGGGGGATGAGCCAAGGTTACCTTTTTCTTGAATCAAACTGCACACTGCCGGCTGGCTGCCAGGCTCCTGCCGCCCTGCCCTGATCTCTCCCTTTGACCAGACCACACTGGACTGAACCCAAGGAGATCATCTCGCTTTCATACTAACCACCGACGGTTTACGCTTCCCCCCTCCCTGCCCCCAGCCCACCAGTTCTTCTTTTATTTATTTTATTAGCTGTTAGTTTTATTTTTTTATTTTATTTTTTTATCTTTTTTTGGGGCTACCCCTTCTTTTTGTTGTTTGCTCTTTCCCGAGCTAGTAGACATATTTTATGAATTGGCTTTGTGATTGTGTTAGGTAGTTTTTATTGAGGAGTATTTTTATTTGGCTTTGAAACTGTTTTGAATATTTTCAACTCTGTTGTTGTTGTCGTCAGTGTTTTTAAAGCACGGTATGTAACAAGAATGCAGTTCTGAAGGGAAGAAAGAGACACAGAGAGAGCAAAGGCTGAGAGGAACTGATGTATTTCTATTTTTTTTAAAGAAACTGTTTTTAATTGTTTCTGTTTTGTAAATGTGAGGCTTTGAAAAGTGTGAAACTCCAAGGATCCGAAAATGTTGGACATCGCTATGGAACAAAACAAATGTATATTTTGCTAAGTGAAAAACACTATCCTTACAGCTGAAAGAATTTTTTTTCCTAGGTTTAGTTTTACGTGGGGTTTTCTTTTTCCTCCTGTATAATATGTAAATATCGCGAGCTGAACCTGGCTGCCGCCTGCAGCCTGGCTCCAAGGAGCAGCTCCAGGTCCTGGACTTGGTGCCGCAGTGTGAGCAATACTCTCCAGCAGAATCCTGACAGGACTCCGTTCTTTTTTTGTACACCTTTTACTGTAAGATTTTAAGACCTCTGATGAGATGAAAGGGGGTGGGTGGGGGCGGGGGTGAAACGTACCGGCCATCGGCTGTTTTGCTGAGCGGGTTAAAGCTGCTTCCAATCGCTCGATGTACAGACTCCATCACTGGGCTCCGTAGTGCCAGCGTCTGGTTTGGCTTTAGGTGAAGGGCTTTACGCCGTTGCTTGTCTTGGTTACTTTGAAAGGAATTCACTCTCCAAACACTATCGCTTGCGTCAAGATTTCCTGGGAAAGGGGATCCTCCTCCGGAGGTGAGGGTATCAGAAGGGGTGTTGGCCAGGGCCAAGGGGAGATTTGGGTGGTTGTTCTCTGAAGGGCAGGGCGCTGGGTTGGGGAGTCATTAACAGGGGAGAAAAGCATTAGGGTGGTGATTTGGGGGCGGGTTAAGGGCTTCTCAGGGATTATATGACTTATAGAATTGCAGCTTCCCGTTTGCTTTACTCTGTGTTCTGAAGACTGTGGGAATTTGTCTGTTGTCCTCTGTGTGGGTGATCTGGTCCCTTCTCCAGAACCTGCCGGGGCTTCCCCTGGCACGGTCCGGGCCCCTGCTAACAAGCCGACTGCCAGGGGAAGCCTCCGGCAGGAGTACACAGGGCAGGTTTGGGTCTGGATTTCAGTGAACCAAAGACCTTGTTAAGGGGGGTGATTAAGCCTTTTATTAAGATGCAGCCAAACTCTTTTCCCAGGGAAATAACAGCTTCATCTTAAGTTTTAAGAATCATTCCCTCTCTTCCCCCAAACTAAGCCCCTGTGAGGGAGAGGGGCGTTTAGAAAAGGACTGGGAGGGCCACAGTGCCTGCAGGGCCCTTCTTCTCTTCCACCCCTGCCCCGTCTGCTGGAGCTTGTCCTGACCTGGGCGATGTGTTTGGAGAGTTCTGTTTAGGTAAGAGGGTACTTAACAGATCAGTACTGAAAACACAAAGCAATAATTTTTGTTACTGAGACAAGAGTCTGTATGTCTGTTTTTTTAAATATTTCCTAATTAAAGAAGAGCTGCATTTTATTGGGTTTATTTTTATTCTATATACTTCAAATTTGGGTCTGCGGACAGCGCTTTCCTCCCTCTTGGTATATGCGCTGAACTGCTTCCGTGCCCCCTCCAGACATCCAAGGCCAGCTGTGCTGCTGCTGGGCTGTGATTCACTCTCTGGCCAGTGCTGCCACTGCCTGGAGGCTGGGGCTCCGGTTTCAGGGTGGGCATTTTTTTTAAAAGAAATAAAGCTGTGTTTTTAAGCCAGTAAGTTATTACACTCCAATGTTCTCTCCACACCTGTAACCCTTTTTCCAGATTTCAGTTTTAAATTCCTAATAAATTATTTGAAAACTGTCCTTTTCTGTCTTTATTTGGGGGTGGGAGATTTGCAAATGGAGATTTCAGGTCAACTTGGACCTGGCAGGAGTCGCATCCTGCCATTACGCTAAAACCCCAGGCAGGGCTCTGGCTCTGTGTTCTCCCAGACTTTGGCAGTGGCCCAGTTTATAATGTGAGGCAGATCTGGTTTTAATGAAGATCGTGTCTCTCTGTTACAGAGGTTTTGTATACATATTTGTAGGTTCAAGAAAGGAGGAGAGAGTGCGGTGCTTCAAGTTTGGCTCAGATGCTCTGGATTCAATGACTGGTGGACCAAGGAGGCTAGATCTAAGAAAGTAAAATGTGGAGATGGGAAGAAAAGTCCTTAACAGACAAGACTACAAGAGAAAGGTGAATTCTAACAGTGAAATGGTAGGGAACCCGATGTAGCAGGTCTTCATTATAGAGAATTCTTAAAAATAATCTAAGGTTTAAGCCTGTTAAGTTTAGGAACCAGTTGTATGTTGGAATCTCCTCATGAGCATACCAAGGACATACCGAGGACCAGCAGTTTTGTACGCAGCACAGGTTGGGGGAAACCAAAAATAGTATCAGTGGAAAATTCTTTACCCTGCTGGGATTTTTCTCATGAGGCACTCTTGTAATGCTCACGTGCTCACTTTCCCACACTCGGTGATCCTCTTGTTGAATTAAAATGTATGAAATCCAAGATAATGACAGTATTTTTGATTTGTGACTTAAAAAGGCCAGTTTATTGGAAGTTTTCTTGGCAACATCAATAATAAATCAGACATTGAGAACTGAGGAAAAACAAACTACAGAGTCTTAAGGTTCACAGGTAAGAGAATGGAGAAATAATTTAAAAAAGAGTAAAAGTGACCAAAGTAGCAAAGGAGAAAGAGAACACTTAAATGGATATTGAAGGGAAAGTCAGCTGATTGATCTGTGGGCAAAGGATTAAATTACTTTTTCTGAACTAACTGTGGTACAGACTGTCCTTTACACCAGCCTTTAATGTTCGTTCAATGTTCTCACTGTTAGGACACGAGAATCTTGAATCTAACTCGGTGTCTTTAGCTGATCTGCAAGTCGGGAATCCCAGAGAATCAGAGAGCTTGCGAGAGCTCAGAAAGTCGGAATGGTTCTGGTTGTTCATCAGCATGTCTACCTTTAGCTGGATGTCCTATGGCTCTGTCAACATCCTATGGATACTATGGGCACCCTGACATAGTTTCAGCCACTATGAGGGGGAAGTGGTCCTCATCGTCCCTTACAGAAACACATACCTGAACCTACTGACGGGTCTGAACCTTAAGCTGCCTGAATAAGCGCTCTAGTATATTAGGCTGTTGCGGAAAGGTGGGCTTTGCCTTTTCTTCTGCTCTTAAATACTGAAGGCTTGCTTGGTGCTTTAGAAATAAATGCAGGCTCTTACTATCCAGTGAGCAATCGAGGATCTGTATCTTGAGTGTGTAAAAGTCCCAAACCTGTAGCCCTGACAGTGTTAGAGCCTCTGGTGTCAGAACATGAGCGCAGTGTTTTGGACTTACCCCTGTCTGACTCCAGGAAGCTTTGTCTTACCCATTTTTTGATCTTATTTCAGGGGTCCCAACTCACCTCATGCCTTAGCATAGAGAACCAAAGGGTCTAACTGAGTTCTGCTTTGGTGCTGGAGAAAGACAAACTGCTGTCTCTAAGCTAGTGAAGTCTGCTGTGTATGTTGAAACTTCCAAGCCCAGTTCATTTCCAGTGTTAACTCCCTTAAGGTCAGACACTATTCCTTGTTTAAGCCAGGCACAGAGGCTTTCCAGGTTGCTCAGCTCCTGTTTTTCGACTAATAGTACCTATTCTTCCTGCATGGTTTCAAAGTAAAACAAACAGCTTGAATTTTTTTTCAGTTCAGCTCATACCAAATGGCCATTTGGGAAGAGTGGAGGACCTGTACACTATTCTCTGAATTAGGCCAGGAGAATCTATGGAGAGATACAGGATTAATGATAATTAGGATACCATAAAAAGAGGATGCCAGTATTAGTAGAATGGGTATTAATGTGCCAGCAATTTCCAACACAACTACCACACTGCTCCTATTTTTTAGTAGAGAGCCCTTAAAATTGTCCAGATCTTTCAGGCTGGCTTCTAATAGTGGCATTAAAATAATTTAATAGCAAAAATCTAGAGAGCAAATACTTGCCTTCCTGTCTTTCAGAGATTTAGCTCCACTGGCCTTCAACCGATTGAAGAATTCTGCATTTAGTAACATAAATACTGGCTTGTTTATCTCATATCTATGTCAAGGTGAGCTTGTTGTATAAAGAGCTCTGCATTTTCTTTAGCAGCAGTCTGTCAAGTCCTCCAAGGATGAAGTCCCTGGCTCTGCTTTTCCTGCTGTCTGGTGCGTAGGTGGCACTGCCCCCCAGCACCCCCCTGGACTGGTAACGCCGTGCCTAACTCCAACCTTTGTGTCTCTCCTCAGTGGGCGCAGCCAGCGCTGCTGTCTCACCCAGGGCCGTGTGGGAGTTTCGCAGCATGCTCAAGTGCACCATCCCGGACAGCCATCCTCTGCTGGACTTTGCAGACTATGGCTGCTACTGCGGCTTGGGAGGCAGTGGGACACCAGTGGATGAGCTTGACAGGTTTACAAGACTCTGCTTTTACAAACCTCTTTCCTTGCTTCTGCTTTCATGGTTCTGCACACCAGCTTCCTCTCAGCTGGCTCTGCCTATAAACATTCACAAAACACTTCGGCTGCTGTGAATGAAGCTTTCTTTCAAAGACCAATTCAAGGAAAAATGGTGGTGTAGTATCACCCCTTGACACCTTATTACTAAGATAAAATATAATCCAAACAACTTTGTTTTCTCTCCCGTGGCAGCTAGGCTGCATTCGTTCCAACTTTTTTCTTTTGCAGCAGTGCTGTGCCAGCAGCCCAGGTGCAGCTCTGAGCACATGCTGCCCGGTGCTCGACCACCAACACGTGCAGGGCTGAGCTGCAAAATGCTAAGAAGTGGTTTGAGTAGTTTAGAGATCACATGAGACTGGTAGCCAAGATGCAGTGAATTGTGTCAGCTGTTAGCTCTTCCACTACCAGGCACTGACAGGGAGCATAGGGTGAATCCTTTTTTGCTTTCCCTGCGCACAACAGTGAACTCTGTGAAGATGCTCCAGTAAGTACACGTGTACCAGACAGCTCTTGGACCATTAGCTGGCAGATCTGTGTCCCTCTGAGGTCTCTTGTTTCTGTTCTCTTATCACTGAGTATCTTTTTGTTGTTGTTCAGTGTCCGCAATACTAGTGTATTTATGTGTCTTACAGGTCAGCTGAGATTGCACTTCTGTTATTTTTTGACCTGTTCCTCCTTGTTTGTCAGGTGCTGTCAAGTCCATGATGAGTGCTACACACAGGCAAAGAAACTGAAATCATGCACGTTCCTCCTGGACAACCCCTACACAGAGGTGTACAAATTCAGCTGTTCCAACGGGCAGATTACGTGTAGCAGTATGTCCACTTCCACATCTCTTTGCTTCAGATGTTACTCCAGTCTCTCTTCTGAAGGAACGGGGCTGCGTTACACTGGATGCCTCTGTGGCAGGAAGGCGCAGTGCAAGTCACTGCTGGGGGGGGGGGGGGGGCAGTTGTTAGAAACAGGGCACCCCACAGGCACCAGAGCAAATATTCTCCATATACCACACAGTTTAAAATTTATGGAAGACAGGGTATTGCAGTACGTAGGGAAGCATGTCCCCTCTTCATAGGATTGCATCCCTGTGGTACTTTTCTGGGAGTTGCTTTAATGGCAGTACCGCAGAGAGCAGCACGCTAATTGGGGAGAGTTAACGCAGCTTCTGCCTGGGCATCTCTAATGTAACGGTGGAGCTTTTATAGGGCTCTGAATGGAGATAAATAGCAGATAGGCTGGCAAACAGAACGGAAGGAAGGAAGGAAGGAGCGAGCGAGCACAGAGATTGCTGGGCGGGAGCAGAGAGTTCTGGGGCCAGGGGGTTAGCGGGAAGCACGTAAACCCCCAAAATGACGGCAGCGGTGAAACGCCTATGCCCTGGCAGCAGAACCGCTTGCCTGAGTCGCTGCCATGCCCAGTGAAGGAGCCGCGGGATCCGACCGCTCCCGCTCTCTTTTCCAGGCAAAAACGACGAGTGCGAGACGTTCATCTGCAACTGCGACCGCACCGCTGCCATGTGCTTCGCCAAGGCGCCCTACAATCCCGAGCACAGACAGCTGGACACCAAGAAATACTGCAGCTAGTCCTGCTCCTGTCCCTCGGGGCGGCACCGGGCCCGCGGCGGCCTGTCACTAATAAACGCCTTGCAAAGACCCGCCGCCTCCCGCCTGCTCCCTGCGCCGCGCTGAGGGGAACGGCGGGCGGGCGGCGTGGGCGGGGCCGGGGTGGGAGGGGAGCAGAGGCTCCGCCCCCTCCTCCAACGGGCCATTGTGGCGCGTGCGGCACGACGGCCAGCGCGTTCTTTGATTGGCCCTTGGAAGTGGCGGGGGGGCGGGGTCTGGGAGGGCACGCCCGGACGGCGCGGGCGCGAGGCCGCCAGCAGCCCCGCTGTCTGCCCTCAGGTAGCCGCGGCGTGAGGGGGGACTGTGGGGCAGGTCGTTCCTTCCTGGGTTGCCTCACGGCGGCCCTTTCGGCCCTGCTGCCCTCCTGGTGAGCGCGGAGGGGAGGTGCTGCTCCTCAGGGTGCCCACAGGTTGGCTACAGCGTAGCTGTCCCTCTCGTGGGTGCGTATCCCTCGGGGTATGGCAGCGTGAGGGGGTTGAGCCATTTGTCTGGCTGTTCGCTGCTCTGAGAGACCCACATGTGCTTACCTTGAGGAGGCCTTCTCCTGCCTAGTGCTGTTGCTGGTCCGGAGCTGTAGGGGAAGAGGTAACATTGGCCTGGTAGTCAGGGGATGGCAGGGAGCTTCTCTGAAGGATGGTATCTGCCCCAGTTTTCCTGTCTTGACAAGGTCCTGTGCCAAAGCTTCCACCCTGACTTGGTGCTATGATGCTACAGAGGCAATTTTACTGGCAGAGGCTCTCAGGAGAGTGTTGGTGAGCTCCTGTGGCGTCCTTGTTTGCTGGCAGGGCGGGAGGAAGGCCCTGGTTCATCACCCGAAAATAGCTCTCTTGCCACCACCAGCTGGAGTAGAGCATACAACCTGCCCTGTCATCTTTGATCAGGTACAGAATGGAGATCTTGGATGAGTTTGACAACGAGTATCCCCTCAGAATATCATTTTGCAAGCTGATTTCCTTAGAGGACTTTGAGGAGCAGTCTTTGTCCTACACTCGGCAATGCCTGCATGAACTGTACTTAAACATGGAGCAGAACCCAAGGATCTGCGAGAGGGCTTTGAGAAAGCAGAAACAGATGGAGAAGGAAGAAGCTGGCTTGATATCTTATTTGAAGGTACTTGCATGACCTTCCTAGTGAAGGTCACTGGATCTTTGAGGGTATTAGGATAATAATAATGTGATAGGATGGTGAATTACATTTTGTTCTTTTTCTTAAAAAAAGAAAAGAGTGTGTGTGTGTCTCAGCCAGATACTCCATCTTAAGGTAGATTGAGTCCTAGTTTTGTACCAATATTTGTTGATTATTTTTCCTTGGGTGTTGATGTAGGTGAATTTTCTGGAAACATTGAGCTCTTGGGGTCCTCCACAGAAATCCAGAGGATCCTGGATGCAGTCCCATCATATGGCTAAGATGAATCATTCCTAGGGCTAGAAGTGCAAGATGAGGTCTCCTGTCCTCACACACTAGCTTTGATTCTGAAATTATTGTTTGCAGAGCAGTAAAGGTCCTAAGTAATGCAAATGTTACTGAAATCCCTTTGTAGTGATGATAAATCCCAAAGTAAAATAGCATCACTATCTAGAAGAAACACTGTACTTTTGAGCTATATCATCACAAGCAGGGAAGAGAGCTGAGGTGCAGTTGGAAGCATTTCAGAATTTGTTGGTATAAATTTTCCCTGTAGTAGGAACTCCCTAGATTTGAGGTGAGCAGTATATCTACTGCTGGCATCCAGCATTTGGGTCATGCTAGTATTCTCTAGATAAGCACAATAGATAGATGAAGGCACCAATTCATTCTATATCTGTCTTACTCCATACAGATTTTTATAAGCCTGCACTTATGTTTGGTCCCTTGATCATACTTCTTGTTTACATGCTGCTTTGGTGCTGTGAAAGACCTAACAGTAGATTTAAACAGTCCCCTGAGTGAGCCCAATATATAGGGAATTGTTGTGGTTTAACCCCAGCTGGTAATTAGGCACCATGCAGCTGCTTGCTCACTCTGCCCCCCCCCCCCCCCCCCCCCCCCCATGGGACAGGGAGGAGAATTGGGGGGAAAAAGTGAAACTAATGGGTTGAGATAAAGACAGTTTAATAGGAAAGAAGAAGAAGAGAATAATAGTAATAATGCTAAAAGAATATGTAAAACAAGTGATGCACAGCACAGTTGCTCACCACCTGCTAACCAATGCTCAGCTAGTTCCTGAGCCATGTCAGCCCTCCCTGGCCAACTCCCTCAGTTTATATACTGAGCATGACATCACATGGTATGGAATACCCCTTTGGTCAGTCTGGGTCAGCTGTCCTGGCTGTGCTCCCTCCCAGCTTCTTGTGCACCTCCTCGATAGCAAAGCATGGGAAGCTGAGTATAAACACTGCTTAGCAACAACCAAAGCATCAGTGTGTTATCCACATTATTCTCATCCTAAATGCAAAACGCAGCACTACACCAGCTACTAGTATGAAAATTGATTCTATCCTAGGTGAAACCAGGATAGGAATCTTCCCGCATGATGTGAGGTGGCAGGCCCAAGGTGATGGCAGAGGCAGGGGGAGTTGAAGGGGTTGTACTGTTGCAAAATTCCTTTTTAGGGCTTTGAGGAGCATTGTGAAAAGCAGAGTCTAAGAGCAGGCCAGTCTTGAATGGACTGACTTACTGCCAGCTTACGGGGAGTACTAAGAGTAGGTGAAGATCTCCTGCCGTGCTGGTCTGTATTTCTATTCCAAGACCAGAAACAGAGAACCTGAGATACAAGGTATCCCTGTGCTCAGCAAGCAGGGGAGCGCTGAAGCCCTATGCAACACCGCAGCCATTGCAGCTGACGTGTGAAATGCTGGAGGGATGGTGGCTCTGTGGGCTTATGTTGCAGAAGTGAAGTCTCAGCGTCTTATCTTCCTTTTCTCTATTGTTGTTTTCTAGGCCAAGATTTTTCAAGCTCTTCAGGGAGAGCTGAATTACTCTAACTATATGGGCATTGCAGAGATGAAGGAGAAAGTACTCCAGCTGAGACAAGACATGCAGAGAGCAAACAACTATGCTTATGGTAATGACCATGTTTCAGATTCCGTTTGGGCCTGGAGACCAATACGAGATGTTTGTACTGTTGCTGTTCCTCTCAGGCTCAGCTTTTCTTCTTCTCTGCCACTGTCTAGTTAGTGATGCAGAAGGGAAAAAGTGCTGAATGTGGTAATTGGGTATCTTTCCTTGGTGGGAAGTGAGAGGACAGAGGGCTGCACAAAGAATTGTAGAGACCATCTGAATCTGGAATAGTGGTTTTAAACCCCAGCTGGCTAGACTCTGCCTTTCACCTTCCTAAAGCGGTTTTGTTCCTGATCATTCAGGAAAGATGTCGGGGAGAATAGTGATGCTGTTTATCTACTATCTCTTTCATGCTTTTCCTCAGTAGACCTCAGAATACCTTACAAAAAGGCATGGGCCACAGTATTATGTCTATTACATTACGGAAAACAGATGCAAAGAGGCGAAGTGGCTTTCTGAATGTCACAGTGTGACTTCTGGATTGTTAAAGGACTGAGAATTCACTCTGGTCTCATCCTTTCCAGCCTAGTGCCCTGTCCCCTGGGCAACACTACCAAAGTTTTCTTCTTTGCTTTGAATCTGCTGTGTGCCTGTTGGCTATGCTGTTGCCTCTGGGGCTGGCTGCCCCAGAAATTAAGAGACATAAAGAATATGCATCTTTCAAAGCAGAAATGTCTGTTACAATAGATGGGGGAACATTTCTGAGTGAGTAATATTCAGCATTTCAAAAACACCTTTTACTGCCTGAGTGTTCCACAAACAAGATACAGAAAACAACACATACAGTGATGGGTTTTGCATTAAACCCTTCCCGTTTAATTGAAAATATTACTTTGACTTCCTTTTCAGAGCGAGAACTTACTGCTCTTGAAGTCAGTATCAAAACTCCCTTAAGTGAGGAGAGGAACTGAGGTCCTTGTTTGATATTTGCCGCTCTGTCTCCAAGCTGAATGCCTGATTTTTGGTTTCCAGACCATATAGTGGGTATATATGGGCCTGTACAGAAGTTATACAATTATTCCTGTTCAGCACTGACTGTTCCTGTAGTTTGGTGTCACTGGGGGCAAGGCCCTTACGGAGCAATAAATCAGATCCTGTGTGGTTCATACGCCAGCTGTTGCTGAGCTGCTTTTTCCTCCTTCTGTCTCCTCTCTGTGGACTGTTGAAGATCCCTCCCTGCTCCTGTGGTGTGCATCATTGGCCTGCAGCTCCATGGACACCACCTGTGTGCCCTGATATGAGGAACTGCGCTACTTATAATGTGTGTACACCACCAAAAATCTCCTGTAGCCCACCAAACTGTAGTTTGGGACTAGCCAACCCTTCTGGGCACGGAGAAGTCTGTTATGTGCAGAAATCCTGCAAAGCCAGTCACTCTGCTCTGCTGGTGTCAACTGAAATAACCAGCTATTAAAGAGAGCGCTCCACAAACTCTGCTGTGTGTCAGGTCTCCATGGCTGGGCCTACTCGTGGGATGCTAAGGTTCTTGCTGTTGGTGTAGGAATGTGGATCCATATATGTCTCTTACCCTATTTTATTGTGGAGAGTGGTTCTTGAAAGACAGATAGAGTATGGAGATCTGAACAAGGCTCAGAATACTTTTTTTCATGGTAATTTTGAGAGACCAGTGACTGTTTATTGAGGATTGGAAGACAAAAACTTTACCCAGCCTGCCTCTGATGTTTTCAGTGACTTTCTGGACTGTGTGAGACTGTTCATGTCTACTAAAACATGCCTGGCAGAACTTGTTCCCAGAACCAGACACTGTTTTGCCACCTGGAGAGAAAAAAAGCAGGTTCAATACCACTGTATACAAATATGGTCTTTCTGCTGCGGCTGTTTGTACAGCGGTTATTTGCAGTACAGTGGACAGCATGCAATTTATCCTAGCTTAATAGACGGGAGAATTCAGAGAACTGAATGTAGGTGGAGAGTGTTACAAGCGAGGGAGCAGAGATGATGGCTTGCAACAGAGTGTGTACAAGGACAGGTCTTGAACCTGACTTCTAGATGTGAGGGCTTGCTGAGCAAATGCTTAGATGCTCAGCTGTCTGTGCCCCACTGAGCTGAACTGCATACTTCTGTTTTGAAAGAACCTAAATGTTCAGTTGATTTAATTGCTCTGTCATGCATCCTTACCTCCTTGAACTGCTGTTGTCTCCTGGCAGTGAGGATGAGGTGCACTCCCAGTTGATCATAGGCTATTTGTTCTCTGTGACTATCACGTGCGTCCCTCACACCATATCTGCATGAGGGAGGTGGGTAAAAGGCGGGTAAGAGGAATTTCTGCTCCCTTCCCCAGTACACCAAGCAGTAGTGTTGCTGTGGTGACCAGTAGGGCAACTATTGCCCACTCCAGTTCTTCTGCATCCCAGTAGTATGTGCCATAAAAGGAGGGCAAGGCCGCTTCTGTCCATTATGGGTAGCTATACCTCCTTCCCGAAATGATTCACCTGCTAAATACTGCGTGCAAGCGCTGTCTTGTTTCTGTAGCTGCGAAGTAGTGGTATTGTGGGTTTGGTAACAGCCTAAGAGTATTTAGTAGATTACTTCAGCAGAGGGTTAAGTGTAATAGGACAAGCTGGAAAGGCCCTGGGGTGTTACTGGGTTCTGGTCACTGGAGGGTGTTGTGAGAGGAGTGGTTCAGCTCATATCCTTCTGAAATGCCCCTTCTGCCTTGCTTGCTGCTCCCAAATGTTTCTCACCATGGGAACTGCAGAAGGAGCTCAGAGAAAGCTCCAGAAAGGTGGCTGGTATTCTGTGGTCTTTTTTGGTTTTTTTAGAATATATTACCCCAGATCAACTGTTTTGCTGTTGGATATGTTGGATACAGTACCATATGTCCCTCTTTTTTTTTTCTTATCATCACCTGAGCAGAAACCACTTGCTGCAACTGCAAGTTTCTATAGGAGAAATGTATTCACTTGCTTTGCAAGACATTGGATTTATCTTCCATTTTGCAGGGCATCACTAAAACTTATTTACTGGATTTTTTGGGTGGTTTTCATGAACCACAAGCTCCATGTTTCATCACCCACTTTAAAACAAGTTTTCCTCTTTGATAAACTCTTCACAGCCCCAAATTTCCCTCTAACTGAAAGAGCCAATCACCATAAATCTGGGAAAGCTTTAGGAATTGTCTTCAACCCATTTGCTGGTATGCAACTCAATAAATGGAGGTTATTTTTCCCCTTCATGCTAAGCTGTGAAAACACATCAAAAAGCATTTCCTTCTTTTCTCTGCTCCAATGGTGTTTTCCCCAAGCAACAAAGGGACTCATCTTAGTGAGAAGGCAGCCTTCATCCCACTTGTGTGATAGCCGTAATTTCCTGAGGATCCTCCAGGTTTCCTTTCCTGCAGGCACAGCTTCTTTACTACAGTAGTAGTAGGTGCACAGAGAGATGAGAGGCCTCACTGCAGCCATGGCCAGTCCTGTGCACAGGAGTTGATTGTTAAACCCAATTAAGTTCTGTCATGCCAAGTGCTAAATAGGGGAGGGTATAATGTGATTTTTGTTGTATGCCACCTGCTTGAGGGAGAAGCCAAGCACTGCTGCTCTCCCACCAGCAGCAGTTTGTGTCAGACAATGAACTCTGGAGCACAGATTGACTTGTTGCAGATATTCAGTCTTTAGAATTAAAGTCCAGTTGGATTTTCTTCTCCTCAGCTCTTGCCAATGTGAAGATGTAGGATCACACTGGAATCTGTGGGTCATCTGGATGCAGCATGTGTCTAAATCTTTCTATACGATTCTTTTTTGCAAGAGTCTTCTGATAAAGGAATAGCAGAATGTCCCAGAAATCCTCTTATATTAGCAAAAAGGCACCATTTCTGATTTGCATATGCTGAAGCTGCATATGTTGTCTGGGTCTTGGCAAGGGCAAGCAGCACTTAGGTCATTCACTCAAAACTGCTTGCCTGTAGTGTGTAAAAGTCACAGCTCTACATCATGAGGGCCACTAACACAAAATGCTTTTTCCTTTTATTTTTTTTCTTTCTTTTTTTGCCTCCTCTTATTTTTAGCCTTAGTTATTGTTACCTGCTTGCCTAATTGTACTGGCAGGGTGAGCGGGTATGAATTTCTTACTGTCTGTGTCCCCTGCATCACTTCCTGTATCTATCAGGACTTGGGTGCATAGGTGACAGAACGTTCAGCTGTGGAGCCCCTGTTGGGGACCCTTGCAGTTAGAAAAGCTCACAGGACCGATACGATAGGAGGAAAGGGATTAATGGGCTACTTTGTGATGGTATTCCAAATGCATTATCCACCTCTTTTTTTTAAGGCTCCGACCAAACAAATCGAAGCTGTTTAACAGCCCATGTAGCAGAATTTCCTGTCCTTACAGAAAGCAAGCATCAGCCAGGGGAAACCTGGCGTCTGAAAGATATTTTCACAGTATCTATCAGTGATGATAATGGCCAGACCAGTAGGACTGGAGAAACAGAGTCCTCTGTCGTAAATTTACTCTCTCATCACTATTATCTTTTCTGTAATGTAAAAACACAACCGCTGAGGCCAAGTTAATTCAGCTCTCAAAAGCCTTGCACTGAGACACCATAGAGGATGGCTGGGGGTAGTGATAAGAAATTCTGACTTCAGGTATTTGGCTGAGACCCTCCTCATTCCTTTTCCATTGACCCCAGACAGCCTCCTAGAACTGTTGCTTTCAGTTGCCGTTTACCTGGGGCTGCTCTAGGACACGTTATGTGAGAGAGAGACTCCATCTGTCCTGCCCAAGCCCCAGGTTTTGAATGAATGGACTGAGGAAACCAATAAGTTGGCATTCATTTGAATTTTTTTTTTCTCTCTTTGCAGCTGCAAAGACTGGGAAAGGGCAACATCCAAGGGGGAAGAAGCACACTCTAGAAGGTAGACTTAGTTGTCTTCACTCCAAGGTTCCTGAACCTCCCAAGTTCACCATGCCCAGGGTCTTCGGTCCTTTTCCAGAAGTCGTGAATAAGCAGGTTAGTCAGTAGGAGGAATCTGGCAGTAAGATGGGGGAGGCTGTGCTTACACCATACCCATCAGGCACAAGTCCTCTGGGCCATCTGCAGTCTGTGCTGCCCTCTCTGGAGCACAGTATGTGAAATACCTCTCTTGGGCTGCGGGACTCAATTACAAAGTTTGCTCTGAGAATTTGCCCAAAAACAAAGATGAGATTTGCCAAATGGGAATTAGCTTTTATTTGCTTTGGGTAACTCCAACCCCACTTTAAGAAGAGTGGCAGAAAAATCTGTTACAAGGCACTCCCAGTTCCTCTATCCAAACCTCAGGAGCTTGTCCTAGTAGGAACAGCTGTAAGAAAAAAGGAAGAGCACAAGCTGTTGATTCAGCTAATTTCATGGTAAAAACCCCTGTCCTTGTGCTGTTGTCTGATGTGTACTTTGCCACCCATAGGTGGGCAGAGCTACAACTTCAAGCCCTGGTCTGAAATACTGGTGGACTGGTCTAACAACAGCGAGCCAGAAAAGGTAAGAGAGGATTGAATCATGTGGAGGATAAGGCTGGCTTGAAGCAGACAAGGTAGATAGAAAGGATCCACATTTCCTTCCTGATGATGAGGGAAGACGACCCTGCTCAGGCTCTCTAACACTTTCTTAGTTTTAGCCAGTAACACAAAGATTATCATCCTTTTGTTTAGTCTTTTAGGAACAATATTTCTCCCCTTTTAAAACCCTCCTCCCTTGCAAATTCTGCATAGGCTGAGAGAATAAAGCTGAACACTAGGTCAGTTCTTTTACTGAGTTTATTGTTTTCCCACAGCATGGCTGATTCACATCCTATATTGCTCAACACTGGAAGTTTCTATAATTCCCTGATAACTACATCACTAAGCTGAGAAACATGAACTTCTCAGAATAGGTTTTTGCTAGCTACCTGCAATGACACAGTTATCTTCTGATAGCTGTCATCTCTCTGCATTGCATCGTCCCACACAAAGAGTCCCCCAGGAGTGACAGGAGAAGGTGTCAATTAGCATTAGAGTGATGCAGATCTGGCTTTTGGTATAGGAAGTTTAGGCTTTCTCTGGCCTTGCTCAGTTGAGTGAACTTACTTCTCAATGGTATCTTGGGGAACATATTAAGAGGTGAAGTGCTCTGATCCTGCTCTAAAATAAGTCAGTTTTAGTAGTGCTGGATCAGCTTAGCAGGAAAAAAAAAAAAGTAACTCCTTCATCTCAGCCTCGTATACTTGTTGTATGTTCATTAACATATAGTAATAAACCATGCACAGGAAATTTACTGTAAATGTTCGTTTACTGTAAGTCATTGTCCTAGTGACTTAAAAATATATAATCAGTGGATGGTCAGGGTAACATGACTCATTTATTAGTGATGCTGAAGAGACACCCTGACTCCTCTCCCGCAGGCTCCGCTGCTGAACTGGAGAAGAGGCAGGGTTAGATGTGGGAGTTTTAGGTACCTGTCACATTGCTAATGCCAAGCCCTCACTGGAAATGTCTTCTTGTTTTAGACTTCTTGGCAATGCTCCCACACCTTCTCAAAATGCTGGCTCAACTGGCAGTAAACCCGCAGCCTCTGTTTTTAACACACCTATGTCATGCAAGTTTCAAGGTGATGCAGAAGATGACACGGATAGTGAGAAACCCAGCCCCAGTTCCTCTTCTAAGGAGGCATAAATGTTTCATCTTACATGGAAAAACCTGTGTGAATAAACACTCTCTGCAAGCTCCCTGACTCTGTGTGGAAACTCTGCTATGCCTTAGCGATGATTTCGGCAAAAGCTTGGGTTAGCAGGACAGCTGTACTATGGCAAAGATGGAGTGACATCTGTGAGCTTTCTTCACTACCAAACAGCAGATACCTAACTTGCTGGAAAGTGGGATCCATTAAATGAGAGAAGAATGCAGGTAGGGGTCCTGAACTTACCTTGCTTGGCTTCTAAGCGAAGTCTCTCCTCTGACCCATTATAGCCACATTGAATATAACATGTTTGATCCTAAATATCTTAATATAGCTAAGTATCTTAATTCCCTCTGACTTCTGCAGAAATTGGGTGCCTAAGTATCCCTTAGATTCTGTGCTTTACTTGCTCCTGCCTGGCATGAATTTGAATCAACAACAAAGCAAAAAAGAACTTTGCATCACATGGTCAGTTGTCCTTGCTTTGCTACTTGACCTTTTAGCAGATGAATCTGGCAGTCTTGCTTCCAACTGCTTGTTACAGTTCTTGTCAAAATATTCATACAGGACACGTTCTGTGGAGAGCAGGACTGGGGCATTTGGAAGACCCCAACAATTTTTCTCCCTCACAGCCAGAAGGGGAGCGGTAGATTCATGCAGAAGGTTGGGTCAAAAATGTAGTGTTCTAGTCTGGGCAAGATTCTGTCTTTTACTCCATAAATGGTTTAATATGTCTTACGTTACCACCCTAAGGATGAACAAAAAATGGTTACCCAGTAGTGATGGATCTTCTGTTAGGAGTGTGGAAAATTACATCTATTAATAGCTTGAGATTACCTCCTGAGGGAGACCTCTTGTACAGATTTAATTGTATTTCTCTCCTAATTCATCAGCTGATAGTAATTGCATCCTGTATTTTTGCAATGGAAAAAAAAAGAATCTAAACTGGCTATTGAGACTGTACTTAAATAAATCATAGGAGGGAGAGGAAATGACAATGCAAATAGTACCAGTCTTGTAAACAATTTTAATTCACTACTTAGCTATTCATTAGTTAAATAACATATTCAAAAAAATGCATTCCGGAAAATGTAGCAGCCACACTGTAAGCAGTGCTCGTCAGATTATCTTAAAATAACTCCTCTGGCATCTCAACTATATATAATTTTTAAAGGGTTCAGATAGTAAGCAGTTTAGCTTGTCAACTGACAGTTGAGAGAAATGCTGACTTCCCCTCCTTGCTAGAAGACGTCAGCCTTATAGTCTGTGCTTTCAAATAATCTCTTACAAGAGCAGTATTCTTGTTCAACCTCTATTTTGAACCTTTTTTTTTTAAATGACAACTGCAGTTCCTCTTGGCACGCTCCACAGTTGCCAGCTAGTGGTATTGGATCCTCCAGTAGATACTGTGGTTTTCCACATCGCCCTCCTGTGCTATAGCCTCAAGTTACTCTGTCAAAATCTGTGTCCCTCATTCTTCTCTAGAGACAATTATAAGAAACGTATTTTGTTCTCAGATATGGTAGTCTGATTATGCTGTCCCAGTGAATGAAAAGGCTCCATTTACAATGTCAAAGTAAGGCAGAAAAGTACTTTTTTCATCATCACCCTGTTTCCTGGTAAGTGGAGATGGTTTCAATGGATAAAACTGGTCGGGTTGACATCTGCGACGCTTGCTGCCCTCTTCTGGTGTCACCAGGGGCCATGCATTGGATCTCACAGCTGCCTCTTAAATTGAGGTTTTTCCCTTTTGAGATGACGAGTCCTGCAGGACCGGAGGGAAGATGCTGCTTTATAGATGGAATTGATTGTTTTAAACAGCAGTGTTTTGATTAGGATTAGCTGGATCAATTCAACCAGGCACAGCTTTTTGAATTGTCAGTTGCAAAGGCAACAGTGTTGATCAGGTTCTGCGAATCTGCAGATGATCCCCTGTAGTTTTCAGATTGTGACAAATGGATTGGAACTCAATGCTGATCTTCTGGGAGTGTTAGCACTTAGTGTGCTTTTTGTTTATGATCATGGGAAACAGTATGGCCCATCAGAGCATACCAGTTACAGATGAAAATTTACAGCTGCATTTTGGTGCACATTGTGGGAACATATTTTTTAGTCAGTGCATCTCGGCATTTGATGGGAACTCATCTTCTTACCCTGTAAGAAGACTGACCAGGGAAGGTACCCACCTTGTAGAAAAAATTTTACTCCTCATAGCTCAACTTGTTGGGTCATGTGCAACAATCAAAGGTAGCAGCTCTCCACAGCGGGAATTCAGTTTTAAGGTCGCAAAGTGATCTAACCTTGTGGGCCCAATGTTAAGGATGGCAATTGGCAGCTTCTTCTCCTGGGCAGCAAGAGCAAACCTGTAACCAGAGTATACCTGCAGGAATGCCAGAAAACAAAATTACTGGCAGCTTAGGCAAAAGAAGAGCTACAGAAAGGAGTAAGGAAAGTAAAGTAGTTGCTGATGGCAGTGGGAAAAGGGGCTGTATGTACATGCTGTGTTAGGCAACTGCACTGAATTCAGGTTGGAAATGTCTTCATTCAGGAATGCACAGAAAAGAACAGCTTTTAACCTCTGTCAATGAAGGATTTGCAGTTTCATAGAAACTGAAACTTCATAGTACATTGAAAGGAAATGTCCTTGTCTTTTAGCACATCTCTGCAGCAGTTTTTATTAGTTATCATAGGTACTTAAATGCTTCTACTTTGATGGTTCTCACATGGCCCAGCTTAGGTAGTACAAGAATGAACCTAAGGCATTTCAATCATTCCTGTACAAAGGATTATAAGCTTAAGAAGTGCAAGCTCAAGGAATTTGTCTCCAGTTTCCTGAAGCCAAGAGAATCACAATCAGGCAGCCTTGGTTTTATCTCGTTCTGGGAGGCGTTAGAGAAAGTTTTTTTTAATGTAATAGAACTTGTTCCTAGAAAAATGTCTCTTACACAAACTCTATTCCAAAAGCTTTCATGGGTTAAACAACAGGGGTTTCTAGACTGCCTTACCTTATAGATAAGTGGCTAATGAAGAAAACACATTGTGATACAAAGGACAACTGTAAGGAGCAAGCAGAGATATTTCTGTTCTGAGTATTTAATTAGGAATTAGAGGTCCTAAAATCTGGTATTTCACACAGTGTGCCATGAGGCCTAGAAAGCTGTGAAAGGCTAAAAAAAAAATCAAACAAAAAAAATGTGGGGTGGTGATCTCTGCAGGACTGAATTGTATCAGGTATGTTGGCTTTATGGGCAACCGTGAACCTCCAGTGTACTGATGGAGGAGGTAGCAGAGAGCGGTCTGAATGTGTGAATGGAGTTATTTATTGCAGCATGAAGTAGACTGGCAACAGAGTGACAAGGAAGCCCAAACAGGCCAACTGTGAAGCCAGATTCCAACCACAATAAAAATAAAATACAAAGCTCTGGAGAGGCTGTTTTGATCCACAAGCATTAATAGTCCTAAACTGTGAGACCAAGAATTGTTACAGGCAGAGCAGCACAGAAATAGGAATGCAGCGCGGGGAGAAGACCTACTTACCTGCATAGAGGATCCTGCCACCAGCATGGAGTCTGATTCCGCCAGGCGTTGGTGCACAAAATTCACTTTTTCACGACTCACTGTGTCTCCAAAGAATGTCACGTCGGGCTTCAGGATTCCTCCACATCTATGGCAGGCTGGGACTTGGAAATTACACACCTGCTCATCTGTCAGGAAGACATCCCCATCCGGAGCCACACCGAATGCTTCAGCTTTCCAGGTAGGATTCAGAGCTTCAAAGTGCTTCTGAAGCTCAGAGCGCAAGATTTGGTTTCCGCAGGCCAGGCAGAAAACCCTGAAATTCACAGCAAAGTCTTAATGGAGAGTTTCACGTTAGCTGAAGATCTGGAGTCTGTAATTTGTTCCTTAGGCCTGGAAGATCTGTTGTCATTATCCACAATTATTTACCAAATAGTACAGGTCAAGGAGCTGTCTTTCTACCTCTAGTTGTTGCTTTGTAGGAATGCTCTAGAGGAAGTGCTTTGAACCCTACTGTGTATCTTCTCTCCCAGTTCAGGCTGTGCTTTTTCATCTGGAAACTTTGGGTGATAACAGCCAGACTGTGGTGGCCCCTCTCCAGTCCACTCATCTTATGCATTTCTGGCACTACTCACTCTGCTTAGCCCTGGGTAGTCCTTGCATTCTCAGGATCCCCTTGTCCTCTTCACTAAGAGGACAATTGCTGTAGCAAGGAAAGGGGAGATTCTGACTGATGCAGGCTCCAAGGGAAATGATCCAAATAATGCTCCAAAAAAATGGAGTGGTGTTAGTGCTTCTTAAATACTGTGCTGTGAACAGCACTGTTTTGTGATCTTTTTCTCCACCCCAGCCCAACACCACCTTTTAGCATGTCATTTCCAGGAACATAGCATCAACATTTTGCCTCCTTTCTCAGCAGCTAACATTGTACCTGTTTGTCAGTCACCCTTAATGAGAAACTGGATGATTAACCATCCTCCCTCTGCTGACAGAGTACCTGTGCATGCAGCCGTGCAATTCTGTCATGCGCTGGCTCCCGGCTTTGGTGTGAAGGGCATCCACATTCTGGGTCACCAGCCAGTGCAGCTTCCCCAGCTTCTCCCAGTCTCTTAGTACCAGGTGTGCTGTGTTTGGTTGGTGGGAGGAGAACTGAGGCCAGCCCACAAAATTCCTTGCCCAGTACCGCTGCCGGGCACTGGCACTACGAATGAACTCAGCATGCTGGATGGGCCGTCTGTCTGTCCTGCTGTAGAGCCCAATACCTTCAGAGCGGTAATCTGGGATCCCCGATTCAGTCGAGATTCCAGCTCCAGTCATTACAAACAGCCTCTTGGCGTTAGAAACAAAGCGCTGCAGCTCCTCTACTTCAACGGGATCTGGGGGAAGACAGGCTGGCACGAAAGCCAAGTTTGGAGAGGTTCTGGATACAGAATGGGATCTGAAATGATGGAATCTGATGGCTCTGCAAACTCCAGACAACTTCTTGGTAGAGAACATGTTCAGCTAAAAGCCAAGAACAGAACACACGGCAGGTGTCAAAGAAAGCAAAGAGCATGTCCATTTTCTTGGGATTCTCTGGAAATTGATGCTGATAACTATTCTTTGCTCTTTCTTCTGTTTAGTGAAGAAACACAAATTATTTTGGAAATATTAACTAAAGCCCGCCATCTGAGGACAGCGTTCATATGTCACTTCGACAGAGGGCAACACTGAGGACTGCTGAAGGTACAAGGACAAAGCACCTCTGCCTTGCAGGATTCCTGTTCTTCTATCCTGGTGTGAAGGATGGTTGCCTAAGAGGCCTTGTAAAGAGCACAGAAAGACCTGAGCATGCAAAGTCTTTCCCAGGTATGTGCAAGAGGGCAGAGAAGGCCAAGCACACCATCCCAGAGGCACTGGCTGGCTGGTTCCTCCCCAAAAAAGAGACCCTTGCTCTGCTTTCTTTAACTTTCTGCCAGCTCCAAATCAGTCCTTTCTATTTAGCCCATCCTTTGCACGTGTTGTGGGAAGGGAAAGAAAAACAACCTTGAAATGTTGCTTTTTCAGGACAAAGACCTTGACTGGAGTATTTTTTATAAAGGCCTGGTGCAGAACAGGCCTTGAAGTGGGACCAAAGATGATTAGGACACTGCCTAAATGCCTCTGGCACCTCCTCCTTGTGGGTGCCACCTCCCCAGAGTCAGTGGAGAGGTGGAGGGTACTGCTTTGCTTCCCCAGCAGGAACAGGGGGCTTTGCTGAGAAGAAATCACTCAAAAGTGTGGGGGGCACAAACAACTGCTTGGCAGGTAGGAATGGGAGGGATATCCTGCTTTAAGGGAGGAACGGCATGCCCTGTTGCGGACAGGCAGGATGGCTTTGCTGACAAGTAGCCTGGAATCGTGTGCAGGACTTGTTGTGACAGGAGATTGGTTTGGACCTTGATTTTGTTTGGTCTTTCTAGCAGTCTGTAGTTGTCCTTTCTCTATTTCACTATTTCAAAACTATTTTTTTCTAGGCCTCTCTATGGTTTTGCATACAACGTACAAAAAACTTTGAAAGAAATGGCACTGAGAATTGAGTGACTGGATTTCTCCCTCCCACCATCTCCCTTGGCAAGGGGGCTTGTATGAGATCCAGAAGATGGAGGATGGACTTTAATTACTGATAAAAGCAGATGGTCTCTAAAGAGTGATTGCAACAAGCCCCAGATAGTCTGGTGCTTACAGCTTACTTGGTAATGTGGGACACCTAGGTGCAGATTCATGCCCACTCACACTTCTGCCCTCCCCATCACACATTACTGGGAGGACACCTAAGGGACTGGGTCTCACTGGGAGTTCTCAGCCAGCTAGAACAGATCCCTTTCGGGTGTTTCAGGCAGTGGTTTGAAGGAGGGCTCTGCAACTTGTTAGCTGTCAAATGGCTAAAGCACATGGGCAGTTTCCTCAATGAAACTTGCAGTGCCTGTGAGATCTGTGGCAGCTCTGAGAAAGTCAGAGGTATTCAAGTGGTGAGCTTACTTGTCTAAAAGGCTGGCTCCTAAGTACTTTTGATGACCAGGCTTCAGTGCCTGGATGGATTTTAGACTGCTGCTGCATCTGAATTGCTTTGCCTCAAGTCCCTGGTCCCCCTCAAGTACTAGATCTTACAGTAAATGGGGCAATATTTAAATACATTTAAAGTTTGGGTGTTCAGCTGTAAGTATCATGATACTAAATTGATGCTAGTGGCAAAGAGTAGATTTGTCTCCGTTAATTTCCAGTTGTCAAGGCTTTGCTTCATCAGTTGAATTACAGAGAAGATTGGACTTCCTCCATAGTCCTGAATTATTTTTTTAAATCGAAGCAGTGGGTTCTGTTCACAATGATTTTTGCCTTGTTTCATTGTTTAGCAGGAGTTGTGTTGGGCATACCATCTGGAGAGGTTTAATTTTCAATATGAATTAATTAGAAGGGACAAAGTCTCCCAAGAAACTGTAATTTGCTTTGAGAATAACTTCTATCGTGATGCTCCCCAAAGGCTGTTAAGCCAGTCTGACAGTGTTTAAATTGCTTTAACTGATGAAAATTCTCCATTCCTGTCCCTTATCATCAAAAGCTCTCAGAAGGAAATGCTCTGTGGGGGAATGAAATGGAGATATAATATAGGTTGGCCCACAAGAGAGAGAAGGCAATGGTAGGCCCAGCAGCCAAAATAACAGATACATTTGAGAGCTGCTGTGAAGCATAGAAGTAGGACAGTGTAGGAGAGAAACTTATAAAGGACAGAATATTTCCTGTGAAATGCAAAGCTGCTTCTAAAATGAAAGTGCTCTGATTAAAAAAATAACAAGTACTGTACGTAAGTGAAACTCTTTAAACATACCTATCGTGATGTGAGGCTAGAGTTTGTTTTTAACACGCACCCGAGATGCTCCACAGAAAGAGATCAGGCAAGTGTAAGGTAGAGGATAAACGGGTTTCTACAAAAGGTTCCAGGCCAGAAATTCAGGACACCCACGTCATCCGCGTCTCTTTTGCCGTAATAATGACCGGGGGGAGCGGGAGAGCGGGAGGGAGGTAACAGCCAAACGAACACATGTAACGAAGTCAGTGTGATATGGCGAATAATGCCTGAAAACTTACCTTTCATGATACTGCCGTGCCCGACTGCGGAAGGAAAGGGCTGGCCTGCTGGGAGAGGAGTTTTCTGGGAAATGTAGTTCACAACGAAATGAAGCCCGAAGCACAAAGACTACAATTCCCATGCTGCAAAGAAGAAACAAACCCCGAGTTCTTGAGACCTGATAAAGTCAATTGGAAAATGCTAAAAGCTTCATAGCTGCCCTCAAGGAAACATACAAGAATAAAATCAGATTTAATTTGATACAAATGCAAGTAATAGCTTTGACAAAACACGTTGTAGATGCTTGTTCTTATAAAACCATGCATTTTCTTCCCACTGATGCTAACAGGTTTTAGGTTTAAAATGTGACTGAAGAAATAATGGAAGAAAAATCCACTGAGGGCTGTTAAAGACATCTCTTCTAGCTCAGGAATTCCCCGAGATGTAAATTGTTGGAGGCTGTGGGAGTACGCTAGGCTGATACGCTTGCCCTGTTCTGACACTCTTCCTTTAGTGCCTACACTTGGCCCCAGAGAGATGGATCTGTCTGGCAGTCCTGATGTTTGTCATTAAGTGCATTCAGGATGACAGGAAAAAGGTTTGGGGGAAAGATGTGGAAAGGGCCTGTGGCAGCAAGGATGGACAAATAATGAAAGTCTGGTGTGTTGTGTTGCAGTTGGTGTGGCCAGATGAAACCCAAGAGGCCAGCATGGGACAAGTGGTCTCTGTGCAGCTTTCAGAGGGGGCATGGATGAAAAATGAGAGGGTGGCTGTTTCTTTGATCTGGCAGGACCTCTCCTGAGGTGTAGTCAGATACCCTAAGCCACTTCGGGATTAAACTCTTGGCCACCAAAGGGCTTGTACCAGTCGTGCAGTTCACCAACTCCTTCCTGGGCTCAGTTTATCTTTTGCCTTACCCGTCATTGCTTTGTGGGAGCTGGGTTTCTGCTGGCTCGGTGAGCTGACTCAGCGAAACCTGACAGCCGCAGAAGGGGAACGGGGACCACCTCTCTGCGGGAATGCGCCGGTGGAGCCACGCAACCCATCTTTGCAGAGCCGCACTGATTACTCCCACCCCTCAGCGCCTCATTAGCGGGAAGGATTTCTTCCAGCATCTCCCAGTTGATCCAGCAGATCCTCCTTTCTAAGCGTGGAATGGGCAGAGGTGGCTACTCATGGTGACTTCTTTGAGTCCTTGTGTGATCGCAGCCCGCAGTGCTTTTGCAGAGCTGACACCACGCAGTTTTCAACCCCAGGGTGTGCTGACCTACCTGCTGCCTACCCTGTGCTCCCTGGCAGGAACCGACAGTGCCTCACTGCTTGGTGCAGGTGTCAGTCTCAATAATCACATGATAAACTGTATGAATTGCCTGGCAATAAGGAGTTTGGGGTTTTTTCAAAGGATTCTTATTCTTTTGGAGAACAAGTAAATAGGAGGTGGTCCAGGCTGCTGCACAGTACTAGATGCTCACCTATTTTACACACAGTGGGGTCTTTCTAATAATTTGGGCTGCTTTTCAAATGCATTCTTCAAATAGCTCTTGCTAATTAGTTCAAGAAATTGCAGGAATTTTTAATCCATTTTTCTTGCCTTTTACAGTTACTTCAAAGCCCAGAAGTGCCCAAGTCAGTGTACGGCGGTGCGTAATTTTGCCGTCACGAGGAAGAAGCGCATCCTGCCCGCTCGGTGCGTGGTGCCCACCCTGCCCGTCCCTGCTGCCCTGTGGCGGCGTGGGGCACGACCCCCTTTTCAGCAGTTCCGTGAGTCCCGGTGACCGTTAGGCTGTTAGCGCCTGTTGTCGGAGTTTAAATGTGTTTTCAGATCGTTGGGTAGTGACTTTCCTTCGGTATCACTGGGGTGGCGAGGGTAACCCGGGCCCGGTAAGACCCGTTTCGCCCAATTGCTCCCGAGGCGGGGGGTGGGGGGTGGGGGGTGGCTCCGCCGCTCCGTCCGCTGCCTCCCGCGATGGGAAACGGCGGGTTTTGGCCAACCCCCGCGGCCCGGGCCGCCGGCGGGGCAGCCCCTTCCCTGGCGCTCATTACCATAGCGCCGTCCCGGCATCCCCCGCGTGCCCCTCCGCCGCGCCGCCCTGCCTCTCCCCTCCCGGTAACCCCCCCCCACCGCCCCCACCGGGAGCGCGGGGTGGGAGCGGGGGGCGCGCGGCGGCGCGGGGCGGCGGAGCACGTGGGGGCGCGGCGGCGCGCTCTGACCGCGGCGGCGGGGCGGCGGCGGCGGGGGCCGGGAGGGCGGCAGGTGGCGTTAGCTTTGCGCAGTGGCAGTATCGTAGCCTGTGAGGTTAATCCGAGGCGCGATTATTGCTAGTTGAAAACTTTTCCCAATACCCCGCCATGACGACTTGAAATATAGTCGGCATTGGCAATTTTTGAGAGCCTCTTCGGAGGCTGCGTCTTCACGGTTAAAAATAGATGCGGAGATTTGGGGGGGGGCAGAGGAGCTCCTGGTTGGGTTTTCTTGGGCTGGGCGGGCATCGTGGCGGAAGGACTCGCCCTGGGCTGGGGGGCTCGCCACGGGCTGGGCTGTGCCGCCTTGGGCCGGGGCCCCTCGGGCCTGTCTGGGGTGCACCAGCCTGGGCTGCACCGCCCTGGGGTGCCCCGGCACTGGCTGGCCGTGCGCGGAGGCGGTGGGGAGTCCCCCATTCAGCGGGGAGCTGCCCGCACTGACGTCGTTCCTACTTTGCATATTCCTTCCCAGAAAGCTTTGCGGCCGCCCCGCCGCTCGCACCGAGGGGAAAAATGGGGCACCCCGTTCCCGGCGGCGGCGCGGGGGGTACGGTGGCAGATGGGGATTACTGGTACAGGAAGCACCGGGGGGACGCCGGCGGGCGGCGGGGCTCGCCCTGAGCTAGTCGGGGGCCCCGGGGCGAGGGGCGGCAGCGGCAGAAAGAGGGGGTCAGCTTTGCGCAGTGGCAGTATCGTAGCCAATGAGGTTAATCCGAGGCGCGATTATTGCTAATTGAAAACTTTTCCCAATACCCCGCCATGACGACTTGAAATATAGTCGGCATTGGCAATTTTTGACAGTCTCTACGGAGACTGAATTTTGGTGTGAAAAATAGAATTAAGAGGAAAAGAGTTGAAAAAGTTTTTCAGTAAAGTGTTGATTTCTGGCG
Organism: Balearica regulorum gibbericeps; assembly: GCF_011004875.1. Lineage (NCBI taxonomy): Eukaryota > Metazoa > Chordata > Aves > Gruiformes > Gruidae > Balearica > Balearica regulorum. The sequence goes on from NC_046200.1 coordinate 12,466,567, forward strand.
TTTTTCCTTCAAAGCTGTAGAAGGAATAGGTCCAGGAAAAGCCGGACGGGGTTATCGGAGGAGCGCTGCTCACGTAGCTCTTGCTGCGGAGCATCCTTTGCGGAGCACGACCTCTCGAAGGTGGCTTAGGCACCAAGGAGAAGGCTGGCCGTTCTGGAGTGAGTCGGGGGCTGGAAAAGTCTAACTTGTGCTTGAGTGGCTCCAGAACTGCTCCAAAACCTCGCAGGGAACAGCTTTCAGTGCACAGCACTATAAACTGCATTTTGTGGGGGTTTGTTAATCTGTATCCATTGGTATCACTTGCTTAAAAAAAAAAAAAAGGACTCCTTGTTGTCAAAGAAATCCCAAACCTTTACTCTGGAAAAAACAGCTGCTCAGTTTGGTGTAAAATCCTATTTTATAAATTAAGTAAACCTCATCCATTGCTAAGTTGCAGCTGTTCTCTTATTTAATATCTAAGCAGACCCTGTGGGAGGGAGACTAATGACCATTGCGCACCATCTCCCCGGGCCGAATCTGCTGGAGTTGGCAGCAGCTGCCCTCTGTCACTTTGTGTGAATTAGATGTGGCTTGTGCTGCTGACAGGTTACCTCTGGAGTTCTCTGTACGGTCGTGCGTGCCATCTGGATGCTCCTACCCTGCCTATAAGACCCTGAGCCTGGCAGCTGGTTTAAACTATAACTAGGCAGAGTAGAAAATTCAGTAGTGAACATTAATGTTCCCTCTTTATCGGGTTTATTTGTAACATTCAGCTATGCTGGGGTATTGCACACGACAGTGACCAAAGAGTGACAGTTAAACCTCATAGATTGCTTTTGTCCCCCCCAATTTGTCCTTCGTTGCTAGCAATATCAATTTGAAATCAAAACCTGAAGCATAGGGATGCCATTACCCTTTGGCACAATAAGCCACACGGATAAATACCAAAGTTTACAGTAATGCGCTTCATGTAATTGCTTGGTTCATGTAAACTGTGTTGATAAGTATTGGTTTTATCACTCAATTGTTTCTCATCTCTTCTGCCAAAGCTGTCTGTGATAATACACTGGCATGGTGCTTTCATTCTGCATTACAAAGTCATGTCCTGTGCTAGCAACCCAGTTTTTTTGTTTTGCTGTAATAGATCCTTCTAATAAGTGTGAAGTTGGGCCTTGAATGGGCAAGTTGCATGTCGAGGTTTACTGCCATTGCTTTAAGCCTAAAGCTCTGCCTAATTTTTTCCTTTTATATATCCACCTGAAGAAAGAGCTACCGCCCCTTGCATGATGTGCATGTGGCACAGCGCAGAGGACACGCGCTGCAATGAAGTCATTCTCATTGCTCTGCGGTTTCAAGTCACTCTCTGGCAAGTGCACAGGTAAGCTCTAAACGTGCCTTACAAGTCAGTGTAGCTTCGTATCTGTTCTCTGACATAGATTGTCTGCTGTAAATAACGGTGTTTTTCATAGGAGGTGTTATGAGCTTGGATCGCTCCTCTGTTTGGCAGCCAGTCTGAGATTACAGCCCTGAAGGGGACAGGTGGACAGTTCATCCATCTAGTTTCTGAGTGTCAAGTGTGTGGAGGTCAGAGGGTTAAGCCACCCTTCTATGGAGTTCGTCCAAAACTGGTAAGCGATGCTTTGACGAGAGGGAAGGATGCCTTGAGCAAGTACTCTGAACACTTGAGTTGTGTGGAGCCAGGAAGTCCTGAAGTGCAACATTAGGTTGATATTGACTCACTGTCTGACTTTATTTCCAGTTCCCAGCCCTGTTTCCCATCTGTAATGGGGGCAATAATTTCTTGTCACACTTTCTGTGAAAGATGATAAGTTGAGTCATAATGTGTCTTTGTCACAGGGCACAACATGAGAGGAAGCCCGGTGTATTTCTCTGATGCACTACCTGCCTTCATTCCCTAGCGCTTCCCATCGGGCACCAGTTATGAGGGATGTAGCTGTTCTCAGCGCCACTTCCCCCTTGGTCCCGCCAGCAGCCTCTGGGCATGCCTGAGGTCCGCTGCTCTGGTGGGAAAGAGCTTGCTGAAGGTGCCGTCACTGGGAAACAGCAGCTGCTTCTGCCAGCAGCTGCATAAAAATGGTGCTTGAGCAGCAAGCAGGTGTTGGTGAGTCACTAAGAGTTTCAGAGGCAGAGAGCAGGTAGATGGTGAGGAAACAGGAGTCCCAGGGTGTTAGGAAGGGCAGGAGAGGGTGAACGTTGTTTGGGTGAGTTTAGCTTGAGCCCACACCACTGAGCAGTTATCTTAGCCGCTTGGGTTTTAACGTGCCCCTACTCCTTAGGCTATCGCAGAAGGGTTAAGGACTGGCAATTTTAAGTAAGAAATGTTTGTGTGTGAAGAATTCAGTTATGAACAGTACCTGGCTATGAGGAGTGCAATGAGAATAAAGTTGGTTTTAAAAGCCGTACTGCTAGAGAATAGTATCACTCATGTGACAGCTCTGCTTTTCCACCTCACTGACCCTTTCATAGCAGTGCTGAAGCCCCAGGCAAAGCTTGACAGGCAATGACTTTTTTTGGCTTTTTTACACTGAGCAGCTTGGACACAACCTATTTCTTGCGGGTCCAACCCTAATTGGTGCTACAACATGTTAATTTCAGTCCTGAGACAGAATAGAAACCACTTGCTTGATTTGCACTCACTTCCAGACTCCCAAAGGACACTGTAGGGAGCTGAAGATAAAAATTGCATATTAGGCTACAATACAAACAGAGTACAGTGGACACTTTGTTTATGCAGAGGTAAAAGTACAACCCAAGTCAAGACAGATGCCTGTCACGTATTGCTGGAAGGAACATACGGATCCCAGGAAAGGATATGCTTCTGATGACCTTAGGTCCACTGTGCTACCGGCAAATGCTACTGGTTTATGTTGCTCCACCTGTGGGGACACATCCTGAAGTCATCATTGTACAGCCAGTGATAGATTTTGAGAAAACGTAACAGTCCCTTCAAATAATGTTTTAAGTTTTGCTCGGGGACCAGCAAGGGAGGTGTCAGGTGAGATATTTGCCATTGATGGTGAAGCACATGGTGAAAGTCTTTACTTACATTTGTGTTGTACTTAGATGTAGGTAAGGATGTAATTTTCTGAGAAGTCCTGGATTTGGACTAAAACCTGGAATGAATTTCCTGCAGGCTGTTGATTATTCGTAAGCATTGGCTGGGACTAGGGAGGGGATATTTCCATGCCCCCCTAGTGACTGTTCTCATTATAGCATGTCTTAACAGAGGAAATAATGACGTCTGTTGAATTTGCTAGCTGGGGAAACTGGATGTGTTTGTGCCTAGAGAGTGAAAAATAAAGTATCGGAGATGGCAAGCAGCTGACCTCATAGTCGCTCTTTTTATAAAAATGCAAGCCCGTAATCTAGGCTAGACAACAGGACATGTGCTGTTCAGCTCTGAGAACATTCTCTGACTCGGTAGTAATTTTGTAAGGAAAAGTGCTACAAGAGTCACGTTTCCTGGATCCCTAGCTGTTCCCACACTGATAGTTTTTGGTGTATCTCTCATCAGATTAGGAGCTGAACACTTGGGCTGAGCAACTGTTTCTGCTGCCATGTCGACTTGGCTGGAGCGCGATGGTAAACACTAGCTGTGATGAGGGTGGAGCTGCTCTGTGGTTCAGGCAAGGCTGAGGACTTTGCTGTGTTGGAGCAGGGCTTGGTAGTGGTTTGAAAGGAAAAGCTAGTGGGAAATGTTGGCTCAAGATGCACTATGACATGATAAATCCAGGAGGCCTGTTACGTTTTTTAAGCAGAGTAAAGGAGAAGTGGTGGTGACTTTCCTTTATTGTGGCAAAAGCTTGTGGAAAATTGTTCAGGAAAGGTTTCACCTGCCCAAGCTTTCCTGTAGATCAGGTAAATCCTCTGGGGCTCAGAAACATTGATTTGTTTGAAGGCTTCTGGGGCACGGAGCTGCAGCGTGCAGGGCTTCTCCCGAGTTGGAGCGCCCCAGCGGAGCCTGGCACGCCTGCATCGCTGCCATCGGGGGGGGGGGACGGGACGGGACGGGACGTGCCCCTGGGGAGTGAAGAGGACAGGGGTTTGGGTTGCGTTCCTGGCCGGGCACCGGCAGCCTCGGCCGCGCGTGGGGTTGCAGGCCGGTGCCTCGCCCGGGCGGGCGTGCGGGATGGCTCGTTGCGGCAGGGCAGGCTTTGCCCCGGGGTCGGAGCCCCGCCGCGAAGGCAGGGAGATGCAGCCAGGCCCGCGGGCGGCAGCTCTGGGCGCTGCCGTCCCGCCCAGCATTTCCCTGGACGCTTTTCCACCCCAAGGCCCGCGCACCGGAGCTCCGGCCGGGAAGCCGAGTCGTGTCCCCGCCCGGGGCCGGCCCGGCCCGGCGGGCTGGCGGCTCCTGCTGCCGCCGGCAGGGGGCAGCGCCGGGCGGGCGCGGCGAGGCGGGGGCGCGTGCGGGCCGCGGGCGCGCGCGGGGGCGGGCTGGGAAAGTTGCGAGGCGCTGAGGCGGGCGGCGGCACCGGGGCGAGCGCGACGGACCGGGCACGGCGGCACCATGGACGACTTGGGTGAGTTCCGAGGCCCACCGCCTCTCCGCGGCGGGGGGGGGAGCCGCCCCTCAGCTTCCCGGGCAGCCCCCGCGGCGGCCGCGGCCCGCCCGGCCACGCTGCGCCCCTCAGCACTGCCAGCGGCTCTGCGCCGTGGGGCCGGGGCCGGGGCCGGGCCTGCCGGCGCCCGGGGACGTGTCGCTTCCCCGCGGACCGTGCAGGCCCTCCTGGCTCGCCGTGCCGCCCGGTCCGAGCCGCCGCCCGCCCCCAGGCGCCTCGGTTGGGCTGCCCTGGGGCCGCCGCCACCCACCCCCGCCCGCAGTCCGGGCCGCCGATGTTTTGTCCCGGCTCTGCCCCGGCCGGTAAAGGCGCCCTTCGGTCCCGTACCCCGGGAGCATCGTGGAGCGTGGTCGGGTTTCAGCGGACACGTCCTCCCCTGCCGCTGCCGCAACCTCTCGAGTCTGTTCTTGGGCGAGATCCGTAACTTTGCATGGGTATAAAGTGATCACTGGGGAGCCCTCGGGGGTGAGCGCAGGAGCACAGCCCCTGCCCAGCTCGGAGCTTCTCCTTCTCTTCCCTTTGCTTCTCCCAGGTGTGCTGAAACCTTCCAAAACTGCGCAGTGGGGAAATGTCAGGCAACTGGTCTCACTGGAAAGATCTAGAGAGTTTGAGTTCCTTTGGTACCAAGCTGGAAAGGGGGTGGATCTGCCAAAATCCCTTGTGCTCTGGGAGACATTAGGGTGACTGAGTTCCGCTTATGAAACTGATTAAATCAGACACTGGGGAGGGGCTGCAATCCGTTACTTCCATCCTACCTTTAATAGAAACCAGACGTCCTGTTAAGATATGCTCCAGGAAAATTGCAGTTTTATTCCTGAACCTGGAAGCTCACATTACAGTGCTGGCATAAAGCTGGTGGTCACACCTTCAGAAAACAGACTCTGAATTGGGCTAATGATAAAACTTACAGGGCACAGAGTCAGAGTCCATCAGCTGCATGGCTTCCTGGTGAAAGGTGCACCATGAAGGATTCGTTCTCAGGGTGTGAAACCTCACCCTCTGTCTGAGTGAAGTAGCTAGCGATTCAAAGAGAGTGAATTTCTGCTGCAGCTTCTTCTCATGGTTATCGTTTCTTTCTGTTCTGTTTACCGTTTCTCATATCCCTCAGCCTGGTTATCTCTTGGAGATTTGGTGCTGCTCCTTCAGCAAGTTTCTAGCATGTTCAGGAATGCGTTGCTAGTCAGAACAGGATTCACCCAGTCTGTGTATTAACTTGCTGAGTGGCCCTTCAAGGTGAGCGTACAGATAGCATTGTGTAGGGCCAGTTCAGTGTCTCATCAACGTCCTCTGTAACCAACCATGGGAGCTGTACTGTGCCCACTGCAATTGTTGCATTCCTTGAACAGTGATAGTGTGACTTCCCAATAGGCTACTGCAGTTTCAACACATTTTTCCTTTCCTCTGTAGGAGGATTAGAAGTGAACTGCAAAGAAATTCTGAAAATGATCTGAATTTGTGTCTGTTTTGTTCTTCTGAGGTGTTAAATGTATTGGCACAACCAAAAGTTAAAGTTGTGATCTGGTTGATAAAATAGAACTGTTTGTCTCAGCAGCTTGATTTCATCAAGTCTTAGTTACACCATGTCTTTCTCAATTTTTGTGCAGTCTTTCAGACTGGACAAGATCTGATTATCTAACAGTAAGCAGTTGAACAAGGAAAGTGAGACCTTTTCTCTCTCTAAGCTTTTCTTTGGTGTACAAAATTCACCATGGAAAGACACACCGGCCATTTTCCCTCTGCAAATCATTGTTAGCCCCCAAATTGCTCACTTATTTATGCATCCCAAGGTGAACGGCTTTAGAAAAATAAGGGAACAATGCGGTGCCGATACAACTCCTCTGAAATAAGTGAAACTTTTGAACTAAAGTGAGAGTTGTTTGTTTTTCTTTCCTCATTATCTATGGGTGGATTATCTGAGTTGTGGATTAACTGTGCCATGGATACAGACGTCTGCGCTGGCTCTGTCCAGAGTCAAGCTGGTCCGGCAGGACTTGTTGGTTCAGGCACAATGCCATGTGGACATAGCTGCACTGCTTCCAGGGCCAGTTTTGGCCCAAAAGTAGTTTAGCATTGAGCCTGAGCTAATACGCCTTGCAGGTTCAGAGCTCATGTCACGTAAAATCAGTTTAGATATTTCCACACCATGCTTCTGAATCTGTGTGGTGCAGAAATGACTAGTGACTGATGGACCTTGCTGGCCGTGAGGGAACACCTCATAGAGCCCATTGGTGTGTCTGTTCTTAACTCCCTGAATTTATCAGAAATCTCCTCCCTCTTCCTGGAGCTGATGGAGTTAATCAATGTGTACTTGTGCACTGTAAAATGGAGGTCCAGAAGTATCTCGATTTCATGCTGCTTTCATGGAGAGGTTAGGAAACATCTGTGAGAATGGATTTGTGTTGCTTTGGGGATTCGTTTGGAGTTTCAAAAAACTTTGTTGCCTTTTTTTTTCCCCCCTCAGTGTTGAAGAAGTGGTGTTACAGTGCACAGCTCACACAGGAAACTTGTAAAGAGCTCTGCAGACGGAACTCGTGCACCCTGTTGAGTTGTGGGAGCCTCCATGGCACAGGGCACTCGATGCTGGATCTGCGTATAAACTAGAATATTACATTGTGGGAAGGGGAGGAGATGGTGAATTCGAGCAGCTGACCAGACTTGTCCAGATTGTCTTCCTTGAATCTCTCTAAGGAAGCACGTTTTGCGGATGTGCTTGGAGTTTGACAGGAAGCTTGCTGAATGACTTTGCCCTTCTGCAGTGTTGTAAATTGGCACAGAGAGTAAAACTTAGTCCTAAAGAGTGAATATCCAAACTCATGGCTATTGTCCCTTTCAGGGGATTACCAAAGCACAGCGTGTTGTTGTTACATGCTGTGCTTTCAGCACACAAGTGACCAACCACACGTATTTGCTTCAGACAATTTGAGATATTGAATTAGATGTTGAATTATTCTTGTTTCTGTGGTGCTACCTTGTCTAAGTAGTATGTGTGAACAGTCCATGAGGATCTGCTGGGTGCAGAGGAAGAAACCTAATTCATGCAGCGTGTCATGTGTGTTATGGTTAGAGAGTGGGAGAAAGGAAACTTTACATTTGCTTTAGTCAGATACTGTTTGATTTTGACTTTGAATGGTTTTTACAGACTTTTTCTGAGAGGGGTTGTTTGCAAACACTACTGTGAAGTCTTTTTTTTTTTTTTGATGACTTTGAAATTCTCACTTCTCTACTGCTTGTTTTTTTTTTTTTTTTTTTTAAGGCTTCAGAAAATCCTTAACTGGATTTTGCAATCAAAAACCAGCATTCACTAGAGCTTGTAAAAGATGTTTTACAAAGAAATTATTTCTGTTGAATAAGAACGTATTTATGGCAGTGTTTTGGCTGTGCATGTAAATTAGACTGTAAGCTTCTTATTTTAGGTGTGCTTGCTCACTTCTGGAAGGATTTTTCTTTTGCAGAACGTTTGTCTAGCAGTGTGGCTTCAAAATTCCGGGCACAAAGGTTCAGTGGCACAAGAGATTTTGCTTTAAAAGTTGTTTCCCTCTGTTTTAGGAACTCTAACCCACCCTCTCTTCAGGGCTTAATCCTCTCAAGACTGACTTTAAAGGGAGCAATCCTGCCATTGATTTTTCATGAGAGCGTGGAAGGAGATGCATGTGTTTCCATCTGTCATCTCCCCTAACATTTGGAAGATTGCTGTAGTTCTGCAGGGCTGTGCTGTCCGTCCCTCTTTTGAGGGGGGTGCTTGCCTGCTTCTGACTCAGCTCCTTCAGTTTGGAAGTCATATGCAGTTATTTGACTGAAAGTTTAGTGTGAAATTGCTTACGGTCAGCTACGCCCAGGAAATGGTATTGGGGGAAACGCTGGTAAAGTAATTTGGTCCCTTGGCTTTCTACTGGCTCAGGTTTCTGAGTCATTCCTGCTGCTGGGCGAGAAGACTGTAAACAGAATTAATACTCTGCACAATGGGGTTCTGACTTGTTTCAGCTTCTTAGCTGTCCTGACCCCTCGTAAAACAGGGACTTCATTGTCCTGAGCGACTCAGACAGGGAGTCCTCTGCCTCGAGCAGTGTGCGATGCAGAGAGAGGCTTCTTTTCTTGTTGCTCTATTTCCATGGAAAGGCTGGACTCTGTGCTGTCTTTAGCTCCTTTGTCCCTCGCTGGGAGAGGTCAACTTATCCCAAGTGTTCAGCTGCCCTCCTGGTTAAAATTGATCCTCCAACACCATCTCTACCACTAGATAAAGAAATGGGTAACTTCTCATACATCATCTTTAACACTGTCTGTCTACTTGTTCTTGCTTTCCCAGGAATCATGGCACTTTAATTTCTCCAGATCCTTTTTTCCTCACCTCTTTCCCCTTGAAGTGAATTTATTTTATGAAACGAGATGTGAAACTGCAGAAATGATGGATAAAATTCTGAAGTCTGTCAGCAGAGCAAGCAGTAGCAATGCACTTAGATCAGAGTTTTTCTGATCTACTGCTCAGACAGACATGTATAAATTCCTTAAGTTAAATCAGTTAAGTGCAACTAGGGGGAGGAAAGCCTGTCCATGGCCACAGAACAAATCTTTTGGAACCAGACTAATGTGTTAGTTATGATATCCAGGATCTACTGCAGCTTTGGAGAAAGCCAGAACAGATTCTGAATTCAGTTGCATTGTGCTAGTTGAAAATCATTGCGAGCGAATAGGATCTCTGGTCCCAGTTTCGTGCTCTGTGCCTCGGATTACGCCTCCCTCCCTTTGTGTACTGATCTTCTGTGTCCCTTTTTGTCTGATGCGGAAGCTGTTAATGAAGATGCTCTTCTGCTCCAGCTGCCTGAAAGTGAGACATTGTCTGTGGGAAGCTTCCCCAGGCTATGATAAGAAGTTGAGGTTTAGGGAATGAGTTTCTTGCTCACTTTAGCCTGTCCTAACTAACTTAGGTTTAACAACAAGCTCTGGAAGTACAGGTTGTCGTGACTACTAGGCTATTATATAATGCTAGGTAGGGAACCGGAGACTTTGGGGTCCTGTTCTTGCTTCAGTGTTTGTAAAATCTCACCGCGTGTCTCATCTAGTTTCAAATTGTGCTCAAAAATCTTGTGTGCTTGCTGCTTCCTTAGTATCATGCTCCAGAGCTAATTGGTTCAAATTTTTGGTCTTTTGGAAAACCAGCTCTTTCCCCCAAATTGAATAAATGATTTGGCATTAGATCAATAAGTTTGAACTGTCTCACTCTGTGACAAGATAACAAGATGTAGCGCCTTGTAGAAGCAAGTAGTGGCGCCATTCCTTTCCATTTTGGGCTGATGTTAAATGGATTGGAGAGAAAGTGGAAGTTGTGATTTTTAAATGGGTTGAACCTGATTTAACTGCTGGCTGCTGTCAAGTGTATTGTGTTCCCCTCCCTCATCTCCTTTCCTTGTGTCCACGATAACTGTTGGGCAGTTAGCTGGATCAGCTGATTCTTCTGAAAGTCTGGATTTTTTTTTTACACGGGCAGTGGGCTGGTAAGTAGCTGAGGCCACCTGTCTAGCTGTGCCTTATGTTTAATGTAGCATGAGGTAACCATTTATCCACAGCCTCAAAAACTTTCCCTGACTTTAGGCATATTGTTTCTCCGTCTGTGAAATAGGGATAGCTCCTTACCTGCAAAGTACGGTTAATGTTTGTTGAGATCTTTGTGTTTCTGAAATAGCTTCCAGCTGAATATATCAGAATAGTAACTCTTTCATACTTCTCTGGTCACCACTGCTGGAAAAGCTTACAATGGCAAGTTTGAATTAGATTTATAAGTTTTTATTCTCTTCTCAGCCCTGTTTAATGTTCCCTCTCTGCCTTTCTCATTGCTCATCCTTTCTTCATCCTCTGTTACGACAGGCTGTGAGTAGGGAGAAAAGATTTCCTTTCCTTTCCAAGTTCCTTACAGTAGTCCTACTCTAGTCTTTCCCTTTACCACAGAGCGTCATGAAGTCATTCAAAGAATGTCATATGCTAAAGATACACCATAAAAATAGGAGGTGGGTGATGACTTTCTCGTATCGCTCTTAGCTATTTTTCTCATTCGTGCTTATTCTCATTGCAAATGGCCCCAGAGCAGGAGAAACCAACTGGCTGGGGACAGTCTCCCTTGATTGACTGGTGTTAAACTCCATGCTTTCTCTTCTGTGTGTGTATGTTTTTAAATCCCGATGAAGCAAACTAAGTAGACGTGGTAACTGGAGTGCTGTGGAGCGTTTGGTGTTGGTGTTTCAGTTATAGGAACTTGAGTCCCTGAGGTTATGTGTTTGTGCTGTTTAGGAGTCTACTAAGCTCTTTTTCTGCTCATCTAAATGCGGCTTTTTCTTGTAGCAGACAGTAATTATTCTGAATTTACATGGGAAATTTATCTAAGCAGTTTGACACCACTATAAGCTGAGGATCCGAGAGAACTTATGGCAGAGCGCAGGGGGGGACAGCCTGCATTGTTACTGCTTGGCTCCTTTTTCCCTGTGCTGGACTGTCTCTACGCTGTGAACAAGTTTAGTTCAAGTTCTTTAAATGATGATGGGGTCATCTAAAGTCTTCAAATGCAGTTTTTCATGCCGCTTACTATCTACACCAAACTTGCATATGATGGCTTTGCTGGGTGAGCTGCTGAGTATGTCTGGCTGACAGCATGCACTGGAGCATAGCTTGATTTCTTATTTTTACTGTTTATTGCATGTGTTTAAACCTCTAACATTTTGCAAATAATGTGACGAACATCAAAACAGTAAATAGTGCTCCAGGGAATAAACTTTCTGAATGACACGTTGCATGGGGAATTGTGCTTTAAACTGCTCAGCTATAAATCAAACTGTATGGGGTCTCCAGGAATAAACCAATCCCATGTTTTTGTCACAAAATTGAGCTGGCAGACAGAATTAATCCTGTGTCTGTCTAGATGCCTGATAGGATCTTGCTTTATTTCCATCCCTGAAGAGCAGTGAGCAGAGAATTTTACTTTGTGCTATAGGAAAGTTTGTGGTGGTTCAAGGACTGTGATTAGGCTGCGTTTTTCTAAGAGCAGGAGGGAGCAAAACAAGCCAGAAGTAGAAAAGGTCATGGGCAGGAGGGCCGTAAATGATTTGCCATGGATTAGGGGCTTAATACTCCCTTGTTCTATTCTCTTTCATGGTTCTAAACAAGTTCAAGGCTTCTCTCTGAAAAGATTTCTTTTGGGTTGGAGCCACTAATTTCAACTGGGTCAGACAAAAGAGCCTAAGGCTATCTGCACGGAGTTAAAGTTACCGGTGCCCCACAAGTTGGAATAAGATGATGGCCTGGGTGGTCTTCTCTGCTCCTCATCTTCTTTGGCCATTAGTTATGTCTGCTGCTCCCCATTCCTCAGCACTGGCAGCTGCCTTGGGACTAGGGCTTTTTTTGTTGCTGCTAGCAAATTATCCCTTTTGGGTGGAGGTGGTCGACGAGAGTAAGATGCCTGGGAGTAGTACTTCTGGATTGCAGCTCTTCCTCTGTTCGTTATGGTTTTATGTGGGAGACTTTTCTTGGGCTGTGTAGGTCTGGTTAGGCAGCGTGATACACAGCTGGAACTATTCTGCCTGGCTGCGAGCAGCTCCAGCAGTTAGACAGGATCCCTGCAGAGAGCTGGAGCACTGGGGGAGGGAACGAAATGCCATTTCATCCACGTCATGAAATCTCTTATCAGTGGCCAACTCAGTGTTGTGGGTGGGTGAGCAGTGTTGGCCAGAAGAAGCTGCCTTTTATTTCTGCTGTGAAATGTGAGGAGCTCAGCGCTGTCAGGCTGGGTGCTGTGGAATGGCTGTATGGAGTCTGGGATGAATTTGTCAGTCAGGTTCTTATAACCCTAAGTTTGTAGTTTTCAGTCTATCCTGCTGGTGCTTAATCTGAGATTTGCTACTTGGCTGTCCTGAGCAGTTCCCCTGGGCAGTGCCTCACAAGCACAGCTGCTCTGGCATGCTGCTCCCGCACTTCTTAATTGCTTAAATCTGGCGCCTCCAGCACCTTCTGCCTTGGGATCACACTTAAAAGCCTTGGCCATGTGCATTACAGATAAAATCTGTTAGGTTATCATTATTCTTTTCTGTAGGAGTTGGTTAAGGGCTTAATTTGTTGAATGCTACTTTACCATCAAATGTGAGGGAGAAAACTACATGAAATGGATCACCATGGTATGACTTAGGGTGATGTGAAATTCCCAGACCTTCAAGGCTGTCTGGATCTGCTAGAGTCCTCTGATTGCACTGCTTAGGTTTGAAAACCGCTTTGGGTGGGATGGAATAGCCAGTGTGATGTGAGGCATTTGGTGCCGCTTTCTGCAGAGCGGTATCGCTCTGGTGTGATCCTCTTGTTGCAGAGTTGGGAAGCTGTTTGCATGTTGGGGAGGAGGGTTGAAGAGAAGGGGCTGAGGGTGGTGCAGGGAGGAAGCTTTATGTAATTCTTGGCTGGCTTCTGAGTAATTGTTTTAATGAAATGGAATGCAGTGTATTCAGTGCTTGCTTGGCAGCAACAGCTATTTTTTTATTTTCTATTTTTTTTGGGGGGGGAGTTAGTCTATTTTCCAGCTGCTTTAAGCAGTTAGGCTTGGATTTGTCACAGAGATAGGAGTGGAATATTGTTCTCAGTGAGGGGGCAGGCAGTTGGACCGCTCTGTGTGTGTGTGAGACTGTCTTTGTACATTTAATGTGTAAGTGGAAGAGCCTTGTCCCTCTGTTTCTCTATGGGTTGTGAATGCTGGTGTGGTTCTGAAGTGGATCAGATTAATTTTCAAGTACCCAACAGTAATGGGACGATAGTGATGTGAGTAGGTACATGTACATATAAAATATGTATGCATCTAGGTACTTGATAGGAAAATGAATCAATTTTTCACTATGCCCTAGTTCAGTGTGTAGCAGGGAAGAATATGATGAGTGGAGACAAAGAAGTCAACTTAATTTTCAGCAAAGCAGAAATGTAGGAGCTGGGAATCTTGACATCTGTACACTAGTGCAAAATATTCTCTCCAATTATTTCAGATGATTGTTGACTTTTATCATAGGATTGACGGAGAAACAATCAGAGATCATGCTGAAAACCCTTTTTTAGAAAGTAATTTCAAGAAGAATTTATTTCATGTACCTATGAAAAGGAAGTTTATTCTCATGCTGCTTCTATTTCAGTATTGCTGGCATTTCCATTTTTGGTCAGCACTGGAGATTGGTCTCTCTTACTCATCTTCTCAAAAATCTACTTTCTCTTTGGTCTTTGTAATATTTATTTTTAATTGCAGTTTTCTGTGGTCATGTGTTCTCTTGTGAGTAAAACACCCTTCGGTTGACAGAATAAATTTTTTGTCTAGTAAAACAACAACTTCCGTGCAAGGCACTGAAATGAAGAAACTGTCATGTGTTTAATTGCTTTATTAATACTGCTCTTGGTAAAAAGAAATCCTCACTATTGCTGGTGACAAAACAAGCAAGAGACTTGTGACTACTACTTCTGTCATGAAGTAGTAGTCATGCCAGATGATAGGTAGAATGATAGGTCGTCTACCTTCTCACAGGAGGAGGAGACAAGAAAACCTTAAATGTTCTCCAGCTCTTCTCCATCCGCTGGCTACAATATATTTCAGTTCTAAAAATGTTAGTTTTCTGTCTGGCTTTAACAGTTTCCTTTCTTTCAGTGGGCCTCTTTCATGACATTGTGAAACTCTTGGGCCATGTTCTTCTGCCAACACTAAAAAAATAAAAAATAAAAAATGCAGAGCTGTAGAGCCATCAGCAATTTCCATCAAATTACCACCCACATCTTCTCCCAAAGTAGACCGGGGGACCAGTTCCCATATTAATTTCTGGAATATTGTACTCCTTTCATTCCTAGAAAATGCTTTTAAGTAAAAAGAAGCTGTTTTAATTAGATTTTTAACCATGTACTGCTTGGCCCTTTGTACTCTGTTGTCTTTCAAAGATGTTGCTTGCCCACTGTCTGTAATTGGGTTATCTTTAAGTTTTAGTAGAATGCTCATCAGATTGAAAGCTTCATTTTAGAACTTTCTACCTATTATAGTTATAACTAGTACAAAGATCCACATGACTGAAAAATGTTAAATATTTTGTTGTCATTTCCCCCTGCCCTGCTCTGTGAGTTTACATTGTGCTTTTGGCAGTGCTTTGTGTAAAGTCAATTGCTGATGATGACATAGACTTTTTGGCTTATAAAGAGTTTGGTGTTGCTTCCAGGTCTGCTCCCACTGTGTTGCAGAGAACCCCTGCAGAAACGAAAACTTCTTAAAAAGAAGAATCCACCATTTTGAAAGTACTTCCTTAGTAATTAGGTTTTTAACAAGCCAGTTAAACCACATACCACATTTGACAAAAGTTCCTTTTTTTTTAAAAAAAGGGAAACAACTTGCCTCAGAGTGGTTGGCAGATCAAGCCAGCAAGTCTTTTTAACTTGTCTTTATTTATATCTCAATGTACTAACCTTTTATTTGGTATCCCCAGTATCTGGGTGAGATTTGCTGGGACTTTCTCCTTATAGGCACAGGCTTTTCAAACTTGAGATACCTTGTTTTTTAAGGGTAGATTTGCATTTGTTGAAGGTTCTTTGCATTTATGCTCTTGGGAGAAAATGCTTGTTACTTACTGAATGGGAAGTTGCTGGAGTTAATGAAAAATACTCTCTTAAAGGACTAAAATCTCTTAAGTCTGCATTCTGATATCCCATTTAAGAGCCTTCAGGATAGGAATACCTCAGTAAGATTGTACTAACTGTGGATACAATTGCATTGTTTGTACGATTGCACTGTCTCGTTAGTGTCTCTGTTCCTTATTGCTGGAATCCTCCTTTTGCTGATAGCCAGGGCATTTTACATCTCATCAGCAGAATTTGTGCTTCTAATGTTTTTAATGAATTCAGAATTTTTACTAATATTTCTGTCCCTTATTTCATCATCTTTATGTATGTCTCAAATTTTGTAACTGGCACTTTGCCTGGATGGGTCTATATTCAGATCTGTTTATGCTGCTTGGATAGGATTTCCACTGTTTAAAAGATGCTATTTTTTTCCTCCCTTAAGTTTCATGTCTTCTTGCATAACCATGCAAATTTTACCCTTCCCTTTATTGGTTATAGGGTCCACATGCTTTCCTGTTTCTGTTACTTTTTAAAAGGCAGATAATTGACTTAGAATGTGTGAGCTCCGACAGTATTTTGTCTCTGACTGTGTCCAAACCCATTTTTACATATGCAGATGGTAGGATCATAGTGATCTTTAGCAATCTTATTCTTGACTATGGTTATCTGTGTTGCAAAGGTAAGATGCTGGGGTATCTGACATGGTGGTCCTGCTGGCAGTTGAGTAAATGTAAAGGGTTGCTGCTGCTGAAAGGGGGAATGGCTTTACTTTCACTTATCCTTACTCCTTTTCTGCTCCTTTGGCTATTTGGACATACCCCTTCCTTCTTGCTGACTGCTGTGCTCATCTCTCTTTTCTAACCCAAAAGAAAACAGTCGTCTTTTTTTTTGGCTGGGTGTATATTCTGTTGAACTGGTTCACAGAGGGGCCTTGTGGGAGCCAGAGCCAACACAAGTAAGTGGCAGCAGCACATGTCTGGAAGAGGGAGTAAAACCCTCTCCATTTTTGGCAGTGGTGAACTGTTAATTAGCCTTTCTGCATCTTGTGAAACTGTATCCTTCACTCTGTGGTGCTCCCTGTCCAGTGGAACTCCTGTGCTTGGTTCCTGTGTAAACCTGATGTAACATATGTTCCTCCCCTAGATAAGTTGGAATCAGCAGTTCCCAAATTATGATCTCCAAGTCATAAGTATTCTATAGCTGTTGTAAGGTGTACTCTTAAGTGGTCAAACTTACACACTTGTTGTTTTCACCTGAGGGCTCTGGAGCGCAAGTAAACAAGGGTTGCTGTTGCCCAAAGATGTGGAAACCAGCGCTGTGTGTTCGCACTGTTCTGATTTGCCGCTGCTTATGGCACTAAGCTACTGCTTAGAAGCTGCTCAGAAGAGTTATCCAGTACTGGATTAGCATGTGTTGTAACCTCAGTGCTGCTTATGACAAATTTCAGTTCGAGTCAGACCCAACTGCCTACAGTTATGCAAATCTCAACCAAATACAGTCCACCCGGGGCTTAAAAAATGCCCTTGTCTACCCTTTATTTCAGTGGGCATGTAAAGGGCTGCTTGGTAGTAATTGGGTGCCATACACCTCTGCACTTGGCAGCTTTTCCTGTAGTCTAGGGCTGAGCAGGGTCTGGCACACAAATGGTGGCAGTGTTTTTCACTCTGCTCTACTGTTCTTGTAGTTGTTACTGTTCTCAGCCTGTCTTTTCCAGAAGGTGCGAGAACAAATTGCTCAATTCAGGTTTCCAAAGAGCGTACTTTCGTACTGAAGGAAGAAAGCTAGTCTGCTGGAGAAGACAGATGAATAACTTTCCCAGTAGCTCTACGTGCTGCTAGGGAGGAAGAATAATAGGTAGATGGAGTCTTTCCTTTTATTGCGCAAGGATGGCAAGCCAACTTTTGGCAAGATAATAATTATATGGCATCAACCTGACATACCTGACATGGAGAGATCAGCATGGATTTGGAGTGGCATCCGCTGTAGCAGAATTGTAGGATACGATGCATTTCCTGGTACTGTGATGCTCTTACTGCCCACTGGCGCTATTTCCATGAGTGTTTGCCTGACTGATCAGCCAAGGGACTAGAAATGTCTTGAGCCCTGAGCTTCTGTTTTTTTCCTTTACCAGAGCTGTAGTTTAAAATCTATAGTATCTTGTTTCCTGCTGTTTCTATAATCATCCTTGGACTCTTTGCTCTGTTTAATGGGGGTCCCTTTTGTACTAGATTTGTTAGATGTTTGCAAAATGCCAGTGCGCGCTGTGCGTTGACCTAGTGCTTGTGGAGTAGCTGCATGCTCATGTAGCAGGAAGGATCTGGTTCCTCAGATAGCTGGCTTGGCTGAGCCCCTCTTCCTGTAGGAATACAAGGGAGCTGGTATTTTGATCAGAGGCCTTGGCCTTGGGAAATTGTCCGTGAGGGGTCAGTTCAGTGGCTGCTTGTTTGGTTTTCATGAGTATTTTTTTATGTGTTTTGGCAGAGCAGAGCAGATCTTGTTGGACATTTGAATGTTGATCCCAATTTCTAGAAACTTGCTGAGGGAAGCCAGCAGCAAATAAATGGGGAGGGTTAACTTAACTATTTTGTGTGCCTAAATATAAATAGAGGACTAAAAAGGTTATTGTATTGGTGGCTAATGTTTTTAATTTAAATTTTTTTTTCCATCTAGGATGGCTGAAATCCAGCCCAGGTCAGTACTGAGATGGTATGAACTGCTTAGTTGCTTGTGTAAAACGTTTACACTCACTCTAGTCTGTTCCTCCCACCAAACTCAGCCAGGTTGCCATTTCACTCTTGTTCAGTTGGAGTGTTGCTGTGTTTGAATAGAGCTAATGTCCTTTACTTTTGTCTGAATCAGCTCACCTCCCTCCCAGAGACAGTCAGGTCAATACTGGCCATTTGCTAATGCCTTTGTCTGGGACTTCCTGGAAATGCCTAAAGATCTATTTGCTGTCAGGCGGAGATCAGAAATAGATCTCGCACAAGAAGAGCCACTCTAGGAGATGACCGTCAGAGGCTATACTTACCTTCCTTGGAGACCAAAGCTGTTTCCAGTTTGGCAGTTGACACACAGGGAGAGAGATGGAGACTCTCTAATTTGTGCAGCTTGTTGCTCCTCATAATCTTTCATAGGGCTAACTATAACTGCTCATAGGAACACCAGTCTATTTGCTTCCAAAAGGAGAGGATTCTGACAAAAGACTCGATAGCAGGTGGAGCTTATAGCAGGCTGCAGAGTCAGACCGAGAAATTCCAACTTAAGTATTTTTAGTACAGGCCTGAGAGTCAGACTTGCTTTCTATTCTAATGTAACGTGGACTTGCCATGTTATGTCGGGCTGTTCAGGGCTGCATATCAGTTCTCCATTTCTGAAAGGTAGATGATTTTTTTATGTTGTCAAGGAGTTGTGAATGTTAGGGGGTGAGGATTCTGGTTTGTGATCCTCCTTGGAATTCAGGTGCAGTGGCTGCAGACTTCACTGCCTATAGTTGCTGCAGGTCACAGCCTGTTATATCAATAAAAAATTGAATACGTGGAGGTTTAGCTTTAGGGTGTGGAGCTGTCAACTGCTGTGACTGAAAAATGTGGCTGAAAATGGCTTCCACTTCTGCTATTAGTGCTGTAATTTGTGGGTGGGACAATCATTTGAGGACAGCAGTATTTAAATCATGGTGGTCTGAATCACTGGAGGTCATGAGTTGGAGTACTGAGTAAAGTAAAAGAAAAGTAACTTTTCTTGTGCAATTTCCAGCTTCTCTGTTCAGTAAACCAGAACCTGGCTTTGTGCTCTTGAACATTGTACAAGTGTTGAGATTAGCTCAGCCTACTGCTTGTGCATGCGCTGTGTCACAGGATGTGCCGGAGCTATGACTTGCAAACCCTTTACAAACTTTTCCTGACCCTTCTGAAGATTGTTCATAGAGCAGTGGAAGAATTTTTTGACTAAGCTTATCCATCTTTGGTAATTGTTTCCTGTTGTTCAGGACTCAGTTTGAGAGTGTAGTGAATCTGGATAGAAAGGAACCATGCAAGGGATTATTTTTTCTTTTAGCTTCCCACGAGTGTGGGTCATCCATGAATTGCTATACAGAGGCAGTCAAGGCTGGCGTAGCTGGGGATCTGGCATTCTCAGAAGCCTTTGGTAGCTGTGAAACTGAAAACATTTATTTGTTTAGTAAGCTGGAACATAAATTCAGTTTAAGGCACCAGGTCTTAGCATAGGGTGTTTTCTCCTGGCATGAGCTGTTTGCTGCTCAGGACTATAAACAGAGGGAAGTAAATAGAAGATGTCTCTTCACTTCAAGTGTGGAGAAAGTCATGCTATAAAAAAGAGGATGCTGAATATGACAGGAAATAACCCTTCCCTTCCATCCTCCCCAGCACTTTCTGGAAATGAGAAATAAAGGGGAGGGAGGGAGCAGGCTCTGAAACCAGAGATGTCACAGTGCTGCAAGTCAGTTTAAGTACTCTTCTTGGAGGCAATATGTGAAGAATACAGCAGCCAGCTTAAGTTGAATTTGTATGGCTTTGATTTGCTCTGTGCTGTCTGTCCTTAGATTTTTCAATGCCAGTAAGAGTTTGTTCTTCTGGTGTTTCCATTGACAGCTTCCAAATGTGATAACCATGGCAATGGAGTGGACAGCTTAGGTTAATTTGAAGAACTTGAAAAGGTTACACTTAGTTTAGCAGCTTGTTGGCTGAAACCCAAAAACCCCCATATTCAAACTGTATTTTGTTTGGAAATTGATCTGGTAACCTCACTGTTCTCTTTTTTTTTTTTGAGCATCTCATATATCTCTTCTGAAAGAAGATGATACTGAAATCACAAATCACTTCCAGTGTGAGGATGCTCAGCAAACCTATAATGTATTGAGGAATATTTCTCTCTGACCGTGTAAGCAGTTATGTGTTTTGTGAGACTTGACTTGCGTTATCTCAGCCATCTGACGAACTGTTCTGAGGTAGCAGAAAGGGGATGAAAGTTTTTCTAAGGAAGCTGGAAGAAGACAGAGTGACTTCTTTTGTAGATGGTGGTTCATTTCTCTCAGCCAGTTCGAGCTGTGGTCTAATTTAGTGTTCAAGAGCTAAGTGGAAAAATTCTGGTCCTACAGGAAAATCTTTTGTGGTTCCTTCACACAGCTTGGACTGTAGGCCAGAGTGTGCTGTGGATTTATTTTGTTTCATCAAGGAAACTGTGCTGATTCAGATCTTTATTGCAGTTGTAGTGTTGCTCAGCCTGCATGCTGTGTCGATGATCCCATGCCCTGTGGGTCTGGTTAAGATTAGGTTACCTTCCTGCCAACTCGCTGATGTGAACGGAGCCAGCAGTTGAAGGATTTCCCAGGCTGTTGCATCAAAGATGGCAAGAGATGAGTCTGAGATGCTCAGGGAATGGGGCTGTGGTTCCCAGGAACTGCTGGTGTGAAGCTTCAGACTGGTCAGCTAGTTTCCTACAGCGTGTCTCTGTGCCCTTGAAAGCCTTGCTGCTGGGTTATGCAGGAACTAGCTGACCCCTTGTGATGCTGTCACTTTAGCACCCTCACTGTGCTGACAAATATGCCATTGCTGAGGTTACAGGGCAGGTCTGAGTCTGAGTGAAATGCCTGCGTTAATTTGAAAGGAAGCGGTGTGGCCAGTTCCAGGAAGGATCTTGCAGTGACCTCTATGGTTTTCCAGCACATGTACAAATAGCCCTCCTGCTGCCCCTCAGAGGGGCGAGTTCCAGGGCCAGCGTGGGTTTGCATGCTGGGGGAAGGGAGGGTCGCTGGGCCCTTCCCTTATGCTGGCAGCGTGTGGTGGTGTCAGCTCTGCTGGAACCATGGCCAGAGCTCTCAAAGGGTTTGCATTTTATCCCCAAATGTGCAGCGAGTAGTTACTGATAAGCAGTTACAGAAATTGCTTTAAACAAGCTATATTTGCACACTCTCTTAGAACCCTGTGCTTGCGGTGGTAGTAGTGCATGTTAGTTGTGAGCAGTTGGCCACGAGCTCTGGAATAAAGTCTCTGGCTTGGGTATCAGTGGTTGGGACAGGAAGCCACAATCATTGCTGCAGCTGATCATGTAGACCACATCTCGCAGTGCAGTGTCTTGTCTCTGTTTAGACATTTGCTGATAGTGGTCAGAGCTGGGTGCATGGGCTGCTGTACTGGGGAAAGCTAACTGGTTTGGCTGTCTGTATTCAAGTTATGGCATAGATGGGATTCACGGTGGCTGCCATCCCGTGATTTCAAAAGCAGTTCTGTCTCTCACGGCACGAATTCTTGTTCAGCTTGTCTATGCAGCCTGGTGTAGCTAGGCACAACAACTACTAGGTGGTTGCCTTTGCTGTTAAGCTTTTCTGGAGCACCCACACAACTTTGCAAATCAGTGCCACAAATGCATAGTCTTGCTTATTCTAAGGGACAGTATTGGCTTCAAGGAACAGAGAAGCTTCAAGGATTTTCATGCATATTGTCTTCTGAGTTCACCATACCGCATATTGATACTAGTCTGGATGTTCTTTTTATTAAGCAATGACACAAGGCATTGACATTTGCACCATTACCTTGATAACGAGAAAGCATAAGGCTTGAAATAAACCTCAGTCACTTGAATACATTAAAGAAATAGCTGATTTTTTTTTTTTTTTGACCATGTCATCTGAACTTCCTCTAGGCAGTTCTAGACAATGTGAAGTAAAAATACCAATGGCTGCTCTGTACTGTTGGTACTCCAGCAGTTGTTAGGTCTGGCAAATGACTTATTGTTTGTGCCTTGAATTTTCCTGTGTCTTAAATAACAATCTGTCCCTGCTTTACAAGAGAACTGAGAGTTGTTACGTATCCTGTATTCTAACCACATTCTCGACATATTGGTTACATTTTTGAAAACTTCTCAAAATGTTTTAGAAAGTAAGCCAAGCTATTTCACATGCTTTGTATAGATGTGAACCAGAGAACTTCAAGATTTTAAGAGCATCTAATTACACTTCAAATTTTTAAGGTCTCATTTTGAATGTAGTCTTTGTACTGTATTGCTTTTGTAGTCTCTGATCTTTTTGCATTTAAAAACATTGATTAGAATATAATGCCTTAAGAACCTGTTATTACATTTCTTTTACCTGGAAGTCAATACTTGCATTCACTTGTTTGTTCATGGTTTTCCTATTTCTGATAATGCTCTTCCACTTCGCTGAGAAAAGTCAAAGCTGCTGTTAAAAAGGGAATTCCTGTCATGTGTGTTGCTCTTTGGGCTCCCCATCCCTTCCAGACTCAAACTGGAGGGCAGTGAGAAGACCTATAGCAAGGCTCCAACAAGTCTTTTTGATGCAGCTCTTCTACAGCATTGCAAATGTTTCTTTTGAAAGGCTATTTAATAGGATAAATATACCCAAGCTCCCCATTCCTCTGCTGTTACTCACAATGTAAAACTGTCTTGCCAGGGATTGGGTTACTGCTCCAAGCTGTCTCCCTATTTGTAAGCTGGAGTTGCATTTACTCTTGGAGGTGTGGGAGAGAAGACTTATTTGAACCTAATGAGATTTTTAAACTTTGGATTCAAGGATTTTGCAGAGAGGCTGCTCAGATGAGTCAGCGAGCTCAGGGTTCAGTTCTGGAGATGCAATTCCCCTTGTCATCTTAGGGGACACCACAACGCAAGGATTTGAATTCAGCGTCTTACAGGTATTAAGAAAAAAGGGCTGGAGAATGGTGTGTCATTCTGCAAATGAGGGGTCTGCAATTTGTCTTATGCTGAGACATGATTTAAAGTCCATATTCTCCTTTAGACCTGTCCTTACGACTATCTTGCTTTTTATTTCTATTTGCCAGTCCTCTGGGAATCTTCTGCTGCCTAAGACAGGAAAACCAGTAGCAGTTCTAGTTATTTGAGTAAACGGGTGTGGGGGAGAACAGGGGAGGTGCAGACACCTTTTCTCTGCAGCTGCATTAGAGGAAATACTGTAGTTTGTGCTCGCATATCTCATCCTGATGACCCTGTGTCTGGGCTATCAGGGACAGACATGTGGCAGTAGAGATGCTGGGGGAGACGGGACTCTGTGGCTGAATGCTTGAAGGCGTTTGCTCTGTGCGGTGGCTGGATGAAGAATCCTGTCTCCGGTGTCACTCACTTCCAGATGTCCCATACAAGAAGCAGAGCTACAGGCAGTGTGTGGTTTCATGGATGTGCAGATGTGGATTTCAGCCGTTGAAAAGGAAAGGCTGATATCTGAGGCATTTGAAGTATCTTGCCTCAGTTACGCTTCCATTTCCTCCCCCGCAGTAGATGAGATGTAGAAGAAAATTTGACCACCATCTTTTTGATCTACTTACAGCAAATCAAAGCATTATCAATAGAGTGTCGGCATGGTTTAGTAGCTCATCCTCAGTTATTGAGAGATGAACTGCATGTGGAACTCTGAGGTAATTTTCTCTCTTCTGGCACTAATGTCATCTTTGAGCTGACTGAGTACGCCACGTGTCTCTAGCCATCGCATAGGCTGGAGTTATGCTGGACGCTCAGTAATAGAAGGCTTCTCCTTATCCTTAACAGAGGAAAGCAAATTTAGATTTCTGTAAATTACCTCACTTTAAAATAAACAAACAAATAAAAATTCCTAGACTGCTTATGAAGAGTGGAAAACGATTTACTGCTTGAGGAAAAATTAGCATTACAAAGCTGCTTGATGCCAGTTGGCAAATGTGAATTTGTTGATGCCTTGTCATGTAGGTTTTTCCAAAACTAGTTTATGATGTGTTCTGCTTCACTCTGTCACCTTAATCCAAGAGCATTTTTGAGATGTACAGAAGGCACAGGAAGAAGGGAGTGAACAAAGCATGTTTTGATATGCATGGGAAGATACATGTAAATATCTTTTTTTTTTCTTTCTTTTTAATACCTTCACTCTGTTTAAGGGGGCTGAGTGTGACTCAAATTTATAGAAACGTGGGTCGATGTGTGCATCAGTGCAAAGGGGCCCCCATGTTATCCATTCCTGTTCTGTACCTCAGAACTCCACTGTGATCCCTAGGCTGGAGTTGCTGCTCTTTATCAGACAAACCTGGGATGTGGGAAGCTGAAGAATGTGCCCCTGCGGCTGCACATAAGGCCGTTTTTGCTGGAGGATACTGCGTTTGCAGGACAGCAAGTGCTGACACGCAGCGATGGTGAAGGAGCCTGCGTCGGAGCCCCTGGAATGCGTGAGCTGTTCTTCGGGCTGACAGAGGTGTGGGCCCGGGAGATAGCGCAGGAATGTGCAGTGTATAACTTGGGAGATGATTATTCTTTTCAGTGTAGCTTGAAGTGGTAAATGGAACTTACCCATAGGTATTGTCCAACTCTTGCTGATTTTCTTGGTAAAAGGGATTTTTTTTTTTTTCTGAGCAGTTCAATGCATTGGTCATCAGCTTGAGAGTTCTTGTCCCAAGCTAAATCACTGGCAGAGCTTTGGCAGGTGCTGGGAACTACCTTGAAGCAGTGCAGTTGATATTAAGGGCCACTCATGCATATATGATGTATGTGCTGAGCTGTGTGTGGGATTTGAAGACCAGAATCCAAAGGACCTCATAGTTAATGATTTTTGGCAAAAGGGAAGGAAGGGGGAGAGGGGCATCTAGTGCACCCGGACCTCCAGATGTCTTGGAGTGCTTTATAGCAGTAAAGGTATCAAATGTGATACCGTTCTTTAACTGTCCCTCCTCCATGGGAAAAATCTGTGTACAAAAAACACATCAATGTGAACACAAACGTCCTCCCATACTGGGGAGGATGTGGTTTGAGGAGCCCTCTGGCCTGAATGTGATTTCAATTGAGCCTGTAATTTTTGGGTTGTCCAGTGGAGGGAGGAGGATGACTCTGTCCTTCTGTGCCTCTGTCTCCTGTTTGCCTGCAGCTTTACCAGGTCCCTCAACGCTTTACCAGTGTCCCTCACTCTTCCACACCCCACTGAGCAGCACGCTGTTAATGGAGTGGAAAACACAATTTTCTATGTGCACAGCCCATGCCTGTGGGTAGGCTGAGCCCTACTGACACTTTGGAAACTGAACTGTGTGATTCCATTCCATCCATGTGTCTGTGGGTTGTGTTGGTAGCTTCTTGTAGGGGTAAGAGTGGAAGGAGGGGTGATCCTGTGGAGGAGCAATAGCTTGAAGATCTAGTATAACTCTGTTTTACTTTATTGCTACAAAATGGTTAAATCTATCCTCTAGAGGTAAATGAATCTATGATCTTTTAACCTTGGGAGATTCTGACTCCTAGAGCTGTGTCTGTAGTAGTTTGGAGTGTATTTGGGGCAGCAGTAAAAACTGTGATGAGGTCAGTGTGTGGTTGTTTCCGGAGTACTGAGCAATAGTCCCTGAGGTGCTGCAGCATGTGCCGGTGTGAAGATGCACGTCTCTGTGGGGAGGTGCAGCACACGTGGTACCAGCAGAAGGTTCCTGCGTGCCTAAAATAGGGACAGGTTCTCGACTCTGCGGGGACGAGCAAGTGAGGTGAAGTTACTGCCAAGTTAGCCATTGCTGTGGGTTTCATCTTTCTGTCCATGTAAGGATGTAGTGGTGCCCTCTGATGGCTGCTGGTTGTGGGAACTGGTCTGCGTCAGCGCGTTAGGATGATCCAGTCAACTGCTTCCTACGGGTTGGGAGGGACTAACTGGTTGATTTATACCGCCTGCAGCACAGTCCCTCAGGAGTCGCAAGGGAAGGAACACTTCATTACCCAGTAAATCGATTGAACCTTTAGTATTTCTATTTAAGTATTTAATATTTCTGTTTAAGGAGCGGTCGCTAATAGTGAACTCAATCCTGTAATGTGAGGTGCAGTGCTGCACAAGGCACAGCATCTTTGTTACAGTTTATCAGGTTACAGCTGTCTGGTCCCTTTTGTGAAAGACAGAAAGAGAGCAATTGGTCATTTTCTCCACTAATAAATTGCCCTTCTTTCCCCCTATCTGTATCTCACATTGTCATCTGGTAGTGTTAGAAAGGTGCACAAATGCTGAATGAATGCACAGTACTTTGGGACCTCTTGGGATGAGGTGCTGCATGGAAAACAACATGTTAATCCCTTTGGTTGGCTTTTGAATGATTGCCTACAGTTGCTCTCTGGACTGCAAAACTCCTTCGGTTCATCTCGAAGGGAGCGATTTGCAGCCCATGCCTGTGGGTTGCGGAGTCGCTTCCCCCTTGCAGGGTGAAGCCCCGCAAGGTGCAGTGGTCTGAGCAGGCGCTGTGCCACTTCTGCTCTCACCCTGCCCTCCTCGGGCAGTTCTGTCGCCCTTGTTGGAACCTTTGAACGGGCACAACTCTCCAGTCCAGCAGAACTTCAGGAAACTGGTTGTTGCTAGGATGGGATTGGAGAACAGTTTGCGTGGCTGGAAGCAGCAATGGGGATGGACACGAATGGGGAAGATCTTTTCTCTGTCCTGGCAGTGAGCTTGGAGGAAGCGTGAGGAAGCGTGGACCATGGGTTTGCAGAACATGGAGGCGAGCAAGCACAAGGAGAGGTCCTTTGCCACTTGTAAACTGGTGTATGAGTGCCTGTCCTGCTCCTGGCTTGCTCCTTTCCCTGTCCCACCGGGCGGGGTGGTGCCTTCCTGCAACTGCTTCAGTATCAGTTGTAAAGTTGAAGTGCAGTTTGAGTAACGGAGTGATTCCTCTCCAGCCTTTTCTCCTCCCTCTGCTTCCTGTTCCTCAGCTCTGCCTTGTTTGCTCAAGTCAGGAAGGGGGAGGGTATGGGGGAAGTTAATCATTAAACTGTAATGTCTTCTCCTTAACTCCTTCACAACCTGGGGGCAGAGTGCTCCTGGCATTCCCAGACCCCTTCTCTTCTGCAGACTTGTAAAAGAAAACCAGTAAATCAGGCAAACTCACCTTTGTGCCGTTAATAAAAAGCAGTGGATTTCTGTCTGGTGGTTCATTCAGCAGAGTGCTGAGCCGAGGAGGTGAATTTTGTGGCGAGATGGTTACATATGCCTGTCCTGCAGCGAGGGCTGGGGGTGGAGGGTGGAAAAATGCTTTTGGTCACCTCTGCAGGGCTAGAGGAGCCCGACACCCTCATGGGATTTTCACTTCCTGGTGGAGTTTGATTTCCCTTTGTCATTGGTGGGGAGAAGCAAAAACCACACCTTCTCGGATAGCACTGCTCTTGGAGGCTCTGTGCACGAAACCTCCAGTCCTAGGACCTGCCTGGTTGAAGGAATTGCAGCTCTTCAGCAGTTCCCTTGAGGTATGTGCCTTTCACTCTGGAATCCGCCAGATGTTCTTTTGCTTGAAAAGAAGATTAAGTTCATTTCTGCCCAGCTGCAGAAAGTGTGTATCCCTTTGGAGAAACTGCTTCTGGGGTATTTTGGCCCCTGTAGGAAGATGCTTGTGGCTTAAATGATTTGGAGCATCTTTTTGGCTAAATGAAAGGTGTACAGAGTTAATTTAACACAGTATTTAATTTGCTAATGGCTGTATTCTGTTCTCTGAGGGCAGGAGTGTTTTTTTTTTTTTTTCTTTTGTGATGCTTTAGTTTGTGGAAGAGAGTGAATATAAAAGCAGCACCTTCTTCATCTTGTAATGCAATAATACTGTCCTCCATTTGACCCTTTAATATCTTTTCTTGAAGGACTGCTAAGTGCATTGGCTGGTGTGGTCTGCTGTGCTCAGGAAGTGGCTTTGAGCTGGCAGGTGCCTGCCCTCTTAGAGCCAGCAGGCAGCCATTAGGGCAAGTGGTTGCTCGGTTGCTATTCTGGTGCCACCTGATAACTTCAGCTCCTTGTGACCCTGGTGGAGGATGCTGCAGGATGGCTGCACTCAGGCGGACCCCTCACACCCCAAACCTGAGTATCAAGCTCCTGTTGTGTGCGGAAGGAGAAAGACAAATCTTGCTAACTGAAGATGGTTGGGCCTGCATGGAGGGGAGGGAGATCCAGGGGGGTTCTGAGAGCCTTCTCTCCTAATTCTGTCAAAGTTGCATTACTGTTGTCTGGCTGAATTCCACATCTCCAAAGGGACCTGCCAGGTATGTCCTCATGCTCTTATAATGGAGAGCGCTGATGTCCCTAGTGAACCAGCTCCTCTCTAATAGCCTTAAAGAGGTGTGCACTAGAGCTTGCTGCCCCAGCAGAAAGCTGGGCACCCGGCCAGTGAGGCTTTCTTTAGAAAGTGAGTACAGTGCAGACCTGCAGTCACTTGCTGGAGTTTCCCCCACCAGGGACTGCAGTGGGCTCCACAGGGTGGGTTCACAGGACAGAAGGTCCAACAAGTCGGGATTTGCCTGTGAGTCATCGCAGAGGAGTGCAGGGTTGGGAATGGGCAGAGGATAGTTTGCAGGGAGAAATCCGGAACGGTGGGAATGCCTTTTGGTGCCCTGTCTCTGAGGGAGAGCATTTTTCCTGCTTTAAGATTTCTGAGAGGTGCTAACTGTGTGACGTGGGTTCCTCTGCCTGGCATGAGTGACAGTGTTTCTAGCTGGTGGAAGTTTTTCTTCTCTTCAGGAATTTGTGAGCAGTCTCCACCCAGCAAGTTGAGAATTGTTTCCAGGAGAAGAAATGGCGTTTACCTGGCAGCATCTGGAAACTAGTTAACTGTTTGTGTGATGTACTGAGAGGGATTTTTGTTAGGAAAACTGAAACACATACGCCTGCTGCACGGATAGACTAAATTGAAAGTTTCATGCTTCTTCCACTACCATAGACTCTGGAGAAAACCCCTCCCGAGACCTTGTTTCCTGCAGAAAGCAGTGCCTGCGGCCACACTAAATGACTCTGTGATGATGTGGGGCCTGTAATTAGTCTGTGTCAATATCCTGTTGCAAGTAGATCTCTGGGCAGGTTTCTCCTAGGTTGCTCTTCTGCAGGGTGCACCGAGACTACAGGTCCCTGTTGTTGGGCAGTTTTCCAGTTAAGACAAAAATCTGAGACTGACACAGTTTTTCTGGCTGCTTTGTTACCTCTTGGTGTTTGTACTAGAAGTTTGATTAACCCGTTCAGTCCTGGGCTGCAGTAATGTTTTTCAGGGCATTTAGTAGATCACCCTAGATGAAAAGTCTTCCCAAAGACCTTCTGATACAGATATCCCAAATGAGATGAAATAGAAAAAGCTGTAGTCCAGGATTTTACCATTTTGGTGGTTTTATTTATTTATTTATTTTCCCACTTTCCTGCAGACGCCTTACTGGCAGACCTGGAATCTACCACCTCACATATCTCCAAACGACCGGTGTTTCTAACAGAAGAAACACCTTACTCCTATCCAACTGGAAACCACACGTACCAGGAGATTGCTGTGCCACCTCCAGTGCCGCCACCACCTTCCAATGAGGCCCTGAATGGCACTGTGATTGACCCCTTAGATCAGTGGCAACCCAACGTATCCAGATACGTCCACCAGCAAGTAAGTGTATGTGGGCGGATGGGGAGGCTGCACGCTTTTTTTGTTGGTGCAGTGTCTCTCAGGGAAGTAGATGAGGGGAGGGAAGAGCAAGAAGTGAGGATGAGTTTGGCTGTGAAGAGAGTGGGGAAATGGGAGGAAGTGGTGGTGTGTAGTAGAACTAACTGGTTGGAGCAAACGGCAGAAAGGATTTGAAACTCATCGTCATTGTTCCGATGAAATGGTAGTGTGATGAGATTAGTGTTAGTCATCTGTCTTGTAGCCTGTGGAAAGCAGACTGGGGGTTTCCAGTACAGATCTGCGACTCATAGGCAAATCTGAAGGGAGTGGAGAAAAACTGGTGTAGCTCATCTGATAGAGGCTGGTTGGCTATATAGCAGATTTTTTTTTTTTTTTTTTTTGCTTCAGGTGGGCTTTGTGCTGTCGTAGCCACGTATGGGGTTGCAGTGCAGTAGTGTACATATTTGGTTTGTATTTTCTGTTTCCAATGCGAATCTCCTTTCCACAGCCTCAGTCCCAGTCTCCTATATACAGCTCTAGTGCCAAAAGCTCCAGTGCCTCTGTTTCTAGAGACGGGCTCAGCTCTCCTTCTCCCCGTGCCAGTGAAGAAGAACACGTCTACAGGTATCTTGTCCCTCTTAAGAGATAAGCCTGACTCACAACTTGAGCCTGCTGTGGCTCAAGCTGCTTTCTATAACTGGAAACAAACACTGTGTATGTTATGTTGCCTTGTGTTGGTTTTGGTTACCTCTTTTGTAAGAGGCACTGTAACTTTTGTACTCACCTCAAACATTGACCTGGCCCTTTGGTTTGCTCAGCTGCAGAAGAGGTTAAGGATCCATCAGATAGAACGGGATCAGGATTGTGCTGTGAAGGGTATGATCCAGAGACAAGTGACAAATCCCCCTGTTAAGCACCCCAAAAGTTTTTCAGAGGTGGGTGGCCTTTGGGTCAGTTATCCCAAGGAACTCAGTTAAAAATTCATTGACTTGAATTTTCAAGTAAATTAGAAGTTAAAACTTTCATCTCAGTAGCTGACAGATAACTAGTTTATACTTGCAAAGGCAGCTGCTCTTATGCTGAGAGGTTGGAGTAGCAGCCTGAATGTAGGACAGACCTTTCTGCTGACATGGAGGTGAGTGAGGAAGAGGCTGTCAGAACTTCACCTCTGATGGCCCTGTACAGTGCAGTCTGTCCTGGGTGCCTTCTTACAGTGCGGAGAGACTGGTGTTTCTCTGGTGTCGGATTCTAACCATGCCCAGCTCTTTCTGCTGAGCAGGAAGTTGCTTTCAGCCAGAACAAATTCTGGGTAGAGGCAGGCATATCCAGAGATGGCCCAATGGAGACAGTAATTGAAATTTTTTCAGATGCCTGCATGCAATTAGTACAAAATGGAGGTAATTCCAGCCATAAGTCCTCCTGTACAAGGGTCTGGCATGGCTTGGTTCTGATGTGAATTGTAGCTTGTGTGCTTGGGTTGGGGAAGAAGTATGCCCTCCTCAGGTTGTATACGTGGATCTTTTTTTTTCAATCTGAAGAGAAAGATAATGACTGCCCTTATGGAATTTCATAATTGTCACTGGTGTTATAGATGTCAGAGTCCTAAAGCTTGTTACTTATTAACTTTCTGAGCATAATATGGTAGTGTGTGCAAGACGGAACTTCCCATTTTGGATTTGGAAAGTATGTTTATTTGTAAAACTAGGAGAAAATAATTTCCCTGCCATTGATGATGGGAAGACTGTTATTACCATGTAATTACTATAAAAATCACTGCATTGGTGCTAAGTTTAGCTTTGAAACAGTGTGTGGTTGTGTGTGGTAAATGGGATCACCCATATAGGGTAAGGAATAATTACAACCAGTGTTTTATACACACCTGTGAACACGTAAACTTCTTTAAAGGTTTGTGTATTTAACACAGTAGAAAATAGTTTCAAATTACTCTCTTAGAAATTGATTAGAGTTCCTCAAATTAAAGGTTTGAGGACTTGGAGAGACCTTGAGTGCTGCAGAGGCCACCACATAACCTGCTGCTTTTGATTTTTTTGTTGATAGATTGAGGTTTGTACTTTGCCTCTTTCTCCAGTCTGTGCTGGCCTTGCATTCCCTTGCTTCAGGGGGAAGTTTTTGCCGCTTGGTGTGATGTCAGCAGAAACAAGTCATTTTCCTGTATGCAAGCTAATGGTTCTGCTGCTGTTCTGTGCATCTTGGATCTACAGATGGTTAACTCTTTGCTACAGGGCTGTGCATCACACAGTCCTGAAACCTGAGGCCCTGTCCATCAATGCTGTTTCTTTGTAACTGACAACTGAAGATGTGGGCTAAGCAGCGGCTGCATTGTAGTCATTTCACAAAGCACGCATCTTCTGTCCCCCAGAACTAAAAGCATCAGCTTGAAAAGGATACAGTACATGTGTAAACTTTGTGAACTTAATGTAGGTTTCCCTCCATCCTTCTGCAGCATCGTGATGTAGAAGTTTCACACTTCCCTTTTATCTTTAGTTTCCCAAACAAGCAGAAGTCTGCAGAGCCATCTCCCACAATGACCAGCTCCTCTCTGGGCAGCAACCTCTCAGAACTGGACAGACTTCTTCTGGAACTCAATGCTGTTCAACATAATCCCACCAGTGGCTTCCCAGCAGGTAAGCAATAGCAAGACATTTGGTATGAGTTGATAGCTTGATTCTGAAAATAGTAGCCTACTTCTTCTTTCCAACATCCTTCCTGAGGGAGACCCCTCTGACCCCTGATCAAAGATTCATTTAGTCTGGATGGGATCTCTCAAGGTCTGTGGTGCAGCGCCCTGCTCAAAGCTGGGCCAGCTTCAAAATTGGCTCTAACTAAAGTTTCAAAGTTAGATTAGGTTGCTCAGGCCCTTGCACTGTCAAGTTCTGGATATCCTTGAAGATGGATGTCCCACAAGGTTTCTGGGCAATTTGTTGCTCTTGTCTGTGGTTAGCATGTACATATGGACCTTGGGGTCTGAATGACTCTTTTCTGCTTCCCTTTTCTCAAGATGAAGCCAGCAGAACCCCATCGCTGCCCAGCATGACTGGACCTCACTATGTTATCCCAGAGAGTAGCAGCTCTGTGGGAGGGAAGGCTGCACCCCCTACAAAAGAAAAGCCAAAACGAAATGGTGCACGCGGGATTGAAGATGTGCGTCCCAGTGTGGAGAGCCTGCTGGATGAGCTGGAGAGCTCTGTGCCAAGTCCAGTGTGAGTAGCGTTTCAGCGGTGGCTGGCTTGGGTGCGGTGAGACAGGCTCTTGTGGGAATAGTGGCTGTAGTGTAGGGGCAGATGTTGCAGAAGGGTGACAGACAGAATATGGGCTTTGTCTAAAGGGTTGGAAATCAAGGAGGAGCATGAATATGCTGGCGCTCTTTTATCTACTCCTGGATGAAAAAAATACATGTCATTTTACGAGAGGTGGATTGTTCAAACTCACGTTTATAGCTGATCGCAAATACCACTGTCTGACAAAATGAACGTTTGGTCATCGTCTATTTCTTAATGGATGGTGTGTGTCTGTGTACATGCTTATGTTAGACTTGGCAGAGAGACAGGGTCTGCATGTGGTGAGAAAGCTGGTCTGGGGGAGGGCTGGCCAGGGTGGGCAGTGCTGATGAAACTCGTCATGCTATGCTTGCTTGGGGGAGCAGTGAGACTTTCAGTCTAGGAGTGCTCTCCCAGGCTTAATTGCACTCTGTTTTTTTAAACTTTATTTCCTTTTTCTTGTCAGCCCTGCAATCACTGTGAGCCAAGGTGAGGTGAGCAGCCCCCAGCGGGTCACTGCCAGTCAGCAGCAGACCCGTATATCTGCTTCTTCAGCTACACGAGAACTGGATGAGCTGATGGCATCTCTCTCTGACTTTAAGGTACCCTATCGTGACAAGTTAATACTTCATCTTGTCCCTCCCCACCACCAAACTCTCTTGCCCATTAGCCACATTTGCTGACCTTGTTTGGTCTCCAGAACGTCTTCTTGCTCTGAGAAACTTCCTGTGGTGGTATTTCTGCTTTCTGAGTACCGTTGTACGTGTTCTTGACTGCTATAAATTCTCATCAGTGGCAGGATAAGGCAGTAAGGCAGTTCTGGGGTCTGTTTTTTCCTTTGGTTCTGCAGTCTGTCTGTTTGCCAAAGATAATTAGCTTAGTTACTGCTCAGTACAGGGTGAATTATTTTGCTGTGCTACAACTTAACAAGAAGTAGGGGAGCACGGGACACCAGTCTGCTTACTGACAGACACCAGACTCTTCTCTGGGATGACCCTCCTCTTTAGAGTGTATTTTTACCCTGATGTGCTTTCCCTGAGGAGGATCTTCCAGGCATGTGGTATGAGCACTGAAGCCTTTGCATCAGACAGCTGGAGACTTCAAAAGTTTCCATTTTAAAACAATATGTCTTATTCATCTCAAACTGGGATTAAAGTCTGAGCTTCTTGTGGAGGCAGAGGATGTTTGGAATCAAACAGAATCTTGTTTGGAAATCAAACTATTGTATTGGAAAAGAAATGCTGCTTCAGTCACAAGTAGCACATAAAAATCCCCTAATAGGATAAGCTCAGGAGTAACTTGCCCATCATCATCTTGATATGTGAAGCACGTGGCATATGTACTTGGATAACTTTTATTTATTCATATAGGTATGCAGATGATTAACTGTGGAGGTTAGTTTCATGAGACTTCATTTACCCATAATCATAGCAAAATGAAAAATATTTTTCTCTTCTTCCTTTATACTTTCAGCTGCTTTGCTTATAGCCTCACTGAATTATTCACTTGAATTTGTTCTGAGAGAGGTGGAGGAAGCAAATATCTAATATATTCTCCTTGTTGTCATGGTTGGGTTTGCCTTTCTTACATACACCTGCCAGGTCAGCTTTCTAATCCTAAGGGAAGTCCCTAACTCTCTGGTTTTCCCCCATAGGGAAGATTCTGCTGATCCTTGGTCGGTCTTGTATGTGCTGAACTCCATCTCGTCCTGTCATGACTTTAGGGGGACAGCCAGAGCTGAAGAATGTTTTGTGAGGACAGGTAGACAGGACATTCAATGACAGTTTTGCTGTTTGTTGTTCTCTCTGTGCCACTGTTCATGTGAACATTTTTGATGTGTGCTGTGGGTTTCATGGAGGTCATTACAATACCTGGAGTTTTGGCCAAGTGTGTGAGTTCAGAACCCAGCAGTGAGCATGCACGCTCTGTGGGACTGTGCTCGCCTTGC
Organism: Balearica regulorum gibbericeps; assembly: GCF_011004875.1. Classification (NCBI taxonomy): domain Eukaryota; kingdom Metazoa; phylum Chordata; class Aves; order Gruiformes; family Gruidae; genus Balearica; species Balearica regulorum. Next base: position 12,501,305 of record NC_046200.1, read on the forward strand.
ACTCCCTGGAATTAAATTCAGTCTGCCGTTTCTGGCACTCGTACTTCATTTTGTGAGAATCTAGGAGTTACTCACTGTTTTCTCTAGACTTACTGTAATGTGTATTTAGTCAATTGCAAACATTGACACCTTAGCATTGCCTTTTTTCCTCTATATTAGGTCCTAGCGTAGAGTGCAGGATATCCACAAGTGCCTGTTCAATCTGGTTGAAAAACTGCACTGTTGTGAGGCTGGAGAGACTTCCCACCTGTGCTGCTGGCATACCCTGCCTTGCTCCTTCCACATGCTGTGGGAGCTTGAGCGCTACGGCTTCCTGCCCTTGCTGCTTTTATCAGGGCTCAGAAAACAAGCTGGGGGTGTGGTTGCTGCCACCAGCCTTTGCTCCTAGGTGAGCTCTTGGCAACTGAGAATGACCTTGCCCAGCACAGGTTTTCCTTGCGAGATACAAGGAGGAGACGTTTTTAAGTGCGGGTGTTCAGTTGCTTTGCAGTCTTGACAAAAGGCCTTAGAATCTTTGTGCAACTCCAGTAAAACCTGCATGACAGACTAGCTGCTGTCTGTAATACTGTCCCCCTTCCTGGCTTAGTCTCTGGTTGAGCTCTGAAAGCAAACTGAAATGCAACAAGATTTTAAGATTTGGGTTTTATAAATGCAGCATTAGTATTTTTGCAAAGCATTGAGCTCATCTGTGTCTAAACGTTCTTCCTGAAGCACAAAGAACATGGTTTCTGTGATCATTTTCTTTTTGTTAATATTGTCATTGACTGTTTTTAACAGTTACTTTCACTTTTCCTGTCCTCCAGGTTGCTTCATTTTCCCTTCAGTCCTTTTTGATTGTTTTTATCTTCTCTGTGCCAACTAATGGTGTTAGCTTGTCTGTAAAAATGTATTTCTAGTCTGTACCAGTGGCAAGATGTGAGAGAGAGAAGTGGAGTCTTTGCAAACGTGAAAGATGAAAGGCTACCATTCGGGTACCAGACCTGTGTGTGGTTGCAAGAAATAGGACAGAAAAACTACGGATGATGTGTATTTAGTTGGTATTTGGTACAACTAGAAGTTGCAGTAGATGGGGATGGGAGGAGTGGAGGCACTGATGTTTAATTTCCTTCATACCCCAGAGTAAAAGGTGCTGTTAGGCTGATACATTACCCTTTTATCATCTTTTGCTCACTTTAATGACTTGCTCATTCTTTTTGCTTACAGAATCCATTTGATTTTGGTTATCTAGCTCATCAGTCAGTGGGCACTGAGATCACTTGATGCACTTGTTTTTTTTTCAACCTCTGCCATTTCTGTGTAATACGATGCCTGCTTACTGCATAGCTAGATACTTGTATTTAACTATTGTATTATTTTGAGTGTTTAACCATTGCTCTTATTTTGGAGCTAGTATGTTTCTAATATACTCAAAATACTTACTTTTGAGCAAAATGTTAGTCTTGCCTTGAAAATGACTGAATTTTAGGAAGTCTGGAAACTAAGCATGAACCACAGCATAAAACCCAGTTACTTTTACAGGTGCACCCAACTTAGGCAAAATACAGAGGGAGGGCAATATTGGGAAATTCTCTCATTTTAACTATGAATGTGCTTATTAGGCCTTTTTGTCTCTGCTGTGACTGTGGGTCTTGCTGTGCTACTCGAGAGGAGGAGCAATCTGTAACGAATTGTGGTCCTCTTGCTCCTTCCTTTCTGAGCACGGTCTCCCTATAGCACATGTTGTGACTTCACAGATGTGTGTGTGTGCGTGCCAGCTCCTGGTCCCTCGAATGGCAGCAGCTTAGGTCAGCTGAAGGTACACGTCTCTTCCATCTACTGGCAGATTTTGTGCATGTTCTGGTCAATTTTATCTTTTTATTCATGATAATTATCTCAGAAAGGTAAATAAAGACTGAGATACCATACATGGACTTAGGAAGTTATGTGCCCTGCTACCTTGGAGCATAAGCATCTAACTTCTTGAGGCTTCTTTGAAAAATATGACTAAGAATCAGAGCAGGTCTTGATAGCTCTTGGATTTGGAAATCCTTTGTGGATATGTTTTTAAAACTGAGAGGGCTCAGCATTGGTCTTAGGTTGACCTGCTGTGTGAACTTGACCAAACTACTGTTCTGATTTTCCTTTTTTAAGAAGGGGTAATGCCAGTTTGTTTCCTAGAGTTTGGCCCCGCTGAAAATGGGGGGGGAAAGGAGGACCCATGATCTTTTGTTTTCAAGAGACCCTGTAAGTCAAGGAGAACCAAAACCTCTGTATCAGTTGCTCTTGTTAGAGTGCATTTTGGAACAAAATTAATACTGATTTTATTACGATGTAAATGTGGAGTCTTTGGCCTAAGGGGAAGTGGCTAATCTAGCTACCTAAGCAGTGCTTACAAGGGCATGGAGTGACTGACAGACTCATATAGATTCAGTATGTGCCGTGTCCAAGGTGAGATTAGTGATGTGAATAGAACAAAGCCCGTGTCATCTGTTCTTGCTGTGAATGCCCTGAAGCTTTGTTTTCATTGCCATGAACTCAGCCAACTGGAGCATTTTATTAGTGTACCAAGAAGAAAATGTCATGCTTTGTTCTATTCATTGATTGCTTTTTTTCAGCTTTGAAGTGTAAAATTTACACATCCGACTCCGAGTAAGTTGTTAACGTGACCTTTACTCACAGTCTAGACATTCCTGGGTTCGTATCTGGCTTCCCAGCAGCTGCTGCATGCCCCCATCACAGCTGCAGGTGAACACATGGCTATCACTTAGAAGGCATAGGAAGAGAACTTTGTCTCTGATAATCTCATGTGAAGATCAGCACAAGGCCATACTGGTTCTGCTTTTTGATATCCCATTTTCCTTCCTTACTCTTGGAAGTAAGGTTTTGGAACAACATGGCTCTTTGATTTGGAGGTCATGATTGCTATAATGCTTAATTCTTTGCTTTTTTTTTTCTTCTCCTTATGTCTGTCTTTATCTTTTTCTCTCCTTATTCCTTCTGTCTCCTTTTTGCAGACTAGTTCCACTATGTCTCTGATTTCTGAACCCTCCCTAGAACTGGTTCCCAGTTCAGCAAATACGGACTCCAGCAACACTCCTCACAGTTTAACAGTGCTATCGCATTCCAAACAGCCTTCTGCAAGTCACAGTGGGGACCTGACAGTGCCAACATCTGCCCCCTCGGCAGTCCTCAGCATTGCGGAAGGCAGTAACGCTGTAGTTCTGCCTACTTCAGGGCATTCTGCCGCTCCTCCACGCATGCCCCATTTGCCACAAATGGTCCCTGTGCCCCCACCACGGGTCTCTTCTGGTTATGCTACTCGCGGGCAGCAGATGACCTCTGCAGGCTTGGTTCAACTGAGCAAAAAACCTGGCTTTTCTAGAAATGCTTCCCAGGCTGTGCCAGCTTCCAGTGTGGAGCTTCTGTGTAGATCTGCTAATGTGGAGGCACAAGGCCTCCAAGAGTATGATTTGGCAAAAGAGACCGAGAAGAAGGAGCCAAGAACTGATCCCAAAATCTCAAGTGTACCAATTTCAGAGGCTTTAAATGGTCAGGGGAAGGGGCAGATACCTAAAGAGCTGGATCAACAGGGAGCATCCAGGGACAGCTCAGCCCTTTCTTCCCAGGGCGGAAGTGTGGAAACAGCTTTAGATGAGCTGTGGGCCCTGGAGCTGTCTGTACACATGCCAGAGGTACATGCAAAGAATGACAGTGTTTTGAATCCTGTGTGTGAACCTTCTGTTGTCGCCCTGGATCGGTGGGATGTCTTCCCAGACACTAAAAACCAGTTGGGCTTTGTAGTGGAGCATGGACAGGAGCTAAAAGCTGAAGTACCATGTGAAACCAAGGTAGATGCCTGTCCTGATCTGGTCAAGAAGAGGCAGGGCAGAGAGAGAACTCCTAGGAAGGCAGGTACTGCTAACATGAGCAAAGCCAGAGGAGACGAGGAAAATGAGCAGTTCAGAAGCTCTGCAGTTGCTTCGGAATCTCCTGAAAACATTTGGAAAGCTGAATGGGATCTGCCATGTGTCTCCAAACCACCCACTGAGAGGATTTCTGCATCAGGCCAGGCAGGCACTGAATGAATGTAGGAGTAGGACAAGTCCTAGCTAGGACTGTTCTGACAGTGCACTAACATTTTGTGTGTGGTGTGAGTGTGCTCACCCACACTAACAGCATGCAGCTCTGAGCAATGTTACTGACAGCTGCATGTCACGGAGGTTTGAAATCTTCCGCTTTATCTTGCGGTCTCTTTTGCATGTTGGTCAGCAGCACAGAACGTGGCAGTTTGTAGGGACTTCCCTGTGAAATGGACTTTTATTCCCTAACTGGGGTAAGACTTAGTCCACAGAGGCCTCTGAAAAATTAAAGGGATGTTCCTGACTTGGGATGGCAGCTCCTCTGCTCTGCTCGCCTTTTTAGGTCTCATTACTGGAGCTGTTAGTGTTCCTTCCAGTGCTGGAAGTACACTTTGTGCACAAGACATCTCTGACCAAGAGTCTTATGCCTGTAAAGGGCAAACACAGAGAGGCTGCTCTGTGTCCTTGTGATGCCGAGGTTTCTGAAGTGCTCGGTGGAGTGGTCATGCTGCACCTCCTATCCTGGCTTCCTGCTGGTTAATCTTTCCCTTCCTTTTCTAGATAGTTATTTTTGGCTGCTGTGATTATCCTTACGGGGTTTTTCCTCGCACTGAGTCACTGTTCTAGGCTGTGCCAAGAGGAATTTTGGCATTGTGGAATAAATGTCATCACTGTTCCTGCTCACAATTGACATTAACGGCTTGAGTTTGTGCTGTTGCATCTTGGGGCTTGCTCTGACATTGCTCTTCTCTGCTGATACTATTACCTTTGTCATTTAGATTAAATCTTTAATCAAGAGGACAAAAGAGACTGCGAATGTGCATCCAATGTATCGTGACCTCTCTCCAAGGCGTAAACTAGGTCCTGCCATATTTCACAAGACTGAGTCCCAGGATCGCTTGATTGAAGAGCTGGAGGACAGACTGGGCATCGCTAAACAGGAACAGGAAGAATGGAAAAGCCAGGATGACTGGCTGACAGAGGGGGTCATTATCACTGCCAGACCCCAGGGGGAAGAGCAGAGTGGTGTACAGCAAGTAGAGAAGGTAGAAAGGAGGGACATGTGCTGGGGAATTCCAGCATGTCCCTCTGTTCAGACAGCATTGTGTGGGAAGTGCAGATTGAGTTTCTGAGTGTCCTAAGCAATATGAAATGAAGAACTAGCTCTACTCACCCTGTCTGGCCTGAAAAGGGAACCGACATTCAGGTCCTAGTTCTTGATGTTTAAGAATTGGAATGGGATCTGAGGGTGATGGTATCTGTTTGGGCAGCTTTCTGCTGTCACTTGTCAAATGTCCATGTGGGGATTATTTTTAAAACCACGCCTGCCATAGAGGTGTGCTTTGTTTTCCCCAAAACTGCACCTGTGCAGGAAGTTCTGGGTGTAAGATTGTGCTCTTCCTTGAAATACACAGGGAAACACATTTCCTAGTTCCCTTCTCTTTCTTGCTGCTTTATCCCATTAGATAAACATGTTATCCCCCATAGAAAACAACCAGCGTTCCTGTTGCAGGAAGTGCTTGTTGGTTCCTCTTTGGATTTATTCGCCTTTCTTCTTCATGTCTTTCTAGGTGGTTTTTCCTCCAGAATCCCCGCTCCCCCCAAGGAGGACAGTCTCTGTTCCAGCCTCTCCCCCGCTCCAGCCTTCCAAAGAAGCTGCAAAGACAGTCCCTGCTATCGCTGCTCCCTCTTCTGTCTCTGGCCCTGCACCTCTCGTCCCAGTCCCACCTCAGCCTTCCCATGTGCCAGCTACCCCAGCCCCGAGCCCAGTCTCCTCCTCTTCCTTCCGCTTGGGTCCCCAGCCTCTCTTCCAGTGGGAAACTTCCGATGATGATTATCATGAGCTTTCTGTTGTGGGCACCCCTCCTTCTGAAGATCCTAAGCATTCCTGTTCTCCCCAGACCTGGACCCCTAGCACCAAGACAGTTGTTTCTGTTGGCTGTCAGACTGAAGATGATGCTTTCTTCCCACAGATGCAGGCAGGCTTCTCTCTTCTGGTTTGTTTTTTTTAGCAGTGTTTTCCAGTCTAACTACTGCTCCCAACTTGATAGCTCAGTAGATGTAATGTTCAGGTAGAGGCTGGTACTGAACTGGTAGATAGGACTCACTGGCAATACCTAATCCCAGCTGTGCCTGTCTAGCACTGCAATAACATGCTGGGGTGTGTGTGGTTCCTGTCTGCCCTGATGGTGAGTTTGTGCAGCAGGGACTCTGTTTCCCTCTGAGATGAAGAAGGTAGCTCTGAAACATGGGCTGCAACTCTCCCCGCCACAATCTCTCTTGGAGCGTGGGGTGTAAAAGATGACAAAGTCTTGATACTGGAAGGAGCAAATCAGCAGTTGTTCCTGTGTTTGCCCATTTAGGCAGGTGTCCACAGTGCGAATGGATTTTAGGGATGCAGTGGTATGATCAAGAGCTGTGTTCTGCATCACCTGTCAGGGAAGGGCTTGCAGCTCCAGGGTGGTGGGAAGTCTTAATGTACCTGAGCAGTGCAGTGGTGTGCAATGTTATGTGGTACGGGCAGCTCTCAAGTGGTGAGCAAGGAAGCATCTCTGCATCTCGAACTGTCATACTTTTCAGGTGACCTCTGCTCCTCCCCTCGTCCGCAGTGCCAATCTGCTGGCTGTTCCTGCACTCCTGGGCTCCCCCACTCCTGAGAAGGCAGGAACTCCTTTCTGTTTCCTCAGCATGGTGTGCTCTTCTGGTCAATGAGTGTGCTGCAGATGCTGCTGGGATCCTCTCCTAGAGCTCCTAGTGCTGTTAATGTAGATGATAGCCTGTAGTGCATGGTTTGCCGCTCATAGAGCTCCTAACTGAACTTGAGTGATGGCAGATCTCATGGGTGAAGGGCGGGAATGTGAAGGGCTTTTGCATGATGAATTTATGTGGGTGCTGTGCTGAGTGTCCCCTGTAAACAGCGGGCATTGTGTGCAGGAGGTGGAAACCAACCTCTTTCAGGTGGGGACTCATCTGTGAGCTGTCAAGAAGGCTGGATCACCGGGCCAGGTAGAAATTGGAGTGTGCACAGGTGGTTGTGTCTGCAGTGAGGTCAGCTGTGGCTTGCAGGAGTGTGTGGTCCCTACAGACAAGGGTGAAGTGCTCTTTTGCCACGTGTTGAATTCATCTCACCTCCTTTCTCTCCAGATGACATTCATCATTTGTGTGTGGCATGTTTGCTTGCCCTGCCTGGTGGCCACAAGCCCCTGGTCAGTGAGAGAAGATATGATTCTCTGAAAATGCTGCAGCCCTTTTTCCTCCTGCTGTGCTGTGCAGGAAGTGCTGGCATTGTCCTGGGACTCTGCCTGGCTCTGTATACAAAGGCCTGTTGTCTCCCTCTGTGAGAAGTCTCCTTGCAATGGTGTGCTTTGGAGACCTTCACTGTAACCATTTGGCAGCAAATAACTGCTCTGTGGTGGAGGGCTTGTTTTAGGCTCAGGACACGGGGGTGTGATGGGACTGCTCTGTGCGGCCAGACTAGGAAAGGTTGCAAGTTATGGGATGGCTGGGAGGAGAGAGGAGGGGAAAAGCTGTGTGTTAGGCTCCGCTGAGAGTCATGCCTCGTGCAAGGCAAGGCTGATGAGGAGTGCATGTATATATGTGTGTAAGGCGGCTAAAATTATGTCATGAGAATTTTTATACAAACAAGTAGAAACCAGGGCTTGTCATTGAGTAAACTAGTGGACTACAAGTACAACCAGCTGCAGGACAGGGAGTGGAGCTCTTCCTGTGGCTGGAAGGGCAGGTTCTGCCAAGGCTGTGAAGCACTTCACTGTGTCCCTGCTCCCTGGGCTGTGCTGGCAGTAGGCTGGTAGGTTGTTCACAGATGTAGATTTTATGTCTGTTTTAACCTATCCTCTTAGTAAGAGAAAACGTGCTCCAGACCAACATCTCAGGGAGGGACTTCTTTTGGTCTCTCCAAACCTGATAGTAGCTATTGCAGTGCAAAGTCAGCTAAAATAATCTGTATTTCATTATTGCAGTTTGCCTGCAAAGGAGGCTTTGGCCAAAGAGAACCTACACTTTGTTTATAAGTTATGAACCTAAGTTAAACATTTCTCCCTCTCCTCTGGGAAGCCTTTCCACCCTGCATGTACTGTGGTAGTGTGAGTTTCAGAAACGGCCTCTGAGACAAGTATCTTAATCCCTTTTCCCCGACCTGAGCATTTCCAGCGGTCCGACAATAGACGTGGCAGTCTTTCCCTTGCAGTCCTGTCTGCTGGGGCTCTGCTGTGGATGTACTGCCCTCTCTGTAGGTAAACAGCAGGCAACTTGAAGGGAGATTTATTTCCTTCTCTCTTCCACTTGCTTAGCTCAGGCGTGGGAGGAGAGCCACCTGATGGGGGGCAAAGGAGACTTGGCAAAAAGATCTGCAGAAGGTGGTGCAAAGGACAGGAGAGGAAGGGAGAAGATATTCTAGCCAAAAGGGAGGTGAGATGGGAAGAGGAGAGGGATCTCTATCAGAGACAACTGAAAGCAAGCAACAGCATAGAAAGAGAGAGGTCAAGGGGAAGGGGCCCTCTGGATGGCATCTCTGCTTTGTCACCTTGCCAGGAACTGATGAGGTGAAGGGAGATTTTTGGCAGAGGCTTAGAGAGCACTGTACTGACTGCTTAGGATCTGCTGGTGACTTCTGCTGTGTCTGCACAGTGAAGGAAAATCAAATCCTCAGTTCACAGCTCTGCTGTTATACGTCCCATGGGCAGAATACATGTGTGTACTTGATCCTAGCTCTCAGTGGTTTCTGCAGAGTGTAGCTGTCTCCTAGCACTCTCCTGTCCGTCTTTACAGAGGAGCCACTGGCAGCAACAGCCTGCATTTATCTTGTAAGCACAGCAGCACTTGCCTTACAGTCTTTGTTTTCTCTTCCCTGCAGTTCATGGCACAGGGGAAAGCCGGGAGCAGCTCCCCTCCATCCACAGCCTCCAAGCCTGGCAGTCAGCTGGACACCATGCTGGGAAGTCTCCAGTCTGACCTGAACAAACTGGGTGTAGCTACAGTTGCCAAAGGTGTCTGTGGAGCCTGCAAGAAGCCTATTGCAGGACAGGTGAGTTGAAGGTGCTGTCTCATTGCTGAATCTTGGGCTGCAGCTGGGAGTAACGGGGAGGGCTGTTTCGTGAGGCTGAAGAGACTGGAGATGCTGGAGAAACTGAAGTACTCTATTTATCCACTGGCTAGGTACGCTGTAAGCTCCTCCAGTGACCTCTACCCTGCCCTTGAGGGACTGCCCTCTCCTGAGATGATAGGTAATTCAGTTTTCATGCTACCCCAGTCCAGGGCTCACTTGAGTAGTAGAACTTATCATTCTTTCTGACCTCCAGCTGGTATCTTGTCTTGTGGTCTAGGGGAGAGGTAGATGGAGTTGTCCTTCATGATTTGTCTTCCCAACAGGTAGTTACAGCCATGGGGAAAACCTGGCACCCTGAGCACTTCGTCTGCACCCACTGCCAGGAGGAGATCGGGTCACGGAACTTCTTTGAGCGGGATGGTCAGCCCTACTGCGAGAAGGACTATCACAACCTCTTCTCCCCTCGCTGCTACTACTGCAATGGGCCGATCCTTGATGTGAGTTCCCTGGGGGGGTTTAAGGGCGCTGGCAAGGTGCTGCAGGCCTGGGTGTTAAAAACTCCACTTCACCCATGTGTCCTGGGTGGACGATTGTGTTTGGGGACTTCTATTTTTCCTTTGCCCTGGCTCTGAAAGGGAAACAACTTGGCCCAGTCACATTCTTACACTAGTGAGAGGAGTCAGTCCCTCTTAGCTTCACTGAAGTTCCTTCAGAACCCCACATCGTTCCATCATTCCAGTAATGATTTCTCGGCATTTGTCTATTGGTAGCTTGTAGTAACAGGCACCAGTGTTAGTCCTGAGAGCGGACGAGGCCTGTATAAGGGAGGAAGCAGCGCGTAAGATCCTTTTAGGGTAAAAAATAGTGTGCAGTGGGAAAGCCTGAATCAGCCAGAGGTGGGGGAGAATTGACTCAGCTCTCTAAAGGACAGTCTATTTTAATGCGCGTTCTTGTCAGTACCAACATTAACGTGTTCTTCCCCCCACCCAGCCCCCCCTTACCTCCAAGCTGAAGCCATCATTTACATGACTTGCACTTTATCTTCTGAACAGAAAGTGGTGACAGCCTTGGACAGGACATGGCACCCTGAACACTTCTTCTGTGCCCAATGTGGAGCTTTCTTCGGACCTGAAGGTATTGCTGGTTTATGCAGTCTCCTGCCTGAACTACAGACAGGCATGTAAAGCAGAGCTGCTCTTAGGGGACAGCCTGAGAGATGACAGGGGAACTACTGAAGACAGAAGTTCCAAGGGCTATAGCCGTTTATGGGGGAAGGATGCTAGCAGTAATCTTTTCTCCCTGGAGAGGAAGGGTCTGCGTGTGCATGTGTGTGCACAGGACAGGAAGGGCAGCAGAATGAGGAACAGCTACCTGCTGTGTGTGTTAGCGGGGGAAGGATGATCCTACCTACCTCTGGGTACCCTGCAGAGCTTGGCTGGCCGTCAGTAAAGATCAGGAGCTGATGCTCTTTGCCTCTCTTCTCCTTCGGCAGGATTTCATGAGAAGGATGGCAAAGCCTATTGCCGCAAGGACTACTTTGACATGTTTGCTCCCAAGTGTGGAGGCTGTGCCCGGGCTATCCTGGAAAACTACATCTCTGCCTTGAACACCCTGTGGCACCCTGAATGCTTTGTCTGTCGGGTAAGTAAACCAAGGTCCTCTGCTGCTGCTGCTGTACGACCCCTCTCGTTTCTACCCTGCAGGCATCTGGTCCCTTATCAGGAAAAGGCGTCTGTGGGGTAGTGAAGGGCAGCCAGCCCCGCAAGATAAAAACATGTCAGCAACCAAACACCTTCTTGCTCCTCTGCCTGTTTACATTAAACTTTCTAGCTGCTTTGCTCTTTCTGTTCCCAGCTGCAATTATGGGCTTCTGCAGCAGCTCACAGATAAACAGAGACATTTTCTGTGACCTTTAAATAAGCTAAGCTTCTCTCTAAGCACTTGCCTCAGCAATCAGATTTTGAGGATCTTCCTCCCATGCTCCATCTGACAATGTAAACTAATGAGACTGACCTTGTTCAGACAAACATGCAAGTCAGTGAAATAGTGGCAGGCTCCATACAACAGGCATAATAAACAGGAATACAGCAGATTAAATGGTTGGCACTCTTTCAGAGAGCCTTGCAAATATTAACTCTTACAGGCCCCAAGAGATGAGCAAAATCAGCCTGTGTTTCCTAGGCAGGCAGAAACCAGAACAAGCAGCAGAACCACAAGCTGCTGATTTCCTGGTATGATGCTCAGAGCAGACTGTCATTGTGCTGTTGGGACTGCCTGCCCAGAACTATCTGTGCCTCCCAGAGTGGTGTGCAGAGAGAGGAGGCAGAAGGCAGCAGTCCTGACTCTGTGGGGCTGGGGAGGGCTGTGCCTTTTTGTGCAGAGACTGAGACTTCTGTCAAGCAGTTCCACTTTCCTTTCCCCCTGCTGCCACACTGCCTGTATTAGTGGGGCCAATACCGATGTCTTCCAGGACACAAGATGGGATTCTCTTCCTGTTTTTGCTAAAGCAGAGCAGACTTTTCAGCTGTCCTGCTGACTGAGGAGGAGACTGTTTATTGAACTAATTGTCAGCATTAGAAAAGTTTGGGACTCGCTGCAGGCAAACTGCATTTGTCCCAGTATTGAGAGTGTTTAACTATCCGTCGCTCTGCATGCTGTTTGCTGGACTCCTGTGTACGTGTTGGGGTCCAGCTGTGTGTGATACTGTGTGTCCTTCCTGGGGAAGAGGAGGATGTTGGGGCTGAGCAAAAGCAGGATTCTGGAAATCTGGCTTCTCCTCTGGGCTTTGCTGCCGATCTGTTCGGTGAATTTGGCAGTATCCTCGACTCTCCCCTGCATCCTGCTGCCTCAGTTTCCCTCTTGTACAAGGAGGGGAGTCTCCCCAGTCTTGTGGGGTGCTTCTGTTGCAGGTTCTGACGTGTAGCATCCCCCACGTGACACTGAGGGGGGTGAGGAACTCTGGATGCTAATAACCACATAACTGGTGTATCCTCCTCGTCTATTCAAAATCATCAGCGCTGTAGAACAAACAGTTTCTCCCAGCAGCGATGTGTGTGTGCCTAGTGGGGATGTTTCAGGATGGATGATGTGTACCTGTGAAATGCCAGCCATTCTGGAGAGATCACTTGTAAAGATTAATTGTGCCTCCTTTTTCTCAGCTGGAACCAGTCCCATGTTCATCAGAATTCTGCTGCATGGAGGTCTGTGGTGGTCCCTGCTTCTGCATGCCATTGTGGGGAAGCTGGAATGAGGTTAAAAATCAATTAAAAAAAAAAAAAGGGAAAGCTGTTGCAGTGTTTCCCATCTCAGGGGAAGGAGTGTTTGTTCTCCTTTCTCTTGGCTGGATGTGTCTGGTAGCTCATCTATAGTATTTTCTTTGTAGAAATGAAACCAGCTGGGAAGAAGGAGCATGGTTAATTCCCTTGTTTGTGGCTCTGTCTGTCCATCTATCAGCCTTTCTTTGGAAACTTCTTGATGGACAGAGTTTGGCTCTTTGGACAGGAGGACGATGCTGAAAGGCAGTTCACCCTGCTCACACTACAGCTAGGCTGTGCCACAGAGCAGAGGTGGCTTGTGGAACTGCCCGCATCCCCAGCTCGTGTTATACAATCTGTCCCCTTCTGCTTTGTCCTCCTGCAGGAATGTTTCACACCATTCATCAATGGCAGCTTCTTTGAGCATGACGGGCAGCCCTACTGTGAGGTGCATTACCACGAGCGTCGCGGCTCGCTCTGCTCCGGTTGCCAGAAGCCTATCACAGGACGCTGCATCACTGCTATGGGCAAGAAATTTCACCCCGAACACTTTGTCTGTGCCTTCTGCCTCAAGCAGCTCAACAAAGGAACCTTCAAGGAACAGAACGACAAGCCCTACTGCCAGAACTGCTTTCTCAAGCTCTTCTGTTAGAGGATCATAGATGGGCGCTAAGCATCTTTCTGCCACCCCCTTGGCAGTTCTGTCTCTCTGAACATTACTGTGATTTAGAAACCTTACCAGGCAGGGGAGGAGGGTGGGGTGGGGTGGGAGTGCTTTCTGCTGCTATGGAGAGGCAGTAGATCCAGAGACGGACCATTAAACTGGAAATGCCCTTGCTGTGTCTCAGTAGAGAGAGGCCGAGTCCCCTCATTATGGTGTGCGTGTCTGTGTGTGACTGACGCTGAGCTTAGCTCAAGGGCTCCAACAGGGAGGTTTTACTCAGCCCCGTCCTGGCAGGAGGAGCCTTTGCCAGTAGTTTCAGTGTCAGCTCCCTGAGCGAATCGTGACACTTGCAGACAACGTGGCCCTCTGCTTTGACACCCCTTTCTCAGGCTTTTGTCTGCACGCCTGCACTCTGAGCAATAGCACAGCGAGGGCACCCTGTGATCTCAGTGCCACCCTGGCTCTGCTCACTGGAGCCACATGGCGTGTGTGACTTACTGAGATCAGAGCGGCAGCGCAGGCAGCCAAGAACCCTGCAAGGGTCTCTCCAGTTCCATTACACTGTAAGGAGACAATACCACTTATTTTTTTTTTTTTTTTTTTTTTTTTAAAGAGGAATCAAGATATTACTGTGTGGGGGTGATTTTTTTCTCTAGTTTGTTATTCCCTGCCTTTTCTCAACACACTGGAGCAGGAGGTAGAGTAAGCCCCAACCATCCCTCAGCACTGATGTGCGCTCCTGTGGGTGACGTCCTATGCCAGGCACCTCTGTCAGTACCCAGGTCTGCTCAGGGCACCTGCTGCTCCTGGGAGAGAGGAAGAGGCATCGCCCCTTCTTTAAAAGCAGGTGCAGAGAGGTTAGAACACAGCCTTTTCATCCATCCCTGTCATGAGTGAATGTGGTGTGCGTTTGTCTGGCCTGAAACTCTCCCATCTATCGGGGCCTGAAACTGTCACAAGAGCAGGGAGAAGTGGAGGGGTTTAAGAAGCCAGGAAAAAAAAAAAAAGATCCAAACTTTATATCCTTTCTTCTTCCTCTCTTTGCTAATGAGACCTGTCAGCCCTTGGTATTTCCTTTTTCTGTGCTCTTGTTAAACATGTTCTACTGAGAGATGCTAGAGCAATAACCTTTTATATTGACTGTTACTGGTATAACGAGTCCCTTGAGTCAGCTGTGTGTGACACGTGGGGTTTTACTATCAAAGTGAATACTGTATCCTGTCTTTGATAAGAACTGTAGATTTCTACACTGATTTTGAATTCATATCTAATTTACTTTTAATCCTCTTATACAGAAATTGGTTTTGAAGTGATTTTAAGGAAGCAACTTTTATATCAAGCTGTGCTGTTCTAGGCAGTATGCCAGTTGTGCTGGTTTACTGCATCTGTAACCTCAATGCTTTGTTAAGCCTAACTAACATTCAATATTTTCTTTTTATTGCGGGTTGGGAGGGGCTGGAATCTATAGGGAAGGGAATGTGACTTTTTTTTTTCCTAGCACAGGCAGGTGAACTGTGAATAGCTTTTTTTTTTTGGCCTTTTTTTTTCCCCCCTCCTTGGGGTCACCTAAAAGTGTGTTTTTTGGTTTTTATTGTAACCTGTAAACTGCTGTATTTGAATCACCTGCCGTTCTCCCAAAGCCCAGCTTCCAGGATGTTATAGTGAGTCTTAATATGATGCTGCAGGGGGGAAGAGCTCAGACCTTTACCCTTGGTTTCTCCTCTTCAGCCACCTGAAGCCAGAGCGGGGCTAGTTGGGGAAGGGATTCCTTTTCTCCTGTGGAAGAAAGGTCTTGTGACCAAGGAAGAAGAAATTGGGAGCGACAGACTCTGTTCCTGACTAGCTGTGTAACTTTGGGCCAGTCACTAAACCTTACTGTGCCTCAGTTTCCCCATCTGTAAAATGGGGGGCAGTTTAGCCTGGATTTGTGTGGTTATTGTGAGGCTTAGTTCACATTTGCTGAAGCACTTTTAGGTCTCTGGCTGGAGGGTGCTATGGAAGGCGAAATAATTACGTTGAAATACCTGACGGTGTTCTGTGGTAACAGCCGAAGCAGCCCAGGCAGCAGTGTTTGGAATTACTTCTCCAGAGTGCTACAGCAATATCCCCATTGACACCTGGTTGTGATTTTCAGCTTATCGGGTGCATTAGGGGTCTGGGGGCAACTCTGTCAGAAACCAGCCTGACCTTAGGCTGGAATCCATGGCTTGCTGTCCCGCCTAACCTTATCGCGGTGCTTCGCTGCCCTGCTTGGGTCACTGAAACTTTTTTTCACCAGTTTCCCGTACAAATGAAACCTCAGTTTGTGGTTGTGAGACCGAAAGGAGCTGTGGAAGCACTAGAGCTAAAGCTGCGTCAGCTGGGCTGAGCGCAGCTCTTGGAGAGTTTGAGAGGCGAGAAACCTTATGCATTTGTCTTTTCATCTTCGAGATTGATTTGACTTAAACCGGACACTTCTAAGCTGCGTGTGTTTATCTCGCTGAAAAGGTAAACTTCATTTGGCCCCACTAGGAGGACAAAAAGCTGTTGTTGGGAGTGCCGGAGAGGGGTGAGAAGATGCTTCTGGCACTACCGCTTGTTGTGTGACACCTGCAAACTGTGTAATCCTGTGCCTCAGTTTCCCTGTCAGGGGACTCTTTAACCTACCTCACCGCTAGTTGAGGCTTAAGTAAGTGTCGCTTCTGGCACACGTGGAAAACCCTGGGCGCAGGGTGCCGCGGAGGGGTGCTGGTGGTGCGCAGCGCCGAAGGGGAGGCTCGTCTGTCGTTAGTGCTAAACGGAGACCGTTAAACACTTGCCTCCTGAGATGTTCAGTGTGTTCTGGATTTACCTGGTTGCTGACGTGCTGGGATGCTACACAGATGCTACTCTGCCAAATAATGACTTTTGGTGGCCGCTGCCACTGTGGATGGCCAAACTGCCTGTTGTTTGATTTCAGATGCAGTCACGGCGCTGCGAGGGGCCCGGGAGGGTGGCGCGTGGGGAGACGGGGTGCGAGGGCTGGGGATGGTGCGGAGGCACGTCCCAGGAGAGGGGTGGGGGGGTGGGTGTCCCCGGAGGCTGCTCCTGGGGAGGTTTTGTCTTTGAAGGCCTCAGGTCTGTGCAGCCCCCCCTTCCCAAGGGGAAGGTCTCTCACACCACGTCCGGGCTGGGCTGGGGGATGCTCCTCTGGGTCGACAGTTATTTGGTATCTTTCTCCCCTGTAAACTTCTAACTCCGCTTTTTTTTTCCATTTAAAATTCTTGCAGTTACGCTAATAAAATTTTTACCATTACTCTCACGTGTGTGTTGCGATTGTTTCTAGCCCTTAAGTTTGTGAGAAACCGGAACCAACGCGGGTCCCCGCTGAGGGGCCTCTGCGGTGGGGGGGTGCTCCCAGGGAAGCGCTCCTCCGGCCGACAGGGGGCGGCCTGCGCCGCGCGCCTTCCTGCGCCACCCGCGCCTTCCGCCAGCGCCAGGCACGCTGCCCAATGTGATCGGTGGTCCGCCCTGATTGACAGGTGGTGGGCAGCCAATGGGATGAGCTGGGATAGATCAGCGGCTTGCTGCGATTGGGCATCAGCCGCGGTATAAAAGGAGGTGGGCCCGCCCTACGGCCTTTCTTTCCCGGAGCCCTCGTGGAGGTGGGTGCGCAGCGCGGTGGCTCCTGTGGGGCCGGGCGGGGGCGGCAGGGCCGGGGCGGCACCGCACCCGGACCGTACCCGGACCGTACCCGGGGTCTTGGGCCGCGGCCGGACGGTCGGGCGGGGAGCGCGGAGCCACGGGGAGGAGGCGGGGGGAGGAAATGGAAGGGTGCGGGCCTTCCTGAGCCGCGCTTCTCCCTGGCAGGTCCCAGCTCGTCTTTAAACCCACCGGGCGATCCTTGGAGCACCGCCGCGATGCCCAGGGAAGACAGGGCTACGTGGAAGTCCAACTATTTTATGAAAATCATCGTGAGTGTTGGCGCGGCTCCGGAGGGCTGAGGCCCGCCCCGGGGGCCCGGCCCTGGTGGGGCGCTGCCGCCGCCTGGGCCCGATGTGTCTGCGGGGGGGGAGGGGGCCTTTTTTAAAGAGCTGGGGTGCCATAGCTTGTCTGTTTAAGGAACGATTACGTGGCAATAGGAAGAGATTAAGACGGCCCAAATCAGACCGGTTTTAAGGGTCCTGTGAGAATTTGCTGTGGCAGCTACAGATAACTGTAGGGATTTAATTAAATAGCTGAGTGAAAGCTGGACTTTTCAGCTCAGTTTGAGCTGAGCATTTTCAAACTTCTGACAGGTTTGGGTTTTTTGGGTTTTTTTTACATTTTAGCATGTTGAGGTTTTAATGCTGTTCTGTCCACCGGTCCGGATTTCTTTGTATAGTTATAGTGTTTTTCTTGCTATAGCAACTCCTGGATGATTACCCAAAATGTTTCATTGTGGGAGCAGACAACGTGGGATCCAAGCAGATGCAGCAAATCCGTATGTCCCTGCGTGGGAAGGCTGTAGTGCTGATGGGGAAGAATACTATGATGCGCAAAGCTATTCGTGGTCATCTGGAGAATAACCCTGCCTTAGAAAAGTGGGTATTGCTGTCTGAACGTACTCCTGGACCCTTGGTCTGGGAGGAGATGTAGTCTGAGAGGTGGAACTGAAGGGTGTCATCTTTCCTTCAGGCTGCTGCCTCACATCCGTGGGAACGTGGGCTTTGTCTTCACGAAGGAGGATCTGACTGAGATCCGAGACATGCTGTTGGCTAACAAGGTAGAGGAGATCAGCCCTCGCTGTGTCTTGGGGCTGGCTGATACTTAATTAAAAATAAAATGGAAACTGCATGGGGGATATCTGAATATTAGGAGTGTTCAAGGGTTGGGAGATAGGATCCTGCAGCCTTAGCCAAACTGCTTATGTTCAACTGTCTCACTTGTGTGTGTGCCTGGGTGCTGCCCACCCTGGAGGAATGCTTCAGGAGGGAGTTGATGCCATCCCATGAGGGCTGAGCATTCTTTCAGCTTCTTGTTTCCCCTTTCTTCAGGTGCCAGCCGCTGCCCGTGCCGGTGCTATTGCTCCTTGCGATGTGACTGTGCCGGCCCAGAACACCGGTCTCGGACCTGAGAAGACCTCCTTTTTCCAAGCCTTGGGAATCACCACGAAGATTTCCAGAGGAACCATTGAAATTCTGGTTAGTGAGCAGCGTGCTGCTGTTGTTGAAGCTATTCCTTGACTGGAGGGCCTTGATCATGGTGGTTGACGGAGCTGTAAAGTCAAAGCTGGAATGCTGTGTTAGCAGTCTGAGTGCTGTGCTTCGGCGACTTGGAGGAGGATGTCTGGCTGCCTTGGGTGTGAGTGCGAGTGCGGGGGGATTGAAGTTCTCCATCAGACCCCAGCTGCGCGGTTAAGCTCTGCAGGAGGAACTCGGGGGCGAGCTGCCTGCAGGTAATGCAGGAACGGCACTGCCTCTCTCCTAGCTGAGATGTACCTGCTTGCGTGGTCTAGGGCTTTCTCCACCGGTGGATCTGAACTTGGAGCCTGATTTTGTTGTGCTCGTTTCTTCCTTCAGTTCCATCTCTTGCCATTGGAAATGGGCGCTTGTGTCCTGTTGTGTTGATGTGCCTGAATTTCTTTGTGTGTATTCACTCCTTTTCCTCTTATTTCCTCAGAGCGATGTGCAGCTCATCAAGACTGGAGATAAAGTGGGCGCCAGCGAAGCCACCCTGCTGAACATGCTGAACATCTCCCCCTTCTCTTTCGGGTTGGTGATCCAGCAGGTCTTTGACAATGGCAGCATTTACAATCCCGAAGTGCTGGACATCACCGAGGAGACCTTGCACAAGCGCTTCCTGGAGGTGAGTGCCACAACGTTCCACCTCTTCTGCCTGCCTGCCATGGCAGCCAGCACTGCCCCACGGTGTATCCCACGGGGTCCTGTAGAGCCAGGAGCTCTCCCCAGTGCCCTGCAGAAACAATCTGTCAGGGAGTTCCTTCCGTAGGCTTTTTTGTCTGAAGCTACTTCAGAAAGTGCTTGGGGTCATTTAAATCCTTGTCTGATTTCACTGGAGCAGTGTTACTTGTGTGCATTGCACGCTCTCCCCCGTCACGTTGGCAGTGCAGAAATGTGCCGGCGTCTGGCGTGGTTTCTAGTCCGGGTTATTTCTCGGAGCGCAGAAACATGAATCCGTCTCTCTCCTCACAGGGTGTTCGTAACGTTGCCAGCGTCTGTCTGCAAATTGGGTACCCAACCATTGCTTCTGTGCCCCACTCCATCGTCAACGGGTACAAGCGGGTCCTTGCCGTGGCAGTGGAAACCGACTACACCTTCCCGCTGGCTGAAAAGGTAAGGGCTGAGCGATGTTGGAAACGCAGCCGGGCACTTTCACAAAAACACCCTGTGCGTTTCCTGGTTTGAAAGGACTCAGACCCACCTGTGTGAGGGACCTGTCCTGAAAAGGGGTGCTTGCTTCCCTGTCTTGAGTACAAATGGCAGGAGAAAGGTGAATTACCTGCCGTTCCTTCCCCCTGGGGCTGTTACACTCGGTGTAGCTGAAATGTCTTTGATTCTTCACGCGTGGCAACGATAAGCGCATCTGTTTGGCTTCTGGCAAGCGTTGCCTTTATGATTGCAAAGGTTCAATCCTTCAAAATGTTTGTTCCCTTTGAGTTTACCTTTCCCTCCCCACACACTTTTGCAGGTGAAGGCCTTCCTGGCAGACCCCTCTGCTTTTGTGGCGGCCGTCCCTGTGGTAGCCGAAACAGCTGCGCCCGCCGCCGCCGCCGCTGCTCCGGCGAAAGAGGCTGCAAAGGAGGAATCGGAGGAGTCTGATGAGGACATGGGCTTCGGGCTCTTTGACTAACAGCAGCTGCCGTCTGTCTGTTTGTGTCGGAGTTGGTCTAATGGGAGAAATAAAAAGCTATTTTACACCTTCACGTGTGCCCGCGTCGGTGGTGTAGTCACCGGATCACCCGGGGCGTGGGAAACGCCTCACCGGCGGGGCAGGGCACCGCTTGCTCCTCGGGCCTACACCCGCTGGCAGCACGGCCCTCCCTGCCGGGTGCGGGGCGGCTGCTGCAGCCAGGGCCAAGCAGAGGCCTCTGCCGGCAGCTTGTCCGGGCGGTGGAGCCGCCTCCCGCCCCCGTCCCCCCGTCCCCCTGCGCTCGGGGCTCGGTTCTGCCGGGCTGGGCCGGGCCGCAGCACGGTCGCCATGGAGACGGGGCCGCCCCGGCCGGCTCTGCGCGTGGCCCGTACCGGAAGCCGCTACCGCTTCCGGGGTCACAGGCGGCGCCATGGCGGCCGACACGCAGGTGAGTGCGGGACGGGCCCGTGGCGTGGCGGCCGCGGCCCGGTGACGGCGGCCGGTGTGTCCGCCCGGGGCCGCGCCTGCTCTCGCTGCGCCGCGTTCCCTCGGCTCGTCTGTGGGGCCCGGCCCGGCACCCGCGGCCGGACGGGGACGTGGCAGCCGGCCCGGACGCGTCCCGGGGCGAGAAGGCCGCGCCGGCGCTGCCCGCTGGAGCCCTCCGCACGGAGGCCGCACCGGCGCCGTGTCCCGGCTCCGCGGAGTAAGGGAAGGGGCGCCCCGTTGCCGGCCTCTTTCCAGCACGGAGGCGGCCGGTGAGCCCGGCCTGAACCGCCGCTCCCGGAGCGGCAGCCGGGGGCCGCTGCGGCCCGGAGGAGGGGCGAGGAACGGCGGCTGCGGCGCTCGGAGGGTCCCGGCCGCTCCCGAAGCGAGTTCCCGAGAAGCGCCTGGCGCAAGCAGCGTCCCTCCCGGCTGCGTCTCGCCTGCGGCTGCCGGTCCTGCGCCGGGCCCGCGGCGCTCCCCGCCGCTCGCAGCGCCTCAGCGGGGGCTGCTGCCCCTCCCGCCGGGCCCGCGGCTGCCGGGGGCCCGTTCAGGAAGAGAGAGCCCGAGCGTCGTCCCCGCTCCCGGGCTGCTGAGCGGGGCCTGCTGGGCTGTGGCTGCTGCCGGGGGCCCGTTCAGGAAGAGAGAGCCCGAGCGTCGTCCCCGCTCCCGGGCTGCTGAGCGGGGCCTGCTGGGCTGTGGCTGCTCCCGGGTGCCCGGGCTGGCAGGGGTCGGCTGTCACACCCTGATGGGGTTTTTCCTCCGGCTTGGTGCCTTAGGTTGGATGTTCCCTTTCTCAGGACCAGGTCCGTACTGGTACAAACACTGCGCTCGTTCTCTGCGCTTGCAGCAGCGTTGCTCGCGTTCTGCCTCTGTAACGTGTGTATGTATACATCCTAACAAAAAGAAAAAACAAATGAGTGAAGCCTGTCCCAGTGGCTCTTCCCTGGAGTGGGGAGTCATAGTTCGTGTGCCACTAGGCTGCTTGGGAAGTCCCGTAGTGCTATACGTGATTTATGCTTTTAATTTCTAGGCTGTTTGGATAATTTTAATGCTTTTTTCGTGTCTGTACATCTCCCTGCTTGTGATTAAGCAGCGTGAGTAAGCGCAGCTTGGTTTGAGTTTGCATATGCTGAGCTCATGTAATTGAAAGGTCTGAAAGGAGATGAGCTCTTTAATGGCGGCTTCTTCTGTCAGCTCAGATGGTAATGATGTTTGTCCTCCTCCGCAGGCCGACCCATACCTTTGCTTTCAGAGGTGCAGCCCCGCTTTCGGCCCGTTTTTAAGGAGAGTTCAGGGTGTGAGGTGGTCACAGTGTTGGGGAGGTGGGGGTGTCTGCAGGATTACCCTTCCTGCCTGGCACCAAAAACCCTCCACTGAAAGCAGCTCTTGAGAAGGATGGAGGCAACTGCCATTTCTAACTGCCAGGTTTCCTGTGCTTAGAAAATGACCTGTTGTGGCAAAACTGGTGGAGTTTTGCTGGAAGAGGGACAAAACAGCTTTGATGGGTTTCTAGAGGCGTGTTTATTTGCTCCTGTTCCGTAAGGTGATGATGGTTACTAGTAAGATATAAAGTCACTCGGTTTAAGAGGTGAATTTTAAAAGCCTTTTCTGGAGACCTGTGTTTTGTTTTACATAAATGCAGAAAACCCGTGAGCGTAGACCTGGCGGAGCCCTGTTCAGCCCACATGAAGTCTTTTGTCTTGTGTATTTTGCAGAACTTGGAAGTTCATGGAAATAGTTTCAGTAGTTCAAGAAGCAAGTTGCTGATAACTTAAATTTCTTTTTAGTCTTTCCAGACAGTTTATCTCACTGTCTTGATAGCGCTTGAAAACCAAACCAAACTATTTACAGGAGTTAAACTTGGTGAGCGGTCTCAGTCCTGTCTCACTGTAGATCCAGGCACGCAGTAGCACAGCCACAAAAAAGACCCATTCAGTTGTGCGATGTGATTTTTCGTTTTGCTTGGGTAACCTTGGGCACTACTGATAGTGCATGGAAGGAGTTTGATAGCGAAGTGCAACCTCTTGTAATCTGGCGAGTCCAATTTACAAAATCCTCGCGATGTGCCTGTTAATTCTGGAAAAGCCCAAAGGTGAGCAGTTTGTTCTTTTGCTGTGCCTGCGTACAGAATTTCACAACTGTTGAGAGCCTGAAACCACAGAGCAGTTTTTCACTGAAAAGCACCTTTGCGTTCTTGAAATGCAGGGGTTTTTGGTGCTTTTAAAGGTCCTGCACTCTAGGCTATTGATCTTATTTCTCACTCTGTCCTACTTTTAGAGGGGTAAATGTATCTTACAGAGCGTGACTGCTGTCACAGGGCCCCAGGTTAACAAACAGAAAGCAGTTATCCTTCAGCCAAAGGGCAAGGTTTCTAATTTCTTTGTGTGTAACGTACAGTGACCCTTTCCCCAGGAGGTAAGACTGTGGGTGCTCATATTTGGTCACTAGGAGGTTGTGTGGCAGCAGATGACATTTTATTTCCCCTGGTTTTGTGGTCTGCGTGTTGATAGCGAAGGCAGTCTGATGGTGTTTTCCTCTGTGTGGTTTTAGATTTCTGATACACTGAAGCGGTTTGCGGTAAAAGTAACTACAGCTAGCGTGAAGGAACGGAGAGAGATCCTCACTGAGCTGGGAAAATGCATTTCTGGGAAAGGTAAAAGCTTTGGGGCACTGTTCTGGTTACCAGACTGGAGAAAAATGTTAAAATATTTTGTTTCAAAGGCCGTGTGAAACTTGTGGGGTAGTTTTTTTGAAGGAGGGGTCTGGCAGCATTTGGAGTCTGTGCTTCCTCACAATGTTAATTCTAAGCGTGGGGTTTGTAGCTGACACAGAACTCCAGTTACTAGCATGTTTGCTTTTCCATTTAGTACCACGCATACATATGTAGAGACAGGGCAAGTATGGAAGATTTTAGATAGTGTTAATAAAACAATTGAAACAAATTTTAAAAAATCTTTTTGATTTCTCAGATTTTCTAAAGATGACTGTGAAATAGCATGTGTTTCAATTTTGCCTTATTTTTAAAAAATGCATAAAATGTATAAAAAGAGAGAACTCCGACTGTGGTCCTCGCAAACAATTTCATAGACGCATACGGGCTGTGAGGCATTCACTGATTTCAGTTGTGAAGTGAACGATGTTTGTGTTAAAGATTAAGAGCTCAGTGATCTATGAAGAACCGTTTTGAAATACATTCTGTTACAGATCTTCCAGAGGGTGCGGTGAAAGGCCTTTGCAAACTGTTCTGCCTTACTCTGCATCGATACCGGTGAGTAAATTGATGTAGAAAGGCTTTGTTATTTAATCTATCGGTATTTATGTATTTATTAGTTAAACTGATACGGAGCATCAGGAAATGTCAGCATGCAGTGTCACATAGATGCATATGACACTGAATGGTGCCATCTAGTAATTAGACTCTCAAGTTATGTTTGAAATTAAAAAGTTTGACAATGCTTACCTCGTGTTTCACTTTTAATTTTGAAATTAAAACTTGCATCCTGTGGTTCAGTCTGCAAGAGTGAATGCCTTTGTCCTTGTAAGCAAGGCTAAGGTGCCTTTTAGACATCATTTAGACACTTTTAGATTGGATTAAATTGTGGCCTGTTGTAGAGAAGCTGTTTAGAACCTGTGTTTTCTTCTGCAACCTGCCGGAGAGCCTTGACGTTTCTGTCGGCTGAGGAAGGGAATGGAGCTTTCTGCCAGAAACTTCTCTTGGAACAGCAAGGATAAAATAACCATTAGCTTGACTGCTGAACTGAGAAAGCAGAGTCCTTTGTGTGATGCGAGTGTAGTAATATGTGTAATGTTGGCAGGATCTATAATGTTCACGGAGATACATTTTTTGTTCTAGCGATGCAGCGTCCCGCAGAGCCCTGCAGCTGGCGCTTCAGCAGCTGGCAGAATCCCAGCCTGATGCAACAGCAAAAAACCTTCTGCAGTCACTTCAGTCCTCAGGGATCGGCGGCAAGGCTGGAGTTCCCAGGTGCTGCATGAGTTGCTTTGTGTGGAAGCAGTTCTGAGTTGCTGGCAGTTGCTCTTGTGTTCAGAGTGATTCTCCTGCTACTGCTTGCCAGAAGTGTTAAAAACATTTAGAGACAAAGGTGTTAATGACCATTCAGATGTTCCTCTTTTACCTTTTTCATGTCTTCTGTAAAAGCAGAAGGACTATCTTGGTATTACTGCTGGTGGATTAAGTCTGAGATACAGTTTTGCCTTTGTTAACTTCAAGTCTGGAGAGATGAGGGATAAACTCTTTTATCAGGAAATAGGCTCCAAAACGATTAGGAAAGAGAGTTTCCTTGCCCATTTGGTCTTCAACTGGTGGAATTCAAGACCTTATCATAGATAGGAAGATAATGAAATTTGAAGCTGAGCTGAGAAACACACTGCTGTTGTATTGTGGTAGCATCTGGGATCACCAGTGGTTCCAAGAGGTGGCTTAGGGTATTGTTCAGCTGACAGAGGCCACAGAGTGCCATCTTGCAATGCCTCCGTGGCCAACTAGAAGCATAGCTTTTAGAAAAATATCCTATCTTGGTTTAAAGGCTCTCAGCAATATGATATTTACCCTTCAGTCGCAGTGGCTGGCCTTGTGCGCAAGGACACTTTCTATGTTCTTTCACTTTGAGGTAAAGATCAAAATGGGGTGAGGATCCTCAGGGAGGTGTGAGGGGGGTCCGTTACCTGAAGTGGAGGGAGGAGCTGAGAGTTAGCAGAAACCAGAACTGAGTAGTGTGCCAGGAGGGAATGTAAGCTGAGAAACAATTTGGCTGGGAAGCTCTGACGGTAAAGATGAGCAGCAGATGAGAAATCCTGAGTCACTTTTTGGGCGCTCTTAGTTGGCAAAGTATTTAACTCTCATTTCTGTAATGCCACTGGGAAGATCCAAAAATGGTCTTTCTTCTGCTAAGGTTTTTCATTCCCAGCAGGCAAGATTTAGCCTCTTTTCTGCCATTCAGAAGTTCTAAGTGTTAAAGAAGAGCTGGAACACATAGCTTATGAGTAGTAATGATTTCCTTTAAATGCTAAGACTTTAGCTGTATTTTTCTGTGATAAAATTGTGTCACTTAAAAGGTGGTGTTCTGACTTGGGCAAAGATGAGTCTGTTATGGACTAGTAGGTGTAAGTTACATACTGGGAACTGTAGATTCACCTCCTTCTCCTGTTTGTACAACAGTAAGAGCAGTGGATCTGCAGCTCTGCTGGCACTCTCCTGGACATGCCTGCTTGTACGCACGGTCTTTCCAACACCTGACAAGAGACAGGGAGAAACATGGAAAAAACTGGTGGGTTCTTTTTGGTTTGCAGAAATATCCATTTGGAGATAAGGACTTAAATATTTCTGATGTCTTTTAAGTCGGTGAAACATTGCAAATAATTCTGAACGTAACTGACAATGTCATGTTAAAATTCAGGTTTACATGACCATCTTTTTTGCTTTCTGGTGTATTTTGGTCTCTCCTATCCTGCTGGAGAAAGCAGGAGGTGTATAAAGCATGAGAGCGGGGCAGTCTTGCACCTGCCAGTTGCTCTGTATACTATGGAGTATACCAGTGTTTGTAGACTAGGTGTGTGGTGGTGTCTCCAGGTGCAGCCTGCATCATGGTGTGAATTCCTCGTGCTTCCCTTGAAGTAATTGGATGTGATATTATGTCATATAGTGTCAAGCAGCTTTTTGCTTTCTTTTCACCTACTTTAACAAGCTGAACCTGCGACCATGCTCATAGCACCTTGGAATATAGTTGCAACGCGTTTTAAGAAGAGATGTAATGTAATCTGATATAAATTGCTGTTTTCAAAGTCAGAGTTTCTGAAACTGTTATGTATGGTTCTGCAAAGTGGTGCGTCTGGGATGAAAGCAAGGGCAGCTTGTTGGAAGAACGTGAACAACCTAAGGACTTTTTCCCAAGCAGATTCAGCTAATGACTGGTGTCTGACATGTCCTGTTTGATATGAGCTCTCTGAGAAGCAGGCGCATGAAGGTTTTCTCGGCTGTTTCCTGTGGCAGGTGGAGGTTCAGTGTTTGCTCCTTCTGGAAGTCCTGGGAGGTTCTCATAAACAGGCGGTGGATGGGGCCGTGAAGAAATTGAACAGGCTGTGGAAAGAGGTGATGTATACCTTACGTGACCATATTCATTAGCTGTTCTAGGTTCAGTTGTGTTAACGTGCCTTGCTCTCTTTCTCTTCAGAACCAAGATCTGGTGGATCAGTACCTATCCGTCATTCTTGGTCTTGAACCAAACCAGAGCTATGCTGCAATGCTGGGACTTTTGGTCCAGTTTTGCACAGCCCAGAAGGAGATTGGTGTTATTACACACCACAAGGTAAATCTGCCGTACTACTTTTCTTTCTTTTTTTTTTGGCAATAACTATTGTCACTTCTCATCATGGAGAAAAGGGAGTGGACAGATGTCTCAGTGAGGTTGGTGCTTTGCATCTATCCCTTAGATAAACATTTAGTTCTCAGTGTGTTTTGGGGTGTTGGGCTGAAGGGTAGAGCAGGGAGCACTGATCTCTGCTTGACTGTCTTATATGAGGATGGAAGCAAAGCTTCTGCTTAGTGGATAGGGCTGCCTTCTGGAGGAGGATGAGGTGGGGTGTCAAGCCTGCCTTCCTGATGGTGTGTGGGGAGCTCTGGATAGGTTGTGATGTGGCTGTAATTTTTGTTTCTGCTTGTTCAGAGTGCTCTTCTGGATTTCTACTTGAAGACCATCCTTATGAGCAAGACAAAGCCTCAGAAGCACGTGCTGGTGAGACATCCTGTTACAGAGCTGTTTGTGCTTTTATCCTATGTGCAGCATCCTGTGCTGAGCGCTTTGTTCCCTTTGCAGGACAGCTGTTCCCCACTTCTTCGGTACATGTCTCATGCTGAATTCAAGGACTTAGTTTTGCCAACTCTGCAGAAATCCCTGCTACGGAGTCCTGAGAATGTAATTGAAAGTGAGTCTATCATCTCTCTGCGTTGCTATGTCAAAGAGTATGAACAGTTGTTCCTGAGAGGCCTGGAGTTGTTGGGGGAGTGTGTCTCTCTGGACTATGCTTTCAGTCCTGTGAGCACAGGCAGCAGGATTGTCTGGCGTCTAAGGGTTGGATGTGGAGAAGCAACATTTGTGGTGTGATCCCAAATGTCTGTGATAGCTACTGTTTGCACCGAGGACAGGATTTCACAGCTGAGTGCTAAGAATAATCCTGAATGAATCTGTTGATTGGGAATAAATTTCAGTGTTTTTTCTTCACACTCCTTACTGACCCTGTCTGCTCTTGATGTGAACTGTGGGAAAGGGTGTATTAAAATGCTAAAACCAGTTACTTAACAAAATGTAATTATGCCATTATCTCTTTTTTGTCTTCAGCAATCTCTTGCTTGCTTGTATCTGTGAACCTGGATCTCAGCCAGTATGCTCTAGACATTGTGAAAGGACTGGCCAGTAAGTACTCTGACTTCTGGAGGGAATGATAGATTCAGAATAAAGCTTTCTTCCAACTTTCTGGCAGTACCTCTAACAGCCTGATTACTGGTGATAGAGGTTGTTTTATGTGAGAGGGAGAATGATGCTGTAACTTGGAACTGGGATAGTTCATGTGACAGTTCCAGAAGCTGAGTCAAGCCACATGTAAAGATATGTCTCTGTCTTGCTGATTTTATGCAGTTTGTTGTAAGGAGCTCTTAGCTTGTGCATTATTTTCTAGGTCATCTGAAATCCAACAGTGTGCAGCTGATGGATGAAGCAGTTGTGGCATTAAAGAACTTGGCTCGACAGTGTAGTGATCCTTCGGCTGTGGAGTCACTGGGCAGACACCTTTTTGCCATCTTAGGGGGTGAGTAAATTGTAGGACCAGCAGTGGAGATGAATAAAGATTTGCTGGCTTATTTTCTGTTGTCTTTAGTTGCCTGTGTGGTAGAGGTGGCTCAACTTGGATCAGGGGTAATGGGGCAAGCTTTTATATTTTTAGAGAAGATTCTTGATGTAGCACATAGCTGTTGTCTGTCTGCAAGTCAGTCCTCACCCATTTGTTTCTTGTTGGCAGGCTCAGAAGGGAAGCTGACAGTTGTTGCTCAGAAGATGAGTGTCCTTTCAGGTGAGGATCCTAGAAGAAAGCTGCTTCTCTGGTGGAGGAAATTCAGCAGAAGGCTGAATGAAAGGGATCTGGACTTGAGCCTTCAGGATTCCCTGCCTGTCATTCCCAATTGGCTCTGGTTAATGTCATGGAGGGTGCTGGATACTGCATGCCAGGTCTTGACTTTCTGTTCAAAGGAAATTATCGGCTGGTAGGCTAAAATGTTTTATGCAAGGAAGATGATGACTGTATAGTGGGTAAAAATTAACGCAGAGGTCCTGGAGTGTTGGTACATGGTGGATGTGACATCCAAATGTAGTGACGAGGGAGAGAGATGTCTGTGCAAGGATTGAAATGTGAAGGGTTGTTTTTGATTGGTTTTAGATTTTGCAGCAAGTGAACTAATGAGAGAATTCTGTCCTGTCAGGGATTGGCAGCCTTAGTCACCATGTGGTTTCTGGATCCTCTAGCCAAGCTCTGACTGGAACTGTGGCTGAGCTTTTCATCCCTTTCCTGCAACAAGAAGGTGAGACCTCTTGCCTTTATTCTGGGTTTACTACGCTGCTTTCATCCTGAGCGGGACTTTCGTGTGGCCTCTTATTCGGGATAAATCCGGATTCTCGCATGTTGTGTCATAAAATGTTTTGATGAGCAGCCCCATGGAGGCAGTGCTGTGTCTCTTAGAAGCACATTCATTCTTTTCCTGCCTCCTCCTGACATTGTTACCCGCTTTCTGTTTTACGTTCCTGTGTTATATGCAATTGCTGTACTGACATGAGCTCCGTGTTACTTCCTAGTCCATGAAGGCACGTTGGTTCATGCAGTCTCTGTCCTGGCTCTTTGGTGTGTTCGCTTCACCACGGAAGTTCCTAAGAAGCTGGTAGAATGGCTAAAGAAAGCCTTCAGCCTTAAAACCTCTACTTCAGCTGTGAGACATGCCTACCTGCAGTGCATGCTAGCCTCTTTCAAAGGTAAAACTGTGCAGCTATTAAGAACTCTCTTGACCGTGTGGCTTAGGAGAAGAGTAATCAACTTTTATACTTCCTGATATAAGTAGATAGCTGTGTGGATTAAGAAAGATTTTGTAAAGCAGTATCTGTTCGCTGACCTCCTTCGTATTTCTCCTTAAACTCATTTGCCTTCAAGTTTATGAAGATGGTTTGTCTCCTTGTATAACTAGCATCACTGCCCATCGTGCTGTGCTATCATATATCCCTGAAGTAATTTTTGGTTGCTTTATTTTTGTCTTAAACTGTAAGGTTTCTAGCTCAGGGACCATGCTTTTGTTTTGTAAAGCACCCAGCACACTGGGATACTGGTCTGTGGCTTTGGGTCTTGGGAGCTTTAACAAAAATACGAAAATTTCTTCAGAAATTCTAAACTTTTGGTGATCCTTTTGAGATTTGCTTCTGTTGGTCCTGTCCTCTTTAACTCTCATCCATTTTATTAACGGGACAACTGATGATCAGTCTGATGCCTGTATGTGAGATCTCCCTTTCTTGATGCAGTGTGAATCAAAAGGATGGTACACATTTGCTTAAGAGGTCAATAACTCAATGTATTGTATAGATACAATGGATTAACCATCACTTTCTCAATATGGATATGAGTGGAATTGTAATACTACATTTTTCTATTGTGGCTACCAGGAATTTCTGTGCTATCATAGGGCTGAAAAAACCACTCTAAAACTGCTTGGATGTCACAGGATGGTGGTCCTTTCACAGACATCAATATGGCAAACCTGAAGTTGCTCATGCTTGCCAGAGGCGTGGGGCATTTCTTGTGTGTGGTGTGTGCAGCTGTTAAAGGAATCAGGGCCCAAACCAGTAATGCTCCAAAATAATCTACTCGCCACTGGAACACTGACTGCTGTTGCTTTGGCCCACTCAGTGAAGCATCCAACTGGGACATAAAGAACATAGAGATTCTAACTCTTAGGAGTTGATAGTTAAAACACTGCCTGTGAATACTTAATGTAGAAAATCACAAGGTCTTTATTTTTCTTTTTCAGTATTGTGTGTGAGGTGTTGCTCCTGGAATTAACAGGAACACCTAGCTCAGCTTCCGTGGAAGCGAGGGTCGCAGATCAGTGAGATTCCTTGCCTTGTGAATGTTTGAAGGGGAACAGATGGTCATGGCTTGCCAGGAATTTACTTTCCCTCTCTCAGGGAAGTCTTTGAAGTCAGACTTCCTGTGATTTGAATCAATTCCTTTAATGCCTTTAATGTAACTGAATTAGCATTTTCTTTTGCGTCCCATGAACAGAAACTCGTATTGAGATGGGACTGTTGTATCCGTGAGGAAAGGACTAAAGTGGTTATCATCTGGCTTTTCATAGTTAAAGTTTAATGATAGTAGTGAGTGGCAAATACTCTGGGAAATTCAGTCTTCCCAGTGCGTGTTTGGTTCCCTTCCTTGTTTCATGACAACAGCAGAACCATTGATACCCTTGTGGTGTAGAGTGTTGTTTTGCAACTTGTCTCTGTCTGTCTCCTCAGGTGACACATTATTACAGGGAATGGACTTGCTGCCGATGCTGATCCAGACAGTAGAAAAAGCAGCATCTCAGAGTACTCAGGTTCCCATGGTAACTGAAGGAGTTGCTGCAGCTTTGTTGATCTGCAGGATGTCTGTAATTGAGGGACAAACTGGTAAGGTCACAGAACATCTAGCAGAATCCAGTATAAACAGGTTCTGAGGGTTAACACTTTGTCTTGACAATGTGTATGAGATACTGTTCTGTAATCTGTGTATTGTTTCTGCATAGAGAATCACTGCCCTTTTGTAAACCAGGGAAGGATTTCTTCCTGTCTCTCTCAGTTATGTCAGTGAAGAATTCTTGCTGTTTCATGGCTTTACAAATTCCAGCTTCCATTTGCTTAGGGCAGTATTCCTTTTTACTCCGGCAGAAGATGTTCACCGAGACCTTACACGCCAGGGCTCAAGTGGTGCCTTAAAAGCATTACTTGCTTGTTACTTGTGTAGTATTTTTACAAACCATCTTTGGAAGGCATGAGGACTGGAATTCTGTCTTCCATTAGAGGATATTACAAGAACTGTCTGAGTTCATACACCTGCCAGGATATAAAATCCAGGTGTGTTCTGTCTATCAAAAGCAGCGCACCAGTTTCCTCCTTTCCTTCGTTTTTAGGAAGGATTGCCCTATGAAAGATTAAGGTGAAACAGACTTTACATTTCACAAGTGTAAGTCAGAGAAATCCAATTTTTTTCAGCGGATGTTTTTTGGGTGTGCTTATATTTCTGAAAGAGAGAGATGAGAGGCTTTGTAACTGAAGACAAGTAAAGCTAGAAATACCTTGGGTGATTTCAGGAAACAGAATTCTACTGTATTTTATGTATGCTGGTGAGTTCTGACTTATTTTGAAACATCCTTGATACACATCTATTCTTTTCCTGTCAGAGTCTAAGCTGAGTGGTTTCTGGCAGCTGATTCTGGATGAGAAAAAACAAATTTTTACATCTGAGAAGTTCTTGCAGTCTGCATCAGAGGAAGGTAAATTGTCGGTTATTGTGTATCCACTAGCTGTTTAACTCTATTACTTAGTACTTGTAAGAGCTACTGTTGCTGTCAGCCCTGTTCTATGAGCCTTGGAGGATCCAGTTTCAGATTAAAATGAACAGCATGCTCTTTCAGAAGTACATCTAGACTAATTGTAGTCTAAGTTTGTCAATGAATTAATTTATTTCTAATGAACCTGAGTTATCAAACATCTATAATTCTGAATCTGTATATTCTATAAAAGTCTTTCCAATACAAAATGCATCTGTGTGGTGTCCCAGTTCGTAAATAAATATTTGCAGCCAATCTAAGGGATGTGGAGAAGCCTAAAATTAAGAAGAAGATGGGAAAAAGTAAAATAAGGCCGGAGAAGAAAACATGTAGGTGAAAATCTTAAGATAATGTGGGGGAAGAGTAATAACAGATAGGAAATCAATTGGGTTATAAATTAGTCTATCTATGCTCTGTTTTGTTCTCTGGTACTTAAAGATTACCTGAAAAAAATAATGGAATGTGCCCAACAGAAAACATTACTGACTACATTTTAAAGTGAAAGTTTTGAAAATGAGTTCATGAGTCATTTCTCTGAAATGAATTAATTTATCTTTTGTACAAAGCTTTGAAGATGTAAAGTTTCCTAAATGGGAAAGAACATCATTTCTCCTTTGCTTGTTGTGATCCCTGTCTCCTGAAGGCATTGTGTATATCCATTTATTTTCCCTCCCAAGCCTGCAAATATCCTGAAACAGCATGATTTGGAGAATTTTATATTGCTCTCTTAGGATGTTAGCTCCAAACCGAAATGCTGATATTTTGATAGTAAATATTATCATGATTTGTTATTGGTTATTTGAGTGAAAACATCCAGCTGACATGCTTAACATCCCCAAACTATCTGATGTCTTGAATGTCAAAAGTCCACTTACTATAGGTTATAACCCACCCCATGTTTCAGGGCTTTCTGCTCCTGCTTTTATGATATGGTTGAACGTTGATATACAAACCAAAGGGCCCACTGACAGCTGAAGCTCAGCAGAGGCCATGAGATAAAACACCAAGGCTGCTATTCAAATAGCATTATGCACTTTTGTATGAATTCAGTATAGGTTTTATTTTCACTGAAGACATTTCGGCAGCGCTCAGGGATTAACAGTGTTGGTGCAGTGAGCATTGTGTTTATCATTTGGTTTGAGCTGTTGACCTAAACAAAAATAGGTCACACGTTGTGGTCAGGAAATTTTGCTGGGATCCAGCTAACAACATTTCTATGAAATCGTGGTCCTGTTTCCAGTCTTGGTGGATTTGTCTGTAGCTTCACTGAGAAGATTTTGTAGAGGCTCAGTTTGGGTAGCTATTTTAATGTGTCCCGCTTGCTGTTTGTTTGTTTTCGGGTTAAAAAAAAAAAAAAAAAGTTTCCTTATGAAGTCTCATGCTATTTTAAATATTTGTCTTTTCCCACAGCAATGTGTACAGTACTGCAGCTGACAGAGCGCCTTCTCTTGGATCATGCGCAACGGCTGCCTGAAAGTAAAGTTCAGTACGTAGACTGCTCTTGCTGCCCCGATCTGTGACCCCTGAATGTTAATGCGGGCAGTGGAGAGGGTGGGCTTGGGTCTTTGCACAAAATGTTGAACTCTTTGTGCTTTTGTGTCCAGTTGGTTTGCAGAGCTGCCTCCCTTGCTCAACCTGTTTATTTCTCTATTTTCAGGCAGTATCACCGTGCTCTTGTTGCAGTGCTGCTGAGTC
This sequence comes from Balearica regulorum gibbericeps, assembly GCF_011004875.1. NCBI lineage: Eukaryota > Metazoa > Chordata > Aves > Gruiformes > Gruidae > Balearica > Balearica regulorum. The sequence continues at coordinate 12,534,969 of NC_046200.1, forward strand.
GGACCTGGCATGTTCGAAGACAGGCTCATCAAACAGTTAAGAAGCTCTTGTCCTCTCTGGGAGGGTACAAACTGGCCTATGGACTCTTGGAGGAGCTGAAAGCGGTTCTCAGCTCTCATAAGGTGAGTAGTCCAGAAGCCTAGTCCGTGCTTAGCCAGTTTGTATGCTGCTGATCACCTCCCTACCCTAGATTTGCTGTTAGTATTGACATACAGCATGATATGAAGATGATTCGATTCCAGCTGTATGATCTCCTAGAATGCCACTTGTTACTAGATTACTGCATATCGGTGTCTGTGGTGTGCCTAGTCTTCCCTATATATACAGAAGACAGGTTATTCAGAATTATTTGGGGAGGAAGTTTTCCACGTCCTTCTATTATTTTAATCCAAATTTAATCCTGGCTGGAGGACCAAGTGCTTAGTTCCTTTCTTGGTATTCTAGTTCTCTGGCCCCACCTTATAGCTCAGGCTGCCTATTTAAAACCAATGTAATGGAAATACTTTAGTAGCGACTATTATCAATAATAAAAATAAAATAAAATAGGAAATGGTGAGTGCTATATTATTGGACATGCTGCTAAACCAGCACCATGTCAAGTTGTATGACAGGTTAAGTTGCATTACTTAGGTACCAAGGCTGGGACTTTGTACATGTCACAGATACAGTCTGAATAAAGTATTTTTGAAAAGATACTGGGTAAAATTAGACTGCAGAAGTTGGGCATAGTGTTCCCAGCCAGCTGGTTCAACCTTTTCCACTCCTCTTTGCCAAAAATGATGGGTTTAGTTTTATTTTACCCTGGCTTGCCAAATCTAGTATAGTCCTCCATTCTCAGTCTTTCTTTCACTGTCATCTCTGTGCTTCAGTTCCACTGTTATCCGTTATCACTTCTTTCCTTTGAAAACTTCAGGTTGTTGGTACTGACAGAGGGAGCTGACTGTTGGCATTCAGTATGGTGTTCCTGCAGGGAAGTGTGCTCAGGGCTCAGGAAGGCTTGGTGTGATGTGTTAATGGCAAGTTGTCCACGCAGGTTCTGCCTCATGAGGTCCTGGTGATGGAGTCGGGAGAGCTGTCAGAGCTAGGAAAGGCTTATGTTCCTCCCCGTGTCCTTCATGAGGCACTCTGTGTCATCTCAAGTGTGGCGGGGCTTGATGTGGATTCTGTGGAGCCAGAAAAGCTGGCTCTGGAGATGCTGCTGGTGAGCCATCATCCATCTGTAGGTAAGTGAAGGGACAAGACCCCTCTCATGACCCATGTATGGATTTCTTATCTTACCTTTGTGTTTCATTTTATTAGTAGTCTGGTTCATATTTATTATACTCATTTGTTCTTCTTGCTAGTGGCAGTGCAGCCAGGTCTTTGGCCAGCCCTCCTCATCAAGATGAAGATAGATCCCAAAGAGTTCATTACCAAACACCTGAATGACATATTACCCAGGATCACTGCCTACACTCCGGAGAACCAGGTGATAAACTTCTGCTTTCCTTGTGTAAGTTTTGGGAGATACTTTGGAACAGGAGAGTTTTCTGGAGGAGTTAAGTACTAACTGACCTATAAGGAAGGAGACTGTCGAAAAGGTGAGGAAAAAGCAGGTTCAAAGAGAAGGTCTCTGGTGAAAAGGAGCTGGGATTTCAGGGGGAAGAATGTGTACCAGCAACCAAGTGGAATTCTAGATAAGATTCAAGTACCAACTGAACAGGGAGTTAGGAATTGGAACGTAACCTAGGCTGCCTCAGCAGGGCATACGTTTTTGAGACAATTTCAAGGAGTACTGATGATAATGTTTTTTTCTTTGTTTTCTCTATAGTCATCTATGAATGCAGTGGGATCTCTCTCTCTGCTTTCACCTGGTAGAGTGCTCCCACAGCTCATCAGCATTATCTCAACATCAATGGAGAATCCAGCTCTGTGCCAGGTTACGCGAGAGGAATTTGCCATCATGAAGACACCAGAGGGAGAACTGTATGACAAATCCATCATACAGAGGTAAGACTTGAGAATTTCTTTCCTCTGTGGACCAGGGAATTGATTGCTGCTGGCATCTAGCCAGTGGGTGAGTTGATTTGTCAGATGCTCTTTCTGGACAGAGTTCCCGGATTTGTGTGTCTGGATCTTAGTCCAGAGCAGTGCTGATTCTTTTCTCTGCTTCTCCTTCTCAGTGCTCAACAGGATAGCATGAAAAAGGCTAACATGAAAAGGGAGAACAAAGCTTATTCCTTCAAGGAACAAATCATTGAGCTGGAGCTGAAGGAGGTGAGTTGATGGGAATGGGAGAGCCAGTGATGAAGGTTCTGACACCAGGCTATCCAGTCTGTTTTGTTGCATGGCTTCTGGCATCTGTGTGTATGCTGTTGGGAAAGATTCTCTGAACTTCTTTGAATACCTAAATGTTGTCTTCTCTTATATCTGTTTGTGTTAGCTTCTTTTCTCTTATATCTTTTTGTATCAATTTATGTGGTATTCTGCTTGTTTGTGAGCATGCTTACTAGTTAGTAATACTTGTTTTTTTCTCTTCATCTCTTGTTCAATGTATCTCATGTAATTTTTTCAGTAAGGGTTGTTAAATAGATGCTTCCATCTTGTAGACAGCCAGCAGTTCTGTTCAGTCTGGCCAGAGCAGCAGGCATACATGGGGGAAGAATTTGGTGAAGGGAGGGGAATGTACCAGGTTGACTGGAGCGTTCTTTTATTAAAGGTTGACTTCTCTTTGCTCTGGGGAGGATGACATGCCCATCCACTGTAGTGTGGTGTAATAATAGCAAATAATTTGCGACCAATTAAACCTGGAAGAAACTGATGTTATGCTGCTAATGGGACACCACAATGTTGTTAACCTGCCAATTTCCATTTTGTGTCTTCTCTTAAGGGTGACATGCTTGGAAGAATATTTTGATACTGTTTTGAAAGTAAATTGTGAAAAAAACCCCCAATACGTCCAACTTTCTTATCTACCTAGGTGAGGGGATGATGTTAATAGCTCAGGTTAATAATGCCCATGGCTCTCTACTGCAGGAAATAAAGAAGAAGAAAGGAATAAAGGATGAAGTGCAGCTGACTAGCAAGCAGAAGGAGCTAATGCATGCACAGCTGGAAAGGGAGTCTCAGATAAGAAAACGGCTGAAGGAGGTAAGTTTTTTGATGTTTTTTTTTTTCTCCCCACTCTGCAGCTACCATGACCAAAGTAAGTTTGATAAAAGGAAAATGGAGTAGCATAGGGAATATTTGGCAATAACCTATTTGTTTCTTCCATTGGAAATTAGATTTAAAAACTTGATTTTTCCTCAATGGAATTTTTATGGTAAACTTTTGAATTGTTTTTCTTACAGCTTGATAATGAGCTGGAAACAGCTCTAGGACTCCTGGACACTGTTATAAAGAGAAAGCCGCCTGGTCTCACTCAGTACATCCCTGGTCTCATCGGTTCCTTCTTACCACTTTTTCGATCACCTTTGGCTGCTCCAAGGATTAAGGATCCTTTTCTTTCCCTAGCTTCTTGTGTTATGCCTGCTCGACTGAAAACCTTTGGTTAGTATTTGCAATTGCTTTTTAAGGGCAGGGTGCACTATTTTTATGTGAGGGTGGTGAAAATCCTTGCTCTTGCAAGCTGTGGATCGTGACCATGTACCACAGCCAAGAGGAATAACCACCTTGGAGCAGTGTTTAGGAAGATGACTGTGATGTCCCAGAGATCCTACTGCTGGATAGGACTGGGTCCAAAGACAAGGAGTTGTCCAGTCATTGTGACCACCTCTCAGTAGCACTTGTCGCAATGGGATTGTTTCCCCTGTGCAGAGTTTGGAGGATGCGAGCGTCTCTCTCACATATGGGTGTGAATTGAGCTGTCCTCTGTAAGCCTCAGGGCTGTGCTTCCTTCTCTGTGCCTCTTCTGCAGCCTGGGCTGTTGCCCAGAGCTTTGTTATACTTCTTGGGTTTGTGTTCTTGGGGAATTTTTCTCTCAAGAAATGTTTGTTTTAGTGCTCTCACGGAGTCTGTATTCTTTCATACCAGGTACTTTAGTGAGCCATGTGACCTTGCGCCTGATGAAACCAGAATGTGAACTAGATGAATCCTGGTGTCAAGAAGAGCTGCCTACTGCTCTGAACAGAGTTGTTAGCTTGCTGCATGCCCATACCATTCCTAGCCGAACAGGCAAGGGAGAGCCAGGTAAAAACTACTGTAGATCCCTCTGGCCCTCCCTGTGCCCCCCAATAACTCTGTGAGCTGATTTAGTTTTGATGGTTTGTATAATGTTTTATAGGTGAGACTTCACTTTTTTTTTTAAATCCAATAAGACTTCATAGATGCGAAAAACCTTAAGGTTTTTTTTGTGGTGGTGGTAGTAGAAATGATAAGTATAGTAAGTGTAGAACTGAAATAACTGTCTTTTTTCTTAAAATGGCTCATACAGAAATAATAGTAGTGAAATTAAGGCTCATCTTTGCCAAGGACAGTTCTTACCTTTCAACACCACTTAGCATAAGTGATTCAGTGAGACTAAGTGGAAAGACAAAATAATTGCTTGTTATCTCTGATCTCAGCAGTGAAGTGCCTGTAGCCTCTGCTTGTTTGCTATGTAGTGCTGCAGTTCATGAATATTTTATTCTGGCATGGTTGTTGAAGAAGCAATTCTTTCCCACTCTGTAACACAAAGGCAAGCACCAGTATTTATACAGTGCAAGAATATAATCTGGGTTAAAATGAACCTTTTTTTTGTGAATTAGGTTTTTCTTTTTTTTTTTTTCCACTGGGTTAGTTTTAATCTAGATCACTTCCAGAATCTGCTTCACTATGGGGTGCACAAGTAATTGTACCACTCCATTGAAGATAATAGTACAGAAGAGGGAGGGAAGGTCTTCTGCCTGTGGAGGCTGGAATGGCTTAGTTTGTCACAAAGCCTCTGGTGTACTGTAGTGATTCATCCAGGCTTTGGAGCTGTTCATCATCTAGCTCAATCAAAAGCTGCTGTGGTAGATGATTTATAATTTTTTAGAGGAGTTGAAGGATTCTCTTTGGTCCCTTACCCTGGTAGTTCAGTTCTCCTCTTGCTGTTCTGTTGCCAGTCAGATCCGCAGTTGTGTGACTGTGGCACTTTAATCTTCACAGCTGAGTAGTAGCCATTGCCCATGCTGAGCACCACTTCAGTGCTGAACATCTCAGTGATAATTCAGTGTCTCCACTATGTAATTTATTTCCATAGTAAGTGCAGGTTCATTAACATTTGAATCCTTTTTCAGGGTTATTTCCAGAAAGTAGTGGAAGTATTTTCAGCCCTCATCCTTTGAGATTTCCTACAATGCTTAATTAAATGAATATCTGTGGGGTTTTCTTTTTTCACTTCTGCAAGAGAAAGGAAATAGATTCCATAGCACTGGACAAGTCATGTTATATTCCCAAATGATATTTTCCTCATTTTCAAAATTCTTTGGAGTGTAGTGTTGCAATATTATTTAGTAGAGGTTAGTTTCTTAGGTTACCATGAGACCTAAGAGAGACCATATCTCATTATAATGTGGATGATAAAATTTATCATTCGTTGCTGAAATGCCAAGACACATTTTGTAATCTTACTCCTATTGGTCAATACCAGCTACTGCATTAATAGAACATTTATCTTCTCAGATAAAGCTTCCTTCCTCCTGCTGCATATACAGGGACAGTTGCTTAAGCCTAAAAATATCTGGCCAATAATTAAAAAAAAAAAAAAAAAGGCATAAAAGCAAACGGATTCTGAACAGAGAGAAAAATCCCACATCAGAAACAGAGGGGGTTTTACCTAAGCTGTTCCTGTTAAATAGGAGCTTGCAGTGTGTTTGGTATTTAATATTTCTCCCTTGAACTACTTTTGCAGTATCCATGCCCTACATAAGCTGACTAATACTGCAGTAATGTGTCTGCAGTGCTCTTCATCTGCATCTTAGAAATTTAAAATCTGGCTTTCTCTGACAGCACAGATGGGATGTAGAAAGCAAACGTTTTCCCTAGATGTCTAGTGCTTGAGGTTTAACTGGACTAACTGGAGGACTGGAAGAACCATTTCTTATGTCCCATAGCCAAGCCCCTGTGAGAAGGAGGGTTCAAAATCTTTAACAGGAATCCAAAAGCTGTAATTTTTTTCAAGGGTGGCGGGGAGTTGAGACTTGCACCAGAATTAGAGGAACCTCATTCTCAAGAATCCGGCTGAAGACTGGAATGACAGGTTAGCTAGATTGGTAGGAAGTGTTTAAAGGGAATATAGCTGGCAAATGGGCCCCTACTTTGGGACAAATGAACTTTAAAAGTGAATTAGTTAAATTGTATCAGAATCCTGTGTGGATCCTCCTGTTCAGAAGTAAAAATGACCATAATTTTTATTTTTTTTAGTTGATTTTAATTCTCAGAGTATACACACAAACTTAATGCATTTTAAATGATAGATTTTATTTCAACTTTGGTTGTGTGATGGATTTGATTTTGTGTCCCATCCACCCCTGCCCGCAAGTATTTCCAGGATAGAGAATATCTCAGCTTTGCCTCTCTGTCTACTTTAATCCATTGAATTGTTTCGATTTAATTTACAGTGTGTTTTTTTGCACTGCTGAAGCATTGGAAGTAATTCAGAATCCTAATGTGACTTTAATTAAAGCCAGCTCATTGGTGTAGCAAGCAACAACACTAGGTAGAATCACAGACTCATTTAGGTAGGAAAAGGCCCTTAAGATCATCAGGTCCAACCATTAACCTGACACTGAGATGCCACGTGTCACTGTTGGAGCCTTACTGTTGCTGCCGTTAAGTGGAGTGGCAAAGTGGTAGAGGCCAAACAGTGTGTGCGCTGCTTTGAGGGGTAAGTCCAGATACACGCGAGACTGTCCTTTAGATTGGGTGTTTCTAGGGACATAGAAACACCTAGTGTCACTTAGCACGTTTGTACTGAAGGCTGAGGCTGGCCAGATCCGTTATGTGCTACCAAGGTGTACGTTTTACACCAGTCAATATTATAAAACAAAGACATGCTGAGAGTTACAACAAGATCAGCTATGCTCACAGGATTGTTTTTCCTTTTCACAGGTGCTGCCCCATTATCTGCTCCAGCGTTTTCCTTGGTCTTTCCTCTCCTAAAGACTGTTATGACTGAGACACCTCATGACAGTGAAGACAAGGAGGAGTTTCTGGTCAAGATTCTGCAGATTCTTACGGTCCATGCTCAGCTGAGATCATCAGCAACTGGCCAGGCTTTGCTGGTGGATGAGGTGAGATCAGATGACCTCCTTCACCATTCTGTGGGGCTTAGATGACCTCCTTCAACAGTTGTTCAGATGAGGCATGAGATAAAACAGCTAATGTTTAAACTGGACAAAGCAGATTAATTCTACAAGTTGAAGTTAACAATGTAAGATTGTTTTCTGTCACAGGTTTTGGTTACCTGTCCAGCCCTAGGTTTTGATTGTGATTTTTATAGAGAGTGTCATACGCCGGCAAGGTACTTTGGATTCACAAAACATAATGCTTTTTCTCCTCCCTCTGCCATTTTTCCCCCCAACCTTTCAGAATGGCCCAGAGTTGCTGCCCCGGAGGGACATGCTGGTTCTCCTGACCCGGGTGATAGGAACAGGTTCTCCACGGTTACAGGTGAGTCCTTGGCTTCATAACCACAGTCGGGATTCTGCCTCAGTTTCATCGGCATCTAACTGAGGGCAATACACCCACCTGGTTTAAGTCTCTGAGGCTGGTGGTTGATACTTTAACTGATTTTCTCCTATGTTTATGGTATTCTTCTTGGGATAAAATGCCTTTATCTTTTCTTCTGTGGGCTTTTTTTGCACCAAACATATTCTTCAGTTTTCCACAGGTGACATTTTATTCCTTTTCTAAGGCCTTGCTCTGGCAAAGAAGTTTAGTAGTTGCTCCCCTGAGTAACCAGCAGTAAACTTTGTTCCAAGGGATGAGATGGCAGAAAGGTCAAAAATAACAAAAAGGCAAAGGGTTGGACTGAACTCATCAGTTCTCGTTTTCGTCACGAACCCTTGTCACTGTTCTTCGAGAATTTCTCTTGTGATGGCACTCAGCCCCTGCCCTGCGCTTGCTTTGACCAAATGCACAGAAGCAGACGTCAGCGGTGGAATCTCTACTACTTTCTCATGGCGTTTTAGGTTTTGGCTTCCGATGCACTGACCACCCTGTGCACAAGCAGCAGTGGGGAGGACGGCTGTGCCTATGCAGAACAGGAGGAGATCGACGTGTTACTTCAGGCCCTGCAATCTCCGTGCATGAATGTTCGAGATGCAGCTCTCAGGGTAGGTGGGAATCATTCAGGCTCACACTGAATTCCTTAATTTTTTGGGAGGCGAATCTTCTCCAGCACTGATGAAGAGAAGCTTCAGCTGTGATGCTCGTCTTCGGGTAGTGTGTCTGCAGGAGGAGGCACTAGCTACTGAACAATAATGCTCTAAGGAATGCTCTTTGTGCTAGATTTATCTTGCAGGAAGGAGTACTCTGGGTCTATCCACACCTTTATTTTGTTAAAACAGGTGTAATTATGACAGCTTAACACCTTCTATTTACAATTGCATAGAGCTGAGTCTTAAAGAGAGAGGCTGGCAAAAAATTCCTGTGTCTGTATTGGGCCCAGTGGTTTTGGAAAGCTTCAGGCTTAGTCACTTCTGAGAACATAAAAAAGAAAGAAAAAAATGATGGGTGTTTTGGTTTTCCTTGCCATGAAAGTAATTTCAGCTTCGCTCACCTGAGCTGGCTTCTTCGTACTTAGAAGCAGGAAAGACTGTAGTCACCAGAGCACAACCTCGTGCCTGGTGGCCTCTCTGAAACCTGCCCATGGAGCACTATTTTTGAGATTCATCTCACTTATTAGCAACAGGAAGTCTCTGATCTGTCTGGGCAGGGTACTGCACAAGCAAACATGAATTTTGACACTTCCAGCCACTGAGAGCTTGACTTGGCGAAGGTTTTAAGTGTTTTAAAGTATCCGTTTCCAAAATCAGATCCATGCACTGATTCTCCTGTAAACTAATTCACAGGGACTGATGGAGCTACAAATGGTTCTACCAACCCCAGACAGCGATGAAAAGAATGGACTGAATCTGTTGCGTCGCCTTTGGGTAGTAAAGTTTGATATGGAGGATGAGATTCAGAAGTTGGCAGAGAGGTAAGAGTTCTTCCTGGCTGATTAAGGGGACCTCTCTTCTGCTCACCTCATGGAGCTGCACCGGCAGGGACTTTGCCTCCTGCAGGGTGTAGGGCAGCTTTAGGTCACCCTGATGTTGCACATAGTGGTGGCTTCTCTTGCTGAAGGGTGATCGGTCACCTCTTCGTGTGTGCCGCAGGTTGTGGGAGTCCATGGGTCTGGAGCTGCAGCCTGACCTCTGTTCTCTGCTGATCAAAGATGTCATCTACCATGAAGAGGCAGTGCGACAAGCAGGTGCTGAAGCTCTTTCCAGGGCTGTAGCTCAGTATCAAAACCAAGCAGCAGAGGTCATGAATAAACTTATAGAGATCTACCAGGAGAAGCTCTATGTAAGTACCCTTGTCCTAAGGGATTGACAGGCACAAGCTTGTGCTTTACTTTATATTTTTCATTAATCACTCTTCCTTTTGTCTGTCTTGAGGATGTGCATGAAGCCCACTGTTGCTGTGTTTGAGCTTATGACAGACTTTAATGTCTTGAGCCTCAAGTTATCGGCCAGTAATGGCACCATTGTACAGGAGGAAGCTATGCCTTAGGTGATACAGGAAGACTGTGGCAGAGCGGGGTCAGTCTAAGTCTTTTTGGGCCTAAGCTAGCTCTCTGCATGGGTTTTTTTACCATGCTCTTCTGCTAGTGGTATCGTACCTCTGTTCAGTGTTATAAAATGGCATTGCAGGTACAGCTGACAGTATTCTCTGCGTGTATGTCCTTAGAAGAGGCATTCTGATGAAATTTTTTCTCCTTCCAGAGGCCACCTCCAGTTTTGGATGCTTTGGGACGAGTGATATCTGAATCACCGCCTGACCAGTGGGAAGCAAGGTACAGTCATCTTCAGATTGATCTCATCACTTCCTGTGCGTCCAGATGAGATGTTCTAGATTTTTATTTAGAAGTTCAGGCAGTGGAGAAATAAGGGAATGTTAGAGGAACAAAGTAGATGCAGTTGTATTGACTTGCTGGTTTCATGTATCCTGGTAGAGAATGTTTGTGGCCCTCAAGCAGGCTGGGCAGGCCAAACTGAAATGCTGACAGTTCTATCAAAGTATCAGATACTATCTTCTCTGTGTCCTTCTGATAAGAACAGAGTCTTTCCCTCTCACACTGTCTGATTTTTGAGTTACCTTACTGTATTCCCACCTCTGTATGGGCAATGGTTTCAAGAGCAGCAGTGTGAGCCTTAATGAACAGGACAAATTCCAGTTTGGATAATTACTTTCTGTCTACTTGTATGCCCTATACAGGTTTAATTTGAGATCATCTTGTTCGCTACCTGTCTTAAGCTAATCTGTTCTGTACTGCTGATGTACCTTGTTGTAAAGCTGCTGTATTTCAGCAGTAGATGAAGTGATCCTGATGCCTGTCGTTGTTGGCCCAAGTATCTGTAATGCTTAATCAGGATAAAAGTCATTATATTGCTGAAGGATTGTTGTCCTTTTGGGAACCTGCAGCATGGGGTTGTGTAATGAAATGCACGTAGGTTGGACACTCTGAAGCTCTTTGGTTTCCTAATGGTGTTCTCTCTCAATTTCTGTAATGTACTACTGATAGCAAATGTGATTGTGACCACAAGCAAATCCTGTGAAACGTCAGTAAGCTCACAAGCTCACCGTCTTTACAGGTGTGGCATAGCTTTGGCCCTCAACAAGCTCTCACAGCATCTGGACAGTTCTCAGGTGAAGCCCCTCTTCCAGTTTTTTGTACCTGATGCTCTGAATGATCGCAGTCCTGAAGTCAGGAAGTGCATGCTAGATGCAGCTCTTTCAACGCTCAACACTCATGGCAAAGTAAGTCTGAACATTTCACTCTCTAGCAGTGGAAAAAGATGGAACAAAAATGTAGATACTGTGTGTTGGAGGCCAAAGATTTTATTTTATTTTATTTTATTTCTTAGAGGTAACAGCTGAAAACTTTCCCGTAGTAGGAATTTTTGTGTGTTTGGAGTCATTCTGTTAGTGACTAGTGTTGACTAAGTGTAGTTCTTCCCTGCCATTGCTATAAAAAAGAAACAGCCCTGAATCAGCTGGAGTTAGAATGGTATAAAACCAGAGTAGTAAAAGTAAAATCAGACCACAGATCTGTTAATCCTGGGAAGGTGACAGTTCCTTTTCAGGCCTCGTGCAAAGCAAAACATGAAAGCCTCCTGATCGTTGACTTAGTTACACTGAAAACAACTAAAGTCATTCAGAGAATTGAGGACCATCCTTCTTCTTGCTGCTAGCCCTTCTCCAGCAGTGTTGCACGGGGCAGGTGTGCAGGGTGTAAATTGCTCAGCCTCTGATTTCCTCATATCTGCCGGTCACTTCTGGACAGCCCTCTGCATTCCTGTTAAACCCAAGACAATTGGATTGTTTTCATACTATTCATTCTTTCCTTCTGTTTCTTAGAAAAGCCATGTGAAGTTTGTTTTATCTTTCTGCTCTCCCTTTGCAAATGGAGCAAGCAAAACAGCATGCCCTGATGTTCAGGCTAGCAGTCTTGCCTCGTAGCTTTGCATTGCTTCTGGCAGAACATCATGCTGGCAGGTTTTTGGGGGACCTAATTTTTAAGAGGTAACTTCTCTCTAGCAGGAAATATTTGTTGCCAGTTGAGATGGCACAAGGTTTTATGTGATGTGACACATTAAATGAACTGTAAAAACAGCGTGTTTGTTCGGTTTGTTGGCTCAGAGAAGAACAAGCAAGTCCACTGAGCATAGCAATTCTCATTCTGAGTGGACTCTAGTGGCAAGTTCTGTGGTTTTGTTTTTCAGGACAATGTTAACTCTCTCTTGCCAGTGTTTGAAGAATTCCTGAAAAATGCTCCTAATGATGCCAGTTATGATGCCGTCAGGCAGAGCGTGGTGATTCTGATGGGTTCACTGGCAAAACATCTGGACAAGAGTGACCCTAAAGTGAAACCAATTGTTGGCAAACTGATAGCAGCCTTGTCCACACCATCTCAGCAGGTAGGTGCCTTCATGGAGCAGTTTTCATGTTCCACGCAGAGGCAGGTTAACACTACAATACTTTTAGGGGTGTCAGATGAAAAATGGTTCTGGTGACAGAAAGCTGTCATTGTGGGTGCAGTCTATGGGGACATTATGTTGATGATGAATATTTTGTGATCTGATAGCCAGTGGATTGTTTTACAGGTTCAGGAGTCAGTGGCAAGCTGTTTACCACCCCTGGTGCCTGCAATTAAGGAGGATGCAGGAGGAATGATACAGAAGCTAATGCAGCTGCTTTTAGAGTCTGATAAGTATGCTGAGCGCAAAGGTGCAGCTTATGGGCTGGCAGGCCTGGTGAAAGGCCTTGGCATCCTCTCTCTCAAGCAGCAGGAGATGATGACCACACTGACCGATGCCATCCAAGACAAGAAGAACTTTCGTCGGCGTGAGGGTAAGGGACAAAGCTTTTCCCTCCCAAATACTTCAAATTTCTCTTGTATCTGTGGTCAGATCAAATGATACCTGAACCCTGTGCTTGATTTATCTACATTTATTTTACTAAAGTTTGCAGAGAATGAAATGGGGTGCATCTGTCGTGAAGCCCTTGATTGTGTATAGTGTCCTAAAATTGCTGTGTCTGCATTGTGGTGGAGGAAGGGTTTCTGGTCCTAGACAGCATGCTTGTGGCCGCCCCTCCTGTTTTCAAAGGCAGGGGTTGCTAGGTGGGCTCCTGCTTCCTGAGTGGGAAGAGACCTGTACGTACTCTGCTCCAGCTGGCCCGCAGGGGGTCTCACAGCCTACTTGTTCCTTTTGCTGCTGGATGTTTCTTGCCCTTATTTCTGCTTCCCTAAGCTAGGACACAGAGGACTGTTACATGTTTTTAATGCTGCTGGGCTTCTCGTCCTTTTTGAGACCAGAAATCCCTGCTACAGCACTAGCCACAAGTGCAAGAAGGCAAGAGACTTTCAGCTGTGAGATATGAGTGCTTTTGGAGAAGTTCTACAGATATTTGGCAAATTGTATCTTCCCTTTCCATCCCCTTTAAATGAAGTTATATTTTCCTCTGACTGTCCTTTTTGTTTCTTTAGGGGCTCTGTTTGCCTTTGAGATGCTCTGCAGCATGCTTGGAAAGCTCTTTGAGCCTTATGTGGTTCATGTGCTACCTCACTTGCTGCTTTGCTTTGGAGATGGGAACCAGTACGTGCGAGAGGTAAGATGCTTTAAATTTCTGAGAACAGAGTGTTAAGAGAAAACAGAAATGGAACGGATACGAATACTGTTCATAACTAGTCAAATTGAGAGGGTGAATCTGTCCCTTGAGATACCACTAATACAATTTGATTGTCTTAATAACTGAAAGCATCTTACTTCATTGGCCATTAATTGAAAGCTACTTGGCTAGCTGTATTGTTGTACTTAGACACTATTTTACGTGAAAGCTTTGTTCCCATTGAGTCTCTGAGGAAGAAGAAAATGTGTTGTGACACAGCTTGTAAATGTTCTCTTCTCCTTGGAGGCTGCAGATGACTGTGCCAAAGCCGTGATGAGCAACTTGAGTACTCACGGCGTGAAGCTGGTTTTGCCGTCACTTCTTGCAGCACTAGAAGAGGAATCTTGGAGAACCAAAGCTGGTATGGACCAATATCTGACTGACATGATTGAGAGTAACCCACAGTTCCCTCCACTGTCATTCCCCTTGTTTATTCCTTCATCCCTACAGATGGCTGTGGTAGTTTATTGTCTCATAGGGGACTGTGGAACTTAAAACTTTTGAGATATGAGTTCCCTGACACATTTGAGCAACTTTTTTCCCCCAGCAGATTCAAGGGACACTTTTGCCCCCCATCTCTCTAGAAGTACTCCAGAAACTGGAAGTTTCCTCCCCTCCTCCTTTTCCCTGATACAAAAAAAAAAAGGATTTTAGTGTCTTTAAGTGGCCTAGAGTGGCTTAAGGCACTTCAGCCATTCTGCATGTTCTCCGGCTGGTGGATTTGAGTTTGAGGTAAATGTGATCTTCTTCTCCTGTCTCTTCTTAATGCTTTGTATTTGTTTTGTGTTTTGTCTTTTTTTTCTTTCTTTTTGTGTACTTCATGCACAGGCTCAGTGGAACTGCTGGGGGCTATGGCGTACTGTGCTCCCAAACAGCTCTCTTCCTGCTTACCCAATATTGTGCCAAAACTTACCGAAGTGCTCACAGATTCTCATGTGAAGGTGCAGAACGCAGGTCAGCAAGCTCTCAGGCAGATTGGGTCTGTCATCAGGAATCCAGAGATCCTGGGTAAGAACTGTCTGCATCTCTAATGTCCTGACACGACCAGGGTTTATAATAGCAAGGTTTGATGCTCACAACATTTAGGATTAAATCCGAATTTCTATAGAAATGAAACTACTCCCAGAAAAGTCTAACATGAAAGCTTAACAGCAGCTGTCTGCTTCAAGGCTTTTGGAATGCTCCTGTCCATTTTGTCAGCTAATGTTAATATGGTTTCTGCTGTCCCTATGCTGCTGGTTGCTTTAGAAGGATGTAAAACATCCTGTGAGAGAACACCAGCTCACCCTGACGCACATTTTTGGTTTATGTACAAATAAAGTCTTTTCTCTCCGTTTTAAAAATGTTCAGCAATCGCTCCAGTTCTGTTGGATGCTCTCACTGACCCCTCCAGGAAGACCCAGAAGTGTCTGCAAACTCTCCTGGATACCAAATTCGTCCACTTCATTGATGCGCCATCCTTAGCTCTGATCATGCCAATTGTTCAGAGAGCTTTTCAAGATCGTTCCACAGACACGAGGAAGATGGCTGCCCAGATCATTGGGAACATGTACTCCCTGACTGATCAGAAGGTACGGAGCTGAAAAAGCTCTCTAACTGCGTAGGAGATAACAGAGCAAGCACTAGAGAGCATTTATTTGGTGTGATGATTTTGCTGTTACGGTAGATAATATTAGAATCCATGCAGCTTCTTTAATTAAATGTATGTAAATGAGGAGATAATGGCTATAAAGACAGTGAAAATTCTCAGGTGCTTAAGACTGTCAGCTTTGTACTTTAGTCATCTAGTTATTACCAGATTTATCCCTGCAAAAAGGTCTTGTAATTTTTACCATATAAGAAATGCCTTTAACAAACAAACAAGCAAAACCAGTACCAGTGAAACACAGTTCAGCTGCTTACAAATGGATCCAGGATTTGTTTGAAAAGGATTTGTAGAATCTCACTGAGGGCTAAAGATCTGTGTTTAATTTTTGTGCTGATAATCTCTACCTTTAAACTTTGTGTAAATGTTAAGAGCGTTGGATTTTCCTTAGATACAAAGTGCTGGGTTGTGAGTGAGCATCCAAAAGGTTTTGAGTGATCTGCATGGAACTAGTGTTGTTCCTTGGACTCCAGAACAATTCATTGTGCTTATTTGCAGGACCGTGAAAGCAACTGATTAAACTCTCAGGATGTTAAGGATGATTGTTAACAATAAGGGGTTTGAATACTCATGAAGGTGACTTACATTTCTTTCTCATTTTGGATCTAGTTCTTAGTCTTTGGGCTCTTTGTTACAGGATCTGGCTCCTTACCTACCCAGTGTGACTCCTGGACTGAAGGCATCTCTGTTGGATCCTGTACCTGAAGTAAGTCTCTTGTACAAATACAGTTTGTCTTTCAGTGCATTAGGTTAGACTCTGTCCGAATCTTCTGTAGATCTGTGAGCAGTCTGACACACCTGTCTTAGTTGCTTTGACTGGATATTTTGGAAATCTCTGCTCCTCTTGTGTGTTAGGTGCGTACAGTGTCTGCGAAGGCACTGGGAGCCATGGTGAAGGGTATGGGGGAATCATGCTTTGAGGATTTGTTGCCGTGGCTGATGGAGACCCTGACATATGAGCAGAGCTCAGTGGATCGATCTGGTGCTGCTCAAGGTGGGGACAACTGTGTCTGAGTGCTGAGTTCAGACTTTCTGCTCTTAAATCAGATTAGCTTGTTTGTTCTTGTGTTCATCAGCTCTGTTCCCTGCTTTTTTTCCCAGGTCTGGCTGAAGTTATGGCTGGTTTGGGGGTAGAAAAGCTGGAGAAACTTATGCCAGAGATTGTAGCTACTGCCAGTAAAGTGGATATTGCTCCACATGTACGAGACGGTTATATCATGATGTTCAACTACCTGCCAATTACCTTTGGAGACAAGTTCACTCCCTATGTTGGTCCCATCATTCCTTGTATCCTTAAGGTATGTAGCAGAGGCTGAAGAGTTTTATTTATTACAGAACAAAAAGAAGCCCCCAAAGTAGTTTAAGCATCGTTTCCAGTAATTGAGAGACATGCAGAGACTTGTCCAGCATTGCTGGACTACATAAAATATAAAAAAAATTAAATTACAGATTATTTCTTCTTCTAAGTTAGTTGCTTACTGTCTTTTATTTGTAGTCACCAGTAATTTCTTGAAATCACCTTTGTGCATTCACAACTCTATAGTTCATTTACTTTTCATGGAGGAGAGACAGAAAACATTGTTTTATTTTCCTCCTGTTGGTCTTGTATATTGTGTTGGAAAAAAACCAACCAAAACCTCAGGTTTCACAGACACTTTTCTGTCTCTGTTCAGGCACTGGCAGATGAGAATGAGTTTGTGCGGGACACTGCCCTGCGTGCCGGCCAGAGAATCATAAGTATGTATGCTGAGACTGCCATTGCACTTCTCCTGCCACAGCTCGAGGATGGCCTGTTTGATGACTTGTGGAGGATAAGGTAAGGGATAACCACCTTATTCACAGACATTTCTCTTCCATGGCTGAAAAACTGGTGTGATTTAGACTCTTTGTTGCTCCTCAAGCAAATGCAGAGACCTCCTGGGAAGCAAAAGCAAGTTGTTTCTTTTTGCCTGTTGATTTGAATATGATGCCTTGTAGCGCTGAATCTGAGAAGCCCTGGATCAGCCAGCCATGGATCAGACTTCCTGGTACCTGCAAAGCATTCCTACTAGGTTATTAATTCTGGTAGCGACTCTGAAAAGCACTTCCAAGGCAGTTGATGTGGCAATATTTAGCCCTCATATATTGTTTTTCAGTTTTTCAAAATGCTGAGTAAGTTTTGTTCTCCCATGTATGGAAATATGCAGTGGAGCGC
The DNA here is from genome assembly GCF_011004875.1 of Balearica regulorum gibbericeps. Classification (NCBI taxonomy): domain Eukaryota; kingdom Metazoa; phylum Chordata; class Aves; order Gruiformes; family Gruidae; genus Balearica; species Balearica regulorum. The sequence continues at coordinate 12,552,185 of NC_046200.1, forward strand.
TCACAGCTAATAGCAATTGCTCAAAAATTAGTTGTACTAAAAGGCTTGTGTCAGCTGAGTGCTGAGTGCGCTCGTCCCAGGTGAATGTCTTTTGAGTTGAGTCAGATACTGGCAATGTCTTGTTCCTTTTTAGAGTCCTGACTATTCCCTGATTGATTGTTTTGATACAGGAATTCTCTCAGCCCATTCCACTTTGGTATCTACTCCTTCCCTTTCTCTTCACCGTGCTGCTTCTCAGTTGTGTAGGCAGACTGATCTTACATATCGGCCCATGAGCGTTTCAGTGCTGACCTAGCTCTTTGTCTTGTGTTTTGCTCACGTATATAGTTGACATACTGTCATGTTTGGACAGGTACTGCCTGAACACACCGTTTTGTAACACTTGACTTGCTCCTATTGCCAGGTTTAGCTCCGTTCAGCTCCTTGGAGATCTTCTGTTCCATATCTCAGGAGTCACCGGAAAAATGACCACAGAAACTGCCTCCGAGGATGACAACTTTGGAACAGCCCAATCAAACAAGGTAAAGCTGTTCTTATCTGTTGTGCCTTTATTTATTTATTTTTTTTAAATCAGCATGGAAAGCCTGCTAGAAAGATGTATTGAATCATCACGTATTTTCTTCTTTTTATAAATTTCAGGAGTGGATAATACAATTTTGTTTCTTTTCAGGCTATTATTAATGCTCTTGGTGTGGAGAGAAGGAACAGGGTGCTGGCGGGGCTGTACATGGGCCGCTCTGACACCCAGCTGGTAGTGCGTCAAGCCTCCTTACATGTCTGGAAGATTGTAGTCTCAAACACTCCTCGCACGCTGCGTGAAATTTTGCCAACCCTCTTTGGGCTTCTCCTGAAATTCTTGGCCAGTACTTGCGCAGATAAGCGAACGGTGAGAAATTGAGTAATGCCTTCCTGTTACTGCAGGTGACCATATAAACCAATTCCTGAAGTACAGAGGATAATTCTTTTCTATAAATCACTCCAAAGCTGTCATGAATTTAACAGTTCTGAGCATGAGTATGTCTGAGTTCTTTCTTTGCTGAAGGCAACTGTAATGAGGGTAAAACTATTTTTTTCTATGGTTACTTATAATTGTTGTGTTTCCATTCCTACTACTCTGTCTATACTGTGAACAGTGATCAAAAGTTAACATCTGCTCACAGTTCACCTTCCTAAATTTTATAAAACAGGAAAATAGTTAATGAATAAATTTTTGGGACAGGTTGCAGCACGGACATTGGGAGACCTCGTCCGAAAGTTAGGAGAGAAGATCCTTCCTGAAATCATTCCTATTCTGGAAGATGGACTGAGGTCAGACAAGAGTGATGAGAGGCAAGGAGTCTGCATCGGGCTGAGTGAGATAATGAAATCTACCAGCAGGGATGCGGTAAGTTATATGTGGAAGGTGAAATCTCTCATGTCCTGGATATTTATGTTTATGATGCAGGTATTGCAGTTGAGACAGAATAAGAAAGCTAGTGCTGGACTTGTTTATGGATTGAATTTCGGTCTTACAACTAACACAAGCTGCCGTTCAGGCAAATGTATGCATTTGTATCTGTTGGTAGATTTAAAACATTGCACAGGTCTCACGTTTATGAGGTATGATAATAGAAATCATCCACTAGGTAGCCTTAGAGCACTGCAAGTGTTTGTGTTGATTAGTCCTGGTTTTCTTCCAACATATTTCAAGCAAACTGTGATTTAGTTTCAGTTGTGCAAATTCTGTGTTCTTAGCTACTTTACTGAGATGCCTGTGTCTGTTGTGCTTTAGACATTCTGTGATTTTATCTCTACATCTTTAGGTACTTCTTTTCTCCGAGTCCCTAGTTCCTACAGTGAGAAAAGCGCTCTGTGACCCTCTGGAAGAAGTCCGAGAGGCTGCAGCTAAAACATTTGAACAGTTGCACTCAACCATTGGACATCAGGCTCTTGAAGATATCTTGCCGTTTTTGCTGAAGCAGCTGGTAAGCATTACTCAACATTAGTCAACAACTCGATTAATGATGATGTGGGACAGGTTTTGAATAATCAGTTTAAAGGAGAAGCGGGACTGTAGTGGCAGACTTTCCAGGGAATGGCAGCTCTATTTTGTCTCCTCCATGGATTCCTCCTAGCCGTTGGTAGGGAAGGTCTGGTGGCTGAAGCACAGGCCTAAGGATTGCTACATCTGGCTCTGCTAGGGAATTGCCTTTGTCACCTCCTTGGCCACCATGCCTGATACGGAAAAATCTTCCTGATGTGATAGAAGATCTTGGGTTAGGTTTCTGCTATATAGTAGGAGAGCATTTTTGGATAGAAGGAACTTGTGTTGGTTATATGATCACATGGTAAGTTGTCACTTGAAGTAGGGTTTAGTTTGGTGTGTCACAAATCATCTCTCAGGTTTATAACTTTCTCTTTCCCTGTAGGATAATGAAGAGACATCTGACTTTGCTGTGGATGGTCTTAAACAAGTTATGGCTGTCAAGAGCCGTGTGGTGCTGCCTTATTTGGTGCCAAAGGTACAATTGGAAACAAATTTTAAACTTCAGAACTGTGCTTTTTCCTCTGCCTGCTGCCAGTTTTCTTTGGACCAGTATGCCAAAAGGAAGAGCATAATTTGAAATCTTTTTCTGATTTTATGCTCAAAACATTGTCACTTGGGTTGTGATGCATTTATACTTAGGATTTTTTCATGTTGTAGATGAAGTGAGATTCCTTCTGAAAAAATTTTGCCTGTCTTGTTTTTTTGGTTTTTTTTTTTAGCTGACTACTCCCCCTGTGAACACCCGTGTGCTAGCTTTCCTCTCATCAGTGGCAGGGGACGCTCTGACACGGCACTTGAGTGTCATCCTGCCTGCTATGATGTCTGCGCTGAAAGAGAAGCTGGGGACCAGTGAAGAGCAATTGGCAAGTAGCATGGCTCAGCTCTTTGTTATGACAGGTTGCCTGAGGATTCTGCTTCGGGTTTACTTCCCAGCACAGAATCTGTGTTCTCTAGACTCACAGATTGCATGTTTTAATTCAATCCATTAGCTTCTTTCAGGATGAGTCTTTTTGCCTGGTGGCATATTGTGAGTCAAAAAACGTATGCTTTCCAAATCTATTTGTATCCATAGAAAAGTCTCTTTGGCCTGCAACAAGATACGATTCTCAGTTTACTTATTCTTGGAGAACTGCCAGAGTGTCTAGTTAACTTTGTATTTATTCTTGGTATAGAAGACGGAGAGATTAAAGGGCTGAAGGGAGGAAATCTCCTATTTTGCATGCAGCACTCCTCCTGTACTGCTTTCTGAAACATCTGGTATTTGGACTCCAGAGAACATCCTGGAGTTGTGATTGCAGATAGGCACGTACATAAGTTGGTGAATTAGGAATGTGAGTGACAGAGTCCTGCTGTCTGCTGTAGATGCCCATTAGCTCAGCTTCTAGCCCCAAGTCTGCCTGGAGATCTCTAATGTACCCACAGACATGCTTGTAATTAGTACTGTGACGCACAGCATTAAACTACCTAAATTAAAAAAATGTTATCTGACAAGACCCACAGTCTCTGAGGGGTGAGTAAGATGGGGGAGACTGAGCTACTCTCATTTTTTTTAATTAGCCCTTCTGCAGCTGGGGAGCGACTGTGCAGCTATCAGTTCAGCAGTTTGGTCACTTGTAAAATTTTGAGAGTTGGTTATATACCTGTCTCTGCTCCAGGACTGAATCGAGCGTTCCGTGGTGATGTGACCAGCTGTTTAAGGAGAAACGATTAGCAAGTGGGATATGTTATAGTATTTCTTTAAGAGAAGATGCTGTGGCTAACATGGGGAAACCTGGGGCTAAATCTGGCTTTGTTCTATTTGAGCGTTAACATAAAGTTAATTTGGACTCTTTAGGAGATGGCAAACTGCCAGTCTGTAATCCTGTCTGTGGAAGATGACGCTGGACAACGAATTATAACTGAAGATTTACTAGAAGCTACCCGTAGCCCTGAGCTGGGAATGAGACAGGCAGCAGCTGTCATTCTGAATATCTACTGCTCCAAGACAAAAGCAGACTATACCGGTCATCTCAAGAGCTTGGTTTCAGGCTTGATACGTCTATTCAATGATACCAACCCCGTAGTTTTGAATGAAAGCTGGGATGCGCTTAATTCCATCACCAAGGTGAGAGGCAGCTGAAAAAGGTTACAATGGTGATGCCTGGCACGGAGAAAACGGGGATAGCTGGTAAAATACTGCCTAAATTGAACTTCTGTTTTGACTGAAAACTACATTTACATTTGCAAATGCTGCAAAGATCTGAAAGTTGTAAGATGAGCTTGACTTCAGCATTGTGAGCCAGTAGCCAGGTCTTTGGAGGAGGCAGGAAACAAGTGTCTCCTCGTGACACACCTGCAAAGAATTCACAAAGAGTAGCTGGTTGCCATGTTGGCCTCATCTTTGTCTTACCCTTCTCCCTGCAGAAATTAGACGCTGGGAACCAGCTTGCTCTCATTGAGGACCTGCACAAGGATATCCGGATTGTAGGGAATGAGGCCAAAGGCGAGCACGTGCCGGGATTCTGTATTCCTAAGAAGGTAAAGGATCAGAATGAACGTGGATTTGTCACAGCCGTAATGCACCTTTTGGGGGAACTGATTCATAGGACTTAACAGCTATTAGAAGCAGTGACTATTGGGGCTTTCTGATCCTGTGTGCTCGAGAGACTTCTTGTAGGTTACTGCTGCTCTTGAGTTACCCTACAGAAGCTTCCTCTTGTAACTAGAGCTTTGACAGATCTGTTATGGATGTAAGTCATGGTTGCTGGCTGCTTTTTGTGGGGGAGTAAAGCTGGACTTCTGTGCCAAATTTCTCTGGTTTAAAAATTCCCTGAGCCGCCACCACTTTTCTCATAGCAACTGGCTTAGTAAGGCGTAGATGCATGAAATCAAACCAAATAAAAGTAGCTCTGTAAATGTGGAAGCAGGCAGCTGAAGGTCAACAGGAAATTAAGAGAAACTCTCCAAGCTTGTGCATCTGGTGTACAACAGGAGCAAAAATAAGATATATATTTTTTGCTTCTTAGCTTCTAACCTTTCTTATCCAATTTTCATGACAGGGAGTGACTTCCATACTCCTGGTGCTGCGGGAAGGTGTTTTAACTGGTAATCCAGAGCAGAAGGAGGAGGCGGCAAAGGCCTTAGGGCTGGTTATTAAGCTGACTTCTGCTGAAGCTCTTAAGCCATCTGTGGTGAGCATTACTGGGCCACTAATTCGGATCTTGGGAGATCGGTTCAGCTGGAATGTCAAGGTGGCTCTGCTTGAAACATTAAGCCTTCTTTTAGCCAAGGTAAGATTCAAAGTAGTTGACTGTGGTTTGTGAACGTTTTCCATGGTAACCTTCAGGAATATCTGTTGCTGTTCATTTAAATACAGCTAGGATGCCCGCTGGTGTGTGTTTGATATTTAGGACTGGCACTGTAATGGGATTGTATTCTTCCAACAGCTTCTGGCCTACCAAAAAAGCCCCCAGTGCTTGAATTTGTAGACCTCATAGAAACACTGCTAAATGCTGATAACACTTTCAAATGATTAAAAACTGCCATGTAATTCATTTCTCTCCTGTGTCCACCATTTTTGTGAAATGTTATGTCCAAAGATGATCATCTTATGTATTTAACTGTGCTGAGCTTTTATTTAGGGCTCTGTGTGCAAAAGACTCTTCTTGACAGTGTAAAGTCTTTCAACAACGTTACCCTTGTATTTCAGTACACAGAAAATTAGATTAGATTTGAAAGGGATAAAAGTTGCATGGTAAAATACTTGGTTTTCTGGTTTTAGTAGTGTGTTAGATCTGAATAAGGGCTATTTGTGATAACTAAATGCTACAGAAGATGACATGCTGTTTTCAGGCTTTGATTTCTAGCCACTGCTTCAGACTTGAGTGCGCCACTTTCCCTTCTTTCATCTCTGGTATAGGTTGAGATTGCCCTGAAACCATTTTTGCCCCAGTTGCAAACAACCTTCACCAAAGCCCTACAAGACTCAAACCGTGCTGTTCGCCTCAAAGCTGCCGACGCTCTCGGTAAACTCATTGTCATCCATGTAAAAGTGGATCCTCTCTTTACGGAGCTCCTGAATGGAATTCGTTCCAGTGATGACTCTGCCATCAGGTAAGCCGTAGGTGGTATCTCAGACCTTCCTGCTTATTAAGGATGAAAGAAAGGGCTAGGATGAATGAACAAAACTATTACAGCTAATTGTGTAGAATTGCTTCCCACCCTCCCCTTAATTCTGAGAGTAAGATTTACTTATTAGTGAGAGCAGTTGACTGTTAATCAAGGGTTGTAAAACAAGGGATGTGGATGATGGGGACTTCCCGGGTCAGAAGCTAAGTTGTGACAGTGTATTGGGGAAGCGTTGCTTGGGATCTGCCCGGTTCTCTCTCCTGCTGCACCCCAGCAACCCACTGCAGCCCAGATAGAAGACCGTATGAATTGTCGGTCTGACCTGAAGTAACGCAGCTGTCCTTGTACGTGAACTGGGCAGATCCCTAAGAAATTAACTTTCTGATTTTGAGAATTTGTTAAATGTTTGCATAGTCAGAAAATATTTACATTATAAGAGACAGATGCAAATACACAAATGTATAAATATTCTCTAGCATGGAGTTTTCAGCTGCGCAGAGAGAGTATTGGTCTCCTAAACTGTAAGGCATATGAATGTTGTTGCTGTGTAAGAAACTGTTACAGGTATCCAGAGCTCAATTTCTTCTTTATGGTGAGGGGAGAGGCAGTGTCTGACTGTACGTTGTGATCACTTCTAGGGACACAATGCTGCAAGCTCTGCGGTTTGTAACACGAGGAGCTGGTGCAAAAGTAGATGCTGCAATTAGGAAGAATATCAGCACGGTGCTTCTAGGGATGTTGGGACATGATGAGGTACTGCTTCAGCCAGCTGCAAAGGATCCCTGCTGCAGACGGTCTTATTCTTAAATTTAAAATCTGACCTTTCTAACAGAATTATTTTTCTATAATAACTTCTGGGGCAAATTACTAACAATACAGTGGAAAGAAGTGTATATAAAGAAGCATGTAGTTGAGCATTACTGAGCTGAATATGGTCTGTAAAATCAATCTTGTCGGAGCCTTGTAGTGTGTTAGCTGAGAGTCAGGTGCAAGAATTAGAGCTGCCTAGGCAGTCACTGGTAACTCTGAAAATCTGTGAATTTAATGTTTCCTTGGCAACCGCGTACATGGGTTTGACCTGTAGCTCCTCACCAGCATGTCTGAGGCAGCTCTGAAGTCAGATTTGCTTTTTGTCTTGGAGAAAACCTGAAAAACCTTCACTACATGCACATGCGTGTGTCTGTAGGCTTTCAGGTGGGGTTTGTCATTTAGTGTGAGAAATTTTTCAGATAATGGCAGATTTTTCTCTGATGAACAAGCAGCTCTTCAAGTTTAATATAGGGTCTCCTGTATATGGCAGATAGCAGTATCATCTGCGAATTTAATCATCTAGTAATTTCTTCCTTATGTTTTAATGTGTACAACATAGTCATGCAACTGTTGGCATGCTAGAAACAGAAGCATTGAAAAATTTCCACTGGCTAGTAAGTTTTAGGGTGGAGAGGAGCAGTGATGGCATGGTTGCATAAGCAACCCAAAACAAGAAAAGCCTGGAAGTTTTAATTTAAAAGTAGTATGAGTTTGTCACCGAGATAAGCTTGTCTAGAGATGGCTAGAAGCAATGCTTACTTTCTAACCTGAATCTAAACTCTTAACATTTAAAACATTCACTTTCATCTTTGTGACTTTTCCATTTAACAAATCAGAGTTTATATAAGGTCTGTAGTTCTTCAGTCTCTGCTGGTTTTTTTTTGACTGTGGATTTGGCTTTAAGTTCCATTATGTACAAGAAACCTTGCAAACTGACAGAAATCCACAAACAGTAAGAGTGAAATACTACTAGTACTATTTATTTCCTCCTTCTCTTTTTATTTCGTATCATCTTCTCTCACTTGCTCTTCGTGGTGCTTATCTCTGATGTGTATTGAGCTCAGCTGGTGTTACTCTTTTCTTCCTTTCCTCGTTAGGATGCCACCCGCATGGCCTCAGCCGGCTGCTTAGCAGAACTGTGTGCGTTTCTGTCAGAAGAGGAGCTCAGTACTGTTCTCCACCAGCACTTACTGGGTAGGTGAAGCTGTTTACAGTGACCGGAACTGATTCTGATAGCAGGGGAAGGGACCTTCTTGGCCACTCGTTCTGGAAAACTTTGTGACTGATTATTTAGGTTGCTCCTCTTTATCTTAAACCTGAATCTCTATTCTGGATTTTCTTGGACTTTTCTTTGTTTATTCATTTGCACACCCTGGTACATAGTTGAGCATAGTGTGTGGTTGTAATTCGGGGTTACCAATCCTTTTTTTTTTTTTTTTTCCTGGATTTGTTTTCAGGTGAGTTGATGAAAGTACCAGCATGGCTGAGTGATTGCTAGTGCTGACACAGAGGATGGGAGGTGACGGGTGGACGGGAGGGCCATCCACATCTTCTGGTGACACTGATCTTAGATGGGCTTATGCTAATTGCAGACCACATCTGATGGCTTCAGATGCTGTTGGAGAATTAATTAATTTGCCTCCAAGTTAGATAAAAGGATGAGTTTTGTAGGAACTCAGAGTGGTTGGGAGTGCTACGGGATTACTCTCATCTATGGAATTAAAAAGGGAATCTGTTAGCTGTTTTCAAATACAGATGACTTTTACAATTTTATTAGTCATTGTGTAATTCCAGTGCCAGGCTCCTGCACGCACTAAGTGATGTGGGGCCGATGACATGTGACTGAGTCCATCAGAAGTCACTGAGTTGAACAGTACTGCCTTGCTTGTTCGTGCCTGGTCTCCACACCTGCTCAGGTATTCCTGTCTGGCGGAGGCGTTGTCTTTTAGCACGGCTTGTATGGCTTTTTGGGAGGAGCGGAGGAAGCAAGGCATTGCTTTAGATCCTGCTTATTACTTTGTTTTATGGAAGACTAAGACAAACTGACAAACGCTTTCTTAGATGAAGAGGAACGGATAGCAGGAGCCTTGCTATTGTTCTTTTCTTTCATTTGCAGCAGACGTCTCTGGCATTGACTGGATGGTGAGACACGGCCGAAGCCTGGCTCTCTCCGTGGCTGTAAATGTTGCTCCGAGCAGGCTGTGCGCCCCCAAGTACTACAACAGCGTTCAGGAGATGATCCTCAGCAATGCCACTGCTGACAGAGTAAGTGCTACGTGAGAGCGGGCGAGTTCTGTTCCAAGCGCTTGTTGGGAGTAGTTTTAAAAGGTGTGCAGGTTCTCTGCATTACCAAACAGGACAAAAATCCCCAAGTGCAATCTGAAGATTCTCCCTGGACTAGATGCAGTTTTATTGTGAAATTACATGATTGTTCTGATTCTTTGAGCTCTGATCTCTCTGGAGATGAAGATTAAATAATCTTCAACCACAGAGGAGCTTTCATTGGGAGTAAATTACACTTCTGTTTCCCTATTAAAGTTCTCATTCATGGGCCAGGTTTACAAGAAGTGCAAATAAAGCATTTTAGGAGGACGATTTTCAATCTAGGGTTGAAAAAATAATTTGGTGTAGGGAACTTGGGGGCTCCGCAGGACCTGCCACCTTGTTCCATGTGGCTCATATTCGAATTATGATTTTTTTTTCATCATATCACCCAATAACATTAACCCAATGTTTTCCTGCTTTGCATGCTGCAGTTTCTCAAGAGATCTGTTAGCCTTCCACAGCAGCTCACCAGCCCATGTGACCATGTTGAACTCTGCTGTAATAATAACAATTTTTGTCTTTGTGTTGAAGATTCCCATTGCAGTTAGCGGCATCAGAGGGATGGGCTTTCTTATGAAATACCACATGGAAGGAGGAGGGAACCTGCCTCCAAAACTTTCTAACCTCTTTATAAAGGTAAGACTTTTTATGAGAACTACCTAGGTATGGGGTTTTTTTGCAAAGTACAGAAATCATAATTTTATTGGACTGCTCTGCAGGTGTGAATACAACACTGCTATCCCTGCTGTAATATGGAAATTGGACTTTTGATCTTTCTGTGGTAAACTTCAGTTTTGATTCTTAGGAATTAATTTTTTCCTTGCTGTAACAAACAGCTGGCAGAGAAGCAGAGAAGAGTCGGGGGGAGTTGTCAGGTTTTTAAGGTTGCTAAAGGTCAAAGGGCCTTTGTTAGAAACACATCAAATACCAACTCTCACTTCACCTGGTTTTGCTGCAGTACTTTTTGACTTCACTTTTGTGGTATTGACTAACAGAAAAAAGAGTATTGAAGTTAATGCTTTTTTCAATTCGTAGCTATTTAAATATTCTACCTCAAAATTCCCCTCTTCGTTGTTCTGGGGTTTTGGTGTGTGGGTTCCCCCACCAAGAATCCCTCATGGTAGACAGGATCTGAATTTTGAACATTAGAACCTCAAGATTTTTTTGATGTCTTGGAAAATAGGGGAAGATGGAGTGAGGAGTAGTGCTGGAGCAGGAGAGCTGCTTTTTATTTTGTCTGTCACCTTTATTGTAAATAAAATTGCGTTACATTTTCAGGTTTTACATTTCTTTTCAATTTACTTGAAAAACTGCCAAACATGCAAGTTGACATGAAGCAGGCCATCATTCTTCAAAGCAGACTTTTTTTAAAATTCTACATTTCTATATTAATTTTATCATAGTATTGTATTAAAATATAACATCTAAATATCATAGTTGTGATGATACCTTTATCACAGTATTAAGAGTGTAGTTCACATTCAGATGTTAGCTTTCATGTTTTAAATGTGTTAATCAAAAATACAAAGGTATTTTATTTTATCTTATTTTATTCTATTTTAAGATGAAATCCACTGCTGAAATGCACCTTATACTCCAATGAGATTGACTTGGCTGTTGCAGGTGATTGAGTGTATTTTACAGAGGTGCTGACACTATCGGCTTTTGCTGCACTTAGTGGTCATTGTCATTTCCTGAGACAGTTGGGAGAAGCACGTGACCCTGTCATCAACCACATTTTTTTAAGTTTTCTTTTGAAAAGATGTCTTGTTTTCAAGGTTTGATTGTCTCTTACTGTTACACAGTTTGGTCAAACAAGTTTGTCTCTTGTACCTGTGAGTTGAAACCTGTTTGCTTTTCTTGTTACAATTTAAAATATTTAAATTAGGAAAAAAAAGGAAACTACTGCTTTAAATACCTGTCCTTGTTATATCTGAATTTAAGTCCATCTTTGTCTCCTTCAGTGTCTCCAGAACTCATCCAGTGACATAAAGTTAGTTGCAGAAAAGATGATTTGGTGGGCAAATAAAAACCATCTTCCCTCACTGGATCCTCAGACAATTAAACCAATCCTCAAAGCACTTCTGGACAACACAAAGGACAAAAACACCAGTGTAAGAGCCTACAGCGACCAAGCTATCGTCAATCTTCTGAAGATGAGAGCGAGTGAAGAAGTGCTTGAGGTATGAGACAGAAGAAAATGTAATCGTTGGTAGAAGGCTGTGGCACATTGCTTGGCGTAGGGTTCGGTGTTGTGCCCAGAGCCTCAGAATGTGCTGGCAGCCTCTTACGGAATAGATGGAGCGGAACATTCCTCTTTGCATTTAAGCCTTTGTCAGTATTCTCATGCTAAGCCTTGAAGAAATAAGCAATACTGATCCTGTACAACCTTACAATGCAGTATTAACAAAATCAAGGTATTTAATGTGCCTCCCATGGTTAACAGAGTAGCCTTGCTTTCAAAATGCCTTAAGGCTTCACTGTGCTGTAGTTACCATAGCTAGGACTGCTGGTTTAGTGCTCTGGTCACTTGAATCATCCTACTGCAGCATCAGTGGTGCTAGAATCTTTTAGGATCGACTACTTTCTGGACCACTTTTCTAAGTCTTAGCTGCTTTTGGACAGTTCCCATGTCTGGAATCATAAAAACAGATTAAGGGTTTTGGTATGTTTGAAAGATTTTAGATAAATACAGCTTGTAAGGCGCTTAGTTTATTCTTATTTGGAATGGTACATCCAAAGGAATTGGTAATTGGTGTTTTCTTCCTTCCACAGTCGGTTTCCAAGATTCTCGATGCGGCCAGCTTGGAGCTTCTCAATGAAAGCTGCAGGAGATCTCTGAAGAAGCTGGCTGGCCAGGCTGACTCTGATGAACAGATAGATGACACTATACTGACGTGATAATAAAGCTCCAGAAAACAAGAAAACACTGAACCAACCGCTGCATCAGCATTTCAACTCAAACACCTATTTTAAATGTTTTCATTTTTGAAAATGTTAATTCTGATGGGATTTCATGAAAAGGACTCCCAGAGAGTATTTTAGTATCAAATATACCAGAATAGCCTTAATTAGACCCACATTAGCTGAAAATTGAAAATTTGGTCCCCTTTTTGGAACAGATAATGCGCAAGCAACAGATATGCTAATCAATACTGGTAAATTGTGGCCAATTGTGAGATGTGGCTAGAGCACATCAGGCTTAAACTCTGGTGACACCTGTTTGCTTTCCAGGGTCTGTGCAAAAACTCCAGCACTGGAAGAACTGTTGTTCTTTGCCACTGACCTTGTGAAGCAGAAATAGAACTCAGTGAAAGTTAAAGCGTATTGTTTTTGTGTACTGCTAACTTGCTGCTTGTGACGGTTCTGAAGACTGAAAATCCCTGTAAAACAAAGTATTTAAAATAGCCTTAGAAATCACAAATGCGAAAGGGGGATTAAATGCAGTCTGTTTAAAGAAGGAACATTTAATAAAGGCTCTGACTTTGATCCTTCTGGTGTAAAGTGTTCTTTTTACAAATTCATTTATCAACAAACTTACACTGTGATTTACTTTTTGGACCTGCTTTTTCTAGGGCATACAGTCTGTAGAGTGGGTAGTGCTGTAATCTATAAAAACCTTTTGCAAAATTGAGGCAAGCTAGGGTTTAAAACCAAGCCAGAACTGACATTTAATGAAATTTGTAATTACCTCTATTAATTTCCGAAGTATTTTTGACTACAGACAGCTTTTTAGTTACTCAACTTGTGAGAAGTCCTCTATTTTTATGTCTTCAAAGGTTTCACAAGATACTTGGCACTTCCATCATACAGTTTGGTTTTTTTTTTTTTTGTCAATGAGTTGTACTGCTCCATGAAAGCAGTATTTTATTTTACCTGGACACATATACCTCTTTCTTAAAAATTCATTTTAATTTACTAATACCTTTTATGCCACTTGATGGAAATAGTGAAAATCTTGTTGCAGAAAACAAATTTTTAGAAGGAAAAATGAGTTTTACATCCTGTGTAGAGTAATAGTTAACTGAGCCTTACCTATTTTATGAAATCACACAGAAGCTGGTCGCACCTGAGAAGCCAGAGCAATAAGGTTTGTTGTTTCAAATAGGTGGGTGGTATGTGGCGGGGGAATCTTCCTTGCCTGTAACTGGATGGCTCAAACCATGATGAAGGGAGGAGAACACAATACTACACATCATAAAATTTGAGAGCATAAAATGTTACCACATGGGAATGCACATAATGCCGGAAGCAATTTGCCGATTGCCATGACAGTAGCAGCCAACAGGAAAACATTTTATCTTCACCATACTGATGCCTGAAACAGCAAGATACAGTCTCAAGTAGATATTGAGGAGTGCTGTGCTTTGTTTTGGTCAAAAGTACAAGAACCTCTCTTGAGGTTATGTCAGCTCCCAAGCCTGTGGTGTAGGCTCCTGGCACCAGAGATTTGCTGTAGGAGCCAGACAGTGGAATACTGTGGGACTTGGGAAGTCCAGCTAATTTAGCCCCTACCCAAGACAGGCTCAGCTCCAGCTGAATCATTCCTAACTGATTTCCATAGAATTGGTTTTTTTACAGTATTTACAGGTTATGGAGATTCCATAACCTCTCTATGCCATATATTTATTTAAACTTTTCAGACTGTTGGAGCTTACCTCACATCTAAAAAAAGTCTTCCTTGCTGCTATTTGAGTCCATTGCTGCTTGTCCTGTTCCCACAGGCATTGAAAATAGTTCATTTTTGCAGCAACCGTATTGGCACTTCAGTGTTCTCAGCCCTGGATGAAACAAGTTTAGATTTTCTGAGTCTTTTCTCATAGATCACGATTGCTAAACTTGCACTGCAGCCCTCTGTATGGGTTCCATCCTGATTCATATTTGCCTCATGGTGTCCACTGCTGGACCAGGTCTTCTAGGGGAGGATATTACTTTGCAAGTCCTACTATTGTCTATCCCAACACAAGGTTTAGGGGTTCTTTTTTGCAACAGCAGTGTTGTTGGCATGTTTAGTTTGTGATCAGCTATGAAGCCAAGCTAGAAAATCGCTCTTCAGCTATTTCTTTCCAATCTTGTATTTATGCAGTTGGCAATTTCTACAAACCTGCAGTGCTTTCCAGTTGATCTTACTGAAACTGTATTCTTCTTGTAACATTTATCTGCATTCTGAAGGTGGTTTTTAATTCTGATTTTTGCCTTCCAAAATACTTGCAAATCTGTTCTGCTTTCCATTATCTACAGATTAAAAAAATTATTCTCTATCCCTGCATGCAGATAATTAATGAAAATACTGAACAGCACCAGTCCTGGGATAATCCATTGTAGAAAGCCATTTGCTGCATATTGTTTGACAGTGAACTATAAATAGCTACAGTGAGTAGAAAATTCCCAAGTACTGTTGGTGGATATCCCTTGGAGTAGCTTAATTGAGACTGTACGTTATCCTTAGGCACCGCTGTGTGAAATTCAAAGCCTACTCCACTATTTAGTTTTAGACATCAAAAGTTTGATCTTTTGCTCCTCTCTCATGCCCTCTGCTGTATCTTTTAGGTGGGAATAACTTGAGTATCCTGAAAACTACCTGGTCAGTAATTCCAGAGTGTATCTCCCACTCCCCCCCCTTCCCCTCATAGAACAATACTGTATTTGCTATCTTCCAGGATCCTAAATCTCAATTTTTGTCTACAAGGATTATTGCTAGTAGCCTAATTCACCTGTATTTAGTTTTATTTATTGTCCTTTAAACCTTAAAACTATGTATTTGCACTGAATTAGTAATAATCAAAGAGTGAAAACTCAACGCCCTCAAGGCTTTGGCAGTCTCAGGGCACTGTGATTAGTTTCACCTACAATGTGTTTTGGGGTAACAGAAGAACAGCGGTTAAACCATGCAAGGCAGAAACTTTTGTGCACTGAAACATGGACAAAATCATGTGCCATTCAAAAATTACTAAATAGGTGGCGAATAGCTCAGTGGTTGTATTGGAATCACTCAGTTCATCACTGAAGACAGGAAGGAAGAAAAAAATTGCAAGTTTCTCTGAAGAATGCCTCTTTGAGCTCGATCATGGGCACCTTGGCTTACCTATTTTATCTAGGATTCTAACTGATGTTCCACCGAAACACGTGAAAGAAAAGTACTGTTAAATAGAAGCCTTTTAAATAAAATTGTTAATTTTCAGCAATAACATCTTTTGTTATTAAGGGTATTTTAATGATCTGTATTTCCATCTTATGTAGCAGCAAGTGGAAAAACTCATTCATCTTTCCAAGCAGCAGCTGAATTTCTGCACTCAGTTCAGTTGTTTCTGAGAGGGAGGCATAAAAGGTAGGAGCTCGCTTGCACTTATTGAGAATATGCTGATTTTTCAATTACAGGGAAACACTGAATTTGGATTTTGATAGCTACTTTTCACTAAACTATTTATACACTGCAATATAATACATCAGAGATAAAATACCCATAATTTTTGCCACAACATGAGATCTGATAAATTGATTGTGCCAACTTGGAGACTAAAGAATTAATTTTTTTCTCATTTCAAATGTCTTAAAAATACCAGCTGTCAGTAAAAGATTTTTTTTTTCTGCAACTGACTGTAATAACATCTTTGAACTGTCAAGCAACTGTCTCTGAGTGACAGCTGAACTGTGTGTATTTCAAGAAGATAAAAAAATAATTTATGAGAGATGTTTAAACTTACAAGGTGCTAAAAATTTCAATGAAAAAGAGACAAATGTGAAAGCATAAAATATTAAAATATTTTGATTTTTTTTTTCCTCCTTTAGATAACTCACAGTTTGTACTGTCCATTTTATTAGGTAACATCACCCATCTCATGCTTTTTACATGATGAGGTTTCATGAACTTAAAAATCAAGGTAATAGGAGTCATTGCCACGTTGGGTTTGTGCTGGTGGTTTGTATGCTGGATTCAAGGGATCTCCCTGCAGCTATCCAGCGTTCTCTGTTGCTCTGATGCTTGGGGCACGTGTTGGGTCGTACGACGGGCTGCCCAAGTGTTTTACTGGGGTGGGTGACATGTTGAGGGGCTTGCTTTAGCACTGGGCTAGCTGCAAACCCTTTTCTAGCAGGGTTTCTGTGAGCATAAGTCTGTTAAATAACACATGCTCACAGCCGTAACACTCCAGCCTTTTTCCTGCTCCTCAGTTAGCTACATCATACATCTGAGGATAACACAGAATGAGCTGTAGGATGTGGTGTTTTCAATGCATGAGTTGCAGAGTGAATGTGAGATGGAGGCCATCGAAGTCGATTTCAGGATGTGGGACTTGACAGGGAGGAGCTCTGAAGGCTAGAATACTTTTTTGAAGGTTGAGATTAAGGAAGGTTTGTAATTAAACCCACAGACATTAGCCATATTGTTGATCAGAAGTATTTAGAAGATGCAATTTTATGTGCTAAAAAAATCTTCACCCCAGACATGCTATTTTAGACATATTGTGCTGGTTCGTTTCCAGAGGAATTGCATGCAAATAGGACAAATATAACTGTGGAATCATACCACAATATCCTATGCAGAAAAAAATAGAAAATTAGAATTGATTTGAGACAACTGCCTTAAAAATATATTCTTATTCCTCTTAACCAAATCCTATTGTATAAAGGGTCTCTAGCTTTCAGGCCAATGGTAAGGTAAAAAGCAGTTTTACTAAAAACTGTCTGTCATTCTCTAAGACACATTCACAGGTCCCAGCACAGTTGTGGCTGGAAGGCACATCTGGATTCAGTCCCACCCCTGTGCTCAAAGCATGGTCAAGTAGAGCAGGTTGCCTGGGGCACCGTCCAGGCGGGGCAAACTCCACAACCGCCCAGGGCAACCTGTTCTGGTGTGTGAGCACCCTCACAATATCACTGACGCCATTTGCCACGGTGCTGTTCCACGGATGTCAATCTTTTACTTGTGCTTGAGTCCTACCAAAAAGATCCTCAAAGTAGATGCATCCTACTCTTTAAGCATCTTTAGAACAACTGATTAGATTGTAATTATCAAAAGCATTATGGACTGGCATTTTCAAGTTAACTGTCCTTGATTTCTGTGTCATCTTTCCTTTGCCAGTTTGCAGGCTCAGTTAACTGTAAAGGTCTGTGTTCTTCAGTGCTAATACAGCTCTCCCCATGTGAAAGACACACATGCATATTAATGAGATACTTGTGTCAATGAACTGTAAACTTATGGTAAAAATTAAAAAAAAAAAATCAACTTAGTTTAATTAAACCATCATGTCAATATTTTGTTTTGAATCTATGCTAAACTAAAATTACTTTTAAGACAGATACAGTATCTAGCACACTGCCTTCTGTTATTGTTTTTTTAATGTATGTTTTGAAAAGCCTTCATGGGAAAGAATGAAATCCTGAGTAATTTACATATTCCACACCAAACACTGCATTGTTTTATCTCATGAATTTAAGTACCAGTAAGAACAAGTATTTTTGTAGAAAAACAGCATTCTTCTTGTGCAGTGTCTCGACCTAAAAGTGGAGATCACCTGATCAGAGTCTTGCAGTTTGCGTAGTCAGTATCTGTTTAACAGATAGCAAAATTACTCAGGCTGTTTCTGTGTTAGACAATTGGAGAGTTTGGAACTCTCTGGATTTGGGCCGTGGACGGTACAGGCACAGCTGCCAATGTGTGTGAGGTTAAAGCCATTCCTGAGCCTTAGCCTAGACAAATCTCTGGACTAAAACCCCCAGGAATCCAATTCCAGACTGGCCTGAACTGCCAGGCCGTTTTGTATCACTTTGCTGTGGGCTTCCTCACAGGCAGGTTGGGCTCTGATGGGAACGATCTTGCTGCATTGGTGCACAGGCATCTTCTTGAAAAAGTGAAACATTGTTCCTAGCCAAACTCCTGTGCCTTCCCAGGAGTGGAGCTGGCCGTACCTGAAAGCGTTAGGGCTCCCTCACGCCCTCGGTGCTTTCTTGGGGGTAGCCGCCCCTCCTGCCCTACGCACGGGCCTCGTGCAAGCACCTTTGGGAGCTGAACTTGTCCACGCCGCTGAGGTGGACCGGCACCTCGACACAGGGAGAAGACGAGCTGCAGTGGAGTGGAAGCAGGACACGACCCGGGTGCGGAGGAGAGAGGCCGGCAGCCTCACCACAGCCCAGCCCTCACAGCTCTGCCATGGCCGCCAAGGCGCGCGAGGAACCCTCACTCCACCCCACCCTCTGCGCAGGCGCGGCCAGCGGGCGCCGCACCAGTGAGCGGGCGCATGCGCAGCGGCCGCCGCGGAGCCGAAGGAGGAGGGCGTCGCCCTCCCCGCGCAGGCGCGTCGCGCAGCGGTCAGTGGCGTATGCACATGCACGCGAGGAGGAGACGCGGCGCATGCGCGGCTGTGTGCCGGCGCAGCTGGCGGCCTCTGTCGGCGGTGCGCATGCGCGGCGGCACCGCTGTCAGTTCCGGCTGTTTGTTCGGGAAGTGGATCCGGTCCGGAGCTGCCGCCGCCCCCTCCCCCCCTCGCTCCGCCGCCCGCGGCCGCTCCCGCCGCCCCGGCCATGGCCAGGGACTACGATCACCTCTTCAAGCTGCTCATCATCGGCGATAGCGGTGAGAGCGGGCGGGCGGGCGGGCGGCGCGGCCCGGGGGCGGGGGGTAGGCCGCTGGCGGGGTGGCCGCCCCTCGCCTCCGCCCGGGCCGTGAGGGGCCTGAGGGCGGCGGCGGGACCGGGCCGGGCGGCGCAGGGGGAGGCGGCCCCGTCCCGGGGCACCCGCGGGGCCGTTGCGGCCGATTCCCGGGCGGCGGGGCTCCGCCGCCGTTGTGCTGTCGGTGCCGCGGCGCTGGGCTGTGCCCGGGCGGGTCGCCGGGGGACCCCCGCGCTTTGAATGAGAGGGCGCGTTCGCTTGGGCTTCCTAAGTTGTTATCTGATGAACCCGCGGAACTGGCTACCACAGGATGTTATGGTAAATAGCTTGGCTGGGTTTCGGAGCAGAAAGATTAGGCACGTCTGGGTAAGGACAGCGGCGGCATTCGGGAGCCGCGTGTCTGAGGGCGCCCAGTAATCTGCTGGGATGAGGAGGGAATTCCCTTCCCCTGTGACAGGCAGTTTAAGGCACCGATGGGAAGGGCTGGCTGCTCCTCAGCCCTAGGGACCGTTGTTTCCAGTGTGGCAACGACTACGTTTTAGTACTCTTTATTATCTTAATTATTCCTTAAGACTCTTGCAGTGCTTCAACCTGAAGTCTTAGTTCTAGAGTTTGTCACTTTTTAAAACAAATCCTTGAAGAGCTGGTGGCTTTGTGTACTGCTAGTTAGTTATCGTACAGGATGCAAATACCTAAAATAGTTATGGATAAGGGGTAGTTATAGATTTTTTGAAAATAGATCTGAGAATACTTCTGCAGCAGTTTCAGAAACTTCTGGAGGGCTAGTGTTTGAACTCAGCCTGTGTCGGCTGCTTTACTCTAGGTACGTAAGAATTGGGACCTGGAAGATTCCTGCATTCGGTCCAGTTCAGTGTTGGTAACACTCCAACAGCTTACAGTTTAATTTCCATAAACTGGAGAAGAGGGCATCCACCCTCTTCTTTTAATAGAGGTGTGGTCTGTAAGGCAGCAGGTCCCGGCATGCGGCGAGGCATGGCTCTTGGGTGAAAGTGTAATGTTGCACGATCTTGGCAGTTGTCACCTCCGGAAGCTTTAGCTGTATGTAAAAATATTTTATTCTATACTAAACTGTGTCTGCACAAAAAAGTATAAAAGGAAGAGGGAGAAGGGGCAACAGCTTCAAAACAGCTTAAAACTGTAGGCACTTTTGGGAGCCTATGGATTATTAAAACCAAATGCTGCATTCTGAGTAGAGCAGTAAATCTGCTGCTTGCTGGTGAGTTTCAAAACTGTGCAGGCAAGATAAACAGGATGGTGAAAACTGAGGAAGACTTCTCATTTTAAACAATTAAATGTAATTTCTTAGCTGAGTCTTCTTGAGCAAAATCCTATATTGTATCCAGTGAGAGGAAAAAAGTGGTGTGAGAATTGTCAGGTTGCCTGTGGTTCTCTGTTGTTGTAATTAAATTTCACTGTGTAGTTTGAGTATTGATTTTTCTTTTTTGTTTTTGCTAACCTCAACAGGAAGGCTTTGTCCCTCCTTCCACAAAACAGTTTGCTCGCCTTGTTTATTGATGTTTATTCCCTGCAATAGGAAGTGGACTGATACTGGATAAGGTGATTCTGTTTCATCTACTTTCCCCTCTAGGCAGATATGTCAAGAGGGTAGTAGGCTTGTGTGTTTTTAGAACAGGTCATCTTGAAAAGCTGCTGGTGATCTCAGTTGTGCTAAATATTTAAAAATAATACAGGTGATCTGTGCTTTGTATGAGCTTCTTTAATTCACTCTACCATTCAGTAAGATACAGGTTTTAGAAACTGGTATGGCACATAAATTTGCTTTTAGTTTTGATTGTGCAGAGTCAATAGGCCTCTTTTTTTGTTTTGTTTCATTTTGCTGTCTTCAAGCAGAGAGGCTCTGCTAGCCTTCTCTTTTCAGCTCTTCAAATAACTCTGTGTAGGAAGTAGAGGGTCACAAAGAGTGTAGTTTCTCTATATGTGAACAGTGGAGGTCAGAGGCAGTGTTTGTTTAGTGAGGTCATTGTCATCTGGAGCTTGTAGAAGTTCCTGAGTTCAGGTTTGTCTTCTCTAGAAGCTGCCTGAGTAGTATAGACAAGACTGTGTGCAGCGGTGGACAGTCTGACAAAGCAGTGGTCATGTGCAGCCCATGCAGCTCTGCAGCAGAGCCTGAGGCTGACTGACGTTTAAGAAGGTGGTGTGATCTGACAAGGCTGTGGGTTCCAGCATCTACTTTCTTTTTACTAAGCTGGAGGGCAAGGCTGCTTGATTGAGAAGCATAATAGTATTTGCTGAAACATTTTTATTTTTTTTCTTTTTCCTTAGCTGACTGGTATTTTGCCGAGGTTTAGCACTTGATAAATAACTAGTCCTCTGTTAAAGTTCAGGAACTGCTCTGATATCTTTTTTTAGCTCAGAGGTATTCAGTGTATGCACACTGTAACTTTGTATTTTTTAGTAGCATTCTTTTTATTAATTTTTTAAAGATATGTAATACTCAATGGGAAATGAGCATGGCTTCTCCAGATGTCTGGTGATTTGAACTCTTTGCAGATGAGACCTGGCTTACTGGAATCATGCAGATTTTTAGGGTTTGGGCTTTTTTTTCTGTTCTGGTACCTATCTTCAGATGAATAGTGCTGAGCACTACTGGAGTTCTGTGTAGTCTCTGCATAGGTCTTCTGTTAAGGAGAACTTGCAAGTTACACATCATCAAAATAATTAGCTTAAATAACTTCTACCAGAAAAGATTTAATAGATAATCACCATGGTGAAGTTGAATTTCCTCTTCATATCATAGCAGACTTCTTTTTTGGGGGGAAGGGAGAGGAAGGGACATTAACAGCAGAGATAACAACTTTGAGGCATTCTGATACCCAAATTCCCTTGGTTGGGTCTGCAGGAATGCGTTTGTTATGATTCCTGTTTGAAACGCTGTGAAAAATGCTTCCCTGCAACAGGGTGTGATCAGGGTGCAAACAATCATTTAAGGAAAACCTGCATGAAGTGCTACTCAAAGCACTTAGAGAAATGCTTCATGGAACATTTTGGCAAAAAGTACGACTTCAGAAAGGTATGTGTCCTTCCTGTTAGATGTGAACAAACATCTATTTTGGATGGCAATACTGAACAATGGTTCCCAACTCCTCTGTTTGGTTTAGTCTTCTGTTAAACTGTGGCCATGATAACATAAGCTTTATAGTACCAAACCCTCATTTGATTGTCAAAGTAGTCCAAATTCCACTACCGTTCAGCATGGCATAATGAACGGGAGGTCAGCAGTGGCGTTAAGCACGACGTGCGAGTGGAATTCAATAGTTTAGAGCAGTGTTCTGAGTATTTGTTATTTAGCTGGACATACTCATTTTCTGGATCTTTCCTTAGCAAATGTAAGCCTGCTGATTGTAAACTTGCTTTTAGTTATTACTCTTTTATGACCTTTTAGAACTGACCACAGTTCAAAAGCTACTGTTTGAGAGTTTGCTGTGGGTTGGAGGACGGAGGGGACACACACACACACCCCCACACCCCCCCATACTGCTACAAGAAGTGTACAGCCTGTTGGAGTGACTACAGTGTGCTTGGTCAAATCTCTAAGGAGAGTACTGAAATAGGTCAAGGTGGATGGTACTAAATTATGCACTGAGAAAAGATCCTAGTTGGAGTTAAAAATGGAATGAATGGGTAAAATATTGTTATGTTACCTGACACTCAAGATGACTGTACTCAAAGATCTTGCTGTCTTTGTTTGTCGTAGGTGTGGGTAAGAGCAGTTTGCTGTTGCGTTTTGCAGATAATACGTTCTCAGGTGAGTGTTTTGTTTACTTCAGTAAGTGAAATGGTCAAGGTCTGCCCCAGTGTTGCTGCTTGGCAAGGGGTTCTTCTGCATTTACCCACTGATAGCTGTGCTAGGAATACATTATGGTTCTAACTTTGCTTTTCTTGGTGTAAGTCCATACAAGCCATCCTGTCTGATCTTCACTTGCAACTGAAAGTACCACAGTATTTAAATACTGACATGGTTCCAGAAATAGCTTAGGTTTTTTAGCTTATGCTGTGCTCTGTGCAGACTTCCCATTGGCCATTTGGGATCTAGATTGATTGAATATTGTGGCTAAACCACTTACGTTTGTGACATAACTAATTTATTGAGAGGAAACTCTTAGAACAGACTGTATTCAAAATAAGTGATTGCATGAGCATTTAAAGCAAAGCTTTGTCTCAAGATTTTCACAAGTGAAATACTTGCATAGTTACCATCCATTTCTTGAGGTATTTGGGTGCTTACTCTTGACCACCAGTGGGGTAGAAGAATAATTTTGTTTTGTAACACTGAATTTTAAATTTTAAGGGTGGGAGAAATGCCTTCATGGCTAGGAGAAAAGCTATTAGCTGCAGATAAAAACATGCAGATCAACATGATCTGATAGGGCATTTTAAACAATAAGCAGATAGGGGGAATCTTGTTCCCTTGTCCAATCTGAAGACTACTGCCAAATAGCATTCAGAAGTGTGCTTTGGGACATCCAAAAGAAAAGACTTAGGTTCTCACTTATCCACGCTTTCCCTTCAGGCAGCTACATTACCACAATTGGAGTGGATTTTAAAATCCGAACAGTTGAGATCAATGGAGAGAAGGTGAAGCTACAGATCTGGGACACAGCTGGACAAGAGCGCTTCCGGACTATTACATCAACGTGAGTATAACTGGGCTTTGTGATATCTAGCTTAGTGTATCGATCTTGTAGTTTTGAGTTACAGTTTAGATATTTTAATGTTGCAGTTGATTAGCTCATGGTAGCTGTGCCGTCTGTACAGTGGGACTTCTCTCAGCTGTTTTAGAACCGATAGTGGTGGTGATACTGTGGCTAGGTTTGAAACTGGGATTTCAGATTTCCTTACTCTTCTGTGCATTTCCATGATGGCTTTGTCTTATTCCTCTGCTGCTAGTTTCAGAACAGTAGAACAGGAGTTATTTCACTGTTTTGTACATGCTAGAAAACTTGTCTCTGAAGGATGTCTGAGAAGATTATCCTCTGATAATGCATTGCAGAAGTACAGAGTGCAAACCCTCCATCAGTGTCGTATAACTAATGACTAGCTTTGAGATCAAAGAATAGGATTTCCGATATTTAGTTTTCTTTTAGGACAAATGCATTTTAGCGGCTGTCTCTGTGTGGAGTTGTTGAAGCAGCCACCCATGTGAAGTTAACCTTTTCCTTGGTTCGAGTTCAGTTTTGCGTTCATTGTCCTTTTGAACAGCGTGTGCATGACTTTTCCTGTTCCTGAAGAAACCACACCCAGGGCTGCAGTGGTGGGAACTGGGAATAAAATGTGTTTGTAAACTGCAGTGAAGGTGGGACTGCTCACCGTGGTACTGGGGGAAGAGGAAAAAATACACTTGGAAATGGAACTTTTGTTTCCTTTGGGTATTTAAAAGAAATAAAATTCTTGAAAGACGTAGATGTTTCACTTGGTCTTTCATGACTGACTTCTCTTTTGGCTTCTATTTGAGAGGAGGATTGTTTTCAGCTGATGAATTGGTTAACTTACTCGAACATAAAAATAATGAGATTGGTTGCATCTGTGTTACGTCTGAGCAGCTAGAAATGGCAAAGTTGAACCTGATGTGTGCACCACCCCTTTCCTCTGCACTTCTGTGCGGATATTACTGGATTACTTCCATTGTTTCTTAAGTGTTTAGCTTGAAAAAACTTGGTTGCCTCTTGTAAGGTTCCTGTGTGTGACATCACTTCTTGTTTCAGTGCTGCAGGCAGTGTCAGGCAGGAAGTGGCGAGGGGGAGGCAGCAATGCACCGCTGCGGCTCCCATCAGCTGTGTGCACAGGCTAGTCACAGTGCCCCAATTAGTGCTGAGTCAGCAAATGGCCTTCCTGTTTTCAGATTCCCTGACACAACTCAGAGCTGCGTTAATGAGCGTTCGTTCACGGGGCTGATGCCAGCTAGTTTAGAAAGCCACAGTATCCGATACTGAATGGGGAATACCAGGAAAGGAGGCTTCCTTTTGTGAACAGGAATAGCTGCAGATCAGACTTTGTGTAGTGTTTTTATGTAAATTTTTTTCTTCAATTAACATCTAAAATGGAGAAGCTGAAATGGTTAGAGGGCATTTGTGCCATGACCTGTTTGAACTCTGCTACTACTTTCTTTTGCATAGCCTTTTACCAAAGTGAGGTATATTTTACTTTTGGGGAAGTAGAGACCCCAGTTTTCCTGCCTTAACTCTGGTAAAGTACTTACAGAATCGTCCATGGTCAGGGAGGAAATATTTGAATTTTGTGCAACTTTAAGCAAAGAAATTGCTGTGTCCGAGTGCATTTGAAGTGTTGCGGAAAACACTTTGGGAATGCTGGTTACTTTGTTGTGAGGGCTTCTCTTGCTGCTACGTCAGCTAGCTGTGACTGTCTAGCGTTTGCTGATATTTTTCAAGAGGTGCTCTGGACCTAAACATATCACCTAGAAAAGCAGGAGATAACAAGATTCAGATTTAGAAATGGTTCTGTCTTTTTTTTTTTTTTTAATTGGCAAAGTAATACTGTAACTGATTTGCTTATCCCCAACTGAATGACAAATCAGTTACCATGCTAGTACTTACGAAAGGACTTGGCTACAGAATCACGGGTGGAGTGCGAGTGCGCTGTCAACAGTGTAGTAGTCTTTGTCTAGTCTTTGGCTAGATTGAGGTTGAGAACATAAAAAAGGTGTTCTTCCAGCATTACTGTAGGCCAGGAAGTCCCTTTACAGTTAAAGGTAGAGTTCAGATTGATGTTGAGCCAAGCCTGGCAAGCAAGCCTGAAATTAGAGCCCATCTGGTAATAACAGTAATAGGTTGGAAGTACTGCTGTGTAGACCTAGAATTGCAAAATGGTAGAAGTGGTAGGAAGTTAATAGTGGAAAACTGAGAAACATTAAAAGGTTATTCTGTTTTGATTTTACTTGACTACAGCCACAGAAGCTGAAAAAAAGAATGAAACTGTTAAGGAATAGAAATCCAGTTGATCTGGAGTATTCTACAGAAACTTAAGAAAACTAAACTAGATCAGAATTTCAGACTGCAAAGTATAAAAGACAGTAGCTGTTTTGACTTTCTATTAAATGTGGAAATACTGGGATAGCTGGTGCCTAGTGGGAGGAGAGGCCACGTTGTGTGAATTTGGTTGGCATGGAACGTCATCCAAACTCTAAATTTGATTTAAATTCACCAGAGATGTATTACGCCAGGACTCAGCTGTATTAGCAGGAATACTTAAGATGCATGAACAACCAGTTTCTGTACTCGGTTTGCTCTTGTAGATAGGACTGCTCTGTCCTGATTCAGGACTGTGGTTTTAGGATTTAAGCTTTACATAATAGCTGTCAGATGCTAGCTCAGGATGAGCAGTGATAGCAGAGGGACCTTTTGCCATGCATTTGTGTGGAATGGCATGTTCAAGAGAGGGATAAGTTTGCTGAGATGATAGAATTGCTGTGTCTTGTAAACCAGATATGATGGTTGGAAGACTAATCAACTGACCTGTGACAATAGATGTTCTTCCAGGAACCTGAAAAAAAGATGAGTGTGAAAACAGATTCTCAGAAGTCTCTGGAATGTGTTAGAATTGTAGATGAATGAAAAATAAGGAAACATGTATACTACAAACTAGTGAAATATTAACAATGTGCTGGATTAAACCAGTGACCTAGCTTTCACATTGTCCAGTTACATTTTTTTCTGGAAAAACGAACATAAGTGCCCTACTGAACTGATAGAGTCAATAATACTCTGTCTCTTCTAAATCTGACTTAGCTACCGTCATGCTTCATGAAACTGATTATTATAACTCCAGATGTAATCTTGGGAAGCATTTACTGGAGGAAACCTGAAAACTTTCTTACTGGTATCTTGTAGTAGGGAGCACCACAATGAATGGCAAAATGTTCCATTCTGCTTAGAAAGGTAGTCTTTAGAGATGAGAGAGGAGAATGCAGATGGCTGAAGGACATGAGGAGTTTGGTTAACCAGTTCTGAAGATTTTCTGTATCAAGTTTGCAGTGTTAGTAGGTAATGTTTCAAAGGCAGTAAGCTTATGTCTTTAAGCTTCTTTAAATATAATTCTATAGGCAGAACAAGCAACTTGGGTGTTTATTTCAGCTTAAATGTTAGCATTCTTAAGCCTTTTCCACACCAAAACTAAATGTAAAGCCTTTAGATCTAGGTAACTTTTCCAACCATATGGAAGACAGTTGGCTACTACCAAGCATCCAAGGCCATATACAGGTCAGGTTTGGTTATCTTTCACCTCAGTGGGATACTTTTGTGGACCTGTTCTATAACTTCTTTTTCTTTCTTTTCTGTATTTCATTAATGTATTTATCACTAGGAGTAGTAGCAGGTACGGGCTTTTGAGGTTTGTAGGGCGCATGGCAGAGCGTGCCAATGGTATAAAGGACAGCTAGCATCAGTTATTTAGTCCTTGAATGGGAGGCTGAGATTGAGAACTTGATTTCTCTTCTGCTGTCATTTCTGTGGTCTCCATCTTCCCTAAAATGTGGCTAGGAAGAAAAGGCATTCTTTCCCTAGTGTCAAAGCCTCAACTACCTCTTGGTTGCCAAAAGCACAAAATTTACACCTACTCCTCCCTGAATGCCAAAAGCCCCATCTGTTCTCTACTCGCCAAAGCCTACAACTTGTTATAAAAGCAATTCTGCAGTGCATCATTCTGAAATTTGAAGTATGGGGTAGGATAAATCAGATTTTGTTTTCTAGTACTGTCCAGCACTTGGGGTTGGAGAATCTTTGCTATATTTGTTAAGCCTAAAATGTTATCTAGGACACAAGGCTGTATCTAACAAATGATAGAAAATAGCGTCACTAGCTTTTTGAGAAAAATGTGTATTATGGGGCTTAAGAGTTAGAGAATAAAAGGTAGTCATAATCTTATCTCTAGAGCTGCTAAAAGGTAACGTCAGCCAGTGGAGAAAATTACATTTTAGAGTAGACGAGGGGTTGGCAACCTTTCTAGAACGATGTGCCAGACAATTTTCCCTTCCAGAAATAGAAGCGGTGTGTGCTGGTAGGAGCTCGGCAGGAGTCAGGGGTTGCTGTCTTGCACAAAGGAAGATATTTCTGATGAGGTGGTTGGCAGTCTTAGCGCTTTGTGGCAGGAGCTCCCAGCTCCTGCGGCGTTTTGAATGCCATAGTGGTCTGTGCTGCTTGGTCCATCCCCCAGTCCTCATCCCTAGGAGCAAACGACAACTATGCTGACGACATAGGAGTCGGGATCTATATGTGCAGGGTGCATGTTATTCTACCCCTGGACATCATATGCTTTGCTTAGAGGAAAACCTAGGTGCGTGGGCAAGGTAGGAGCAGCAGGACACTCCATTGGGTCCTCTGGTTTGGATGACTGAGATACCAGGCATGGTTTTATGGTGTGCACAGCAGAATGAAGCAGCTCTGTGTAGGTGTAACTGAACCACTGCGTTTCTCTAAAGGCTGAATGTTGTCTTTGCAAATGTAATGCTCAGTGCTGGGGAGGAAGTGCTAGGTCAGTGGAGAGTTGCTGAATTAAAAGACTATTGGGTGATATGGGAGAGTTTGAAGATAATTTATTGTTGAGGTGTAGAGAAATCCAGTGTGTTGATCGGATCAGAGATCTTTCCCTTTCTGATGCTACCACACAAAACAGTATTCATCAAAAACTGTGCACAGTACATGTTAGTGTCAGGAGAGGATGGATTATTTTTGCAATGTGTGGATTCAGGCTGTGGAATACTTTTTCCTCTAAAGGATCTTAGATGCAAAATAAAGTTGAGCTTGTTGTAGCGAAGTAAAGTACAAATGCAGTGCTGTAGCAAGTTTTAAATCTATTAAAGGAACTGAATGGACTAGAATATTTGAAAGTATATCTTGTATTGGCTGGGAATAAATAATTCTTGCCTGAGTTATTTCTTGCCAAGGAAAGTGAACGTACAGTGTAACTTACTGGTAAAACATGACATGGAAGAAATACTTGACTGTCTTCTGAAAGAGCCCAGGTGAGCAATAGGAGTGGGCACTCGTACTTCTGCAGAGTATGTATCGTATCAGAGAGGAGCATTGATACCCAATGATGTGTGCAGTCTGTGTGCGATACATGTCTGTCTGTGGAAGGTCTTGATGGTTTATAAAGGCAGGTGGCTTCTGTTACAGAAGGGATGATGAAGCTAAAGGTGGGGAAGAGGTATTGACTTGTTCAAATGTGTCAGTAGAAGTGAGCCATAGCTTTGAGATCTTCTGTAAGGTAGTGCATTTGGGTTAGATTAAAAGGCTTTGAAGTTCATAGGTGTGTTCGCTGAACTGTAATAAATTATCAAAGAGAACCAGAGTGGTCACAGCGGATATCTTTAAAGTGCAGTGGAAGGGACAGTGCTGCAAGAGGTGCTTGTGGTAAGAGATCGAGTTCTAGAAATGTTATCACAATTTAAGGTGAAATCCTTGATTTTGGTATGCTGAATTCTTGAATTTGTTTTATTATAAATCTTAATATTGATCATAAGAAAGAGGAGGAAATGAAAGGGAAAGAATAAAGATACACAAAATATAAAACCTGGATGCTGGCAAAGACCTCACTGTCAACTGTTTCAATTACTTTTTTTTTTTTTTTTTGTAAAGCTGCCTAATTTGCAGTAGAGACAATACCTGGTAGCGCTGTGAACGTGGCTGAAAGCTGAGAAGGTGGAACATGTTTTTTCTATAGCGTTCTCATGGGGCGCATGCTGTCTACCTTTAGTAGGTTCATGCAGGTGATAATGTTGGAACTTGGATTCAGATATTTTTCTTGCATATCAGAATTGCTCGTCATATTTAAAGGTGCTGGTTGCCCAAGACTAATGGGAATAAGCTGAAATGAAGCTTATTTTTAATGGCTGAAGGTAGCAGAGCGCATTGAATGCACATATGGAGTCGATCTGTTGAGTAGGAAGGTGCGATCAGAACATAGTCGCTCAACAAGACAGAAATTTTTGTGAGCTCAAGAGAACTGTGGCTGAGGGTTGAGTATATTTGGAGATCTGCTGGAATTTTAGTCTGTAAGTGATCTTTCATAGATAACAGAGTTATTGCAAAAAACTTGATGTGACTTGAACAACGCAAAGGTTCACAATGCAGCCAGTGTGAGGACATACTGGGGCCACTGCTACCTTTTGCTTATGTAGCCGGAAGACAGTATTCATCTTAGAAAGTCTTGACAACCTGAACAAGGAAGTAAATAGCAGTCTTTGGACTTGGAAACGTACCTGTGTAGACTAAATAAGTCAGGAGCTCTGCTCAGGTTTAGAGGAATAGCATGTGATCTAGCTGTTGTAAAAGAATTAAATGACTCCCAGTGGAAAGAAAATGGGGGCACTTCATTGTCGTAATGCGGGGATTTGTTGTGAAACTTGTAGAGCTAAATGCAAGCAAAAGAGCTGAGAAGGTGATACATGGCTTGAGTTAACATTTATTGTCTCTGCCTGCTCCACAGGTATTACAGAGGAACACATGGGGTCATTGTTGTCTACGATGTAACCAGTGCAGAATCTTTTGTGAATGTAAAACGGTGGTTGCATGAAATTAATCAAAATTGTGATGATGTCTGCCGGATACTAGGTAAGTTTCTAATCAGAGAGTTACAACATCTTATTTAGTGGACTGACCTGCTGAAATACCAAACTGACTTTTTTTTTTTCTTTCTTTCTTTCTTTCTTTCTTTCCTTTTCTTAGTGGGGAATAAAAATGATGACCCAGAACGAAAAGTGGTAGAAACAGAAGATGCCTATAAATTTGCTGGGCAGATGGAGATCCAATTGTTTGAGACCAGCGCCAAAGAAAATATTAATGTGGAAGAGGTAATATAACATGTGCAAGAGTATAGATAAAACAATTTGGGGATAATGGTTTCGGAAAAAAAAAAGAATTGCATTCTTCCCATTGAGGAAGAAAGATAAAATGCTTTTTACAAGTTGCAAGCGAGTAGGTAAAATGTAAAGAAGAGACATCCAGCTGTGTCTGGAAGAGTTGGGGAAGCAAAATGAAGGACCCCTCATGGCATTTTCACAAGCTTTACAGTGCTGACATATTAGGCGTATGTTCTCAGGAAAGACTTGTCACTAGGGAGGATGTTTCTAGGAGGGAGGACTGCTGATCTTCTACACTCCTGGCCTCAATTGCCAAACTGATCGGGTTTTATTTACTGGTCTGGGAAAGGGGATAGAGGGGTTATTGATTTAGCTTGGGAGTGGGTGGGGACAATACTGGATTTCCACTTGGCCTGTAGTGGGTTGGGAAAGGTCTCTGAACCTTTATTGAAATATCTAGAAAAGGGGATGCTGTTCCTTTGAAGCAACTCTCCCACAAAAGCTAGCCTGAGTCCCTAGGTGGTCTGAACTTGCTTGTTTCTCTTGCAGATGTTTAATTGCATTACAGAGCTAGTCCTGCGAGCAAAGAAAGAAAACTTAGCAAAGCAGCAACAGCAGCAACAGAATGATGTGGTGAAGCTAACGAAGAACAGTAAAAGGAAGAAGCGGTGCTGCTAATGCCCTTTCCCTGCTGCAGAGACTCTGCTCTCAGACCGATTGGCCCCTCCAGCTAGACTCGGGCAATTCCACTGGGGCAGGCTTTGGGAGGACTTTCTCAGTTTTGTGCCGTTATTTAAAGATTATTTTTTCTCCATGTTTTCTATCAAGAGGCGCTGGCACCTTACCACTTCAGTGCCAAGAAGGTATCGGATGGAATCTTGCCCCCCTCTCCTCCCCTGCTCATTCCAGTGCGCCTTGTAGACAAGAAAGGACGTTGCCTACCAAGTGGACTAATTAACCCAAGAGTTTGTATATAATGTATATTGCTTTAACCAGCCTCGCCTCCCTGTTGTCGCTTTGGCTTATGCCTTCTTAATGTCAACCAATCATGGACTGCAGAGTTCATCTTTTTAAAGAAATAGTACAAAGTTCTTAATTCGAGTTGGCCCCAGGCTGGCAGCAATTGCTTCCTGGGGTCTCCAGCTTCATTTCTGTTGGGCTCCAGGCTGGCAACTGGTGCCCCTGGGGCCTATGGCTTCACCTGGAGTTCCAGGCTTTTACTGGGGCTCACGCTTTGTTTTTCTAGGTACCAGGATTGCAGGTGTTGCTGCTGGAGCCTGGGGTTTCACTTCACCAGCCCCTGGGCTGGCAGCTGGTGCTGCTGCTGGGGCCTTGAATTTCAGTTTGCCACTATCCAGGTTTGTGGCTGGGTCCTTGGGTTTCACCTTCTTGTGCTGCAGCCCAGCTGTACCTGTGCTCTCCTTTAGTTTGTATCAAGATACTGAAAAACAAACTGACCTGCAGAAGTGGGATTTATTTGGAACTTTTTCTTTTTAAAAAAGCAAAGTTTAACTCCTTTGACCTCTGCTTCTGGTTCTGCCAGGGTCCGAAGTGAGGGTCCATTTCTTTTGAGAACAACAAAAATCATGTGATTCTGCCAAAAAACCCCCAAACTTCTCTTTGTTGCCCTGTCCACAAATAGGCAATCTGAACTTGAATGTGAATTTTGGTGGCAAAGCTTTTGTTTTTGAGAGAGGAAAGGCATGAAAACAAATCCAGCTGTTCTGGATTGATACCTGAATATGAAAACTGCAGGATCATTCCCAGGATTCTTCTGTTAGAAAAGAGGACTGCTGTTTAATGTAAAGAAGTGGAAAGCTTGCTCGCTTGGGTTATGTGGTAGTGGAGGATCACCCTTGGAAACAAACTGGTCTCACTGTGCTCAGCAACGTTTCCTGGCCCTTGTTGGCCTTTCTGGGAAAACAGCTCGGTTCATCAGCCTGAATAGATGTAGTTAAAGGTGGAGAGTGTATGTGTGTGTAACTAAAATATCAAGCGTCTGGGCTGAAAGTACATGCTCAGCACCTGAATAATTTCTGAAATAATAATAATAATAAAAAAGATTTTGTCGTTAAAATGGCTAAAAGATGTGAAGGGCATGACTTCCTTTAAGACCTTGAATGTCTTAAGGATGTAACTCAGTGTGTCAGTAAGTGGCCCTGTGAAATTGCTGGCCTCGGTTCGGTAGGATACGATTCACCAATGTCCGTGAGCTTTGAATCAGCCCACTTCTCTCCCTTCCTCCCCCCTGCCCCAGGAGAGGCTAAATTTTAGTCACTTATTTTGCCTGCATTTTTTTTTTTTTTTAGATTGTACGGGTTGTGGTAAGAGCCCTAATCATACAATCACATCACAATCAATCACTTTAAAGACTTTTTAAAAAATGCAAACAATGAATGTGTAACACACTTTTTGTTTTTAATCAGTTCAGGTGCTGGGAGTATGAATCCGGCTGCCTTCACCCATCTCTTTTCTTCACATATCTTTCATTGGTAACCCAAGAATAAGAATGAGCTGGGATGATATTGCTAGTGTGAGCTCTGATAATTGTAAGACTTGAGCGGCTCTGGAAAGTGGCGGCTTAAGTTACACCAGTCCATCCTGTCTGCTTTCTGATGTTGAATGTGGTGTGTGCACAAGGAAGGAGCTGGGTCAGTCCTCAAAGCCTTCCTGTTGAAATGAAGCTGTCCTGTGGTGGTTACCACTTTCAGATTAAAGGGCCCAGCTGCGTTACTTTGGGACTCTTGTGGTAGCGTGCGTACAGATCTAGGAGGGAGTAACTTCGTACAGGCAGAAGTAAAGAAAATGTCTGAATTTACTGGAAATGATGCAATAAAATGAGGAAATGGTGCACCCAAGCCTGAAGTGTTCTCTTATATGGAAAGATTGGTCCTCTTTGAGTCCAGGTCTTTGTGGCCACGGTTTGAACTCTGCCAATCCAAGTGTCCAGCTTCCTGGCTTAAAGTGGGATTTTTTAAATTATTTTTTCCTAGAGCTGGCTGCAGAGGAGCAGTTATCTCTCTGCTCTTGCCACTGACTATTCAATTGGAAGGGGTGGGGACTGTGTCTCTAGTGGTGCTGATGTGAAGTTTCCTAAATGTTGAGCAATGGAATGTCTAACTGGTTTGCTAGGATTATTTCTGTAATTAAAGTTTCTAATTATGCTTTTTAAATAATTTTAAAAAACTAAAAATAAAGGTTACAAGCTGCCAAATCTTTTTCGAGGCTCTATTTCCTCTGCTGTCCAGCATCTGGAGGTGGAGGGTGACAAGCCACGGGTGAGCTCTTCTGCTGTAGATGGAGGTTGTTTTTTTTTTTTCCTGAGAGGGGGTATTGGCAAAACCACAATTAATGCTTTCAAATGTTTAGTTGCTATTCTAGTTTTAAATGTGAATGAAAGAGTAGGCTGGAACTGGTAGCCTTATTTCTGCATGAAAGTGAGATGCTCCTGATTTTGCTGGAATCTTTTTTTTTTGTCTTTCTGTTGTGTTGAGCGAGCTTTGAAAGCTGCTCCTCAAAGGCAGCAGGGGTCAGACCCCGAGTTGATTAAAAAGCATCTGGAGTCTCTCCTTGCTTTCCCAGGAAATGAATGTATGTGGTTCTGTATAGGCTATGTAGCCGTCGCTGTGCTTGTTGCCCTTAGCATTCATCTCCCTGCCCTTGATGCACAAGCGAGTCCTCCCATCTGGAGGAGCGTGATGGACGCTTGCTGGGGAAGGTGGCTCTCCTTCCTTCTGCGCTGCTCTGGTGTGACTGCAGAGGGGGATCCTGAGGGCAGGTAGATGGTCTGAACTGCAGCAGGCGCAGGCTGGAGGTGTTTCATTGTCCATCTGTGGTTTGTGTCTAAACTCATTAATGTTCGAATATCCCTCCATATAAAGGGCAGGGAAGGATACAAATGGCTGAAAGGTGAAGATTTACAAGCTCGCCTTTCTATTTTCCTGTGTGGCAGGAGATGTAAATGTTTCAAATGTTCTTTCTCCAGGAGCACTCTCTTCTGTGCATGTGCAAGTGCTTTATGTGGCTGAATTTCTTGGGATCATGAAATACTAAAGATGCTGTTAGGTGTTAAGATGACAGTTCAAAAAGCAAGCTTGTTCTGTAGCTAGGCAAGATAAGCAGTGACTCGAGAGCTGAGACAGTATCATATAAATGATGTTTTATTCTGAAGAGAACTATTTACAAAAGAAGTAGAGCATTGTTTTTACTAAAAATATGCCTTTATAGATTTTATAATATGTATCTTATAAAAACCATACATTTATTTACATTACTGCTACATACAAAAATTACAGCACTGTGGTATATGTACATATCTATAGATACATTCTTTCTGCTTGTCCCTGCTGTGTGCTTTTTCCCCTCTCAATCTAAGGGAATTGTTGCTGCAGCACCCAGACGCTTCCTTTCTTGGCTTTTTGGTTAAAACAATCTTGCTTTTTATAGCTGAGTGGGGAGTAGAGAGCTTGCCTGATGTAGAGGCATATCTGGAATTTACCATTCTAAGTAGGACAAGTGCATGCAGCTATCAAGTCCTGGTCCTGCCTGTAACCTCACTTCTTGTTCTCTGTGCAAAATTATTCTGCTGTCATTAATTGATCTATTGTTCATCTCGAGGGCAAGTTCTGATCTAAGTTTGTATTAAGATAAAGTGCTAGTGACTCACCTTTCATTTACATTTACTTGTTTCTTGTTTACAGTTGCTTCCCTTGCAGAGTTTACTGAAGGGAGATTGATCCCTTTTCCCTTAGGCTAGCCTAACAAACATTTGCCCGAACAGTCACCTGTTACTTAACTGTGGGAAAGTTCTTTGTAACCTTAATCTCAGCAGGCATCTCTTCTCTGTGCAATATTTGAACAGTGACCATGCAGCACTACTGGTTTATTTACCATTATCTCAAAAGCAAGGCTGAGTGTTGTATTTAGAGTTGCTGATCCCACTTCTTTAAATCTACTTTGGGATCCTGAGTACCTGCTGGATTAATGTGCTTCCGCCATCTCATTCACTGGAGTCGATGTTTCCTTTACGCCATGTGTATCCTAGAAGTATCAAGTATCACAACTGGAGTGTCTTCTAACCCAACACTGTGAGGATGATTCCAGGCTTCTGGCCATGACAGGATGGAGATGAGTGTTTTAATGACAGCTCAAGGTGACATAGTCAGGACCTCGTTAAAACACAACAGGACAAATGAGAATGTGAAGGACTGCGTTCATGAGGTTTTTGGAAACAAAACAACAAAACCTAGCTGCTATGTTAAGGCAGTTTCTGTTCCTGTTGAGTAGCAGCTCAGCACAAGGAGGTCTCCTTTGGTCTGTTGTCCAGTTCATTAAACCCAATTCTCTTGTATTTCTGGGTTTAGTAGTGCAACTAAGTCTTTAGGGTTAAGGGACTAGTTTTAAGAAACCATATCCAACTGGCACCTTAGAACATGCTGACCTTCCTCTTGCAATCTCTTCCATCACTGTTATTAAATAAATAAAATTGCAATGGGATTAAGGTAGGTTCCTCCTTAAACGAAGCAATGTGCTGCACATTTCAATTGCCTACCCCTGCAACTGAATGAGTCACTTTCCTCTCAGCAAACATGTAGCAGAAGGCACCTTTCTTCATCTCATTACTGCGTCTTCCTTGGGTAACTTAAGGCCCATGCCTTAGGATTGCATACATACATACATACAGCCTCAGAGGGGTAGAGTCCCATACAGCTGCTGGGTGTGTGGCTTGAAGAGAGCTGTTGGGGCATGGGAAATGACAACTGACGGTAGAAAAAAGGTCCGTCAGGACCAAGATGTTCACATGGCTCTCCCATGATAAGCAGGGCATCCTTTTCAAACAGCATGTAAGACAACTGTTCACAGGTATCGCTGGCATCCATGAACTCACGGCTAATTTTGCAGGTATCGAAGTTTGGGTTAATGCATATGGGCATAACAGAGTCCTGACAGCAGGGGATGCTGAGCACGTGCCTCATGTCTCTGGCCTGTTGAGAGTCACAACACAGATAAGACAGGAGAATGAGGATTTGCCATCCTGAGACTGCACTTGGTGCTGTGCTAAGTCCCTTCCCCTCAGGTGCAGAGGTGGATACAAGCAGATACTCAATAGTTGAGCATTGGCTAGAAAGGAGAGGCCAAGGTTTAGTGCCCTTCGCTGCCTGTGAGACTCCAGACTCCTTTCCCTGTAAGCATCAAGCTGTATCGGTGGTGCTTTACCAAAGTATTTCCTGGAGCAGGATCTGCAATCCAGGTTTTGTTGCTTTCAAGTAAACGGGTTTTACCACTCAGCTTTTTACCATCGTTTTCAATCCCAGAGGTTACTATGCTCCTTGCAACATGGAGCTACCTCAGTGCAAGATGATTTCATACCAGCGTGGTAGTTTCATGCTAACAAGGAAATATGGGAATGCTCAAACCTTTGTAGGTAGAAAGGGTATTTGTAGCGAGGTATTATGGATGTTCTATCCCATAGGTAAGTTGAATAATAATAAAAAAACCAAGCCACTAACCTCTTACCTGCTGCTTAGAAGAAGGTGATACCTAATTCTAGCAGAAAGCTTGTTACTGTAAATAGTGAGCAGAGACAGCAGCTCCCTGTAGGATGGTGTTTTAGCACCTAAGTTGCTGAGCAGGGCAGAGCTGAGTGTGCACCTAGCTCCATCTCCTGTGGGACAGTGTAGGTGGTGGCCTCTTTAAAGCGATGGGGAAACAAAATTAGGGCCTGTGGGTATCGTGAGCTGGGAGAACGTGTGAAAATTGCATGACAGCAGCAGGACATCTCTGAACTTAGGCAGGCGTTCCTCGCTGGTTTATGATGGTAGACTGTGTTAAAGAGAAGAGCTGTAAGGTGCCCATCCAGTGCGTAGGGAAGGTCCCTACCTAAGTATTGCAGGATTTCCAGCACCATTGTGTGTATACACCAAATAAGCTACGTTTCTTCTCGTTTATCAAGTCATGCTTACAGCAAAGCAGGCTCTGATCATCTTCAGTCAAAAGGAGATTTGGTAACCTGTTCGCCACAGGGCTGAGCAGTAAATGACCCGCAGGCAGGAACAAATACTTATAATTGTCATTAGGCCATAGCCAATGTTACTGCGTGGGGCAGAGTAAGCTGCAGAATTTCCAGCGCTTTGTAGACACGCTAATCGCCTTTGGCTTTAGTGAAGGTAGATGCCTGCGTGCTTTCTCAGGATCAATTCTGCCAATACACCGTTAAAGACCTACTGACATCGTTACAGGTAGGCTTTCAGTGAATTATTAGGCTTTCTGGGAGCCCATCCAGTTAAAATGACAGGTTTCTTACTCTGTTTGGGAGGTGTGCATGGCTTTGGGGAAATGTGTGTGACTTGCTGAAGCTTCACAACTACCTTTGGCCATTGGAGGGACAGTAGGTGCCCCAGGACTGAACATCCACAACTCTTATCCAGTGTGTAATCTGTTGTAGATGGTCAGTCTCTTGGGGAGAAATCCTTAACATTCTGTGTAACTCTCATCTCTGTAACAGCAGGGAGCTAGAGAAGACAGTAACATCAGCAATCTTACAACTGCCCCGATCTGCGAGGAGCCTGGATTCCCAGTGAGGGGTGAACAGCTACGCAGAGCTGCAGGAGAGATGGCGCCTAGGCAGGATCTGTAGTGAGGACTCAACTTCCACCACGGAGAAAGCTACATGTCTCCAAAGATGGCAATGCTGGGGCCAGAGCAACTCCAGTTTCAGAGGGAAGGATGAAGGATATCACAGCTGCCGGGACCGGAGGGTGGTATAAGTGACTCCCCTCTCTCTTGCATTCAACCCTCTTCTTCCCCCTGTGCTCACTGTGACGGCAGTTCTCAATCCCCTGCGCTGCTTTGTCTTGGAGCTGCTTATTTCCTTCTCCAGCATGAGAACGCTTTTAAGACAATCAGATTATTCTTCACAGCAGAAGCTGGACTGTGTCAAAGCGCCTAAAACATACCCTGAAGTTTATCAGTTCACTTAAAGAATATGAAAAGTTTCTTTCTATTAGTATCACATTGTCAATTTGCAAATCTCCAATTCATGTAAACATTTGGTTCAGACCAGGTGTGGTGTAAATAGTGCAGAGTCTCAAGGGTTAACTCCTTTGCCCCCTTCTTTTTTTCTAAGTGGATCAGACTTGGGTCCATCAGCAAGCTGGGCAGCTGCCCCACTCCCCATCTTGAAGCAGGAATTGTTGGAGAGGTTTCTCTTTTTCAAATTAATTTTTCTTGAAAAAGGAAAAGAGACGGTTCCCTTCTGCCCCAATGGGCTCGTCCCCCTGCTGCTCCGGCCTGAACACGGGGGAGGGTCTGGCACTCCGCTTTGCGCCGTAGCCACTGGAGAAGGAATAAGCAAGCTGGCTCCATTCCTTCGGGTGTTTGTCCATCAGCTGCTGGTCAATGACCCTGTGCATGTCATCCTGCAGCAGAGGGAGAGGAGAGGGTTGTTAGTGGCAGCGGATGCTCAAAGGGAGCTCATGCAGGGATGTGGCTGAAATGGGTGTGAGATGTGCTGTGATGCGATGGAGGAGGGATGACAAGAGTGGGGATGGGTCTCGCTCCCCGCTTGGCAGCAGGCTCAGCCTTGCTTGCTGCTGTGAGGCTTTTTAGTGAGCAAGGAAGGTAAATCGCACAATTCTGAGGGATAAATTGCTCAGGTGGTCTTCGCAGAGGAGCATTGCACCTGCTTGGGACTCTGTGACACCCCTAAACTGTGTTTCTTTGGTGTCTGCAGCTTGCAGACATCCCCTTTGGGGGGAGAAATAAATAAATAAAAAAGAACAAATGCAGCTGAAAGCAAATGCCAGAAAAAGTAAGGATGCCTGTTTTCACCAGGTCTATGTGCTTGCCGTGTGGAGCAGGTAGGCGTGACAGAGCTGCTTGCATGGCCACTGTCAGTGGGGCTTCTTCGGGGAAGGTGCTGCTGGGAGCCGAGGGGCTGGGGCCAGGCACGGGCCCACCTGACCCCATGTGGGTTTTACACCGGACTTACCAAAGAGAACCGCGCTCGTTCCTTGGACCCGCTCCTTCCTTTAGTGCCAGTAGAGCGGTGGGAGCTCTCTGACTGATAGCTTGGCGTGAACAACTGCACTGTGGTTTTTAAGATGTACCAGAAATGCTCTGGTTTAATCTGTGTTTGCAGCACAGTAAAATTGCTCTACACAAAATAATTAGTCAGTTCTGTTGCTGCTAATGACATGCTAATGTGTTCCTTGAAAACCTGGCTATCAATTCTACAAATTTTAAACCTTCAGATCCATTATTTCTGCTATAATAGCATATTTAAACTGTAGCTTAGTGAAAACGTGTGTACACATCTAGCCCCACAGGAGAAATCAACTGTTCTCCAGCAGTTTGGTCCCCAGTTAGGACTGAGGGCACTATCTGGTGAGAACAAGGATACCCTGGATGGGCTGTAGTGGTGGAAGTGCTGTTTGTTTGGCACTTTGGCCAGGGCAGCACTCGGACGGAAGGGAAGGTGCTGCCATTGCTCAGCAGGTGCCCCGGCTGCTCTGTAGCTCGATGTGGAATTAAACCAGCCAACTTGGACTGGAAACTTGAATGATGGCTAATCTCCTGTTGCAGCATTTTCTGCAGGGAAAAGGATTGATAGCCGTGGCCTGGGCCTGAATTTACTACGGGGAGTTTCCCTAGGGGAGCAGGAGGGTGCAGAGCTACGTGGACTGGGAAAGCTTTGGATCTTTTTAGAGCAGGGCTGGAAAGGGGAAGGGCAGAGGGACAGCTGAAGAGGTTAAGGTAAACATCAGCACTAAGGTGAAACAGGTTTCCAGAGGTAAAGTTGCCACGTGAAAATGTACAGCACTTGGTTTCTGAAGGCACCTGTTCTAGCAAATGATGTAGGCACCCAAGCTCCAGCATGGCAGATCTGTGTCCTTGGCTAACCACATAACAAGGGAAAAGTATGATTTTTATATATATATACACACACACAAAAAAAATTATGTATATGCATAAAAATACAGTTTGGACTATTGAGAGTGCACTGTGTTCAGGTCCGTGTCTGTTTGATATGCAAATCAGAGAGCACAGCACTTGGCTGTGGAGATCGGGGCAGATGTACGCAGCAAGGCTGGAGCAGAGCTGCGGTCCCTGCCTTGGCACTGGGCAGGGGCGCAGGAGTGTCCAGGGATGCAGAGGGAGGACGAACACCAGCAGTGTGAGACCCATCTGATAAAGCAGTCCCATAAAGCTGGAACATGGTCTTGATGTGCTCTTGGACGTTCCAAGCAGGAGTTTCTGCTGTTTGCAAAAGGGGTGAGGCTGAAGGAGATGTAAATGGCATGTATCCTTTTGGTGAGCTGGAGCTGGGCTCCCTTGCATGAGGTAAGGGTTGAAGCTCCTCGAGGAGACCTCAGTGGCTGTGGCCATGCAGACTGCAGCTCTCTGCTGGCATTGCAGCATTTTCTAACCTAAAGGTGCCTCTGTTGCTATCGCACTGAAGCCACTGAGCTCTCATGTCAGAGAAGCAGCCCTCTTCCAAGTTTGTTCTGTATTCCTTCCCTACCCCAGTAATGCTCCTCCTGCTCCTCGTCAGATGATGATGAATCTCAGTGGGGGTCAGATTAGGCCTGGGGGGCAAGGTACACATCCACTCCTGTGCTAGGCTCAGATGTGTGGAATTTTGCTTGCGGTGTATTTTATAGCCTGTATGACTATGTGCTTACAGAAAACTGTCATCTTGTTGCTGGTCCTTGGTAAAGTGCACACTACAAGTGTGCAAAAGTAAAATTTGTTCAGATTAAAGCCTCCATTTATGCCCAGCCAAAGCAGAGAATCTCACCCCATTTTATCAGAAGCATTCAGCTTTGCAAAATAGTCCCCAAAATATGTAAATCATCTGACTTGTTTTGTGCCTCTGTGGTTAAGCTTCTGCCCTGGGGATATCAGGTTCTCGGAAACTATTTTGCTACGGTGTAGGTATGCTTTAGGTCAGTATGTTGGAGATAACTTTCTGCAGTGCTAGTGGGCCTGAACCTCATCTCACAGAGCTGATGGGAGCAGGATTGGGGTTGCTGTATTGGTGCAATCGGGAAACATAGCGTGAAGTGAGAAAGCAAACGCCTGTTGTTAAAACCCTAAACTAGGGATATTCAAGCACTAAATACTGGCTGTACTAGTAAGTAGGTCTCAATTTATACCACCTGTCCAAACTGAAGCAGAACTTAGATACAGACAGCTCCTATGCAGAGCACTCAATGTCACTTTACTAGATAACGAGGCTGAGAAGTAAGATCAAGTCTGTATTTCAAAAAGTTTTCTAGATACGAGATATGCCAAATGGAGATGATTTAGTGATGTGTGCGCCTCAGCCTGGCTTTCCCTGTGGTGACCTGGGGGGTAAAGCCTCACCATGGGGTGTAGGATGCTGGTCCTTGTGACCTGGCCTGGTGCTGGGGTGGGAGTGCGTGTGTGCAGAATATTGGTGTGTTATGGAGATCCCCCACTGGCCTCTCTTGCCAGATGACAGTGAGGAAAGAGATGGATGCAGGTGACGGTGGCAGCGAATGGAGCAGGTGAGGGGATGGTGGATGCTTGGCGAGGGTGTGGGGAGCTCACCTCAAAGGCAGGAGGGGTGTACGACTAAAGCTGTTGGTACAGGAACTGAGAAAGGCCACTAGATCAGAAACCAAAGGAGCCAGATAGTAAAAAGCCCTGAGGAAGCAAACTGTAAGCAGGAGAAAGAAAAGAAAAGGAAAAAAAAAAAGAGAAACGAAAACACAGTGGAGTTGAAACAGGAATGAGGTTGTACAGGAGAGGTTTCTATCGGTCAGGCCGGTTGTTAGTAGAGTTGGGGTCTTGCATGGTCTGCAACAAATTAGTATAACTGGCCCAGACCTTTTCTCTTGTATCTGCTTGTTTTCTACTAAAGTAGCCCTCCCGCAGTGCTAGTTTCTGGGAGGAGACAGCTTTGTCTGCTTTTGAGGGCTCTCTGCCTTTACATGGGTTTTTCCCCACTGACCCCAAGTTGAGTATCTTCAGGGCACCTGCTGAATTGCCATGGATTTGGGTTTTTTTTACCTGGGTGGAGAGCTGGGATTTTAGCTTCTCCATCTTGCCAGATCTTCTGAGCTGATGAAAACAGTGCAGCTATACAGCAAAACAATTGTCACAACCTCCCCGGCTCCCGCTTTTCTGCTCCATTATGGAAATGCAAGGATGTGCTGTGCCCATGGGTCCCCAAGGCTGTGCCTGCCCAGGGACATCTGCATGGACACCTTCCCTCCCCAATCCACAGCAGGTTACTCTGCAAAGTGTATGTTACCCATGCTGCATGCAGCCACGAGATACAGTTTGTTTCTCCATTTTAAATGGGTATTCCTGTATGCTTAATTAACAGCTCACAGCTGAAAGGCTTTGAGCAGGGGAGAGCTGTGTTTCAACCCCCTGAGCACCACTGCATCACTGGCTCCTGCAGAGCCAAAAGCAAACACTCCTGTGTGTGGGCACTTGGGCTGAGAATGCAGCAAACCCACAGGGAGGAGGGAAAAATCACCCAAAGGTGCCTCCTGGGCTGTGTGCCACCCAGACCCTGCCCTGTGGTGACCGGGGGCTGCTCACCTGCCAGGCCTCCAGCTGCTGCGAGAGGTTCACCTTCTGCTGGATGGCGTCCAGCAGCTGGCTGTTGAGGGACATCATGTCGATCTTGCACTTGGCTAGCTCCACCTCCACTGCGTTCTTCCTGGGGGTGAGAGCGAGAAATTGGGGCATGTGACTTTTTCTTTTTTTATTTTAAAGGAAGTGTTAAATGCATCCTTGAGAAGTCAACAATTTCTTTCATTGGCAAGTCCCCAAATCCTAAGCTGTTCATCTCTGTTGTATTCTGGACAATCTATTCATCTGAAGAGTGGGACAGAACTGTAGACATCATTACTATAAAAACAGCAGATTTATGGTAAGCACACTATGAAGGATACAAAAAGATATTCAGATGCACTGCTGTGTAAGATAATATAGTATGCCTGGATAATGTGCAGGATCTGCCATTAAAAATGGAGATCTAAACCGAGGTAGAATCCACATATAAATATTTTTTCCATTTCTTCTGTTTACTAATGCATAGAAAAGGAATGGTATGTGCTAAAAACCAAATGATTTGTGTCTGATCACCTGATCAGTAAGTTGCAATATAAACCAAACAAAAAAAATCTCAAGGAGTACAACTCTGTTTTCTGTTTGGACTTGGACTGAAGGAAGGCAGAAATGAAGGAAGAAAGTTTATCACAGCATATGCTTTTTAGGAATGACAAGCTGTTAAAATTGTTTGAATTAAATGTTATGCTTTAAGGAAAGCTCCTAATTTCAATGGGGTTGTGCTGGCCCTTGGGAAAACCACTGCTGCATTTCTTTCTGGGCATTTGGTGGCCACCAGGCATATTATGCCATGGCCAAGGTTGCCTAAAAGGCCCCGAGTGCTCAGTGGCTGAGCTGTTCCAGCTGCTACTGGCTAGTAGAAAGGAATTGTCCTCTAGGAAGGAGCAATCTCCTAAGCTGCCCAAGCTGGGAAATGCCGCTCACAGTGCTGGAAGCACACAGGTGAGCACAAAACTTAAATTTTCAATTAACTGCTGTGTGATGGGAAACTGTAACATGACTTGCTGGGAAACATCTTTCCTTGCAAACATTTTCGGGAGAAATAATTGCATCTTATTAACTGCAGCTAATTCATCACCTCCTAATAGCTCCCTTGTGCTCCCCTGCAGAAGAGCAATTTGGGAATTTGTGTTTATATTCCAGGTAGTGGTTGCTTAACACCTCCTATTACAGGATCCTATTTTCTTATTGCTTCCCGTGTTGCTAAACTTCAGCTTCAAGCTAAAAATTTTCCATGCCAGATGTCTGCCTCAG
Organism: Balearica regulorum gibbericeps; assembly: GCF_011004875.1. Taxonomy (NCBI): domain Eukaryota; kingdom Metazoa; phylum Chordata; class Aves; order Gruiformes; family Gruidae; genus Balearica; species Balearica regulorum. The sequence goes on from NC_046200.1 coordinate 12,596,776, forward strand.
GCAGTGATTTTATTTCTGTTCAGAGTTAGGGGGTTTTTTTGGGAGGACTTCAACAAAAGTGGCTTAACCCTTGAGGTGCAACGTGGGAAGCATATCATGAGCCTCCCAGGAGGCTCACTGCCTGGGAGCAGCCTGTTCGGTCTGTGGAGGGATGCTTTCATTTCTAGCAACAAGATGCTCTTGTCTGCTTTCACTTGTAACCACTTTCTGCTCGTTAATCAGCCGCCACTCACCCATGCACACTTGTCACGTCCCCCTTTCTCTGGGCTCCTGCTGCTGCAGGACAGTCAGCCGTAAATATTAGTGCTTTGTCCCAGCAGGGTCATTAACCGCTGTGGAGAAGCTGTACCCTTCCACTCCTGGCTGTGGGTCTGAGGACCTTAAATAGCCTTTTGTTGTGAAGCTCCCCATTGCTGCTCGGATATTACCAAGGGATTTATCGCGGCAGCAGCGTGTTGCCATAGCCACAGCAGAACCAGCAACCCACACGCACTGGAAATGTCAGAACCACCTCTCTTGCACCCGGCAGTGCAGCTGGGATGCTCCTGATTTCTGCCAACAGATGGAGGTGTTACAGAGGACAGCGATGGGAATTTGGTAGCTGGCTACCCGGGCAAGAGCAGCACGGATGATTGGGTCACTTAAAAAAGATGAAGGGACTGTGCATGCTGATTTAGCTCCCCACATCCTCAGAGGTGCAATGCTCTTCTCTCTTGCTGAGGGCTTCAGTATTAAGCATTTCCATAAGGAGGTGGACTTGTGGTGTTCTGGCCCATCTGCTTATTGAAGAGATTATCAGATGTATCCTTTCTTCCTAGAGCATGGGGGGTGTGAATGTTTCTGCCCCTCTCCTTGGGGCAAAGAGTGCTTGGGGCAGGGGTAGCAAAACTGCACAGGTCTGCAAGGAGGATGGGGAAAATAGTCAAAACAGTGGGAGAATCCTGACAGGAGAAATAGAGAATTACAGAACTGGAGATGCAAAAAAGACTCTGGAACAGGAAAGGAAAGTGAGTGACCAGAGAAATGATTCAGGGAAGAAGCCCAGGCAGGGCTGTAATGGGGATGGGCAGGAAAGCAGGATTCTGTGTGTGGAAGAGCCAAAGAAGGAAAATATGACAGATAAGGTAGACCTAGTGTTTCCATTTGGTTTCCTGAAATCCTCTCCTCATTGCTGTGACTCAGACCAGCACTAGGGATGGCAAAAACATGGTTCATAGCATCCTCCTAAATGCTCCAATCCTGCCATGGGGCATCTCTGGAAATCAGCATCTCCTGCCCTGCTCTGAAGCTCCTGGCAGCATCTCCCAATGCCAGCAAAGCCAAGATTCACTCCATAGCTTTGTAACAGCTACTGAAATTCATGAAGGGTGGGAAAAACCCACCCTGGAGGCATCTCCTGCTAAGGCACTCCATAACTGCTAACCCAGCCTGGCTTTGGCTGTTCATACCACTTACTTGGCAATGGCCTCATCTCGGTCCCTGATGGCCTGCAGGAGCCGTTCACTTATCTCCTTGTCTTCGGCAGCTCCTCGCAGCCGGTCCCGTTCCTCCTTCAGTGTCGTCATTTCCACGCTCAGCAGTGTGACCTGTGGGCAGAGAGAAGGCATGAAACCCAGGGTTGCTCAGACAAATTTGGGGTGAAAAAAAGCCACATGGTCCAACCTGGAGGCTGACCTACTCTGCTTGTAGGAGAAGCTGTGTCTGCTGGGAGGGGGCTGTTAGTGCTGGTGCAACCCCCCCCCTGAAATGTGCCAGTTCACCTTGGGATGCTGACAGTGCTGGTTTGAGCAAAATGAGTCACCAGGACAGCCTCAGTAACGTGCAGCAGTGGCACTGAAAGCTGTGTGGGGCAGGATCCACCTGCAATTTTGCTGTCCCAATGGCTTTAAACCAACTATGGCATTAGTGCTGAAATATTGCTCCTCTCCAAGTGGTTTGTCTTGTGCATGCATTCTCTGAATCTTCCTGTTGTATGCTGATCTTTTCAGGGTTAAATTATTGCAAACATCATTTAGCGGCAAGTAAGATTTTTTTAGGGGAGCGTCTCTTTAAGTAGTATGAAGCTGAAGACAAAGGATGTGAAAATTCCCTTTCACGCTATGGAAGGTGTTACTGGCATATCTTACAATTTTAATTAGACTTTAAAAAATGTGCAGAGTCTTAAATAGTCTGAGAAATGATATATCATTTTGGTCCTGTGCAGAGTGAGTTAATAGGGTGTGAAATCATGCAAGGATTGCATTAGCACAGCTTTGCAATATTTCATACACGTTTAATTTCTTTGTCTAGGGCACACACATGCTCTGTTATGCTATTCCACCACCTGGAAACCCTTCCAGTGTTTGACCCACCTCCTTTCTCTAAATGCAGCTCAGTAGTGCTTGAATCCTCAAAGAAATCTTTAAATAGAGGGCAGACAGTCAAAAAGGGCTCATCACATCAACGGCGTGGGAGGATCTGCTGTTAGCACGGCATGGCTGGGTTGGGGGAGAGGAGGGTGCGAACGCGCCCTGTCTGTGTGCAGGGGCTCCCTGCTGTGTGCTGGGGCTGCCAGGGAATCGGGGAGCTCTGCCTGAGCCATGCCCTCCCACAGCCCAGCACGGGATGCACCTCAGAGCAATGACGTGAGAGTAGGGGTGGGAGCTATGTGAAAGGTGTGGAGTGCTTCTGCTGAAGTCCCAGAGGACAGTGGATCAAGAGGCTCAAAAAACTGCATTTGGCGATAGTTTTGGGGTTTTAACTGTTTTTGTCTGCGTTTCAGGTAAGAATGCGATGCCACAGTAGGAGGAAATGGACCAGGCAGAAGGTGTGAAACCGCTTTCCAGTGTAGACAATGTCCAGGGCGATTCCTGTCTCCACCAGCTCACCTTGCTCTCAGGCAGGAGCAATGAATATGTGTGGTGCTACGAGGTCCCAAAAATTGTTTAGGAAGAGTTCCCCTTTCTTTGTATCAATGTCAGTGACAGCATAGAGGGATGTGGAGGTGGCAAAGCACTGCTGCCCGGGGTGGACCAGACTTGCATGTGCATTGATTTTCTTTAGTGCTGAACTGAAGACAATGTTGCATCTTCTATGGGAGATGAGAATAATTATTAACCTTGAGCAAGTGTGAGGCTGGTTTATGGGGAAAAGCTGTGGGAGATGTGTACTTGCTGTGTGAGGCTGGAGTGCTTTTCCAAGAGCTACGTCTGCTGCATTTGTAGTAATGCCCCATCTTTCTCCATATAAGACAGAAGTGTGAGAAGAAACTAGAACTGCAGTCTTCCCTTTGCTCGCTAACTATTCAGAGCTTTGGTAGTCAGGGATGCCTAAAAGCAGAGATGGGGTTCCAAACTTGCAATCCAGGGTGAGTCCTCTGGTCCTTCCTGGCTTGGGAGTTTGGGGAAACAAGCCACAGCAAAGAACAACCAACTGCTGCTCCCTCCTGGCATCCTGTCAAGGCCTCTTGTGCCCAGGAGCAGTTGTAAGGAGGTGCTGCATCCAGACAAGCAGGCTGGTGTATGGATGATCACTTAAAATCTGTGAAGAAGCCTCTAATGGTCTCTGTCAGCACGGCCAGAGGAGTGTCTGGGCTCATGTCTCACTGAGGGCAGAAGTTTGGACTCTTGAAGGTGTCTCTTGTGGTGGCCACATTGCTGAGAGGAGCAATCCTTGGGGAAGGACAGGTGCCAGGGGTGCTCCCTCGCTGCGGTCTGCCTCTGATCAGCTACTTTGTCAGCAAGTTCATTTCCCACCCTCGTACACATACAGCTATCACTGCCAGGGGTATTTAATGATGCTGTCTTTTTTTTTTTTTCTTCAGGTCCATGGTGGGAGCTCCCATAGCCCTACGCAAGGCTGTCAGACCCCAGGTTGTGCTGAGTTTCTGAACAAGGATGTGTTTCTCCAAAGGGCTATGGTGAAAGTGCAATACAGCACTGCTGGCAAGACCAGCCAAGGGTGTTAATCCCATTCCCTGCTTCAATGCAGTTGGTGCTGCACAAGCAGCTGTGCTAAAGGCTGCTTCTGCTGTAGCCTCCAAATCCCCTCCAGTGTTTGGAGACTTGTCCCATAGAGACAGGGATTGCAGAGCATCCCCTTGAGCACCTGTCTCCATTTGCTGCTTTTGGCATAGTACCTCAGACACAGACAATGCTACGTTCAGCGTGGATGCAGTGTGATTCTGTGCTTTGGATGTGGTGTTGGTTTTGGGGTTGGATCATTCATTGCTGTTGAGATTGTCTTAGCCAGTCCTGGGGTGCTGCCTGGTGCCAGGTTGGCTGTGATAAGATTTTCTAGGTTTGCATTTATGAGGGTTTTGTGATGCTGCTGTGGAAGGGGACAAACCTTGTGCCATGCACAGCAGAGCAGCACCTGATGTTTTGTCCATCCAGTGGTTGCACATACCCTTTACGAGGGCTTAGTGCAAGCAAGATGGGGCAGAGTGGATACCTATGGGTTTCCAGTACCTCGTATCAAGCAGCCTTGTACTTTGGGGTCTTCTGCTGAGAAGAATTAAAGCAAGACATACATGTGGGCTGAAAACCATATTGGGGGAAAGGTTTAAAGGAAGTTTGGCTGCTTGAGATGATGTCTGGCAACTTCTCAAAAACTCAGACCCTAAATGCATGAAGCCTCCGCACTGGGTTTAACAAGGTCTCCCTCATCCAACCGTAGCTGGGTGTGGTGCAAATCCTCCTGGGTTATTTATCATGTTGATCTCTTCTGCGGAAGGCATGTTTTGGAGGACGAACACCGGTGTTACAAGACCACATGTAAAGTGTGGGAATTGCTAACCTGGCTGTGCAGTCGCTGCAGCTCCTCCAAACTCTGCCTCAGTTTCCCCCGTTCTCCCTCCATTAATTCCCTCAGGGCTCGTGAATCCTCACTTGTTCGCCTGATCTGTTCCTCTAAGGTGTCATCGTCGCTTCGTCGAGAGCTCTGAGAGTGGAAGAAAAATCTCTTGCTCAGATTTCACTTTTAAAAGGTAATTGCATTAATTTTATACTGGTTTGGGATGGGGGTACTCAAGAAAGAAGAACAAAGTGTGAATGTGAATTTGGCAGAGTTTCGGTTTTGTTCCTGTCTACCTCCACAGTGGAAACATGCTTAGCCAAGGGTAGTGCTTCTACACATGATAACAAGAGCATGCAGACATGTTCTCACCTTAGCATAAACCATATTTACAGAGATCTAGTGACCACTTGGTAAAACATGGTTATAGTTTCTGTGTTTGTAGTCCTTTTACAGAAATGTCTATTTTTTTATTTAACAAATATGACTTCATCTCTGTGCTCAACCTTCTTACTAGCTGCTACAGGTACTGAAACGAGGAAGGTGAGTATTCCCGTGTGGGTCTGTAGTTGCAGGGTCTGCATCATCTTCCTCACCATGGCGTCTCAAATAAATAAGTCATACTGGCAATGCAACCAGCTCATGGGTGATGGAAATAGGCCTGATTTCAGCCATTGCAAAAAATGTGTTTTCTTGTAATTCTGCACTCCTGTGAACGCTGAGTGGTCCTCCACACCGTCCCCTGCTCCGCAGCAGCCCTGGGACCATACCCCACAGACACCATCTTGTGTCAGCAAAACCCTCCACCTGTCAATGGACTCGAGTCTGGCAGCTCTTGCCAAGACGTTCGTACCGAGTGACAATTGGCAGGGACAGAATCTACCCACATAGGGGTTATGATGTTTTTGTGATACTATTGCTAATAAAGCAAGGTTAGGAAAATCCTAAGAGAGAGAACTGAACTGTGATGTATAATGACTCTCAGACCAATGATGGTTGCTTGAGCTTGAAACTTATGGTCGTCTGACCACTGCAGGCTGAAACCCCACGTACTGGCTTGGATCTTGGCTGACCATTTGAAACACATGGAGCAAGCTGTGCATTGCGACAGCCCATCTCTGTGAGCCAAAGAGGTTTTCTCACAGACCAAGGACTTCAGGATCCAGCGGAAACCTGCAGCAAGCTCTGTCACCTGGGCAAGGGGATATCCACAAGCCAAGGCTTCTCCATGCCACCAACTTACCGTGGAGTCTGCCCCATCCAGCACATTTTGTATCAGTCTTTTCAGCTCACTGAGAGCTGCCCGTAGGCTGCCGGCTGGGACATCTTTGGCTGATGAGGTTTCTGAAGACTCATCCATGGAGGAGTCCGTAGAGACTGCTGAGTCTGCACTGTCGTTTCCTCTGAGATGGGAGCAGAGATATCGCACTTGGCAATATGCTTCCCAGAGCTGTAGCCTCAGCTGGAACAAGAGAGACTGACATTAGTCTGGGACATCAAGGCCATGGAGATTCTCCTTCCAGGTGAAGTGAGGCATGTGATTGCCAAACCTCACAAATATTTGTCTAGCTTGCTCTGTTGGTTTTGAAATGGATGCAGAGGTTTACTTTTATATGGTCAAAAGAGTGTTGATACCAGAGTTGAGACCACAACCCCAATTTTCTAGCTCTTGGTTCTGCTCCAAATTCAGATCAAATGCACTAAATTCCCTCTCCCTCTGGGGCTTGTCACAGAGGTCCAGGGGCTGGAGGGCAAATACCTGTTCTCGTTCTTGTTCCAGTTCCTCTGCCTCCATGCTCTGCTCTATCTCAGATAGCAGGGACGTGCTGGTTGTGTTCAAATTTTGGAGACTTCTCTCCTCACTGAGCTCTTCTACCTTCCCCTGCAGTTGCCGGTAGGACAGCCGCACCTCCTGGAGCTCCAGCTGGCTTTGGTGCAGCTTGCAAAGAAAATCAAGGAATTTGTCAAGGAAGCCAGAAAAAAAAATATTAGTGGAGGTGATATGAACTGGATGAATCTCCTGGTTTGTGAAGGAACTGAGAGGGAGGAATGGGTGTCATGAAAGAGGATTTCCAGCCAGCAGGAAAGTACTCTTGGCTGGTATTGCTATTTATTGGAGCTTAATAATCTCTAAATGTCATTAGACACTGTTTAGACTCCAGAATATCCTGAAAGATAAAAATAGCAGGTTAATCAGCACTAAAATGAGGAATATTGTGAAGAAGTTGGAACTCAGGTAAAAACATTTGCTGAAAACAACACAGCAGGAAGTGAATCCAAAAAGAAAAGTAATAAAGACATATTTTTAAAAGATCTACACACATATATAAAAGGGGGGGGGGGGGCAGGGAGATTCAGGGCTGTCTTGGAGAGCTGGGGATCCAGTGGTTGTCAATCCACAGAAGAGAAATGGAAAAATCTTGCTCTCTACTAAGATGCCTGAAGCCACAGAGGTGCCAGCTTGTTCTTCGGGGAGTGACATTTGGTGACATACAGCTGTGAACACCATGGGGCTTGTCGAGAAACCATCTGAGTAGTGAGGGCTATGAGGCCAGTTACTGCCCTCTGGGACAACTGGATCTAAAGAAGCCCCTTCTGAAGCCAATTCTACTATTAAAAAATTAGGTAAAATGAACTGTAACCAGAGTTCTCTCCTTCTTTTTACATTTACCTCATTTCCTTAGCACCCTGTCCCACTCCCTTGCTCAGATCTCCCTCCCAAGTTGTTCTTTGCTGTCAAGATGCCCCATTGCAGCTTCTGTTATCTGTCCCTATGGAGAACACCCAGGACCTTGCTTGCTGCCATGCTTACAGAGCCATTTTATTCTTCCAGTTGTTTTGTATCCCAGTTCCTGATTATCTTCCCAGTCAATTTTACCCCAAAGCATGTCTTTTACTCCATTTCCCCCCTCTTCCCTGCCTTCTCACCTGCAGGTCCTTGTCATGGCTTTGTCTCTCCAGGATGAGGACTCGGTCCTGCAACTCCTCCACAGTTCCCTGGAGCAGGTCGTTCTCCTCCATCATGGCACTAAGGCGATGTTCCAGCTCTCGCTTTCTGTCCGTCAGCATTTTGATCTGCGGAGGAAAGAGAGGCAGCGTCAGACCCTGCACTTTCCAGGGAGCAGAGAGGAGGGAAATCACACTCCCAAGAGAGAAATGAAACAGCAAAAAGCAAAAGTATGCACATATTATGTACCTGTATGAAAGAAACTCTGTCTCTGTGTGTGGTTTAAAGCTTAGGGAGGCTCTCAAAGGAAATTCCTCCTTCCCTAGTCTGCAGGGGCAGCTCCAAAGGGGCTGGGTGTGCATTGGCAGGAGGCCAGGGAGCAGGCAGAACTGTCCAAACAGATTAAGCGGAGACCAGCCCTGCCCACCCCTTGTACTTTAAAATCTGCCAAAACTGAGCAAAACTAGTCATTCTTCCTGGCTGGTCCCTGACTGAGCATGGTGGCATTTTCTCCTGTATGGCTGGTGGAGACCACAGGGTGAGCCTGTGGGATCCTGCTTCCCTCAGGGCTGTGCCACAGCACTCCCCGTACGCTTTTCTTAATTGCTGCATGTTCGCCAGGGCCTCACCAGGGATTTTTCTGTCTTTTCACTTGTGAAGACTCCTTTCTATGCCATACTTATTTTTAGTCTCCCAGTGATCAGTCGCGTTTAAAATTGGTTCATTTCTTTTAATTGACAAAGGCAGGGATTTCAGGTGAAGAGGGACAATGTGCCAAGCAAAACCTCTGTGATTCAGTTAGCTGGGAACAGTGCACAGGATGAATCAGCACTAGCCAAGGTCACTTCTCGTTTAACCAAAAAAAAAAAAAAAAAAGGAGCCTTTTCCCAGATCAGTACATATAGGACCTCTGGGAAGTGGGTATGCTGTTTAGCAGTCCAGTATAACCCTAAATATTCCCTATGGCCTCCTTTCAATTCACAGACCATAGACAAATTCAACAACTTGCCACTGCTTTCTTGGCCTCTTTGGGACCTTGTCTCTTTGCTGCTTTCCAGATTGCTGGAAGGATTGGCTGCGTGAAGGAATATTAGCAGCGTGTGAACTTGCTATTTCTGTAGGGTAAAGGCTGCTGTAGGTATTAGAAAGCTGCTCTTAGGTGACTAATGGTTTCTGAGATGTCTCTTCCCACCACCATCATGATTTGCGTGGGTTGGAGAAAAGGGATGCGAGAAAAAATAAGCGGTATAATACAGAGATTGTATCAAGAGTTCTTCTTTGGTATCCAAACTAGTAACGAACACCCTGTGAATGACAGTGTAACAGAAAAAACATTGCTTTGCTGTAGGCCCTGGACCATGGGAAGGGCACAGGGGGAAAGGGATTTGGAAAGCAAGAGACAGGAAGGAGGCGAGAAGGCAAGGTGAGGCATGCACAGTGGCAGGCATGCATGGTGGCAGCAATGCATGCGCGGGCAAACCCTTTCCGAGCCTCCATACTTACTTCAAGGACCTGCTGCTCCACACCAAGGGGAGGGGAAGAAAAGGCGAGGGACCAGCAGGGAGCAGGTAGGAGCAGGAGAAAAGAAGAAATTGAGACATTTTAGGAAAAGCTCTTCCAGACAGCTTATAAATTCAAAAAAGCGATAGGGTAGTAGAACTGGACATCATCTACCCCTCTGGTTCCTGCCTGTGTTGTCTCCAGTGACCCCCATCAGGGAAGGGAAGAGAAAGGAGTGTAATATCATTCATGCTAATGTACCAGATTTACAACAAGCAGGGACTCCTTGCTTTCTCATGTGCATGGCTCAGAGGCGGGAGAGGATTGCTGCTTTCTTTGCAAGCATGAGAAACTGAAAAAAAACCCTTGCAGCCCTTCCCACCATGCCCCAGAGTTTAATCTGTACTGGGCAGCAGCCCCTCAAGAGCACAGCCATGGTTTAGCTCCTGGAAGTTCCTTCTCATCTGTTCATTTTGCAGCTGTGCTTGTGGCCAAGGCAGTGGTGAAAGCTGACCTTGCCACCCCAGCCAGCTCTGGGTTGCAGCAAAAATCCTCACTTGGGGGAGTGCTCAGCCCCACACTTACCATCTTTCTCTTTGTTTGCTCCAAGCAGCAGATTTTGTTTACTCATTTCAGAAGGGATCATTATAGAAATTAAAACAGTCCTGGCCACCTTTTGCAGGAGCAAGGTTGAGCATGGGTGACTCACCTCGGCCTGGAGGCTCTCAAGCCGCACGATGTGTTGGCTGCTGGAGGAATTTTTCTCCCGAAAGTCCTCCCGGAGGGTGTGGACCTGCAGGGAGAGCTGCCGCTCCACCTCCGACGCCTGCAAGGAGACACCAGCTGGTGTTACCCCAGGGGGTCGTCCCATAGACAGAAAGCAGTTGTATCCTTCTGCACATGGGAAGATCTGCCCCAGCGTGATTTCTGCACAAGCCCTAGTTTTGGCAGAAACTCTGAAGCCTGCAGTTTGGATGAGGAAAAAGCAAATCCTGGATGGACATTGAGGAAAGCAGCCATTTAGACCATGTTGATTTTCCCTTGGGGCAGCCAAAGGGACATAGCCCATAACTTTCTTCCATTGCAAAATAGCATGACAACTCCCGTGCCCTACAGAGAATTTAGTTTTCCTCAAAAATAGTAGCCTGACTGGGGTAGAGGAGGAAACCAAGCCAATCGCAAAGGCTGAGGGGAGGCAATCTCCACAGACCCCAAGAAACACTGCTATTAAATTTACACTTTCTAAACCTCTGTACATCTTTGGCACAGCTCTAAAATAACATGTGCTCTTTGCCTCTGATTTCTGGCTCCTGTCAGGGCCAGACGGAGAAGCATCCGCTCCACATGACTGTCGGTGCAGGATCGCTGGGCTTGGCCCTCTTTCCCATTTCGAAGGAGGGATGCCCCATTTACGCGGGGTGGTTTGAGGCCAGTGGTAAGGCCATTCCTACCTGCAGGATCCAGGCTGCAGACAGCCTGTATAAATGGCAGCTTAGAGATATTAACTACTCTCCAAACAGCTTTATGGCTGATTTTTACATGGTGAACACACTTGTTTAGGCTTGTAAGAGAACATAAGGTTTATATGACAAATCCCTAATGAGACAGCACAAATGGATGGTTTTCTATTTAATTAGCCTCCATCAGGTTCCATTACACTTAGGCACAGACCTCCCCCTCCGGCAGATTAGCTGGAAGTGAACTGATCCCCCTCAAGAGGTGGCATTGGCGTCCTGCTCAGGGCACAGGCAGAGCTGTATGTCCAATGGCAAATGCCATCAGTGGCCACAATGTCTTAGACAGGGACATGAGCTGGGAGGGAGGGGTGGGGGCAAGAGGGGAAACCCCACACTGGGGTCAGCAGCTGTGGGCAGGTCTGTGAGTGTATTCTTATGTCTGGCAAATGCAGGACAGGATTTGACCCAGGGTGCTCTGGCTGGCAGGGAGCCCAAGGCAGCAGCTCCACCAAAGGGTGCAATGACTTTTCTCTAGCAGCTTGTGACCTGAGGAATGAGGCCACAGACCCAGCCCGAGCTGCCCACAAAAGCAACACTACCCCCTTTTAAAAATGGTCCCTTATTTTGCACAGTCTGCAGCAAAATAATCCAAATCAGAGGTAAAAGGCTGTTCCAGCTCCATCAAGTGGAGGAAACTATAGCTGCCCCAACATTGCTTGCTTGCAGGGGCAGCAGAAAACAAAAGCGTGGCCACTGAAATCAGCCAGGCTCTGACCACTGGCTTCTGGAATGAGAAATGGTTTCCAACAATAAGAAATAATCTTGTCTAGCTATTGGTTTTTAGTTCCCTTCTTATCCTGGGTTAGCATAACTGGTCTTTTCTCCTTCTTTGAAGCCTCACATGAGAGGCCTTTGCATATCACCCTCACCTCATTTATTTAATAAAGCTTCCTTGCACAGGCAGAGTACACAAAATATAATGATAGCATAGCACTATAGGAAAGGGTTGGTTATTTTTCTTCCCTTAAGCAGCTATAGATTTCAAAGCATCCTGAGCAGCTATTAATTGGTGACACTAAAGAAGATAGATGGATTGTGCTTTTTTTGAATGATTCACTTGCTTTTGTTAAGACTGCTGAAACATCTTCATGCTGAAATATTCCACAGGAGCTATCAAGGATGAAAAAGCACCAGATGAAAAGCACCGAAGGATTTTGCTTGCAAGATGCTGACCACACTCCCAAGGAGCACAAGTGGTACCAGATGAGACGACACACCAGTATTTAATAGTTAACTGTATAACATAATTTATATGCTAGAACAATTCTATGTACAGACAGTGCAAATGTACAATATAGCAGTAAGAAACAAGGGAGTGTTAATGGCATTGTAAAAATCCCTGGTAAGACAATATATAGCTGCTGCTGCTAGTTCTGGTCCCCATGCTCAGACTGGGGCAGGTGAAGGAATGGGCTGCGAGGGTGATCCAGATCGTGGAAAGTCTGTTATATGAAAGGACACTAAAAAAAGGATAGCTTGTTTTATCTCATGCAATGAATGCTGAGAGAGGACTCCCTATAAATACATCACGGATAAGCACACAGAAGGGAGAAGTGCTATTTAGGGAGAAGCACAATTTTGGCAGAAAAAATGATGTGAATAAACTGGATAAGAGTATATTGAGGCTGGGAATAGGAAGATTTCTACATTTCCAAGGAGCTGCAGTAGGATTCCTCCTCCTGCACCATTACAGTAGGAGAAATGGCGGCAAAAATTAATTTTGTGACGGAGCTGGATCACTTTATCATGCAGTTTCTTTCAGAAGGCTGCCTATGACAGAAGGGAAATGAATTGACCTCAAAGGTCCTTTCTGGTACTAGACTGCTTGCAGGACTGTAAGGTTTGTATTCACCAGCTTTAAATAATCGTCTAGAATTTATCTACTTGCTGCTCAGCTTACATGCTCACACATCTTATTCCTGCAGTTACAGCCCACATGGAGGGAAGAAAGGACTCACCTATTGTTAGCATTTAGGGCCCTAATGCAAACAGGATGTTACGGTGTCACCTCAGTGTACACCATTCACATCCTATCTTATGCAGCAGGGAAAAGTAAAAATAATAGTATCTTTAGACTCATACTGTGCAGAATACTCTCTCTGACCAGACTTTTAACAGAAGTAAACAGAAATGACTGTATCACGTTTCCCTCCAGAGGTGAACGAGGAAAAGTCATCGTCCAGTTCTTCTAGACAGAGAAATGGCTCATACCTTTAGTCTCACCTTTGCAAAGATTTGATTTTTCATAGACGTGAGACAAAGCCTTCTGAGCTGTGCTCTGGTCATGGAAACCCCCTTTTCATGCTACATTTGTTTCAGTGGTTATTAATACTGCTGCTAAACTACCCTTTCTAATTGATCATAAAGTCTAGATTTTAACATAAATTTGCATTATTTTATGGAAAGCCGCCTTGACAGTGTACAGTATTTGTCAGTCTTTATGGTGTATTTTCATATGGTGTCTGCTTAGGTTCTCCACACTGCTGTACATGTGTGCACATGTACATGTGTGTTTTAAACCATGAGCTTACTAGTGATTACTTGTAACATGCTCTTTTACTTAGTGTCATCAGAAGATGTAACCTTCTATCTACATTTTCCCTTTATTGCTCAAATAAGCTATGTCTTTTGTTGAATTGAAGTTTCTTCTGCCTCAGCCAGACTGGCTGTACTCTCATTATGCAAACTGTAGTGCTTTCTCTTCCCCGTCAGTGTTTTCCTAAACATTAAAAGCTAAAACCTTTTGTGGTTATGTCAATCATTTAGCGATGCACTGATTTTGCTAGAGAGAAGTAATACTCTTTCCAGAAAGGCAGACATGTATCGCCCAACATCATAGCTTTGCTCTGTAGTTAAGAAAGAATTAATTTCCTGGGTATAGGCAAATTAGTCAACACAGCCACCAGGCAGTTTGAAACATATCTGCAAAAGTGTAGACATCAATTCACAATTAGATATATTCAATCAACTATGAGATTTGTTTTCTGGACTTCAGGCAAGGTTTAGATGAGATTTGGGCAGTGCAAAAAGAAAGGAAGAGCAGGAGGACATTTTGGCCTCTGCTCTAATTAAGGGCTTTTTTTTCATTGCAAACCTGATTAAGTTTCTCTCGTGATTAATTCTGAAGTGCTAAAATACACAAAACTGTGTAGATATTTGGCAGAAAAATATGGCTTTCCAGCTACAATAACTCTCTGAGGTTTAACATCTGGGATATATGAGCAATATATAAATTAATGTAAACAAATGGGAGCACTGATGCTCCTGTGAAGAGGGGATCTTTGAAAAGTTTGGGATGGACTGTGAGAAATGAATGGCCTGTAGATTAGTCTCACTCAAAGAAAACCCTCTTTTGGGGGAAGATTTACTAAATAAAACAAACTGCATATAAAATATCCAGCTATAAGCCATGTCATAAAGAAAAGGAGAATGGAAAAAGTTTAATAGGCTGTAGCTGGGGGAAGAAATGAATGTTTCCGTATGATTTACTTCTACTAATAAGAAGATTCAAATTTAACAAAAGATACTGAAGATTTACTTGCCTAAAATAGCTAAGAAAGAGAAGTCCTAATTAGTGCTAAATTTGTAACATTCAGGAGAGCGTGTTACCCCTTTTATTAATTTGCTAATAGCTGAGTTCAAGGGACTCCCCATTCCCACTGTGGTACCATTAACACTTCAAACCACTAATTGCTGCCTCCCCTGGCTTCAGGTTCCTGGATTCCCAGCTCTTCTCTGGGAGGAAAATATATTTGGCTACTGAAATGCAACCAAAGGAGGAAACAACAAACATCTTACTTTAGAATAATAATTTAAATTAATTAAATTAATTTTAAAAATACATTAATCTGGCTGCTGAGGGAAGCCTGAGAGGATTGGGATTGCTGCCCTGTCACCGCAGTCAGCACCCTGGCACCCCAATGCCCACCGGTAGTGGTGGGAAGCCTGGTTTCCTGGGCTAACCGACCTATGCCAAGAAAGTGGTGAGGCCATGGCTGTTTTCCAGCCCTTGGGACACTGGTGCTATAAGCAACCATCTATATTTTGCATATGTGGAGGTTGCCCAGTTTAGGAATCTTTAAGTTTTTTACTGAAGCTTTTAAATCAGGTCAACTTGAAATTATTATTTGAAGTATTATTCTATCCAGGAAAGCGCTTGTGTAAGAGAGGTGCTTGCTGTTCATCACCTTTTGAGGGCTCCAGTTTGCGTTTGTTGATTTACGTGCACAGAGGAGGGGTTCCCTGACAGATTGCCCCTGGGACACGGCACCCTCAGCCCTGTTATGGCAACGTCGCCACACGTGTGGAGAAGCGCAATGGCACTGTGGTGGGTTGGCCAGACAACCACCCAGCCACTCTTTCACTCCCCTTCCTCAACAAGACAGGGGAGAAAATAAGACGAAAGAGCTCATGGGTTGAGATAAAGACAGGGAGGTCATTTACCCTTAGAGGAATTTGAAGTAAAAACAGTGACTGAGAGACATAACAGACAAAGTTCAGACTGGCCACGGCCAGGGACTGGATTAATAGTGGGGATTTTTTTGCTGGGGCAAAGTGGTAAGAGATGAGGGATGGAGCTGTACTGCCTGTGTCTATTGGTCACCTTCCTGGTGTTGTGATGATGCCACTTCGATTTTGGCGCGAGGAGCTTTTTTTGTGGTTGATGTCGTCAATGAAGTTTGTGACGGGTGTGCGACGAGCGTGTATTTTAATGACAATTCTTAAATATGCGTTTCACTGAGGTGAGGGGTGGAATTTATTGAGGTGAGGTGCTCAGGCACTGGCAGTGGGGCTGAAGGGACCTCTCTAAGGAGAGGGCGGGGCGGCCCTGTGCAGGACAGAGCTGGTTCCAGCCGGTTCCACAACAGCTCCACTGCAGGGCGTGGCTGAGCCTGTCAGCGATGCCAGTGGCGCCTCTGGAAAAATGTGCTTAAGAAAGGACAAAAACTGGTCTGGCAGTGACAAGTGAGGTAAAAAGTCTGAGAAACAGCCCCATGAGCACCAAGGTTGGAGAAGGAGGAGGAGAGGGACCTGGCTAAGCCTTCTCCAGAGGACCTCTTCCCACCACTCCCCAGTGCAGCGCAGGACATTGGAGCAGGGGAGTGTTGTGCATCATGGTTGGGGTCAGTATCATCCCCATCTCTGCCAAATGATGTGGTGGGGCCGAATCCTCCTCCTCTTGCCTCACTCTGCTACTGCTCAGGTATGGAGAAATTTAACGACACAAAGTATGTAGCAGCTTGGTCCTGGTGTAAGAGCTGTCACGGCCTGGAGAATTTGTGTGAAAAAATGAGAATTCAGGAAATCTGCAATGCTTCCAAAATATTTTGGTTGTAAGCATCCAGCAGAGACTATTAACATTGATCCCATGGGATACTTTTAGAAAAAATGGATTTTTAAGACTGTAAAAGTGCTAGGTTATCAATATGTAATATATACCTATTAGATATCCAGTAGCTATAAGCAGACTGGCAGGTGTATTAAATACCAGTAGCCAGAGTATTTCTGCTCAGCTTTTGCAGGTAAGATTTACTTCCTAATGCATGTCTCTTTCTGCTCAGGAACCATCTCTGCAACCTGCCATAGCACCTGTCAGCTCACTCCCTAGTGTTCTTGGTTTTGAACCCCAGCTGACTGCTGCTTCGTTTAGGTAAGATCTGCGAGGCAGCCATGGTAGAGACATGCAGCATTCAGCCTGAAGGATCCGCACTGGGGCCTGGCGCTGAAGTAATGCATCTTACGTGAAATTGTGAGCTGCATGTGGCATACTGTCTCCCTGTCACCTTTTTCAGGCAAATTACTTCGTACCTGGCATTTGGTGCCTTTGTACCAACTTCACACTCAGCTACTTGCAATGTCTCCTCCTGGTTATTCCTTCTTTCTTCTTATTCAGAGGATCAAATAAAACCATATCTGCTTAGACAGAAAGGTTTAATTTTGTGGCACACTGCCTGACCTCCTTTGTTACAGCCGTACAAGTTGATGAGCCTTCCCGTCAGTGGGAAACAGGCTGCCATTGTAGAGCGCAGGCCAGCTAGATGGGTTGGGGGGTCCTATACCGGCAACAGAACGGGTAGACAAAAGAGGAAACAAATGAGCTTTTTTTTTGGCACAAAATGAACCTGTTAAGAAAAAAAGGAATCAAAGATCTAAAGGATGAGGATCCTTAACTGCCAAAAGAAGGAGTCTGAGTGATGGAGAAGCGGCACTGGTCCAAGACACATTACTGATGGGAAATGCCTCATAGCTGTAGCATTAAACCTACTCGGAGAGGATTCTGTGAGACAAAAGACACCAGTGGCATCTTCTGCTAAGATCTGCACTACTTCCACAATGGTGGTATTTTGGAAATATGATACTTTATTGCTTGTGTGAAAGTGAGAATTCTTTGCTGCAGATCTGTTTGTTCCCCTTTCCCTTCTGTAGGAGAAGTGAATACTTATAGCATGTCCTTTGACCTTACTCCTATTTACCTGAGTTTTTAAATAAAACAAGCCAAGAATGTGAGGAGTTTCCTCTCAACACAGCACAGTCATGCAGTGGGCTCTTGTGGACAGCAATGAGTTAATGCTGCATCAGCTCAGATACCTCACACCTGAGAGGCAGAGGCCAGTGGGGGAGCTGGCTATAAGGGAGGGCAGGGAGCAGCTGGGGTTTTTTTGTTTGTTTGTTTGTTTCTTTTCCTGTGTGGGGCTGGTCTTGCACCTACCCATTGAGTTGGAGAAGTGTTGGTAGAGTGGAGATGTTTAGTTCCTTGGTGGTAAACCTCCACAAAGTCTGAACCTGTTCAGCCTGAAGCTGGATTGCCTGTTTTGGGAAGTGAAGTGCTTGTGCTTGGCTGGCTTTGGTTGCTTCCCATGTTTCTTGTGGCTGGAGAGCTGGAAGTGCTGCTGGAGATAACTGCCTGGAGAGCTGGAAGTGCTGCTGGAGATAACTGCTGTTAACATTCAGGCACACTAAGGTCCTGCTACTTTTTTTCTTTCCAAGTGTCCTTGAAAAATCCTTTTAATAGAGATAGCGAACTTTTGCTGCATCACTAAGCAAAGCATGAAAGAGTAGATAGCCAGGGTTTTCCTGGCAATGTAATTGTTCTTTTTTTTCTTCCTATAAGGCTAGTTGATATATGAGAACCAGTCTGCAAGGCAAACATCTGAATGCTTTGGCAAAGAGCTTAGGGGAATGAATGCAAAATGGTGGTCTTCATCTTGTTTTTCAGTAAGTGCTAACTGTTTGGCTGAAGCCAAAACCCATTAGCTTAGGCTAAATCATCTTACAGGATTAGGAACTGCTGTTTAGAGCAGAAGCAAAGATAGTTGTGTGTCATATGGGGGCAACTCTAGCTGGGTGTAATGTCTCTAGGTTCATTGTTTGAATGAAACAGCTTCACAAGTGGATGTGGGTTATGCATGTGTTTTAGGAGGTGCTTAAACATGAGCCTCCCTTTTTTGAGGTTTATTCTTGACCTAAGCATTTGGCTCTTGTGGAGAGGAAAATAGAGTGTGTTCAAAAATGAGTCAGCCTGCTTCCTGTGGGAGGGACTGCCAGAGGCCCGCTGCTTTGAATGCTGCAATAAATTAGCACTGGAGATAACTCAGAGGACAAAGTGTGCCTGGAGGACATGCAATGCTAAGTAGTGTACGCAGTGGCTCTTGCTCTCTGTATGCAAATTCTGCTTGCAGAAGAAGTGTGGAAGATGAGACAGCCTTGCACAGTGGCTCCCAGGGGTGGTGTCTGTTGTAGGGCTCTGAATGAAGAGCTGAATATGGGGCTTGATGGCAGCAACTTGGCTCTTGGTTGTTGAGAAGGAATAGGGTAATAAAGTGTAACACCAACAGTCTCTTCTAGTTCTGCGTAGATGATGCATATGACCTTGAATGAAGTACTTGTTTCTCTGCACTTTAGTTACCTGTTTGCAAATGGAAGCAGAAAGGCTTATGGCTTAAATAATCAAGTCTGGTGATGCTAAAGTGGAGCTGAGGGGAACCACCACATTCATTTCAGTGGAGTGCAGTTTGGGTCCAGTGTGTTGCAAGGGCATCTGGGACCTTCAGGTTAAACAGTCTGTTCTCCCCCCACACCTGTGTGTGAGACTGCAGCTTCTGAAGTTTTGCCTTGGCCTAGCAGAGGGAAATGATACAGTTTGAAAGTTAGATGGTCATGTTTTGCATCAGTAAGTTCAGTGGTCTGTTCTCCTAGATAACTTCTAATGCATTTCTAATGCTTAATTTCCATGAATAAGTTATTTTTCCCTGACAAAAGGTGTATTTTATCTTGATGGAGCATTTTGGCCAAGTTACCTTTGATGTGGGTTTTTAATCCAGATTTTTTTGAGCTCAGTCTGACTTTCCTACTTGAGCTAAACGATGAAAAATATTTCTTCCAGTAAATTTCTAGTGAGCCATAAGTGTGGGTCAGATAGTAGCCTAATGAAATAAAAAATGCCTGACTAGTTTGGAAATAGCTGAACTGGAAACACGAAGACTTAACCTGGTCATTAAAACCTTTTGAAAAAAGAAGCAGAAGCTTATGATGGTGGAGGCAAAGATAAATGTAACATACCCTCCTGCTCTGAGAGGCTTTTCTGCCTTGCCTTGGTAGCCAAAAGTCTGGACAAGCCAATCTCCGTTCTTGAATTTTTTTTTTATGAAATGGTTTTAGTCTAGGACTTTAAACCTGGAGATATTCAAACTCAAATGTCTGTGCCTGGAAGCAAGACACAATAATTAAGCTTCTTGCAGTCTCTTACTCTGGCTTTAAGCACTCCATCTCCTTTATTTCAAAGCAAATGAACTGAGTTCTGTTGGGGCTATCTAATATGTGATGGCAGGCTAGCAGCTCTGCCTGCTCTTAAAATCTTTATCTATACACCCTGTTAAGCTCAGAATATACTCTTCTAGGATTTAGTAGTAATATACAAACCAAAAGCTTTCCAATGTATGTAGACCTGATGCTCAAACTTGCACTTACAAACATGTCTGTCTGAGTGCATGGAAATACTGGTGTTCATTCCCGTACATGTGAAATGGGTGGATGCCAAAAAAGATGGGGCAAAATTCAAGGAGTTGGCTTAAAATATATTAATATATCTCTCAGGAAGCCTTCTGACAGGAAGAGAGAAAATGTTTTCTAAAACATAGATGTATATTTAAACTTTGTGGTAGATTGACCTGGGAGATGTTTTATTAGCTTTTAAATCCCTGCCAAGTCTGACTCCCAATAACTTCCATCAGGCAGTTTCTTAAAAACAGTACTGATGTGTTTGCTGATTTCTTTCACAACTTGATGAATTTATTTCCAAACTCAGAGGAGGACAAGCTATGGAGGCTTTTTTTTTTTTTGTAGTTTGGCTTGACTAAAGCAGGATAGAAGATGTTCTGTGCAGAAGGCTTATTTTTCATAGCTGGTGCAGTAAAACTTGTGGCTATTTTCTGTAGAAAAATAAGGAAACCCAAACCCTGTAGTGAATATTGGCCAGCACGGGAGCTACAGCTTCAAACTATTCCATTAAAGCTTTCTTTCCCCCCCATGTTTTTATCACTGATACGTGCAGTAGGGTCATAAATGAAAGGTGAGTGCCATAAAAATTAGCAAGTCCATTGCAAAGTTTTGGGAAATAAAAAAAAACAACCCACATGGCAGCGTGTCACAATTGCAATGCTTAAATAAAAAGGTCCAAATCTAATTTCTTGAAGGATTGTTCTGGAGCTGTTAGGTGACATTTTACTTAAAAAATAATTCTTGGTCAGCTAGTATTTGATCTGTCATTCTAAACACAACAGAACTGTGCTGGATATCTGCAGGCAAGAAGCTTCTAGAGGTACCACTTAACTTAGCAATACTTCTTCCTGTACTTCAGCAGCCTCCAGCTATTCCTGTATCATTCTCCCTTGCTGGCAGCATGAAAAGATCTGTTTAGAGCATAAGGTCTTTGGAGCAGACATTGAGCACAAGGCAGACCTTGCTCTTGGTGATCGCTGACAAAAGATAATTACAATGTGTTAGTAATAACAACTGAGCACTCTGATCTGCTGAAGTCAAATACAGATCTATACTTTGTACATTACCATATGTAGTAAGTACATGAACGCTTGTCTCCTCTCAGCCCAGCTTTGCTCTGTTTCCACTAAGGTTCAGCTTATGACTCAGTGTAGCAGATGCTTGAACACAGAAGTACTTGTTTACCTCTTTGTGCAGTGCCACAGATGTAAGCGCTAAGGGGATTACGTCTTTAAGTCGTAGATCCTCAGGGCAGGAGGTTGGCCTTCAGAGCAGTCAGCACCTCGATAGCAGTATGTAGTGGCAAATATGTAATAGTAATTTCTAGCATAAGCCAGAGCTGCTAAATTAAGCCGGTGTATTCAAAGTTCAGGATAAGTTTTCTGAACAACACCTGTAACCCAGCTTTTGGGAAGCTGCTGAGTGCTGCTGTAAGTGGCCAAATCTTCCTATGCATGTGTCAGCCTGGCAGGTGAGGCACTCCCCTGAAGAGACTGCATGGGTGTTGCTGTGCCCAGCGTCTCTGGGTGGTGGGAAGGTCCAGAACAAGACTGTGGCTCTTTCCTTGGAGCCTTGTCCTCCTACAATCTAGCTTTTAAAAAGTTCTTGCATGAATTTACTTAAATAACAGCTTTTGGCAAATTCACTGGCATTTTGGTACTTTGCCCTACAAAAATCTGTGCTTAGAAATAAAAAATAAAGCAAGTAGATGTGGAGAGCAAACTTAGCTGAAAAACAAGGTGGGTGCAGCACATACTGTAGGATGGTGTATAAAATACACTATGCTCTGCCAAATCATACACATGCAGGGAGTCATTATCAGGGACTGGAAAGAACCCCTCTGTATGAGTTTCAGGCTTTGGTGTATCTGTGAATATCACTATTGTAAAGTGTGGAATGGAGGAAGCCACCTCAGTCACAAACCCTTCATGTAATGAGTTATTTTTCAGATGGAGGAGAGGTGCAGAGCTGCCAGAAGAAAAACCTGCTGTAGCAACACCCCAACAGCTGTGTTAGAGTAACTACATGTGAGCTAGAGTCCACTGAAAGCATTGCAGACAAAGGCTCTGTGCTTTGCTGCGGGCAGCAAATTTGGCACACACGTGCTATACTTAGACTTGCACCTATAGCCAAGGTTTTGCAAATGTAGGTCAGGCGTCATTGAATTGAAAGCCCTTTCCCCCACAGTCTAAGATGCCGCTTAGAGGGATAAGAATCGTTCAAGCTCTGTGTTTTGGCACTGTGGCTGTTGCTTTCTGACAACTGACCCCATGCAGACACAGCAAGCTTGCAGTGAGCCTGGCCTGGGGCATGCAGCAGGGAGCTGGTGCCAGGCACACATAGGGACTGGGGGTGATCTGCAGCCCAGGTTTCTGTGCAACCACGCCATGAGGCTGTCTGCACACCAACACTGGGCTGTGGAGATCTGTAAGCGCTGCACGAGATCTTAGACTGGGAAACATTGCACGGACAGATGCTGTGAGAATTAGCAGCCTGTCCTGCGTGTTTGATCCTGAGAAAAGATGTTTTTTCCCCTGTCACTGAAGGTTTGATGGCTGAGGCTTTGTCTGGAAAGAAGTAGCATCCTTGATAAAGCTGTCACAACCAGAAAAAGGGAAGCATGCTTCCCTCCTTCACCAAAATCCCCTGTTTCA
This sequence comes from Balearica regulorum gibbericeps, assembly GCF_011004875.1. Lineage (NCBI taxonomy): Eukaryota > Metazoa > Chordata > Aves > Gruiformes > Gruidae > Balearica > Balearica regulorum. The sequence continues at coordinate 12,619,164 of NC_046200.1, forward strand.
CCCTCAATGATTTGTCTTGGAGGAGTAGAGTGTGTAAAGGCCTATGGCTGCCCTTTGGGAGAAAGGGGAGAGGGTGGGGAAAATGCTGTTGGTTTTGGCTCTGGTGGTTTTAAGCAGGACTGATGAGTGTCATGTACCCTTCTTGTATGCTTTCTGGCCCTAACCAGGTAACAGGAGACCAGCTACAGTACACCAAGTAAAACCCAACAAAAATAGCATGGTAGTGGCTGTTCTTCAGCTTCAAAGTCACCCTGGCAAGTTAGTGGGTTGTTGGAGTGTGCTTCATTTTGAAAGCCCTGTTCGAATGTGCTCATACTTTAACTGTGGCAACTTTCATTGCTTTCCAGTTATGTTATTTTATTGTTTTATCCTCAGCAGAGAGGGCTGCCTCGCACGAGTGTGTGTGGATTATCCTGTGCTTGAGCACGGGCTGATCTATTGCTCCAGTTCTTATGCTATTACAGTAGGATTTTAAACTGGGATCTTCCCTAGCATCGCTGCATATAAATTATTAACTTTGTCTTCCTCTTGCTGCCCGAAAGCAAGAATAATGTGATCAGTGACAGAGGAGATCATGGTATTCAGCTCCCAGCAGCTTTTATTCCTCCTGCTGCTGTAGTTGAATTTCTCTATGTGCACAAGCCTGTGGTAGCAATGCTAAAACTACTGAGAGCTTGCTGTGTGCGGGAGTGTCTAAAATGGTGTCGCTTAAAACTTCTGCCAGTACATAGGCATGTGAGTTAGGAAGACTTTTATCCTATCTGTGCTAAAAATCACCTGCCTTAAGCCACTGTCCCCTTTTCCCCCTCCTGTCTTGCACGTGATGAGGTGTGCACTGGAGTTGGCAGATGGCTGGGGAGCAAACAGGTCCACAGAAGCATGCGAAGAAATCATGTTGCATCATTGCTAACCAGCTTGTGCCAAGAATTGGATTTTCTTCTGCCTGTCACTACCCTGCCTACAGTGGCTTCCCCATCACCCCTTGGCTTGGCTGTTTTGTGACCTACCTCCTGCAACAATCTTGGAGACATTTTTTTCCCCTCCTCTCTCTAGTTGATTAGGCTAATAGATATCAGCCATGGCACATTGTTGAATTCATATATAGACATAATGCTGTGCCAGAGATTTGTTTGCTTAATTACAGAAATACTTTTATTTCTGCTGTAGTGTGTCTGGTTTTGCTGCTGAGCTGGTGCTTCTTTTAGCCTCCTTTCCTTGGCTCTGTTCAAAGATTATTTTTTTTGTTCTGATGAATTAGAGCAGATCTCCCCAAGCTGAGATGTTATAAAGACTCAAATGGACTGAAGAAGGAACAAATAGTTTAACTGTGTCACTTGTGTGCCACAGACTGTTTTTTATCACTTAGATACTCCAACCCTTACCACTTATGTATGATGCTTGGCTCCCTACACTGGCATACCCTGCATTTCCTACAGGGGGACAGGTCTCATCTGTGTGATGTTAGTACCACACGACAAAAGCCTGCTCTGGGTGCCCACGCAGGGCAAACGGGGTACCAAGAGACAACTTCTTCCTCACCAGGCCCAAATATGGTATGGAACAGAGAAATGCTTCACTTGCAGCTTGTGTTGTTGGGGCTGTCCCTCCTTGACTTGCTGCTGGAGGAGTGGGGCAGGAGGATGCAGCCCATAGCTGCTTGCTCAGAGGCCGAAAATCTCAGTACAACTGGTGTCAGACAGAGTATGCGCATGGATTTCAAGTGCTGACCTGAGTCCAGGCTAGTTTTCAGAAATTAATAGGTTAAAGCATAGCATAAGTTTGTTGAGCTTTTGTGGGGATTTGGAATTTCCCAGCATGATCCCCTCTGGCACTGAGGGACAAAGGAGATAAAGATATTAGAGCCCAAGTTTTCAGCAGAAGCCTTCTCTTAAGTACTGATCCAAAACACGGCTTTACTTGTCAAGCTGTGAAACACCAAGTATATCCATGTCTCAAAATTATTTGTTTGGAGGACAAGAAAAATACTACCACTCAAAGTTCCATATTAGTTTTCATCCTTATTCAGGTTTACTGAAAGGTTCTTGGATTTAATATTGTTTATGGCAACACTTTAACATTACCAGGAAAGAAGAGTATTTGGCCAGGTCTCTTCATATAGCAGGAATTTACACGAGGGTTATAAGGCTCATTGGGGCTAATCCCTGCTAGCATTATACATCATCTGACAGTTGCCAAGGAGACAAGTATAATCTCAGTGAGACAAGATATGTGAGAAGGGTATTTATGGACATTTGCCTAACGATGCTGGTGGAATGCACCAAAAAGTGATTGAGTGTCTTTGAAGTACTGCCTCATCTGTGGTGAATACGGGAGACTGGTACATAAGCAAAAAATTTCCCTGTGATACTAAAGCAGCAGCAACTTGGCCTTGATGTTTCCAACTTATCCTGCAGTGGCCTCATCCACTGTTGTGCAAAGGGGCAGACAAGGCTTTTGCAGTGTTGCGAGATGGCTGCCCATCTGTCTGCACTTTGCGGCATCAGCAGGCTGTGGAAGTATAAACAAGCCATTTCAGTCTGTGGTGCTGACACAGGCTTAATGAAAACTGTCCACTTCACGTGCTTGAAATACTAGCAGGTGCCTCATGCGAATGTCTTGTATGCCTAGTGATGTGAGAGGAAGGAAGAGTGGAGGAGTGTATATGTATATATAGGCATAGATGTGTGTGTGCTTTGGCAATGGCTTTCCAGCATAACCAGCTGTTTCCTCCTTCCCTCTCCCCAGGGTGAGCCCAGTTGCACCATGGCCAGCTGGCTCTGGGAGCTTCCCTTCCCTGAGCTGTGGGAAGGGTTAACATCACAGACTACTTGGTGTGTGGGTCTGAACAGGCATTTTGGTCAGATTAGGCTGTTTTCCCTGACCTGGGGTGGCTTATAGCTCTGCTTAGGGAGATTAAAAGAAGTGGGAGAGTGAATATCTTCATTTGAACAAGTTCATGCCTGGAAAGGCTTCTGCATCACATTTCACATAGCAACGTATTTTCTTGGCAGTGTGCTCCCTGGCCATGAGAAGGGGCAAGGATTGATGGAAGAGACCTGTGTCTGGGACCAGGAGCACTAAAGCTGTGAGATCTGGAACTGTCCCACGCTGGGCAAATCTTCCCTTCCCATGTTGAGGTGAGGCACTGACCTATAATGAAGGGAGAAAGGCTGCCCGTCTCCTTTCCTCTCCCCCAACTTGACCGTCTTAGTCTGTGGTACTGTTTCTTGATGGAGGATTATGAAGGATGGGAAGACAGAAGGAATTTCCCAAGTTTTCAAAGCCTGATGCAAATGACTGCTTTGAAAGGAAGGAGCTGCTAAGAGCCAGCCTGCAGCTGATGGGCTGTGTCTCGTGGTGCCAGAATTAATCTCGGTAAGCAGCTCTTAGCTGCTGGCTTGGATAATGCCTGGAATGGAGGAGGCCTCTTTAAATGAAGTAAATCAACCTGTTAATCCTCTGTAGGTGCGTTTTGAGGAGTTGTTTTAGATTGTAGCCATGATTTGTACAATCTCAATAGATTTTTCTGCAGTGGCACCTGCCTCTGCTTCAGAGGGTTCAAAGTAGAATGGTGTTTGGCCTGTCTGGCCAGCCAAGACAATTGCCTGTGAGCAATGTTTCTGCCTGCCTCCAGTCCTGCTCTTAAATGGCACTATTCTCTATTTTCTGTTTTGGAGTCTGTGTCCAGCATGGGCTTCGTGTGAAGGGAGGGTGCTGCCTGGGACATCTTGAGGTGCCTGTGTTTACTTTGTTTTCAAAGCACCAGGAATATGCAATTGCATCTGGCAGGGGAAAAAAAAAATTAAATCTGTTCCCAAGTGTGTATTACCCTTTTCTACCTCTCCCTCTGGGCTGAGCTCACTCCTCCATACCAGGAAAACAAGCCAGATGAGTCCGAGCAGGTTGAATAGTGGCTGTTGGGGTTGTTTTGCCTTGACTGAGATGAATATGCGGTAGCTCAGCAGATCTGGGGGTATTGGTTTTTTGCAGCAGAAGTTGATAAAGCAGCCCAAGACTGGGAGACCTCTCCTTGTCTGCAGCTCTGCAGGGTGAGGGGGCCTGTGCCAGTGGCACCAGTGCTTCAGGCACAAAAAGGCACCAGGAAGAGGTAGTATTAATGAAATCATCAATTTCATAAGCATTTGCCTTGAGCTCTTAAAGCTTTGAATATTTATTAGTTAGTCTTCACTAAGATTTCTGGTCCCTTGTGCGAAGGTGGAGAGGGAAATAAAGAGCAAGAAGCACAACATTTAGGAAGAATTTGTGCACAAAGTGAAATACAAGATCCAGTAAAGCCTAGGGAAATAAATCTCTCTGGATTGGAGGCAAAAACTACAGAAATAATTTGAGTTAGCAAATCCCTATGCAACTTCATAGCCGATCAATAGATGGATGTTATTTGGACAAATATCACACTGCTAAATTTTACAAACAATCTCTTTTGAGCAAACACAGTCATTTCAGGCTTTCTCATTTGGCTTCATCTAAACATAAATCTGCTGGAAAGTGTGACTGCCCCAATATCTGAGTCCGTTCAAGAGCTTGTGTTCAAGCAAAGTTTGAACCTACCTCTGAATAGTCCCCTGTTTACATTTGTTTTCACCCTTGTTACTTTATGCCAATGTACAGTGAAAATGCAAGTCTGTTCCAAAGCCTTAGAGTTCACTTATTTCTTGTGAGTATTCCTTCAAGGTTTCTCTAACTCTTTCCTTCAATATTCATAAATAGCAGGAAAACTTGACCTGATGTTACAGAAAGTCTTGCCTGCATAAAAGATAGAGAAACCTCAGAAGGCCTCTTTCAGACTTAACTTTGCCTAGTTCTTTTCATGCCAAGGCAAAAATTGGCCAGCCCTCCTTGATTGGTGACTACTTGGCCACTTCCTGAAAGTCTCCTTTGCTGGAAACATCTCTGGGCCATCTGTTCTACTCAGCTAGGATGTTCTTCTTAATGTCTAGTCTAATTCCTATCCTCTAACTTCTACACATTGTCCTTTCAGTAAGGCATATGGAGTATAAAGCTTAAACTCTATAAAGGAGTAATGTCTGCACTAATAGCTTTTACCAGGGGTGGTACGCTTTCAGGATGGGACATAGCTCACTAAATTCCTAATCTACACCTTAAAAAACCAAAAAGCCAATTAATCCCCATTCTTTAAGATCAGGAGAAAAGTTCAAACTCTTTGCAGTCTGCCTAAGTGGAGAGGAGATTTTTTCCTTTACTAGGGTCTCGTTTGTTGGCTTAGGCTGATGATTATTGCTTAGTCTTTCAGTCCCTCAGTTTTCTGGTGTTGCAATAAAATCTATGCAAGACACTTGCTAACCAAGTAAAGAAACAAAGGAGAACTCTTTAAGTACTTCTCTGAAAGGTCCCCTTCTTTTAAAACTTGTGGGTGTTTACTTGGTCCTGCAACACTTCATCTGCAAAAGCTAATGGGACTATGGATCTCTTCTTAAGTATAGACCCTTCCCTCTAGCAAGTCTTAAGGTTTGTACCTGCTTCATGGCCCTGGTGTGAGCAGCAAATCTGCTGGTCTGTACTTGAGTTGCAGAAGACTTCAGTTTCCCTTGATCTGAGCTTGTAGGCAACCACATACAATGGTGCTTTGTTCAACAAATAAACATGAACAACTTATGCTAAATAGTTGCCAAATGGAATAGCTTTCTAAGATCACCCCCGTTACTACAAAACTGTGCCAAGTCTGGAAGTTGATTCAGGAACTGACTCCCAAGGATGTAGAGAACAAGGGAATTACAAGGCTAAATTTTCTCCTCTTGGTAGACTGAAAGTGGAGGCCAAGCTAACCCCAAAGGAACTGAGGGATAACATGGTCTCATATCAGCTTAAGGAACAAAACTGCAGAGACCAGTACCAGCCTGAGGTGGTAATAACTTAAGCTTCAGCTGATTTTTTGAGATGTATCCAGGAGGGAAGACTGAAGGACAAAAGGGAAGGGGGAAGCAGTGAAGACAAAACACAATTATTTTTTTTTTTTAGGTCAGATGAACTGCACAGTGGAACTAGTAAATGATATTTAATGGGCAAATTCAAGTGTGTTGGATGCCTTAGGTACCCACATCCCCTAGATCTTGCAACTGTTCTGTGATAGCTGTACATTTATTACACGTATGCATTACTGTGCTATAATCTTGATAGAATCATAACCAAGCTGAAACTCTCCAAGTAATTCTTCCTTCTAAAATAGTTCTTTACGTGCTTCAACATTCCAGGGAAGAGTAGTTAGGAGATAGTGAGAACAATCAACGGAGATGTTCCCAACACTTCTGATCTAGGCTGTGCACTGACTCAGACACAAGGATCCTGTCCATGAAGGAGATCTGGTACAAATCTCTGCAGCTACAGAACAGAGCCTCTACAGGAGGATACCTAATGAAATTGTTAGGCCAACCTGTATCTCCTCCAAATGAAATGCTCTCTTGGTCTACTTATGAGCAACCTTTTACTCTAGTCGCTCTGTCATACAGATCACTTGATTTATGTCCTATCTGTCAGTTGTTTCCTGTTGTACTCTCACCTCTACACAGCTTCTCATTCCCATTTACGGTGGCATTTCTCATCCCCATAGGTGGTACTGCCAAGCATAAGCCAGCTCTGTATTGCATTGTGGCATCCATCACGAGTCAGCAAGAGAGTCTTGCTGATCCTATATCTGTGCTCAAAATAAACTGGGTTTTGCTAAATGCCGTTCTAAACAAAATGTTGATTAAGCTCTAGGCTGTTTTGCAAGGGGCTGCTATGATTTCATGGGTAATCAGAGCACCTAATACGTCTGGCAAAAAAGCCCCCTTGGTGTAGAAGAGACCTCCCTCTTGAGCTATTGTCTACTAAATTGCATTTAGAAAAAGCAATCCTACTTTAAAAAAAAAAAGGAATTTAAAGACTTTCATTATAAGGTGTGCAAACTTTATAACCCAGAATGGCTCTTTAAAGATCAAATCCTTTTAATTGGATTTTTCTTATGTAGATATTTGCAAAGCCTTCAATCATGTTTAGCTCTGGTTCTAGCTAGTAATGGATGCAAACACCTTCTGTGTCCTACTTTCTAGAATCTCCTGGAGGAAGTGTTCACAGCAAGTGTGAATAAGCAGAAATATTTTGAAAAAAATCTCTTCTGCCCACGTGTTCCTACCTCTGAGCTACTGCATAATAGAACAATTCCTATAAACATAAAGACTTGGACCCAAACAGAATAGCCACTTGAAATTTTAGTGCAGCACAAAAGGGGAGGAAGGGACTCTTTCCTCACCCCAGAACAAGTTCACATTCAGTTTCATGTTGGAGTCCTGCTTTCAGATGTTCATGGCTTAGTGGTGCTGCTTGTGTCTCCAGGCAGCAGTCTTGCAGAAACTCCTGAAATCTGTTTCAGAGCCACTTGCTAGAGGTAAAGCTGGGCTGTGAGCTGGGCTCTGCTGAAGTTCAGGGAAGAGCAGTGTATGGCTGACTACCAAGTGCTTAACGTTTATGTATATTTGTCCTAGATGATGCTCCAGACATTCATTCTGTGCTGATGTGCTGCCCAGGGTGTGGCGGGCAGGAGGTCTGAGCTCTGGGGATCTCTCATAGGGCTAGTCTCTGCTGCTCCATCCAGGTACCACAAGCCTCTTGGGGATGTGAGATGAGCTGTGTGCAGCGTGGGGGTTAAGTGTCTCTGGCAGATAATTTCTGTTGCACTGTGCTCCCTGAGCTGGACTCGTAGGGGAAGATGCATTGTGCCAAGCCCTGGTGGGGTCACCTTTGTGTGGGTTAATTGACCTGCTCACAAGGGGCTCTCTTTACCAAGGAAGTAAAATATTTACCTTTCCCTCAGCAGGCTCAAAAGCTCATTGTGGGTGGTGTGGACAACAGGCTGCCCTGGGCTGAGAGATCTCCAGGGTGATTTTTGAGAAAAAATTGCCATGAACAGGGTAGGAAATGGGGGGATGAAGTGGTGGATGCTAGGGACATATCCCGGCAGCGAGCCGAACCCATGGGGGTGGCAGACGGGCCTTTGCCGCCCGCCCACCTGCCTTGGACGTCACAAGTGCGTCTCCCAGCATGTCCGCTGACTGTCATGGCATTACAAGCAGAGAAATCACACCCGGTTGCCACAGCAACATCACCAGCTGGGACTGTAGTGTGCTGTCACCTAGCAACCAGTGAGGGGTACCTGGGGATGGTGAGGTACCTGCTCCACTGCCCTGGGGGAGGATGAGGGTCCCACCCAGCCACTGGGACTGATGAATGCTATCGTTTTTCCCATCAGCAGGGATTTGTGTAGTTCCACTGCCTTAATAGTAACATTTTTTTACCTTAATAGTAATTTTTTAACTCTTGTCCTAGAGAGGGCTTTGCACTGTGGTTCAATAGCAGTGTGTGTCCCTGTTTTATTGTGTACAGCTTTCTGCCCGTTCCCTCAGTGCTCACCAGTATTTAAACCAAAAGATGCAAGGGTAAAAATCTTGCATGAAATGTGTGGCTGCAAAATCTTTGGGCAAACTCTGTAGGGGTGCCTCCCTGCCCTCTTTGCTGAAATTACTTCTTTGGTGTGTGCTGCATTTATGCCTTGGTATCCGGATGGCCCTGTTCCAGTTGGCTCCTGAAGCTCTGGGTGCCCTAAAATGGGGTTAATGGGTGCTGCAGACTTGGCCAGACTCTCAGCAGAGGGTTGAGCCTTTCTTCCTGCCTGTCTCCCTTCCCCTAGATGGATGGTGGGTGAGTGCCACTGAGCAGTGACCTCAAGATGTTTCTTCATTACCTTCTAGGGCACTGAATCATTTCATTGAAGGACTTTGCAGGCAAGAACACGCAGCTGCAGTCACGTCCTATATTTACAGCTTTAGCATAGAAAGCCTCAGCACTCCGGTCCTGATGTGGCATGAAGCTGAATTATTAACAAGTGCTCTCTGCTAGGGGAGAAGTAGCTGGTGAGAAGGAATCTTTCCTGCATACACAATAATCAGTATTCACTGGGTGATCGGGGATCTGATTATGTGGTGCAGGGATCTGCTGATGCTCCAGAGGGGCAGGGAGCTGGATGATGCTTGATGTAGTTAATGGAAGGTTTGCTGGCTTTAGTGTTTGGCTCTGTCTTGCGCTGGTATCTGCTTTCCTCTCACCCCACCACAGGTAACATAAGCCAAGCACAAAGCGAAGCCTGCAGGACTGTCTGCCTACCCCAAGGAGTGGGCAGCCCTACCTAAGCTGCCATGAGAAGCAGGTACTTCAGCCCCTTCAACAGGAAGGGATGCTGCCTTTTCTCATGCAATCCCCTCCCTCCATTGAATTTAGACTGATCAGAGGTGATGCAGATGAAGATTTGCTATGCAGGACTTCATACTCTATTGAGTAGCTCAGTATGGAGCTCCTTACAGTAAGCTACTCCTTACTGAGTAACTCCAGTAAACACTTTGAGCCACAGCAAAAACAAGAGGCTTTTGTCAGCCTCTAGTCAGTGTAGTGACTGATCTGCACCTTGAAATGTGGGGCTAGTCAAAGCAACTCTTGAGCCTAGGTCCACTCAGGATCCTATTCTGTTTAAAACCCGTGAAGCAGTACTTAAATTCAGCCTGACTTACTTGCCTCTGTGCAAAGCATGGAGTTTCCCAATATACCCTGCTGGGTTATTGGAAACAACTTAATAAACAAGAAACATAAGGAGGCTTGTATTAAGCATCTGTGCAGATAAAATAAGGAATTAAAGACAAACTAGCTCCTAGTGTAATGGCTACAGATCTCTGGCATGGCAAAAGCAGTGAATTTTGCCCAGCACGCTTGTTCCAGTAACTTTTTTCAATTCTTAGTCTGGTTTTCTTAAAACCAATGTTGTTCCTATGCTGATAGACCCAACAAACAACCATTCAGAAAAAGGTCTTTAAATCAATAATTGACAACAGAGCCGCCTCTCTGGTAAGCATGCTGTTGACCACAAAAGGATGTATTTAAAGTAGAAGTGATTTGGAAAGGAGAATATAATATGGTCAGCTCAATCTTGAAAAAACCCCCCGTGTTTCTCTCACATCAAAACCAGGCAGTGCCTGCCAGTCCTCTGAAGCTATGCTGCATGTCACATTGCAAAGTTAGAAACAAAACTCCTTCAACTGAAATATTACTGAAAGGAAGGTTTTGTGGCTAGCAAATGAAACCTCCTTTGGAGACTTGTGGGCTGGCTGATCATTTTCTTGCTGTACCAGAGAAATTGACTGAAACACCTCATTCTTTGTAGCAGTATGTTGGCACTAGATGCTGAGTGAATATAAGAACTTGGTGATTGAGGGCTCCTCTGAGGGATGCCACGGCAGCCGAGCACTCCTCTCTAAACACAAAGAGCTATTTCAGTGGTGCAAGATGACACGCTTCTTCCTGCCACTGAAAACAGATTTTCATTGCAAGAACTACCTGAGCTTGACATTGTGAAATTACTTCCTTATGCTCTATGTACCATAAAAGAAGCCCAACTGAACTGGGAAGGATACATCCTTGCCCAAGCTACATGCAGCAAACAGCTACAGGAGCCCGGAGCTTGGTAGCAGGAAATGTGTGGGAAAGCCATCTGGTGAAACCACTTAAAAACAGTGTTAAAGTATTTTTTTCATTCACTTCCTGACAAAGTAGTAATATGTTGCCTCATTATAGGAAGAGGGCTGCTTGTTGTTATTATTTGCATTAGTAACTCCTAGAAGCCCAAAGGTGGGGACAGGACTCGTGCTGTGGGTACATGTAAGAGGAGACCTTTCCCTATACCCACGCCCCCCAAATTTTATAACTTTAAAGGGTAGAAAGCATAGGATTTTTTTTTCTCCAAATGGGGGAACTGAAACAGATGGGAGAGACTGAAGGAGCTGGAAACAGAACACATAATAATTCCTAAGCCACGACTTTCTCAGCAAAACTGTACTTTGACTCCTGTACTTTATCTCTGAGCATTTATGGCGAGTGGTATGTACCTTAGCATACTGCTTGCAATGTGCTCTGCAGTTCTTCTAGGTAAAATCAGCGCTTAGCTTGGTGTGGAGACACTGCTGAGAGTTACTACATGCCTTGCTATGCTGAGGCAGGGGGAGGGAAATCAAATCAACATGCAGAAGGAATTTTAATCATCACTTAGCAAATTAAAAAACAAAGTTACTGTGGAGATCTTAAACTTGATCTTTGGCATCTGAATCATGTCTTTCACTATGAGCTCCCAGTCTGGCCCACCTAATTTCCCCATAGTTTAATACTGCTATAACCCTGGGCAGTATCTCTGTTCTGCTAAAAGCAGAGAACCACACCAAAGGCTGTATTTCAAGAGGAGTCAAAGTTCCTTATAGCCTACTTACTATTATTAGATATGTAAAGTTCTCCTATATCATCATCTTGTCTGAAGGCCTCAAATAATTTTACAGACCTTATTTTAGCCTCTTGGTGACTCTGAGGCAAGACAGTTATCCCCATTTTTAGAGACTGGAACAGACTTAAAATCCCTGTCCTGGAGTTTTCCTTATCAGTCTTTGCCAGAATTGAGGATGGATTTTTTTCAGCCCCATGCTTTAATTGCAAGACAGAGCTTTCCAGGTCCCTTTGCTATCCCTGTGTGGGTGTGTGGGACTGCGTGCTTGGTTGGTTAGCATTTGTGCCAGGTTTAGATGAAAAAGTATGTGCTTGGACTGGCCTTTTATCTCTGGGGAAGGCAGGGTTAAAAAAATGTCCTAAGGCTTAATTAGTTGGTGAAAGAATATCACAGCAGCAGGAAGGAGGAGGAATAGGATGGAGATGGTGGATGCTGCCCTGCTTTGAGGTAAAAGGGGCTGTAGCCCAGGGACCCCAGAAGGAGCAAGCAGGACCATGTGGGCTGGTAGCTCATAAGGCGGAGACTCATTTGACATACAGAGCCTAGTGCCAGGGGGAGTAGTTTCCCCAGGAGAGAGATGCTCAAGTATTGTGAAATTGGGCCACGAGGTGTTAATTGCTAAAAACTGTAGAAATTCAAATTTAAAGAGCTAGTCCCTACTACCATAGAATGAGTTGTACCAGAGAGGAACCTTTCTTTCTGTCCTGTGAACAAAGCCTCTAGCAGGGTAGCGTAGGATGGGGCAGAGCTGAGGCTCTGAATAAGGCTTTCATTGCCTTATCCCAGACTTCTCATAACCCTCTTGTCCCAAACAACCCACTGTGACACAAAATGCAGGTGCAAAATACAGAGCCAGGAACACAAGGAAGATACCAGCACCCCCTCAAAGTTTGCAGAAGCTGTAACGCACTTCTTTGTAGGATTTTTTTTCTCTCCCACTGCTCAGTTTGTGATCCCTAGCAAGACTCCAGCCTATGGCAATATGGCTATAGGCAAGCACATACATTCAGCTGTATTTGTCCTTTTTATTTGTTGAAAACCTAAGTAGTAACAGGAGCCAGAACTATGTGGGTGCAGGGTTTAAGCACTACCACTGCCTCAGGGTTTACATCCATAACCTCTTCAGAATAAGAGACCAGACAAATAAAACTGTGATTGCACTATGGAGCAGCAACTGTGGAATACTAAGCACCCAGTAATCAAGTGCTAGTATAATGCTGAGATTTTAAAAAGCCTCAACTGAAGTCCTGGGTGAATGACAACAGACTGTTCCTGAGTCTGTTTCAATTTGCCCAGATTCTCATGACTCTAGGAAGACTGTTTACACCCTTTCTATATCCATTGCAATATTTGAGTTACTAGCAGGTTTTGGCCAGGTGACAAACTCAATGAGCACTGAATTGTGCCTCAGCAAGCATAAGATGTCTCTACTAGTCTGCCTCATCTGCGTTGGAGAACAACAGTCCTCTTCTCCAAGCTAGGAGCTGGGCTGGAACAGTGACGGCAGCACCAAGACTCAATTTTTTCCTGGGATGTGGCAGTTCTGAAGTGGGTGGATGAAGACTATTTCTGGCAGTAATAAGGAGTCAAGGGAACGAAACCCATGCTTGGACATTGCATGCAGTAGACCTAACTTGGTGGTTCCTTTGCACAAAGCTTAGCTGGGTGGCTGTCTGAGCATCTGGGCTGTGAGAGGTTCCTGTAGCACAAGTGTCATGTGAGAATAATGCCATGTGATTTAAAGCCCAAAGCAAGCTGTCTAGTTTTCCTCTCCTGACTCTTAGACTGATCCTTCAGTTTGTGCTTACACTGGGACCATAACAAATCTTACATTTTCCAGGCAGTGATGGAAATCCTGCATACACAGAAAATCATCGAGGGTCACCAAATCTGATGGGGGCCAAATTCTTGGCCCTGGATAAGAAACCTGACACAACACAGGGGTTCTGCAAGGGCTTGGGTGCAATCTCTCATCCACATTGTATGTGAAATATGCTCTGTCCAGAGAAGAGGTAAAATCTTCACTAGCTCATCTGCTACACTTGGGAGGTGCTGCTTTAAAAATACAGATAAACTTAGCAGTGTTCCTAGGTTGAGGAAGTTGTGTGTGTGTGGTTTGTTTGGGTGTTTTTTTTTTTAAAGCAAGTAAAAAAACAAATCCACCAGACTAAGCAGCTTTTTTAGTATATGACAAGAAAATCTATAGCAGAATGAGGAATGAGTTCCTCAAGTGCCAGTACAGAGTGCTATACCCAAGACCTGCTCTTCTCACCTCCAGAGACACAGGAAAAACAGCATACTCAGATTGAGTGAAGAGACCTGTACACTTGTCCCATTTCAGAGTCTTTTGGTCATGGTGTTGTGATTGAGGTTTCAACCCTCCCTTAAGCAATCCCTGTGTCAGCCTCAGAGACTCACCTCTGACAGAATCTGGTCTGAAATGTGCTCTTAAACATTGCATGGGCATCTTCAGTGTGAGTCTGTGGTATGTGTTTTTGTTCTATGCTATTTTAGGGATAAGCAACTGGTAAGAAGAAAATGCTTTCATCTGCTGGAGTAACTGTGTTCTCAAGCATTAAAATTATGGTTTGTACTGTCTAGCGGGGAGAAAAAAACAAGGTTCTTAATTCTAGAAGACAGGTTAACTTCTGGGGAAGGAGGCAGAAACTGTTAGGTATTTTGCTGTCAGAAAGAAACCCATGCTGGAACTATTCAGTCAATTAGGCTGATTTGTAGCAGCCTCACTATAAATCCTCTTTCATTCAGAGGCAAGTTAAGCTCTTTGCTGAAACATGCCATTCCAAGGAATTTCAGTAGGTTCTCACACATCTAACCATGGCAAAGTTATCTGCAGGGACGCACCATCTTAGAATGACATGGTATGTTCAATTCTACAACATTATAGCCAATGTATGTCAAAAAAGGGACACCAGCAAAAAGCCTTTCACCTCGCCATCACAGATTAGCCTTTTTCTTGTCTGCTACATTTGTTCAGCCTATTTGTAAATGAGAAACAGCTTTTCTAAATCAGTTTTAGATACAAAAACAGTTGAGAGACATCTGTGCAGTAAATGACCACTCAACCCAGAAACGTAACTGTTTTGCCAATGAAATGCAGCACTCCTTAAAGGTGTAAAATTCAGTTTAAAGGCAGCATGTTTTATAGGGACACCTGTGTAATCTGACCAGATACAGAACCATTTTTTTTCTTAGAGGAAGCTTTTTTTTGCCTGAAAGGTGGTTTATAGCAGGGCTGCAAGCCTTTCCCGTGGCCAAGGCGGCTGGGTGCCTGCCCTTAGTGTGCCGCAGTGACTCACCCTGCTGAGCTGGTCCAGGAGTCTTTGGTTCTGTTCGGAGAGTTCCTGGACGGCCCGTGTCTTCTCGCGGTCGGCTTCGCGCAGGTGAACCTGCTGCCTCTCCAGCTCATCCTGCAGCTGCTTCACGTCGCTTTCCAGTTCAGACACCCTTCCTTCCCATTCTCCTTCTTTGTTCTCAAATCGCCTCCTTAGTTCATGTTTCTCTTGTTCCAGGTGCTAGATAACAGAGAGGGAGAAGAAGTTAGGAAGGGATGAAAAAAGTGAACACTGCCTCTTTTTCCTCCTCTATGCTTAGGGCTGAAACCTTTTGTGCAGTAAAGAGAATGGTACTAGAATGTTACAGTGCCATGGAGGTGGCAATTCCATGTCAGAGCGGGTCACTGGCACTAAACTTGCTTCCCATTTCCAGTAATTGGCCTGTCCTTGGCCTCTGCAGATCAGCACATTGAATTTTTACTGAAACTACTGCCAAAAGAGTAAGGCAGGCTGCATGTCAATAGGCTGAATATATAGGTCAGGTGGGCCAATAGATTTGGCAGAGCCTAGCTTAACTCCAAAGCAGTATTTCAGTGGGCAGTGGCATAATTCTTGTAAAAATTGCTTTTATAGTCAAAACTACACAAAGCGTGTGCTTACTGCTGATGAGGAACCTAGATGAGGCATCTTTCTTGTCATATGGGTCTTATGAACAACAGTTGAATCATTTATCCATTTGCTTGTTCTATTCCTGACCTAATTAGTTGTCTGGTAGTTTGATAGTGCACAGTAACTCTATTGTTTGATGCAGTCCGCTCTGGAATGGCAACGGATGCAATGAAGTAGTTTCTATAGTCATTATGTACATGCATGTTCTGGGTTGCAGTTTTTTTAGAAACACTCTCAGTTCTGGAGACTGCTCTGCTTAGGACTGGCTGGAAAATGAGGGACAGCACGAATCTGGTAGAACTTTTGCAATTTTTACAGGCTCAGTTAAATGAGGGCTTGGCTGAAACAGAGCTGCAAATCAGGTCAAAACAGATTTATGTTGTGCCCATTTGAAAGAATCCCAGCTCTGAAACTCTGAGCTTGAATTTTCCCTGGTGACCAAAGCTATGTGCATACTCGCAGAACAGTCTGTCCTGGTTTCGGCTGAGATAGAGTTAATTTTCTTTCTAGTAGCTGGTATAGTGCTGTGTTTTGGATTTAGTATGAGAATAATGTTGATAACACACTGATGTTTTTAGTTGTTGCTAAGCAGTCAAGGACTTTTCAGCTTCTCATACTGGCCTGCCAATGAGAAGGTGGGGGCACCCAAGAAGCTAGGAGGGGACACAGCCAGGACAGCTGACCCAAACTGGTCAAGGGGATACTCCATACCATGTGACGGCATGCTCTGTATATAACTGGGTGATTGGCTGGGAGGCAGTTCAGCTGGAGAACTAGCTGAGGATCAGCTTTGGTTGGTGAGCAATTTGGTTGTGCATCACTTGTTTTGTATAGTCTACTATTATTATTATTACTGTCTTCCTTTTCTGTCCTATTAAACTGTCTTCACCTCAACCCACAAGTTTTACCTTTTTTTTTTTTCTTTTTGATTCTCTCCCCCCATCCTACTGTGGGGGTGAGTAAAAAAACAGCTGTGTGGTTGTTTTAGCTGCCTCATGGGTTAAACCACGACGTAGTCACAGACTGGGGAAATGGGCATGTCCCAAGATTAGCAGGGAAACCTGAAGAGCAGGACCCCTCTCCTTGTTTGTTGTCTTCTGTCCCCCAGAATAACCTGCTGCTACTGTCTATTGGATTCACCAGCCTTTTAGGAATGTGTCTTAGCAAAGAACAGAAACCCACTGGATCCAGCACTTGGCAGCACTCGCGTGTTTTTCGCAGGGTATCATCCCCTGGTGAGCAATCCCCAAGGCACTTATGATAGAAGGGGAAAATAAACCTGCTAGGAGGAAAAGAAAATTGCACTGCATTTATATGAAATGGCTTTTTATTGCTTGTTAGAAACACAGGCTGTGAGGTGGCTGTTTCCCCTGAGTGCCTACTGCTGATGACACACAGCCTCCCTTGCAGGGTCTCTGCCACCTTCCCGAGCAGGTCTGAATGTCAAAGCTCTGTACTTGTCCAGCAGCCCTCTGGCCTGCATTATCACTAATCTTCCACCTCTTGCTCTGCAGAAGATACCACGTTTTCTTGTTCTTGACCTTATCTCCATATCCCTTCCTATGCTCATTCCAGTGCAGTATAGCAGCACTCTGCTTGTGTCCTCTCAAATCCCTCTGCAAATTCAGGACTTTCTGGAAAACCCTCAGATGTGGGGGAAGGCTGATTAAAAACACTGGCCCAAAGCAAAAGTATTTCCCTGTGTTTTGACACTAAAAGAGTGAGCACTCATTGCAAATGATAGCGCTAAATATTATAATTATTTTTAATGCAATAGGTAGGCATGAGATCCCAGCACCAGGTCCACGACAACCATTGCAAAGAAATCTTATTTGTTAGCCTAAGGGTGGCTGGAGCAGTCACAATTATACTTTTAGCGGCACACTGAAAATGCTGTCTTTTATAGCTCTGTCTCCTTTACTGCTAGGCAACGTTTAGAAAGATCCAGGGCCTTCTCTAAATGGAAGATGAAACTTCAGCCTGCTGAGGAGCAGTGCTGCAGCCGAAGTTCCCCAGACATACTCAAATGTGATTAAGAAGCCACTGATAAGCCTTGTCAATCATTTAAAAACCACTTTAGTCCTTTACTGCAAAAGAAAATCCACACTACATACAGCTCCAGTACACGGCCATCACAAAGGTTGGAGTTAGGAGGCGAAGAATATCAAGTTTATTCTCTTGTGATGGAGAAACTAGAACATTGCAGTGGGGCACAGAGAGGCTGATGAAAAGAGGGAGGATAAACCAGATGGGACATGCTGACTGATTCCTCTTGCCTCTTTCTCTCCCAGCAGCCATCTCCCCTCGCCTGCCCTCGCTCCAGCACATGCACGGCTACAGATCTGGATGGGGTTTTTTTTGCAAGTAGTGATGACAGGGCAAACTGCTGTCCTCAGTAGGGGAGTTTCTTGTTTTCTGACTGTCTCTCCATCTACCAGCTGCCTAGATGTTTACACAGAACTGTTTTCTAGAAGATGTTTTCTTCTGAAAACAGCTTTTCTTCAACTTAACTGAGCTGGGCTGGTCCTCGTTTAAAGAGATGAGAGCAAGGGGGGGTTTCCCAGCTGATAAAGAGGGTTCATACTGTAAAATGCTTGGACACAGAAAGCTTCTCTGTGTCACAGGAACGGAGGTATTAGCTGGTTTAATCCTTTACAGAGGATAAAACTGACTAGGATCACATATCAGAATTTATTGCAAGACTTCAGTTCTATGATTAGAAATGAATTTGAACTCAGGCTCTGAAGTGAAAGAGTTGCCAAAGTAGGTGTATGGCAGGAATGCTGGACTTTGGTAATGAACCCACAAAATAGAACATACTTAGTCTTGAGACGAAGCACCAGAGGAGCAGGCAAGCACATTGGCTGTTGGGAAATGGAGAGGCTTCCCTGAGCTATTGTAACCAACTTTGAATTGTTAACTGGGAGAAAATCTCTCTTCCTAAATGCTACTTAAACATCACTATATCAGGTGCAATTGTCACCAAGGATCTCATCTGAGACTTGGCTTCTGGTCATCATCAGAAAGTTCTCAGCATAGGTAACAGATGTGGGTCCTTCCTCCCTGCTCCTCTGAAATTGAAAAGCTTTCTGTGAAATTTTGTTCGCTTCAGTGGCAACAGGAGGTGGCCAACACTTAATCTGTAGAGGCTAGGATTACCAGGCTTGTGTTGTAGAAGATTAATGTTCAAGTTTGATTTTTTTTTGTGTGTGTGTGGAATAGCACCGCCTTAGATCTGCTAAACCTAGTGGAAAAAATCTGACCCTTAAGTAGATAACATTAACTCCTATCAGATGAGTAGCCTGAAAAATAGCAATCTGTTATTCAACTAGAAAGTTAGAGCTATAGTAATGGGATGAAAAGATGTAAACAATTGGTTGTATTTACCATCCCTTCATTCACCTTCTGAATGGGCCCATAAGAGCAGAGGTAAACATTTGGAGGATGTTATTTTAAGTATTATAAAGTCATAGTTTTCCCCCTCTCCTTTTCATCTTTACATTTTGCAAACAGCGAGTGGTATTTGAGACACCTGAACTCCCTAATAGGCAGCTCAGTGAGTACCTAAACTTGTGCGTTTTTCCTTTAACAGTAGGAAAGGTTCTACTCCAAATCATCAGGAAAACCACGTCAGCACACCACCACATACGTCTGTTCTTGCTTAAAGATCAACCTGAAAACATTCGCTCTGGCAAATTTTAATACTCTGGGAAATTCTGATCTGACAAATAGTGCCACTAAACAACAATTTGAGCAAATGTCACCTCCCCTATTGTTTCTATCAGAATAGCAAATGCAGAGAGATTTCCCTGCAAAGAGGAAGGGATCAGCTAGGGTACAGTGCTAAGTTTAATAATAGAGAACAAAGGCCATACAGTAATTTCACAAATCCTCTTGAACTTGAGAGGTGTAAGTCTGTGAAGAAGGAACACAGGAATATGCAGGACTGAGCAGAAAGAATGGGTCTAGGGCTGTGACTTGAAATTTGATTGTTAATTCAGCACTGTTCAAACTGTCTCCAGAAAGGTGAGAGAGGCTTTTTCGCAGCCTTCTCAGCAGTATTACTTGCTGGGAGACTTAAAATTTCAAGAGTATCTCTAACAAAAAAGAGTGGGGGTAATAGTGGCTCTCTTCCATAGCTGTACAAGAGAGTTGTTCCAAAAGAAGCTGCCTGCTCAAGTCTTTTTCTTTGTAATAGCTCTATTTCATCCTTAAAAATCAATAAGTAGCTCAATCCACTGAGTTCCTGGCAAACAGCTCTCTCCAGATACCTGTAGGTATTTTTCAGAGGAACCAGCTAACAGAGACATATCATTAGGGCTTATCTCGTGCCATGCCTAATGCCTTAGCTGCAACAGCTTAAGCATTAGGGTTACATATGCTCTGTTGCTCTGTACCTGCTGTATAAATTTAACTTCCGAGGCATTTCTGTGACGAGATGAGCTGAGTGCAGTGCACATCTTGCCCAGGTGGTACCTGGGTCCTGGGGCAAAAAAGCACCCACAGGGACCTCTTGAAGCAAGGGGCTGCAGCCTATCCTCAGGCCGATAAGCCAGCTCGCAGCCAGGGAGGGGGAAGAACAGCGGATTCGCCTCCTCCAGGCCTAAAAGGGTTTTCTTAGACCCTTTCTTCCCCATCACGGCCACAGGGAGTTCCGTGGGCTGCTTGGCAGGGCCCGTGTCTGCCTGCCGCCCCCGGGATTTGTCGGGGAAAGGGCCGCTTTACGCGGGGAGAGACCGCGGGGCTCCCGAGGACCGCAAGCCCTGTAGCGGGGGCCCTTGCGAAGCGCTGCGGGCCGGGGGAGGGAGGAGGGTGGCGGGGCCTCACCTCCAGCTTGTCGGTGAGCTCCTTGTGCATCCTCTCGTACTGGCGGCTCATGTCCTGGTTCCGCTCCAGCAGCGCCTTGCCCAGCCGCGCCGCCAGCACCAGGTCCTTCTCCTTCTGCCGGATCAGCGAGAGTAGCTCGGGGTCGCGGGCGGCGGCGGCGGGTGGCGGCTCCGGCGGTTCCCCGGCGGCGGCCAGCAGCGCCAGCTCCTCCTCCAGGGCCAGCTCCAGGGCGGCGGCCGCAGCGGCCCCGGCGGCGGCGGCGGGCGGCTCCATGCCGCCGGCGCTGTCCGCCTCCGCCGGTGCTGACCCGGCGGCGGGCAGGCGCAGGCACGGCGCCGACATGGCCCTGCGCGCCGCCGCCGCCGCTCCGCTGCGCCCCCCGCGCCCGGCCCGCGGCTGCGGCTGCTGGGCGGGGAGCGCCGCCGCCCCCGGCCCCCGCCCCCCGGCGCCGGGCTCCGCCGGCGGCAGCGCCCGCGCACCGCGCTCATCGGCGTGGGGTTGGGGGCAGCTCGGAGCGCACGGCCGGGGGCACGCTGTGTGTTTGAGCGTGTAGGTTTGTGCTTCTCAACTGTGCACGGATCCTGCTGTGCCTGCTGAAACCGCCTGCTGCGATCCGGTCTCGCTGTTTCTGCTGCAGGCCCAGGCCAATAATCCCCCCGAAACACTGGGGTGTCCTGAAAAGCCCCAGGAAGGAGCTTGGCACCCCTGCAGGGGCACAGCGCTTTCTTCCTGCTCGCTACCTGCTCCTCCAGATCCCTAGCAGGGCTCTTTTGGTTATGAGAGCAGCTCTCGGGATCTTTCTACTCTGTGGTTCACCCCTGGAGAGCTGACTACAGCTTCCAACAACCACTGGGGCTTGCTTTCAATTTCAGATTGTTTAGGATGTTCCTGGACAAAATTTGTCCTAAAAGCATCCTCAGTGAATGTTGGGAGTTGTAGTCAGTTCTGTTCATAGCACTTTTCTCTCTGGGAGGAGACTCTGTTGGGGGCAGGGCCGGTTGGTTTTTTTCAGTTTTGGTTTTGTTGACTTTTCCCCCCTTAGATCCACGCATCACTTTTGTTCTTGCCACAGGAGGGAGGCTGAGGCAGAGTAAGGTGTGGTAAAACCATATATTGTCATGTTTGCTAAGATTGTGTTTCCTCATTTTCTGATTATGCTTTAATTTCAAGTGAAGCTTAAATAATGATTGAACAAAAGCCTTTTTAAGGAAACCTGTGCTTTTGACTCCCAGATTCTGCAGAAAGAAATGATGAATTTTACAGCTTTTCTCTTTAGACCCTGCTTCTATGGGGCTTCCTTTCCTTCCTCCTACAGAAGATTCACTTAGGCCACGTGCATCTGTATGCAACTGCCCCAAGACATCAGTCCAGGGATGTTTTTGGCCGGGACAGTTGATGGCTGATGCAGTTTTCTAGGAGGGCTGACTCCTGCCTCATGTCAGACCCAGGGGCCTGGAGAGCTGCTGATTATTCATAACAGTTAGAGCATACGTTGTGGGAATGCAAACTTTCCTCTGGCCATCTGCCACTGGGACTTAGCCTTTCGTGGGGGATACGCCCCAACAGCCCAGCTAGTGGGACTTGTCGATACTTGGCCCTTTTCCTGGCAGCGTCAGTTAATGCTAGTGGTGCCTCTTGTAATGTGAGCACCTGCTCTCCAAAGGCCAGGCAGAGACCTGGTGCCTCATGCTGTGCTGCCTGCCAGCACTGGTTCCATGACTGTAACTGTTGGCAATTATGACTGTGATTTCTTTTGTGCTGGTGACCCAGGGGTGATGCCTTCTTTATCTTATAGCAATTCCCCCAGGCACTGACTTTGCTAGACCTTTTGTTCTTGCAATCAACTGATGCTTACATTGCTGGAAAGCGGGACTCACCATAAGGTGAAATGATTTGAACAGTATTGGCCCTTTTAAATGAATCCCCCTGCCCTGACGCAGGAACCATGCTTTCACAGATTTGATCATTGCTATTTAAACAGAGGAGGGCGTTTAATATTTAAACTGATTGTGAGCACCTTCTGCTGGAAGTGCCTACTACAGCAAACCAAGCCTTCTGGTGTGATTAATGAAATCCATTCTGGCGTTCATTTTCATCTCTAATGCTTCTTTCAGTGTATAAAACAAAAAGAGATTATACTGAGATGGTTTTAATCCTCCAAACAAAGCTTGAAACAAACCCCATAGCTGCAGCTGTTAGCACAGGGAGGGAAAGAAGCTATTGCCTGGATGGAGAGAAAAAGCACATATAAATCAGTGCTATGTATTGTAGATATGCCACCATCTCAGGCAGGCATCTACACAAGCTTAATGCTCATTTGGGGCCTATTGACTGCAAACCATAACACTGTTATCCAGAGTAACCTTGGATTAAAGCCTTGTTCACAGCATGACCTGTTATTAACTTCCACTTAAAAAAATAATCCATTGTCCTGTGAATGTAATTATTGATTTGACTTTTTAGAAATGCATTAGGTTACTGTTTTTTAAAACTCCTTTGTGTGTTACTTTACTAGTATTTTATCTTGTATGTGTTATCACAACCAAATATCCATGAAAAACTGTTAAGAATACAACAGTACAGTTTCTTTACAGTCATATGGTGGCATTATCCATTAGGATCCTAAAATGTATTTCAGCTGAGAGCTCAGACAGTTGCTGTACGTAGGTGGACACCTGACTCCCGTTTCAGCTCTTCTTCCCTTATTTAGGCTTGGTTATGTCCTTTGGAGAACCTCAGCCTAGGAAAAAGAAGAATGAGTTAATGGAAACGAGTCAAATGTGAGGGTTTTTTTTTCAATTGCACTGCTCAAGCCTGATGTGAGACTTCACTATGCAGGTACTAAGAACTGCAAATAGTGAGTAGTTCTTGTGGAGCTTTAGATCAAGCATTTCAGGAGCTGATGCTCTTGCAGTGTGGAAGGTTCCTATGTGTACGGTGCAAATTATCTTTCAGCATGAAAAATCACCACAGGGATGACCCTTTCTGAAAATGCAAAAAGGCCAGACTGATTCAAGCACACAGAGAACTGAGAGCAAGTGACTGATGCAAGTGAACATTCATCACATAAATATGTCACCTTGTCCAGGACATACGAAGGCCTTCTCTGTGATATTAAGAAACAAGGGTGAAAATAAAGCATTAGTGTAAGAGAGTAGTGTAAGACTGCCTATAAGAGGAACAGTTCTTTTCTTGCTCAGGTGAAAAACTTACAGGGCTGTAAAAGAAAAGCAAGTAGCAAAAAGTTCTATCCTGTATGGGCAAAAAGGACAGCACGGACTTTGTTGCTAAGTAATTTCCCCTTCTTGCTTTTCCCCATCTCACAGTTACCCAATTCAGTAAATAAGACATGGGGATGGTTGGAGAACTTAACTCAAGGAGCCATTCAGGGCAATCTACTATTGCAATTCACTCTGCTAAACAGGTTCCTAAAGGAGCAAGATCCGGAAACAGGCAATCCAGTTTAAACTATGGATACGGCCGTGTGTATTGTCCTCCCCAGAGGGTCAAGGAGAGGTGAACTCTAAGCTGTGCAGGCTCTTCAAGCCCAATGTGAAGTATATTGTTAAAACTGATGCTTTGAAATCAGTATTCTGCCTTCCAGGGATTTCACTGGTTGGTCTCTTCACAAAAGAAGTGTGGCAAAGGGTCTGGACCTTTGGGGGTTACGCCAGCATACACTGGAGTATGTAGGACTGTATGAATTAAGGAGGACAAAACATTTTTCACACATCAGAAAAGCCACAAATCCAATAAATGTCCAAGTGCTTCAATCAATACTTTCATCTCAGCTGTGAGGGCAGCACTCAGAAAACAAGCACTGCAAGGGATCATCCTTTTTTATTTAGAGTTAGGGGAGAAAAAGATGCATTGCGGGGAACCCACAGCCAGACCTGTAAAACTAGATTATTGTCCTGTGCTTTTAAAGCTGACTGTGGTGAGAGAGGAATTCCCATCAGCATCCTTAATCTTCCTGTCAGTGGGCTGACAGTCTTCCAGGGGAGGTGGCACAAGCTATCAGGTTTCTTTTTCCACGCTCTTTCTCATCTTTTTGAATGATTAATTGCTTTATTTTTCTTTTTGCTTTACTGCACTTTATTTCTGACAAATGTTTTAGTTATTCTGGTTGTTTGTGTACCTCCGTGCTGAGGCGTTTCAGTGTACCACAGCCTCCTGCTGCTGCAAGATGGGCAGCAAGAGGTGCAGGCAGCCTAAAAGAGTTTGCTCAGAGTTTGCAGTTACCCAAATGAATAATGAAAAGAAATATGTGCCTTGCTTTCAAAGCAGGCCAGAACTGCAAAGCCAGAGATAAGACTTATGCGTGACCTTTTTTTCTCTTTGCTTCTGTAATGTCCAAAGCTACCTGGTATGTGTGTGCCCAGGTTTTCCCTAGTGCTGGCTAGAGGAAATACAAGATGGGAAAGTGTATTTGCAGAGGTTGGTAAAGGAGAACAGAAATTTCTGGTTAAACAGAGGGGAAAAGAAAGCTGTTAGGAGTGTTAGCCAAGCAACACGTAGTAAAATAAAAGACCATCCTGATTCTTCCCAAGGCTCAAGATCCCCACAGAGTTTCCGGCAAGCTTGTTGTTTCCCATGTTATCAATATTACGTCAGTTAGAGCAGAAAAAGCACTCATCCACGAAGGTGACTCATAACATTGAAGTCAGGGGAAAAATCTCTTGACTGCTAAGGGTATACAGCATGGCCTGGGTGACTCAGGACTGCCTAAGGACAGAGCCAACACATTACTGTGCTTACCCTACTGCCTGTGTGTAAGGAACAAGGGATGCAAAGGGAAAAGAAAAGGGTAATAGTTTTGACTTGTTATATGGCACATATGAGTATCATGCTGAGACATCTATGAGTTAGAGATGTAAATAATTTGTACTATAGCTTTTAGTCACTTTGAGGTGTTAAGTTTGGAAGCATGCCATAATGGTCTCTCCAGAACAAAGTTGACAGTGCTGGGAACAAGCAGAACTACTCTGGAGCTAGTGGAGTTGCATGGCCAATATTTCAGGCCAGCTTGATTTGTTTGGGGTACCACACCAGCAGTTTGACTTCATTTCACACCTGGCCCTGACCAGCCATATGACATACATGCTACTTTGCCCCTAGGGCTCCTTCTTGACTTACCATGCTCCAGGTAGATTCCAGACACTGACAGGGTCCAAGCCAGCTCCCTCTTACTGGAACAATCTTCCAACACTTATCCCAGGAGGGCTCCCATCCTCACATACTCTTGCACCAGCCACAGGGGTTGCCGCCTTCAGCATCGTGTTACAGACATATGCTACTCAGAACGGTTGCAGCACTGCTTCTCATTGCTTCAAGCTTTCTCAGCTGGAGAAGCTGCAAAGAAACAAAAAATGTCCCTGGGACATGGTGAGCACAACAGGATCCAGAGCAGACCTGAGACAGGGCTGTGCAGGGTGGGCACCGCAGGCCCACTCAAGAAGTGTTAGGCCTGAGCACTTCTACATAAACCTGGCCATGGGCTTGCTGCTTCTGGAGTCCACAGAAGGAGTAAAGATGTAATGGCTCCATGGGTAGATGTAGATCTACATCTGGTTGGTTTGTTGTTTTTTTTTTTTTTTTAAATGAAGTAGGTGTTCTCAGCAGTGGGTGTGAATTACTCCTTCTTGAATCTTACGACATGACAATGTTTGACAAATCTTTGTGGAACAAACACTCCTATTAAAAAAGTAGCCTGTGCCTTTGCTCGTATGAAGACACAAACTGAGTGAGATGTTCTTGCTAATATTTCGTTTTAGGAAACCATTAGGTCTGAAAATTACCTGTCACAGTGTTGGCCATGCATTTCTGCAACCATTAAATGATTAGATGTGATTTTGTGTTTTGTTGTGGGGAACAATATTTGTTCACTACCATCTTGCTCTGCTTCTTATGTACATGCTGCAATTCGTAATGACTCACATTAGGAACAATAGTCTTTGATCTAGCATTATTGGATTGTAATTGGCTATGTTGACATGAAGCAATCTTGGGTTTAATGCAGCCTCCTTCACTCACTGTTGTGGTCAATTATTTCATGATAATAGCAACTCTGCCAGGTATTTTTGCTTCATTGAGCAATTATGTTGTTATGGAAACTAGTATTCTATAAATTATCTGACGAGAGGCCTGATTCACTTCTTGGGAACAAGAAGTTTGAAAGTAAAAAGTACAGGATAACAGTTTTTTAATTAGCTATGTATTTATTTGTGTAATTACTAATCCTTAGGGCCTATTAACTGTTTGGTGCAAATAGTAGCACCTTTGCATCCATGCAGGATCTGGTCAGTTGTCCCTCATTAGAGAATGTGTGACCACTGGATATGCATAACTGAAGATGAGCTTGTTCCTGCCCATGTTTAGGTGACTGCCCTGCCAACCTTGCCAGATTTGGAGAATGTTTCTGTGTTCCACCTGCCAGGCTGATGAGCTCCAAAGACCTTGCCTTGGCTGTGCTGTGGCCAGTGCTGCATGTGGCTGTGACAGGAGGGATGTGTCCTTTTGTCTTTGATACCAAGATTTATGGAGGACTGGATACTGCAAGAGATTGATAATCTGATACAAGAACCTCTTGCTCCTGTTCAATCATTTAACATTTCAGAGAGGCTGTGTGTGCAACAGTTTCCTTCCCATCTACTGCTAGCTAGTTTCTTGCCTTCAGATAAAGGAACGGGCAGTCTTGATGGGTTTTTGGTTTGGGGTATTTTGTCCAAACAAAACCTACCCTTTCAACTGGTGTGAAGGGATCCCTTATTTTTCTAATGCCAAGCACGGGAAAAAAATCACAGAGCCTGAACTGTCACATAATTAGGAGCCAGACAATCCTGCCTGGATGGAGGTATCCTGCATATGCGCTGCACAGAAGATTTCAGAGAGTTTTTGCAGCACCCATTACCTATGAGAGGAGCAGCCTTTTATCCCCAGAGCTGTTTCCTCAGCATTTTTCAAGAGCATGAACTATGATAAACAGGTGGAAAACCATTGAACAGAAGTAATTAAGTTGCTCCTGGTTAGCTGAAGCTCATTCTGCATGGTTGAGGGACCCTGCATTAGCATGAGTCAGTCAGTGCTATTCCCCAGCATCCTTCTACTTTTTCATGCTTTCCAACTGTGGTTTCTTTACTTCTGTTTCTTTTAAATAGTTCAGTTACTAAAAATAGCATTGTTACCTTATACACATTCGTTTTAGGCCTGAAGTTAAATGCCTGATCTTTTTGGCATCCGGATGCAGAGGCCAGGCAGGGGGCAGGCAGGGTGAGATGACTATCAGTGTGTGTTCTGGTAACAGGATTGTACTTGGAAACATTCTTGTTTTTCACCTTGCCCATATCAGTTCAAGCTGGAAAAGCCAGGTATTGCTTCTTAATATTGACTAAATACTAAATTGGTTTGTGATATTTACTAAATATGTGCTTATGAGAAACAAAGTCCTCTGGGTTGAAACGGGTGCTCAGAAAGAAACAAACGCTAAAAAAAGGATCAAAAGAAGTAACAAAACTTAACAATTAAGTCCAAGAAGTCCAAGTGGCTTCTATTCAAAATGCCCATTCCTCCTGAAATAGTTTTCTGAAAGTGAAGTAGTGTCTGTGAATACCACAGGACAGGGGCCGCACAGGGACATCAGCCTCCCTGGGCCCCAGGAAAAGTGGCTCTGCAGGGTGGTCCAGAGCAGGAATCTCTCCTCCTCTTGGCCCTGAAGGGCACCTGGAAATCTGTCTTTCCTCTGTCGGCCTGGCCATGGGAAACACTGCAAGTACTAGGAAAAGAGCTTCCAGATGATACTTTGTTTCCCTGAGTAGTGGGGTTTAATTTGGGGGTTGTAATCAACCTTGCTATAAAAATACCCAGGTCTTAATCTCTCCAGAAAAATGAAAATCCTGTGTCTTCTCATTCTAGTTGCTGGTTTCTAAATCCTGTTCAGTTTGTCAGCACATTTCTGCTTCACAGAATGGATAGTTGCCAGACTGGTGTATCACCTGTCTGGGGCCTGCTGCCCACCTAACAGGTAGCACATTCAAATTCCAAATAGCAGACTTTGGAAGAGCGCAGGTCAGCTTTGGCTGGCAGTAGAAGAGATTTGGGTTTTTTTTACGAATGTGGTTGCATATTGCTGTATGAGAACTATTCACAATGAAGTAAAACTTGTTATAATTTCCATTTTAAGCTCATATTTATGTATAAGAGTTTTCAAGAGAAAAAGAATTGCCAAATAATAGCTAAGACATACTGTTGACTTAGGGTATTGGTTTCTGTTGTTTAATTACCTGCAGACTGCACTATCCTGCTGGAAAGGCAATTGCAGAACTTCCTATACTACAGTTCAGCTCTCTTTCATCTGGCAAATGTCCTTCTTTAGGATTAAAAAGTAAATTATTTTCTATCATTTATACTGCTCAAAAAAAGTAATGCCTCTGTTCTCCCCACTTGGGGACTTGTATCACTAACAGAAGCATGACT
Organism: Balearica regulorum gibbericeps; assembly: GCF_011004875.1. NCBI lineage: Eukaryota > Metazoa > Chordata > Aves > Gruiformes > Gruidae > Balearica > Balearica regulorum. Next base: position 12,647,754 of record NC_046200.1, read on the forward strand.
TTGAAAGCTTTTTTTAACTGCTTTACTACTAGCATAAAAACTCCTCTGTACAGCACTATGCAAAGATCCCTGAATATTACACATGCAATGTCATCTGCTTTTGGAGAGGCAGCAAAATCAGACTTTTCCAAAAACCACATACCGCGTCTCCCATACTGTCTTCTTTCCTTTCCAAGGAGTCCAAAGCTCTTCATAGAAACTATAATGAGGACAATCTTGGGGTAACACTGTCCTGTAATTACTGTTCCCCTTTCACAGGGGGATGAAGAGAAGCCAAGGCAATAACTAGCCAACAGTCCCCAATGCCAAGTCATGCACAAACCTCACATTGAAGTCTTACAGTCTTAACCCTTAGATCACAATTGCTCTTCAAGAGCCAAGTTGCAAGAGGAAAACAAAAGAGATCCTGGTAGTATCTTCCTGTAATGATTACACTTCTTTGGTTTTTGAGATAGACTCCTGAGGATCAAGGAAGGAGACGCTGTAACGCAGCTGAAGTCACAGATGTGTAATGGTGATAGTATTAAAAGAGCTGAATAGAACATGAGTGAGAGAGAAGGTCACAGCTCCAAAGAGTTTAAGATCAAAACATAAGAAAGATGGAAAACATGAAAGGAATTAGTCTTAAATACCAGAAAGGAAAAGCGGAGAGAATGAATCCACATTACAGTAATTTTACTGGTCAGTTTTTAAATTGTGAGATAAATTGTGCTTGTAATTTAAAAAAGAAAAAGTATTTCTTTATTCCTGCTGGGAGGACCTAGTTCACACTAGCTGTAAATGTGTTAGGACAGAAAAATCAAAGTGTTTGACTGCTGTGAGGCACTCTCATCATATCATAATGCCCTTTGAAGCGGTAATTCAATGATTGATCAGAGGAGATCTAATTAACTAACTATATTATATGAAAAAAAAAACATGGAGAAAGTTGTGATACTCTGGGTATCACATTTATCAGGATCTTTGCTCTGCTGCATGGGTGTGGGTGTTCTATGGAAAAGCCAAACCTTAATTCAATATATCACCTAAAAATAAACCTTAAGATTAAAAGTTTCCTTTGTCTTTCTGTCTTGCCTTTCCCCTATTATTGCTTTGCATACTTCTAGATGTTTTAGGAAGTGCATAGACCATCTTTGTCACTAACACATTCAGCATTCAGTTAACTGCTTAAATCTAATATTCACCCACACATCATCTATATGGGGGTGAAATTCAGATATGAACATTACCCTAATAAAGTATCTTCTATTCTTGCTTCCCATTTTTAAAGTTTGCTTTATAGCATTCCATGCCTGCAGAGGCTAGGCAAGCTCAGCCTCATTGGAAATGACATTTATGAACATTTAGTGCAGCCTTGGTCTGAGTTCATAGTCAACTTCTCCCATGGGGTGTGTGAAAGCAGCGTGACCTGCAACATGACAAATGAGAGATGTGACAAACATGAAGCCAAATATTATTCATTGGAATTGATGAATACTTTGACATGCTGTTGTAAAAGGATAGAGAGATCATGTGCATATTTTGCTTACTTGACGGCCTTTCATCTTAGATGCAGAGACTATGATAAAACTCTCCAGCAATTCAGGCTCTCCAGCAGAGCTCGGTTTGGCTGATTGCCCTTTCATAGCTGTTGTGCTTTGGACTGTGATCCTCCTCTCTCTTGGAGATCAGGTTGTTTTATAAAGCTTCCAGACCTTTGCCTGACAAGATCTTTTGAACCACATGAAATCAGCCTTGTTGGGCATGAAGGGAAGGGTCATTAAAAGTCTTCTTACGTGCATTATTTCAGTGCTGTGGGTTAGCTTGTATTATCTCCCACATATTTGGGTATCTGGTTTCTTTCAGAAACACTTTACTATTAAAAGAACATCTTTGTTTAAATGAATATAATTTTTGCCTATTTTAATAGTCCTCTTTTATGTTAGTGTCAGATGTAACCTTATGTGAAGAATTTAATTAATTTTTATACTTTCCCTCACTGTTTTGATTCAAGGACATTGCATAAATAGATGAATAGTGCTTCCCCAAATTTACATTTAAGTGAAGAAATATCAGCCAAAAGGGAGGGAAACAACTACCTTCCAAAGCTTTACTGAATATCCTCCCCAAAAAGGCTATACAGCTTGCCTGTGCCACACAGTCTGGCCCAAAGCTAGTAATCCTTGCTACTCCGTGGGTCAATTTTTTTGCTATTCAGTGTCAGTGACAGGTAACGTACACAATGTGTCAGTTTTACTCCATCTTTTTAACTCCGAAAGAGTAACCTATATACAAATAAGTGAAATATTTATGAGTTTGCCCTTCAAGTGTTTTTGTTTGTTTAATGTTTCAGAAGTTACTCTGCAGGAAAAAGAAGATGGTTCCACATAAAATGATGCATCTGCAGAGCACGTGAAATACTGTCTTACTCTTCGGAGCACACCAACATCCCTCTCCTGTGCAGATGCCTCCCTAGGAACTTGCTGTGGGCATGAATGGTAAGAGTGGGCTACTGTGATTTTTATTGCATCTGCACATGTGTCACCCTTGGTTGCTTCCCTTTTTCTCCTGATGACTTACTAGCTCAATAAGGTGTAGCATAACTAACCTGAAGTGCTATACCCATCAGAAATTGGAAAATCATTCAGCAGCACAGTCGGTAGTTAGCCTAAGAGCCTAACTCCAGCTGATGGGGGAAAAGGCTTGTGGGTGAAGGAGGTTATTTATGGGAATTATTTGCTCAACTGCTATAGAATTAGGTCTTACAATTGGAAAAAAGAATCTGTAACAAAGGAATCTACATCTTTGGAGAAGTGCCTTGCTCTAAGCTTCAAATAATGCCTTGCTTAAGAAGCTGGAGTTTTCTTTGTATTTATAGAAAATTAAACTAGGGGCTCCCCTGTGCTAGCATGTGCTCTGAAATGATCTTCCAGCCTTTTGTGTCTAGTATTTTCGCATGCTTCTCTTTAACTTTGGGTTCCTGCTACCATTAATTGTATCTGTTAGTCATTAGTCTGTTAAACTCTTCATATATCTCATTTCTTTGGAGAATAAGAGTCAATTGAAATAGCTGGAGAATGCTGGCTATGCAAGCGATTGTGTTTATAAAACAGAAACATTATGTTCCTCTTTATTTACAATAATTGTAAATAGAAAATGCATCTAATGCTTGTGTTTCTCTGAAATTACATATCACTCTTTCAGACACCTGAAGACCCATTATCACCTCCATAATTTTTGTGTTGCTTTGTCTATGAGAGAAAATGTCCTTTATTAGCCTATCTGAGAAATAGCGTCTGATCAATTGGCAACCAATTTAGAATTCTTTTAATTCAGCAGATCGTTAGAATATATATGGCACTTCCAGGGAAAAATCAAACCACGTGGAAACAATAAAGACTGGCAGTTATGTCTGATCAACAGTAATAGTCCAGCATCTAGGGAAAAAACAATGGTATATTTTTCTTCTGATGCCTATCAACATTTAACAAAACTTTTTTTTTGTATTTTTAGCCCACTACAAAAACACCAATAGTAGGGTTTCTTTTTTTTTTTTTTGGGGGGGGGGGGGAAGAAAGGAGAGGGTGAAAAGACAGACAGCTGCAAGGACTTGCAGCAGATTCTGATTTTTTATTTTGTTTGACCTGATTTAACAAGCTTCCTCTGTTGAAATATCATAGTCTATGTTGGGAATTATGTCAGGAAGCACAGTATGTGCAGTGTGGGTGAGTGAGCTTGCATAAACTGTCAATGAAGATCAATTATAGGAATTATTGAATTACACATTAGATAAGAAGCAGATGACTTTTTTTTTTTTGTATGCAAGTGCAGTGCTAACTGTTTTTGTCTAAATTAAAATATAGCCATACAGGCAGTTAAAATCTGTCACTAAGCATCACAAGCTGCCCAGGCTTATTGATTATTTTTTTCTTTACGATTAAAGTCCTGCAGTTTCGTGGTTTTGGCATGAAGCGCTGTGCAGATGAAGCGTGAGAGCACCAATCTACTAACAACGAACAATTTATATGCAGCTTCGGCAGAAATGGCCCCTTACAAAAGACTTGATAGGAATGAAAAGAAAAATGTTATTTAGCAGTTGCCATTTTCCGAAACGTTGGTGCTCCTGATTCATGCTGTGGGAGTTGTGTGTCCTCCTGCTCATACCACAGCTGGGCAGTTGACAACATGGTGGTGAGACAGGATTGTTCCTGGACCTTCATCATTTATAAATACCTTGTATCAGCCTGTTTGTTGCATTTTTTTTTTAATGTCAAGATGGCATTTTTGCCCCAAGAGGCTACATATAAGGTTGGCAGACTGATTCTACAATAGCTATCCTTCAGCAGGCTCTACAGAGCTGTTGAACACTACTGCCAGCATTGCCTGTCTGTGCCTCTAGCTCAGTTTGGTGCTGAAGAATCCCAGCCTGGCAAAACAGAAAACCAGTAGGATTTAAAGAGGCCTTTTCAAGAGAGAAATAGCTGTTCTTATTCACAGAAACTAGATGATATATCATCTTTTGATGTCAGGGTACTGAAAGGTATCAGACTGAAACCCAGGAGAATATAGAGAGGACAGAGGGGCAACAAACTATGCAGCCTGTGTGCAAATACTCTTTTATTCAAGCATCCTGTATTCTCAAATGTAAAATCTTTATTTCCTAATATCTATTTATGGTGGATTGAGATGATGCAGAACCCAGTCTCCTTCACTGCTTTTACGGCTGTCTTCTGGAGGATTTTAAGTGGTAGCTGGTGTTCTGCTTTAGAAAGGTTGTTAGCAAATAACAATTACTTAGCATGGATGTTTTTGGTTTTTTTTTTTTTGTCATTTTGAGGTTGGCTATTAGGCTTTTTCTGGTAATTGTTTGGTATGAAAAGCTGACTTAATTCTGCTTCATGCTTGAAAGCTTTTAAGAATTGTAATATTTACTATGCCCCAACAAGTTTGCAACTCTCCCTTTGTTTTCAGGAAAGTAATTGCTATTAGCTGTTTTCATCCACTGGCACAATTCATAAATGCTGCATCTGATCCATTTCAAAATCTCAGAGAATCAATACGCAAGACTCATTGCTCTGAGGAAAACTCAATAGCTGAGTGATGGGAAGAGCACAAAGTAGAAAATATTACCTTAGTACTTAAGTAATTTGTTTAATTATAGAGGAATTTGAAACAGTAGCATAAGCCTATGTTTTATTAAAAAGTGATTTTTAAAACTTTAAGTCCATCTGCAGTACTTTAAAAACATAGGAAAAAAGAAAAGTAGCCTTAAACCTTTTTTTTTTTTTTTTTGTGGGAAATGTTTATTCCACAGAAACTCTTTTGCATGCAGTTTCCATTCCTCTTTCAAGACTTGTATTTTAGTATCCTGCCTTTGGCTAAATATGGCTAAATGCAATTCCTTGGCAGACCATGATCACTGATTGCATCATTGCAAGAACCTCCCACCATGGGTTTTTTTTTTTTCTGTTTTAGGAAGAATATACTGGTTTTGTAGCCTTTTCCTTCCAGGTAGCAAAGGAAATGTAAAAGTGTAAGAAAACAATGTGAGCCAGGCCAATCACCATCAGGAATGGTGAACAGCCCTCCAAAAAGAGTGATTTGACCATGCAGGGATCTCCAGAGCAGCCAGAAATTGTCATTCAATCCCTATATGAACATTAAGTTACGTCACTGTTTGTCAGTGTTCTCTCTTAATCACTTATCATAATTCTTAACATGGAAAAGCTGTTTAAAAATCAGAATCCCACAATAGTCACTGTAAAGTATTTCTTGGCCTCCAAGCAAACAGTATAGAACTAATTCTAGAAGAATTAAATAAAGTAACATGTAGGCTGTCATTGCTGAGTTCTTCAAGACAGGAATGAACACGCCCACTCAGAGCAAGAACATCTTAAATCTGTAAAGTACCAAAATCGTGATTCCAAATTAAAAAATAGACAGGCAATCATATCTAAATTTCTTTTAGTCTTACCTGGAAGAGTCCTTCTACATTAAAGCTGTCATTGCCTCATCTGATGCTTTTATTTATACTCTGAACAAAGTGCTACTATTGTTCTTTCTACCCTATTCATTCTTGCCACTGTGCCCATAAGGCTGCAGTGCACAGATCACTGTTTTCTGGAATTTTTGGAATAAATCTTGAAAAGAAAAAAGATAGAATTTTTTTCATGTTCAGTTACATGAAGAAGCCAAGTCTACCTCTGTATCTTAATTCACCAAAGTTAGTAAAAAGTTTTTCTTTTATAAAAAAGAGCTTATATAATTTTAACAGACATATTTTGTTTAATCTATTTTAATAATTTTGATGCTTCAGTCTGACAGTATTTGGTTTACTAAATTGTAGGTAAGAGTGAGTGGTTTTATTTTGCTTTTAGATAACAAATTTTGGAACTCCGTAGTACGTTGTAGCTACATCTGTCAGCCAACACTGGGCTGCAGGAAAGTACCTTACACTTCCAATGACTTCTACAGCAGGGATGACTGGAGCAATTGCCTCAGTGTGTGGATGTGATATGAGCAGGCTCTTCCCAGCTGAATTCTAGTTTGCAACTGGCATTGAACTGACCTATTTAAAAAAACCCAAACAACAAACTAACAAACATCCCTTTTTCAAAAAGGGGGATGTTTTCCACTCCAGTGGAAAACTGATTTAGCGATGCTTCCCTCCCCGGATGGCTGCCTGCCATTTTGTTACATAGTGTAGTTTCAACATCAGTCTAACCTTATTTATTCCACAAAACTCCAAACAATAACTAGACCTCCCCAAAATCACAATGGTATAGCAACATGTGACTATCTTTCAATGCCATCTAGCTAACTAGATTAATTCACATTCTTACACCTTTCTGGAAGTCAGCCAAAGAGATTTATGGGTATGCATGGCTCTGCTACTCATCAATATTGGATAGGGAGATGTCTTCTGTCTGGCACATCTCTGTTTCTGGCTGATCTTTGGGACAGAGATCAACTAAGTGCCTACTACTTATATTAAGACAGAATGAATCTCTTTGGGCACTTTCGCTTGATGATGCTCAGATTTCCAGTTTCCAAATATAGTGTGGGGACTGGATTGAGTCAGAAATTCTTTCACCACAAATCAGGATACACCATGTTCTGCAGCCCACAGGAGGGTAGGGAATGCCGGGTTTCTAATGGCATTCCAACGCATGGCAATGAAGCGCCAATGACCATCCCACGAGCAAGCAAATTATTGTTTAGTAAACTAAAGGGTGTCTTTCCTGTGGATTTGTTGATTTAAGGCAAGGAAAAAAGTCCTCCTGTGGACATCTAGAATTCATTCATCCTAGGACCAATATAAGATTAAATTCTAATAAGTTTTAATTGTGCTCTCAAAATAATTTGGTGTCTTCAGTATAAAGGTATCTCAGTTCATACCTTCTTTTGGAATCTAGGTAAAATATAATTTGATATGGCCATCTTTTACATGATTACCGTATCTAAATTCCAGAGTAATTGAGTATTTTATTATATGCACTTTCCAGATGATAAACCGCACCTGTCCCATTCTAGGTTTTATCTTCTAAAACAGAGTTCAACATTGGCTTCCTCTCCATCAATGGAAACATGCAAGTAGTTCTTTAGCTACATTTAAAACAGTACATTTATTGTGGTTGCTTAGATACTTTGTCAGTTTTTCTTTAATTAAACCCCTCTCACTTGTTGCTCTCCCATTAAGACATGACAAATTTAGTTTTCAGCTGATGTTAATGTGAACACATAAATATTCATGTGTCTTGACAGATTGTGAGGTTTAATAAATTGCTTTCTATAAAACAATTTTTGTGGAATCAGGGGTGTTCCTGTGATAGCATAAAGGAAGCCTGAAGTTGAGCTATAGAAAAGATCATTTGCTTTTCACTGCATCTAAAAGTTAACAAATTATTTCTCCAGAAAGTTATGACATATTTGTTTTAGGATAAATATAAAAAAAATTGTGGAAGACAATTAGGATTAAAAAAAAAAGCTTCCCTTTCATGTGGTTAAATACTCAGTTCGCATATAAAAAAGATAGCTAGTGACCCAATTCAGTTACCATTTCCTTTTAGTCACACCAGAAATTTAGCATGATTATGTTTTGGCTTACAGAGAAATTCAACATACGGCTGTACGTTAGGAGAGTTTGGTAAGAAAACATGGGTAGTCACTGAACAGTGTGTGCTGGCATGAGGAATCCTCAGAACTGGCATTAGGTCTGAAGGGCATCACGTGTCTGTTTGCATTTTTATAAATAAAGAAAAAGATAGATGATGGCCACGTAGCTAATAGGAAGGCTACCATGTGTATTTAAAACAGTATTTTAAGGGATGTTACTTCTGTAAATGTAAAGAAAACAGTGTATAACCCCCCCGCCCCATGAACATTAGCACTTCTATAATACTATTATTAGCATATTGCTAATATAAATAAAAAAGGCCTTTAATATTTTAATCAAAATAGCCTTGAAGAATATTATCAGATGTACCTCTGTACCGAACTTCTAGAGGAAGTCTATGGAAGAAACACCTAACAGCCATTTAGGTCTTTTAAAGTTTCGTTTCCTTTCTGCTTATCCTAGAAGAATGATTGCAGAGTGGTCTTTTTCCAGAAATTCTAAGGAGGAAATTAAAAATACTGCAGAAGGAAAGACAATATAATTGTTTTCCTGGTGATTATTTCTCTTTGTCTTCATATCTTCCTCTGAAAAGGAATTTACTTACTTCTTCCCTGTTATTCCTGAAGATGTATTGTGCAAATATTTCTATCCCCTGTAGTGTGCATGACTATTACATCTAAGTTGGATATTTTGTGATAGTTTGGGAAAAGAAAGTGGAAAAAAGGTGCCTAGGATCTAAGGATTATTCAGGCCCCATTAAGTAACTATCAGAATTGTGGTACCACCAGCCTTTTTTATTACCTTCTAGCCATAGGTCATCTCAGGAAGCATCCTGGGAGCAGCCACGAGTCTCTTGCTGCTCCAAAGATGAAGATACTTAAGAGTGCTGCTGCTGTAAATACAGAAGTTCACAACCAGATGGTGTGAGGGGGGATTTGGCATCTCTCTGCCCATTAAAATATGGTGATGTTAGTTCCGATGATAATCGGAGTGCCAAGTTCTTGGCAAAAAGCTGGCATACCTCCATGCCTGATCTTTTACATTTACTTAGTGTCTTAGACCCCAAGCAAGCCTGAAGTGTATTACAGCAACAAGCAATCTTTGGAACGCGGTCACCTTGGCGCACTATACAACAGCACAAGGGAGGAGAATTTTGGCCAAGGAAATAAAGGGAAACCTCTACTCTTATAATAAAAAAAAAAAAAAAAGCCAAACAGATGGTAGCCAATTCCAGGCATGGTGAGATGTCAAAACATGTTGAGCACCATATTGGGACCTGTTTAGGGAAACTCATAGAGCTATTTATTCTGTTATGCTTTTGAATAACCTATTAATTTAATAGTAAGGAATATGCCCTTGTTTTGTACAACTGCAGGTCTGCTGATGATCCTTCAAGTTAAGTGAGGTTATCCACAGGAGTAGCTGTCAAGATCAAGAAGAGATATATAATTTGACCATTATAAAGACAAAGAACTAGTGTACTATGATTGCTCTTGATAAAAACATCAAAAGTATGAAGGAAGCATCACTTTCACTCTGAAGACTGCAGATCACCAATTTAAAGAAAACCAAAATATGTGTTCTTCTGAAAAGGTATTTATTTTTTTTTTACCTGAGACATCAGCAATGGGCACTGAGGTTTTATCACTAAAATTGCCCAGCTTTTCTCTCTCCTCTCTCCATCTGCCACTTCAGCTTCTTTTCTTAAAGTTTGATAACAGTTCTGGTGCAGCTGCATTTTTATGCTACTTTTTCATTTTGCTGGTAGACATTCTTGTTTATGTGCATCTTTTAAACAGCAACATAGAAGGAAAAATAATAGGCGATCTTCTACTACATGGCTGCTTCTAGCAAAGTATGTATTTAAGGGCCTTCTTAAAGGAAACTAATCTAACTTGAGCCCTCACCTAAATTATGAAGAAAACTGTATCTGTCCCAAACAATGCTTTTAACAGCCAGCTTCCTTGCTTGCAAGCACTCAACAGTATGCAAACAAATTAATCTTTATTTGGAAAAACTAAATTATAAACATGAAAATCTTAGGAACTAAACTCATACTGTTCTTGAACCTCCTACTGGGGCAGATTTATTAGCCAAGCAGCTCGCCTGGGTGGTCAAACTTGGGATATTTTGTGGGAGACCCAGAGCTAGTGTTCATGTTGTAGAAGGGAAAGGAAAGCCTAACGTGGATGAGATGAAACCTTTAATGACCCATCTCCTCATCCAGTTTGCAGATCAGCTGTTCTACACCATCCTGCAGAGGAGATGGAATCAGCCACACCTTGTTATTGGAACACAAAATGGAAATGAGCTCAGCTCTCCTGCTTCCCCCATTTTCTAAGTCTAAACTAATGTACAGATACGGTTATTTACCAAGTGGCATTAGAAACAGCATGGATATTTAACAGTAATTTTGGCAGATAAAAGAGAGAGGGCTAATGGCATTTGCGCAGGAGAAGGAAGGCTGGAGAAAGGGAAAGGCAGAGGACCCTTAAGCTCTTCTCTGAATTTGGATGGCAATGAGACTTGGCCAAAATCCAAGAGACCCTTAGACATGATAGGGTGCCAAATATTGAGGCAAGATGTGGTATTTTACTAAAATGCACTAGCATGAAATTTGACCGGTTTATGAAAAGGAAGCTCTTTATTGCACTTCATTTTAAGAGCTGATCTCTCCTGTGCAATGCAGTTGTGGATGAGACATAGACAATGACAGTGTCCTGAGTGGAATCCAAAAAGCAAATTGGCAGTGCAGGTGGTAGACAATACATTAGGTTTTAAAAACTCTTTCAGGTTTCATAACTTGAATTGAACCCAAATATGTAAATTTGACACAAGAAATATACCAAAAATATGTCAGTGTTCCAGGGGTGGACTGGAAGAGGTAGAAGAAAGCACAAATCTGTAAAATGATTTGTATAAAGTCATAATATAATCAATCCATCAGTGCTTTATCAGCTAGAAGCCAAGCCAGTATTAGCATAATTAAAATGATTGCTGGATAGCAAAACATCTTGTTTTATGTCACTACACAGCAACATGATTATTTTTAAGGAACCCCATCACCTAGATTTCTGTTACCAGCTTAAATCCCACCAAGAAACAGCGAACAAAGAACCGTATTTTGAAATAGCATCCTGTGTTTTGCACAACTGATGTTTGCAGATAGCATCAATGCTTCATGCTGATGTTCTCCACTGACATCACTGCACTGATCCATTGTTAAACAAGGTCATGCTGCATTCCACTTAGCATTTTGATGGATGGCACGTAGGCTCTTCGGAAGGGATGCCGAGCTGGAACATTTTCACCAATACTTCACTTGAAAGCTAATTACCCTGTGTATGAATAAAACAGCCACATATATCACCACCAAAAAAAAAAAAAAAATTGGGACATAAAGGCCAAATAAGCATTTTACAGAGCAAAATTTAAAGCTTCTGAAAACATTTTTATTTCCCCTCTGGCTGTCCGACCTGGCAGTTAGCTGCTGCCAACTATGACATCTAGTCTACAGTTGAACCAACTCCAGTCAGAACTATTAAGAATGAGTCATTTTTGTCTTTCAAGATTTGGCAAAGAAGGCAAAAAAAAAAAAAAAAAAGGGAGGTAAAACCCAGGAGAAGCGGTGTACACTTTACAGGAACCCGTGAGCGCCGAGCAGGAGCAGAGCAGCACCTGCGTGACAGCACACGGCCGTATGCGACCGCCGTGACCTGGCACAGCTCCTCCTGCCCGGCTGCGGGGGCCGGGCCCTGCTTTTCCCTTCCCCTCCCCGCTTCCCCTCAGCGGCAGGCAGGGCGGCCACACCGTCAACTTGGCGGTTAAAACCGTTAACCACCCGCCCGCTCGCCCCGCTCGGGGGAGTGACGCACAGCTTGACGTCCCCAGAGACTACAGCCCTCCCTCTAGGCAGACCGCGGCTCGTGACGGCTGCGCTTCCGCCAGACCGGCCTGGGGATTGGCTGAGGCGGGCGGTGCTTGGCGCGCGTCATGGGAAGTGATAGTCGCCGGGACACGCCCTTCGCTCCGTTCAAACCTGGATGGCGGTAAAGCGGGGCGGCAGGTGGGGGAGCGGCGCGGGGGGTTCTGGGATGGCTGGAGGCCGGGGCTCGCGCCGCTGGTGCTGAGGGGAGGCTGGAGTGGCTGAGGTGGGAGCGCGGGCTTTTGGGTCGGGCAGTAGCTCCGCGGGCCAGAAACGCCGCCGGTTGGGGGTTTGTTTTAACAAGCAGCCTTTCCCAGAAAAAACCCAAAAAACAAACGACCCAGACATTAATTCCTGTGACACTCCGGACGTGTTCAAACTTGCTAATTTTAATAAATTTTGTCTCTGAGGAAATACAAATGTTGCTTAAATTATATCCCTCCTCATCCCCTGTTTTTTATTTAAAGTCACCTATTCAAATGCCTTGCTTGAAAGTCCCGGTTCTCTTTTCCAGGTGATCTTCTATATGAGATAATCTGTAAGGATGTTGAAGTTTAAATGTGGCGCCCGAAATCTGGTAGAGGCAGGACCGATGGAGCCCATCACTAGCCGAGTTTCTCGGCTAAATCTGCTCTTTCAGGTAAAGAGCATCTGGCCTTGGATTAGCTGATCTCTGTCTCGTCTGTGTCTACAGTGTAACAAAATACAGTTTTGATTGTTTGTGTGGAGACTCAAAGCACGCCTCTGTGGCACTTTGGAGGAATGGGTAAAAGAGGAGGATAGTTTCTTGAAGTTAAAAGTGTTTTATCTAGTTTACACAAATTTCATTGAATAATAGCTGTCTTGTTTTTATGTGCCTCTGTTAACATTTCAGCCTGAGTGGATTTTCCCACATAAAGATGGAATATTGCATTCTGTGTCCTGTAATCTGCAGTTTTTTCATGGGTGATGTAGTTGAGAGTTTGTCAGGAGCTGGATTTACCTAACCAGCTGCCATTTGATCATCTGAGGTTCAGCAGCTTTTCCTTCTAGAGCCAATATGGATACTGATTGCTTAAACTATTTATACCATGAAAAAACCCACATGGTACAATCAATGTCAAGAAAAAAACCAGTCAGATCAGAGCTATCAGCAGGACGTAGATAGTTTCAAGAAAGCTGTGATTTGAACTTTAACAACCTTTAAAGGATTGCTTTCTCTAAAACTAAAATACCTGTAACAGCTATTACAGCTAGACATAGTGAGTCGATATATTTACCTCACACTTCTGTATCATTTGTCTAATTTCTGAAGTAGTGATTTTGAAATGGATAATATATAATCTGCTCTATACATATGTTATTGATTTGAGGCTTTTCATTGTTGTCTGAGACTCCATCTGCTGTTGCTTCTTTTTTTTTCCAGGGGAAGCCACTCTTTGTGACTCAACAGCAGATGTCTCCTCTCTCCCGGGAAGGCATCCTTGATTCTTTATTCCTTCTTTTTGAAGAATGCAGAAACCCCGCTTTAATGAAAATTAAACACGTTAGCAACTTTGTCAAGAAGTGTAAGTTTGTTTAGACTAATTTTCAGGTGTCATTTTAAAAGACAGTTCTTAAGAATCTGAATGTTTAAATAATGCTTTAGTTGCTTTGATTCATTAATGATTGTAACCCAGGACTTTTTGTGGGCAGACTCAACATTGCAAAGGGGATCTTGGCAATCTCAGGTCCAAAAGGTCAAATGCAAGTGGCTTTTGAAGTCCTGTGACTTGAATGTACATCCTTCTTAGTCTGTACTATATTTATAGTTGAGGAGGTGCTTTCTTTAAAAGTGTCCAAGTCTGCATACAGCAAAGGTCCAAGTATGCACAATAGAAGGATGTCAGAAGTTGAGAGCAGAACGTTGACTAGAGGTCTGAGGAAAAAAATTCTAGAAAGGAACTTGGTAATCCTTTGGTCTTTCAGCTTGAAGTAATCTTTTGGATTCCATGTGTTATCTGAATTTTGCATGTGTAACTTGTAATTCTGTGCTTCAGAAATATAATTTCTGATGGGGTAAATGTTTTACTGGTAATGTGCTCAGATTCTTTTGGGGGAAAAGAAAAAACCACAAGTTCATCCACTTTTTCTATTAAGATCTACTAGAAAGCCATTTGGTTAAAAGTAACTTATCATGCCCTCTGTAATAGTTCCATCCAACAGTTTCTAGATATTATTAGTGGAGAGCAATTTTCTGCTAGTCTGAAGAATTTTTAGAACAATCTCCAGTGAGCAATTGATTATCACAGTGCATGCTGGTTGAAACTAGTCAATGGGAAACTTGAACTGAATATCTGAAATAAATGTCTGCGGTTATTTGTTAGACAATAGCCTAGTGCCTCCCACAGGCAGAGGAGAAAACCCTGCCACTTGTCTGGGTAAAGCCTTCATATTTAGAGAATACACTTTGTATTGGTAAAGGATGGTTGGAAAGAAATTAGAAACAAAAGAGGCTATCAGCCTATGATGTTATGAATGGGACAGAATTATGGTTGCTATGGGAACTGTCTTAACATTTCCTGATTCTTTTGTATGTACCATATTTCAGTCTTAACTATGCATTAATACATTTTTTTTCTAGTTCTTATGCATACTGGGTTTTTTTGTGTTTTTTTTTAAGAAGCATATTCAGGAATGATTTAACATTTCGTGAGAGTCCGGAACTAAATTTGTTTTGTTTTGTTTTTTCCCCATTTTTGATGTTATGTTTGTTATGAAATGCCAGTTGTCTAATGTAAAAATAAGTATTTTATTTTGATAGATGCAGATACTATAGCTGAATTAAGGGAACTGCAACCCAGTGTGAAGGATTTTGAAGTAAAGAGCGTGGTTGGCTGTGGTCACTTTGCAGATGTAAAAGTAGTAAGAGAGAAAGTTACTGGTGAGGTATATGCTATGAAAGTGATGAGCAAGGAGTCCTTGTTGGCGCAGGAGCACGTATGTATATTTTTCTATTATGACAATAGAACGATAAATTACAATTTGTTGAACATTTCTTTTTTTGTCACTGCTGTTAGAATTAAGTTAAAAGTGTGTTTTGAGAATGATCAACCTACATTTCAGTGAAGTAATATATTTGTCTGCAGTTTTGCTGTGTTTAAAAGCCATTGTCATAGATTACGAATCTGTTGGGTGAGGTGCCATCCAAAATAAAGAATGGCCCTTGTCTTAAAGAGCTTACCATCTAATTGTAAGACAAGAAAAAAAAGATGAGGAAAATACTGGATCAGTATTGATCAGCTTGATGATGGCTTGAATTTTCAGGCAATCTTTTCATTAAGGTTTTTTTTTTTTATTTTAAAGAGCGACGTAGAATGTCAAGAGTGGGTGTGAAGGCAAACTGTGGTGACTGGATTTTTATGCAGAGCCTCTCACTAGCTTGAGAAATGTGTTACTTGCAAACTTAAAAAAGGGATAATGGAGGTTGTTATCATAGTTTAGTGAGAAACCAAAGTTAATCTTTCACTGACATGAGATGACAAGTAGGACAGAGATACTCCATGGAAGACCTTGTGAATTTATACAGCAATATCTGCATCAGTTGTTCCCAATATATGGCGCAGTTAGGTTGCTCCTGGGATCCCTTAGCATTGTTTGTGGCTATCAGAAATGAAGATAAACTAAAACTACTCTTGCAATTGCATAGGTTGACAAGAAAGCAAAGTATGATACTACTCTGAATGTGACACCTGCTCAGTCTTGTTGAGTGTGGGTCAGTGAAAGTAGGGAATGTTGATCTGAATGAACTTGCAGTATCTCTGTAATAAAATTAATTTCTTGTTGTCTGCTGCACAGCTGAATAATTAAATAGTTGCTAGAGGATAATTTGAAGAAAGCCTTGTATTTTAATACCTTACAATGAATCTATTACTGAATTAGCTGTAAGATGCTACTCCATAATTGTTCCAGCTTTTTTTTCTGCTTGTCTCATTCTTTTGAGATTAGTTTTATTTTATTAAGGCCAGTCCAGATGAGGTCAAGCAAGATTGCACTCCAGACTGGTAGATGCTTCACCAGTTTGAAAGGGAAGCTGGCCTTTGCTGCAGGGACTATTCAGTTGGACGCAAGCCAGACAACAGAAGATGGGAGGGGAATGGAAAACACAAAGGAGTAAAATAACTTTTTTAAAGGTGCACATCACAAAAAAATAGCATTTAATATTTTCTGTGTAATTTTTTGGCGATGTGTGCCTTTGGCACAGACTCAAATCTTTCTAAAACTAGGGGATTCTAATGTATTCTAATTCATTTTCATAATGATCTAACTGAACACTTCCTTTTTTTGTAGGTGTCATTTTTTGAGGAAGAACGCAGTATATTATCTCAGAGCAGCAGTCCATGGATTCCACAGTTACAATATGCATTTCAAGACAAGAAAAATCTCTACTTGGTAATGCCTACTCTTTGTTTCTTTTCTCCTCTATTGCACACTATTGCTATTGTTATGTTGAAGTGCAATGTGACAATTGAAATGTGCTGTAAATTTTCCTGCATTACATGCCATTGTTTGATATGTGTCCAGTGTAGTATGGAAGAGTTGAATGGAATATCTTTTGTATATATGAACTAAATCTGTTCATTTAAAATTTTATGTAGGTTATGGAGTATCAGCCTGGAGGGGACTTGCTGTCACTCTTAAACCGATATGAGGACCAACTAGATGAGAGTATGGTGCAGTTTTATCTTGCAGAGTTGGTTTTAGCCATTCACAGTGTCCATCAGATGGGTTATGTACATCGGTAGGTAAAGCTTGCTTTGCATTGCACGTAACATTTGATCAGTATCATTCCAGAAAAAATGTTCTGGAATGATGCATTCTTGGTTTTTTTTCTGTATACTGTCCTCTTTCGGGACAGTGTTTCGCATGATGCATTGGAAGAGAAATTTAATCAGACTCCAACTATAATTGTAGCTAAAGGCATTAACTTTGATGTAAAGTTCAAACTAATATCAGGAAAGGATTGTTACATATATTTTCTGGAGGCTTAGTAAAAAGAAGCCTTAATGTTGCACTATAAAAAATAAAAATCTTTTCCAAAGATGATTGCTTTTAGCACCAAGTAGCACAGGAAATTAATGTAATTTTTTAAAACCTGTTGTGTGCTGATTGGCAAACAGGACAGTATAGGATGTTGGAGTAGTTAAATATCACAGAGTTTTCTAAAGATCATATCAAAGGCTTGAAGGCTGTTATTGTATGCATTTTCAGATCATATTGGTGTTTAATAAATTTATTCCATTCTGAGGCTTTGGAAATGTTATGAAGTATTCTATGTTCTGAGCAGCTGTAGTGGCTGCACTTAGAGCATAGGCTGTGGCTTTCTTATGCAAGGCAGCTGCTTGGATTTGAAAGATGTACAGAATAAGTTGTGAGGAAATTTGGAAAGAAGGCTACATAATACTTCACTGTAATTTAGTTACAATGTAGTCAAGGTGCGAAACCACCTTCTCTTTCCATCTTCTGTCAACAATTATTAACTTCCCATGACATAAGGGGAACCTTACTACTTTCGTATTTACTTAGAAACAAAACAACAGTTGGAAATAAGACTCCCACTTGTTAAGGTTTTATGCAACTGAGCACGTGGTTGAGCGTAGCTGAATAGGGATATCCTGTTGTCTAGATGTGGCAGTGGGAAACGGTATGGAAAGGTACTGATTGCTTTCTTCTTGCTTACAGAGATATCAAACCAGAGAATGTTCTTATTGACCGAACAGGACACATTAAACTGGTAGACTTTGGGTCAGCTGCCAAAATGACAGTAAACAAAACGGTAATAATGTGGATTTAAATGTTGTGGCTTGTTTGGATAGTTCAGTCAAAAAGGGAAAACTAACTTTATATCTGTTCCTTGATTATACCTTGTTCTGCCTTTCTTGTCTAGTGTGGAATCTATTCACAGTGATATTTTTCCATTTATGAATGGCTTTTCAAACATGAGCTCGAGTATCTTTTTCAGCTTTCAGTAGATACATATTTATTAAAATTTTAATACACAAGTAAAGTAAAAGCAAGTCTACTTTCTTATGGTGCTGCACTGCAATACAAAATCATACTTCTAGAGATTCTCACAACTGTTCAATGCTGTGTTTAAAGAAGGACGTGGATTTATAATTGTTCATAATTGGACTGAAAATTGTGTTTGTTGTAACTAAGGTGGCATAGTTTTGAAGACTGGGGAGCTCTTGATTGAAATGTGTCACATTCCACTGTTCTGGGCTTTACTCACCAGAAAGCACTATGTTCAAAGTTGTGAATTGGTTGAGGTTTTTTATAAGCTGCTTGTAAATTTAGGTAACTGCATACAATTTAAAGTGCTAATTTGAAATTAAAATATATCTAAGTGAGAATATGAAATTCTAAACCAGATTCCTGTCTTGTTTTACAATTTATATTTTTTGTAGTGTTTTCTTAGTATTGTGACAATTAATATGTTGTTTTCCCTGTTCTTCCCTTTTCAGTGCTTCTCTGCATTGCATTATTTTAAATTTTTTCTTCATATTTTTTCAGTCCTCTTCAGGTTTTTGCATTAGTCTGCCCACTGTTTTGTTTCATTCTTTATGCCACTCAGTGCAAAAATGATTGTAGTTTTGGCTCCTGAATTCAAATACTAGTACTTTGCTGATCATGAACACAAGGTAAAAAGGTAGGGATGAGACAGAATGGAATGAGGGCAGGGAATATTTATGTCTAAATTTGACTATTTTTGAAATTTCAGCTATGCTGTCCCTGTTAACATTAGTTGAAGTAGTAGTGCTAGAGTATGTATACTGTTTAAAACATCAGTGTTTAGTAATCCTGTGCTTTTTAGAATGCTGCTTTTCTACTTTAGTCGATTGTACTTTCTAGTAACAGTTAGCTCGATAATTTGACTCTTTTTATACCAAATAGCTTGCTTTCTGTTTGTTTATCAGCAGTTTCCTTAACCTTGCACTTTTTCGCTTAACAGCCTTGCTTAAAATGACTTACTTAAAATTCACTTGGAGGGCTGAAAAATTGTATCTCATTAAAGAAAAAAAAAAGAAAAGAAAAAAAGATTTGTTTTATTACCAAGATCACAATAAACAGAAAGTGCTGTAATTTCACGTGGTATATCTTTGCTTCTAGGTAAATGCCAAGCTACCTGTTGGCACACCTGACTACATGGCACCAGAAATGCTAACAGGATTGAATGGGGATGGCAAAGCTTCTTATGGTCCAGAATGTGACTGGTGGTCCCTAGGGGTCATTGCATATGAAATGATTTATGGAAGATCTCCGTTCACTGAAGGGACTTCAGCAAAAACTTTCAATAACATCATGAACTTCCAGGTAGAGAGAATTCTATCCATGTTCTTGAGTAGAAAGACTGTAACTAAAGACTATGTTCTTACAGTTGAGAAAAGGAGCTTATGGGTGTCCCTTACGTTGTCATGTTCATAAAATAATTACAATACATGCTTTATATTGGTTTTATATGTCTCATTATTGTAGATATCAAGTTATTTTTTGTAACAGATACCTAAAAATAACCATCTGCAGTGCATGAAATAAAAAAGATTTAGCTGTCCATCTTAGGCAACTACAATTACAGCATTTCCAAAATAATCTAGAAAGGGATTTGAAAGGATGAATTGTGGATTGATAAAGTTTCTGACTCTTACTAAGTGTTTGTGGATAGTAAAGGCAAGAGGTAGCTATGAAGAGCTGCAGAAAGACTTGAGGATATTGAGTGTCTGCATGATTAAAATATCACATGAAATTTAGTGTAAATGAATTTAAACCAATGCATATGAAGGCAAAAGTATCCCAACTTTACCAGTGGTGAACTCAAGAACAGTATCTTGATGTTATAATCGATGCAAATGTTAGTTTAGTTCTTAGTCCAAAAAGCAGCACGTAGAATGGTAGAAGTTAGTAGGAAAGAAAAATTTAAAAAAAAAAAAAAATCATGTGTAGCTGGGAGGAAGTGAACAATGAATGGTTACCTATTATCTCTTCTAATATGGGAATTAAGTTCATCAAATGAAAGTAGCCAGCAGTAACTACATTACTAACAAAAAAGGATACTTCATATAGAAGATTCTCATGCTGGGGAGCTCTTTGCTGTAAGTTTGCAGCTGCTGAATGTTTATATGTGTTCAAGGAGTGACTAGAAAAATTCATAGAAGAAGAATCCATTGAGATCTGGCCAATACATCATCCCTGGTTCAGAAAATCCTAAGCCACAAATCCTTGGAAGTTTGGGAGAATTTTCTGGAAAGTGTCTTGTTTTACTCTTCCGTTTGTGGAAGCACAGCCATTGGCCATTGTTCATCATAAGATGGTGATCTGGGACTACCATTTGTCTGCTTGGGAATGGTTGTTCCTATCTTCTTATCTTTACTGCAGTAAACGCATATAAAAGCCTGTTTAGAAAAAATGCACAATACTTTAATTTGTATGGTATAAATATTTATCCTTTGTGCCTGACGTATCTCAGAATAATGAAACTTAATCTTACTGTTCTGGAACTGTTTTCTGACTGAGCAGAAATCCTTTTCTTTCTAATGCAGAGATTTCTGAAGTTCCCAGAGGATGTGAAAGTTAGTAGTGAATTTCTTGATCTGATCCAGAGCCTGCTTTGCGGGCAGAAGGAAAGACTGGGTTATGAGGGACTCTGCTGCCATCCATTTTTTGTTAAAGTTGACTGGAATAATATCCGTAACTGTAAGTAGAATGATACTGTATCTATAAACAATTCCTGTTTCTATGGGTAACATGAAAAGTTGTACAATGTGGATATTTAAGTGTGTTTGATCTGAATAATTATTCATAACGAAACAGAACTGGGTCCTGAAGCAGATGTTTTAACAATAAAATGCATTTTCGTTTGTGGGTAGGATATGTTAACATCTCACTGGTGAAAATTGTAAGGTAAGATGAAGTTTAATACACTTTTATATGAATTTCTGATGCAATTGCCATATTATTGCAGGCACTAGATTGGAAAATAAAATGGTTCTTTCCATGTCCTTCCTCAGATTAAAATCCATCAGTATGTTCTTTCAGGCCTTATCCACCTCAATTTGCTTAATTTTGGCTTCATGTCATTATTTTTTTGTTGTATCTTCAGCTTGCTCTTTTTCATTGCTTGTGATATAACTTCATTTAAGGTTAGTTTTGGGGTTTGGGGGTTTTCTTTTTTTTTAGTTTCTGTAGGTGATAAAATGTCAGCAGTCATAGAGGCATTGGAGTTTTTCCTCAAAGTTAATGTGGCTAATATATGCCTAATTTTTTTGGTTAAAAATGTGTTATTTCTGCTAGGAATAGAATAAAACCAGTGAAGCAGATAACTTTCTATGCAGAAAATTGTTCATAATACTATGAAAGCAATGGAATTTAATATTTGGGAGTACTGAGGCACCAGCTCCATGGCAAAGGCAAATATTTCACAGATCATCAATGATCTGTGTATGAGTTCTTGATTTGTGTTGGATAATATTTTAAATTATTTGGACTGTAAGATTATCTGGGCAAGGGACGTGTCTGCCTTATATTCTTTATCAAATATGCTGCTAGAGCAATGATTGTGCTCCATTTTCCATGATAAATTGCTAAGCCAGTGCTTCTACTTTTGATGACTATCTCAGCACTTCAGCTGTCAGCTCCACAGAATGTTTACTCACTTTTCTGTTGATTCATTAATTTTGAACTTGTGGAGCTGCTGTTCTGTTAAATTCCATTGTTTCTGCCCTTTGAGAGCCACTGAGCCTTGAGTCTTTTTCATCATTTTAGCATACATTTCCCAGACTTCAGCTCACTCTGCCTTCTTTCCCCAGAGCCCTGCCTAAGCCACCAGATTCCATTTCTGAAATTTGTGTATTGCATTTGTATCATATTATCTTAGATCTGGAAAAAAATGGCATGTGAACATATTTTCTGGTGTTTCCTTGGCAATTGTCTGTCCAGTATTCACACAACTGCACAAGTTAATTGAGTGTTTTGCCACTTCATGTGACAGCAGTGATACTGATGGACAAGCTGGTAGGCAGCCCTGATATCATTATGATATTGAAATAATGATTCGGGATTTTAAAAATCCCATTTCTGTCTCCAGCTGGCCAGTGGATTGCATCATTCCCTGTAATATCCCGACCTGCCTACTGTGAAGATTCATAGTTTTGACCCCTGACTTCGTTGTTATGTCTCATACTTCATAAAACCCCACTGTAACTAGCACAAAACACAGCAGTCTTCTTGCTTTTAGTAGCAGATTCAATGTATCACCTATTGCTTTGCTCTCTGCAGTGGTTCTCCATTTGCTGGTTTATTCAGGGCAGTGTCGCTGTCATTCTATTCAAAACCCTTGTCAGGTTTGACCTGGGCTATCTAAAAGCTAAAGGTTTCTTTCTTATCCTGACCTCTGCTGATAGTGGTGTTTAACTGGAGCAATGGCAGCCTCAGAAAATTAGGAAACTAGTGAGTGCTAGAAGAGGTCAGAGAATTTAGATTTCGATTAAAGAATCTCACTCTCAAGTTAATCTGGTCAAAGATTTTGGGGGTATGGAATGTCAGACTCGGTGATCTTAAAGGGCTTTCCAACCTAAATGATTCTGTGATTCTATGATCGTTAAATTCTGGTTCAGCAGAGTCAGACTTTTCTCTAGTCTATAAGAGCAGTGGTGTTATTTCTGTTGCAGACTGAGAAGGATTGGGAAAAAATTGGTACCCTTCCCTTGCAAGTATTTAAATTATCATGCTGGGAGCTCCAGGATAACTATTCTTCATGCACCAATTTTGGTTAAGAATGTGTCATTAAGGGTTTTTTCGGTGTTACATTTTGTTGTTATGGTAACCTATGAAACACTTGACTTTTCAGTAAACCCCTTGCCAAAAGATAGTTGCCTCTAAAAAAAGCTCCCAAATTCCTGGGGTTCAAGTAGCATGTCTCTGTGGAAGCAGCTCTTAAGTTACAGAAACAGAATCCAACCATTAAACCTTAGGTCAGGTTTAACTGAATCTGTCCCAACAGGTAGTTTTCCCTCTCCTTGGAATATTGTACTGAAACATATTTATAGATTCTGCTCTCTGTTGATTTCTGCTGTTTAATGACTTCTGAAGCTTTTAACACTCCCTCGCAAACAATCAAAAGAAAACAAAACTTTGGAAATATTGTGTTGATTTACTTGACAGAATTTTGTGAAAATACTTTGGAATTTATTTACCTAGAATAAACATATTTGTCTCTGTGTTTCAGCTAAATGATCATTTTTTTAACTAGGAAGTTGATAACAGAACTATTTGAGTACTTGATAAGTATCTAAAATCAGAGGTGGAGAATGGGGGAATGACATACTTGAGTTATCAGCAACAAGATTGCAGTCTATATAATTTGAGGATTTTGTTAATCACTTTTTGTTATTTGAAATCCATAAATTACATCACTTGTTTAATTTGGAACCAAAAATCTGGCTGCTGAAGGCTGAGAGATGGTCAGAAGACTTTTATTGTCATCTAAGTGATATATATGTATAGCAAAAAGAATCTTTCATTTTAAGACTTGTTTTGTAACTGTAGTCCAAGAGGTCTTGAAGATGGAATGGCATATTTGGACTTGCACGAGGAAACTATAGATAAGAAAAGAATTAGTGTCTTGCGCAAACAGAAGAACTTGAGAAAATGTTGAAACTGACTTTGAGACTGTCTTCTGCTATTCAACAGGCAGGAACCGAAATCTCATTGTTCTTAAGTCCAAGACTTCCTTATCCTTATGAACCCAAAGTTGTCATTCAGTATGTTAACAGTTAAACATCGTGATGTTTCGTTTAAAGGCTTGCCTTCAGAAAAATGTGTTGACTTGTTTCTCTAAGTGGAGATCACTTTCATGTTAGCTTGAAGATCACTGTTATTAACAGAAGTGTATGTTGGGTCATTGTCTTGACAGAACAGAAAAGATGTTAAGATAATACTGTATAGATTGGTTAGAACTGGTACGATGCCTTTTTTTTTAAGTGGTCTTAGAGAAAACATCCTTAAATTACATCACTTGGACTTTCTATTTTCTATTTTTCTTCCATTACATGTTACTCAAATAGGCCTCTTAAAGCCTGAGGAAGAGTAATGCCTAACCTACTTAAAAAGGCTGTGTGGATGCTTTTCCTCAGGAAGTATATATAGATCACCTTGTAGATCAAGAAAAGACACATTTTTATTCTTAAAAAACGTTCTGTATGCACTTTAAATTTCCTATTTCAGTTAAGTCTTTCCTGTCCCAGGGGAAATGCAGTATCTCTTTCCTGAATTTGCATGAAAATATTTTGAAAGGCTGGAAAAACCTGATTAAGGCAATGTTCCTTGAACTAGTCATAAATACACACACTAGTGCAGAGATTTAAAAAAAAAAAAAAAAAAAAAAGCTTCTTTCCATAAGAGACATTTTATCTAATCTTACTGATAAACTGGTTCAAGTACTGCAGTGTATGTGTGGTGGTTTTGGTTTTTTCTTTTTTTCTTTTTTTCTTTTTTTTTAAACTTAGCAACCTACAACACCCCCTTTTCCTCTGAAAGTCATGCTTTGGAACAGATGGAAGAGGGTTACATCCTTCCACAAGTGGGGAGGTATCTAGGCAAGCAATTGGCTTTTTTAAAACATGCAGTTCTCTACAAGATACTTTAAATGGTAAACAGAACATGTACGTTCGTTTGTAACATATCGGAGGCAAAAAGAGGTCTTTATACCCAACCAGTAGAATGGGTATACCCATTCATATACCCAATGAGTAGAAGCATTGGGTTTACTGTCTTTTTGAGTAATAGTTTTGCCTCTTTTGGGTGAGTCTGAAAACAGTGCATTTTTTACCTTGTCAGATGCAATGGCATGGTTTTAACATTTAGTTTTTAGTGGCTTATCTTGACCTCTACTGAAGGATTCTTCCCTTTAAAAGAGCAGTTGATAAGCACATCAATGTATTTGCACTCACCAATCTTCATCACGTTCTGAAAATACTATAGTTGTGTGACAGTCCTCTGATTTTAAAGCAAGAAATAATAATTTAACTAAAGATTTCATCACCTTGTGACCCACATTTGAGAACAAAATTGCTTGTCTGTTTTAGGTTGTTTTTACAAGACTACTCTGTTTATTCTGTAGGTATTTTTGGACATCAGACAAAGGACTCCTTAGTCTTAGGAATAAAGGACTATGAAGACGCTACCAAATAATTAACAAAAATGGATCTAGCTGGTGGTGGTTTTTTTTTTTTTTAAGATATTCCCTCTTACTCCTAAGAGAGTTTTTCTCCAGTGTGCTGAAACTTCTGAAGAAGTTCTGCTTCTCATTTTTAAGTCACTATTGACAGTTTAGAACTACTTAACATCTAGAGGTGTTTTTGTTGAATGACTGTTCTAAGTTTTCTTTTCAGTTGCTACTATTTCTTGATATAAATATTGTAACAAGGTTATACTGAAAAGTTTTAGAGTTTACGGACTGTTAGTCATAGATTTTTAGTGAATGCAAAATAGAGGGCAAATGATTTTTTCATTAATTTTTAATCTAGTGTTCACAATTTCTCTTCTTCGTTCACATCTTTTATGAAATATTAGAGGAAACCGTAGTGTAAAACATTGTGCTCTTTAAACTAGTTTCCCACCAGCCCCAAAGGTTTGCTCTGTCTTGCATTCAGTTTTATCTTTTTGCATCCATTGTTCCCCTATTGAGTTCTTTTCATCTTTTTCTATGCATGCTGATCTTAGGCATATTTAAATTATATTTTCTTTTATGCATGTGGTTTGACTAGGAATTCTTATTGTTGGTAAGAGGAAAGACTTTGTTTTTAATTGCAAGGGCTTGAAGATGACTCTTAAGATCTTCTTAGCTAATTTCTGTTGAGAAGTAAGGCACTAGATCTCTCAAAGATGAAGTTATCTGTCAAACTCTGAGGAGTATATAACAGGGTTGTTATACCACTTAAAAAACAACATAGCTGCCTTTTTAGCTACCTCTTTAAGAAGGATTCTAGTCTTCCCCAGACGAAGTGAATAGTTTGCTGTTTTCTCTATTACTTTACCTCATAGACAGTATCTGTCTTCAAAGACAATGTTAAAAACCCCACAGCAACCCTTTCCTGTACGAGGATGTGCAAAGTTCTTTCAGCAGAGGTCCTAAACTAAAAAAAATATTAATTCCTGAACTTACCCTCCTCTGCTATGAATTAACTGTAACTTTGGGCTCATATTTGCATTAGAGATTATATATGCTGTTTTCTGTTGCTTCTCTGGTTTTAATCATTAAGAGCATATGAAAGAGTAGCTGGACATTATCCTGACATTAAGTTAATTTTTAAAAACTACCGATCCTAATCAACAGTCTGCATTCCAAAATCATGTTTACAGTACATAAATGTCAGCATTATATTGGATCTAAATTTATATTAAAACCAATAAAATAGCAGGAATTAATAAATTCATGATATCGACAGAAAATTTAAATGTTCTAGAGTCAGTAAGTAAAACTGCTTACTACAGAACCTATTTAATTTGTATATTTTCCCCATTTATCTCACCCTAATGTACTTGGAACTACTGTACGTGAGCAGCATCCTATCTGCTTTATGGAATTTCTTCTGACTTTCCTGCTTGGGAGCAGTGTCAGAACGGCTCCTTGGGGAGCTGCTAACAAAGCTGCCTGTGTAATTGTGATTTGGCAGTTGATACAGACGGATTTTTTAAAAAAAATTTTTTTTTTTTGTTATTAATGCTGGTCCGGTGGTTAGTACATTTGTCTAGAGAATGAAGAGTTAAAAAGCGGGCTGTGAAAGGCTTTGGCAACCTAGAGGGAGCTAGCAAGCTCCAGCCGTGACTCATTCTGCCTGTGTCAGTCAGATAAGCATCAGCATCTGTCACGAATGCAGGCAGGTAGGGTTAAACTCCGAGCATGCAGAGAGTGAGGAGCAGGGAGCCTGCACTGCAGGGGTTGTAATGTTTGTTCCCGGTTCTTCAATTCTCATCAGCCTTTCAGCTACAGGAGATCTATACTGGATCCATGGTAACGGTTTTAGCACACTACACTTCCATCAGCTTGTGACAATGGGCTGTGTTCTAGTTGCTGACTGAAGAGCTGTCTTCTTTATAGAGCAAAACCGAAATTAGTTGATTTGCAGTGAGTGAGGATCTGAGTGATGAAATATGTAAAAAAAAAAAATATCTTAGAAAATGTGATTTAATGAGATAGGAATTGCACAGCAGGCTTTTGCATTCATTCCTTTCACACACGTAGCCAAGCCAGCAGGTAGCTCGGGTGCTGCACATCATTGAGAAGAACTTGTTCTTTTGTTCTGTTTGTTAATTAAACTGAAGCAAACATGAGAAAATCAACTGAAATTAAACAACTGCTTAACAAGTTAAGTGGTACTAATTTAGAAATTATAGTAAGAAATACATTGTAATTCCTGCTATTTATACCTATCTTCAGAGCTGATTGTACCAGAGCCAGACTGCAGTGGTGTCCTGACAA
The DNA here is from genome assembly GCF_011004875.1 of Balearica regulorum gibbericeps. Taxonomy (NCBI): domain Eukaryota; kingdom Metazoa; phylum Chordata; class Aves; order Gruiformes; family Gruidae; genus Balearica; species Balearica regulorum. The sequence goes on from NC_046200.1 coordinate 12,675,267, forward strand.
GAGTTCCAGATCTTTAGGAAGCTCTTTTAGAGAAATAAAATCTTACTGATATTTCTTCCCTTCCTGAAGACCAGTTAGCTTCTAGTAGCTGTAGTTTATTAGAATCTTCCAGGAGAAAGACCAGTTTGCTGTTGATTAGAAGCCCAAGCAGGGAAGATTCTTGGTAGTGTTAAATGGTAGATAATATCCCTTAGCTGACTAGTAAAGGATCAGGCTACATACTCAAGTAGTGTCATTAATTGAATAGGTTGGAGACATTTTCTTTTTTCTAGATGATACAGAATTGAATTACTTTTACCTATATTACAGTAATGATTGTCTTAGCCTGGTTCTTTGATTTGATTCAATTGTATGTGTTTAAAAAAAACCTCTAACCTGAAAAAAAAAAAAGCCCCAAAACCCAACAATCTGAAATCCCCAACCTAAATCCCAGTTTAATCAGTGTGGGAGACATTCTGCCTGCAGAGTGGTAGCCATGTTGGTAGCTTAAGGGTTAATCTCTTGTTGCTGTAATATGATTTGAGAGCAGCAGCTCAGTCTGCTTGTGTTAGCAAGATTAAAAGCAGGAGCTGCAGTGCCATTGCAAGCACTGAATGAGTGGGACTGTTGCAGAGTGAACTGTAGCTGAATTTTGTATTTTCTTCTTGCTTTTTTCACCAGCTCCTCCCCCCTTCGTTCCTACTCTCAAGTCTGATGATGACACCTCAAATTTTGATGAACCAGAGAAGAATTCGCGGGTTTTATCCTCTACGCGCCAGTTGAACCCAGCAGGCTTCTCGGGTGAAGATTTGCCATTCGTGGGGTTCTCATTCATCAAGGCATTTGGGATCCTCAGATCAGAGTAAGTAGAAATTATTGCTTAGGCGGATAGGACCGTTGGAAAAATGTGAAGGTTTGTTACAGTGAGGATGGTGTGTGTGTGTGTGTAAAAGCTGTTTTAACTGGGCTGTACTCTGCTTTAGGGAAGCTGCCAGATTCTGGCTTTATCTGTTGCTGCTGTGGCTTGTGCATGTCCTACCGTTCTGTGATTATTTCTGGGATGAGGGGATGAGGGGGAGGTAAGGGAATGGAAAGATTGATTCTAAAACAGTTACTGTCAAAATTGTTTTTCAAATACTTTGAATTAGTTGTTGCTGTTAACCAGGGAGCAGTAGGTGATTTTATTTCTGTTATTGCAGATCACTGAAAGAAGGAGAATACTGGGGAGTTCAAAGATGGAAAAGGGGGGATGTTATTTTATTGGGTCAGAGGGTGGGCACCAAGTGCTGGGGATGTGTAAGGCTGAATCAGTGATCCACAGAAATGGAGCTCCAGTAATCTGGGAATGTGCAGTGATGGGTCAGTGAACAAGAGAAGGAGCTTCACGGCAGCTGACTGTGTGCTGTTGAGTCAAGTTAAATACGAAGACTCCTGTATTGTGTGTTAAGAGACTGGAGATTCAGATGAAGTATGCAGGGTATGTGTTTGTGGAGGGAGGTAAAGATCTAGAAGAAATGGTTTTCAATTGAGAGAAAGCATGCTTTCTGAGAGAATGGAGTCAGAGAAAAAGAAGAATATAAATAGTATGATATAAACCATTTGGTGTGGTGGGTGGTTAGTTTCTGGTGACAGGGTTTTGGAAAAGTATTAGTGCAGTGCGTTAAGTTGAGAAGTCCTTACCTCAGTATCATGAGGCCTCTCAGGAATGCAATGGCTTTAGCTGGGTTAGTGACTCAATGCACTAACGCGCTGTGTTTTCGTGTCAACCATCGTTCATTGCTGCTAGTTAGTTCCCTTAAAGGACTTTATTGTCAATCTGTCTTAATCAAGTTTTCATTTTTTTGTCATATTTGTTGTGATAGTTGTTCTGCGATATGTGTGTAACCAAATCTGGTGATACTGTTGACATCTTTGATCTTGCCTACACCGTGAATCAAGGTTATATGATGGTTATGCCAGTAATAAAAAGGGAATCATTGACTGTCCCTCCTCAGCAGAGTTGGTTTTATGACAAAAGAGAAAGGAAGGGAGAGGACATAATGACTAAAAAGTATTCTTTTGGTGATATGATCTAATATTGTCAGCAGAATTAGAAAATGGAATGTTATATATGTAGATACCTGGGGTTAAAATCTGTCTTGATTTGGAAGTGAAATAACTTGTGGTGTTAGCTTTTCTGCCTGGGGAACTGCAATCCATCTATCAAGCCTACATGACCATTCATATAACAGTCAGAAAAGGCTCAACAGTGACCATAGACATATGGTAAAAAGGTGTATGTAACCGGGGTCCAGGACTAGAACTGAAGAGGAGCATGAGGTAAAGTCTCAGGAACAGTGGTGTAACTGTGGAGATTGAAGGCTGAAAAGTAATATAGATATAGCAGATTGATTGATATGCTTTCTTTGTGGAGCTAGTACCGAAGATGTGTATTGAAGTTATATTTGAATTTTGGTAATAGGTGAGAAGGGGTACAGCAAAAGAATATAGAGGTTAATGTACTCTGGAGAAATTTTGACTGAAGTAAAATTTCTGCTTAGTGTGGCCTGTTTTTTCCTGAGCTGGAACAGAAAGACATCATGTACTTAATTTTCTCCCAAATAATTTTAATATAAGTAGATCTTAGTGATTTCTCTTTTTGAATGACATCTCGATAAATGCACTTTGATATTTTTAGCAGTAAATACTTGCATCTTGTTCTACGAAGGTGATTTAAATATAGCAAAGAGTGTATGGAGACTTGAAAATATCTGTATTTAAATAATGCACTGACTAGTTTATTCTCAATATCACTGCAACACAGGGTCATAAAGGTAACTTATAAAATCTTGTGTGATGTATGTTTTACTTGAGGAAATAAAGTACTGTTTCTGTCCACACTAGCTTGAATATCAAATTCTAGATGGGGAAGAGAACAGTACATGGGGGGTAGGCTTATCTGATGTGAATCTTGGGATGTCTTCTCTGGAAGGTCCTAAGTCATCAAGTTTATTAGTCCAGAATTTTTCTTCTTAAAATCTTTCCTCTGAAAGTCTAACCCTTATGGTTGCTAAGTGATGCAGATCTGTTTTCCTGTGTCTGCAGCATGATAGCTCTAATGCCTCTAGTGCTGCTCATAGTTAGGCCAGGCAACTGCAGAGTGCCATTAACAAGGTCCTTGAAACTTTCATTGCTTTTAATTTGAGGGCTGTCAACCTATGAAGTTTAGGGTTATACTTTTGCCCTTGTTCACTGAACAGTGAGAAGGCATAGCTGAGCTAGGAATTTCAAATACTTCAGAGAAAGGACAGTTCAAAAAAATTGCACAGAAGAAGGATAAAAGAAGTTCTCTTTTCCATTCTTGTCTTTCTCCCAACTGCTTAGGGTTAGAAGGGTTCACCTAAGTCACTTAGACCTGTTGCCAGAAATGATCTGGTCAGTATAGTTTAAAGGTCCATTGAATGAAAATGTTCTGTATGTTGTCCTGTATCATGAGTTTTGGGAAAAAGTTGTGACCTTATAACAAATGTAAGATCTAATAAGAGCAAAAGGCATGACAATAATGTGTCGTAGGAAGCAATCAGGAGAAATCAAGGACATTGCTTATGTCATAGGTTCCTGTACTAGCAAAGTGTTTGTTAATAAATCTCCTATATGATTCCAAGAACTGGGATCAGGCTGCAGAGAAGGGCCAGGTAACTCGCCCTGTCATGGCCTCTGAATTCTTGATTTGGGGAGAAATGCCTGTCTGACTGCAAATCTGGCCGCTGGTTTGGCTGCGAGCGTGTGACTGTGACAAGATAACAGGCAACTGAGAGTTTAATTCCATTAAAAGCCAGCCCCACCTTACTTCCTGTCCCTAACTGTGGCTGATCTCCAGTGCTTAGAACAAATGAGAAAAACCCTCAGATGCCAGAAATATGCATCAAGTGGTGAAAGAAAATTGTTCCTGTCCTTTACAGGTGACTATCAGATGCCCTAAGGCATAAGATAGATAAATTATAAATCTAGGGCTAACTAAATATACCAAAATGCCTAATAAAAATATATATCTAATAAAATATACCAAAATACCTAATAAAAAAATAAATACCTAATTAAAAAAATAGTTTATGATGTAAATTTTTGCCTGCCTCTGTCCTCTCTTAGACTGGAGTAAGGAGCTAAAGGGGCCTGACTGCTTATGATACAAAACTTAGGTTAATACAAAATACTTGGTAAACCAGAACCTAGAGATCTATTCACAGCAAAGCTGACAGTGGGACTGGTCCCTAATCTCAGTTGCTGATAGGGGCATATTTATTTTTTTTAAATTATCTATCACAATATAATAAATGTAATTCTAGTCATTCTTGAATTCTGGTCTGTGAGGCTTTGGTAGATGGTCCAAATCTTTTCTGTAAGTTCCTAAGAAGTGGTATGTTTCAAGATTTTTTTTTTTTTTTTAATTTTAAAATTTGATATGGATTCCTGATTTTTATTATAAAATACTGAGAGTTAAAATGGACCACTCTTCCGAAAAGAAGGACTACGGATTTCTTCCAACAGTTTGTTGCGTTCTGGTAACTCTTTCACCAAAGATAGATGAAAGAGGAAGCAGAGGGTGAGCATACCAAAAATACGCTTTGCTTCAGCTAGCTCTATTCACAGATTGATGGTATCACTGTTTGTTTTTGGTTGGTTTTTTTTTAGGCCTGAGCAAGCATTTACGAGGGGGCGGAAGGTACAGATGAGTATAATGCTAAAAAGAATAGAGCATGAGGGACGGGGGATGAGATTATAGGCATGTTGTGTGGGGGCCAGGATTAGGACAGATGGTGTCAATCGTTGTGAGAAGGAAGAAGCACAGGTGAGTTGGGGGTTTATGAGAGTGGCATGAAAGGACAAAGGAAGGTACGAGGTATGATGCATAAGAGAGGTTAAGATATGCGTTTGATACCTCATATTCATCTTATAGCTTTTCCTATACTAATACTTTTTTCTTCATCTCAGCCACGTTAAGACTGGAGGAGCTTTTACACAACTAGCACCATTTCTGGTAGTGCTGCTGGTTGAGGCTGTTGCTGATCTAGCTGTGAAATCACTTGATAGTCAGCTGTAAGTTAACTTGTTTTTTAGTCATGCAGGCAGTGCTTCTTTTGAAAGTAAATTAGCACAGCTAGTGCTATCAGTGCTTGGTATTATAGACTTGACTTTGGGGTTTTTTTTTTTTAATCTTTTATTGCAATTTTCTTGATGTATGCTGGTTACCTTTTGTTAATCTTTTTTTCACACTTCAGAGGAAACAGCAGAAACTGTTTTGTTGTGCTAAGAGAATTCATCCAGATGTAGCAGTTAATTAAATGAAATATTCTGAGATGGTACCAACGTGAATGATAGCTTTGCATCATAGCTTTTGATGTTGGACTGTGTGTTTAATTTCTGAGATGATGCTGACTGAGGAAGAATATAAGTGCCCCACCAATGTGGGTATTTTCCACCTTGTCATGCTGTGTTGAGAGCTTATATCACCATGACAAGACTTATTAGATTAGTAAGTATTCCATTTCTCTTGATTTCCTCTGTCTGCCCTCTTTCTGATACTTTGAAGGTTGTATGGATGTTCATGAAGTTGTTCTAACGTAATTTGTACACAGGAAAGAATTACTGGGAAAGGATGTCTCTTAAAAACTGTGTGTTCAGTGCTAACTGCAATCAGTTCCACTTGGGGATAAGACGTACAGTTTCCATGGCAGGAAAAGTGTCATGTCACCAGGACACAAATTTTTAAGGAATTTCTTCCTCCCTTTGGACAGGCATGAGGAAGAAAGATTGTAGTTGTAGCTTGTAGCCTTCTCTTTCCTTACAAAACTGACACCAACCCTGAGGAGCAGCTCCCTCTACAGTCATCTAATGAAATTCAAACTTCGGTCAGTGCGAGTCTCCAGCGCTGTCCCATCCCATCCCTCCCGGATGAACAACGTGTCTTTGCAGAGCTTCTTGCCTGTGTTGCAGTGCATATGGATGCTTTAAGCTGGCTTGCTAGGAGAAAATTTTGAAATGCAAAATGGTGCCTGTAATATTAGGCTCTGATACTTCTCACAGCAAATAAAATGAATAAGCAAAAATAACAAATAAAATGAGCCCTTTAGGGAGGTGAAATAGAAGCAGCAAATAAAAACAGGTCTGTAAGAATTGACCAGAGTTTTCTTAGGTAATGCTTCAGATTTGAAAAGAATGAAAGTAAAAAGGTGATGGCTAATGTTGAAACTATAATTAAAAAAAATTTAATTGCTTTAGCCAGTACAGTTCATACCTGTAAAGCTAAATTTTTATTATAAAAAGATTTTCAAACTTGTCTCAGTACACATTTGCAGCTATTCACATATATTTGATTAACGTTTTAAAGCAGATTCCTTTGTGTCTTTTTTAGTTAATGTGAGCTTTAATTTGTATTTTTAGACTGCTTTTCTCAACTATTCATTTTTAGCCTTGTTTGTACACCCAGCTGTTATGGGATTTAATATGCATCTTTCTCAGATGGTTGCCTTTTCTCTGTAGGAGTGTAGACATGCTTTATAAATTGATTTTTAAATACGATAACCTGATGGATCAGACCAGGACTAAAGGAATGCTTTACAAAAGCAATCACTTTTTAACATTTGCTTTCTATTAAGTCCTGATCATACCTGTATTGTTGACATGCAGGATTCTTTCTTCTAAGTTTCCCCACATCAGATTTCTGAAGAAATATTAATATTTGACCTTTCAAGGCAGAATTGGTGGATTTTGCTATGTTTGTTTGCTAATATCAAAACAGCGTTTCCTAATGTTTGCTTAGGGTAGTGGTACTGAAGATCTGTTTTGATACATGTATATTGCTGCAGCATTTTCATAAAAATCCATATTTCTCTTTTTGTGACTCTCCTGCATTTCTGTATGGATTAAGGAGTAGATTTTTCTCAGAAAATGGTGGTGATGGAATCAAACTTTCCTTGGTGTTAAGAAGAGACTGTGCTGCTGTGTGTGGGTGTATGGCTATATGCAGAGAGCTGCTCAAAGCTCATTTCTCTCCATGGGGATAACTGGCTGCATACCAAACTGTGGCCAGGAGAAGCAGAAAGCAATGTGTGGGCAGACTGTATGATCTTTTATTAGCACCTTCATTGTACTTCTGTGTTTTCATCTATCAGTTAACACTGGTTCCATCATTAACTGCTTAAATATCTAGTTTGAATCATTTTATGCGAGGGAGAATGTGATTTTAAAAATTATGTTTTGATGTGTGTACTTAATTTTTTGGTTGCAAATTACATCTTTAAGACTGCAAAGCACTAAAAATATGCTCCAAAACATTGAATGGCTTCTTATCCTTTTCTAGAATGAATTTAGACTAACAGAAATGGTAAACTTCTTAAATGTTGAGTCCCAATTAGACAGAAATCTTAAGAACATGTAAATATTTTCCCCAGGTTTCTAGAGTCAAACTGTTTTGAATAGTACAGTTAAGTTGTGTCTTATGAAAGAAATTACTTACAAGTGGAACTCTGAAGTTCTGCAGTGTGACTAATCATATTGATATTGATTGAGTTCGTAGGGATCATATGAATTGGGTTATGAAAGTTTCAGTTCAATTTTGATTCACAGAAGGTAACTAAGTATATTAATTCTTCGTCCTGTGGTGCAGATTATGACGTGTTAAAGTTTTTAGGGCTTTTGCACTTTGACAATTTAAAAACCTCTTTAAAAAATAAAGGACAAAATAAAAAGCAATTCTGTGGAAATTTGTCATATTTCCAAATGGTTACATTGACTTTATGCTTTGTTTTTGTTACGCTTATAAATCTGTACAAGTTATGCAAAAACGTTGCTGTGATTTATTGTTTTGCACTCTGACATGAAAGTCACTGATGGAAAATATTAATATTGTAACTAGAAGTTACACATGGATTATTTAAAAATGATATACTGTCACCAGGTTTTATGGTATGTTTGATCTGAAATGATGGCTGTTAAGACTGTCATTGCTGCACATTTCTTTTATCCTGGTATAAGTAAGTACCCGATGACTTTACCAAGGCTGCATAAATGCAGATTTCTGTACCTTTTGCCTTATATTCATGTGCTGTTTGGCTTTGCTCTTTTAGATCTGTTTTTTCAAGTGTGGATTCTCCAGTCAAGGTCAGCTCCATGGAAAAGAAACTTCTTCTCAAGAGCAAAGAACTCCAAGACGCCCAGGACAAGTGTCACAAGGTATTTATTTATGCGATTGGCCATCTCCATTGCTCCAGGAATCTGCAACCACTGTATGTCCAGGGATCTGTCAGATGCTGCTGATCATCCAGACTCGTGGTGGGCAAAGTGCTTTTCCTTCAGTGAGGAGGCTTCCTGTCCTGTACAAAGGGAGATGAATTTAGGCCATACTCTTGCTCTAGATACTTTTATCTTAACAAGAAGTGGCTCTGGATTTTAAACAGTCCTTTTCTCTGCGTGACACAGACAACTGCTTCTTCCTGCAGGCCGTGCCTCTTCATCATATCCACAATTACAGCAGTACTGTTCTGATGTTCTCTTCCTAACTCATCAGCTTCTACTTACATAACTGTTGTTGCGTCACTGGTTATGGTGATCATCTTATAACAGTTGCTGTGCTCCAATAAAGGGAACCCGGTGGAGTTTTTTAAAACTTACTGCTTGTTTGAGACTTTTATGAGAGTTCGATTACTTTTCTGCCTGCTCTGTTCTGGATTTGACCATTTGCTCCTGACAAGGAGATGGGGGGAAACCATCTTCTGGTCCAGCATGGATTTGGGATAAAGTTAAAGTGACACATCTCTGCAAGTCAGGTGAAAAATGATTGTGTCTTCTTTGCTAACTGGGGTTCGAAGAATGACTGAATATGAACAAGCAGCTTGAATGAATGGGGTGACTTAAACTTACTACTTGTCCTTAAGAAGAACTGTGCATTCCTGGAGCAGAGACAATGGTATCGGAATTTAAACACCATTTGGAGAAATATAGCTAGAAGTCTCTTGGAGACAAATTCCTTACAAGCAGAGCTCTGAAAGTAGCAGTTAACAAAGCTTTTAAAGCCCCCTTTATAACCTCTTGATATTTATTGCAGATGGAGCAGGAAATGACGCGGTTGCACCGGAGAGTGTCAGAGGTGGAGGCTGTACTTAGCCAAAAGGAGGTGGAACTGAAAGCCTCTGAGACCCAGCGATCCCTCCTGGAGCAGGACCTGGCCACCTATATCACAGAATGCAGTGTGAGCCCTTACACCAGTTCTTTCAGCTCTGAAGGCCTGAAATCTGGTGGTCTTTGCCTTTCTCTTCCATCATGGTTTTAGTGGGGTACTTGATGGAGAGAAGATAATATATGAGAGAATATCTGTTGAATATGGAGCCCTGAATTGTTTGCAGAGGCTTGCTTGAAAGTTTTATTCAAACACTGTTTTATGGTCGCTTAGAATGTACAAGAATAACTACTGTCCTGGTCTTGCTGAAACTATTTGTGATGTTTGTCTTACTGGCTGTGCTAGAACATGCTTGGATTTGACTTCTTGCAGGTTTCTTAGCCAGAAGAGGATGGGGCCTAATCAGTACTTAGACAGAAATCTTCAAGGACAAATAAGAGGCTTAGGAAACAACAGTGTTGCCTCCATCTGTGGTATTTCGAATTCAGGGTGATCCAGTTCCCCAGCATGATGTCAGGGATGGTGCTAGGACAGGTCCTATTTTTCAGATAGAAGATAAAAATGAGGCCTTAAAACTATGTCTTCAAAGATCATTTGGCATTTTTCATGGGAGCTGGAATGTCTGCCCAGTTGTCCTGGCAAGATTCCAGTGAGGATATTTTCATTCTAGTTAATAGTCTCTGTATTTTCAGTTGGATATAATATTCTGTTTCCTCTCTTGTACCAAGAACAAAAATCCAGATAATACTGTTTCAGAGAATTGAAAAGCATTTCTGATGGGTTGGTTTGTTGGGAAGCATATCTTAAAATGGGGCTGAGTGATTTTCCTATACTAGGTAAATAAAGAAAATTCAGTTTGTATCTTTCTATTGAAGAATAATATACAGTTGATAGGAGGACCACTGGTCTGTCACAATTTGCAGGTAAGGCATGTGGTGAGATACCAAAGCAGCTCTTCTGTTCTTTGTAGAAGTTTAATGATGATTAAAGGATTTAACTCGCTTAGAAAAATGAATAGGCTTGTTAGTAACATGAAGATGAAGGTTGTGAATTAATAGTGTTAGATAAAATATATATAAATGCTGTCAATAATGGATGTCTTTTGTGAATTCTGTTTGGTTTTTGTCTCTTAAACCTGATGTGAGGAAGTAGAGATTTGAACTAAGATTTCAATGTAGTAAACAGTGTTTGTAAAATGGGCGGCTTCTTTCCAGATAGAAGCAGCACTGGTCATGAATTTCTTTAGGTTCCTTCATTGGTGCCTCGATTTTTTTATTTTTTTTTTTAATTTTTGATGCCTCACTGCAGTCAAGGAGGCATTTCTATAGCTAAAGATTTTTATTATACAGCCATCTGAAAAACCAAAGACTATGTGTTGAACATTTTGCTTTCTGCAGAGCTTAAAGCGAAGCCTGGAGCAGGCGCGGATGGAGGTGTCTCAGGAAGATGATAAGGCACTACAACTACTTCATGATATCAGAGAGCAAAGCCGAAAACTGCAAGAGATCAAAGAACAGGTATACCTGATTCTTCAGGGAGCAGAGTGGCTATCTACAAATATGCATTCTTGGCATATTCCAGCTCTGTTGCCAGGATTATGTTTTATGTTGGTAGGCTGTGATGACTGCCAATCTGTATGTTTTCACATGGTTTCTTAAACAAAATGGGAAGCAAAAAAATTCCACTTTTGTGTCTATTACAAGTAAGCACAAACGCCAGACTTGAAGTTTTTCTTTTCCTAGTCCTGAAGGTACTTTTTCTATAAAACCAGCCTAGGAGAAAGTTACAATACTTTACTAATATGCTGCGTTAGAAATGAACTAACCAATTTAAATGGTCAAGCCCACAAGAAGTTCATGAATCTTCACCTGGGAAAGAACGGAGCTAACCTTAACTTTGTGTTGGTTTTTATTCCTTCTTATCTGGCCATTTCAAATGCTTAATAGTCTTTCAAAATAGAATCTCTTTTCCTAATTTAATCTATTTGCAAAGTAGATGTTCATAATTTTTTCCACCAGAAGAATATTGAAAATTCATTAATCCATACAGTTGTTCATGAGGAAAAAAAAAGTCAAAATTAACTGAAAATATGGTGACAAATGTGGGCATTTTTAGGATTTAAAATGGCCTACAAGACAGAACCCATTCAGTTTTATGAATCAACAGCAACATATTGAGAAAAAGAAATTGAAATTTGCTGCGGCATTCAAACAATTCTTTGCAATTATCTGTTGTTTTTCATCTTCAAAGCACTTTACAAACATTACTGACTAATTTCATAGTGTTTCAGACAAGGAAGCCCAGAAACCTTGGTAATAATTCTCCAGACATGAGCAGCTCTTATGTAAAAAGTAATGAAATGCAAAAACAACCCTCTGGATGTAGCAGGCCTCCATAGACTTCTCTACAGCATTTTTCTGGATGGTTGTTTTATGTAATACAAGGGATCTAAAGCTCAGTACTCTGTGTTCTGGTGCTTCGTTAGCTAAGTTGTTTTAAATATTGAAATGTGGAACACTTTTGGTGATGATAAATATCAGTAGATTCTTAGGCAGTACAGACGCATGTAACAGAGGAAAAATAATGCAAGTATTTTTTAATATATTTTGTCCTGGAATCTTTTGATTTGGCTTGTGAAGATTCATGATGACATAAAAATGCTGCTTAGGTCAACAAATGGATCTGTAATATCCTGCAGACTTTCATACCTGGGGGGGTCTTCTGACCTATCTGAAACCCATGTGCAAGAACACCACAACAAAATACGCAGAGATGTTTTTGCCTACTTGTACCAGCAGGTGAATCTTAGCCATTAAAGACTTGGATCATTAAGAGGGAACTGGGGGGTGAGATAGAAGAGTCTCTTAGAGTTTTGCTGTTGAAAACTTGAAGCTTGAGAGAGAACCAGTAAAATAAAAAAAAAATTTTAAAAAAAATTCAAACCCAATAATTAGGTATTTGGTATTTTCAGGATAAGACTGTAGGTTCAACTTAACCCCAGGTACTTGAATAGAAGAGTGTGGTGGGTTTGTGGATTTTTTGTTTTGTTTTTAACTAAACCTGTGTTCTGGTCATTACTTGATGAAGACCCATATGAATGGATGAACTTGCAACAAATCAGAATCTATATTTTTTTGAAAGACCTGCTCATTTGTATGCAGCTACCCTGATGTGATTTGCTTCAGGTATATGCCCTGAGCTTTGCCTGTCCATTAATATGCGCTTAAGTACATCTTGATAGTTTTTAAACTATGACCAATGCATATGCAAGAGGGTATTGTTCTGTGTCACCTTGAGTGATGCGGCCTGTTCCTGTAACCTAACCATGAGATTTATTCAAAGATAGTCTTGCAAACGTCAAGAAACAAGAAAAAACTGAAATATTACTGATTATCTCCTCTTTTTCCTTCTTTTCTCCCTCCCTGTTCTCCTCCCTTCCCAAACACTCATTTTCACAGTGGCAACTGTAGTCATACCTTTAATTCTTTGGTCAAGTGTTTGCTGATATAAAAGCTGAGTATTTTAGGAAGTTTTAACAAATTAAGATTTCTGAACAGAACATGTATTCCTTCAAATCATTCTGCCTTCTTTATTCACAAATGTATTTGTATGAAACGAATATTTGAGTTAATGTATGCTCACTTATAATAAGGCTCTAATTCTTTCCAGCAAGAAAATGAGAGCATCCATAGAGAGACTAACTGGAAAGAGTCGGTCCCCTGTTTGCCTTACAACTTGGAGAACCAATTTGGGGATTACAAACCAAAGAGCCATTCTGCCGTGCTCCCCGTAACGGATAGTAAAGCAATCTGTTAAAGGCCCAGCTTCTTTAGATATCAGCATAAGCTTTCCATGTTGCTAGAGAATCACAGGCTGACATTAGGGTCAGTGTTCGTGCAATCACTTGTCTAACTGAAGACAGCTGGCTGTCTTGAAGGAGTGATGACAAACCTGATTTTGTCATGAGACAGTTACTCTTTTGAATATGGGGGTAGTCAGGCATATTGTAAGATATTAAAATGGAAAGAAAGATGGACTCCCCCACTGTCAGTTCTTCATAATCTTTTTTCCTAGCTCTTGATGTGCATCCTTTCTACTTGTTCTCAGCTTCATAAACATACTTTGCTTTTGGTTTTTGTTTTTTCTATTTTTGGTTGTGTGGGGTTTTTTTGTTAGAGTAATTTTATAAAATGTATACTTACAGGACTTAGTAAATGCTAAATAAACATAATTAAATTATTTTTTCCCAGTGAAGATACAAGAAGCAATTTCACGAGCTTGTCTCAGTTTAAGTACCTAGTCTCATCGAGATAGTCAATTCAAATGTTCTTTTCTTCTCCCACCTTCCCCATCCAAATGCCCTATCTGGCAGTGTCCTGCATGGGGAATCATTATTTCTGCCTATATATTTCTTCTATGGGCAATGTGATTTTTTAGACTGTTTTTCTAAGTTAATATTTGATTTTAGGTTGTCTCCCATTCAGAGCAATATGATCCTTTTTAACGCTGTCAAGAGAAAATAACTGACAGCTAGAAGCCACAGTATGCTACCCCTCTGCTTCTCCTCCTTTCCTTTTACCCAAGCTGTGCAGATCTGTGGTATTTATCATGTTATCAGCCTGAGAAAATATATCTTGAGGGAGCATCTGGGCATTTAGTAGAGACATCAACTCAAAGGCACATTTCTGTTTCAGAAATTAGAAATGTAAGTAATTTTTATCATGTGTGTGTAGATGTATGTATGTGTTTCTGCAGTGAAGCCACCCTCAAAAACTCAATGTCTTGACTTTTTGAGGTATTGAATTGAAGATGGCAAAACTAACCAGAAAATAATGGATATGTTATTTTATTTAGCTCTTATTATTTTATTTTGTACTTTAATTTTCTTTCACATGTTCTTAAATGCTCCTCTTGCCTGCAATCAATATTCTGGGATCTGCTGCTCCAATGATTTCCCCTGTTGCCTCTAAAATGTAATACCTTTTCCTTCCACCACGACTACAGGAATATCAAGCTCAAGTAGAAGAAATGAGGTTGATGATGAATCAATTAGAAGAGGATCTTATTTCAGCTCGCAGGCGTAGTGATCTTTATGAATCGGAGTTGAGAGAGTCCCGACTGGCAGCTGAAGAATTCAAACGTAAAGCTACTGAATGTCACAACAAATTGCAAAAGGTAGTTTAGGCTTCATGGGAGAGGGGGCTGATGCTTGCTTGAATTTACACACACAAGTTTTGTGTGTGTCCTCTAACGATCAGCGTGGTTTGTACAACCAATACAAAATGTCTTTCAATTGTACACTCAAATAATGTAATTTATACTTTGTGTAACTATTTGTGTTTAAATTGCATGAGGTGATGACTGGATAGAAGACCAGTGTACTATAACTTTTCCTGAGACTTTTATATATTTTATATTTAAGTTGCAGGTTAAAGATCAAGGAAAAAATGAAGCAGGAGAGTTGTATTCCAAATTGGAGAAGGTACGCTACTTCAATGTCCTGAAGTTTGCTTCCTGTGTCTTTCATATTATGCACAGAAACCAAGACTGTCTTTGGCTAGTCAATGGCATGCACAGCCTCACATGCACCTGTATTTTATTTTTTTAAAAATCTTTTTCTCAGTGCGATTCACTGTTCTTTCTGATTTGATGTAAAGCTGTGTCTGGATACACTGTTCTTAATGAATTGTGCTCAGAACCTAGGCAAAGACAAGCCATTATATGTAATATGAGTTTGGAGTTAGGTTAGTGACACATAACAGGTTTTTTTTATGAATAAAGAATAGCAAATGAAAAATAAAAACAATTTTGAGTATTGTCCCACTGAACAATCTACTTGGTGACCAGAATTAAATCAACCAGAAGTTAGTATAATGGGAGTAGATTTGCCAAGGAGCATTTTGGTGTCTTGAAATTTACAGGGAGAAACAAAGATATTTGGGAAGTGAATTAAAACAAATATGTTATCATAAGTAGAGAGCATTTTTTCCTTTTTGGTTTTATGATGCTCTCTTCTCCCATCTTTTTATTTAACTGTAGATCAACACAGAGCAGCAGGCCAAAATCCAGGAGCTGCAGGAAAAGCTGACAAAGGTAATGTCTGGGTGGTGAAAGTGAATTTTCCACGAGATTTTCCAGTGAAACCTTAATGCAGAGGAGGGATGCACTTTGTTTTATCCTCAAAAATAGAATTAGTCATAGCATGGGGGATGATAAGGAAAAGGGGGTGGGAACTGGTATCTGAAATCATTGGTGTTCTCAATATGCTTTCGGCTCTTGAGACATCTCAACAGTGTTTATTTTTACAAATGAAGCTGAGTCAGAAGTGGAGTAGTGTAGAGAAATTCTAACTGAAAGGCCAGTTTGGGTATGCTGTATGCAGTGCACTGTTCTCTTGCTTCTGAAGACAAGGTTCGGATGTTTTTAGCCCACTAGCAAAATAACATGTTGAACTTGATTTAGTCTCCCAGTATACTCTGTTTTAATTGCAAAATCACTTTCTAGATCAGTTATTCACAGTAAAAATGTTGAATGATAAGGATTCACAACAGAATTAAAATACCTTAGCAATGTAAGCTAAAGGAGGTATGTAATATCTAATGTTTGCAGTTGTGGTCAGTCTGTCACTTAAGACGATTGTAAGAACAGTAGGGGAACTTCTTTTCTTGGGATCTTTCAGCAGAAAAGAAAGGGGTTGTCATGATAATGCACTGAGAGTGCTTTTCAATTTTGTTACCTGCTGAGAGGGCTTTTTCAAGGGTTAGTGATCTGGAATATGAGTAGGAGGCCAAAACTATGTAGAAATAGTACTTCTAATATTTCAAAACAGTGATGTTTTAATTCCCCTTCCTCTTTTTTCCTTTCATTAATTCTAAGGAATTATCACTAGGCCAATAGGTTATTCTCCTAGCATTTTAGTAAGAGTATTTTGTGAGCTCTTTCCAAGAACTTGAGCTGAATTTGGGGGCAGACTTACTTTCAGTACATAGAGACAATTAAAAACTTGCAGTACAGCAAGGCCAACATGTAGATCTCCTGGATTTTAATTTTTTTTGTGAAGCAGAAAAGAATTATGTAACAGAAGTTAGAATTTGGGTTCCTGCACATGTTTGTAGGTTGTCTTAATTTTAGACTGCTAGGCCAAAGTTCTGTAGCAATTTTATACAGAATTTTGACCATTCTATGTTATGAACTTTTCACATACTATGTTTGTGTGAGTGTTTTTTTTCTTATAATACCTTCCCCCCCCACCCCTTTGGACCTTTAGGCTGTGAAAGCTAGCTCAGAGGCAACTGAACTTCTTCAGAATATCCGTCAAGCAAAGGAGAGAGCTGAGAAGGAGTTAGAGAAACTGCAGAATCGGGAAGATTCTAATGAAAGCATGAAGAAGAAATTGCTTGAAGCGGAGGTGAGTGGAGAATGTCTACAAATTAGTTATTGGGATGTGGTTCAGTTTAGGAACTGTCATCTGGATGACTGTGAACAGCGTGTATTCCTGTAGTAACTATTCCTAGAAAAGTGATGTTAGACATTAATCAATTTTTAATTAAAAGCATATATGTCTTTGAAGAAAACAGAGGCTTTTTATTTTCAGTGAGGAGTCACTGAGGACATGTGGTTAGTATAAGGGATTTGAGGCATGATGAGGATTTCAAATATAAAAGACAACCATATATTGACTGCTTCAGCTGACTTTTTCTAGAAACTACTCGTTGCTTTGTGATAATGCAGAGTTGGTTAGCCTAAACAGCAGTTAATAATTGTTCTACAGGAACGGCGCCATTCTCTGGAGAATCAAGTGAAGAGATTAGAGACTGTGGAACGGAGAGAAAACCGTCTAAAGGAAGATATTCAAACTAAATCTCAACAGATTCAACAGATGGCAGAAAAAATTCTGGTGAGCAGAGGTGAAAATGAAATATAAAGGGTAAGAGTTTGTAAGAAAGGGGTAGGAAAGGAACGGAAGACATAGAATTGCATTGAATAAGGTGGAAGTTGTTGAATAAAGGGATTTGTTTCTTGTACCAGTCATACTCGAGAAAGTTTAAGTGCTCAAGTTCTCTTTGCACCTTTAGTTACAAACTCGCTCCTGTACCTTTTCGTCTTGATACTACTTTAAAATTCTAGTTGTCTCAGTGGGAGCACTTTTAAGTCAACTTAGTAATATTTAAATTAATTAACTTAGTAATATTTAAATTAATTACCTAACGGTTTCAGGAGTAAAACATGCTCAGTACAGGATTCTGCAATAATAAAAACATTGATGTCTAGCTTTTAAACTAAATTGCAAAGGAATTTAGAGGTCGGATCTACTTGAAATGCTTAAATTTTGAAGCAGAGAAGAATTAGTCATCTAAACTGTTCATCGCCAAAGATAATATTTGTCAGGAATCCATTTTCACCCACATACCTTCTCTGTTGGCAATTTCTTGTTTCTCTCCTTGTTAAACCTATTAAATCTTTACAGCCAGTTGGTATGTCTACACTGAACGAAGCAGAGGGTGTTTCTAGTACTTCTGCTTCCCTGGGACAGGAGGCATAATTTTATAGTGGAATAATGAAATTAATTTTGCATTTCTCATGAGTTCTCTTTCTACGTTGTCAATACTATAAGGAAAAAAAATAATTACTTTTTATTGGTAGCAATCCTGGGCACAGACACACTTGGGGAATGCCAAATGGAAACATATAAATAGCCATATTTGGAGTCAACAGATGACCCATTCTTGTTCTGGGTCATAGCTGCATATGTAGACATTAGCATCAGACTGACTGAACGCTCTCAAGAAAAGGTAGAATCAGTTCTTTAGTAGTGCTGTTTCTTTCAAATTGTTATAACATGAGTGCATGGTAAGTGGGAGACTATGGTTTTGCTGGGCACAAAGCCAACTTTATGTTTAGAAATAGTGTAAAACTTTGAATTGTTTTGTAAGCCTCTTGTGTATATTTGGGGATTGTTCCTTGGGTTTGATTACATTCTCTGTGGAGAGGAAAAACTGGAAGGGAATGCAGAAATATCAACTAATAGTTTTATACCATGGGATATGTTTAGCTCTTCTTATAGATAGTTTCCATGGAGTTCTGACAGAATGTTGGAGAGACACAAAAGTTTTTTTTATAAAAAAAGTCAAACAGGCATTGAAGAAATAATCCTACGGAGTCTTTCTTAGTCCCTTGGACCTCTGATCTGGGAGCGGAGAGTAATAGTTTTCTTTTTTTCTCCACTTTCACTCTGTTCCCTCAAGCTGATCTCTTCAAACACTTTTGACTTTTCCTGGTATAGAAAGTATGGAAAGATAGGAAAGGAGCTGAAGATACAGAATTGCATGGAATAAGGTGGCCATTGGTGAATAAAGGCATTGGTTTCATGTACACTCACCTAGCAGTACCTGAGAAGTACCTGCTGATCTGCCTGTGGAGAATTGAATAAGAAAGAAACAAGTTAGAGAAGATACTTATTACTGTTTAAAAGTGTAAATCATTACTATGATACTAATAACTAAAGTTATTACTAACGTTAGCGTTACATAGAGAATAGTAAGTGAGCACTGGAATGGTAAGAGATTACCTTTCTAAGCCCACAGTGGCTGTTAAGTGCCACTGCAGGAACTGATGAAGCTTCTGCTACAATATGAGCAGTCTGATGCTGGTAGCTTTGAAGCTGCGGCTGATCTGGCTGTCTGATTCTCTGCCAGGACCTGAAACGTGTAGGCTTCTGGGGGAGGTTAGTTGTCCCTCTTGTTGCTGGGAGACATATTTCAATTGCAAAAAGCAGCAATCTCCATTCCTTGCAGAAGTGTCGGGTACTAGGCACTGTAGATGACCTACTTTTGGCGAGCCTCCTCTTTGATTCTCACTTCTGGAAAAAGAGGTCTATTGCAATTACTGGAGAAAAAAAAGTCTTTTTATGTTTTGAAGATGAGGAAGATCAGAAAAGAGAATATGAAAAGAGCTAAAGTAGAAATATCAGGAAATTTTCCTGTGCTATGCAGTAATAAAGGTAAAAGGAGATCTGGATGTATCCCAGAACCTGAACTTATCTATGCAAGAGTCAACCCAGTGGTAGTGAATGACAGACCTGGATCTGCCCCTTGTCCTAAGGAAACTGTTGGAATGGCAAATATGACAATGAATGAGAGTGAAATTCTAAGCTCAACTCTTGCGAGGTGTCCTGTTGAAAGGTGGTTATAGCTATATCCCAAATAATGTAGTCAGACAGCAGAAATGGCTAACTTCTGAGATGCAAAATTATTTCAGTTTTTACTGTGCATGGCTGAAACTATCCAATGTGAAGTAAAGAGGTTAAAAATATTCTGGTATGTTCTACCATATATATTGCATCCTGCACTTTTCATTTTCAAAGCAATTTATAAATAGTTATTCTGACAACGTTTGTCTGAGGAATATAGCAAAGTAAATACTATTCCCACTCTATGAATGTAGAATGAAAAGCATAGACAGCAGTGCCCCATTATTGAGGTCTTCTGTGAGAAAACAATTGAGACACCTTGTTAAAAATGGATCTGAACTTCCTATGGTGCCACTGCAGCTGTAAAGTGTTTATAACTGCTTGTTTTCACAAAACATCCTTGGCCTATCTTTGGGAATATTTTACTAGGAAATGGAGATTCTTACCGTGGAAGTAGAAATCTTTGTCTTTAGCAGTAGATCTGCTCTACAGTAGATGGGTCAGCATATGCAAAGCTTAAAACTGAGAATGTGCAGCTCTCCTAATGGGGGTTTTTTGTTTTGGTTTTTTTTTTTTTTTTTTTTTTTGCTATGACAGCCCTGTTCTTGGGATTTTTATAGTGTGAAGCCTTGAAGAGAATGAATGAGTGTTTGATACCTGTGTAACACATACGCACAGCACCTACTATTTCTTTGTGACTGAATATGAATCTCTGCTGCTTTTAGGAGCTGGAAGAAAAGCATCGTGAGGCTCAGATTGCAGCACAACATCTGGAGTTGCAGCTGAAACAGAAGGAACAATTCTATGAGGAAAAACTCAAGGTAAAAATATCTTCTTATCTTCCTACAAGCTTTTGTGGGTAGAATGGGTTCAGGGAAAACCAGTTGTCTTTAGGCTCTGAGTGCTTTTTCTTATGAGTTGCCTTCTTGCTTACCACTACTGAAATGTTCAGAAAGCTTAGTGAAATCTGAGTAAGTTTTTCTTCTAGTCTATGCCATGGTACCTTATCTTTCTTTAGCACTGCATTAAAGCAGGTGGCATTTGAAGTCAGAACTATAGGAATGCAGTTGTTGATTGTAATTTCACTGTGGCTGACTAAATAATTCTTACTTACTGTTGTTGGATCTCACATCCTGAAAAAGCTTTCAGTTCCTACTGATGATTTTCTAAGAGTATTCACACAGCCTACCTGCAGGTTTTAAATTCAGCAAATACTAGAGCGTTTCTGAAATTCCATCTTCTTGGAGCTGCAACATCTGTCAAGAAGCCACAGAAACCACCCACTTTGTTTTTATCTTTTCCAGGGTAGCATAAGACTTTAACAAACAGTTAGAAATAGAATCATAGACACTATCTAAAATTAGGAAAAACAAATTGGGAAATAGGAGTATGTGCACTGGCTAAGGATTTTTCTAAAGAACCTGCAGTGCATTAGCCAGTAAATGCATTTTGTAAGAATCTTTGTTTTTACTAAGCATAATCTGTCTTCAGCAATCTTTATCTAGTACATTTACCTAGGACTTTAATTTTACATTTCAGCTTAAGTGTGAGAGGATGTAGTATTTAAGAGGAGAGAAGGAATTTCTATGGGAGAAATATAAAGGAAAAAAAGAGAAGGTTTCCTGGCAGACCAGAGCATGTGGTAATCAGTAATGAGAGGAGAGTGATAGAAAGCAGGAAGATCAGAGGTAGATGTTGGGAAAGAAGTGGTGACATAAAAACTGGAAAAGAGGATAGAAATTAGAAAAAGAATTAAAAGAGCACCAGTGTATTACATGATACAGAGTTTAGTAGGAGGTATCAGGAAGCCAGGTGAAAGAGATTCAAAGGGATAAAAGAAGACATTGGATGTTTGTAACTGGAACAGTAAAAAATATCCTGTGGTGTACCAGACTTTGTGTCTTCAAAGGAAATGACTTTCAATTTAACAACTGATTTAAAGCTCTGGACATACATAACAGTTACTTTAGTCCTTTTCCTAATGACAAGTATTCATGCCACAAAAAGAAGTCTTTTACTTAGCTGTTTGATTTGGTGTCCCCAACTTGAAGAACTTGTGGGGGTCTCAGTTGCCTTCTTATGCATACTTACAGACCTTACAAAGTACTTCTGAGCCATACTGGTAGTGCAGCAAAGGGATAGAATCATAAAATCGTTTAGGTTGGAAGACCTTTAAGATCATCAAGTCCAACCATTAACCTAGCACTGCCAAGTCCACCACTAAACCATGTCCCTAAGCACTACATCTACATTTTTTTTAAATACCTCCAGGGATGGTGACTCAATTGCTTCCCTGGGCAGTCTATTCTAGTGCTTACCCTTTCAGTGAAGAAATGTTTCCTAATATCCAATCTAAACCTCCCCTGGTGCAACTTGAGGCCACTTCTTCTCATCCTTTATCTTGTTAATTGGGAGAAGAGACTGAGAGCCACCTCACTACAACCTCCTTTCAGGTAGTTGTAGAGAGCAGGAAGGTCTCCCCTCAGCCTCCTTTTCTCCAGAGTAAACAACCCCAGTCCCCTCAACTGCTCCTTATGAGACTTGTGCTCTAGACCCTTCACCAGCTTTGTTGCCCTTCTTTGGACACCCTCCAGCAGCTCAATGTCTTTCCTGTAGTGAGGGACCCAAAATTGAACACAGTACTTGAGGTGTGGCCTCACCAGTGCTGAGTACAAGGGGACTATCACTGCCCTAGTCTGGCTGGCCACACTATTTCTGATACAAGCCAGGATGCTGTTGGCCTTCTTGGCCACCTGGGCATACTGCTGTGCACTTGCTTACTTGCTCTACTATACATATTGGGGTATAGATTTTTTCTGGTTTCTGTTGCATTAGTCTAGAATATTTCCTGAACACAGTTTATATGACTTAATAATAAAAAAAATCTACAGTTTCTCCATGTCTTCAGAAAATTCCATGATTAAATTGAGTCTTCAGAGATAACTGAGGGAGTGCTCTTTTTCAGAGTTTGCTGTTCCGTGGATTTCATGCAATTGCATCTCGGGTTTAATTTGGTTGAGATATGATCAATTGCTTAAAAAAATTCCTATCTTTCTTGATGATTTTCTTTCTGCTTGCCCTTTGCCCAGTGAAACAGATATAATTTAGACAAAAGAAATGTCTTCATTTAGGTGTTGGAAAATCAGATGAAGAAAGATCTTGCAGATAAGGAAGCACTTGAGAATATGCTCAGAAGACATGAAGAAGAAGCACGTGAGAAATGTAAAGTCCTGGCTGAACAGAAGGCGGTATGTACAGTTGAATTGGAAATCAAAGCATTTTGAGAGTAGCTTTCGGAGACTCTGATTTCAAGCAAGATAATCTTGTTTGAGGTTTTGTAGTGCTGCTGAGTTGTTTTGAAGGAAATCCAGTGATTAATGCTAATTTTAAAAGACATGGTTTTTTTTAATTTGAGGTATCTTCAAGAATGTTTCCTTAAAAGTAGCCCCATAGCTTGCTGTGTACCCATCATTTTGTGCATTGATAATATAATGGTTGCTTTCTCTTAATATTAAAGCAGTAGAAAGCAGTTGTAAATAGCTCCAGTAATTGCATCTGTGATACTCTTTTGGCCATTTGATTGGTTTTCTTCTTTTTGTTTCAGGAAAAAGTTCAGACTTTTTTTAAACATTGTTTTTATAATCACTTTTGTTGTGCAGTCTCAAAGGCACATTGCTCTGTTTCAGATGATCAATGCAATGGATTCGAAGATTAGGTCACTGGAGCAGAGAATAGTGGAATTGTCTGAGGCCAATAAACTGGCAGCAAATAGCAGCCTTTTTACCCAGAGGAACATGTAAGTATAGCAACTGCTATCATACTGGTCACTACTGAACAGTTCTCAGTAAGTTCTGTTCTCTTAATGTAAAAGTGGTTCTTTTTTGCAGGCCTGCTGTGCTCCCTGCTTGTTTTTCAGTGATGCAAAAATAGGCTTGTTCTTCAAATAGTTGTGGTTCAGTGCGTATTTTGTGTTTCCTCAAACATGACTAGGAAAATTGGTTTGTAATACAATGTTTACTTTGGAGCCTTTCCTAAGGCTGGTGTTTTGTGCAGGTTTACCAAACATGTTAAATGAATACTAATAATTCTAATGTCTAAAATACCTCTGGAGAAGCATATATTCCTTTTTTGAACATACACATTGCTATTAGGTTTATATTTTCCTTGGTTCCTGTGACAGTTACATGATGTTGAAATCAAAAGCATTAAACACCTTTCTTTCACAAACATTCCATCTTGCCCTGATGGATGAGAAGACAAGTAAGAAAACTAGATTTTTAAGCCAAGAGTTTTTCTTTATATTTTTGAACTGCCGATTGCAAGAATGAGATTTTTTTTTACTGAAAAGGGCAGAAGTAATGTGAAGTAGGAGCTACCCCAGCTTCAGCTTCAGAATGCTGCTTCAATTAATTTTGTTTTCTTCCTAATCCAGATAGCACTAGCATGTATCTGTGTTGCCTGAGAAAGCTTCAGCCTCTCCTTACTTCTCATCGATGACCTGTGTTATAGTCAGTTCAATGGTTTTGGGTATATTACTAGTCAAGATCTAATGTCATTTTGATTCACTGTGTAATCAGCATTTGCTCTTGTTGTGAATTCTTATTTATTAAACACAGAAGAAATCTTCTGTGTCAGATCTTTTTGTCTGCCTGAACTTTATTTTGCTTTGGATTTTAGCTGAGATTCCTTGTCCTTTATAGTGATGATTTTCCTTCACAAATGACTTAAAGGCATTCTACTTTAAGTATAGGAAAAAGCATGGATTGTTTGATATGTCCAGCAAGGTAGGGCTAAGGTAGTACATGCTCTAACTGAGTTAAGAGATTCATCAACTTTGACTGTCTGCAGAAAGGTTTTTAGTGTCGGACAACTGCTGGATACAATGTCAGGTAGTGTCTCTGTGGGAAGTGCTTGGATAGATTCACCTATAAAATTGAATAGAATCAAGCAAGGATAAATTTTGGCAAAGAGTTTTTTTGGTTTTTTAGCTTTTCAGTGGTGATTATGCCTCCAGATATGCAATGGCTCCAATTTTTGTTGTATTTCAAGTATCTGGCAAGATATTTTATCCTGAGCAGCCAAAAATATTCACAGAAACAACTGAGAAATTTAATTGTGTTGCTTTATGCTCCGGATGACCTCCAGTTAATCATTCAGGAAGTTTGTTGAGGCAGCAAAAGCCATAACTTTACCTTCAGTCTGAAATAAAACAGTAGTATTGTCTCAACATGTACCTGGGAAGTATATGCAAGGTCTAGTGTCAGAGTCATTGGTGCTGAACTGGGTGTAAGAACTTAGCTGAGCTAGATGCATCCTCTGAGAGCAGGACACTTGGCTGGAGATCCATAGAAAACAAGAAAAAAAAAATAATGATGTTTTAACATACAACTTAGAATATCTTATTGAGAGACATATTGTCAAATAACATAATTTTTCAGGATTGTTATAAGATTGTACAGAATTAACATTTTAAGAGAAAATTGCTGTATTATGCATGCAGCTAGCTAATGAATTTGTACTTACTTTGTGAATTGTGGTGAAAATGTATAAATCAGTTGTTGGACTGTATTTTGAATCCACAAAAGCTACAGCTAATCTGAGCATGTTTGAAGAGGAGAACTAGTGATTAAACCCTTCAGAGGAGAGGGGAACTCTGCTAGCTTTTGTTCCACCAGTATCTGAGGAAACTAATGATTATCAGGTTCCTGAGAAGATAGCCCAGTAAACAGCAGGAGGTGAAATAACACCATTTGACAGTTCTGGCTGGTAATAATCTGTAGAGGTAAATTAAAAAAAAAAGAGAAAGGGTGAAAGAGTGGTTTTGTGTTCAATGCACAGAAATGTGAGTCAGAAGACTTAAGTTCTATTTTTAGTTTTGTTAAGTCTTCCTATTTGATCTTGGAAACCCACATAATTTCTCTGGGATAGGATTAATAACAGCTTATCTCACAGTGAACTTCTTAAAATATTAATTCATTAATATATGTAGAGCTTATGAGACTTCTAAGTAGAAAGCACACTATGAGGCAGAATTTTCCAATGCTTGATAAAATGATTCCAGGAATTGTAAATAATGTAGAAAGACCTTTTCTTCCTGTTGTATTTGGTTTTGGGTTTTTTTTTTTTTATGAGGGTATCCATTTCAAATTCTTATGGTAGTAATTAATCATTGCCAGCTCTCAAAATTCTAATGAGCACAAGTAATTATTTTTGTTCACTTTGTAGATTAAGACTTTGATCAGAGACAACAAAGCTTTGCTTCAATGTAGGTCAAGTTCTAGGTCCATTACAACTTAAAAACCAAACCAAAACAACCCAACCCACAACACACTACCCCCCCAAACCCTAAACCATAGAGTTTATCTTATGTCATGGAAATATACATTGTGTGAAAGCAACTACTCTTTGCATTTATTTTTGCTGTGTAGAAAAGCAGGTAATAAGGAATTGGTGAAATGAGAAGAATGAACTGAAGCTTATATATTGTTGTAGATTACCGTGTAGAAGATTAATTTTTCGTGCAACTTGCAAACATGGAATTTTAGTGCTCTGTATGTATGTTGATGAATACATTAGTACATGGATGTTTTGCAGACAGGAAGAGAGTTGACTTTTTTCTTTTTTTCTTTTTTTTTTTTTATTTGGGATGTAGAATTTAAGCTATGAACTTAACTATTCTACTTAACAGGAAACATGAAGTATATTCTTCCTTATTTCACCTCAGTGAAAGGACATATGTTAAGGACATTTTGGGTTTGTCGCTTGTGCTTTTCTCCTATCAGGAAAGCCCAAGAGGAGATGATTTCAGAGCTCAGGCAACAGAAGTTCTACTTGGAAACACAAGCTGGAAAGTTAGAAGCCCAGAATCGAAAATTAGAAGAACAATTGGAAAAGATGAGTCACCAAGATCACACTGACAAGAACCGCCTGCTGGAGTTAGAGACTAGGCTGCGAGAGGTGAAAACTTGGGTTTAAATCCCTCCAAACGAACTTCCTTGAATGTCCCCATTTTGAGTATTGTAGTGAGAACTAGAATTAAGTGGTTTTAGTAATTTAGTTTGGTCTAGCAATACTTTTTTTTCCCCTAGGAGTAAAATAAAAAAAAATCTAAAATTGCTCATTTGAAGCAGATAAAAGTAAGTATTAAGGATTTGTCATTCTTAGACCAAACCGAATCTGAGCTTTTAGATCATCTTGCTTTCTCAGAATCATATTTATGTTTTTTGTACAATATCCTTACAGTGTTGTTCAGCTAGACTTGTTATGGGGTAGAGAATAAAAGCTTGGCTTTGTACAATGACCAGCTTAACCATAGCCTTAGAGTCTACAGAATAGAGGACACAGCAGAATTGCAGTAAGAAAACAGGAGACTTGTTGCTTCACGCACATTTTTCAGATGTTTTCTGGAAAGGAAACCCAACAGTAATATGAAAATACACATTTTTAAATATTTGCGAGCTGTGCTGCATTTTTAGTTTTCTATCATCTAGTTCAGATCCACTTCAAATGTTCTTTTACCTTCTCCGGTCTCACTCCACTAGTTTTCAGCTAAGACTGAAATCTTGCCTTTAGCTAAGAGGGTTGGATAACCAACACATGTCCTTGTTTGACCAGAAGTTGGTTGGGACCAGTGTAAGATTTCTGGCCGGCTTGTTGGGCATCTGAAGCAGAACAAACAGATTCATTAGGGCTAGGGAAGAAGGTTCTAAGGCTTGGAATTGATTTTGAGCACTGAGATCTGCTCTGCTGCTTGTTCATTTCTTACCCATTTATCTCTGAGTATGCCTCAAGAAAACCTTCAACAGAAGCCATTCAAATAAACCTAGAGCCAGATGATCTGCTTGGTTTCTTTAAAAAGAATCTGAAGGGAAAATGAAATAGGGAAGTCAATTGCAAAATGTATGTGATGCTTACATACATGTAAAGGTTAGTATTGATGTTTATGCCTAAAAGTTCTCAGATAAAGATTCTCAATTCCAGTGAACAAAAGTTCATCACAAACTACTTCAACTTTTACACTTTTCACATCAACGTTTGATATGTGATATTGGAGTCGCAGCTGAAACTATTCTTGCACCCTTGTTGTTTCAAAATGCCAGGTTGCTTTTAACCTTTTTCAAAGCAAACCAGTAGGTTTTAGGTAGTAGACAAAGCTGCATCCTTGACTCCTCAGTGATTTAGGCAATCTGTCAAGATGTGAGTTTTGTGATAGACATGACAATGGCATCTTAAACTGAGGTCTGAAATGAGATTACATTGCCTATATTTTCTCTTTTACTAACTCATATTTGGATGGTACTTTGGTACTTTTTCTTTCTTCAGGTTAGTCTAGAGCATGAAGAACAAAAGCTGGAACTCAAAAGGCAGTTGACAGAATTGCAGCTGACACTCCAGGAACGGGAATCTCAAATTACTGGGCTACAAGCTGCACGAACAGCCCTGGAGAATCAGCTCCGCGAAGCCAAAACTGAACTAGAGGAGACTACAGCTGAGGCAGAGGAAGAGATTCAAGCTCTCACGGTGAGCCCTAAAATTCTTACTATGAGCTATGTATACAGATTAGAATTATGAGTGCATGTTTCATAAAGAGGTTAAAATGAATTTATACTATTTAATTTTTAATTTTCAGAACAGGATATGAATTGTGCCTTGTGTTGATAGAGGCAGGAATGGCTAAAATGTCAAATTTTGTATGTCTTATTATCTTTAACCGTATAAATGTTTCCTAGTAGTGGTTCATTGCTGCCAAAATGGAGTGATTGTAACAGCATTATTACTTTTGTAATGAGGTCAAAGTTGCGTATGAAATTATTCTTGTTAGGGTTTTACTCTGTGATTTGCTCATTTAAATAATATCCCATGAGTTTGAAAGTACTTGATGATCATAAATGTTTTGATGATTGATTTTTCTTCTGTCAGTTATCATGCTTTGAGAATACTTATTTGGGAAAAAAATCCCCAGATTCCTAGGAAAATACTGTTATTAGAACATAATTTTATTTCAATGCTTATTTCATTAAAAATTGTCACATATGTCTTGCTGTCTCTAGTGAGGTGTGTGAACGATACAAAGGCAAAAAAGTTCAATTCCCCCCCCCCCCCCCTTTTTTTTTCTCCCCCACTCCCAGTAAATGAAATTCTAAATTATATGCTGCTGGTTGCTGTCCCTTGAGTACAAAAAGATGTTTTCAAACTGCTTGATTCTAAATATTTCCTTCTAAAAGATTTCCAGGGCTGGGCAGAGTGGGGAGGGGGAGAGTGCAGAAGTATATGACCTGCAACCAGCTAACCCCCATTGAGCAGCAGTCTTGAATGACCTTCAAATCCAGTTATGTTGAAGTGTTGAAAGTGTGCATTCTCTTGCTCAGTGGCATTTGATCAAAGAACTGTTCTGAACATTTCTGCCACTGCTATTTTTTGGAAGGGATGGTGGGCTCAGCTGGGATAGGTGCTTGTATTATGTTGATACTGTGGGTAGATGAATGGGAGAACCATTCACTCAAAGTTGTTCTAAAGAGGGTACATGCTGGGAAAGTACAGCAGCAACATCAAGGCTTAAGAATAACTGAATAGAACATGGCATCAGTTTCTCTTTTGCTCAAAACTGCAGTCCTCTCCCAGCTGAAAGCTTTGCATAACTAATATCACTGCTAATGGGATGGCGGTGTGCTTGGTATCTTCACCCTACACCACCAGTAAAACAGATGAATATTTATGACCTGTGTTCACTCAGTTATTGTTTCAGTTAATTTGGCAAAATGGTAGTGCTTTTGGACCAGCTTTTGTAAGATAGTCCAGTTTGGTGGGCTTGGGAGTGTTTCTGCTATGGATTTTTTTTAATATACGTTTTTTATTTTTCACATTGCCTGTTGTGGTAAGATAGCTTTTTAGCTCTCATATTGGACTTCTGCTGAACAGTTGTTTTTTTTTTTTCTTTTTTTCCTCCTGTTTAGTCTCTTGGCTCTAAGGAAAATGTTCTGAATGAGGAAAGGTGGCTGGACGTGCTAGTGCACTAACCTTTCATTTGTTAAGTTTTCAGATAGCATATGACATTAGACACTTGTTAAATCAGTTTGATGAATTTTGAGAGAGGCCATGAGGCTGAAACAAGAACTTTTGCTTTGTCATGCTTTGCTTGTAAATTAGGAGGTAAAATGGTGCATGCAATTCTGCATTCTTTAAAATAAATGTTTGCACTTTTCCATACTTTGGATGCTGTCTTCCAAAGAATTGATTGTTCTGTTTCATCACTGCTTTTTAGAGAGGCTCAGGATTAACTGGTACTTTATGCTAGGATTCATGTAGATTGGCAGAGCTGTTTGGGATAGCTTGCATAATACTTCATTATAGTTTTTCTTTGCAAGTGTTAAATTGTATGCAGTATTTATTTTATATGAAATACCAATCTGGATGTGGAAGTAAAACCAAGTCAAATTTAAATGTCAAGAATGTACAAACTTAACACGGAATCGACATGTCTTCTGGTGACCATTTCAGATGGAACCTTTTACATAATTCAATTCTCAAGTTTGTACATTTTTCTAAAGTAGTTCAGAATTGGGA
Source organism: Balearica regulorum gibbericeps (assembly GCF_011004875.1). NCBI lineage: Eukaryota > Metazoa > Chordata > Aves > Gruiformes > Gruidae > Balearica > Balearica regulorum. The sequence continues at coordinate 12,705,152 of NC_046200.1, forward strand.
CTGTAAGTGTATTTTGATTAAGTAGGATGTGACTTTTGCTAATCAGTTCTTTGCCACTACAGAGTGATTTCGTAGCCTGCAGCATCTGCCTTCCAAACTTTGCTTGCTGGTAGACTGTTCTGCAGTTTGTTTAGCAACAGCTGTTGGATTCGAATTCTATTGTATGAAAAATTGATGATTAACTTCTTACCTCCTTTAGGCACATAGAGATGAAATCCAGCGTAAATTTGAAGCCCTTCGTAATAGCTGCACAGTGAGTATTAAATACAGATCATTGAATTATTTTGAAATTAAGGATAAGGAAACAAACAATTTACTTATTTAATCCTTGATGACACTAGTTCCTAATGTGGACTTCTGGCTTCAAGGTGTTAGTAGGAGCTAGACAGATTGGATTTGATTTCTTTTAGGTTTCAGGTAAACCTCAATTTTGAGGTTTTAGTCTGATCATTAAATTGACACTATTCTTCTTTTTGGAGAAGAAAGTAAATTAAAATATCTCATTGCAGTGCAGCTAATAAGAATGGTGTAGCAGCTGCCAAAAATAATTGTAGGTGAAGATCTTTTCTGCTCACAGGAAGAAAAGATCTACCTGTCCAAATCCTGAGCTGCATTGTAGATCTAGGCCAGAGTGGAAAAGTCTTCATGCTACTCTGGGTTTTAAGGAGGATTTTAACACTGTTTGAAGAGGCAAGAAATGTTATGGTTCCAAATAATACATTGACATGTAGTCATCTACTCAGAGAGCAGAGAGGACTCTAGGATCTTAATTTGCAACTTCTATTGCTTCAGATCTTTTGACATGTTTTTAGATTCATTGCATCAATCCAGGACAGATGTCTGAGTGCTTTTCAATCAATAGGGATTCTTGCAGATTAACACTGTCTTCAGACTTGTGATGCTTGATGGGGAGAGCATCTGTCTTCCAGGACATGAATTACAATAGGACCACAGTCCTCTGAATCAGCACTGATTGCCAGTCTTTCTAGGCTTTTTCTCCTTACCCCACTCTGTAAGCAGGGCTTAAGTGCTGGTTTTTTAATCTTGATTGTTTCCCTGCTTCCAGTGATTTCCTCAAACTTAAGTTTTCATGCTGTACAAGTTTTTGTCTTTTAAAAATATCTTTTCAGGATGAGAGTTATTCTGTTTTTCTCAGTTGCTCTTTAGCACTAAGCAAGGGGATTCTTCTATCCATAGAATATACTGATATGAAGAGACAAGGAAGTAGAGCTTACCAAAGTGTGTTAACCTCTAAAAGAAATCCTGCACAAGAAACTTTACTTTTTGTTCCCTTCTTTGTTAGATTGATCCTTTAGCTCCATATGTGCTATCATGTATCTCACATCCATAGCTATCTTGTTCTGTCTTGCCCTTCGTACAGACAGACAGCTTTCTATGAAAATGCTTATGTGATCTCCATGCAGGCAAAAACTATTTGTGGAGAATTTGTAGCTGCTTTTCACTGCATAGTAGGTTGCCTTTCAGAGGTCGTAACTCATCATCTAGTAACACTTTGGCTCTGTAAGTGTGGTGAACAATCTCCAGCAGTGAAGAGTGACCCATAACATTTCAAGAATGTTGACAGCTTCAAAGGTTCTGCATAAAAGAATTTCTAAAAGTGTTGTGCATTGTAAGACCCTTCAGTGGGATAAGTGGGATCAGATGTCCTCATCAATAAGAAATTAATTAAATAGTTCCTAAATGAATAATACATGCTCATCATACATTCTCTTTCCAGCCCAGGAGAATGCATGTATAATTTAATTGACCATGAACAGAAACTTTCTTGTTCTGCATTATGAGTAGTTCTAGCTGTCCATCCTGTCTACTGAGGAGCGCTGAGAGAAAATATACAACAATCTTCTGTTGGCAGTGAGGGATCAGGGAACATTTATTACGGTGTCTTCCCCAGGTGTTTCAACCTCATTTGTATCTGATTGTGACCAGTATGATGCAGGCTTTGCTTTTCGGTGACCATGTGATTCTACTTAAAGGTGATTAGAATTTATACTCCATGTACAATAAGATAATACTTCAAGGGAATAATTGTAGTATGCTGCTACTTATGCAGCATGATGAGGGGGTTTATTCTTTTAGCAAGTTTTCAAAAGATATCTTTTTTAAGCTGAAACAAACTCCTTGAACTAGTCTAGCAAACTTTGGTATGGAATTATTTTTTATTTAATCTTATTGAGAAGCTCAAAACAGCATAAGAATTATGAAAATAAGATTAGACAGGGGGAAGATTGAATTACTTCAGTACTTTTTTAGTATTCAAAAGTTAAATAAAAATACTTAATCTACTTTCTTTAGCATTTTTTCTGTTTCTTTAGCTGCACAAGGCTCACAGCTTCCAATTGTAGAGAAGGCTTACACCTCAATTGTTTGTCTGCTTTCCTCATACCTTCATTGCAGTCTTGGTCTTCCTTTTGCTGAGGTCTCTGACCAAGCAGACCTTTTTTAGGTTCTCCTATTTGTTCATTTTAAATTTGCTGCGTTTTGAGGTGCATACATAGAGACCATTGCTATGTTGTTGGTCGTAATTTCTGCCTTGTTTGTGAATTTATATTCAGTTGCTCCAATAGCTCTGCATTGTTTCATATTGTGACATCTCTCTCTTACTGTTGGGGGTCAAAAAGAAAATGCTAGCTTTTGCTTTCTGTGTGTCTCAATTATGCAAGAAGTAATAGGATACATAATTACAATAAAAATTGTAAATTGTAGTACCCGCTGTACACGCACACAGATGCATGTGGGCACACACGAAGAACAATATTTTATCAAAATCTTCTCACCATGATAGCTCATCCAGCAAATCTGTTGAGGGAGAAGTACTAGTTCTCTACATTTAAAGAATTATTCTATCAAAAATATAATCCATTTGAATGTTAAAAATATTTTCTAGACAATCAGAAGATGATCTAGAAGTAAAAGGCATTTTCTTAAATAGGAAAATTTACATATTTGTCAGTTGTTTCCAGCTGCCTCTTAATTATGGCTTGTTGTCAGATCATCGACACATTTGAAGTTAAAAAGGCAACTAAGTTATCTAAATAATAGTAAGATTGTTCCAAAAAGAAAACATTCAGTAAGCGGGTGGTAAAGTCTATAAATATTTAGAAGAAAAGAATCCTATAAAGTAATTACACTCAGCTTAGTAACATACTATTGCTATTCCAGGGAATCACCATCTGAATCTTCTTTCAGGTACAGGCTGTTGCTTTTGCTCTAGCAAGGAGAGTGGCATTTCTTAACGCTAATTGGATATTGCATTTCCATTTATTCAAGATTGCTTCAATAAAACAAGGTTTATCTCCCCTCCTTCAGGTTCTTTTGTCATCATATTGTGTTTCTATCTTAAGGATAGGAACACAGGCTTGATTCTGCACTTGTCTGTGAGACTAGATATTGAGGCATTAAATTTGCAAGCCTGTTAGGCGTGTGTATAATTTTAGTCATGCATAAAGTCCTGCTGACTTTAAGATCCTGATTCCACATTGGCTCAATGAGTTGGCATATAAGAATAATCTTTGTTCTTGAGAACTTCCAAAACTCTGTCTGAAGATGTTTTATACTCTGATGCTAAATTATGTTTCACAGTAAAGGGATCTTGCCCACTGTAAGAAGGCTAATACCCAGGCAAAAACTTTTATGTGGCTTTGTTAAATTTGTTTAAAAAAAAAGTAAAAAAAAAAAAAAAATTGGTTGTTGAGCATGTGGGGGTTATCCCTGATTCTCATTTCACAGAAAATGTGATGGCAGATGCCAGTTACAGGCAAAAATGGAGCTTTGTAGGTTTTGTAGCCTGACAAAAAGTCAGACTTCTATGGTGTTGATGAGGTGTTGCTGTGAAAGAGGCTAATGGGACCTTCACCGTGGACGATGACATCATCATCATTTGAGGATGAGGATCATGGTTGGTAGAGGCAGCTTGTCTTCTGGGAACTAGGATGGAAGAATACAGGAGACTATATGTTTTAATAAAGGGTTGGTGTGGGAAGGAGAGGTATGCAGTCTCTGCAATGTCCTACTACTCTGCAGTTACTAACGAGAGCAATGTACCTCAAGCTAAGCCATGATGAGTTTTTGGAGACTGAGATCTCTGTGTAAGGTATGTTTCAAGTCACAGATGTTCTCTGACTATGGAGAGGGGAAGCAAGTGAGGAGTTCATTGTTGTATATGGATCAAAGAGGTAGAGATATGACTGTATCTATCTGCAGCTGCGTTCAGTAAGAGGCTTGGTATTCTGCTCCATTACAATGGTTGGTATTTCTCCGCTAGAAAAGCTTTGTGTCTCGGATCCAAATGTGAGTAGGTTAAGTTAAAGTGAGTCTGATGCCTGCTCTTGTTTCCTCCTCACAATAATTTTGGGCTGAGATAGCTTTTTCTTTTTTTCCTATTCTGACAGCTAGCTTTCTAGTAAAGATTAGTGGGGATGGGGAGGAGTGGAAATGGAGAGTAAAACTGCGCATTAGCCTGGAAGGTCTGAATTTGTATGAAAAACATAAGTTTGTATGAAAAATTGCATTAAACTCCAAATAACATGCTGCTGATAGAATCCTGAAACAGTTAACCATGCTGTGTCCTAGCATTTTCCTGCATGTTTGTTGGCGTGAGATGTCTTGATGAAGGAATAAGGTTATGGAGAAGTTTGCAGACTGCAGTTGGTATATTCTAAAACAGTTTCCTTTTCTCCTTTCCCTCGTTATTTTTGCCTGTGGTTTTGATACGTGGAGCACATGGATTAAATTTTGTACATTGTGTCTGATACACACACCTAATCATCATGGCCCTGAACTACTTGTTGCTATGATACTTAATTTGTGATCCATGCCTGGAGAAGTTTGTAGGGCCAGGTATAATAGCTGTGAATCTGCACAATCTCACAATAGAGAAACACTTTGCTTTTCTGCAACTATGCAATGGGGAGGGAATTGTGATGAATATGGTCACTTTTGCCAAAGAGCTGTTATGCTTGGGTTGCTCTGTAGCATTTAAAAATGAGATACAGTCTTCTGTATGAGTATAAAGATAATTTGTGTGCTTAGATGTGGCATGTAGTGAACAATCTGCCAGGATTAGGGTGGTGTAGCTAGATTATATCTCTCTTTTGTGGGTTAGTTGTGATGAAGATGTGCATAGATTGAAGAGAAAATTTCAGTTGCTCTGTGAGTGATGATACAGTGGCAAAGATAAGGCTTGCGTAGATTGTCTAGAATGGCTTTTCCAAGCTTTCAAGTGTTTGGTTGTTTTATAAACTTTAAATGTGAAGATTTTTGTAATTATCAGTTTCTAAAGGATATAATAGATTTGGGGTTTTTTAACAGACTTTCCTTTAATGTACTTACTAATTAAATTCCAGAATAGTTCAGGGTTGGTTGGTTGGTTGGTTTGGGTTTTTTTGCCTGGGAATTTCCTTAACTGAAAATAAAAATACCTAAAGTTATTAACTCTTTTCAGGTACAGGATTCTGTAGATTGTATGTATGTATGCCTAAAGCAACATTTCCTATCAAAAGTGGTTTTTTGATTCGTGTTTCCTTTCTTCTTGGTTCCCAGGACTGGCATATCACACCTGTGTCAGTATTACCTACTGCTATTTAGGCTTTATGGTATCTATAAACTCTGTAACCCCGTTGGGTTATACGTAGCTGCAGATAAATCAAATTTTTCAAAGCTATCAACAAATTTCCCATTTCCCCATGAAAAAAGGAAAATTGTACTGAGAAGAACAAATGTTCTCTCTTTAAGAAAATAAAAATCTATCAATTTGTATAGATTACATTATGTAAGTTACAATATATTTGGAATTTAAGCCAAGCCATCTTGGAATTGTCAATAAGTATACTCTTAGGAAAATATTCAAGAGAGGAGATCACGTTCCTTCTTCTAGAACCCTTCTTTCTTAACTGCTTTGTTATTTGTCTTAAGTTTTCCAGAAATATCCTATTAGATGAAATGTAACAGTGAAATTGAAATGGTCTGGTTTAATTTTAGTTATATTCAGGGAAAGAAGTCAAAGTCTCAGAACATAGAATAAAGGTGAATTGGAGCTTAACTTCCAGCCCCTAAGGGATAAAATCATCTTGAAATACAGGCAGTTTTACAAAAATGAATTAAGTAGTTTGACATATTAACTCTGCATGTCACTGTATCCATTTTGTGTTTCCCCATCTCTGCTTTCTTGTATTTCAAAACATTTAATAAGTTTTATAGAAAGTACTTGTATTAATATATAAAATATATGTGGAAAAAAACATGGATGTGTAAAAGATATCTTAAAACTGCCTAGATATGTGGTGTGATTAAACATAAAAATAAGTAGAAGAAAAAGAGAGATTATCTTATCTGGCAGTTAATAGAAATCTCAGATGTTACCTGTAAGGATGGCAGGTAAAACTGTAAAAAAAAAAAGTTCTTCTGTTCTTTTTTGTTTATGTAATTCATTTATAAGGTCTAATCCCTACAGCAATATAGATACTGACACATCCTTATGATACAGTCTGCGTTCTTTGAAAACTTGACGCATATAATACAGAATAAAATGTATTTTGAATAGGGCAGTAAGAGTGCACTCTTGTGCTTTAGAGTATGAATCATTTTCATTTGACCCGAAACATATGGGTAGCAGGAACTCCCCTTCATCCAGCAGGGAGTAATGTCAGTTGGACTTTTTCTGCTGACAGTTTAAAAATCAAATACTGTTAATTTAGATCTAGGAGAGGCATGGGTAAAAGGCTGCCAATATATGTGTTACAGATTCTTCAAAAAGAAATGGTTGTCATCTTTCCAGATAGCTGAGAAGAGCTGTATGCTCTATGCTCTACTGCTTTAGATATTTAAGTCCTTGGCTTGTATAGGAAATTGGAATGTTTAAATTTGAATGTGTGGCCAACTGTGCTCTGGGATTTTAATTTTTCCCATTTAACAAATTACATTATTCACTTTGACATCTAGGCAAAAATGCCTCTGGAACATATTTGTAAGAGTTGAATAGGAATTTTATAGAGCTTTCCAGTTTCTGAAATTCTTTTTATTAAGCTGACTTCAAGATTATACTGAGGTTCCTTTCTCTTCTGTTGTGATGACATTGGTTTTGAGTTAGGAGGAGGTACAGGTATTCGTCCATCCATCCAGTGTTCATGGCCTTTCATTCATAAAAATCAAATGGGACTGAGAAAACGCCCCACTGTTGTTCATATTTTTTACTTTAAATTGAAGGGGAATATGGTTTAAAGCATACAGTATAATGCTATTCGTATCAAACAAATGGACACTTCCATTTCCTTAAAGGCAAGGCTATTGTCCTTGTTGAGTTTTTGCTTTTCACTGATTTTCTGTTAGTATGTTGTGCTGCCACACTTTTTTCTTTCTTCAAATATCCTGTGCTGCCATCCGTAATGCTGTTACTTTGATAGAATACATTTCTTAAAATTTTTGTGCTTTTCCTGGTTACATACAGTGTTACATATAGTAATATAAACAATTGCTAGACAGATTCATCAGATTGTATTGCCTCCATTGCACCTCTTGGTCAGTTTTCTTCAATATCATGCTTCAAAAGCCTCTGTGAGAGGTGTCAGCCTCACTTATCTTAAGGGGAGATTGAGGCAAAAAAAGGTAAAGTGCTTTGGCAGAGGCACAGTGTAAGTCAGCAGCAGATCTGAGAATACAACCAGAACTCCTGACTCCCAGTCCAGTGCTTTAGATGAGACAGCTCGCTCTCAAATAATAAATTGCATTGCAGCATACTTATACTCTAAACAAACAAACAAACAAAAGCAGCCATTTTCTGTATGAAATATAACTCTATTCCTAATTGAAGTACACTCCTGTGCATAAAATCTACCATTGCAATATTACTTTTGTTAAAATTTGAAAAAATTTAAAAGCCAGGTTATCTCCTTGCTTGGCAACAAATGGTTCTGTGAGAGGAGAACACTTTTTCAAAAACTGTACTCACTGACATGCAATTTAATTTATTTTTCTTTCTAGGTGATTACAGATTTGGAAGAGCAGCTAAACCAGCTCAGTGAAGACAATGCAGAACTGAACAATCAGAATTTCTTCCTGTCCAAACAACTTGATGAGGCCTCAGGGGCCAATGATGAGGTAGTCCAATTGCGAAGTGAAGTTGACCATCTCCGTCGGGAGATCACTGAGAGAGAAATGCAGCTTACCAGTCAAAAACAAGTAAGGCTTTATAAATCTGGATCACAATCTGTTCGTGATAGCTAGCTGTCTGAAAGGCAAAAAATTCTTTTAAATCTGGAAACCTATAAGGAATGAATATGCTTCCAGGGGCAATGGCTTAAACCATTTCTCATTTAAGCCTTCCTTCCCAGAGCAGTTGAGTGAATGGAAATTTTTGATATTTCCCATTGTATTTTTATGCAATTTTATTTAGAAATTTTGCACTCTGAAGATATTGTAACTTAGAATTATTCATTTTAATTTTATGACCCTGGAAATTTCAAACTTTTCATAATGAGATAGAACTGACATTAACGGCAATCACAAGTGAATGTATGGAAGTCTTGAAATAAATGGGTTGTGATTTACCAGCTTATGTTTGCTGCCAATTTACATGTACTGTAATTTAAATGGTAAGACTGAAGCTTAAAGTGCACGCTGGATGTGGGATGTGAGAATTGATAGGAGGATTTATTTTTAGACTATGGAGGCCTTGAAGACAACATGTACAATGCTGGAAGAGCAAGTAATGGACTTGGAGGCCCTGAATGATGAACTCTTGGAGAAAGAGCGTCAGTGGGAAGCATGGAGAAGTGTTCTAGGGGATGAGAAGTCCCAGTTTGAATGTCGAGTTAGAGAGTTGCAGAGGATGCTGGATACTGAGAAACAGAGCAGGTCTCTCCCCCCTCCTCCTCCTTTTATTAACTTTTATGAAAATGCTTTATAGAAGCTAGTACAAAAAATATATTTAGAATAGGATATGGGAGTTGGAACTAAATATAAATTCTTGTGAGGTAGTTCTAAAAATGGTTTATTAGTTAATAGTCGTTCACCAGTGATATTGTTCCTTTTGTTTCTTTGCAAGTGAGCAATGCATGGGGAGTGGTATTTATCATTGTAACTTATAAAATGTCTTGATTTATTATCTTCTACTTTATTATGTGGAAAAATAGTCTTTGCTCCTGACTGTTCCTGTGGGGTCTTGAAATTTTCAGGTTGTAGTTCTAGCAGGGGCAGGAACAGGGTTATATAATATAAAAGTGTTGCAACAAACAGTCTGGCTTTATAAAGTAACATCTTGAATTTGAGGCAAACCCCTGAAAGAGTTATTGATGCCACTGCATGCTAGGAAGAGGTCAAGCCCAGAAAAGAGTTAGGTAACGTTATTTTCCATTTTAATACAGAGTGAGAGCAGATCAGCGTATTACTGAATCTCGCCAGGTGGTAGAACTAGCTGTCAAAGAACACAAGGCAGAGATTCTAGCCCTCCAGCAAGCACTAAAGGAACAAAAACTCAAAGCTGAGAGCCTTTCTGATAAGGTAAGTAATTTTCAACCCTGGACTTCCATAATTAGATTAGATACTTTTCTAGAGATATTACTTCTAGAAATGTGGTCTTGAACAACTTTTCCAAGATGTTAGAGCAAATTAAAAAGACTGGAGGTCATAGAATAGAATTCTATCTTCAAGCCAAAGACCTTGAACTTTATTTTGAGAAAAACTAAAGCAGAAAGAAGCCTACAGTGCCTGGAGTGTACAGTGAAGTCCTTTGCTAACTTGATACCTGCATTTCAGCAATGGCATACCAAAATGTTGTTTGGTTGGTTTTCACCCTTAGAGTAAGTAAAGGATAATTGTATCATTTTTCTTTAGTGTGTGCTTGGTGAAGTTGGATTTTGAGATTGTGGAACACTGTATTAATTAGTGTTCAATGTTATTCTGAGCATTTGTCCTACCTGCCTAGCTCAATGACCTGGAGAAGAAGCATGCTATGTTGGAGATGAATGCACGCAGTTTACAACAGAAACTTGAGACTGAAAGGGAGCTCAAGCAGAGGCTTCTGGAGGAGGTAACCTTGGAAATTCATGTTATAACTTCAGAAGAAGGTTCCACCTCTTGAGGGGGGGGAAATTGTGTGATTAGCAATGTTACACATCCATCCTTCTTCTGCATAACTGGGGAGATTAATAACGTTGGAGGTTTTGTTTTTACTTAAAACTTTCCAAACTGTGCAGCAATGTCTGGGAGAAGTAGAAGTGAACTGCTCCTCGAGGGAAGGTGTGCTGGGAGCCAAGGGTGACAGCAAGCCAGGCAAGGACAGGGACCTTGCAGCCCATAGGCACAGTCCCACAGTACCTGAACAAGAAGAGCAGAGCAGGTTTGGTGAAGGTAACCAGGCTCAGCCAGTGGCCCGGTGATCATTACAGAAGCCTGCAGTGATGAGGCACATCCTAGGTCAGGTCTGCAAGGCAAGGTCCGTGCCCAGGCATAGCATTCTTACAACAAAGCTTTGACCAGACCAAGTGCAAGGACCATAGCTCAAAACCAGCTCTGGAGCCAGTGTGTTGGGGGTGCATGGGTGGAGGCCACAGGTGAGCCTTCTCACAGCTTTTTCCATAATTTAGCTTGGGTCACAGAAGTCTGATCCAAGGTTACACACTCGCACCATATCAGTGAGACATTGAATGCAGGCAGCCAGACCTGGGCAGGGCGGGAAGAGGCTGCAGAGGAGGATTTCAGGGGAAGGGTGGTTACAGGCAATTAGACAGGACAATTAGAGCCTTCTGGGGTACTTGGGGTACTGACAAGTTATCCCAGAGTTGAGAAACCTCAGTATGCATCACAGTGAGAAATTTCTGGCTCTTGCTTCATAACATATGAGTGTTAATGGTTTTTTCTTTATCTCATATGATTATAGAGGAAGGAGTTTATCCTGGTTTATAGGAAAGATTTATTTTTTTTTTTATTACAGAGTAGTGAGATGGCTTCTGGTGATCGTATAGAGAGCTTGAGAAAATGGCATTCAGAAATTCTTCATGTTTCTGCAGTCTTATTAACAACGGCAAGATTTTAAATGCTTAAAAAAAGCAAATAACTTGAACATGCAGTTGAAAGAAATGGTATTGCTACAAATTAACGTAAATACACTACACAGAAATGCTTCTTTAGTCATAATGTGTTCTGAAAGGAAAGGAAGGAAAACTTCGAGAATATTGTGATTTTTCCATCTTTTAAAGAATTGTGTGTTTACTTTTAAGTTCCGCAATGATGCTTATTTTACAAGGAGTGATAACATTTAATAGCTTTTATTTAAAAACAAGCAAACCAAAACACTGGCCCTTGTTTTCCTGTTAACAGCAGGCAAAGCTGCAGCAGCAAATGGATCTGCAGAAGAATCACATCTTCCGCCTAACTCAAGGTCTGCAAGAGGCTCTCGATCGAGCAGATCTTCTGAAGACTGAAAGAAGTGATCTGGAATATCAGCTGGAAAACATTCAGGTGAGGGTGAGGAAACACTGGGCAGGGCTCTGTATTCCCTGTGATCTACTTTTTCTGTATGACACTTATACTATTTTTTTTTAGCTCTGTTCTGCTATTGAGTTATCTGTTTCTTCTATTAACCTGAAATTTCTTACGTGTGTGTGGTTCACAGGTTCTCTATTCCCATGAAAAAGTGAAAATGGAGGGCACTATTTCTCAGCAAACCAAACTCATTGACTTCCTGCAGGCAAAGATGGACCAGCCAGCAAAAAAGAAAAAGGTGGGTGAAAATGTTTTGAGAGGCATGGAATTAAATGATGGTTTTGTGATTAGTTCCGTGCTGTAGATTCATAATTTTGTTTTATCTTTCTTTGTGTAACACAAATGTGTCCTCATTTAAGAGCCTTCTGGGTCGCTGAACGCAAACTATACTAGGCACAATGTGTTCTTTGTGGCTTTTCAGTATTTTGTTATGCCTACAATATTTAGGTTGCAACCCAATAGCTACATGTCAGTGAGGCTGTAGGAATACAGAATTTTAACCATGCTTTTTTTTTTTTTTTAATGGTAAGTATGTATGTGTGTATGAACATATTGTGTATCTAGAGTGGTTGTCTTGTAGTTACAGCACAGGATTGATAGTCAGATGATGTGACTTGTGTCGCATCTTTGTCATAAGCCGTTCTGTCATTTTTAATTAAGTACTTTAATTTTAACCACATATTTTGAGATCCTCTGTTTAGATGCTTTTGGAAACTCAAGGTGTGAGTACTAACAGGTAACGTATGTCCCTCTTTAAAGTAATCCATATCTCAACATTTTCTCTCCAGTGCCAATATGAACTAAAAATCCATCCTTACACATATTAGAATTACCATTAGGCCCTCTGGCCGGACTGCCACTAGCTAGTTTCACTTTGCCTAGTTTAAGCCATCTCTTACTAGGAGTTAGGAGTTGTCTGTGTGTTTCTGTTGCTAGGGCCTGTTTAGTCGGCGGAAAGAGGACCCTTCTTTACCCACACAGGTTCCCCTGCAATACAATGAGCTGAAAGTGGCACTGGAGAAGGAGAAGGCTCGTTCTGCTGAGCTGGAGGAGGCTCTACAGAAAACACGCATTGAACTCAGATCTGCTCGTGAAGAAGGTAGGGGTTAACAGAAAAGGTGAATCTGGAAGGAGACACATGGTTTTGGTCTGAAAACATGCCTTTAATTGTGTGCCCCTATAGCAGTAACTTACTATTGTTTAATTCTTATCTACTGCTGTGAAGATGCAGTAAGGCTACACTGTTTTTCTGCAGGTTGTAACCACTGAATGGTTACACAGAACCACTGCTATGAAGCAATGTTACGTATTGGTTATGTTAATGAGTGGCATTTATCTCGTCTATAGCTGCTCATCGGAAAATATCAGACCACCCTCATCCATCTACTCCAGCCACAGCCAGGCAGCAGATCATCATGTCTGCCATAGTCCGCTCACCAGAGCATCAGCCTACTCCGATCAGTTTGCTAGCTCCACCCTCCAGTCGCAGGAAGGAATCTTCCACACCAGAGGGTAGGTTCTTTGTTGAACTTTTCTGTTACTATTTTTCTGTCAACTATTTCAATGCTATCTTGTTTAAATTTCAAAACCAGATTTTTTTTTGGGATAGGAATATTAGATGATAAGTTTTGCTTTTGTTTTTGTTTTCGGTTTAAAATTCTCTAATGGATTATACAATTTATTTCTGAAAACTTCAGCAATAAAGTAATTATTAGCATGGATTGTTTTAAGAGCATGTTTTTTTCAAAGGATTATGTTTTCTGTACTGCTCTCTGCATTGATCAAAAGTATTTGTTGCTTAGCAGTTAACATATTTACTTATCTAAACTGCAGATTTGTTCTGCTGAGTAGAAGGTTTCTATCAAGACTTTTGGTAAAGGGAAAAAGACTTTGGTTAGGCATAAAAGGAAGATATCAGGTCAAAGATGACATCGATATCCTATTAACTAGAAAAAGGGGATACCGTTCCATTTGAGAATGGAGGGCAGAGGATCATCAGAAAAAATTAAAGGATTGAGGGCTCTGCTCATTGTTCTTAGTTAACCAGTATTCCAGAGCAAGTGTTGAGCCCAGAGACTTGGAGTTAAAACCTCCAGCCTTTAGCTGGAGAAAGCCAGAATCCACAAACTGGTCCAGCCATGGACCAGGTCACAGGCAGGGAAGAGAATCATGTTCATCAGTAAAAGACCATGCCTTGTAGGATGGACTGTGCTCAGTACAGATCCACTAAGTGAATTTTAGGTACGCTTTAAGATATGCTGGCACTGATGTTTAGCATGAAGGCTGCATGAAGAAGGCCTGCTGTGTATTGATGACAACAGTATAGGTTTGAAGGGTTTGTTAGCTATACGCAAAGTTGAGAGATGAGTTTAGCACGTTGTAAGAAATGGAGCTGAGTGGAGACTTGAATTCTGGATGGTTTGATTGACATAATCTTGCTACACCAAACACTAGCCATTTCAATTCTATGGTCTGTTCTCAAGTGGCACATTCTGTGCATCTGTATAAGGTAATTTACTGAGGTGGTAACGTAGCTTAAGATTTGCAGATTGCAAAGGAAAATGATGTCTATGCTCAGCAGGGCTTTGATACAGATACACAGTCACTTTTTATTACCTGGGCCTTCAAATGCAAAAACCTACTCTAATTTTTGTCCCTATCACAGTTTTCATCTTGATAATAAATTTTGTCCCTTCTAGAGTACAGCCGACGCCTGAAAGAGCGAATGCATCATAATATCCCACATCGTTTTAACGTGGGGCTAAATATGAGAGCAACAAAATGTGCGGTGTGTCTGGATACTGTGCACTTTGGACGGCAAGCATCTAAATGTCTTGGTAAGAGCAGAGCATGTGCATAAACAAAGTGAAACTGGACGGTAAAATGAAAAAGCATCAGCTGTCTAGAACAGATTTTCAGTGAAAGCTGAAGAAAGGACCAAGTATGAAGACTTTGAAACTAGTTGGTGCAAACATTCTACTAGAAAACACCTGATGGTTTAGTGTAGAAAGAGATTCTTGGAAAAGCTGGGGTTTGTGTGTTAGAAGTTGAGGCAGCTGTGTCATGATTTTTTTTTTGTCATTTAACAGAAGTTTTTCTCCGTCCTTTTGTCAGAATGCCAGGTGATGTGTCACCCAAAATGCTCAACTTGCTTGCCAGCTACTTGTGGACTGCCAGCAGAATATGCCACGCACTTCTCTGAAGCATTCTGCCGGGATAAAATGAATTCTCCTGGTCTGCAGCTGAAGGAGCCAAGCAGCGGTCTACGTCTTGAAGGCTGGATGAAAGTGCCAAGGTATGAACATGAATCTTAGTGCTGTATCAGGTGCTGAAACATTTGGAACAGTTCCTTCTATTATCCTGGCTCCTACAATGTGATAATCAGTGTGTGCCCATTACAATGACTTATTACCACTGAAATGTGTCTTTCTAGGAGTTGCATGCTTGTTTTATTGAGAATCCAAGCAGAAAATACAACCTGGTTTTGTGCTTATTTATTTTCAGGAATAATAAACGTGGGCAACAGGGCTGGGACAGGAAGTATATTGTCCTGGAAGGAACGAAAGTGCTCATTTACGATGCAGAAGCAAGAGAAGGTAACTTAGCATTTCTAGGAAGAACATTTCTTTTAATCTTCAGATATTGTTTGGTGAGTTGAGAAGCTTAAAGATTGTTACTGTTTGCTGTGGCCATACTTAATTTAGCTAAATCTTCTGTATTAAGGCAACATTGTTGTTTTTCTAGACACTTAGCAGTTTTATGGGCTGCTATGTCATAATAACCCAGCTGTGAAACATCCAGTCTGTATCCACTTCATTTTGCTACCACAACTATTTTCTTGCTACTGACTTGTTTCTTGTTTCTTAACCTGTCTCCCCATTCTCCCTGCAGCTGGACAGAGGCCTCTGGAGGAATTTGAGCTCTGCCTTCCTGATGGTGATGTAACTGTACACGGAGCTGTAGGAGCAACTGAACTTACCAATACAGCAAAGACAGGTGAGAATCTTACGTAGATGAGGTCAAATGGATTTCATCTGGCTCGCCACCAGTTGGCATTCTGTTTGGCTGAACAGAATTTGGTCCCTTTAACTTTCATTCTGTAACTGTGTAATTTTGAGGTTACCTCTATTTGAATTAGGTGAATAGGTCAGTCATCTAGATTTAGTTACACATGGGTGGTTGCTTCTGTCATGCTAGTTCAATTGTGAATAATATAATCATCGAGCCAACTGGAAGTAAATTTTAAGAGTTTTGTGACATACTTAAAAGCACTCGGTTTATTTAAATTTCTTCTTTCAATGCTCTCTATCAAGTGTGAAGTGTCATAATTCATGCCACCATTGTGCTCTAACCAGAAAGTCATTAATTTAGAAATACTGTGGGATGTATACAGTCTCTTATTATGAAAAAATGTTGATGTTTTGATTTGTATGTATTGAATAGAACGGATGAAAAGATTATGTATGTCTTGACTTTGACATTAAAGGATACAGATTGTTAAAAACAAAGGTTTCCATAACCAATTTTTACAGATTTTTCTTGAACAGTACAGGGAAAACTTTAGTCAAGTGGCTGTTTTTGTACTTTTTTCACAATGGTATTTCCTTCTCTTTTGAATAAAAGCCAAGAAATTATTTTTATTTAGTAGAGACAGCATTGTATGTATGGATTGCATACATCCAGCTAATACTGAGCTTAAGTAGCTAGCCTGTGCAGGACCTGTAAAGGAGAAACCTATGTATAAATTGCCATGGTAACACATCATGAGAAATACAACTTCTCTCCAATGAGGCTGAAAGGTGTTGATTTTAAGTCCACTGACAATATTCCAAAAACTAATCTAAGTCTTATTCTATCTATATAACATCTCAGATGTGCCATATATCCTAAAATTGGAGTCTCATCCACACACCACTTGCTGGCCTGGTAGAACACTCTACCTGTTAGCACCCAGCTTCCCTGACAAACAGCGCTGGGTCACAGCACTGGAATCAATAGTGGCAGGTGGGAGAGTTTCCAGAGAAAAAGCTGAGGCTGATGCTGTGAGTATAAAAGTTTCATTTAATAATAAAATATTCTGGGAGGGAGCAGAGTTTTGAAAAATAATTTTTCGGTATTTGCCATACTGAGGTTTAACTGAAGGTAAGTTATTACTTCTGCCTCATGATGTACAATATGAGTACCAGGAAATGAGTTCATTGTGAGACTGATGCTTTATATTACAGTGCCCTTCTTTAGACTTGGGGAGTGTAGTAAGATCCCAAAATTATATCTCTGTAATTCCAGCAAGCAGAAGAGGAAGAATGAGCAGTTAGAACATGGTTAAAATCCAATCTCATAACGTACTACATGGAATTAGCAAACCTTGAAAGAAGGAAATAAACAAGAAAAAGCTCCCTCCTCTCCCATTCTTACAGAGTCGGGGGTTTTTGTTTAATGGGGGGGAGGGGTGTGTGCGTGTGTGTTAGTTTAAGTTTTATTCCTGTTAAGAATAAGAGGTTAACTGGAGTTGTTTTGGACAGCCTTTTTCATCATTGTTGCACTGATAACTCCCTCTTTTCTGATAAAGGGAGATTTGATTCTATGGCATTGCATATTAGAGTGTTAGCTCTGGAGGTAGGGAGTATCTGATGAGCAGGAAATCACCACTTTTCTTGTGCTAGCATTCCTTTTGTCTCTGAGGAAAATACATGGTCCCACCAACATTTGGACTTGTCTTTAATCCTTCCCCTAGGAAAATGTGACTGCTCCATTGCAGGAGACTGGGGGAAGGGGAAAGAATAGGGGGAACAATAGGTTCTGTCTGAGTTTAGGTTAATTTGGATCACTTTGCTTGACTGTGTTTCAGGTAGATAAAAGTTTACTAATTCTTTTCTGGGCAGTATTCCTGCAATTTTTAGCTTTCTGAGATAAAGAAATCTGTGCCAAGCTTTTTGCCTGTCTGAAATAATGACCTTACATTGTTAAAATACTAATAGAGAAAGAGATAAAGATTAACTCAACAAAAAAATATTTCTTTTTGTCATTGCAGAAATTGCTCGGAAACTCCCTGCTGAAGCTAGAGGGTGAAGACCGTTTGGATATAAATTGCACAATGCCCTTCAGTGACCAGGTAATGATAATGTTCCACTGGGCTTTCTGAGTATTGGATATTTCATTCCTGTAAACGGTGGCATCCTAAGAGCAATATGTGTACTTATATACTTGTTTGTTGGCTTGTTCTTTCTCTTCAGGGGTAAACAGTATCGTCCAAGTTTGTTCATGGAGCATTCCTTGTTCTCCTCATGCTATTTTTATTTTTTTCCTGTTTTCACTGTAGGTAGTGCTGGTGGGTGCAGAAGAAGGTCTCTATGCCCTGAACGTCCTGAAGAATTCCTTAACACACATCCCAGGAATGGGTGCTGTCTTCCAAATTCACCTCATCAAGGATCTGGAGAAGCTACTCATGATAGCAGGTAGGGAGCTATATGTTACTATTTGTCCTGCAATGTATGGCAATGCTTTGCACTGCTGGGAGTACTACGGTGCTGAGGGCCAGACTTTCATTTAGATACGTTACAGGATTTTTTTCTTCTTTTTTTAATGAGTATATTGTCAGGAATCAGTTACTGTGGTTAACACAGTATTGTTCTTGTAAATGACTCCGTTTCCAAAGCTGAAGGAAGGAGGAACCAGAGACAAAACATTTCCAGCTTAGGGGCTGGTCGTCATTTTAAGTTCAATTTAAAAAGCGTTGAGCTGATCAGTGGCCATCTCGCTGCTTAATCACCTTTCTTTTTAAGGTAGTTAACCATTAAGGTAGTGACCACGATGTGATCACTGTGGCCTAGGTCCAGCAACTCTTAACCTCTCTTGCTCTACAACACTAATCCATGTAACAAAATGTGGAGTTCTTTCATGGCTTAAGATTCCCTTATGACAGGAATACCAGCTTTAATCTCTCCATCTGTGGTTTTCCAGAGATAATCCTTCCTACACTGATGTAGGCATGCTGAACATTAGGGCGTATCTTCATCTGAAAGCCCAAATTATCAAATGTCTATATGACATTTGTAGGGAATGAAAAACAAATACTCTCTCTTGTTCTGTTTGTTCTGCCTTTATCCCCAGGTAAAGACTTAAGCTGTCCATGCTTTATTTGTTTCAGGGTAGTAGAGAAAAAAGCAACTGGAAAATCTCACACAAAATTAGGAGAAGGCTACGTTCTGTATCGCTAGCCTTCTGAGAGGGATTGCGCTTGGCCTATAATGCAATTTATTAGGGCACTTCTTGGAAATCCATTGTCAGCTCTGCTGTCACAGAGAGGCTAAAGCACCTTGTACTTTAAGAAGTTCTGCAGGGTAAAATAAAACTTCCTGGCTAATTTTGAATAGTGTCCTAATGAGGCCACTGTTACCATGATCTGCTAGATCTTAGCAACACTAATAACCCACGGAGAGAATGTGGTTGGGGTTTTTGTAAGTTTTCTCTTTCACTTTTAATAAGAATAATATGGAATGAATTCTACGTGGTGCCTTGTGGCTGTTACCGCAGTAACAGCCTGTGATGACAAGCTGCTGCTTAGGCAACCAAACAGACTTTTGTAGAGAATATGGAGTTTTCCCTTGATGAAATGTAACCGTTTTTGTTTCCAGGAGAAGAAAGGGCTCTGTGTCTTGTTGACGTAAAGAAAGTGAAGCAATCTCTAGCCCAGTCTCACCTCCCAGCCCAGCCCGATATCTCACCAAATGTCTTTGAGGCTGTCAAAGGATGTCACCTTTTTGCTGCTGGAAAGGTAAGATACAGCTCCCTCCTGCCCCCAGACCACCCTTTAGACTGCACTGAGTTTAATATTAATGAAATCAGCATCTTTATTTCACTGGCAACAAATCCAAGGTCTATATTCTTGTTTTAAATCTTTTTCTTTGAATAAGAAGAGTACAGAGGCTGAGCAGGAGACAGCATGGAGGATTGACTACTAACATGAATAAATTCAGTCAGGATGACATGACGGTATAACCTAAACTGCTACATAGTAAGAAATACAGCACAGTGTAGTATCACTGCCTCCTCACAGTTGACTTCAATTTTGAGATTTACAATTAGTGAATTCTATCCCCTGTTTGTTCTTGAATGTCATGTAACAGTTTCCAAGCCAGCAAATTTACTTAGGTGTTTGCGTCACTTGATAACACTTGAGGTTTATATTAATTCCCAGTTTTAGTATAGAACATTTAGCCACAGCAAAAATTCTCATTAACAATTACTTCCACAGACTACTTTGATAACAAACTGAACATCATTCATTTCAAAGTGATGTTTAAGATACACAGTTTTGGGGGTTAAAATTTAGACCTAACCTGTTGAATTTCTTATCCCTTTTAATGAAACATTTTTCTGTGAAAAACCTTCAAAGTTTTTATTAACTTTTTTCAAGTATGAAAAAAATCATAGAAGCAGTTCAAATTCACATTCTCTTTTGAGATTTGAAGAGGCTTTTCATTATTTCACTAATTCACAATAACTACCCTATTAAAAATGTACTTGTGTATCTCTGTAAAGTTCTTTTTGTGGCAAGAAGTACTCAGATCAGTTTCACACGCTCAGCGTTAGAACGTACTCTCTATTACCGTCCTGAACTGTGCTTGTAATCTTCCTTACAGGTCGAGAATGGTCTTTGTATCTGTGCAGCCATGCCCAATAAAGTGGTGGTTCTGCGATACAACGAGAGCTTGAGCAAGTTCTGTATCAGAAAGGTAAGCTTAGCGATTCCCTTCAGTAGCTAAGGTGGTTCACATATTGCACTAAGGCTTTGCTTTGGAGCAAACGCCTTAAACGTTTTCGCATGCATAACAACATTTGTTTGCCAGCTAAAATGACAACAAATTGCACCATGCTCTGACTAAAGTTTGGAGTAGGCAGCAATTTCCTTTAATAAGAGCTGGCATATTTGGAGAGATACAGAACAGATACAGATTTTTTTTAAAATTTTTTTTAAAATTTTATTTTTGAGATACTGGACTCATACCCTCACTTATTTACCCAAAGAAGGCTTTCTTTTTAATTACCCAGCAGTGTTCCCTCACCTCTGTCGTCTTTGGAGAAATCCATAACAAAAGACTTCTCTCTTCTTTGCAATTAAGGAAGCAATGGGTATCTGAATTTGTTCACTGTACCAGTGAAAATCACAGGGTCTTTGGTATTACTCCATCACAGGATAGGCAGCTGTTTCCTGTACTTACCCTGATATAGGTGTACTTTCTCTTGGCCAGCAAACAAGGCACTAAGATGTGGATCTCACATGGGTGTGACACACCTCTGTAGGTAATCCTGTCTGCCTGCAGTGCTGGCACTGTACGGTACCGGTACGCGCGTTGCTTCTTTCTGCCGTGCATGGGTATGAAAAGCAGAACTCCGGCAGTTCTTCTTCAGCCAGCCAATACAGGCAGATCATATTCCAAGCATCTAACCCACTATTCCTTTTGAAGACAACTCCAATGAATTGTCATGAATAAATTTTATATGCTCATACACATCCAGAAAAAACCCATAATATTAGGGATTTCTCCTCAGAACAGAGAGTTGAAACACTGCCTGCCTTAAAATGGACTGGTACCCAGAAACTGATGTCCTTTCCAATTCACAAGTTAAGGGACGTTCAGGTCAAACTACATATCCCCGCCAGCTTCTGCAGGTTATTTTGAAGGCACTGGTTCAATTTACAGCGTGACTGAGGCTTTTATCCCCACTGAGTGCCACACTTGTGCTGCTGTAAGGAAGCAGAGTTGGCACAGTAATTCAGATGCTGGCCTCCTTGAAAGTAAAGACGTGTTTGATGGAGAAGATCTTGGCACAATGTGGATGCCAGGAAACCTGTAACATCTACAATTGTAGCTGATACCAATTCTCGCTTACCAATGGAGCAGCAGCAGACAGGAAACACAAAGATGTACAGTCACCATCCTCTGCTCGTGCTGCCATTCACCCCCACGGTGCCAAGTGCCTTGACAAGGGCTTACATGCAACACACGCAAAGGCATGTTTCAGAAGGCAGGTTTCCTTACCTTCACTAATCCAGACAGCTGAATTCAGATCCTAACAAGATGGCAGCAAGCCCAGAATATGCTTTTCTGTTCTGCCAACTAAATTTCCAGATAAACTAGGAATTATGTAAGGAATCTCATCTTCAGAGGATCTGGGGATCTCCATGTTGTGTCAGGCTACTCTGCAGAGCTGTCCTAGTTGTTCAATCACAATGCAAATCTTGGTGGACAATGTATCTGTGTTACGTTGTACAAAGAAGGAAGATGATTGTGTATGTTTTGTCTTCCTGTTGCTTAAGGAGCCATCAAGCTAATTTTGTAAGTGTTAACAGCAGCGATGCTTTAGTGAGCTGATTCTCTCCATTGGGAGAATCACAGTGATGGATGGACATGCCTACTGACAAGAGTTTTGCTCCATGTGTTATAAGGAGTTTGGGACTTGACTGGGGTCAATCCTGCTGCAGTTGTCTTAGGATCTTCTGTCTGCCTTTGAGGCAACTGGCCTGATTGCTGGTGACTTCCAGGCTAGGAACTGTGATTGTTCTAGCACAGCTACTCTGGAGCTGGGGCAGTTTTGACTGATAAGACTTCCTAGTGACAAGTCTGTCATTCAACCTGGTCATCAGTCCTGGTCTGATGTCATCTCCAGAGACTGTTCGAATGACTGTTCGGAGCACTCAGCGTGGCTGTGACTTACTGTAAGTAGGGAGCCACTCCCTGCTGCTCCAGGAAACTGAGCTACAAAGCAGGAGAAGATCTTCCAGAATAGTGTATTCTTCCCAAAGGAAGAGGTTCTTATTAAGGTTAGCACCTGGAGTTGAGTTGATATGCAAGTCTCACTTACTTCCAACACAACAAAGCTTTTTCTTCTAGCAAGAGTACGTTTCCATATGCTTTTGAGAGGCTTTAGTGGCTTTGAGGTTGCTGTCTCTCCCTTTTATAAAGATAAATGTGGCAATACATAATCTTCCAGAATAAGTAAAATCTGTAAGCTGTTACAGGGAACTCATACCAGTCCATACTTTCCTCTTTTCCAGGAGATCGAAACCTCTGAGCCTTGCAGCTGCATCCATTTGACCACTTACAGCATCATCATTGGAACCAACAAGTTCTATGAAATTGAGATGAAGCAGTATACACTGGAGGGTAGGAGGCATTTCCTGAGGAATGTACCAACTGGCTCCACAGATTCTTTTGGTGGGGCTTTTCTAAAGCAGCTTAGGAAAAAAAGCTGGTGCTGGTCAAGCTGGTTTTCTCCATTCTCTTTGCAGAATTTCTGGATAAAAACGACCACACTTTGGCCTCAGCTGTGTTTGCTGCTTCCACCAACAGTTTTCCAGTCAGTATCATCCAAGTGAACCCAACGGGGCAGAGGGAGGAGTATCTGCTGTGTTTCCATGGTAAGTGTTGTGTGGCTGTGCGGTTGTTGCACTGCACCTGCTCTCTGGTGTGTGACCTGCCAGAAGGTACCCAAGTACTGTTGTAATGGAACATTGAACAGACTTGACTTTCTAGTACCTGGTAACAAATGTTTGTTGGAGACTGAATCTAAAAGCCCTGGAAGAGTTGTGGCTGGTAGTTTAAACGATCAGATGCACAGGGCAGCAGCACTAAAAATAGCGCTTGCTGAGGGCCTTTTGGTCAGTTCACTTCTGGCTTAAAAATTCTCCGTGCCTGTGGATCGGTTGCCACGCGTGGGTTTCTGTGCCTAAAAGGAAGGGATTGGAGTCAATGTTAAGTGCAAACAGGTGCTTGATTGTCCTGATACTGTTCAGGGGTTTTCAAACGTTGGCATTCTTGTCTGGCTTCCATACAGACAGATGAGCCTTTTTAATCTTCTTGTGATGAAATGAAAGAGGATGTTATTTTTTTCATATAGCTACTTTCGTTGGCCCTCTAGGATAGAGGTTGCCTAGAGAGGTTGTAGATGTCCCCTCCCTGGCAGTGATCACGGCCAGGCTGGATGGGGCTTTGGGCAACCTGGGCTAGTGGAGGGTGTCCCTGCCCATGGCAGGGGGGTTGGAACTAGATGGGCTTTAAGGTCCCTTCCAACCCAAACCATTCTGTGATTCTGATTGTGTAGTGTCATGGTAATGCACAGGAAGTCTTCAAAAGCCCACCAGCAGTAATTTGGAGTGAGTTACAGTAGGACGCTGTAGATTAAATAATAACCTTAATTGGTATAGAGAGAGTAGAACTGCAGTACTTTTTGGTACTGAAAGAAGTACTCCTACATCTAGCGAATTCAGTGCCAATTAGAGTGATTTATTGTGCTCTAGGATTTGCAAAATCATAAGCACCCTGTCCTGTTAAAAAACCCAGGGTTGGTTGCCTTTGGCCGGTCACGAAGAAATGAATAAAACTCAGGCACACGCTCATGACATGACTTTTCTTGGCAGAGTTTGGTGTCTTTGTGGATTCCTATGGAAGACGCAGTAGGACAGATGACCTGAAATGGAATCGCTTGCCCTTAGCTTTTGGTAGGTGTTGAGGGACATTCACTTGGATTATGGAAATTATTGAAAGTGGGAAGCATCCTTGTGGGACAGGTATTCTTCACTCAGTGCATCCGTTTCCTCTTCCCTCTCCCCATTCTCCCAGAAACTATGGAGATTTTTCCCATGATTCAAGATCATTATAAATCCAAATGGCAAGCCTTCTGAAGTATAAACACTTTGAGGAAAACTAAACCAAAGTTTTATTTCCTTAACATTCCTAGTCTGACAGTGACTGAACTGGTTAGTGGACCTTTTTAACGATGCTTGGACGTTTCTGAAATAGTCAAGAATATATAATGTCAATGCGATTCCCTCAGGCCTTTTGCGCTACCTAGCGGGATTTTGTTCACTTACTTAATAGTCTGAGTTTAATGCTTTTTTCATGATACTTTGGTTAGTAAAATTCTTGAGCTACAGATAGTTTCAAAGCAACAATTCTTTAACTTGAATCTCCCTATTTAGTAATAGCGTCTATGTCTTATTACAGAAAATATATTCCCTTATTTTCCCAAGGGGCTGTGAGGCTCTGTTCTGCTCACTGATGCTTTTAGAAGTTTTTAATAGAGAATTTTATTTTGTGTGGTTTTTTTTTTTTTTTTTCCTCCTCCCTCTGTGATGCTCCTTCAGCCTACCGGGAGCCCTATCTGTTTGTGACCCACTTCAATTCTCTTGAAGTGATCGAAATTCAGGCACGCGCGTCTCTAGGGTAAGTTGTTCTCTTTTAATGTGCTGCAAGAATATGTGTACATCCTCGGAAAAGATACAGTGTTGTCATTGTAAAGATTTCTTCCTGCAATTTTACCCAGAACTCCTGCACGAGCCCACTTGGAGATACCAAATCCACGGTATCTAGGGCCTGCAATTTCATCTGGAGCTATCTACTTGGCCTCCTCCTACCAAGACAAATTACGGGTGATTTGCTGTAAGGGCAATCTAGTGAAGGAGACCAACAACGAGCAGCACCACAGAGGATCATCTGCCACACGCAGGTATGATGAAGTCTGTTATGGTCCTTGTGCACCTCTTAAGCAAACTTTGGGCTTTTTCCCCCCAAACGTTGGCTGCCCTTGTTCCATTCTTAGAGATAGAGGCTGGTGTTAGCCAATTATTGTAGTGCTGGAATAGAACAAGGAGTAGAGTTGCTGATGTTTTAACATCCAGAAGGCAAAGAAACATTAACACTGTGGAAGTATGTGGATAATCTCCTCCACAAATGCTCCGTGATCCTCAGCTAGTTTACTTTTGTGTTGTGATACAGCTGTGACTTCAAAGCTTGGTGAGCTTAGATGCTATTGATATGACACTAAACATCATCTGACTGTAACAATCTGTAAAGCAAGAGCTCCATCTTCTTAAATAATGAGTGTGCCTTAGGGAGGCAGCACTGGGAAGGTGTGATACGATCCTGTTCTGCAGAACAGCGATACTTCAGACAGGTGAATGAATATCTGGGGCTGATAGCGCCACTGTGCACTGGAAACTGAGGCTGATAGTTCATTCTAACCTGGCATATATAAAATTTTAGTGTACTTTTATACAGAAAAGTATGCTGCTTAAGTAGTTTTGTGGCCTGAACAGAGATACGACTTACACTAGCAATTCATTAAGGCACTTTACTAGCATTGCTAGTGTAATGAATACTCAGCTATCACAATATCTTTGCACTGTTCATCTTGGCTCCAGGAGGTCTGATGCTTTTTCACCTAAACACTGCTGGGTGTTTGGGGACAGTTACATTTTTGCTAAAAGAAAATGTAACGTGAGGTTTTTGTCGCTCAGCTGTTCGCGTCCATTATTTTTGAATGACAGTAGCCCTAACAAGAGAGGTCCGCCCACATACAACGAGCACATAACCAAGCGGGTAGCATCAAGTCCAGGACCACCAGAAGGTCCAAGCCACCCTCGAGAACCAAGCACACCACACCGGTACCGCGAGGGAAGGACAGAGCTGCGGAGGGACAAGTCACCTGGGCGACCGCTGGAGCGGGAGAAATCTCCAGGCCGGCTTCTGAGCACCCGCAGAGAAAGGTCCCCTGGAAGACTGTTCGAAGAGAGCAGCCGAGGACGAATGCCTGTGAGTGGTGCCAGAACTCCTCTTGCTCAAGTCAATAAGGTAAGTCAGGAGACTGGACAACGGGTCTGTTCTCGGGAGAAAGCGTGGACTGCAGAAGGGTGATGGTACTGTAATGTACAAGGGCAAATCAAATCTCACCCCCACCTGAGTGTCTATGAAACCAGAGCAGAGAGTGGTGTAACTCACTGGCCCTGTGAACATCTTCCCTTGGGCTAGTTCTGTAACTGGAAAAGCAGCTTGACTCTCGAACAGGATGAAGTCTTCCAGATCTGAGAGCAAAGGTGCATTTACCAAAAGAAATCAAGTTATTGGGACTTGAAGGGGGACAATGTCTGGAGAAACAGACATTGTGTTCAGAGTGATGCTTGGTAGTCAGTGGTTTAAGAATTATGCCATCTAGAAGCAAGCGGGCGCAGAGCACCTGCTCAGCGGTAGCACAAGTAGTGAGGTGATGTACTGCTGCTGGCATCTGTGCAGATGTGAGAAAAATATGTGCAACTTGTAACTGTCATTTTATTTCCCTGCCAGGTCTGGGACCAGTCTTCAGTGTAAGTCTCAGCTAGACAAAGTTACTCATCTTGACCTGCAGGAAAAAAAAGGAAATATACTGAGTATATGCACTCCATATGTCTGCTGCCCAGTTACCAAAACAGCATTCCCGGGCCAAAGCTAGCTCCATATTGGGAGACATGACGCTTTTGAAGATCGTTGGCATCTCAGTTAATTTCTCTGCACTTTCCTGCACTCCTGTTTTTGCACTTTGTACTACTGTTAATCTTTCAAGCAGTTCATGAACTTTTTGTATTCACTTTAGTCCCTAGTAGTTCATCAAGGAAATTAAAAGGGACTAGAGTCCCACCCCAGGTCTTTAATGTGGTTAGCACCCCTTACCAGATAACTGATCCTAGTTCTGAGACATGCTGGGAATGCCCGATGGCCTGGAAACAGAAGGGCCAAGGTGAGTGAGTCTTTCAATAGAAGGTGTGATTGGATCTTCTCTACAGAACACAAGAAAAATTACTTCTGATTAGTCTGTTCACCTGCCACTTCTGAAAGTTATTTTGTTCTCACTAAAATTGCTCTAGAGCAGCTCTCATGGGGAGGGAAGAACCCTGCTTTAAACGCTCCCACGTGCCCGGCCCTGAGACAAAGTGCATTACCTATAAGCTACTGGGGTGTAAGACTTTATCCAGGTCTTCTGCATGACAGTTCACTGCATGCTGCTGCACCATCACTGGCTGCTCTCTCCTTTTAGGTTGCTTTGCTGAGTAGTGTATTGTACCTCACTTGTAAATTAACTGAAACCTTTAGATTACGCTGCAAAATAACCGTTAATTACTCTGGAAATTTGGCAACGAAGAGTTAACGAGCTTTAGTCTAGGACAAGAATTACAGTCACACTTGTGTTCTCCCCTCAGAAATGACACCTAGTCCTGACATTCTGAGGTTCCCCAGAGAGAAGAGCGGCCTAGGGCTGGCTCCCCCGTGACCTGTAACTTGTCGTGCAATAAGAACCAAATGTCACGGCACAAGAGGATACTCACAATGAACAGCTTTAGCGGTTACTGACCACATCTTCGCCTTTGCTTCTGCGTATCTAACCTCGAGCCATTTATTGCTTTCTATTCTCTTTTGCTGTGAACATGAAGCAGAGAGCAAATGATTTTCAAAGCAGGTTTCGACCAGTCGATCTGCAATAGCAACATTCTAAGTGAACAACCATGTTCTTTACAACTGGAAAGAGCAAAACTGCATCCAATCTTCCCTTGGCCACACTCTTAAACTTCTGCTAGTCCCTTGCAAGCCTGTGCTAACCTGTTCTAGAAACCCATAACAATTCAAATGCCTTGTCAGTGTCCTTCAGCGAGTTCCATGAATATTGTATTCCGTTCTCTTGTCTGTTGGGTTATTTTGGCTCAGATGATTTGGCAGGAAACTTGCTGAAAGTTTTTGTCTCCTGGTCTGAATATGTTGAAAGGTCACTGAGATCAGTCTTTAAATCTTTGCATCTCATGGAAGATCTTCAAGACCTCAGAAATGGGCTTGTTGAGTCCTGAAAGTGTATATCTTGTGTCTTGTTCGTGAAATGCTTCCTGCTATAGAAATAGCTCAAAGGACTGTACATATTTACAAGAAACTTTATATTCGTAACAAAAGGGAATTGAATTGGTTTCTACTTTTTTATTGTAAACTGTGCGTTTTTCAACACTAGCTTTTTGTTTTAATGGTGGTTGTGGACAGCCATCTTCAGACACTGGAGGGGCCTCAGCTTAGTCCTCCTTGCTCCCATGAAGAAATATTGTAACATTAAATTGCAATTGAAGCTTGTTAGCATAAATGAGGTTTTAGGTCTCTAAAAGTACAGGATTTTTCTTCATTACCTTTTTATTATTGACAAGGGAGGGAACCAGAGGGACAGTTCAACGCTCCACCTGGAAAGTATTGAACTTTGTTGTTGAACAATAACCAAATAAAACAAATAACTATCTTGACTGGCATGGTGAAATGAACGCTTCCTTCTATATAGAGTAACACTGAGCCATCCTACCATTGCACCCAGCGTTAGAAGCTGTGTAATCTATAGGTGTCAAAGCTTACCAAAGAGCTAACCTTGACAATATTTAGCATTTTAATAGTCATTATTCCCTGAACAAGTAGCATACGTGGCTTCACAAAAACAAAGCATGTTCATATGAACTAAAAACAGGTGCATTTGTCCAAATACTTTACTATAGCAGCAGTCAGCTGCATCCACCTACAGCTAAGTTCTGCCCTCACTTACCCAACTAGGGATAGGGGTAGAAGTAAGACACCTGTGAGTATCTGGGACAACATTCTCGCCCTGGTAAATGACCCACACTTCTTGAGCTGGAAAAAAACCATCTTAATTAACAACAGTGTGATCTAAGGACAGGTTTGGGATTTATCCCAGCAGTGTACTGGTAGCAAAGCAGACGGAGATAGCTACTCATCCCACCGCTGTAGTATGCTGGTGCTGTACGGCCTAATAGCTGAAACTTTAAAAAAAACCAAACAACATTCACAAATCAAATCAGATTGAGTACAACCTGCAGAGTTACTGTACATCTTAACTTACACCTGCTGGGAAAACTTGCTAGATCAGACTTAAATGTAAATACATCTATTTTTAACTGAACCAGTTTTTACAGGGTCTGAAGTATTCTTTCACAGGAAGAGGTTTTTAATATTCACACTGCTGCCTACAGTAACTTAATTTGTCCTCCTACTGTTCAGTGTTTTTGGGTTTGTGCACATACCCGCCCCCTTACCCCCAATAAAGGGCTTGTTGGAGGCTGTGTGGGCGGGTTACTAATAGCTCCTCTTACATTTTGGTCTACATGACATTCTTCATGTAAATGCTCTACATAAAAACCAAGCTGCTCGATTTATCTATTGTGCCTACTATCTGATGTATATGATGAAATGCTAACTTGTTAAATGTTCCTTTATTTCTATTTTACTGTGCACAAAGAATACTTATTTAAAGCTCATTGTTGCAGTCCTATGATGCATGATCAGAATTGTAACAAAACTAAAATAATCCAGAAACTGATGGAGTAAAAAAAAAATTATTTATTGAGCCTTTTGATTATCAAGAACCCTGCACAAATCCACTGTCAGCTTGACCACCACACGCTGTGCTGAAATTCAGGGGGTCGGGGAGGGCAGGGAGCTCTTGTTGTTTCTGCCGTAGACAGAGAATGTAACGGCTTACTCAAGAGACCCCAAAATGACTGTGACAAAAGTCTCTGCATCTACCTTAAAAAAGTGCTCTCCTAGCAACAGCCAAGAATAAACATAACAGCACAGACTGTGAGATGTGGGTGGGGAATGTAAGTGAGCTAATAAATCCAACTCTTGATCCAGCTTTTGCCTTTGAAGGGATTTGATTCATCCCCTTACAATAAGGGAACACAGTGTGATTAATCTAATTCATTCACTTGTCAAGCAGAAAACAACCTAGCAAAAATAAAAAGCCCCCAACCCAAACCAACCAGCCTCACTCTGCCCTGCCAGGAGAAAGGGGGCCGAGGGGCAGCTGTGGCTTACCTGGAGGAAGGTTGGGGCTCCTGGGAGATGGTGGTGGAACGGCCGTGTCACCTTGCTGGGCCGTGCCTGGGAGAGGCCCTTCGGCCTTCAAGCAGCTGCGCTCACTTGCCGAACAGGCAAAGGAGGAAATGATCAGAGAAGTGGAGGTGATCACAGAATAATTACCCTAACAAGTCGTTGGTGGTCACAAAGCCTGGGCCCCATATCCTGGGTTCTGAGGCAAAGAAAGGTTTTGGGGTTTGGTTTGTGGGTTTTTTTCGAGGGGGGGGGCTACAAAAGCTGCTGGTGCAGTGCTGGCTGCACACCATGTACCAAGTGTTCTTTACCTTCTGAGACACGGCTATAGGCTGCAAATTAAAGGGGGGGGGGGGGGGAGACCCACCACAAAACAAAAACCACTGTCTATAAAATATGTGCGTTTGTCCTGTGGTTCTGCCCAATGAAAAGCCTGCAGTGAGTGTAATTGGGAAACAAAAACAAAACACCCAAAAAAACCCCCCACAGCGTTTAGCAAGAACTAATGAGATTGAGGCCATTTAAAAAAACCCCACACAACACCCACCCCCCCCCCCAAAAAAAAAAAAACAACCAAAAAATAAAAACCCCACCAAACCATAAAAATCATTAAGTAAGTCCTGCATACTGTCACCTTCCTTTCTTTTCCGTGTTTCTGCTTCTTTAGTCTTTGACTTGTAAAAAAACTTTGGTTTGCAACTGAAAAAAAAAAAACAAAAAACCCCAAACACCACAAATTTACTACGCTACCTCCAAGCTTCTCTTTTCTTTTAGCACACAGCTCAGGTAGCAGCAGACCAGGACCACCAGAACAGAGGATGCCAACAGCAGAGCACAGCATGAGACCCACCACCCCCCGGGGCTGTGCAGTAGCGCGCTCTTGCTACAAGACATCAGGCGCGAGCACACCTTTGTTGACACTGTCATTATTTAACGATGGCATCATCAGGCAGGGAACTGACAAAGCCTGGCTGTGGTCACACATTCAGTTACCAGCACACACTCCTGCATTTAAACTCGGTGCTTTTGACTGAGTGTACATTTCAACCAAAGGCAATCCTGTTCCAACCTGCTCTCCCCTGTCTTTTTTATTACCCCAACATCATAACCACATCTCAGGCTGACAGGAGCTGCCACCTCCCCGCAGTACATGCTGCTCTGCGGGCACTAGCACTGATCACACGTTCCACAGCCTTGTCCCTCACCTCCTCGCACATCAGCTTTTTCTGGTGCTAACAAATATGATGGAGGGTGCAGGCTGTCCCTCTACCCAGCCTAATCCAGTGCCATACGCATGCCTGTGACACCATATAAACCACAGCCAACCTGCAGTTACACACTGACAAGGAGAAAGGCTTGTCTGCTCAAAGAGGGGCTGGCTGGAACAAAGAGAAGCCCAAGGGAGGCTTAAGGCAACAGGAGGCTTGAGGCCAATACCAAGTTTTTCAGCGTTAAGGAAGTGATCGCTGGAGCTTCTAAGTAATTGGACTCTTGTTCTTCCTGTAAACTTTACATCGCAAACAGACACTAACACCTCCCTCGTCTTCTTCACTGATTAACTGCAAGGGGACAAAGTGTTTCAAACTGCATCTAAGAATGAAAAGCTTGCACAATTCCCCAAGGCATAAAACTGCAATCAGGCAATCACAGGTTATAAAAAAATAACAACTCAAGGAAGCTGAGGTTAGCAAAATGGGATGGATAATAACACAGCAAGTCACCCACTTTTCTTGAAAATATTTTATTTGTTTCTAAAGAGGCTGAAAACAAAAGCAATTCCATATTTCAGAATATCAACTACTATCCATAGCACAGAATGAAGAAAGTTTTCAGAGAAAACCATTGCACTATACCCAGATCTACTGAGCTACTCAGGATATTGCAACGAGGCTAGTGAACAGATCCAAGGATGGGAAACCACCCTTCCACTGTGGCTGGTTCCACCGAACGCTGGCTGCTGCAGCTTTTGTCCCCTCTCAAGCACCTTCCTGATTTGTGCAATGTGCCCCACAGCCGGACGGGGGCTGGCTGTCATTGGCACACTCACTGGCATTCTCAGGCACCAAAACACCAACAGAGTAAAGGACCCAGTGGGTCTCCTCCTGAGCTGGCTCCTCCAGGGCAGGCCCGAGGCACGCTGGCAGGCAGTCTTGCATTAATGTTGCATTTATTTTGGGATAAAACAGGCTGTGAGTACCAAGTACGGGCAACCTGGCGTTACTATAATCATTTAGAAAACATAAACAGACTAAAAAGTTGCAGAGATCCCCAACAGCACTGGCAGCTGAAGCACCGGGGATTTTATACCCACAGTCAAGGCTGCAACCTGGAGCGGAGGCCCAGCTCTAGCTGGGCACAAAAGGGTGCAGTGCTGCGGTATCCAGCACGCTGCAACTGCTTACACCAAGGGGCAAGTTTGGCCGCTGCGATACAGGTGACGTACAGTCACCCTCAGGCTGTTACTGAAGAGCTAATCCCTTAATTGAATACCTCCATTTCGTTACAGCTACCTATCCCAGCTTAAGGAAGTCCTTATCAGTGACAGCAAGAGAAATTGGTTTCCAAAAGCAGATTGCTGCAAGACACGTTTATGATTTACAGAGAAATCCAGCCATTAAAAACAATTGTCTTTACTGGAAATTCCACAGGGGAAAAGTTGTATTTCAGTTCTCATGAAGAGAAAAACTACAGAGCTATTCACAGTAGAAACAGTGCATCCCAGTCTACCGTAAAATAAAAGCGAGCTTGTTGGTAATTGTGTTGCTGATTTTTGCCTAGAAAGGCTGCTACAAAAAGATCATCAATATTCACACTTATTTCAGCCATGCAAGTTTGGAACTTGCTACTGAAATAATTGTGTGTTTGATGAATTACGAAAGTAGCAATGGGCTTGTTTTTGCCAAGTGTTGAAGTCAAATCGGATTCCACAAGAATCCTGAACTTTCTAGACTTTGGGCTGGCTTGTTTCTTTCTTAGTCTGCCTCACTGCTAAAGGTCTTTAATCTGATGCTGCCCTCACATTTTTCAGCCTAATTAACTTGGTGGCTTTTTAACTGAGCTGACAATGGGCACTGACACCTTTGCCACCTCTCTAGTTGCC
The DNA here is from genome assembly GCF_011004875.1 of Balearica regulorum gibbericeps. Lineage (NCBI taxonomy): Eukaryota > Metazoa > Chordata > Aves > Gruiformes > Gruidae > Balearica > Balearica regulorum. The sequence continues at coordinate 12,738,428 of NC_046200.1, forward strand.
ATGAAACTGCCATCTCCAAGAACTTCCAAGGTGGGACTGGGAAAATAAGGCAAATATAGGAGAACTTGGAAGTCTCAGAAACAATATGAAATCAGAGTTCGTTTGCTACAGCACAGAGCAGGAGTACATTTGGTTAAGAGGAGAATTTTTTTCTGAGACTGCACTGGCCCAGAACAATTGGTCACAAACTACCGTGACATTCATATTGGCTTGTACAGCAAAGTAGTCACGTATTTCTTCTTGTAACGATGTGTAGCACTAAGCACCATCACTCCATCCTACAGGAGATGGAAAACAAGTGAGCATATTACATGGTTATCTAAAAGCTGCAAGTGTGAAGAACATGCCCTGGCCTCTCACCTTGATAGAAAGTGCGTAGAGGTGGTTCAACATGACATGGTTGGGTTCAGGGAGCAGAGCAGGATCGCACTGGAAAAAAGAGAAAGTGAGACAGTGTGAAAATAACAGAACTCACGGTTTACTCATCACAGCTGATGGATGATAAACACCGTCTGTAACTAGCCATACCCTCAAATACATCACGCTGCTTCTTACACTGAGCCCATCAACAAATGCAGACGAAGTTTCAGAACAATCCAAGATCCCTCCAGGGTGAAACCCTCAGCATCCTCAATGCCATGGTGAAACAGACCTCAATTATTTCTTATGTGCTTCTGACATTTTAACAGTGTTGCAGTGGGAAGATTAGGGTTTCTGGGAGTAAAGTATCAATCTAGTTTTCCTTTCAATTTTGTAGAGAGTTAAATAGAAAAATAAATTTACTTTGGATGGATCCACCTGGACATTTGTAATAAGAAATTTACCAACACAGCAACCATTCTAAGTTTCTTCATTGCCTGTCCCCTGTCTGTACCCAGATTTTCGCCCATCTGTTCACACCCTCAAGGCCCTTATTCAGCAAAACAAACTAAAGTACTCACAGAAATGCCTGTGTCCTTATTCAGGATGACCTGCAACAGGTGGGGGGGAAGAATAGGTGGCGATTTAAAGCGCTCCTCTGCCTTACAAACATAGGGCTCCTGGTGGTACGGTCCTGGGGGTGAACTTGACAACTCTGCCAGAGAGATGTTAAATATTTATTCTTAAATAGTCTGTAAGAATATCTGCTCTTTGTAGGTACGTTTTTACTGGTATTCCAAGCCGATTTTCACATCCAGGAACACGCAGCCAAAAGAAATCAATGGCATATTAAGTACAGGACTGCAGCAGCTGAAGCAGTGCCAGAGGATCAGTCACTGCCCAAGAAGTGATTTAAGGTGTCCAAAGCCTGTCTAACTTGAGACTAGGTGTGAAGATGTGGGAGGCAGAGTTCCAAGGGCCCTGCTGCACTCCAGAACTTCACTGTCATCTCTGCCCAGGATTTCTCCAGCAAACACTTAATAGCAAGCATCACTCCACAATGCTACCTCCAAGGGAAGCACTAAAAACATGGGATGTAGATGTAAAAGGCAGGTATTATTCCTGGGCAGGGACAGGGTAACAGAAAGAGCTCTTCAGAGCCTAAAGTGATATAAGGAAAGGCTGTTACAAAACTTGGAGGGGGGGGGGGGAAGGAATCTACCAGAATCTCCTCCTGGCTTCTTGCACTGTCCCAAGTCTCACAAATCACACTCTTTCTCGAAAAAAGCTTTGTCCAGGGGAAAGTGGCACATAGCAAAATACAACCAAACACACCTCCTGCCTCAAATTCAAAGGACAGCTCTTCTGAAGAAGGATTTAAGGCACTATTTCAATCATAGTCTCCATCCCTACACAGGTCTATAAGGAAGAGGTGGCAAGGCTGATCTCAGAGATCACTGAAGCTAAATCGTACCTCTCTTCTGTTACACTAGGATATGAAACTTAAGGCAAACCCAGCATTTTTATATTATTCTAAGATATAGATCATTTACACTAAACTGAGAGAATATGACATATTCCTGAGCCTCTATTAGCACTATTAAGATGCACCTAATTTCTATCTCTATGTGCAACTTCTGACCTCCTGAACCCATCTCCTTAGCAGAGAAAGATGGCATTAGGAGCAGTGCAGGCTGGCGACATTGGTTTGATGTTGTAAGGTAGAGACTGATCCACCACTGAGTGCACCAAAGCCAGCCATTTCACATCGCACAGGCAAACAAACAGCTATTAAGCACCCATGGCTTCCTCCTAATCAGATCTACAGTGACCTGTGTTGCTCTGTCAGAGGATTCCTCCTTTATGCATTCCACATTCTTCCTTCGTGCATTTGTGATTCCTGCACACATCCACAGGGCCTGACGAAAAGTGGAAATTAATCTATACTGGAGCTTGAACTTCAGACAAAAAGGAAGATTGGATTTTTAACAGCTCTAAAAAGTATGATATAAAATTAACAGTATGCTCTTACCAGACATGTCTGAACATTTCTGGGAGTCCACCATCAAAGCATCGAATACTTCAAAGTCAGTTTTCTTGACCTGTATGACGTTGTTGACGGTGCCTAGCTGGCTGGTTACTACTGGCTGGGAAGAAACAAGATGCGAAAGTCAGAATAAAAAAGCTTGCAGGATCATTAGATTCTCAAAACTACACAATGCTACACAGCATTACCAAGAATGAGATATATTGCATTTAAAATATGCTAGTACCAGATATGAAAAGAGTTCACCATTGCTCAGTTAGTGTCAGGTCAAGGGCAAGGGCAGGAGGTAGGCCTGGGGGGGATGCAGGTCAGTTGAACCTACTAGGTCCACAGCACTTGATAAATTCTTGGGCTATAGATAAGGCTGAGATAAATTTTGGGCTGAAGGTAACATTTAGGACACAAGCTTTACTTTTACCTTCTACAGGGCTTTCAGAGCCAGGCTAAGATCTGCATAGCCTCATTTAGGACAGAGTATGGTTAGTATTGCTGGTTTACTACTAAACCTAAGACTGGAATCCAGGGCAGAGGGTCTAAGAGCTAAGTTTACTGCAAGGTAAATTCTGTGAGGTTCTGCAAGTTTTGCCAAGACAGCGAGAAGACTGGAACCAGCAACTGTAAATGATTAGCTTGGAAGCAGGTAGGGACTGCTGAGTGGGCTAGGGTTAGAGCTCATTTTATAGCAGAGGAGGAGGAAAAGGCCTGGTGGATTTTGGCACAATTACTGGACTATAAAATATCTAGAGCAGCAATAGCAACACTCTAGCACAGATAGCAAGTACAGCACAGAGAGATTTAGGCTGTCAGCAATGCTACAGTGCTTTAAAAGACAATTTGGCACTAGACAAGACAAGCTCACCATCTCTTATAGAACAAAACCCAAGAGATCTTGTCACCCGTTTGTTACAAAATCCGTCCTTTGATGCTGTCAGTGTGATATCACCACTGAGGCCAGCTGGGATCAGAAACATCTCTCACCAGCTTAAAAAGTCTGTTTCTGCTGTTAACCAATACCTTTTCTCTGAAAAGGCTGGCTATTGGTAGAGAAACCAGCCAGTTTCTCATCTTCAGATGCCTCAATGATACATACAGCAAGTTGAAAAAAACATTACCTCTGAAGGATCGTGTGTCCACTGCCCATCCACAAAGAATTTGTATTGGTGCTCTCCTTCAGGCAAGTCCAGGATTGCCACAAAGTTATTGTGACTAGAATTTAACACAAACAATCAGCCCTGAAATATTCTGAAAAGTATGTCAATCTATAAACTGTGACAAACATCGTAATGCAGAATACAAACCTTCTTAACATGCAAAACTTTAAAAAGCAGTGCCACGTTTAACACAATCTCATGCAATCTAAAGGTAAAGAATCAAACTTAGGTTAATGTTAATGATCATTTCTTCTGTGACACTAACTCCCAACATATCTAAATATCACATTCCAGGCATCAAGGAATTGGCACTGAGCTTTTGTAAAGTCATCCTCACGTCTTCACATGACTTGTTAGTGCATGAGACCTCATTTTATCTGTGAGACTCCTGCTGATAGAACAAGATCAGCTTACTCCTATTTCCTTGCCTTTCAGAATTTGCCATCATAAATTGCATTACACAAATGCCAATGAAACAAATGAACAACGACTAGAAGATAAAAGCAGCAACTCAATACTTCTGAGTTACTTTGTGTCTGAATAACTGCTGCTTGGTGATTTTGATACTCCTGTGCTGTGAACTTCCTAATTCTTCAGAAGTCTCTACCAGCATCTCAAAACAGCTGAGAAACAGTTGATTCTATGTGAACAATTCAAACAGGCCACACAATGCCAGTATCTCTCTTTACTTCTTCTCAGGTAAGGAGTGCAAGCATATCACCACAGAGCTGGATTTGAAATAATGAACTCTTTTACTTGGGCATATTTGATTCAGTAACATGATTTTATCCAGCCTCTAAGGAGGTCCAAGTATCTCCTTTCCCAGAATACCTAATTTGACAAGAGACAAGCCTGTCTTTTTTTTTTTTTTTTTTAAAGAGACATTTTTGTCCTCCTTCCAGATTCATTTCACCATTTCCCATCTCCCAGGCTTTCTACTTAGAATATGACAGTAATACTGATGTTCCACTGGCCTTTTTTCCAGCTCCTGTCTTGATAATTTATTTCACATTGTTCATGCACAGAACAATCCTTCCATACCATTTCATCAGGCCACTATGCTCCTCTCTCAAATTTCCTGAAAAATTAAGACACTTCTGCAACAATGCAGGTAGCCACTCACTGATATAAAACACACCAGAAATTGGCAAGAGACATCTTCCATGGATATGTCATCATTGACAGACAACAGGACTCTCATCAACAGTTAAATGCAGCCTCTCTGCCAACCATTAAGTTTGAAAGGTTTGAAAAAACATTGGTTTAAGTGAAGTACTTACTCAGGTACAAAATTAAGCAGAGCTCCAGAGCTCTCTGGCAGGAAAAAGCACTTGGTACCTTAACACAAATTTATTCTCTCGTTCAAGTAGTTTATCAGTAGGGATTGCAGGCTCAGAATTTCCTAAGCAGAATTTGGACCCTTTGAGCTGGACAAAAGCCAATGATACGGCAAGAAAGTACACCTGCCATCAGAGACGCTACGCTTAAAACCAACTTCAACTTACATAACCCCAACTCTATCCCTGGTAGCAGACTGCACAACAAGGTTGGTTTGTGTCATTCGAGCATGGTGCCTAGTGAACAAATCCCTCCTTCAAAACTGGCACACAGTTCAACTTTCATCCTGTGCCACCCAAGAATCAAAAAGTGACATTCTCATCAAGGGCTCAAGAAGAGAAGCAGGAAAGTGGTAAATCCAAGCACAATACCAATCTTATTGACTGACCACCTTTCTCACTGCACTAAGCATTGTCAGTCCATGGGGAATATCACTGATATAGCAGCAGCAGTTTGTTACCTCCTTGTCAGAGGAATTTTACTCCAGTTGTTGAAGGACCCAGATAAATAAACTTCTTTCCCTCCTCCAGTCCAGCGAAAGACTGTTGGTCGAGCTTGAGTAGGACTTTTATCACTCACTTCCAGATCTTGTTGCCAAGCTAGGAATTCTTCTTTCTCCAATGGAGCCTACAAGCACAATGTCTTAATCAAAAGGAATTCTTTCCTGGCAGACTTAGACAATCTATATTTTACTGAAGGCATTTTTGCACTCAGACACGATTCTCTAGGGTACAAGTCTACAAGCAGTTTTTGCCAGATGGAGATTAGAAACTGCATTTCTAGATGCTGTTCACAAATTAATTTGCACAAATTCTGCAAAGATGTTAAAAGTCTTACAAAATTGCAGAAAGAGTAGGAGGCAAAATAATCCCCTTCTCTCAGGCCTAAATTAGGTTAAAGAGAAATTACTTGAGCTCAGAAGAGTTTTCAAAATACACAGATATAAGAAAAGGGAGAAAAATAATTATGAAGAAATACAGTTAAGCATTTAGATTATACAAATATCACAGGCACAAAATTTGTAGTTAGGAGAAAGATTATGAGTTGTCTATAGGAAACAGTCAAAATCTAAGTGTAATTTTCTGTTAGATGTTCTTATGAAACACGATAAACGACAAGACGTTTCTAACAATCCATTTCATACTGAACAAAAAAAACCCAGTTATCAGATCCTTTAATACGAAAAGTAATAGACAAGTAAAATGTCACTAGTGACTACAAGAGCATTAAGGATCCGAAGGAAGCTGGGGCACTGTACTTACAGCTTTGATCCAGTTACATTTTAGTTTTTCTACAATTAATTCTTGCTGGAAACCATGACGTTACTCTCATTATACCTGCTTGCACATCAATGCAATATCTCTCCTTAGCGTAGGAAGCAAGGGAGATAGTTTTGTGTGTAAACTCAATGACAGAATTACTGAAGGTTGCTAACAGCACCACAATTAGACAGCATTCCCAAAGCTAGTAATGTTAGAAGACAAGAACAAACCAGCAATACCTTCATCTCCTCTGAATGGAACAAGTCTGCATCTTCAGGACTGTCCATTAAGATTTTTGGTCTATCACCCTCTTTCGTACTAATGGCTCCTCCTGAGTTGTCACCTCGGGATGCCTTATGCCCATGACGCTCCAGTCCAGCTCGCTCACTGCTTGTGTTCCCCATTTTTAACAGCCTAAAAGACCAGGAAAAGCCAGATTAGCACATGTATTTCTGAAGCCAGAACAACAGTAGGCAGGAAAGCAGGCTCATCAGTAGACCTGGGCTCTGTTTCTGAGTTGAAGAGTCTAAGAAACTTGACTAACCCAAAATGCTATCATCTTAAAATTGTATCATATTCAGGACAAAGACACAAAATGACACTTTTTAACTACTTTTGTTAAAGTGCTCCAGTTCAATATCCTAGGATCTCTACAAGACTTAGTCACTCTAAAAGTTGACCAAGCACATATCTGTCACTACAGCACACTGATACTCTGTCTTCACAAACTAAGTGCTTGTTCTTCTGAATACTCACGCACATAACATCCTACTACATCAGCTGAAACATCAGTAGAACTTTCTGTCAAAATGCTTCCAAACCAGCCTAGCAGAAATATGACTTCACTAAAAAATAAAGTTATCTCAGGTAGCAACCTGCTGACGATCCTTACAGTGGCTGGCTGTGGCTCTGAAGCACAAACAGCACAATCCCGCTGATGCTCCACTGGAGGCTTCCTCCAGTCTCCGCTTTTCTCCAGGAGAGGCAGGGGCATGCTGTGGAAGAAACACAACCCTTCCTCCGGCTCCACAGCTCCTGCGGCCACATCCACAGGCAGAAGGGATGACACTGGATGCACATGCTGCATCTTATCTGAAAAACTACTTACAGGTGAAAAGCAGCAACTTAGAGGTGGCCAAGGGAGCCGTGTGGAACTGTACAAATGGGGCCTTGCAGAACGCCCAGCAGGGTAAGTACATATATGGGATATGGCCCTGTTTCCTGTAAGCTCAAATTACAGACGTTGCCCAACTTTCAACTGTATAGATCTCAGTTCAGTCACAACCTGAAACCAGTCATACCAGGCACAGCTTAAGTAAATAAACTACTAAACAAATAATTTAACTGGCACTACAGAAAGTAAGCATAAATGCAAATGTTAACGGGCTATATGAAATTGCAACAGCTTTGAGCATTCTGTATCTGCTTTCAATAGCGACTCGCTGATTCTACGAGACAGACTTTTAAGAAGGCCGAAGTAAAATTGAACAGCCGCTGAAATTCTCATCAGCACGCACACCTGTACATTTTATCTGCTGGGCTGATTCACGGCCCGATGTGGGCAGCCGGGCAGTCACTGCCTCCGCCACCCACCTCTCTCCGGACCCCCCAGGCACCCCGGCAGACAGCGCCGTTCCTCCGCAAGCACCCAGGAAGGCGTTGCAAAGGCCACCAGGGCTGCACCCGCACGGCACCCCGGCATCCCCGCGCACCGGGACCACCGGCGCCCGCCGCGGGCCACGGACAACTCGGTCCTCGCACGGACGGCAAACCCCGGGCTTTGCAGCCGAGGGGCACCGGGCCAGCGGCACCGGGACCAAGGGCTCCGGAGCACCACACCCGCCGCAGTCCCGCCGTCCCCATAGCAACCCGCCCCGGCCTCACCGTCCCCATAGCAACTGCCAGGACCCCGCCTCTTCCCCCGGCCCCACTCCTGCCCGGCCGCCCCGGAGCTTCCCCCACCGCCCGGCCCGGCCATGCCCGGCCGAAGGAACCCACCTCCCGCCTCAGAGCCCGCCGCTGTCCCTCCACCGCCGCCGAGGCGCTTCCGCTTCCGTCCGGCTGCGTGCCCGGGCTACCGCCCCGGGGAAAACTCGAGCCCGGCGCGCAGGTTCCGACGCCGGCCCCCGCAGCAGCCAAGGCCCTTCACCGGGCGCTCCCGGGTCGGGAAGCCTCCATCAGGCCCCTGACACCAGGCTCTATGCCGATTACCCCATACCTACTTAATATGACTGCTAAACTGGTGTCGTAGGTATGAGGTCAGTAGCAAAGCGTGATGGCTCTTTCCCTGCCTCTCGGAGCTGTTTTCTCCAAATCACCACCACAAGGAGGTTTTGGATAAGCTCGGAATTGCAGATGAGTGAGCACCAAGCCGCTGCAACTAGGCAATAAATGCATTCCCCTCTTTATGAAACGGGAGCAAGAACCAGCTGTATGGATGCTGACCATTATGAGGCCAAAGTGGCCTGGGAAACCAGCAGCACATGGCTCTCTTTCCTCTTAGGAAGAATATTTCCCAAATTAAATTAACCTCATATATTTCTTTAGCATATTTCTCTAAGCATTTTCAATTACACTATCTCATTTTACACTTTGCCCTTCATCAGCTGTTTCTGTCTGTCTTCTACTTTTCTAACAGGCAGAAAGTTGTGTGACTGCAGGTTCCCGGGTCAGCAGTTCTCTTTACAAGGAAATGGCCATTTTTTTCTTAATAAATTGAAGCAACCTGCAAACAGACAGAAGGATTCCTACCACATCGAAGTGTATCCTTGTAGCACGCAGTTATGTTGTGGGAAGAATTCTGCCAGGATCGACAGATTCACTGTGCCTAATCGCAAGTGCATGGCTGGCTCTCGCAGTATGTTTTGAGGAACAGCTGCTCCTGGTTTGTCTTTCATGGGTAGAATACCTAGGCATGGGACAGCCTGCCAGAGGAGGTGTGAGGGGAATGTCCGTGGGCAGCTCTTCCTCAGCCCCTGCAGAACAGTTACCCTGCTATAAAATGCAGCTGTTATTTTGCTATTTCACACAGCTTAGCACTCCTAAATTCTTTGTCTCCAAACGCGATTGTTTTGTTCTCCCCAGTTCTTTTTCAGCCAGCACCAATGCACGTGCCTCTGCGTGTGCTGGTTACGTCTGTAGGTTGGAGATACGAGCTACTGTGTATTGTCCATCGCTTGCCCAGTAGGACCATTGTGGTGATCTGTACCACAGCCAGCCAGGCTCATTGCAAGCAATGGTATCTTCACTTTGGGGCCCATCCTCAATTCTTTGCAATGGTTTTTGTTACTTCTAAGAACCACAGATAGATAATAACCTGCAGGATAAGGACTGCTAATAGCTCATGAGGCGGGGGGGGAACTAGTCTGTGGTAGGTCCAAGCATTATTCAGAGTTCTGGTATTAAAATGTGATGGTTCCTCCCTACACGGATGAACCATCCATCCATGGTGTGCTACATTCCAAAACCTTTGGGAGTTACTGGCCTGCAGGCAGGACAGAGGCAATGGACGCATGCATCTTGACCTCTTGGTGGTTGGGCTTCACTGTTCCTGCCTTCTCCTCCCTCTTTTCCCTGTGACTCCTTCCTCTTCAACTCCGATTCTTGTCTTCCCTCACTGTCAGTCATGACAGATGGGTGCAGCACCGTCCTAGAGCCTGTAACTCTTTTTTGTGAGGTGCCTGGTCCCCATGAGTTATGAGGGCTGGATGACATTAAACCATGAACAACAAGTCTTACCACTGCTGCCCACTAAATAATCACCCTTTCTCCTCATGGGCATGTTTGTAAGGTCCTCACATGCACTGGAGTATTGTTTTCTATCAGCTTGAGTGGGAGCCCAATTCCCTTACAGCTGTTAATGCAGGAGACGTGGGAAGCTAGAGATTAGCTGAAGACATACCGCTAGGGCCTGGCAGAGCTCATCCACCCACTAATTTTCTGGAACCCTGGAGTTTTGCTCCTCCCTTTAACAGCATCTGTGACTTTTGCCTCCTTCCATGCTCTGCAACCTGAAAGGTATAAAAACTGCCCCCCCCCCCCATTCCACATTCCAAAGGAAGACTAAAAAATCCCTTTACTACTCCTGCCCCTTTACATACCTGTCTTAATCTTCTTTTTCTTACAGCCAGATAAGGATGTAACAGATGGGGACCGGGTTCACAATCTTCTTTCAAGACTTCCATATGCGTCACAAAGAGGTTCCTGGTTAACCTTCCTAGTGAGAATGTCAGAGGTGTCACTTGCCATTGAAATAATTTATCATGACTCTCTCTAGATTCCTGAAGTGCCATATCTCTGAGATGGGAACAGCAACAGGCCATTTAGGCTTAGCCCTCACTAAGCACTCCTGACATTGGTACCAGAATAATTTATTCCATAGGTGTTTAGCTGTGTATGTTGCCCTACAATTTTGGGGGATGCCCATGAATAGTGACTGTAAGCATTTTCACTGAGAAAGAGAGAAAGAATTAGATAAAAATCTCCTTCTTGCCTCTGACACTAACTACCAGCACAACCTTCAAGAAGACTCTTAATCACTTTCACCTTTAGCTATTAGCTTTCATCAGCCAAAGGAATATATACTAGGTTGAGTGAATATTGCAAAATCTGTACAAATAGTACAGATTCAAAAAGTACAAATAGTACAGATTCAAAAAGTACAAATTCAGAACTGTGAATTATTTTGTTCTGGTGTACTCAGGACCCTGCTTGTGTTCACTACCCACATTTCCATGGAACAAATACTCACCTTAAGTAAACATTACATTTAGACATAACAAAAACAAATACGAAATTTTGGTACTAGCAATCACACCAACAATGCAAATGCCCTAAGACTTATGGTTGTCTGCTCAGGAAAGAGAAGTGGTATCATAGAAATTGTATGGTGAATCACAACAACAGTTTGAATTGCAAATGGTAGGCTGGAGGGAAAAAGGATCAGTGGAAAATGTAACTGAAGAATTTTGAGTATGAAATTCCCTTGAAAAAAAAAAAGCACAGTCCACTTTCAGACTGTCCACAACCCATAAAACAAGATAAAAGTAATTGATTAAATGCTTTATCAGGTGTCACAACTGTTATACCACCTCATAGGGCAATGTCAGGTTCTAAAAGGAGATGCTTGTAAAACATCTGCAGGATAACAAGAGCTGCACAGTCTCCATGTTATTTACCACGTCACAAGCCACAAGCAAAGGTCAGCTCCTTTTTCCCTTACTCACATCTACCTTCTTTAATAAACATGAGCCAGACTTGCCCTGACTATTAAAACTCACACAGAGCATCTTATTGAGAAATTAATTTTAAAGCATTTTGGTTCTTGGCTCATAAGATCATGAGATTCAGCAGACTTTGTCAAAGTTCTAACAATCATGACAGAGCACTTTTGGTGCTGTACAGGCTGAGGGGTCAAGTGAAGTGACATCTTTACTACTGAGTCATTCTACCCCCTTGGAGATATCACTTACCATCTGTCTTCATTAGCTGACTCATTTTTTAAGTAAGGACCAAACAGAATAGATCTGAGGTCAGAGAAAACTGTGTTAGAGGAACATATTTTTGATTAAATTGGGCAAAGAATGGCCTTACAAACCTTTCAGGCACAAAAAGTCAAAGCTAAACTCTTCTGCTAGCCCCAAGGAAGGGATGGCACTCACCAACCACTTGTGCTCTAGGCCAGAATCTCATTTTCACTGTTTGGATTATCTCCTGTAGTTGGTTAAAAACAAAAGGCAATTAAGCCCCGACTGAACACCGGTTGAGATATGTGTACATGAGGCTGCCCTGGCTCACCATTACCACATAGCCTGCTCTGGTGTGCATCCCTTAATTTCAGTGGCGTGTCCCCTTCTCTTACCCCAGTGTATGTGTTGAAAGAGAAATGCAGGGGCCTAAAGTCTCAGACTGTGCAGTTTAAAGTCCTGATGAATCCATTGATACCTGGCAAAGTTCTTTTTCCCTGACATGATGCAAGCTTATTTAGCCAAAGAGAAGTCATTGCAAGCAAAGTGGAAGCTGACTCAGCCCGACAGCTAGATATGACAAAACCAGAAAAGCCATCCTCAGTCATGAGCTGGTAGATCAAATTCAGAGATGCCATAAATCACATTATGAAAGACACATGAGCAAGTGCTGCTTCTAGCTTCTGTGCTGTGGAGAATGAGTTAGGTCGCAGCAGCAGCAGAACTTATCCTACAGTTCAAGACAGGATAAATTTAACTGCAGAAACCTTGCAGTTAAATTTCTTACTATAACCTTCCTTTCTACCTTGGGCTCCCAAGTTTGTTCCTCCGTCTTTACATTGGCTGAGTGATCTGTTTCCAAACCCCCTCCTCCTTTTAGGTCATTTCTGAATTTAGCCCATTTTGCCAGGCTGCCAGGGAGTGATGCAGAGGAAGTTGGGCAGCCTCCTTAAAGGCTCACTCACATTTCAGGGACACATGCCATTGCTATGCATGCAGAACATGCCGTTGTGCTTGGGAATGGAAAAATGTGGGTGCCCATAAAAATCACTCATAGACCACTGCATCCTTTCTTAACTCTTCTACTCCAACATAACACTGCACACCTTCAGAGACCTACTAATTAGAAAATGAGGTTGGAGATGAGAGGATAGTAAGAGAAAGCCAACATTCAAGTAGTGTTTTATCCTGAAGGTAGTGCCTCTGAAAGATTGAGGGCTCAGTCTCAGAAGAGCTGCAGGTTAGGCAGCAGCCATGCAAACTACTCTGCACAGGCCTTCTGATGTCTCTGACTTTGCCTGGAGGTACCTCCTCCAAAGTCAGCGTAGGTTCCACATCTATTCAACTTCCTCTTAGTTTACCCCATTATCAGGAGCGAAGGTTTGGTGATGTGGACTCTCTCCTCCACAAAACAACACATTCTGTAAAGGCTCCTGAACAGCTGTCAGGTAACCAGGATGCAGCTTACCAGCTTGGCCCTGAATCAATACAGTGACTTTCTTTGTATATAAATATTACTTGCCTTGGGGAATCCAGTCCTTCAAACACATCCTCTTGTGCATGCGTGCACACAGAATGCACACAAAGCAAAAACTGGCAAGGTGACCCAGTCTCTCCCCTACTGATGCAAATCAGTGCCAAAATCTATCTTAAATAACTGTAGACAAAGTTAGGGTCCAGGTAAGGAAATGAGCCTAGTGAGAGATGCTTGCACACTGTTCCAGCAGATGCATCTAGACTGAGAGTCTGAGAGTCACGAACACTGTGGTAGTAATCAGATACAACCTATCTCCAGACTGAGAGGCAGGGCACAGTTCACACTGTGAGCACATATCCAAAGCTACGGGTACAAAAGCAACAGCTTCTGGAGCCTTAAGCCGCACTGTTCATGGATTGGGGTTGCAACCACATAAAATGAAGAGCCAGTGCTGATCTTCAATTCACAAGCTGTAAACTCCTGGGTGTGCCTGCAGGGAAGCACCCTAAGAATTTAATTTCATATTGTTCCCTTGAGGTTTTTTTTGCTGTGCAATCTGATGAAACATACACTGCATGTTGTTTAAGACTCTGGCTGACCCCCTTCATATGGCAGCAAAGAAACTCCTCTTATATTTAGAAGCCCTCTTCTAGGGTTACATATCAAGATACATGCACACTGCTGTTTTGCAGAATGCAGCTGCCCTGTAAGAAGCGAAAGATGCTAACATGATCCAGGAGCTGAGGCCAGCAATTTCAAGTTTCCATCTGTCTCTGCCTGTAATAGATGCAGGAAGGAAAAGAGAGCTGGACTTCAGGCATTAGTTGGTGCCTTCAGCATGCAGGAAGACTGCATCAAAAAATGGAAGCCTTGAGCAGCTTTGTAGAAGGAAGAAGAAGGAAAACTGTTCATCTGCCCAGGACACACATTGAGTTGAAATACATTTTACTGTTTCCCCCCTCTACCCCTCCATTTCATGCAATAACATCATTCAGAACATACATATGACATTTCTTTTTTTTTTCCACCAAGAAATGGTAGGTGCAATGCAGAATAATAGTGGGCCAAATCCAAATCTAGATGCATGACAATGAAGAACAGGTAATTTCCAGAGACTGTCATAGATAATGAAATTTGTTTATATGCCCCTCAAAACATAAAGCAGGCACTAATTCCTCAGTCAGACAACTGCATTCTGCCTTCCACACTCACTCCTGTCACCAGGGGTCTTGCTGATTCCAGCAGTAAAATGTCATTTAGCTTCCCTATGTTTGATACCTCACTTTGTATGGGTCTGTCACACCTACAACAGAATGATTTGGTGTACAAGGACCATATTCATTTCCAGCACAAGCTGTGTTTGACTGCATTTCTCAAACATGGTTGAAAATTTATGTTAACATAAATAAATGAGGAGAAATGATACCAGTACATCAGTAAAGCAAAAGTAAGATTACCTATGACATAGAAGCACTAAAGGACATTAGAGGAATTGCTGCATTTCCCCCCCGTCTGTCACATTAAGTGGTTTAATATAAAGCCTTTATTTTTTTACTAATCAATAGCACTGTAAGGTAGCAACATTCATCTTCAGAAGCACAGAAGACACAATGGCTCGATTCTCAATTATATTAAGAGCGAGACTTCAAAGATATTTATGAGCATCAAGATGCAACTTAGATTTCCAGTATGGTTTTCAAAAGCATCTGAACAAGTCAGGTGTCTAGCTCCTATCGATCTAAATTCTTGTTAGGCACTTTCAAAAAATACTTCAAGTTGCCTATCCCTATCCTCTAGTGCCCAAATAACTTTGGAAATCTTTCTCTCCTCTCACACCACTAGCTGTGGTTTAGTTTACAGTACTGGAGTTTAATATTTTACAGAAGGATGAAACTTTTTGTACACGCTTTGATTTTTAGCATGCTGACGTAGAAAACTTACTACAGCAATGCCATGGTGTTTGACGCCAGCAATTCAAGGTGGTGGAAATCTGACTTCTGTTACCTGCTGAGACACCTTTGGGGACCTCATTTGACCACTTTTCCCTCACAGTAGGAAAGCCCCAGCGACCACTGAGGAACCATTTTGAAAAGGCCTCAACACTCTTTCTGGATGCTATTTTAAAAATGAAGCAAAGAGCCTACCTTGCTGATATTTTGAGCATTAACTAATCTCTAGCAACTTCTGAATGTACTAGCTACAGTACGGACTGGTTGTATAGTATCATGTAGGCCAGAAATCCTGGTTTTGCTGTGATTCACTTTATTCTGAAACTGTCCAAGGGGTTAGAAAAAGGGGTATTAGTCTTTAAAACAGAAGAGGCAACAAAACTTAGGAAAGACACTTCCCATGTACCAGAATGGACATGAATTAAAAGTAATTTTATTCCACTTCTCAATGACAGTTCTATGATACCTGATAATAAGGCAAGCTACTAAAAGTCCCACAAGACATATCAGACCATTGAAATAGTATCCAAAAACCAAAGAGGAGTTTACAGAACAGCCAGTTCTTGGGATCATCAAAATCAGTGGCAAGATTCCCACGTGGACAAATTCTGTCAGTGTTAAATGCTGAAGAAATCAACCAATTTCACCAGTGCTCATTAAGTTTTATACTAAAGTAATTAAGGATAGGTGATACATCACTGACGTCAATGAAAAACAGAATTTGGCAGAAAGAAAAGCGAAAAAGCACACTAAAAATATAATATCAAGGCACAGAAAATACATGCTATTTCCAGGTATATGCTCTAAGAGGTAAAGGTTTCTGGGAGATTATTATGTTTTTTTAATAGGTAGTTGTACTCCTGCCAGGCATGATTCTTTTCTCACTTGCACCTGCAAAACTCCCATGCATTTCTGGGTATTCGGTCCAGATTTAAGTTAGTGCAAGGAGAGTAAGTGTAAGTTAGCATAGCTTGCTTGAAGATGTAGTAACAATTAAAGCAAATGGAGCAACAACCGCTGAAGATGTAGCCATCCGTCTTAATGCTCACCAGAGCTTACTCCTTTTAACATGGAATATTTGTGTGACAAAACAAATATATTCTTTCAAACAGTTTTCAGCTAATAAAAAACAGCTGTCCCATGCTAAATTTTCATAAGGTATCAAGAAACTGCAGTAATTTAGAAGCCATCAATTCTGTAATCTAAGGCTGTTCACTGAGTAAAATCTTAGGATCAGCAAGAGTGTATGCAACTATGTAAGGGTACAAAAGTCTGTCCATCTCTAACTGCATTGATATATAGACTATTCATAGCAAGATGAGCGGATGAACAAAAAAACAGACGTGAACAAAGTAGAACACAATGACACTATGTGACTTGCTAGAGGAACAATAACAAAGGGATGGAGAACATCTATTTAAAAAGAAGATCTTTTGTCAGATAAAAAAAATAGGAACTTTTTACATAGGTGAAGTTTAAAGAGGAAAACATGATCAGTGCAACTTTAATGCAGATCTGTAGCTAAGTCAAGGGAGTTCAACAACGAAAGACAACAAAACAAAAAAAAACATTAAGAAAAATATGGATGCTATGAAAGAATAGTGTCTCTTAATAATCAAGTGATTAAAATCGGTCCCAGATGGTTAAAAATCCAAGGTAAAGACCTGAAAGCTGAGGATGACAGAAGAAAGCAGCCGCTGAGTTAGAGTACACCCACGGCATTACAAAAATCACACAGCAGGATAAAATCACAAACCCATGTTTATGATTGTGTTACGTTGAGACTATTTTAAAGTAATAAAACCCCCCTTATGGCCTGATCCAAAACCCATTGGAGGCAACAGAGCTGTTCTACTAGCTTCAGCGGGCTGTGCATCAGATCTTACATTGTGCACTATAAACAGTCTAGTTATGTTGGCTTTGTCTGGCTAGGGTCAGCCAGGGAACATCACAGATCCAGCATACATTCCATGTAAATGAGAACAAAAAGGGAGTTGTTAGGGCAAGATCTTATTATACAGTCAGGTAAAAGAGGAAATGCTGCTTTATACTGAGATTCTTTATAAATAAATAATTTTGAAAACCTGGTCAACGCCACGCTGATTAACTAACTGGACTATCAGTTCATTCACCAGCAACATGCCTCTGCAGACTTGTAGGGTCAATTCTAACAGTCTGGAATGAAGGGTTTCCTTCTCTTCTTCTTTTTCCCCTCCTGAGATTTCCATGATGATATCCTCCCAAGCGCAGTCCTGGTCTTCAGATAGCATGCTGCATGGACACAGAAATACGTATTTTTAAAGGAGGAAAAGACAAGAGAGTTTGCCTTGTGAGTTTAAATTATTAATTCTACAGATCTAATGGATACATTATGCCACATTAGTGGCCCTTGTTCTCTTAACAAACATCCCTCTAGATTAGTGGTTCAATAGAGTTTTGAATTAGCTAAGTTTCTAATGGCAGTGGTCATCTGTCAATCTGAATTGAATTTTTAAACTGGGTTACCTGAATCAATGCAAGTTAGGAACTTTCATTGCCAGGAAATGGGCTCTTATTTGGCAAAGTTTCACGAGGTCAATGGCACCTCTGCTTCCGTGAAGTGGTACATAAAACAGCCAGGCAAGAGCAATACTTTCAGCAGCAGACAACTTGGTAGATACAACAGCAATGCACGACAGACGTTTTAAAAGGACTGGGTAACCTCTCTTGTGCATTTGCATTAGGAGAGGAAAGAGCTGGGAAGTTCCCTCAAATTCTTGTGTTGGGGGTAGGTCTCAGACATTACTCATGGATTTACTGATCTCACTGTCTTGTTCCTAGATGCTGGGCTCCCTGCTGGAGACCTGAGAGATCTTCTCCATCAAGCAGCTACCTTTTAGCAGCTCCTTAAAGAGAGATCTAGGACATGAATCACTTGAGTCAGCATTAATTCCTTTGTTGATTGTCTCTTGGATGCTACTCAGGACTCCAATGGGCAGAATCTATTGTGGGGACATTTCCTCCATGCACAGCTGAAACAACTAGACCAGAATTTTTAACATGGTTTGCTAAGGAAATGAGGCTGATGTAATCATATTGCCTCTGTGCATCTACATGTGTCTGCCCACTACTCAGCTTCTGAGCTGACTGAAGACGTTTGATAGACAGGTAGAGGACTTTAAACTCTTACATTTTTACAAATCCAGTAAAAAGAGACAGAGTATCAAGGATAGCATCAGTAAGGATAGC
This sequence comes from Balearica regulorum gibbericeps, assembly GCF_011004875.1. Classification (NCBI taxonomy): domain Eukaryota; kingdom Metazoa; phylum Chordata; class Aves; order Gruiformes; family Gruidae; genus Balearica; species Balearica regulorum. The sequence goes on from NC_046200.1 coordinate 12,756,705, forward strand.
ATCCTTACTGATAGAAAAGCAGCAGTATGAGCTCACTGGCTAGGTGGACACCAAGAATTAATGTGGGTAAACGACAATAGGAGTGCCCTGACTTCAGACTTTGTGCTCTACCAGTTATGGGCAGGTCAATCCCTGCAGCAAAAAGCAGGTAGTCTTCCTTGACTCTTTTTTTGCCTATAGTAAGAACAGAGAACAGGATTGACACTGTAAAGATCTGGAGGCTGGCTGTGCAATTCCTGTCATCTTACTGGCCCTCAGCTTATTCTGTCTCTGAAAGAGAGACAGTCACTCAGTGAAATGGCCGCAAAGGCTTTTGAGAGCCTCAGGAAGGGGACAGCAGAGATATTAAAAATATTCTTGTATGCCTTTTCCCCCTGAAAAATTATTTACAAGTTAGTAAGAAAATTGTATGTATACCTCTGTCCCTGGTGCACAGTCTAAATGCTTACTCCTCTTCCTTCTACCCGTAATTACCAATGTTGCATTACTGCACATATGCTTGATTTAAGACCCTACTGATTATGAAACAGTATAAGCTAGTACTTTCTGCACAGCCTGGCTGTCTCTCTTGTCTTCCTTCAAAGCCATGCAGACAGGTGGTATTTTTGACTTCCTTGGGGTGAAGTTCTAGATCAAGTGAGATTAAAGAAGGCATCAGAAGTTCACACTCCTCTACAAAAGCATTAAAATATCATAATGGTTTGCATGAAATTCCAAAGTCACCAAACATGACTACCCTTCTCACATAACTTACTATTAAAAGTTAATTCTACCCTGCCTGTGGCCCTGGGGTTCCAGATAAACAAAGACAATGAACTTCTGATGTGAATGAAAAAAAGTCTTGGACACTGGTCCATTGGCAGGAGTTTCTGGCATTCCTTTCCTTCAGTACTTACCCTTCCTCATACCAAAACTGCCACTATCTCAGTCAGAGCTGTACTGAAAAGCTTGTGTCTTTACTTCACTCTAACACTTCTTACTAGTTCTCCACGTTTCTACTTGAGTCACTGCCACTTGCCTAGACTGCAGAGAACCACTAGAGAGGTGCGCAAAAGACATGGGCTTTATATGATGTGCTTTGTAGCTCAATTGGGAAGTAAAACTCATGTGAGCTCTAGTTCTGCCCTGAGCAGCATTGTCAAGTGTCACTCAGAGTGATACAGATACAGTATGTGCTGTAAGAAGCTGTGTATTGTTTCAGACTACTAACAGGCTATGCAGCACACCCAGCAACAGAATAAGAATGCATGGTTCCCATGGTAGAATGTGGCATGTTAACCCAGCTAGCAAGAGGGTTTGGGATACCTGGGGTCTCCTTCACTTAACTACGGAGGTTCCAGCCCAGGATTATGTTTCTCTGAATCTGCCAGTGGGACTCAAATGAAATCCAAAGTCTTGTGTTATCAAAAAGTAAAATAAAAAAGAATTTGGAATCTGCTCCAAAAATTTGGAGACTGCTCTTAAAACACAGATTGTGAACTACTGGAGAACCCTCATTCACTGACAAAATTATTAGCTTTTGCTGATCAAAATACTTAGGACGAGACAGGAAGGCTGACTCCAAGTCCATTCAAGTCAGAGGAAAGGCTACTAACAGACTTCGTGATGGAGCATAAGAACAGTGGTACTAGGTCAGAGCAAACAGCCATCTTCACAGCATCCCACCTCTGACAGTGACATGTTACAAATGCCTAAAGAGACTGTATAAGAAAAGGCTAAGTCCAGGGTAATATTTCTCCCTTTACTGCCTTCCAGCTCTGGCAATCTGCAGCTTAGAAATTTTCTGAGCCCAAGATTATATCTGCATCTTCGCATTTAAGCTCTTTTTCGTAACTTCACTTGTTGCTGTTTCAAATCACTTGTATTTTTGTATCCACAGCAACCAGGAGGAATAAGTTCCACAGCTACATTGTCATCTCCTTGTTTAAAGCTGCTTTCCTCTGACGCCCCTTCATCTCATCCATAACAGACAACAAATAATCACTCTCTTTCAGTGTCTTTAACTACTAATTCCTAAGTCTTTCTTTCCCAAGCCAAAGAGATTGTGTCTCTTTTGTCTTTCCACATATAAAAGTTTTTTTCATACCTTGCAGCCCTTCTCTCTGTTTTTTTGTGGTGTTTGTTTTTGGTTTTGTGTGTGTGTATACCACATATTTCTTAAGACAAGGACATCAGAACTAGAGGCAGAATTCAGGATGTAGTTCACAGCTTAGTGTCACCTGTCACTAGGTGTCTTGCCATTTACTCTCTAACCAGGCACATTACAGCAGATTAAAGCCACACAGCTCTGCACTGTTTCAGTTTGTAGTGAAGTTTCCTTACGGAAGACAAGTATGTCCCTTTTCTCACGGCAGTTCTTGATGGACAACGTGCCTATGGGCACATATGCAGGGCTAGACTCAGTGATGACACAAATACTGGTTTAAGTTACATCTGAGCAAGCAGTGGAAGTGTAATTCAGCATGCAGGACTGGCAAGGTAGGAGTGCAAGAGAAGCTGACAGAGAGGGTAAAAGTTACAGAATGGAGTAAGAATAAATTTGGCCTAGCATGGAATGGGGGACAGCCCTGATTCAGCACACGCCACAGCTTAACACTCAGTGATTCCTCAGCATAACGAGGAACACATCAGTTTACATTGATCAAGACAGACGAGTTTTATTGCTGGGCTGTTAACTCCAGTGATGCAAGTGATGGCTTCCCCTTGTCTACATTCAGGGTCATGACTGCAGAAGGTAGATGGTTCCCAAGTGCTGGGTGGGCCCTGTTCCAGGCTATATATATATATATATTTATGTATGTATCACTATATCTTAATGTATGTTTGCTAAAGATAACATACCAGTATTAAAGACAACTGAGGCTCTCCAAGGCAGCAGTTGAAGCCCTGAGTTGGCTTAGCACTGAGGAATTCTTCAAAATGAAAAGCTAAGGCTGTTTCTTCCATGCAGACGTAGGTGCTGCCTGCTCTCATTCGTGTGCTACCATTGCTGTGCAACTGAAGAAACCAAAGGTGGCATGCAAGGAAGCTTGGGGCTTAGACCCCCTTTCTCTGAAAAGTGAAAGGGTCGTCATCTTTCTGAGTCTACCAGCATTTTTGGGGGTATAATTGGGGGTGTTATTGGGGATATAATGTCACTGCTTGTTCAAAGCAGGAATTTCTTGCACTTCCTCTCTCTGCAGCTTCTACCATTTCTACCCTCAACATCCCTGACTAGATGTTTCTCTCCTGGATGAGGCAGTGGAGTACCACAGGAGCCCTCCTCAGCTCTGCTCAAAGCACAGGACTTAACTCCCTTCCTAAGATGGAACGCATAGTAGGTTTGGGTACTGAAAAGCCAGAAGAGATGATGTGGGAACAAATGGATAACTTTGGTTGGAATTTTTAATAGTGCATGTGGGTTTTGATACTCAGAGGCTACTGAAATTCAGCAAGTTAGGCATTGACCTCATTGAACTGGTCTTCTAGAAATACCATTCACAGAGGTGAAATTACTTTCCAGTGAATGCTGAAGGAATCTGGGTCCAGAGATGGAGAAGTATTTGAGTATTCAAATCACAGAGGTTTCAATGAGAGATGCTCAAGAGCGGCAAGAAAGTTTTTAGCAATTACGTTGTGAGTTTTCAGAGAAGGAAACTCAGAAACTCTGTTGAAGACAGCAAGGGACTGCTTGAGACTGTGCAACAGTGGTGTGATAAGCCACAGGGCACTGTCCCCAAAACTGCTGGAGCAACTGGCCAGGTTGCGGCTACAGGGAGTGCGTACTGCCTGTCTTTGGGGCTGGGACACTGGTGGCCTCTCTGCTGGGAGCTGTACTCTGACTGAAGCACTAAGTCTCCAAGGGAAAGGGCTTCAGGAGGAGGTAAGCAGTCTGCAGCCATTAGGGTGTACAAACAGGAGACCTACAGGGTCTTCACAGAGACTTTGGAGAGGGGAGTGCCTGAGCTCCACAAAGCAAAGGATGAACAACTAAAGACTACACTTGAACAAGAACTGAATAGAGACTTTGATGATGGGGAAGGCCTGAAGTTTGTGACTTCTGGCAGGAGAAGGAAGGCTCTTTCTTGGCCTGCAGATCTGCATTTTCAGGATGTGTAGCCGGCCCCCTGGGAGAAGGTGAGGAGTTGTTTTGAAGGAGACTTCAGAGCCAGCTGAGCCTGAATCAAGTTTCTGAACCAAGAAGAAAAAGTTGTGTAACAACTGATAGAGATTCTTTCCTGCCAACCTGACTTGAATGTCTCAGCTCTGTTGCTTTCCAGAAGCACAGACCTGGGACACTGTGGAAGAACTCCTGAGGCTTATCCAGTACTCAAACGCATTACACCTTGGATTTTTGATACTGTCGGCAGAACCGCGGATAGATCAGAATGAGCTAGTGAAATTTATCAAAGGGTTTATGAATACTCAAGTAACACCCTCTGTGAGAAGCTCTAGCAGTCATGAGAGAACAGATAAAGTACTAACACAGACTAGAAATGGGATGGTAGGATGTTAAACAACAAGCTCTAGGGAGAGATACGTAAGAATACGGAAGGAAAATACAAGGGGGTACTCCCAATGGTTATTTGCAATGAGACTTATTATCCTTTGAAGACTAAAAGGAGTCACAAGGAATGTTCAGCAGCAGCAACTGGGTAATGTGGTAGCTGATGAATTTCATGTGGATAAAACACACAGCAATGAATCCTGGAAGGGTCAAACTTTTCATACATATTGCTGAAGTCTAAATTAACTTCCAAGAAAAATGCACATGTAGGTCATGGAAACATAAAATCTGTATCTAACGGTAATGAAATAAATCAGTTACAGGACTGAGTGTCACATTATTTTAGTAAGGCTATTTTGTACTACCTTATTAATTTTGAAGCATATACATTAAAGTTAGCATAGAAGTAATTTATGGTCATTTCACATTAGCAGAGTGTAAAGTTAGCAAATAATCATGACCAAGGTACAAATGGATGTGAGATAACTGCACGGAACACGCAATGTCATCCACACCAGTGGCATGTGCAACTCAAAGACAATTTAGTATAAAATACAAATGTCCAAGAGTAAGGCACCAAAGGGGACTCAGGTAAGGATGGAGGGTGGAAAGGCCAGTTGGGTGCTCCTGTTTGCTCATCAGAAGAATAAAGAAGATTGTTGCTCCTATCAAACGCTCTCTTAGAAGCAAGGGCTCTTTGGATGGTGACAGGTAAGAGGGAGAGTGAGAGAAGTAAAGAGACTGGAAAGCCAGAGAGCAGGGTGAATCCAGTAAACCTTAAATCCTCACAAAACTCAAGGTACCATTTGGCCAAGAGACCTCTATGGAAACTATTCACTGAATACAGAAATTAATATCCCAGCAGTGTGATGAGAGTTCCCAGGCACCTGGCAATACTTCCATCTAACACAGAGATTTTTCTCTTAAAAAAAAAATCAAAAGCAATTTAAAAAAATCCTCAAAAGACAAAACTCAAGAAAAAAACCACAGAAGTCGTATTATACTGATTTACTGCTGCTTACTTCCTTGAGGGTAGGAGAGAAGGGTGCTAACAAATACTGGCTAGAGGTAAAGTGCTAACTACCACTGATATCTGGCAGTGGGCACAAAGAAGCATTCACACATTCAGCACACAGGGTCCTACTGTAGCAGAAGTGTAATGTTGACTACAACTAAATGTAAGTAGTGTGCCCTGGTTAATGTGAATGCTTCAGGTCAGTGCTGTCTGCCATTCCTCCTGCTGTCCTCTCCTCCTGCTTAAAAAAAAAAAAAATAAAAAAAAATTGAGCTGCTATCCTTGTCTTAGAAATGATGAGTAAGGTAGTAGAAGCGAACAGAGGAATTTATTGCTGCTGTCAATTACAAAACTTGGCACACCCAGCCTGAAGTGACTTGGTTTTAAATCTGTGAGGGGTGAACAAACTGAACACAAGTTGATCCAAAGAGAGATTCATGCTTCCAAAATGCACGGGAAATTAATGAATATAAAGTAAGCTTCCAATTCTGCGGCACCATCCACAAACAGACTACAGAAACGGATCCCATCTCCACTAACTTCCCAGCAGTTCAATATGGTTTACTTCAAGTTTTTGTCTGAAAATATTGTATATGTTTAGCCAGCTACTCTATTCCACTCCCCAAACACATGTGTATTTCAGTGGTGGATGAGGTGATCTCGGTTTGTAGCTTATACATAAGTTTGTACAGTGCACTGAAAGGCTCTCCAACCAAAACAGCCAATAATAAATTGATTTAAATTGGTTATTTGAATGGGAAGCGCACGTTACTATGGAGAAAAGAACATACTGTTGCACAACCTTAAGAAAGGATATCAATATCCTAACTACTTTTGTCCTCTTTTCCAAATAAACTTAGAATCCATCTGGGTAATCACTGTGTATGCAAAGATTCATTTGTTGAGCTTCTTTGCTCTTGTTCCAGGTGTACGGAGGCAGGTCAATGACACAGCACTGAGAGTGAACAACCGTCTCCCACAGCAAGCCATGTCAAAATTACATTTGTGGTCACCTTTGATATAGTTATGATCACCTTAATATCTAACAACAAAATGGTAACTATCATCTCCTTGCGAAGTTAAAAGACACGTTGGATAGATTGAGAGACTGAAAATTAGCACCTGAGGACTCTATTACCTGAAATTTAAGGACCTCTATGCACTTGGTCTTGCAGATGGTGAAACTGAGGGGCAGGAAAGGAAAAAAAAAAAAAAAAAAAAGCAACTGGCCTAAATTGGAAAAACCTATATCAGAGCTGCAAGAGTTTCTAGAAAACCCACTGCCGCTAAGACACATCCGTTTGCATTTAACCACAGACAATAGAATTTTCTAAATTGCAAAGTAAGAAAAAGTAAAAATTGCTCTTTTGGAAAACATGCATGCCTCTCTAAATTTTAACATTAGTAGATAGTTCTGACAGTCTTTAGTTTCTTATTCTGAAGCCTGTGCACAGAGAAGAACTGTTTGCATTGCAACTAGTAGCGTTTTGCTTACCGTTGTGAAATGAACTACGCAATAGATTCCAATGATGACAAGGCCAATGATAATTGATGCAACAGCAACCCAGAGTGCATTGCGACCCAGTCTTTTTGACCCTTCTATATCTCCTTGATTATAACTGTTTAAAGCCTGTAGAAGAGAAAGAGAGAGTTTGTGACTTCTTTTAAACAGATACCCATACACAAACCAATGTGACTGCTTTGAACTAACATTAAGTTCTGTGCACACTGGTACTGTAGAAAGGACTTCAGAAAATGGTGATTTGCTTTGTGAAAATAAACATCCACTGCCAACAGTCCAAGCAGGGAGTCCAGTTTTCTGTTGCACTCATTTTCAGTATATCTCATTGCAACTACAGCTCTTATTTTCAGTGGTGAGGCTATATTCACATGATGAGTTTTCTTGTACACACCAGCATAAGAGCTGTCACATCAACTCTTATCTACCCACTTGCATATATCAGTGGCTTTTATTTCTGGAAATATTTTTGTAGTATATGTGAACTGTTAGTTGGCCACTTCACTAGCAGTGAAATAAGCTCTTACACTTTATAGGACCATAAGCATGAAAAGGAGCATAAATAGGCTGCATTTTTACAGAAAGCCTCATGAAAACTTCTTTAAAAAAGCTTACTAATTTCCTATTTTTCCAATGTTTTGTTTTTCAAAGTTTGAAGAATTAATAGGGAGTTTGGTAGTGGAAAAAAAAACAACCCAAAGCAAAGAAATATAGATCATCTGAACAAAATTTCTGAGTGCCATCTTCATGGGCTAGAAATTCTGTCTCTTTGCATTTTTGGAACACACTGATAATTATTATCATATACATCCTGAGGTATTCGTCAGACATATGGATGTTATCTCAACAGACCTGAGTTTATCTCTATCCACCCGGGATTTAGTAGATGCTTTATATTCATTACATGCAGAGATTGCAAGGTGCGATAGGACCACTGATCTTCTAGTCTTTTGTGAGACAGACTGTAGAATTTTCTGAATTAATTTTTGTTTTAACCAGATGATATTTTTAAAAGAGAAGATTCAGTGAAGGACACTGAAGTATTCTAGTACACGAGTCTAACACAGTTTTGTAGTAAGTTTCTCCCCAAAATAAGATACTATCAAAGAATTTTTAAAAATAGTATTATTACTAATTATTATTTTGTAAGATTGGGAGAGTATGAGTTCATAAACCATAACAGTGAGTCCAGATTTCTTTATCAGATTGCACTATTGAACTATCTCAGCATACTTCCTCAGGGAATCAGGTTAGTCATAAACTGTTCTTTAGTATCTTTAGTATTCCAGGAAGTATCCCAGAAATGGGAGGTGTGGGGGCAGAAATATGGGGACCTGATCAAATGAACTGTTCTGTGGACTAAATAATTGAGGCTGTCTTTAGAAAATGACTGCATGAGGGCATGCAATAACCAAGGGCTATTACGAAAGTGCCTTAGGTATAAATCATTTTCTGTAGCAAAGACTGAACAACAGCTACATCAACAAAGATCTGAGACTGTGGAGAGCAGGAAAGGAATGAACTTCAGAGGATACCGAGCATTGTTGTAGAGTCTTTTTTCCCAAGCAGAAAAATAATTAGGGACATTATCTGTGTGTGTTCTGTCGATTAGTGAGCACATGGAAGTTAATGGGCTAGATGCATCCTTGGTGTTAGCACTGCAGTAAGGTCAGTTGTGCCAAGACAGTCCCAAAGCAATGAAGCCTATATTCCTAGAATTGCATCTCAAGGGTAAGTGCAGGTACTTATTCTCTCGTGTCTAAGAAAGGCTGAGCTGCTGATGCACTCTTGCCCTTACAGAGAGCACTGATACATTTCTTCTCTTCCTGGCAGCCTACATGCCTAAACATTTCTCTATTTTATTTCCCTAAAGAATATCGCTAGTACCTCTGTTCTGATGTCAAATTTCATTGAGGTTGGCTAGTGGACTTAAAGGATATAGCGGGGAAAGAGATGGAAATGAAAGACGGACACAAATACATAGAGGCCTCCTGTTACAAATGGTGGCTGGCACAGTTCCTCTCACCTAAGTTACTCCACTGTTTTCAGCAGTCCTGTCTACAGGAGAAGAGCCTTCTTAGCTTTTCTCAAAATACATTTGGGAAGGCCAATAAAAGGACTATCAGGAGATAGTTCGTGGCTTGGCCTGGTCTTGAGCAGGCTGATTTCTCCTCCTGCCTCTGTCAGCAGCTTTGAATGGGACTGTGGCTACAGGGAAAAACATGGAGAAGCATCACTGACACCGCAGCCCTAACTTTGTCCTCCCCACTCATCAAAGGACTCATTTTCCATGACATCCAGAGAGTGGTCCTGCAAACACTCTATACATGTGGTCTCGAGATTGAGACAGAATTGTAAGCAAAACATGGCAGCACCAGCTCACAGTTCTGTGCAATTTTACTAATTATTTAGGAAGTCTGGAGAATGTCCATGTAATTTCTGCAGGTACTGCATAAATAATTCACCCTGTGTACTTTAATAAATAATGTCATTTTAATACAAATTCATGATGAAGAGGAGGAAAATAGCATTAATGGTAAAGAGGAAGATTTGGGAGAGACAGGAAGGAGACAAAAGTTTCTTTATTAAGAGGTTTAAATTAAATGGTATAACTTAGCATTCAAGAAAAAATAAGAGGTTTGGGGGAGTGGCTGGGGTCTGATGCAAAGCTCTTTGAAATTAATTTACTTCCATCTGCTTCAAAAAGCCCTTGCATCAAGCTTCCAGTTTTGAGCGTTAGACATAGATAATACTAACCGTTAAAGACTTAAATGTTACATCTGTTTATTTCAAAGGGCTAGGCAATCTATACAGAATACAGCATCTGTGTGTGACATTTGGTCTGCCCAACTTCTAAAACAAATTTCAGCCATTTTCAACCTAATACCATATGATTTCTCAGGTTTCTGCTACCTCACTCACTATGAAGTAATAAACTAAATTAAAGCCACAGTTCTGCAGCTGCTTATTTACTTGAGCTACCTCAGCAACTTCACTAGGTCCACACACATCTATTTATAAAATATATTCTCAGTTCAACAATAAAGCAACTTAACCTCACATGAACAGAAATTTGCTGAATTAGTCACAAACTATTAATCCCTTTTAATGTGCATTTTTTGTTCCACATTCCCAGAGCACCATTTACAGCAAAAGCAGAAAGAACCCTGAATTACTTCAGAAATCCAAAATCTCTTACATCTCTTACGAATCTGGGCAGACCAGACTAAGGTTCTCTGATCAACATTGTCTACGCTTTCCATAAGCCAGGCTGTAACAAACCTGATTTGGCTGTGCCTGGAAATGAGACACTCTAGTTCAGACCAAAGGAAGAATGAGACATACTGGGTCAGTATGTCTCCTCGCTGTGAACAAGTTACAGGGAAGGAGAAAGAAGATGGGGGACTCGGGGATCAATTCAGAACCAGGTTTGATCCCTACTTATTGGCAAATGAAACAGACAGGTGATGAGCAGGACACAACAAAAGGGGAGTTTGCTTTGCAGCCTGTATAGCAGCATGCAAACAAACGCTGGACTTCTGTGTCTTTAGGGACAGGTTGAAAGTGTTGTTGCAGAAGAGAAGCTTACCAGTTTGCAAAGATAAGGGCCATGCAAAAATGCTTAAAAACAGCTACTGAGCCTTGTTGTTTAATACTCCTAAAGTAGGCACAGGCTATCCCATATGATATTAGATGTGCAGATACCTACAAGCTACTTACAAAAAAAAAAGCTGTATAAACAATCAGCTTTCCAAATAAACTTTCTAACTAAGGAGAAGTACAGCTGTACAGGAATACTGGTCGCTATGCTAGCCACTGACCTGACTAAAGCCAAAACACTGTATGTAGCTTGTTAGGATCCCAATTTGAAGAGGTAACCCCCTCAGAAAGCAAGTTCCATCCTTTGCTGTCCCATGACTTCTACCACCCTCTTGCTCGTTATCTCTGCTTAGGGAAACTAATATATAGACAAGACATCTGAATCCAAGAGTAACAAATCATAGAATGGTTTGGATTGGAAGGGACCTTAAAGCCCATCTACTTCCAACCCCCCTGCCTTGGGCAGGGACACCCTTAACTAGACCACATTGCCCAAAGCCCCATCCAACCTGGCCTTGAACACTTCCAGGGATGGGGTAGCCACAGCTTCTCTGGGCAACCTGTTCCAGTGCCTCACCACAGGGAAGGATTTCCTCCTAATATCTGATGTAAATCTACCCTCCTTCAGCTTAAGACCTGTCGTGTCACTCTCTGCCCTTGTCACCAGCCCCTCTCCAGCCTTCTTGTAGCCCCCTTCAGGTGCTGGAAGGTGCTATAAGATCTCCCCAGAGCCTTCTCTTCTCCAGGCTGAACAACCCCAACTCTCTCAGCCTGTCTTCATAGCAGAAGTGCAGTCAAAGAACTTGTTACTATCAGAGGCAAGATTATCACATCTTGACCACATATATTGTTTGAAACATGCAAATGATTAAACAGAAATGTGTCAACATAAAGAGGGAGCGAGGAGCAAATAATCAGGAAGAAATAGGTTTTGAGGGATTATTTTGAAATTGTTACAAATCTAAGGTCCTGTGGAATTAGATGACTAGTCTGACATACAGATCTTTGAAATAAAGACAACTGAAGGTGCTGAACTGAGAAAGACCAACAAAATTTGTTCAACTATCAGACCTCAGTGCTGGTGTTAGAAATATCTCACTGATTCAATTTTCAGAGTCGTCCCACTGCCTCCCTCTAGCTCTGATTCCATAAGTCAGGCACAGCCAGTCCACCTGAGCCAGTTCTCAGATACAACTGCCAGTTCACTGCCAGCTAAGTGCTCTTTGGGTTCACAATAGAGGGAAAAGACATGACTGCAGATAAGGAGCCTAAGAGCTCAGTGACACACTTCCTAGCCACAGCCTTGCACCAGAGAAGCCTCTTATGTCACATGAGCCTCCTGGCTTGGTACCTGCACCCCACACTCCTGCCCTGATACCTGTGATCTCACCTGTGTGAGAAAGGATAAGAAAAGTCTGAGTGAGGCACCTGTGAGGTTGAGTGAGCCAACTAATTGTACGGCAACACGATATAGCTGCTGGAAGCTAAAGGAAGCAGGAGAACTGACGGCATCTAGCTGGAACTGCAGAAGAGTATTGAGGAGAACAGTAATCTACAGCCAGGAGTCCTGGCCAGGACCCTGGTGAAAACAGAGGTCCACCTGCTAAAACTGCCAAGCAACCCTCACACCTGCAAATGACCAGCAACTAGTTTGAGAAGGTTGCTCTTCTAATGCAAATATATCAAATCACTGATGCCATTAAGTGTCCAGTCTACAAGCTATCCTCTTACCCCTGTTCTGAGAAATAGATTTCTTTCAGAAAGGAGGTAAAGAACAAGAAAAGGTTATTATCACAACAGGGAGAACTTGGGAGAGGTAGATTCTAAAAATATAGTCAAGGAGGTACCATCTGAAATGGTAAGGTTTGTGCCCTCAAAGGTAAGAAAAAAGTGAGAAAACCAGTGCTGGAGTTGTAAATGGAGCAGCAGAAGAGACTGAAGACAAATCTGTCATTTAATTCGGGAGTGTGTTAGAGCCCAGACTCTACTTTTAGAGTGAAAACATTGTCTGAATTGAGAGCACTTAAGGAGGACATGACAGAGGCAAACAGGGTGCTGAACCACGCTCCTCTAGAAGCCAACAGGACTTTTCCTTCCAGGCTCATTCTAGGAAGTGGAAATTTATAAAGAACTCCACTTTTATGGGTCCTTATCTCTTCTGACACAATATCTCAGGCAAGCTCTACAGACTATAAAGGTATCTTCTGCAAGAAAAGAAAATAACCCACTCTTGTATCTCAGTGTTAACCCTTAGCAACTCTAAGAAACAAGCTGAGAAAGAGAGGGAGGATGTAGATCCCAGCAGAAGTGGAAAAAAAACCCAGCAGAAGTTAAAACGCAGAACCTGGAGTTGAGGTTAATGGAGCAGTTACAGGTTGCAGCTCTAAAAGGCAAGGGAATCAGGCTGTGACAAAGAAGTTGGACGTGTTCTTTTCATGAAAAAGGAGAGGTTTTAAGTAAGAACGATGTTGAAACAGAAGGCATTTACAGCCAGTGGATTACTGGTTTGGTTTGTGTTTCCCCCCTTTAAGGGAGTGGGCAGCTGAGACCTGCACAGACTGTTTAGCATTCAGGAAGTGCTCTTCCCACCCTGGTTTCTATGTATCCCCTGGTGACAGTTACTTAAGCCTGACTCCAAAAGCCTGCTTGAACTTCAACTAGGGTGTGGGTGGAGATTTCTCCATATGGGGTGCAAAAATCTTTAGAGGCCAAATTCTGTCCTTGACAGTTAACTTCTGTGCAGCCCTAGTGCTTTGGTGAAAGTACTGTCACAGCGAACAGATGCTCACAGCCCCAGATCATCAGCTCTCATTACTTTATATAGAATCCTAAGTGTCCACAGACAGAAAAGATGCTAGGTACCAGCAGAACCAAATCTTCTCAAATCAAGGAAAAGAGAATTTGTATAGTTAAGTTAACAACAAAGAAAATAAACGTGTAGGGGAAGAAAAAAAAAAAAAAAAAGACAGCTAATACTTACCTGGATGAAAAAGGTTGTGAAGACAGCTTTGGAATAGCTCCTTTAAGTAATTTTCAAGTTTAAGCATGTATCCCAATATTTAGGTGTGATTTCTGATTAATCCTACTAGTTTTAAAAGAGTGTGCTTTAACATATTTTAGATATAAGTAATTGTTTTTACACTTAAATGCAAAAAGAAACAACTATATTTTTACTTACCTTTTCAGCCCGGCTGTCAGAGAAAAGGATGAAAATACACAACATGTTTTAAACCCTTTTCAGCTCCTAAACAACAGAAATACATTGCAGTATTACTGATTACACTGATCATGTATCCTATTAGAAAAGTCTGGATCTGACTCTGCAACTTTTAACTCAAAGAAGATTCTGTTCTAACAATCCCTTTGAAGTTAACAGGATTGCTGGATTATTAAGGACTATGGAAATCAATTATAGCTTGTAGAAGTAAGGCTGTTCTCTCAGTATACTCGATACTCAATTTCATAAGGATTTTTGCCAATAACCTACAATCATTACTGTTGTATTATTCTAGCAAATAGTATCAGACTAAAGAACCTGTTTACAGGAAAAATGGCACTTTATCATATTTTATTAGCTAAAGTAGAAACCACATCTGTTCCTTTGCATATCTGATTTCTGCTCCCCAAGTGCCACTTTCACACGTAGATACTCTGTCCAATTCAGCGTGCAAGTTAGTTGATGTAACAAATCCCACTAATTGGGATAAACCTCCCTCCCTTACATAGCCTGATACTGAAAACTTGGTTTGAACTGCCTTTCACTCCACATTTTATATCTGCTGCTGGGATAGCTAAGTGGACACCCTGAGCCACTGATGCTTGCAGGCTTGCTGCCTCACCTAACTTTGTTCACACGTGCCAGGGACAAGTGGTTAAACAGGCGGCTGGATGCCCATTACCCTGACGGCTCCTCCAGCCCCACTTTGCTTCTGCATATCCCGGGGGGGAACGGCCGGGAGCGCCGCGGCTGGGGCCGGGCCGGCGCGGAGAGCCGGAGGTCGCCCCGCCAAGCACTCAGCTCCAAGCCGAAGGTCGCTCGGGCACCCGGCGAGGTGCTACTCACCATGACGGCGAAGACGAAGGCGACGATATTGACGGGATAGGCGGGACAGAAGCAGGCGAGGATGCTGAGGAGCAGGTAGTTCTTGGGCCGTGGCTGCGGCGGCCCGTCGGGCAGCTCATCCTCGATGTTGGTCTCGGGGCTGTTCTCCAGAGCCCTCTTGATGTCGGCACCGGCGGGGAGCGCGGACATGGGGCTGCGGTGCGGCGGGCGGGCGGCTTGGAAAGCCCAGCGCCGCGCACCGGGCAGGCGTGACCCCACCGCGGCGCCGAGCCAAGGGAGCCGCCCGGCGCGGCGCGGCACCTCCCCGGGACGGGCACCCGGCAGCACTGCAGGGCGGGGGTGGGAGGCTGCCCGCCGACAGCTCCTCTTAAGAGAAATCTTTTAACCCAGGAGAAAATTCACGGGAGGAATCGAAACAAAGAAAACCAAACAAAAGCTGTCGCGGGCTTCCAGCACCGTGACCCGGCTGCGGCTGGCCGGAGACAGGCGGGGGTTCCCTGGGCTATCCCTGTCCCGCTCCCAGGAGGCTCCCTCGCCGCGCCGCCGCTGGCACGGCGGGGTCCAGAGCCACATGGTCTTCGGCTGTTCGGTATTTTCCGAAACTTTTTAACTGTTTGCAGTTAAACAACTTTAACTGAGTTTGCATTATCCCCAGGGAGAACTTCGCTGTGTCCTTAGACTGTCATTCCTAGTGTCAGTGAGCTCTATCAGCAAGTGGCAAAGTCTGCAAAGGCATTTGCTTTGATTTGGGCTGAATTTGTCATCTCATAATCCCAGTGACTTGCTAAACTTAGCAAAATAATGAAAAATTGGCAGGAAAAAACCCAACGCTCGGGCCCGGAGTATTTTGTCCAATTTTTAGCAAGTGATTCAGTCCTTACTGAACATAACATCTAGGTGAAATCCACTTTGAGGAATGCAGGAGGGAGAGCAAGGAAATTAATCTTTATCATTTCCAAAACCTACTGTATTAAAAAAAAAAAAAAATGCAAACGACAAACCACAAAACTAGTAAATAAAGATCTGCTTCCCTCATAGTTTTGAAATTTGTGAGGAAAAGCATGACAGCCTGCACCCAGAAAGGAAACAGCCTTTGTTTCTGTGTGATATAGGAATAAAGAACTTCATACCTGCACGGAGCTTCAGCAAAATAGAGACATTTCTGATCAGATGAAGGTTGGAGTTGAGATTTTGCTCTGTCTGGCTCCTCTTGAGAGCATTTCATTAATTAAAGTTACAGAAAACAATAAGGTGTGTTTAGAGCTTTATGAATGAGCTACTTTTGTCACTGGGAGTTTCGAGTTTCGCAATTGACTTGAATGGAGCCACGTTTTCCTGTTTCTGGATGTCATCCTATAAGATAAAATGCAGTCAACACAGTAAAGACATGAGAAATATAGGTGCAGTATTTTTACTTTCATAGACATCAATCATCTCTCAACTGCATGCCTGGAATATATAACATCGAATGAGAATCTGCTGATCTATCAAAATGTCAAAAGAAAAGATGCTTTATCTTTAGGAAAGAGTAAGAAATGCCAAAGTTACATGTGCTTGCCCATGTACCCATTAGTGTTCAGGCACAAGCTCTTTGTAGCTGTAAAATCTCTGATATGTTTGTTCTCAGAGGACTTTAAACACAGTCACCAGACAAGCTCAGAAAACACAGTTTGCATCACATGACAAAGACTTTTAGAATTGATTTCAGTAGGGACGGAGGCCCTGGACTTACCCTTTGCAAAGGATTAGCATCTTCCAGGGCCACTCCAGCCTTTAATCCATGAGAAGACTTCTAGGGAAACATTGTAATGGCTTAATAACTTTGAGTTTGTCTGATTGTAGTTGAAACACTCACAGGTAAAAAAGAACTTCTTATCAGGCATGTGAATGAGAACATCCAGCTCACATAGGGAGTTTGAGCCATTAAAGTTCAACATAAACAAGCACAACAAAAAGCTGCTGGCACATCAACTCTATAGAGAAGGCAAAGTTGTGTGCAGAGACTAGTCAGGGAGACTTGAAACTGGGGTATGAGGAAAGGATGTAGATTCTCACTGCCTAATATCAGACATTTAGTTTAAGCACCTTTATGGGGACCTCCAAGAGGGTGATTCAGAGACTGGTGAAGTTACCAGTCACATCAGGCCAACAACCTGCACTAAATCTTTCTCTGAATTGTAGGACGAATCTGGGCTCTGTTAAGTTGGACCGTGTGAATGCCTTTCCAGGTCTCTCAAAGACACAGACCTAATAGTAGAACCTGGGGTTCCTTGTGCGTTTCTAGAAACAGTAAAGTTTAATTGTTCAAATGAGGCAGCTAAGGGATGCTAATGGATTGTAAAGAAAGCAGGAGACAGGAAGTGGTGAGATGTGTGGAGCTACAAAAAATATTATAGATATTCAGGGGCAATTTGTGATAATGAGAGCTCATTAAGAAGTTGTTGAGACAAAGGTTCTGTCATGAGGCAGTTATTGTAGCTGAATTTAGTGGTTTGTTTTATGTAGAAGATGGGTTAAAATCCAAGAAGTATATCCTGTTAGGACAAGATTGATTAAATTTTAAATGACACTGACTTGTAGCCACTTACCGAGGAAAAGAAAAAGAAGCCAATAGTTTGGTTTCACAGACTGCAGCGATGGAGGGTAGTTACATGCCTGAAAACCTGGGAAAGGTTCTTACCTCAGAGGGAAGAACCACTGTGCTGAGATGGCTCAGCAGAAACCTGTGGAAATTATTTAAGAACATTAACTGAGAGTTTTAAGATGGAGTTTCATGGTGAACAATCATAAAAATAGCCCTCCAAGAGAATGAGTCAGAGTACCCAATATTTTTGCTTACAGCCTTGCACTTCAAGCTGTCTTGAAAAAGATACTGATTGCTCTGCACAGAGTGGAGATTTTCCCAGTGATATGAGTAAGATATCCAGTATGCTGGATAAATTGCTTATCATGATGGGCAAAGCAGATGGGCTAGAGACATGATAGTTTCAAGATTTTTTTTTTAAAGGTCATCTTCCCCTGATTTCAGAGGGTGCTATAGCTTGACAGCAGGATTTGTTGTAAAGCAGAATATGGTCTCTCCACCACACTTTGCTGTATTGCTGGCTGGTAGGACTCTCCTCAAAGGCATGTTCATGGCTCACAGTGGTTCTGGAAAGAAGTTCTAGTGTCTGCACACACAAGTCAAAGTCCACATAAAGATCAAAAATGGTAGTTTAATACCCAGAGGTTGTTTGGGACATCTATGTACAGAGAACATGATACAAGGAGCTTCCTCATTGGTTCTCCGCAGCACTAAGAGAGCAGAGTCTCTGCAAATGCTGAGCACTATGAACTCTTCTCAAGGGTAGAGCCACGCCAGAAGGAGCTGGTGGGACCCTGTACTGGCCTGAGAAACTGGTCAGATGGGCTAGGTGTAGCCTAGCTAGGTGTACACTAGCTCAGTGTAAAGTGAGGGAGGCATTTCCAGATCACAGTTCTTGCTGGAACAATGTGGCAACATGTCACCAAACTGGCCTTACATGAGACTGTTTGTATTAGCAGAGTCAGTCCCTATGCAGTAGAGCTAGTGATGTTCAACAAACCTGATTTCAGATCATGCTTTCTGCTCTCCTGTGGCAGAAATGAGCACATTGCTCTTTCCCAGCTGCTCGTAGAAAAAAAGAGAATAATGGCAAATTTTTAAGAGTGCAGTGTGCCCAAGGGTGAAACTTGCCCATTACCTGACAGTAATGCAAACAGTGTATTTCTAAAACAACTATCTGTTATTTTTCAGTATGGTCTCACAGCTGCCTATCATTGCCTCTGTTTCCAACCCTTCTGGATTATTAAGCTGAAAAAAGGACCATAGAAATAATAAAGGAGACCTGTGAGCAACGCTTTTATACTCTTCCAAAGAACTGTTGTTCTTTGGCTAGATCACGGACTCGAGCCTTTCCAAATACAGCAGACAAGATGTTTGCAGGAACCTTTCTCCACCCAGACTTAAACACTTTCAGGGAAGGAGGTCACAGTAACAGTCAACAGCCACATAAGGCTCCAAGCTGAGTTCTACTTACCTGAAGAAAAAAAAAATCCTCCCAAGCATCTTCCAACATTTAGCCATACTTTATCTTCCTGAGAGAACAGTAAACCTGGCTACCTTGTAATCCCAAGGGAAGAGAAAACTATAAACTGGAAATTAATTCAATGTCTAAAATTCTCATACTATATCAATTGCACAGTAATTTAAAATTCTTTATATACTTCATCACAGTATCTCATGATAGTAAAAATCATCCCTGTTTTACAAACGGAACAAGCAAGCCCACGGGGATTAAGGCTATGTATACACAGCTGGGCTGGTACTTCTGTCATGTACCTCAATGCTCTAACTCTTCCCCTCTCCCAAAAGGGAGATCACCTGGAGATGGGACACATGACATTGGATGGAGGCCTCCCATATTCCAAAAGATAGTATTTCAGTTTGTTTTAATAACTGCTTGTGCAGAAGTAGTCTTCTACAGGGGAGCAGGGGAAAACTAATCTACCTTTTTAAAATTAAAGACAGTCCTGTACCTGGTCATTCTGATCTTGACAAGCATATGGGAACATCCCTTCTCTGCTTGCTGCTCATCCTCATGATCATCAGGCCATTTAGTAACACTTCACAAACTCAGAGACCATGGCTATGAAGGAACAAAGACTGAAGTGCATTATTAGTTCTTGTTGCTAGTAAGTTACAAAGAAATCTGTGTCAGCCAAGCAGCTATGGGAGGGAAACGACTCCCTGTGTGTTCCCATTCTGCAACGCCAAATGAACCAGCTTCTCCAGCTTTTCCTCTTTGCAGGCTTACTGCTAAATCAGTCCTTTCTTCTGTACATTTTCTACATTTCATTGTCCAAATTTCCTTTGCACTGATAGGTCTTTGCTTAGAAGCCTCTATTTATAGTGAATGGAGGTGAACTGTCTTACTTCTGCCTGAACTCCAGCTGCAAAAAACATTCTATATTTTGTTTTTTAGGTCTTAAACCCAAATATCTCCACAGTTTGGGGTTTTCAAGTTTTGGACCAGAACTCTGTGCCTGGTGCTTATTTTTTTTAATGAGAAGCCATATTTTTTACTCTATATTGCAGCTAGAGTTCAACAGAAGTTATGGAGAATCCTGAATGGGGAGAGATATAAGAGAAGAGCTGACCTGGTTGGTATTGATCTTCAGATAATCCTTTCTAATCTTATTTGGTTGGCTCCTAGGAATGTTTATTTGAGAGTAGCATTTTGTCCTGGACTCAGAACAAGGAATAAAAAAGTAGCCTCAGTGTGATGACAGTGAATATACTACTATTAACCAACAGAAACTTTGGATAAAAATGGAAGTGATGTTAATGACTAAACCAGGTATAGCAGATGTCTAAGCAGTACTTAAGGAATCAGGACTATGACAGTTTCAAGAAGTGCAAAAAGAAAGAAATCTATTGTAATTCATTGTGTTGACCCCAACACAGTGGAGAGCCTAGCAAAGGTATTATGAGGCTGAATCAGATAGGTACAGTTTACTGGTTTTCATACATATTAAATATTCACACAGTTATACTTTTCCCAAGACAGGCAGCTGCGGTGTTATTTAACTGAATACTGTATTCAAAGAGTTGCAAGAATAATTTTGATGGTGATTTCTCATGGAAGGCAGAGTAGTGGGTGGACTTATAAAGAAGAGAGAGAGAACTTGTCTGAAAATTATTTCTTTTCCACGAGAACCAGATAAGAGTCAGTATCTGTGCATGGCACAAGTGTTGAATCAAGAGGTGTAACAGCCCCTTAACTCTCTGCCATAAATAAATGAGAACATTCAGGAATCAAAGGCTAAATTCCTGTTTGTGGTTTTTTTTTTTTCTTTTTTTTTTCCCCCAACTTGCTATATTTGCATTACATTGAACTTCAAGAATTAATTTAGACCTTTCCCTAAGTCTGTTCATATCACTGTCATCATTTCTTCTAGTATATAACCAGTTAGGGGACAACAGGGGCATGTCTCATTTTTCCTGCTTTTGAATTGGACAAGGTTTAATATGTGGCATATTAAATAGTAGAAGGCGTAATGGCTGGAAGGATGTGTGTTACCTTCCTTAAAAATGGTGGATTAGAACTTTTTTGCTATTGTATTTCTGTGGGTATTTTACTGAGTCAGCAGTGTCTGTGGGGCTGATGCATTATTTTGCCACTGGGATCAGTGTATACTGATGCTGTAATAGGTATTGTGAGAGAAATGCCTTTCTCAGCTTAAACATAACTGCAATTTTACCCTTGCAGCTGTATACTCTTATTTTTCATTGTGGACTATAACTGTGGGCTGTGGCTTTGCAAACATCAAAGGCCCGTGATGAGCTGTTAACTTTGGTAAATTATTCATGGCAAATAAATATGTCAACAGGGAAATGTTCAGATAAAAAATGAAATTTCCTTCATAGTCTGAGATTGTTTTTTCATTCATTGGTAACCTTCTGAAGTACTATCATAATTTGAAGCCAATAAATAAGTTGACTGTGCAAACCGGCTAGCGCTTAAACACATGTGAAGATGTCTTTATGGTTTTTCATGATCTATCCTTTTCCATTCTATCTCCTGGCTTCTGACCTGTCTGATTTAATCACGTATCAACATTAAGGATCTGTTACGCCAGCTCAGACCGTAGTGAGCATCTGCTCAGTGCTGTGAGAAGCCCTTGTTTTATCTCAGTGTTCCATTTCCCTGCAAATGAGTTCATGTTCTTGGAAGTTTTTTCCTTGTGACTGACAAGACAGTCTGTTGTAGCAGTCCCTTTGTAGCACTGAAATGGCAGGATTTATCTTACCTCACATCTGAAAACAGAGCATCACAGCTCAGCTAAGTCAAATTTCCTTTAGAATCCACATGGAGAAGAATGTGCCCGAAGTGAGCTTGCATGCCTTAGGATTAAAGTAAGAGGAGATGAGTCCCAGGCAGGAATTTTGCTTATAAGTCACTTCTAAAGCACATAAAGTCCATTACCATGCTAAGAAGTGTTCTTAGCAGCTGCCTTGTGCAGCATGCCTGAAAAGCTAGAAAATTCAGGCTGTGCTGAATAGAAGCAGTTCCAGAGGCTAAGAGCCCTTGCAAAAAGAACATTTAAGCCTCTCCTCTAACAAAGGAGTCTAGCATACATGTCCTACATATCCTTACTACCTTTCTTCTTGGCCCAGGTGGCTATTCCTCAGCTAGGCTTGTCGCTGGTTACTGTGGGCCTGTCTGGGATACAGGATGATGAGTGCAACCAGTACACTTGTGTGTTGGTTGACACCTGCTGTTTGACAGCTAGCCAAAGACCAAAAAGCATCATTGTACTGGGAAGTTTGATCAGCGACTGGGACATGCTTTTTGACCAGAGATAATATTCAGGGACATATTCAGTGGTGCACACACTCTGCTGGCATTGACTTAATTGCTGGTGTTTTTCAAATTTAGACCTTCATGTGCTAAGAATGTTATCACACACAGGTTCTAGTACTAGTTCCTAGTGGACAGTATCATTTATGTAATCTAATTAAAAACAATGTTGATACA
Organism: Balearica regulorum gibbericeps; assembly: GCF_011004875.1. NCBI lineage: Eukaryota > Metazoa > Chordata > Aves > Gruiformes > Gruidae > Balearica > Balearica regulorum. Next base: position 12,778,947 of record NC_046200.1, read on the forward strand.
ACATTTATTTGAAATATCTCATAAAGAAAACATATTTCTTTCTCTGTCACTGTGTATGGACAGCCTATACTACGTTAAATCTAATTTTACCTCTTTTCTTCTAAGAGTCGTTGCTACTGGGAGGTTTAATAGCAGGCACCTTCTCAATTACATCTATCTTTATATTAAACTGGGCACCTAATTTTTCAGATTTCCTGCTAGAAGAATTCATTTCAGACGTGGCTGTGCAATGCAGTGCTGTAAATTCAGCCTTTTAGAAATATTAATGAACATTTATTTTCTAGGAGTTCCTGAAAACATTTATAACAGACTTGTTTAAGAATTGGAACAATTTTGCCAACTTGAGTAGTATTTGAATTATCAAAGAAATTGCAAACTAATTTGTACTAGCAAATAACTGAAAATTGCTGTTTTCAATAATTTTCATAAATTCAAATGTCTATGAAAATGTTTCAGGATTATTTAATATTATTTCACCTCATTCTGTTAATTAAGGTATTTGGTACAGACAATGAATTTAATTAGTTCTCACTCACCCCACAGTCATTCTGGAATCTCTTCATAGACTTCTCTGGATCAGCTCCAGCTTCACAGAATACAAACAAGAGCAAAATACAGGCATGGCTATGTGTATTGTTCTGTGGCTGGACTAGGTCAGTCATGTTACTTACAAGTAGGGTAGGGCTTGAACCAAAAGGCTAAATGCACCCATTAGGGAAAGTTTGGATCTGGACTCAGATCTGAACTTGTGGGATAAGCTGAATACTAATTGTTTTATAAATAATTAATATACTTAGCACTTTTCCATTGTGTAGCATCCCATAGGAACCATCTCTCCTTCTCTCACACATATACACGTGTACTCTTCTTTCATTAAGGATTCCCAAATACCGTAATTACAACAGTCATCAAATTTAGATCTGACTGATCAATGCCACTCCAGCTTTATTTCAATGTAATTGCAGTGGCCTAGAGCGCACTGGTGAACATGGCCGAGAACTCATTTAAATATTACATCAGGAGATCGTTTAATGGGCAAAAAGCAACTGAGACACTGTTTCTGGGATATGAAACCCACCAGGAAATAACCTGGATGGAGACATCACAGGGCATGATTCTTTTTCCTAATTTATACATTTATCACAATTCAAAAAAAAAAACAAAACCCTGTTCAAATGTACAAACTCAGCATTCACTTTTGTCCTGTGATGTCATGTCAAGTTGCAGTAAAGATAAAGCTACAGATTGGGTAGACACCAGCACATCAGACTCATAAATATGCAAATATTCTATTTTGGGACAGAATTGCCATACTATGCTCCATGGCTGTCAAAAATCCAGATGCAATACTATCACAGAAAACTGAGCTTTAGCCATATATATCAGGCAAGTGATTTCTCTTAGCCCCCTCTATAGCTAACAGTGAGAGAACTGCTTCTCCAGAAACAACCAGAATCCAGTTACCTACACTAACTTGTGTGGGGGTAAGTACTTCGGGATTCTGGATTTTCTGTGTGGGTGAAGGGCTTCTTGTCCCCTTTAGCTATAGAGGGGGCTGTAACTGTAGAGGAAGACTAGCTAGCTAATGTTCCTTCCCTATGGCTAAGGAATCTGCCCATTGCTCACGCCCCCCACAGTTTCCATACAAAATGATTGTTTTGTTTAATAATTCCAGTATTTTCTTTTTATACTTCATGCATGAGAAAATCTGGTAATTCTCTTGCGGAATTTGGAGAGGGCTTTTAAAAAAAAAAAAAAAAAAAGAGCAATATTCAGTCCTTGCTTGTGTCCTGCATTCTTTTTACAAGCCTGCAGTAATCAAGTCTATTTTTTTGAAGAGCAAAAGCTTCCTTTTTGTCACTTTTATCTCAGCCACTTAGATTATAGTTCTTCCTCTTTTCCTACAACAAATGGGAACAGTTGGACATTGTAATCTTCCCTCCGCACTTTTTGTGCGAAGTTTTCGTTATAGACCATACGTATTTCCCTTAGCTGCAACCTGCCCTACTTTGTAAACATGGTTTGAAGAACTGTAGGTAGGAAACAGCCTACAAACAGAAACAAAGGCAAGCATTTGTTAGAATATTCCGAGAAATGTTTTAATAAACTATCTGTGCAAGACAATGTTTTGATGACTGTTATAGTAATCTGGCACTAGAAATAAATTAGATGCCCCGGTTGTGAACCATGATGGGTTCTTTTAAAAATCCACTACAATTTACAGCACAATGACTAAATCCATCATATATAGTTGGGTGTAATTTACAATGTAATATAGTAAAATATAGCCACCCTAATAAAAAGCTATGTAAATCACATAGAAAACAAACAACCATTTGCCAGGAAAAAAAAGGAAAGACACGTCAACAAAAAAAAGAGACTTCCTTTTTCAGCCTTTCCCTCCTTTAGGTTCTGATCCTGCCTGTGAAGTGTACTGCAAAAGTCTAGTTCAACAATGGAAAATCAGAATCTTGAAAACTGACTTTGTTAATCAGGACTGATACAATATAATACAATACAAAATAATGTAATTGTGTGGGGCTGATGCAGTAATTAGTCTAAACCTGCAGGAGATTCATGTAGCATGGCGAGCTACTTTAGAAGGTGTATTCTGATGGGAGTTAGCTTTGAGTTTGCTCTTGCACAAAGCAGAGCAAATTCTTTCTCTTCTAGCGGAATACACCATTTATTTCCCTTCTCAACTGCAGAATAATCTAGGATCTGCCTTTTATTCCTTAAGACCATGCTTTAGTATGAAAATGGCCACTTACCACAAAGAGGAAGAGAGCCACAATCAGTGCAGTGGCATCATCAAAACATGGAACTCAGTGGCTGGTTCAATGGGATGAATGCTGCTGTTTCCCTGCCCTTCTGCACAGCAGCAAAAGAGCTTCTTTTCTACCACAGTGAAATCTTTTCTATGAAAAAAAGAGAATGACAATTTCAGAACCATTGTGAAGCAGAAGGGAAGGGTGAATGGTGAAAAATGCATTACTTACTATTTTAATTGATAAGTTTTCCTGTAACACTTGTCAGCCTAGTGTCCAAGAAATTCTCATGCAACAACAACTTTCTGCCCTGCTACTAGTGAGACCCAGGAAAATGTTCTTATTTGAGTTTCACAGAGGTGTAATCTAAAAAGGGTGGGGTTTGGATGACAATGAGAACACATCAGGCAGCAGGAAACAGGATCAACATTCTCTGTGAGTTCAATGTCTGAATCCCCCAAACATCCCTCCAGTGTGTGAAGCAAATGGCCAGCCCAAGCTTGAATGTTTGTTTTGGCTAACGGAATTTGTGAATGACTGGTCCATTACCTGAAATTATAAAGGACCAGACCAGAAAGGGAGGAAGGACAAGCAGACAGAACACTAATCCAAGCAGCGCTACCACATCCTCTGTTGACCTTTAGTAAATTGCTTGGACTCTTGGTGCATCTATCTCCAATGTGTTAAATGGGTTACTTTGAACCTACTTCCCAAGGATCTACTAAAGCAGATTGTAAGATTGTTCACAGAAGTATTTGGAAGAATCCAAGATATCTGCAGGAAAAAACCCCCAAAAGTTTAAAAAGTTCAAGTCTACTTTTATCTGGGTATGGACCTCTAAACAATTTTGTATTGTTTCAGTCCTTTAAATTGGAAAAGACTTGAGTAGGGTTGAGGATCTTGCCTGAGGAAATCGTAAGTTTGTCAGGAAGCAGGAAAAGGGAAACTGCTATTTTGCTCCAGCGGAGCATTTCTCCACCTCAAAGAAGCAGAAAATTTTTCATTAGGCTGGTGCTGGAGGAGGAGAAAAGATGGTCTATTTTCTTTTTAGAGAAAGAGTCTCTTTCTGTTACCTAGTGGCAATTTGAGAGAGAAAAGCCATTATCAAATGAAAACATACATAAGATATTTCATAATCCCACAAAAACATTAGAGACTCCTAACATTCAACATTGACATCCTGTCTTGGGAGCTCAAGAGCTGCTCAGACATTAGCTAATTACATTTGGCACAATCATCTCATCTTACATGCAGGCAGACACATTAGGTCTTGTGCTCGGCTGGTATAAAGTTTTGATTTTGGCAGCATGGCTCATGTACTTCAGCTGAGGACAAGCCCCTTTGTTTGCATTTCTTATACGTAAGGAAAACTTGCAACCTTATATCTGCAGTTCCATATAGTGAGGGAGCACCAAGATGAAGGTTTCACCTTGTGTAACCACAGTTCAGCCAGGAGATCCCAAGCTGCAAAAGTGGGAGCACAGCAGAACTTTAAGAGCTTACTTTCTCTGATGGCTGTAAGTCAAAGAAATCTGTGTTCTTGGCTCTTTTCCTTGAAAAAGATTTCTCTTGATAATGAGGAGGGGACAAAATAAGGCCAGTAATCAATAACATATTACACATCAGTGATCACTGTACTCACCTGGACCCTAAGCTGGTATTGTTTCCCCTTATTGCAGCTGAAGGATCAACAACATTTCTCCTCAGTGGGTCGGCTGGAAGCTTTGACAGGCAGGTAAGCAGCTCATTAAGATCATCAGCTTAGAAGGTCACTGGGTCACTGATTCCATCACCCAGCAATTGTGACCCACCATGAAATACATGGTTAAGCCCAGACAGGTTCACAAAGGTCACGTATTTCTCACTGTCTGCGAGTTCAGGGCTGTCATTCTACTGTCTTACCCAGCATAGTAATGGCAAGCATATGCTAAGGTAATCAGGGGAAAACATATGTTCAGGTGAAAACCTGGGAAATGCATCTAAGGATGCTTGGTTTTTGAATACTGATTTTAATAAGGCAAGAATTAATCCATAATCACAGAATAACTACAGAATAAACTCAATGCAAAAATAAAACATCTGAATTACAAGAAAGGATTAATGCAAAAAAAGAATTATCTTAAAGCTTACAACTGCCCTGTGCTTGGGATATTTTTTTATAAAGGAGAGCTAAAATGAAGAGCAGAGACAATGCTATTTAGATATGGAAATCAGTATATCCGCACTGAGTAGATGCCTGTTACAGTGTAGGTATTGGTAGAGGAATATCTGAAGAAATAACCTGACCCGTGATTAGAAACTCAAGTCTTCATCCTACATGGTTAGATGAGATTGAAAATTGATGGTGTGTCCAAGACATCATATGGGAAGGAGCAACAGTATTTAGTTTTTATTTTCTATGGCCAATGACAGCCAGTGAAGCACTGCAGAGGGACAAGCTGCAGTTGTGCAAGAGTGGTCAGTGGGACTTCCTGAAGTTAACTCCCCTTCTCTAGTCTTCCTTGAGGCAGATCTCAACAGGCAGTAGTTTTCAGTTGAAGACAGTTGTAGCTGGAAAACCATCTCATCTGGCCGTTTGATTAAAAGGTAGAAGACTCTGCACTGAGGGGGGCTACTCTTGTCTGAAACCACTCGCTGAAATCCTCTTCTGGCATCTGCACAATACTTTCACGTACAAACTGAAAGAGAAAAAGGTTCTTTCATGAGCTTTTATGTGTAAGAGAAATAATGTGGGAAAAGTTGACCACTGTGACAACAGAACAAATGTAACGGCTTCTGCAAACAGTATAATGCTTTATATCACCAAAACATTTTCAATGCAACTTTCAGAACAGCTAGATATTCTCTAAAAAGACTTAAAAGGAGAACACTACAAATCTTCATTGCAATTTATATCCTGAATCCTTCCAACTCAAGTCTTTGTGTTTAAAACTTGCAGCTGTCTTCTACCTACCATTGCAGTACATACATTGAAGCAACTTGAACTTCAATAAGAACTTAATGTGGAATCTCTCTCAGTATCAGCTAGGTCATATTCAGTGATGTTGCTCTTGCTCCTAAAATGCAAGTTTTCTTTATCTATTCCAGTCAGAAGGAGCACCTCTGTGGCTAATTTTGAAAGACATATAAATAAATAGATAGGAGATTCAGCTACACTCGTGTTTTTCCTCTATTACTATTGCATTAATATGAGGGATCAAAATGCAAAGGGAACAGCATGGAAACAGCAAAGAAATAGATCTAAAATGAGCAAGCAACAGAGCCATACATTGAACATTAAATCAAGGCTGCCTCTCTGGTTAGTGACTCTGCAAATTAGGGCACATGACAAAATGGCTATTTTTATAAGACATCAAGAAAATACAGGTAGCCTGATCTCGACATGTTGGGTGCTTAACTTTTGCCTTTGTAAGGTACGGTAACACTCGATAGGTGTAAGATGCACATAACCTGCTGCCTCTCAGAGATTTCTGTTGGTCTTGTAGATTAGGGGAAATTACTGTGATGAGAACAAAAAACACAAGGTGGCATCATTGCCATTTTTTGTAAGCTAGTTACCTGGTTAGACTACAGAGCAGTATATATTCTAAATGTAATCTCTTCCTTTTCTTGTGTCCTTCCTCTTCTGCCAATTGCTTCTAGAACTACAGGAGTTGAGCCCAACTTAAGATCTTGAGAAGTAGATTTTTTTTTAATGTTGCTGAAGCAAAACAAAAATATCTGCAGAGTTCCTGGATCAGTGATGTAATACATTACTTGAATAGCTCATGGATGTAACTACTGGGAATGACAGGCCTTTTCAGGGCACAAATTAATGTTTCTCTTTAAGTGTCCTTACAATTTATGACAGATGTCACTTTTGCTATGGCGGTAAATAAATCAACAATGACATAATAATAAAAAGATACTGATTAATAATCCAATGCTTGTCATAACATCTTTCTTCTGAGGAGTTCAAAGTACCTTGTAAAAGGGGAACAGTAGCATCTTTATTTAGTGAAATCCTAAATTACTTCATCTGGTAACTTTCCATTGCATGAATTTCACCTATAGTGCCTGCTCTCCCCACCCTCATCACACAGAAAAATCAAGAACTGGACTCATCTCACCTCCACAGCTGCAGCAATTTCTGGAGAACACAGCTCCCACACCTGTAGATCAGCCAGAGCCTTAAGAAAGGTGTCTGGACGAATTTTCAAGTCAGGAATGTTGCCATATTTTTCTAGTTTCTTTAAGATTTTCTGTACATAACGGTCACTCTTCACAGACTCTGGGAGTCTGGCAAGCAATACAGGAAACCTTTAGCAGAAAGAACAACAGCAATAAAAAGAGAAGCCATGGGAACAAATACACATCTGATTAATAACTCTGGGTTTGTCTGGAATTTCTGCCACTTCACCACCTCCATAACTTCCACAGAAAAAATGGCTCTTTAGGGAATGTAATACTCAGTGTAATTCCGAGTAAACAATATGAAAGAGCTTTACTTTATTGGACTTGTGCACCAATTCCCTTTGCAGAGCATTGAAAGAGATGCTTCTTCATTATTCATTTAAATTTTGGATGACAAACTTGGGTATGAAAGGAAATAATAAAATCCTAACAAATGTTTCCATTTTACTACAGATTTGTCCTCTTCATCTTTGCTCTATTTATTTTGTTTAGCCTCTATGGATTTTCCAGTGCAATCAGTGCCTGATCCGACATGCTTTCTGCTTCTCTTTACTATCCCTTTTCCCTGTGCTATCATCATTCTCCTCTCTCTGTGTGCTGACATAAATCTCACTGATGTAAGTGCACTGTAACATGCAGTCTTTACCATCTCACTCTGAATATAGAGATTCAGAAGGAGAATTACACATTACAATAAAAATAAAACTCTTGTGAAAAGACTGCCTTTTTTTTTTTTTTTTTTAATGTTCTGTATAAATTCTGCAGTGATGCTTCGACAGTCCTGGAAAGTGATGTTCCAAACCTTTCCAGACTGTGCATGACTGGGGTGTGCTGTGGCTTTCATTGCAGAGGGCGGAGGATTTCGCAACACCTCAGCAGGAAGTGCCTTCTCCCTCCAGTTTAGGATACATGTTACTGGGACAGCAGGAGAGTGGTGAGGAATTTCCTCCTTAAACCAGTAAAAAAGGAAACACAGAGGTTCTCGTCTTCACTAGGGCCAGTTCTACACTCAGTAGTACACTGCTGGTATGGGTACGGCTGTATAGCCAACTCCTTATTATCACTGGCTAGATTACCCAGGTTACCGTAATTGTGTCACACACAGGGCTTTTATAACCCATCCGTGCATTAAGATATTTTGAGAAAGGAAGCTATGTTTAGTGTACTCTTACATTGCGCTGTTCTTATTTTATATTATTTTTGGTTTTCTCACTTCATGAGAGAGAGGAGACAACTAGACTGACAGCATATACTAGTAAAGTGTTCCTGCTGTGATTCAGCTTTCTTGGCAAGGCAGTGTTTGCAAGAGTATGGAGAAAAACCAGCCCTATTGTAAATGAAACAAGTGGTACGGTGAAAGCAATTTCTCTGTCATGACTTGTGTCTCCACAAGGGGGTTGATCAGCCTTGTTAGAGATTTCACTCTTCATGCTCCTCACGGACAGCACTTTGCAGAACAGGGCTGGCATAGAAAGATATACTCATCTAACTGTGCTGGCATAGTGAAAGCAAGATGCCGCCTCACTATGGAAGCACAGTTTTCATATGAAGGAACAGTGGACTTGTAGTACTATTCTTGCATAGGGGAAAAGTAATAAGCCATATTAGGATAGTCTCCTTCATACTCATGAAGCTTTGTCCAAATTAAGGCTTCTTCTAGTAGAACTTTCAGTATAAATGCAAAACCACATCCACTCCAGTTTCAGGGCTTATTTACATGCCAGATCTTAAATTTGGGGGACAGCTGAAGCATACGTGTTTCACAATTAAAACCAGAGTTCTGCTAGATAGGCCAAGACTAGGCTTATTCATTAATGCATGACTGTGGTGTTCCTGATGTGTCCTGGACGACCCGCATTTTGGACCTGAGATTAGAAATGGACGTTTTGTTATGTCAAATTATGAGGGACATAAGGCTTACTAGCAAGGAGAGCAAAAAAAGAGGGCAGGCTGAAAAAAAAAAACAAACCAAAAGAAAAAAAAACATTCCATGCACTTCGCATACTCTGTAATCCCATGTCCAAGGAGTTCTCATGGACAGGGCAGTAGGGAAGATGCTGTGAGCTTGCTGAGGTATTCTAGTAGGCTATTTGTAGTGTCTATCTGGAAGCTTATCACTGGATACAGCTAATATCCTTTCAAACATAAAACACTAGTAATCTGCAGAATTGCTGTACTGGGAAGCACTTAGGTGATTACTCTACTTGCCCTTGTAAGTGTTATAGTATTATCCATGTGCAGTTCAAACATTGGCAGGGAAATATTTTTCTTTTTAGCATGGATGGACAGCTAGAGTCAAAGTCTCCTTTGCTATCAGTTTTAGTAGTGCAAATGTTCAGTTCAGTAAGAAGTTGTGAATCTAACCCATATACATTTATACAGTATCTCTCATCTTCACGGTACAGTATGTTTTACATACTTCCTGGTGAAGAAGTCTCCTATAAAGCTACACGCCAGGGAGGATGTGCGAATGCAAGGACTGAGTGCTTTTTGCTCAGTATCGCTGGAAAGGAAATCTTCGTTATCCCCTTTCTTACTGTTTCCAATTGACCTATTTGTTGAGCAGGCTGGGATCTGCTCCTGGAGATCCTATCTGTATTTGTGTTACTACCAGTTTGAAAAGGCTGCATTTCCAGGAACTGATTCAATGGTTTCTAGTGATACTTTGCTTTGGGGGGGGGGGGGGAAGGAAAAAAGCTTTTTGTACTAAAGACAGAACTCTAGGACCCTGACTGTCTCATTTGAACTGAGGGTTTCTGTGCCTCCTTACCAGTTTAGTCCATCTTCATCATGTTCTCTTTCAGCTCTCATGCCCAGCTGTCTTATTCTTTCCATGTCTCTTTGGAAATACTTCAATTGTTTCAAAGCCTGGTATTTTTGACAACATCGCTCTTCCTGCCTCCTAAAAAAAAATAAAAAAAAAAAATTAAAAGTTAAAGCTGTGTATTAAACATTACCATGCTTCTGCATAGTTAACTAGGAAGATACTAAGGAATGCAAAGAATGAATGTGAAGAACACATTGTATGTTCAGTCTGTGGACACTAAGAACAATTTTTGCTTCTGCAGTGTTCTGTATACATTCGTATTTCTACAAACATATTAAAGCGTTTACATTTTATATCAACTCTAGGCAAGAAACAAACCTCAGAATTAAAACATTTAAACTGAAATTCAACCTCCACTTTCTATCAGGTATCCACTGCTTAAAAAACAAACAGAATACAGTACAGTGATTTAGGGTAAAATATATTTAAAATACAACAGAAGAGAGGTGGAATAGAGTGACCTGAGTTAGAATTTTGACTCAGAGATTGGGCTCATGTTTGCATTCCTACAAAAAGTTCCACTGTTTTATAACAAAAATAAACATCTGCTTTTTTTTTTTCCAATAAATTACTTATAGTATATCCTGCCAAACTGGGGTTTCATCTCCAGATGCTGATGAAACAGAATAAGCTTGTGTGGCTGTACAGAGAATGGTAAAATAGCTGCAAGTAGTAAGTTTCCATCTGACTTGTCCTTCTATACTGCAGGATACTGGAATGACTAGTTCCTTATGCAGTCACAACAGCTGCTCAGGGAAGAAAACAAGGACCCAGCTCCACATAAGGACAGCTCTGGGGACAAAAAGAAATAAATCTAAGTACAAAATGGAACAGAAGAATGGAAAGAAGAGGGAAGTGAGAGGGGGAAAGAAAGCTGTTCCTGTAACACCCTTCAGAACAGCAATGTAAAGAAGGATCTCAGGTCTGATGTTAACTGAGACAAAAGAATTTGCACAAACATCACACATTAATGTTTCTGGGTGAAAAGAAAAGGACGACAGGCTTCAGCTGGTCAACAAGGTATAAACGTCACTGATCTGGGAAAAGGCCTTGAGAGAGGACATTGCAACTGTTACTATGAGAAGAGTCAATGTTGAAGAACAGTGTTTTCAGTTCAGAGATCACTGTACAAGACAGCCATACAGATTGTATGTGGACTGAATTTATTATTCTGTCTTGGGTAAAAAGGACTACGATGTCCAAAGTAAATATATCCAATGTTTTTGGCAAAATTATTTCCAGAAAAGTCCTTCAGAAATATCCCAAAACACTGCTATAAATATTTTATCTGTAATATATTTTTGTGTACACAGTCATAAAACTTTTTATCATCCCTATATTCTTATTTTAATGTCAATCCATATAAACACATATTTAAAAGGCCTGAAACAAGCCCTAAATCTGATCAGAAGCAAGGTGCGCAGTGTTTTAGGAGTATACAGAAAATAATCTCTTCCTACCTCTCAAAGCTCACTAGGGTATCATGTAAACAACAAGCTGCTGCTTCACGTACTGCTGTGAACTTCTGCCTCACGTCGGCACACAAGTTAGATTTGCTTTTAATGAAAGAGCTGATATGGCAGCTGCAATTAAAACACCACAGAAAACTGGAATTAACATCTTATAGTAACCATTTTGTGGTAAGCACCTGTGCTGCTCAGAACATACAGCAAAGTGAGCCCACATAAATGTTGAGATCTCCTTATTCTTAGCAAAAATGCAAACTGAATATTACCTCCATTTTTTTTAACTCAGCAAATTTATGAAAGAATTATATTAAATTTAGATTTTTACCACCTTTGCAGCCACATCCTTCCAAGAAAGTGTTTTCTCATTGCATTGAAATACACTAAATAGGCTGCAAGGTTTCACTGGCCTGCTCTGGTCTCATGTAATAAAATACTCTCCGACATTTGCATGCCAAATACTTTTCACACATAGAGCTGAGTTTATACAGCACGTAGTGTGCTTCAAAACCAGATTTGTACCCTTACCCCTGCCTTCTGGGCCTCTGCTTCCTTGATGATATACTCTCTTGGTTCTTAATGAATGGCATATTTACTCTGTAGTTTTTCTGAGCCACTGGCAACAAACTGTAAGACACAACAAGGTTTAAAATAGCATACAATATGCCTTCTCCAGAACGTCAAAAATTCTACAGGTATGGATAAACCATTCTTAGTATTACAGAATTGCTGGAGCTATCCAGGTACAAAATTTATTTCTCTTGATCTTAACTCAAGTGGAAAAAAAATGCTTCACCAAAGTCCAATTGTAAGAATGGCTTGTGTTTTTGATCTTATAGCTGTGGAAACCACCACAGAACTGAGTAATGAAGGAACACATCTAATGTAAGCTTAGCTGGAAATTTTAAGAGAGACTACTGAAAAATGCAGTGGTAGTAACAGAAACGATACTGCAGAAATAAGATAGAACATTGCTTTTTTTACAAAGCTGCAGGAGCATAAGATCTCTTCTGTTTGCAAAGACAAGATTCATAGGGTATTTTCCAGAAAATACATACTGCTTACGCAGCAGCAAAATGGGCTATTCTGCCACCTATGCCAAAAAGTGTAAAACATCATCTGAATTCACTGAATGCTGAATTCAGTTGTTTGAGGGGGGGGAAAAAAAAGAAAGAAAAAAAAAAAGCATAAGCTCTGTCCCGATGAGTTGCTTCCCCTAGTCATTCAGAAACCCATCAGGTAACATACCGCTGCAGTCCAATCTTCTTAACCGTATCTTCTTGTTTATGGACATCTTTTGATACCTCTTCACATATTGTCTGGATGACTTTCTGTAGGGCTGATAAAAAAACCTCTGTAAAAACATGCCAACATTCCTCTCTCCCTTGCAGAGAGGATACTATCTATGGTGGTCTAGACGAGACATCCTAAAGAAACCTGCTATTAATATTTCTGAAAATGAAAGTTTCTTCAAAAAAAAGTAGCTTTTTAAAGAGGTTTCAAGATAGGTACCCAAATATGAATGCACCCAACTCATTAATCACTTTTGAAAACATAAGCTTTGTTCTTTCAGCTGCAAAAAAAAAAAAAAAAATCAGGTAGGAGATACTAAATATTTTTACTGTAGATGCTTATAAAAACAACATATTAGAAAAACTGGTAGATTTGAACAAACTATGCAGAAAGTCTGTTTTCAGTTCCTGTACTGTGCTGTTAGCATTCTACCAGCTAACTGTCAAATCTTCTGAATTTCTACAGTATCACTACAGTCTACAGTATCACTTTGCCATTCTTCTTTTAAATATCACATGGAATTGAATATATTTAACACATTTAAACATCAACAGGTATCTAATTATCCCTCTGTGTCTCCTTATCAGCATCCACTAAAACTTAAGATGTCCTCAAGCAGCCCTTCCTTGGCTATAGTTTCCAGATTATCCACCTTTGAACAGGTGTCTCACTAGTAACACTCTTTATTCTTTCTGCCTTCTACTGTAATGTAAATGCTTATATTCTCCTCTCCCTTGAATACCTGGAAAGCTAATTTAACTCACTGTTTTCCTTCAAATTGACATCTTTGTTTTCCTTCCCGCTGTTGTTTCAATTCTGCTTTGATGCCAAACTGCCAGAGAGACACTGAGAGGACCATCTTCTCTGTGTTATTCCCTCCAATCACTCATGCAGTAAAACAACTGTCACACTTGTTATTACAAATCTCAGTGTTAGCTGTCAAATTCTAAATCATCCTCTGTGGCACTCAATATGTCCTACATGGTAATAAGAGACCTTTTACTGAGCACACAACATCTTGAAGTTGTAATCCCCAAATTCAAAAGGTCCTTTTCCTACATTTTTGTGAAGCACCACATATAGTATAATAGAAAATGACTGTTCAATGTTGACTGCGTTAAATAGCAGCACAAGCTATTTCTACTTGTTAAAAGTACAGATTTCAATATTGTACTGTGAATTTATAAATGTAAGTGTCCTAGTTTCATCTGGGACAGTTCATTTTCTTCCTAGTAGTTGGTATAGTGCTGTATTTTGGATTTAGTATGAAAATAATGTTGACAACACACTGATGTTTTTAGTTGTTGCTAAGCAGTGTTTACAATTAAATCAAGGACTTTTCAGATTCCTAGGCCCTGCCAGCAAGGAGGCATGAGACTTCTGCAGGAGGTGCACAAGAAGCTGGGAGGGGGCACAGCCAAGACAGCTGACCCAAACTGGCCAAAGGGACACTCCATAACATATGTCATGCTCAGTACATAAACTGGGGAGGGCCGTGGCTTGGGAACTAGCTGGGCATTGGTCAATGGTTGGTGAGCAGCTGTGCCTTGCTTGTTTCGTATATTCTTTTATCATCATTATTGTTATTATTCTATTCCTTTTCTGTTCTATTATACTGTTTTTATCTCAACCCACAAGTTTTATGTTTCAATTCAATTCTCTCCTCCATCCCATTTCAAGGGTAAGTGGGGAGAGTGAGCTGTGTGGTGGTTTTAGCTGCCTGCCAGGTTACATCACAACACAGAGGGAACAAGTTGCTGGGCTAAAATTTTGAGAACCATGCTTATAATGAATATCCCCTTTTAGCTGTGCCAGGTGAGTTTCAAGAGTGCCATGGTCCCACTCAGAAACTTCTAAGTTTTAGCACTGACTGGTTCTAGTGATGGCTCCACTGTGACTCTTACTAGTCTCAAAGTGTAAGCCTGTTAAGATGCTGGCTACGCCAGTGGACCTTCTAGAGCTGAGGAGCAGTTTGAATACAACACCTGACCCCCCCAGGGTCTGGAACCCAACATTGATACGGGCAAGGAGCTAAGGCTGCATACAAATCTCATTTGTTCTTGGCATGCAGTGTCAGAACCCTTCTTAGAAGACTCCAGTCCTTTCTATTTATAGGTAACATTGGGCAGATGGCATAACTGGATATCTGAAACTCATCTACTTGGCAGATAATGGTGCTTTGGAGGATGAGGACTATACTAAGCAGTGGCTGCATTTGATGTTTTCTCGAAGATCAGTTGAGTTGTCTAAATCCAGTCCTGAAAGCAGTCCTGTTGGCAGATTTTGGAGGGAGATGACAGGAAGCAAACCAGGGCTAAATCCACAAAGATACAGCTCTTCTTTTTGGCTGATCAACAGAAATAGAGGGCACAATACCTCTCCGCCCTCCATTCTGTAGCATTAAAATCTGTTCCAATTCCCCATCTGGAGCAATTGGGAAAACAAATACTCAAGGTTGTCCATATTCATAATATTTTTGGAATATTAACCTCCATAGCTGTGAGCTAGTCAGAATTAGAAAAGACAAAAACAGCAAAGAAGAATGTAGTAATTTCGCCTGACCTTGATTTCTAAGCCTTAGTTAATCCTCTGTGAAATGGGGTGCTAATATTAACCTGTTTTGCAGGGAATCTAACAATGATAAATCAATTGAAAAGACATTGATCAATCCCAAAGAAAAGCCCCAAATTCAGGTATACGTTTTATAATGAAGACCCTTTGCACAAATGTTTATACCTTCTCTTAAAAATATGTTTTTTACTTGAGAATTCAAAGCTAAACCGCTGGCCAGAAAGCTTTGGGGATAAAATCCAGTTAAGAGTTTAATCTCTCAGATACAGGTCTCACATTTTACTTCTCAGTGTGAAGAAAATGTATGTCATTTGAACTGATCTGCATATACATATTCTTTATTACATAGGAACCATGAAAAATTAGGCGTACATTTAGATTGTATAGTGTCTGAATAAAAAGAGAGATTTTTTTTTTTAATATGGTGAAGGAAGCAAGCTTAGAGCACTAGTCTGCTGTGTAAAACCTGTGACTGATTAGGTGGGGACTGCATGATAAATGAGACTACCTCAGCAATGACCTGTTGATATACCACAGCTGTGAGGACTGCAGCTTCCACATTTACCTTTGTCAACATGATGTAACATTTAAACTTTTGGACTAGTACAGGTCCTCATTCAGCCAACAGCACTGAAAAATCAAATTTGTATAAGAGACATTCTACAGCAGCAGTCCACAAACAACAGCATCTAAATTACAGTTGGACAAAAGGCTTTATATTGAGTTATGAATTCTTTCCTTAAAAGAAATCTTTCTGTATGAGTCACACTCAGCTGTATCTACTGATTAGCTGCCACTACAGAATCTCTTTCCCACTTGAGATATATATATGCATACGTGTGGGTTAAGATTGCGTGCGCTCTCAAAATTATGTCTGAGTTACATGAAGCCTTGTGAATTTGGGGTATAAGGCTACAGGGCAGCTGTACTTGCAATCTGTTTCTGATTTGTCCATGAAACATCCTATAATCAGAATACTGGATTAAACATGATTCTAGCAGCTTCAGAATTCATTACAGAATCCAACCTTTGCTACAGAGCTGCCCTGCAGAAACTAACTTCCCATATTTTTTAGCGCTAGGAACACAATCCTTGAGAGGACCAGACTGGTAACTCACGGCAGTCCCCTGAAATCATAGGCAATCACGTGACAGATGTTGTTCCAAAGGGTACACTGAACACCCTTCCCACATCACACATACTGCAAGATATTTCTTTATATCACAGAGCAAACGGAGGCTACCAGCTGTTACAGCTCTCAAGATTATTTTCAAATCTCATCTAACACACAAACCAATTGTTCACCTACATCTGTAAACAAATTGCTTGAAATTATAGCTTTGAATTCTCCACTACTTTCATAGGAAGGCCATTCATCTGTGCTTAGGGCCATGGATAGCAGCAGCTGTGTAGGTAGTATGTAGTATCAGCCAATATATCGGCTCTATATATAGCTTCCCAATATATTCACCCAGCTTCTGGCAGTCTGAACCTAAAGGTCTTTCAGACCCAGAGAATATGTCCATTCCTTTACATTTAAGAGCAATTAATTGTTTTCTCTTCTATTAATTTAAAATGCTTTTGGACTTGAATATACTTCCAGCAATATATTGTAGCAATGAATTCTTAAGTTTAATCATGAAAACACTTCCCATTGCTTTAAATTCTCTAGCAGATAATTTAATTTGGTGTGCTGTAAATTTGGTGTCAAGGGAAGCTGTGAATAACCACTCTGTAATCACTTCTTTCCCCACGCATTTCATGATGTTGCAGGGATCTGTCATAATCTTGTATTCAGCCATTTCTTTTCTGCACTGAAGAGCCCTAGTCTATTTAATTGATTCTCATCTGGAAGCTATTCTGTATCTCTAACATATCACTTCCCCCCCCCCCCCCCCCATCAAACTTTACTACTTCTGATACCAGCCTGTCTGAATTGGAAGGACCAGAACTCAAGAAGCATATATAAAACATTTGTATTTTTGCATAATCTGTTTTCTGCTTTGCCTTCCACTTCACTCTTAGGGTTGTTCTTGCCTTTTTGATAGATACTGAATGTTCACAGAACTATCCCTAACGATTCCAAGAGCTCCTTCCTTATTAGCAATTTAGAGTCTAGCAGAGCAGTCTAATAATGATATTATAAATGTCAATTAAAAGGTAATTAGCAGTACTAAATGCTAATGTGCTTTTCTGGTCCAGCTTTACTTGGAAGGGAAAAGACTTAAGGTTACCTGGCTTTGTACTGAAACGCATTGCAGAGCTAAGAGAGAAACTATTCTGTCAGGTCTATCAAGCGTGGGTTATCACTGATGGATGAGTAGGAGGAATACAGAGTAAGAAACCCCTAAGTTCGACAGATATATAGTCAGTGGATCAGTTGGTTATGGCAGTGAACAGTTTCACTGTTTTGACCACCTGTTGGACCCTATAGATGTGGATGACAGTCTGATTATACAACTGCCTTAACTGAACATTACATTAAAACTCTTAATATCCACATGGGATTATATTGTCTTTAAACCAAGTTGCTAACACGGAGGGCACAGAGAAACTTGTGCCAAGTTCCATATGCTTGAAGAGAAATACACTGGTACATCTAGCAGTGTCTCTGATGTAGGTTCTCCCTAGTAACAATGAAAGCAAATCCATTTGATATTGGCAGTCAAGAAAAGTAACTTACAGGGGAAAAGAAGTGGTTGTTCTTTAGCTTGTGCTGACTCACTCATAACATCAGATGAATCTACACTAATCTTGACGTTGTCTTCAGAGCAAAGTACAGTGGAAGTTTCGCTGCCACGAGGAGTTTGACCACGGGGAGATGACTGACTGCTAAGCTGAGAGATGCCTGGAATAGATGTCTTGTTTATCTTCCTGTGAAGTGGAGTGTATCGTGCTTTCCAGGTGCATTTCTGTACATAGAAGAAAGAAAATGAATAGAAAGGAGGGGGTTTCTATAGTGATTTGACATCAAAGAATCATATTTCTGTAACTAATTCCAATATTATATCCTTCTGGTCCTCCTGTAACCTCATAGATCTTTCTCCAGTGACTTCAAACAAGCTAGTGATTTCTTGGGTAGTACTTCCTTCATTTTGATATCTATCTTCAATACTCCTCTGCTATAGCATTAATGCCAACAAATTAAGCTAATTTGTAAATGAGTAACGCTGCAGACAAGGCTGGTAATAGAGCAACCTTCTCATGTACAGGGAAGAACAGGTCAAAGTGGTTTGATAAATGGTCAGGTCTCGTCCCAGCACCCAATAACCTGGCAAATGAATTTCCTGTGTCAGGAATGTAAAACTGAAGTCTGAAAGCAGACTAAATTCTTCAGGCTTGATAATCAGAACAATATGCATTATAAAGCCACTGCCCCTGAAGGAATCCAGTATTTCCACTAGAAGTTTCATATCAAATATGAAAAGCAGTCTTCAAGTAATAATAGCGTAAATGACAGAAAGGAAATTGTCATTAATTCAGGGCGGAAAAAAAATAAAAGTCTCAGCAATGTAAATGCTAAGAGACATGTCAAGACTGACATGCACTTTGGTTCTTCTGCTCATGATCATTTGGACCTGACTTTAGAGAACTGGTAAGACTGTATGGAAAAAATCAGAAAGCCTCATATTTAGAAACAACTCTGCTATTTATGTGACTCGCTGACTTTCCTGCTCTGTTTGCTAACAGCAGGAAGAATATTTGCATAAACACACAATCTTTGTCTCTTAAAAGTTTCACAACTTTTGCTGCTTATTCCCCAACAGAAATTGTAATCTTATACTGAATCATTTTAATTATTATGTCATGAGGGTAATAAGCTGCAGGTGTTGACAAATATCAGGAACAAATAGCCTGCATGTAACAACAGCTCATATTTCTAAGAGTGCTTCACCTGGGGTTCTAAAAGCACTTCACAAAACTTGTTTAATTTAGCCTTATAGGAGGCAAAGCAAGAAACTAAAAGCTTAAGCAAATGACTGAAGATCAAAATGCAAGATATGCTACAGAGTGAGAAACTGATTGGTTCTTTATAAATTCTCCTAATTTGACTCCTAAGCATCACTCATTCCCCCTTCATTTTCCTCTAGTCCAGCAGTTGCAAGAAGAAAAGTCACTCTGTGGTTTCAGAAAGACAGTAAAACAGTTACCAAGTGTTACAGATAATTTTCTAGTATTTAATTTCCTCTCAGGTATTAAACTTATTTTTCTTTTAAAAAGCTTTCATCAGAATTGCTAGTTCTTTCCTTGACTTTGAATGTGGCAAGTGAATCCTGCTTTCTTTAAAGGTCTCAACATTTAGAATTTGTTTCTGAATTCAGCTTTAAATTCTGTGTAAAAAGGCAACCATAGAATCATAGAATGGTTTGGGTTGGAAGGGACCTTAAAGATCATCTAGTTGCAACCCCCCTGCTGCGGGCAGGGACACCCTCCACTAGACCACGTTGCCCAAAGCCTCATCCAACCTGGTCTTAAAACACTTCCAGGGAGCCAGGGGCAGCCACAACCTCTCTGGCCAACCTCTTCCAGTGCCTCACCACTCTAACAGTAAAGAATTTCTTTCTAACATCTAATCTAAATCAACCCTCCTTCAGCTTAAACCCATGACCCCTTGTCCTGTCACTGCACTCCCTGATAAACAGACCCTCACCATCTTTCCTGTAGGCCCCCTTCAGGTACTGGTAAGCCGCAATTAGATCTCCCCAGAGCCGCCTTTTCTCCAGGCTGAACAATCCCAGCTCTCTCACCCTGTCCTCATAGGAGAGGTGCTCCAGCCCTCGGATCAGCTTCGTGGCCTCCTCTGGACTCTCTCCAACTGCTCCGTGTCTGTCTTGTACTGGGGCCCCCAGAGCTGGACGCAGTACTCCAGGTGGGGTCTCACAAGAGTGGAGTAGAGGGGCAGGATCACCTCCCTTGACCTGCTGGTCACAGCTCTTTTGATGCAGCCCAGGACACTGCCGGCTCATGTTGAGCTTCTCATCAATCAATACCCCCAAGTCCTTCTCCTCAGGGCTGCTTTCAATCCATTCCTCGCCCAGCCTAGAATTTACTAGAATAAAAGGCCTTCAGGATACCAGTCTGAAATTCCCATTTGATTGAAGACCTATTTGTGTGAACAAGTATTGTTACATGACTCTGGGTCATTAAAAAGGGGGCAAATGCAAACAAGAGACTAGTTATGTTTTAGCTGAATATTGAATTCTTCCCACATCAGTACTTATCACTAAGACCAAGCCACAGTTTCAATCAGCTACATACTGCTCTTCCTATTACCTAGTATCAAATTATTATTCTTCAAAACCTGAGACACAAGTACTCTGCAGTCACAAGATCCAGAGCATAAAATGTGGTATCAGGGGATTTCAATTAAGCAACAGAACAAATGTTTGAAAAGTTGAATTAGATCCCAAAGAAGAAATCAACAATGAACTTACCTTTGTGTTTGTAATAAAGAGTTCCCACATACATGTTGCAAACTTTTCCTCTTCGATTTCTTTTACTGTTTTTTTACAACCACCAGGGTCCCTAAATGAAAACAATTTCATTAATTTTCCATTTTGAGTGTCTTGCTTTTATTGTAAGTTCTTTAAAAAATGCAATAATTGGAGAGTAAATGGTGGCTGACCACTACTATGATGTATATCTTTGCTGATAAGAAATGGAAAGACAATGCAAGGTCTGTAAGTCATGAGTACATTATAGTCACAAGTGAAGAAGAATCTAAAGAAAGCACAGTTATTCTACAAACTATCATGCATGTATTGGGCCAGATTATGCTCTCAACTTCCTCTGTGCAGGTACTGAAGAATTTTGTCCAGTATAGCAAGATTTCATGGATGCAAGTGACAGCAGGTTCATACAAATTTGATTTTTCAGTGCTGTTGGCTGAATGAGGACCTGTACTAGTCCAAAAGTTTAAATGTTACATCATGTTGACAAAGGTAAATGTGGAAGCTGCAGTCCTCACAGCTGTGGTATAACAACAGGTCATTGCTGAGGTAGTCTCATTTATCATGCAGTCCCCACCTAATCAGTCACAGGTTT
Source organism: Balearica regulorum gibbericeps (assembly GCF_011004875.1). Classification (NCBI taxonomy): domain Eukaryota; kingdom Metazoa; phylum Chordata; class Aves; order Gruiformes; family Gruidae; genus Balearica; species Balearica regulorum. The sequence continues at coordinate 12,800,090 of NC_046200.1, forward strand.
TACACAGCAGACTAGCGCTCTAAGCTTGCTTCCTTCACCACATTAAAAAAAAAAAAAAAATCTCTCTTTTTGTTCAGACACTATATGATCTAAATGTACACCTAATTTTTCACGGTTCCTGTGTAATGAAGAATGTATGTATGCAGATCGGCTCAAGTGACATTGAAGGAGAGGAGTGGTGGTTAGACAGACACATGGAGCAGAAGGAAGTATGCAACAAGAGACTGCACTACTTCAGAACCCAGAAATTAATCGACCCTTATGCATTTATACTTTGCTGTCAGCCTGTATCCATGAGACTTGCCGACAAACTGTTTATTTCATCCCAGTCTATTGGCTGGTCCTCACATGTGAAAGGGTAAAGAACCCATCTACAATACATACTGGGCTGATTCTCCCCTCCAATTTATCACGCTAATTCTATATAATGCTACTCTGCCGCATCTGTTATACTTAGGCACAGTTTGTCTTGATTAAGAATATACAGAGAGAACAGAACAGCTTTGAAGAGCTCTGCCCTGCAAATCAGAGCATAACAACTGTTCACTGTTTCACCAAACACTTATGAATAATTTAAACACATGTTATGTCAACATGATTATATTGACTAAGAATGTTGGGAACTTAATATTTACTTTTAACAGTATAAAAGTTCAGAAGCAATGCATCTTTTACAAGTACCCAACACTGTCATACATAATTGATAGAATAAAACCAGCTACTAAATATCACTTAATAGCTGGCTTTATTCTGTAATTATAATGCATATGGAATTTCTGTTGAGTTCACTGGGATAACCCCCTGAGGGAAGGCTATGGGAATATACACACATATAGTACTACATGTATTTAATTTGCATAATTATTAACCAAAAGAGAAAAAGGAAAGAAAACACAACTAAATTTGGCTGCAATAGCTCAGTATTTTCTCCTGGTTCTGCAACTTGCAATAACAGAGGACCATGCTGTGCTACTGATTTGACTGTACAACTCCCTGCTGACTGTGTGCGGGTAAAGTTGATGAAAAATTTGCTTATGTTACATGGCACAGAATAACATTTCACTGAAACAGTTATTACTTGAAAGATGAGAAACAGCAGCATATAAAGGACAAAAGATCCCAAGCTCCTCATTCCATCTACTATCATGCATTGTGCACATACATTGGATTCCAACAGGTTAATATGGAGTGCATCGAACTGTTGGATTCAAGAGTCAAAGCTTCCAAAAGCCAGTGTATAGCGCACAGCTGTCGGAAAAGATGTTCACTGCAAAGAAGAGAAACAAGTGTGTTATACTATAGAGTCAGGGAAACAGTCAAACTGGCATCATGTTAGCTGAAATAGATACAGCTAAGCATTTCTGTAGCAGATGGGTTTTTTCATTGTCCCAGAGAAGTCTAGACACCCTCTCAAGGTTTTTGTAATGTTAATACATAACTCTGAATCCCGAAAGCATATTTTTGGATGTGAAATTTTAATGGACTTGTCTTGGTGATATGCTCAGTGCTTTCATACCTGTGAAGATCCCAGCATTTATCCCTTTATGGTATGGATTCTTATGGTTTTTGGATTCTACAGTAGCTTCTAGGTTTTGCATTTAAGAAAAAGCAGTGTGTGTTTAAAGTGTTGGACCCATCTTTTTCTGAATTAAGATTATCTTTGGCATTTTAGCTTATTCCACATGCAAATGTAAATATATATATATAGACACTTCTGGTGAGCAATTGGGTTAATGAACTTAGAACAGATAGTGTGTATTAGTGACTAATAGAAAACAAAAAAGTGTACACAGTTCATATACTGTCTTCTCCTCCTCTCTTTTGTGGGCCTACTTTTTTTTTTTTAACTAGGCAAACTAAATTTAATTTTGATAGCCTTTCCCTAAAATGAGCCCAATCTTGAAATGTGGCTGTACCACATAAGCCAATTTCATGCAACTTAGAGTTTGCTGAGTCAAGATCAGCAAGGCAAACGATGTGTTTGTGTAGATGCACACGTACAGAGTTTTCAGTAACTCATTAGGATTCCATCATTGAAAGTTAGAATTAAACAATTGCTATTAGTAAAGACAGACTATTTCATCATAAACTCCTGTAATTCTCAGGATCTGTGTTTACCAATTGAACAGTAGCTATAGGTATATGTGTTATGGGTCTGTGTTGCTGTGAATTTCACTTGTGTCCTACCAAGGACAGCAGGACATAAATCTGCCTTCAAAGATACCTTTTTGCTCCAGGGGGGCTTGGAATCAAGACACTGGTATAAACAGGAGTGAAAGACCGTAAGGTCATCTTTTTTTTCTTCTTCCCTGACTTCCTCAGGTGGTTGCCTTCTGTTGGAGAGCAACTGTGGGACAGGACAAAGACTGAAGTTAAAAAAGGAGTATGTGAAATGGAGATATTGCCAATAAAACTGTTTATTATGTTCACATCACCACACTCCCTCTTTTCCTCCTTACATTAAAAGAAATACTTAGGTATATTTCTAAATAATTAATAACTGCATTTATTATAATTTATTAATATATTATTATCATATATCAATATTTATGTTTACCAGGATATATAATTATTATTTATTTCTAATTTGCTTACAGTACTTTATAAATTATAAATATGGTATTGTTTGTATTTACATATTTATACTACTACTTATTATTAGCAATTGAGCATTTATGCAAAATCAAATTTGGGGGCAGACAAAAAAACATGACTGATTTGTTTGAGAAAAGATGCTGACATACTGCTTACATTCCATTACACTTGTCTTCTGTTGGTATCATGCCAATGGCATCAGTGGGATTATATACACACGAGGCCAAAGTTTCAAGATGTGCCTGTAAAATTCTGTTCAATTTTTCCTGGGTTAACATATTGTGTGCACAGAAAACAATAAAGATTAAGTTGAAAAGATTCACCCCAAGTGCTGGCAAAACCAATGTAACAGAAAACTGAGCTCTTTATAGGCTGTAGGCACTGTTTCTTCACTGCCACAAGCCTGTTTGGCCACTTATATCTGTGCAAAATATTTATAAAATGCTACCAAGCAAGAAAAGGAAATGTTTACAGCTGTTTTTCCCCAAATGTAAATAACTACCTGCACCTGGTGTTAGATAATGGAGATTCGAGCTGAATAAGCACAGTGAGATAATGTAGACTTCATTTATCAATAGTATACAGAAGACAGGAGGTCCACAAAGAAAATATAACATTAAACTGTTTACCATTGCAGACAAGCATATGTGTAACAGCACACAACTGGAACTAACACATGTTGGCAGGGCTCCTGCATGTGTGAAAAATCATGTGGGACGGTTTGAATGAATACATCTGTCAAAGCGTGTTCTTGTTTCACATGTGTTTCAGTGCGTACTCCTGTCCCACCCAACACATCCTGGGGTTGAGAAAGTTCTCCATAAGACTACCTAATTTTGACATCTGATGATAAGTTTAATGATTTCCCTTTTAGAAATATTGGCAGATGTTAGAGGTCTTTTGTCTAAAAATTAAGTTAATCTCTAAATTAAGATTAGTTTTAAGTTTCAACACATTGAAAATATTAGAGGATATGGGTTTACACTAGGAACTTTTCATAGTGTAGATTTTTAGGTTAGTTGTAAGATTTTTTTCTTCATAAATTTTTACAACTGGCAAAAACCTTGGTGCAAATATAGGATTAAAGTGGTTTTATCAGTATTCACCCACAAGCCTAGTACACTCTGCACCAGTAAAAGCTTTTTTACTGCTAGGAGAAGCCGTACCTAAATGAAGGTAATTTTGCCTACACAAGTATACCTTCATAAAGGAAAGAGGAATATTAAATCTTTTTAGGTCAGCCTTGCTCAAGAAAGAAGCTTTTCCTTACAGAAGAAAATAAATTACTTCAATAATCTGAATGGTCACAATAATAAAGGCAATGGTATTTTTCATACATGTAATAAATTATTTGTCTCCAATAAATGTGGATTAGCTGAATTATGGGTAGATAGAACAGTTACAGATAAAAAAAATAAGCATGGATTTTACAGAAAGCTTTCAGGGTGGTTCTTACATATTCAATTTTTATTATTTTAAAAATTATCATGTTTACCTAAAACGTTCATATGGCCTTCATTAACATAGGATCAAAGTGCTTCAAAGTGCCATTTAAATAATACAGCTGCAGGTGACTTGTTAAAGAAAGGAGAAAGTTTTATATGATACAGACATTAGAGGCTAAGATTCCAAAATACTTTGACTAATAACCTATACCTTTTCTCCTTTCATAACAGTACCTCTTAGTAAAACTTTATTCCTTCCCCACCTTTTCTAGCCATTCAATTAGTGACCATTTAGAATGTTGGATATTAAGTGTTACTCTAGTAAAATGGTATGTTTCTGTTCAAAATCTCTCAGCCTGTCTGTACTACTTGTTTGCTTTTTGGTCTGGGCTTCATACTAACAGGAAAGATTTTATTTCTTATTTTTTAATAATGGCTATATATTGTTGTCCCACTTTAGGGCATGATTGCATCTCAAATGTCTCTGGAGACTGGGTGTTCCAAGTTGAGAGTCAGTTCATGGAAGAAAGGTGAATGAGAGAAAGCTGGTACCTGGAAGTGGTAAAAGCCACAGCAAACTGATGAGAAAAGACTGTTAGAGACGGATGAGTTTTTGATGCAGTAAGGCTCCAAAGGTGTGTAACCTCTAGAAGAGCTACTCTGTCCTGCTGAGCAAGTATTTAATCATCTTACCACCTTGCGAGGGTTCACAAATGGAAGACAACTACAGTGTTACAACAGCCATTAGAGGTGCACTGAAAAGACCAGCATGAGCCAAAGAATTGAAGACTATCTAATGATCAAATGGAGAGAAAACCTGAAGAATGTAGTAAGTAATAGGTCTGAACTAGTGAAGAAACCCGCTCTGCAAGCTAAGCCAACTATTCTGCTGAATGCAATTCTTTTTTATTCTTAATGCTGTGGTCCCATTGTGGGAACAAAAGCATGGTACAAACTCACCAGGCCTCCTACTTTTCTCCTCAGAGAATCAGTTCTGAGTTGGCTATGAAACGTCTGCTGAGTTCAATAACCTTCTACCTTCTAAACTTCTTTTTACAACAGCACCTCAAGCATTTTTTTTCCCTACTTGCTAAGTTTACAGGTCTTCACCCAGATTTTAAGCATTTTCTCTTTCTAGTTCACACAAGTAGTAATATTTTGCTTTAATACCAAGTAATGACAGAAACTGGAAACTGTCCCTTTTTAAAACCACTGCCCTCAGACCACCAAAAGCCCTCTGAGTTGACTTACGTGTTTATTTCTTCCTCTGACTCTTCTGCATCAAAGGAGTATTTGGGTGGCTGGAACTCAGTTCTCCATCTTGTGCCCTGAGCCTGCTGGGCTGCTGTCAGCGCATTCTGCCTCTCCAGTGATTCTTGGTGAAGTATATGAAAGTATTCTCCACCTTGCTTCACAGAACTGATATGCTGCCTGCCAAAAATCATCACAAGTTGGTCAGTGTGCTAAAGACACTATCAAATTGATTAAGTTGGTGGGCAACAGAGAAATTAGTTTTTAACAGAGATTTCACATTCTTCTATATTCAAGAGTTCAACATTAGTATTTCCTTCTGTAATATGATAACAAAAGACAACAATTCCCCAATATGAACTGGGAGATCTTTCCCTTATCTCTTTCAGTACTGCACAGGTTAACTATTGGATGTCTTGAACTCAGTATCACTTTGTCCACTACTTGATTTAAAAACTCCCTGCCGGATTGTAATTTATAGCAGCCAATTGACCACTGAGCCCCTCACTGTCTTAACTCAGTTGTCACAGCCTGACAGGCACTGCCCTGAAGCTACCTGTTAGCTGCTAAATTCCACTTGCTGTCAGAAGGCTGCACTGTTAGAAACAGCGAAGGTGCCAGTGAAGCCTGTGAGTGAGCTGAAGACAACAGGCAGGGTATTACTGCAAGAAAAGAAAATGAAGAAGAAACCAGAATGCACTCCCTGTAGGATGACAACAGAGGTAAAAAAAAGAAAAAAAAAAAAAAAAAAAGATGGCACACAATTACTCTACAGCCTTTGATTAAAATATTAGCAAGAACATAGCAGCTGTTCCAAGTCAGACAAGCATACTATCCAGGCATAGGACACATCCCTTTGAGTTAAGGTGTTGCTGACTTTTGAATCAAGTGTCATCAGGCAGTATTGATTCTTTCAAACACAATCTAGGCTTGAAAGCTGGGCCTCATTTGTTTTACTGACAAGTAAAAACTCCCTTTTCTTACATGTATTAAAGAACCTGAAGGTCATATAAGGTACAAATTTCAGGCACTGAATTCACTAGTTTAAGGGGAGCAGTTTACTCCCTCCTTGCTTCCCTTGATGGAAAACCACTTGCAGAATTTAATGGTTTGGGGACTGGGTTTTTGGTTTTGTTGACATTATTTTTTATGTCCAGCAACTATAAACACAAGCCTGAAAACATTTCCAGTTCAGGTAGATAACCTGTCTGCTAGATATTTCTACACTAGCTTTGGAAAAAAAAAAAAAAAAAAAAAAAAAAAAAAGATAAGAAAATAAGATGCCCCTGATAAGAAATGCTGTGTGCTTTAGTAAAACATAAGGATTTCAGAGTTGCATCAGACTGGCTTAATATTTTTCATAAGAACTTAGTATTTTGCATAATATACTTCTCTTGGAATACTAGAAAATGGTTAATGGCCTTTAATTCTTGCTTTTATGTCCTTTTCCAGTAGTTTTCTCTCTCCTTTCTACCATCAAGATATTTGTATGTAAAGATATTTTTCCCCTTCATAGTGCTTTTAAATTTCTGCACGCGCTAATGTAAGCATTCCCTCTTAAAGATCAAAACCCCTGCTGTAGGTGTATATTATGCCACAAATAACAAACAATGAGGTTATTACGTGAATCAAAGACAAGTGGTAAAGATAATTTTAAACTAGAATAACCAGTATAACTAGCCATAACCAGTATTATTAGAGAAAGATGCATAAATAGCAAGTACAATCAGTATTTTTGTTTTAAGTCTAATCTAATATAGAAGGCTTTAATATGTGTATACCAGAACTCACTCTCATATACCCATAGGAATAGGAAACATTATACACACTTGTGAACGAACATTTTTAGTCTATAACTTCCTTGAAGTCCCAGGTATTACAAAAAGTAGCTCTACAATCTCCAAGCACAGGAGAAAAAAAAAAAAAAAAGAATTAACAGAAACGCAGGATATAAAAAAGCTGTAATAACTACCTGGTTTAAACAAAAATAATCCTTTCATGATTCCACAGAGTTATTTCTGGGAAATTTATGAATGACCCTAAAGGTTCATGGACGCTTGTCAGGAAAACAGTAAAATAGATCCAAACTTAAAATACAGAGGTGACCAATGTATTTTTTTACAACGTAGATTTACAGTGTATTGCTAGAATAGGACATCAAATATTTCTCCATTTAAATTCTGGCATCACAATACCCTGTTTACACAATAACTTAATAAATTTAGCTGGGCTGCCTATTTGACAAGTAGGTGAGAATCCTTCATTAAAATGCAAATGTAATCGAGATGAAATTTGGAATACATTTATTAAAGTAATTGAGCTTCAGTCAGCTGTAGTCACAACACAGATTTTCAACTGCTGTTCAGACAAAAGGATTTGTCTTATTTTTCTAAGTTAATATCTTTATCAGCATGAAAATTTAAAAGAGTTTCCAGAGCAGTAATAACATATCATGGAATATTTCGAGTTTTCTCTACAGGGATGTATTATTATAGATAAGGGTCAATGACATGTGCAAAGGAGTGACCCAGTAGTGTACTGCACATAGAGAAGCAAGCGTATTTTTACTGCTTGCTGTAACTACGTACTTATTAAATTACTCTAAATCCTTTAGGGACTCAAGGTCATCAGTTAATTGTAATACAAGGCCATTAAAGTACTGGGGAACAGAACTTTTACTGCTAAGATTTGAGAGTCTTGATGCCTTTCACTGAGTAAGAAATGACTCATAAAAATAAAAGGAAATAATAAATTTATCTTAATTATAACGTAGGAGCTAGAAAAACGTTAAGACGCTATAATAATAACACCAGACACCTTTGTATCGGGGTGAAGACAAGCTAGATTTTTTTTTACCTTCTGTTTAAATATACCTTATTTAAGTACATTAGGTCATCCTCACTAAATTCAAAGGAATCATACTAAGGATGTATTTGTCTCAGAAGATCAAGTTTTACAATTAACAACCTCACATCTACTTTGCACATAAACAACTTCAGTGGAGATGGTTTACTAAAGAAATGATGTGCACTCCTGAACATGATGCCAAATCCTTGCCCAGGTAAGCTGGTGTAACTCCACTCTGAACCAAATCGCTGGTTCAGATGGGCAGAAGGCTGCACAGCCAACTGTATTCAACTTCTTACTGGGGGGCTTCAGTCTCATTAACTCTTCCTGCTAATCTCCCTCTATCCCATTCCCTGAGGTGCAAAGAAGCTGCAGTCTATTTATACAGTTGATTCTCTGTCTCTCCAAGGCTGAACACTATATTATGATCATGGCAAAAAAGAATTGTGAGCTGTAAGTAAAATAACTACGTATCTATCAAAATTTAACTACATACATATTTCTCTGATAATGGAAATTGTTAGCCACTGTTTCATAAAATGGCTTATTCGATTTTCTTATCTTAATGGATACAGCCTTTATATCAATAAAGCTAATAACAGAACATCTCCTGCTCCAGATGCTATACAGAAAGAATTCAGCCTTTTCCAGAAGCTTGTAGCCAATTGTAAATATAAATGAATCCAATGTGGCATTGCTCTGAAAGCCACTGAGCGCACAGGCTTTCTAAATGCCACTTCCTGTAGTTTCATAACAGCATTTTAACCTGCATTTGCAACAACTCCCTACTAGACCAGTAAAAGCTCCTCTTTGACCCTACTGAGGGTGCTACAAGGTGAATATCAGTTGGGCACAGTCTAGCTTGTTACACTAGTGACAAACTGAATGAGCTAAGGCTTCCCAGTTGAAAACCAAATGCAATTTTATGCACGCTGCCACTTAAAAGCATTAAGCAAATATTTTCTATAGCAGAAAAAGCAATAAAAGCAGCAATCCATTTTGTATAAAACAAAGCACAGTAGGCACTAACTTTGAAGCTACAGTAAATACAACTAAACTGTGTTCTGAACATTACAGACTAAACCCATGGATTAAACCTCAGTATATTCGTTCTAAATGAACACGTAGCATTATTTGCAGCCATGCCATCATGAGCCGTGATCCCATCACAGATCTCAAATGAGGTTGATGAATATTTGGATCTTGAAGAATTCAAAGAAATATCCACTGAAGGAAGCGGTTAGAGCAGTAAACTTGCTTCATTTGGATTAAACTTGAAATCTATGCCCTTACCTAGTTTTAGGGGGCACTGTGATACTGGAGGGTCTTTTTGAACATACAATAAAATGAAAGTTCTGACCACCTGAAGTTATTAAGGATCCTATGGCAATCTCTCTAGGAGCACAAGCATTAACACCTGCATTCTCGTCAGATTTCAATTGTTGCTGTCCTCGCTGCTGTTTCAGTTGGAACAGGACTTTTTATCATTACAGTCCCCCAAAAGACTATGTTGTGTGTATGTGCATTAACACACATCAGACTCCATTTGAGCTGTTGCTGCATTCTAATAGCTGCAGTAATTCTTATATGTCCTTTAACTTTCTGACAAGGTGCTGTAACACCTAAATAGCTAGTAATTGTAAACCAGCAGGCAATGCCAAGATAAAAGAAAATCCATATGCACACAGTGCTTTTCTTATATACAAAACACACACGGAACAATAGGAGAGCCAACTCTACATTTCTTGTAAATTGTCGTGATACTGATTTATACCAGTGGAGAATCTGTTCTGTTCTCTTATCAGTAAATACTGGAAGTGCTGACCATTTCACTCAGTTCTTTAGTGCCTTACATTCAGCATTGTAATCTATGCCAGTATGTCCCAAATTTATTTACATTAGACTGCTTCACACCTTTCCTGAGTGATGTAAGGCACTATCATTGTAAACAAGAGTTAGAGCATTATTCACTTAAAATATACTCAGTGAGTTATTACAGGGTGCATACACTACCCACCTTCTGACATTACCTAAAATTATGCTGGGAGTTATCAAAAAACACCTGAAGGACAAAGCAGTCATTGGTCACAGCCAACACAGGTTCATGAGAGGAAGGGCCTGTTTAACAAACTTAGTTTCCTTTTATGACAAGGTCACCCATCTAGTTGACCAAGGGAAACCGGCTGATGTAATTTTTTTAGATTTCAGTAAAGCTTTCAATGCTGTCTCTCACAGTATCCTTCTGGACAAAATGTCCAGCATACAGCTTGACAAAAACATAGTGCGATGGGTGAGCGACAGGCTGACCAGTTGGACCCAAAGAGTTATGGTAAATGGGGTTACATCAGGCTGGCAGCCAGTCACTAGTGGGGTTCCCCAGGGCTCCATTTTAGGGCCAGTTCTCTTTAATGTTTTCATAAATGACTTGGATGTAGGACTAGAAGGTGTTGTGAGCAAGTTTGCAGTTGACACCAAATTGGGAGGAGCTGTTGATTCTGTTGAGGGTGGAGAGGCCTTGCAGAGAGATCTGGACAGATTGGAGAACTGGGCAATCACCAGCTCTATGAGGTTTAACAAGGGCAAATGCTGGATTCTGCACCTGGGAAGGAGCAACCCTGGCTATACGTACAGACTGAGCAATGAGATGCTGGAGACCAGCCATGCTGAAAGGGACTTGGGGGTCTTGGTCAACAGCAAGTTGAACATGAGTCAAGAGTGCGCCCAGGCTGCCAGGAAGGCCAACCATATCCTGGGGTGCATCAAGCACGGCATTGCTAGCCAGTCTAGGAAGTGATTGTCCCACTCTACACTGCACCAGTGCAGTCTCACCTCGAGTACTGTGTGCAGTTTTGGGCACCACAGTACAAGAAGGACATAAAACTATTGGAGAGTGTCCAAAGGAGGGCAAAGATAGCGAAGGGTCTAGAGAGGAAAGCATATGAAAGAGAGGCTGAAGTCCCTTGGTTCGTTCAGCCTAGAGAAGAGGAGACTGAGGGGAGACCTCATCACGGCCTACAGCTTCCTCATGAGGGGGAGCGAAGGCACAGGCACTGATCTCCTCCCTCTGGTTACTAGCGATAGAACCAGAGGGAACAGCACGAAGCTGCGATGGGGGAGGTTTAGGTTGGATATCAGGAAAAGGTTCTTCACCGAGAGGGGGGTCAGGCACTGGAACAGGCTCCCCAGGGAAGTGGTCACAGCACCGAGCTTGACTGAGTTCAACAAGTGTCTGGACAACACACTCAGTCATATGCTCTGATGTGGCTGGTCCTGTGTGGAGCCAGGAGCTGGACTCGATGATCCTTATAGGTCGCTTGCAACTCAGGATATTCTACAATTCTATGATTACCAAGAGTCATAGAGTTAAGTTTACATGGTGGTGAGCCTGAGCAAGCAAGTCCTACTATTGAGCTCCTCATTTGGGTCATATCCTGAAAGCTTAGTATGTGGACAAGAAAAAGCTTGCAACTATTCACAATAATGTAGATACTAGTGTAAATTAATTACAAATTCTGTTTTGGTAGTGTTTACAGCCAAGTTAGAGATGCAAACTTGTACACATGAGGCAACAGAGAATCAGAAACAATCTGGTTACTACTCCTATTTAATGGTTGAGTAATTACACAGTAAGAACCAAATGGGTAAGTATTCATACATCCAGTCTTTTTAAATTCAGTGAAGACCAGATGATGATGACATTGAAATCTATTAAATGTAGTTACTAACCCATAGAAACTCAGACATATGTGATCATTTACCATACTGAACCATTAACCATTCTGGCAAGGAACTAAAATAGTACCATATCAACATCTGTCTTAAGACATAGAAACAATCTGGAATACCTACATTATTTCAGACGTAGATTCCCATTTTATTCTCCTGCAAATGAGTACAATTATCTGTACTCAAATGTCTCTGTTTAAAAAAACAAAACCAGGTTCTGCATAATGGGATATATGCATATTGTCACATGAAAATCTGACCATGAAGTGAGTCAAGAAAAAAGTAAAGTTAAAATAAGACATGAGTAAATTTGTGGTATGTTCACAGAAGTCTGTGCAGCAGGAAATGAGGATCTTCAATAGTCAAATCAACACCCCACACTATTATAAAAGATGTCACCAGGTGAATGTATTATGGTATATTTAAAGATGTCTCAGAGTGGTTTTCAATTAATTACAAAGACATTAAAAATATAGAAGATGCTGCTTCCATTGTGAAGTGAGGCAGGACCTTTGAAAACGAGGAATGGTTCGCTAACATTGAGAAGGACAAACATAATTTTGGCCACCTGGAGGTACAAAAAAACCCAACATATATAAAAAGCAAGCTTTTTTTAAGTGGGAAACATATTCTTCTCAACCTAGAAAGAATGGAAGGCAGAATTTTTTCTTTTAAAAAGTCCCAGAACACAAGCACATGCACACCCACCCCTCCTCTTGTGCCATGCTGCAACTGCCATTCCTGTTGATCTTCATATAAAACTTTTCTTTGAGGGTAGGCACGTTTAGTTTTCCAGCTCTTGGTGTCTCTGGAGAAGTACATAAAACAAAGGTGAGTGGAAGAAGTACTTCCAGAGCAGCACAGAGAAGACAGCTGTGTATTGATAAAGGGCAGAAAAATCAATCTGTGAGATTTCAAGGCTTTGCTTTAAATCCTTCTCTAAAAAGCTGTGGGGAAACTATTACTAAAGCTTCAAAAGACAAAATCATCCAGCAACTTCTGGGCTTTCCATTTTCTGGCTGTAAGGGTGTACAATAACAACTTTAAGTTCATATTACCAATAAAAACACTGCTTAGTGGAACTTCACTGAGGTCCCTGATCTTCTACCAGGAAATACTGCTGGTTCAAGATTTTCATGTGAAAGAAGAAACCAATCCTCACAATCTAGTGTTTTGCCTTACCATATAAAGGTATTTACAGAACAATGACATTTTACTACTAAATAATGGAAAAGCCATTTTGAGTGCTAGCTTTGTTCAAACATTCAGTGACAGTGTGTCATTTTGTATCATAATAGGTGGGATTAGACTGTTGTGTTTTCATAGCTAGTAAAACCTAATAAGCAATGAACTATTTCCACTTATGAAATTTCAAACAAAAACAAACATTTTTGTACAAAAGGAGATTGAGACTCAAACGAACAGCCCAGAAAGGCAGAAATGTTGATGGAATAGCAGTCTTTCCAGTGATTGATGATAGAGATAATGATTCATACATCCATATACTTAAATGGTTGTCTTTGCCCATGACTGCTGTCTAATTAATGTGAGCCATCATTCATGTAAAAGAACATTTTTGCTGCTGGAAAAAAAAAATGCTGCAAACTGCCAGCAGTGACAGTGCTAGAAACATGCCAATTAGAGTGATTTCTGCCAAGCAACAAAAGGGCACAAAACATGGGTTTCCAAGCAACTGACATTATGAAGTATTAAATACACTGGAAACTAATATTGGCAGATAAACATTTCAGCTTCTCAGTACTGCCTCAGTCTCTTTTTTGCTTCTTAACTTTATGTTGCCTCTCCTCCTTGCTTTTACAGACTCCACTGTATCTTCCAGTAAACCATATACATTAAGGAATGCCAACTGATCATAAGCTCTAAACACTAACATCTCTTTTGTCTGCATACATTAGAATAGGATTGGCACAGATTCACAGGTAAGGACAGACAAGGTCACAACCAAAACTCCAAAAATAACACATTTCTTGCCATTTAAAGTCCTCCAGAAACAGCCATTTCAATCACAAAATTTAAATGGTTTTGTATTAAAATCAGATACACAGCCACTAGCAGGAAAAGTAGTAGGAGAAACTTCTCTTCAGGTAACAGTCTAACTGCTGTTGCAGGCATAAAGAATGCATTAGTAGAGGCTAGGCTTTCTGCATTCAGAGTGACTTTTAGAGATCTGCCTTCAGGAAACTTGAACCATTTTAAAGAGCCATCCAGTTTCTAATTTAAAACATAAAAAGCAGCCAGTTGAATACTGTTAAACTGCCAGCAGTTTGACATTTAGTTTTATTTAACTAGCACAGCTCAGTGAAACAGATGCACGGGAGTTTTCTTCAAATTACAGGAAATGCGATGCAGAGGTTTGGCATGCACTTTTCGCAAGTAAAAGCTTGACTGGCTCATGGCACAAACACTTCCCCTTTGAGCTTGCAGCTCAGAGCTGTGGATTCCTAGATGTCATCGGCAAGGATGACCACAACTTGCCTTTTTACATGAGCACCTATGCTTAATGACTGTCACCACAGTTTCCAGTTTCTATCACCTTTCCTACCTCAATTTTACACAAAGTATTTTCAGCTAGTCTCATTTGAAGCAATATGCTTATTTTTAAGCACTTTTTTTGTGGCAATGTTTAACAACAAGAGTATTTTGAGTACACTTGCATGGTCTTGGTGGGCTGAGTCTACAGAAGTGATTTATGGCAACTTGCTTTTAGTATGGATTAACAGCTACAAGCTTCAAATGCTTTGGTAACTACATGCTGTGTAACTACATCTTTCTACAACTTATTAGTTATAAAGACTTCTACTTTCCTCGTTCTCATACAATACATCCTCATGCAAGTGTGGATTACTTAATATTATTTCTGCATCCCATTTACATATGTCATTAGAACAAAGCAATAAGAAAGGATCTCTGCCAGAGCTGAATGTCATTTCAAAGGGGCTGTGCTTCTTGAGTTTGCTTAGTTGTAGTAAGAATAGCAATAGAAATGAAAACATAATTCTTAGCTCAAAGTTAAAGATATTTGAATGCTCAAGGACAAAGGTGTTGTCTTTTCTGCCATTCTGTATTCCACCCACTGGATCTGACATTGGGAAGTACTTAGTCAAGTAAGTCAGAGCTACTTTATGTCTACAAAGGCAATCTCCACTGGAAGTACGATGTATTGATTGACAAAGGAAGAGGAATGATCATTATCTACAGATTTCCAAAATAGTTTTTCATTCTATGCTGCACAAAGATAAGCAAATTCCCTCCTACATTTTAATGCTGTGTTTAGGTAAAATGGTACCTGAGAGCTGACAGGTGTCTCCTTAAGGTGACTGGGTACAACTCATCAGTAAGGAAGAGCTGGTAGAACTTTCTACTTGGGACTAGTGACTGATAGTTTTGAAAGATGAGTAGTTTGAGCAACCTCCGCATTCTGTCATCATCCTCTTTTACATCATCATGAGGACTCAAGAGAGTATAAGATAATATTACTGAGAGGAGGTATGAGGTCATAATTATAAGGTTTATCTTCAGTTTAATTATACTTTTAATGTGTAAGGTAGAATATTAAAGCTTTATGAATGCAGCTAAGTCTGTTCCAGTAATGACTCTTCAAACATTTTTGAGATAATTTTAAAAAACTCATACTGCTGTGCTATGTCACTGTGATCATTAAAAAACTTCCTCAGGTTGTTCTATTACACTCTTTCATACAAACAAGCTGGAAGATCACAGGCACTACTTCCTATGAATATTTATCAATTAACATCCAATTAAGACAACTGCTGGGTGTTCCTTTTCAATCAGGAGGAGGAAAAGCAGCAAAAACCAAGTCCACAAAGGTCATTTGCATTCACTGACTCCCTGCAGTATGTATTACCATGCTGCTCTGCTAGCCTGACTGCTTTAATTGAAATTAAAAGTTGCTGCCCTGAAGAAGAAAACTCCAGTTTTCTTCTTTTTTTCTTGCATTTTTCACTCTGCTGCTTTTTTCTAAAACAGCTCCTTTTCTATAGTCTGTTACTAAGTAGTATTGCTGACCTGTCCTTTGGTCCAAAACAGTAATGCAGTCATTCTCACTTGAAATTATCTTTTCCTGCAACTTCATGTCTCAATATTTGGTTAAAAAGTCTGTGGATTTGCTTTGCTCTTCTTATTGTTCTTTTTTCTACATGCAGATTTAGTCAAAGTAACCTTGTGCAAACACTCAAGATGAACGGTAGGCATGTTTTCATTGTTAAAAGTTCATTCAATGACACTCAAAGAATTTCCAGGTTTACACAACACAATAAAAATTTAAAATACCACACAACCCCCCCCCCCCCCCCCCAAAACCCAAACAACAGTTAATGTATACCTTTGATTTCCAGATATTAAGTCTGTTGGATATTTTTCTGCATACTGGGTCATTTGGCTACTGTACATTTCAGAAAGCATTAGAGAATGTGAGTTCATATTTCAAAACTCTGTTTCCCTGACTTTTCTCAAGTAAATTTCTCCATGACCTTTATAGCTCATATCATATTTTATATTATTTAAGAAGTGAAGCATGTAGAATTCATAATTTAATTGCCACAGTAAATAGAATAAATTATATTAGGTGTGTTACAGGATCACTACTGGGATTACAGTGTAAAGAATGTGTGGATTACACGATGTGACAGGCAAACTTCATTTGAGCATTTATTCAGACAATAATGCTTTCCAGGAACTAGTATTAAAGTGACCATTGCCTACACAAGAGCAAAGAGGCACATTTCTCCTGAGTGTACTAAGCAGCTTTGACTAGACCTTGACCTTGCTAAACTTCTGATCTTCAAAAATCAAACGTGTAAATATATCATTTACTGTTCAGAAAGATATACTTTAATCTTGTGCTACCACACAAATACAGTCTTCCCTCCCTTCATCTTCCACCCGTTTCAATTGTCATGGAAAATTTGTGGTCAGGAATATTTCCATCCAGGCATTTGAAATCACATGAAGCTAGCTTTGAATGCAACTGCAAATTAAATTTATGGGACTAAAAGAAAATGGCAGAGTTGGAGATGTTTAACAGGTACTTATTTTATTACTTATCACCACTTCAAACTCTGCTTGCGTTATTAAAGCAGAGTTGGGTTCTTTGCATCTTCCGCATCAGGGGTAAAAAGGATTCTGCAAGCCAAATTAGGTATTTAAGCGCAATTGCACAACATCACTATCCTCTCTGGGTGTGGTGCGTGTACAACCGATCAGGACATAACAGACAATTCTACTGACAATGTACATAAAAGGAATATAATCTTGTTTGCCCCTTCAGCTGTATTGGCTTCCGGAGGTGAAAAGGATGAAAGACTAAAATCTGGGTTTTTAATCACTCAGAGAAAAGATATGACATCAAAACACATTAGGATCAAATCTATTCACATTGTTAAAAATCTACATTTAATATAATTTTGCACATTGCATCACCATTAAAAATTCAGTGGAAAGCAAATCTGCATTTATCATAATGTGGTGCAGAAAACAGAAATGTCTTCAGTTAAAAGTAGGCTAGACTAAACATTTCCTCTGTTATAGGAAACAACTGCACTCACGCAGAGTAATGGGCTGGATCTCTTAAGAAGTCTTTCCCTGGAGCTTCTAATTTAGTAGGCCAGTTTTGAAAATAAAAATAAAAATCAGAAGCATCACTGAAGTCTAGAAGAGTAAGGCATTTACTTACCTGAAACAACTGAGTTCCAATTGTAGCTATTCCACTGATAATTAATCTTACATCCCCAATTTGACTTTCATAATTTACCTATGAGAGTAATAATATTTATCCAGCTAATACCTAGCAGTGCTCAGAGATGAGTAAGACAATGCTTGCATGTACTTGAGTGCTAGGTATTGTAAGATTAATCAAACATCCCTAAAAGCATAAGATAGTGGTAGATTAAAAATTTTAAAAATAATTCAAATGAAAATGGTAAGAAAAATTATGCCTTACGTAAAAAAATAAATAAATGTTTGCCTTCAGTAACAAAAGCAATCCTCATTCACACTCTACCATCCACACCAATTTAAAAGCTATGTATTTATGCAAAGACTTTCGTTCAGATACATTGCCTAGTTTCCAATCTCAATTTACTTGACAGAGCTGCAGAAGGGTCAAGAGAATTGCACAAAGGTACATAAAGAGTTAGATGCTCCACCAAGAGTTATGATCAATATCTTGACTCCCCCTAACTCCCCCCTGCCCCCCATCTCTGACCTCCTCAACACAATGATGTAATACTCAAACATGAAGCAGAAGAAACAGACTGTGTAGAGAGATAATCTACTTCCCCCCCCCCTTTTTCTGGCACGGACAAATCATGTCCAGCTTCAGTTTGTACCACTGTTATCCTACATGGAGCTTCTTTAGCACATGAAAAAGCTAACTTTAAAAAGCATGGCTTTTCATACCACTGAATCCTTCAGGTTTAGTCCTTGACACAAAGGGCCCAAAACACCAGCTTCTGCAAAAGCAGTCCTGTATCACATTACTTACTATAACCTCAAAAACTATCTAGATGATAAAAATCAAATTTAATTTCATAGTTTTCTATAATTATAAGATTAGAAACTCACTCTTCATCCACTGAATTGGAGAGAAGTTCAAAGCTGTGGAAAAGCTCAGCTGATCCTAAACATCTCGAGATTGGCCAAGGTACACAAAAATACCATGGAGCTCCTCACAGCATTTCAAAAGTACATTTCCCAACAAGTATCAAATGAAGACCCCCTCATGTTAACCTACTAACAAAATGACATTTAAATTTGTTCAAACTGTTAAGTTGTAATGAAATGAGTGGTCCAGCTTACTTCATCCAAGTATCTACAAATCAGTTTGTAAGATTTTAAAAATCAAGCCCTTTAGTATCAATGGGGATGGTAAAATGGGGATGGTAATTTTCATCCTACAGAACACTTGCAAGTATTTTTTGTCCCACTCATTTGAAAATAAAGAATGTAAAGCAGCCAAAAGCAAGCTCTAAGCACCTGCAACTCATATATCAATAACTAAACTGATCTTTGGCAGGTTATCATAAAAATAACTTTAACTTGACCTCAAGGAGACAATCCTACTGAAATTTAGCAATGAACAATGAACACAGGCAAACATAACAGTGCATTTATGGCAAAAACAAGTCATGCTTTACTAAAATGGCTTATCCAACCCTCAAAGTAAACAACATTTATTATTTTGTTTATGGTTTATTATTATTTTCAGCCAAGTTTGTCATGTCAAAATTCACTAAAAGTGAATAAACAAAGAGAATAATAAAAGTAATTGGGAGCAGAGAAGGATAAAAAGGAAGAATGTGAAATTTAATGTTATCACAAGTAATTAGTATAAAATTTAGAAATTGCTCTGATGTAAATATTTGGGAACATTTACACTACGTTGTTGTGAAACAAAGCTCTGATTCCTCTACAGTACTACATGCAAAGACGCTACTTTTCTCAAACTTCCTTGAGTTTTATACAGTTACAATCTCAGCCAGACAATGCAAGAGCCTAATTTGTCTTCCATATATTATGCTAATACAGTATCATGTGTTCTCTTGACTACCATATTTGCTTAGATTTAACCTAACTAGTAAGTTTTTACATAGATGTCTAACTGCTGCTTGCTTTAATTCAACTATTTTTAATCGAGTGAAGAGTCTTCAAAGACTTAAAGTCTAGGAACTTTGTAAACACTTGTGTAATCTGTACCCTGCTGGGGCTGGCAGTGGTAATTTGTCAGTTTTATTTGCAGCACGCTGTAACTAAACCTTGCCAGATGTAAATCATCTTTTTGTACTACTGCTTGCTGTTTCAGTTGCAAATGAATCTCATTTCTTAGCTTAACACATCAAGAAAGCTAGAAGGTTCCAGGAAAATTTAGAAAACCCTAGAGTCACCTACTGCAAGGCTTATTATGCAGTTTAGCAACTGTTTAAGCTAATACTGAGCAAATAGAGTGAATGGTCTCTGTAGGCAAGTTTGGAGTGCAATCAGAATGTGTGATTGCAACAGAAAAGCATATTGAAGCCTCAATCTTGTCAATTTACACACCACCTGCAGTGACAATGGTGAAAGATGGGTGACAACACAGCCTAAGTACATTTAATAGTATGAGTGCCTAAATGGGAGAGCCCTCTTTGTTAAACTCTATTCCCAATAGGCCTCCCTCATTTTTATTATGGTCTCAGTTATAGAAAAAAAAAAAAAAAAAAGCCCCGCTGGGAGAGAAGTTTATCATGTCTAGTGGCAATAGAAGATACTCTCTAGTAAAGGCATGCACACCCAGCTACTTTCTGTGGTCAGTCCCATAAAGCAATGGTTGCTGTCCAAACTTGGCTGGCTAAAAGGTATATAGGATCCCAAATTACTTCCTATTATGACACCTCGCTGCCTATCAGATAAAGGGCACAAAAATCTATTCCTTCCATGTCAGTATCTTCCTGAGACTCAAGCTGGTATATTCCAAATAAGTCCATGCAGGTATTTCTATAATAGCAGTAGAGATTTTCATTATGATTTTTCCATCACATAGTGGACATTCTATGTCCTAACATTGCACATTTTTCACTACTTTGTTTCCAAATATTGGCACAGGACTGTGTCATGCAAAAGACTATAAAGGTGCTTGTTACTTCTTTGCAAAGAACACTAAAACAATATAGTACTGGTATAGACAGAGCTATCAAACAGCTATTCCTCATACAGCATTTACAGCATTTTGAGTATACATAAAAAGTCTACAAGGTAAAAATTGTAAACTATCTTTTCTAAACTGTTAGTACACAGTTGATTATTTTGCCTATAATCCAACTGCTGCTGCTGCAGAACCAGAGATTCCTTTAGCCTTGACTGGCCCATTTCCTGTGCTCTGGATTCCCTTACCTTGAGTGAGCTAGAGTTTTACTAAGAGTCCTCAGCTCCTTTCCTGTTTCTCTAAGCAGGGAGAGCCTCTTCTCTGGTTCCGGCAGATCAGACTGAAAGCGATCAAACTGAAAATAGATATTACAGTATTAATTAAGAAGAGCTTAGCATAGAGAAGGTATGTGCAGTCTCAGGGTTCAGTTTGAATAACCAAATGTTTTCTGAGATGATCATCACCTGGGACAGCATTGTGTCATTTCACAAGCATGAGAACAAGCCTTACATGATACTGCTGTGCATGGCCATGTGTACATGCGTTCCAACAGCTTTTAACTCATTGGCTGACTTCAAGTTTGACAGAGATTTAACAGGCAGTTAAGCACCCGTAAGCTTCATTAAACTACGAGACAGGAAGAAGAGATTGTTCAGTGGCCTAGACTTAAGGAATGACTGCTATGAGTGCTTACGCATTAGCAAACTACAAAAAGCATGCATGGAAGATAAATCTTTTTGAAGTCCCAACCCAGAAAAATTTTCAGACTCAAAGGAAGGAGAATGACATTTGTAAAAAACACAAGAATAAGAAAAGCTCCACAGACATAGCTGGTTTTGGAGCACAGAACATAATGGTTTTATTATTTTCTTTCTCTCACTTTTCAAGAGTGTACAAACCAGGTCAGCAATTTTACATAAGGGAATTAAAATCACCTACTTAGTATATTGTTCAAAATGCCTGCAACATTTTTTCTTCTGAGCAGCTATGGAACATGGGAGATGAAAGCTTGTATTTGTTGTTGAACTAGCCCTGGCTTAGAAGTACTCTTGGGGTTTCCAGAGAACTGCTGCATCAATTTCATAGAATTATGATTGTATGCGGTGCATATGCAGTGTTTTTTGCATGTGCTAGGTAATAAAATATGCAGCTGAGGCAGTGCTCAACGTGCAAAAAGTACATGGCTAAATTGCTATCCATTGGGAGCCATAGTGCTGGTTCGCAGAGACTGAGGTGTGGCCAAAGGTATTCCTCAAGGCAGTTCTGTGCATTTCATAAGTGTCTTAAGGCATCCAGAAAAATAAATTCCCCGTAAAGGAAATAAAGATGATCCTTATGCACCTGGGAAAGTATACAATAGGATATTGCAGATCTCATTTGGACCTGGAGAGAAAATGCGCACCTACTCAAGAGAGGCTGCAACTCTTATTTCAAATTGTTATGCATATTTGAATGTACTGGTTTTGATCACTGAAACAATTGATGCTCTGTATGGACAAAAGCTTCTATGATAAGACCGAGCTGCATACTTCACCCTTTCTTAGTATATTTTTAACTCTAAGAGAACATTCTGGAAAGTGCAAACAAAAGAAAAGACTTCTTACGAGATGTATAGATAAAAATAACAACTGTAAGTTAGAACTGAAAAAAAGAAAAACGATAAATGAATGTGATGGTGAAATATTTCTGGTATTCAAGCCAGAATGCTTCTGCCAGTAAAACAGCTGGCACAGCTGCACCTTTTAGCAGGACTTCCACAGCACATCCTACTTTTCAACTTTGTTAGCTTCCAGCAAATCTGAAATACCTGACTGATTTGAGTTACATAAAAAAAATGAAATTAAATCATGTGCCATGATAGGTGAGATATTACTGGATGCTGAAGTCGGACTAACACTTGTGCTTTCTTTCTTAAAGAAAACCCTTAAAAAAATTGTCTCAGTTGTCAGTTTTCATATAATTGCAAAAGTGCCATCTTTTCTCTTTTGTTTACATTTTGCTCTTCTCTTTTATAAAAAAATTGTGATCAAATCAGCTGCCTGGCATTCAGTTTTGTTCTATAGCGAAAGGAGATAGATCAGATTTTAAATAAGCTAACAAAGACAACATATGATGAAAAAATAAATCTTTCTGCTGGTTTCTCTGCATAGAGAGAAATTAAAACGTGTTTTAATTCCAACATTTTGTTTATATTTACAAGGCCTGAATTACTTTGGGGTAGATAGCCACAAACTACATTGTAACTCTGCATTATTGTGTGACAGGCCCAAGTACACATCAAATAGAACATACACTTGGGTGGTCTTGGATGAATGAGAACAGACTCACCACAGTAACTCTTCTGTGCTGATCAAAAAGTGGCATTCAAGTAAAATTGGCCTTTCAATATTTAAAATTAAGTTAAGGTCGCACCAGGAAAAGGCTGAAAAACAGGTATAGGCTAGATCTTCAACAACTGTTCATTTGTGCAGCTCTACATAACACCAAAAGGAACATCCCTTTCAGCTTCAGGTTTTTGAGATCTAAGGATATGCAATATTGACCAATGTACTTTAATAAAAATATGAATTTTTGAAATAAAAAGTAATTTTGAATGTATTAGCTGTTTCTGTGCTAAAGTGTCATATGATTTAAAGGTCAGTCTTCTAGAATTGACACATGGAATATCTTACACAGCTAAACTGAATTTTCAGAACATTATTTTTACCAAATTACAATAGAAACCTACACCTCACTTGATTTTTTCCAATACTTTCAGGAGGAGTTTTACTAGATAAAATCTATGAAACATTCATCAGTCAGCAAAAGGCTAGTTCCTTATGTACAGTAAGGCTTTAGACCTTGAATTCAGCAAACAGATCTCCACACGAATAATTAAAACATGATGTTTGTCTGTTGCCTTCTTTAACTGCATCTTGAATCAAAGCTTCACCAGTAGTCTCACCTCTGGATTGAAAGAGTACTTGTTAGTAGTAACCTCAGCCACTTTTTTGGGTGTTTTTTCCTGCACATCTTTTTTCACTGGTTCCTAAAAAATGAAAAAAACATGTAACCATATTTGAAACTGCTAGTTATCTGTACTATAGCAGGTCATAATTTTCAAAATTAAGTGATGTAAATAAAATTTTCTACAGAGATGCAAACTAAAGCAAAAATAATGGCTAGTCTATTGTAGAAAAACTTAAAATGTCACTAAGCAACTTTGGTGCACAAATAGATTCTCATATGAAGTACCTGCTGACAAGCTACTGTGCAAAATGCATACATGCTTTCTAAATTACTATGCTTAAATGCTTAGAAAATGTAATTTTTCTCTTGGAAAACTGTTGTAGACTGCTGTGTCTAACATAAAAAGAAAATCCAATTTCCAAAACCAAGAATAGGAAATTACTTACCTGTAATTGTTCTTCCCTGAAGACACACACTGTGATAGACCACTATTCTTGGATCTGTGCTTTCACCCACAAAGAAGGCATAGACTCATAAAAAGCCCAGAAGTCAAATACAAGCACACTTTTAGTCCTCCTTCAACCATCAGTTTATATTCAAGTGGAAGGAAGACATATTCCCTCCTATTAAAAAAATTATATAGGTAGATTAATAAAAGACTTCAGATGACTCAGCAGTGTATGGCGCTCTGGCTAAAAGGATATGAAAACAGTAATTCCTTTCTGCACTAGTTTTAGATCAAAGAGCTCATTTATTGATTCCAAGCAAAGCGAAGCTGGAGGCCCTAGCAAGTCACATCCATAGTGTCAGGGTAGAGCCAGTGTACAAAAAAAGGCTGAAAGACTGCACAGCAGACTCAGAGCTGTGGATTAAATACTTGCTATGATATATAACTTTTGCACAACAGAGCAAAGCCTGAAAATATTTAAGCATTAAAAAAAAAGAGTTAAGAGCAGAGTATTTTGCTTGTTGGAATCTTGACTTGAGAAGGCAGAAAATTCTTTCCAAATTTATGTTCCTGGGTAGTAGTTCAGCAGAACAAAGGTTCAAAGTGTAAGGAAAAGTATCTTCACTCACTAGAGAACTGCAACCACCAATGTTCTAACATAATGACTGAGACAGCCCACAAACAAATAGAAAACCCTAAGCCCAGAGTTGGTATTGAGAGCAAAGTAGCTGGAACAGAAAGAATATTTTCTGCAGACAGAATATAAGGATCAACTAGTGAAATGTTAAAGAGAAGTCTGAAGGCTCCACTGTTTCACACAGTCGGGACATACTTGACCAAGATCAGACAGCAGCAGAAACAGATGGCAAACTGACACTGCTCAGGAGCACAAGTCTTACAGAAAGCTACCAATGTACCTGACAGCCTGCCTCAGCAAATGAGAAAACCACATTCACGTACTGAACAAAAGAGGAATCATTTTACAGTGGGCACCTATACTTCACCTATAGGAAATGCTAATCAGAGGAGATTACTGAGGATAAATATGCATTCAGTATAGAGTTTGTTATACTGAACTTTAGGGAAAATAAAATTTAAGTACTAATGATTTATGAAAAATATTTGGTATCAAATATCAAAGTTATTTATTTTAACCATTTGTAGTAGGAAGCAGATTCTGAATGCTAAATGTCTTCACCTATAAAAACAGGCTTTCAAAAGTAGACTGGATTTTAGAAACAAGTTGCCAAACAAAACTTTTAAAATAAAAAAATCATTTCCAGCATAAGTCTGAAATATTTGTAACTACATTCCTATATATTCATGAACACAAATGATCTATCCAGAATACAAATAATGCTAAAAGACAAATAATAATTTATTTCCTCTGATTCACCCTTCTAAATTTCAGAGTACTCTTAAAGGTAGAAAGGTGCCGAATGGATGCAGCAGAGGACTTTGTAGGTGAAACATCTTCAGGGAAGCAGGTTCAGATGCAGTTTGGTTTTGAAATTAGAAAAGTTCTCATATTTTGGTTAGTATTTAATTTGTAATCAGGGCACACTTGGTTTTTTTGAGTGTACAATGAAACCCCAAGAAATTCTAAATATTTGGATATCCTTCTATCTTGTTTCTCCTTTTCTGTTACTATTTCCTTATGGCTATCTTCTCTGCACTGCATGTCTATTTGTAATCTGTAATGCTAACAACTGCAGCATCATCCCATAGCAACAAAACCAAAACCTGTAAACTTGTGTCAGTTTTCTTATCTTCTGTGCTACAGGAATAGCATGCAGCAGACTGATGCTGGTGGGGCTTTTTTTGTTGTTGTTAAATTGCACACATTATCTGTATTTAAAGAGAAAGCTAGAAGAAATCTGATTCGGACTTTGAGCCGAAGCATCTTACACTCTACGAACAGCAGAATTTCCAGTCTGCTTTGCTCTTGACAGTATTTGGTGGTTTGGTTTTTTTTGTGGTTGGTTTCCCCTCCTCTGAAGCAGCAAAACGTTGACAATGGCCAGGTACCACTGCTTTTACATCTGGCAATACCTTGATGACATGATTAAAGCCAATTGGGAGTCTCAGAATAACTTCCTACTCAAAGGAAGAGTGGTAGAATCTAGTCCTAAGGTTTCAATGGCTTGAAGGCACAAGTACACTGAGCACTAGTATTGGGTCTGGAGCCATTTCAAGTGTCTAATGCCACAGAGCACTGAAGAAAAGAAGTTCTCTCAGGTGCAACGTTTCCCTGCATCCTACCTCTGGCCAGCCTGCTCTGCCAGTTCATGAGGAAAGGAAAAAGAAAAAAAAAAAAGAAAAAAAAAAAAAAAAAAGAGCTGTGAGCCTATCTAACCTTTGCACAGTTGCTCAGGGAGGGAGGTATCGCATATACTACTCCTTCCACTCAGGCACTGATAATGTGATTCAATCAGTCTTATCACAGAAAACAGAAGGGAATAGCTTCCTTTTCTACAGTATTATCTTCCATTACTATGTCATGTATTAAAAAAGGTGCAATCTGAGCTTAAAACAGTAATGGTACATAATTATAGAACAGTAGAACTCTTTTTAATTTGCAGTGCAGATATAGAAAACAGAAAACAATACTGGTATGTCTAATTTGTTAAACTCAACAATATATTATCATGATAATCTGAACAATCTTTGGAGTTTGGGTGTTTTTTAGTGTTTCCAACTTATGAAGACTTTCATCTAATTTGCTTTTAAGCCATCAAAAGGCCTGTTTCAGTGATCATTTCCTGCTTTCATTATAGTGAAGTAACAAAATCTCATACAACTCCATATGCAAGAAACAATAATTTTAAAAACCAAAAAATGATCCTAAAGTAATATATGAAACATCATCTTAAAGTGAGATGACATGAGGAAATGAACCACAAGTTTTCCATTACAATGATTATGGTCATTTTTCTTGAGAATCACATCCAGCAGCTCTAGGTGAAATGAACTACAGAAATATTGCAGTAGGTGGAGCTCGATGCCATCTGATTGTCTAGAGCTCCACTCCTGAGGAGCTGGAGGTGACCCCTTCCAGTGCTATCACAGGTGGGTAATGGCACACAGGAAGCCCTGGCATTTCTGCTTACTGCCTTAGCTCCTCTTTGTGCGTCCTCTTTATCTTTAGAAAGAAAATTGAAGGGTCTTAAAGTATTTTTGGATGAACAAATTTTGGATTAATAGCTTGTTTCAATCACAAACCACGGTCTGCAGACACTCTAGATTTTATTCTAACAATTCTAAAATACTTCCAAATGCAGATGTCATTCTGTAAGTTTTGAGAATTTCCATCTTTCTTCTCCAAATCTTTTTGTGGAAAGAGCCTGAGTTGGTGCTGCATATGCCATCTACAGATGGACAATCGAGGTACAATAAACATGCTTTTAGGTTGTACATTTTCAAATTTTTTGTTTAAGCTAATGAAATTTCCATGGCAATTCCTGAAGTTCTTTCATTCTGAGTAACTAAGTTTATATGGTATTGTCAAAAATAGCAGATTGACACACCTATTGCACTCTTCTTCCTTCTAATATATCACTGGGATAGGAGCATTATGGTTACATTTGCAACTGTGAATGTGTTTTGATGAAAATAAATCGGCACAGCCTCATCACAAGCCATTTAATCATCCAGACACAAGGTTGACCTGGTGAAATATATTTTTAATATTTTTTAATTTTACAAAAATATTTAGAAAGCTTTTGTGAAGCACTACATAAAGATGACTACTGCTGTTCTTCAGGTGGAATTCTAAATGTTGAGTTTTAAAGGCAGTATTCTAGCCAAGCACTCAGGATTATTTATTTCTATTTCTTCTACTGCTGCTGCTCAATACTGACCCTTTCCGCCCTTTTACTAGAAAGTAGGAAAATGAAACAGACATCAGGACCAAAAGAGAATTTTCAATTAAACACAAAAGGCTCCAAGGCAAAGGACTTCACTAAGAACGTATATATCAGAAAATTAAGATTTCTTTAAGAATAATGCTATTTTAGTGCTTCAGCTTAAAACAAAGCCACAACTAAATCTGCAGATATAAATATATATCAGCATCAAAGGCAAGATACCTGATTTGTTAATATTGTGCTGTACCATATCAATAATGCAAAGCACTTTGCAGTTGAGAATCTCTGTTGCCAAGGGGAGCGCTTGACAAGAGCTACTGCAGCAGCTTCCATTCCTCCGTCTCTGGTCAGAAATGGTTCTGATATCGATGGAAAGGGGCACTCATCCTGCTGTTTTACCATGGGTAGTTCTAATGAGCGAGGGAGTTACAGTCCTGTTCTGCACTCCAGCGAACACGTTACTGTCAATATAGACATATCAAGAAAATGGAAGGAGGCAGCTGAAATGTGAGAGAAAGGCTGTCTGCTAGTGAAGGTATGAGAGTGAAATTTGGAATAAGTAGACTCAATTTCACCTCTGTCAGAAATTTCCTCTGACATCCTAAATAAAACATTTAACACCTTATCCCAGCTACCAGATGCCGGTTTGTGGGTTTTTTTTGTTTTTTTTTACTACAATGAATTTTAGTACAAATTCCAAAGCTCATTGTGCCTCTACTCCCTGTGTCTGAAACAAGAAAAATAACACTTCTTTCATTAACAATGTATGAAGTATTCAGATATTATAGTGATGGAAAGCATATGTACAGAAGGACTGTTTTCATAATACCAAGCTATTTGAGCTGGTTTTGTTGTTTATTCCATCAGATTCCCTCCATTTATCATATTCTTTGGGAAAATCCTCTTTTCATTTTCCTGTCTCCAAAGACTATTTACCTAATTCTGATAAGTTTGGTAAGTTTTGTAAAATAATTGGATCAAATTAGTCTCAGTTGTAATACCATTGATGTCAGTGCATTTACCCTACAGTTACTTTTAACCCTTTAAGCAACTACATTACTTGAGCTGCCATCTTTATAGTCTCCATAAACACTTTTCATTATGAGGATTTGAAAAAATGCATGATTTGAAATGTGTCCTTGGAAGTCAATGCAAACAAACAAGCAAAAAAGTTATCATTTCTGTATGACATCTTTCTCTATACTGCTTACATTTCTGTCTTCTGTTTCTGTCATTTACATAGTGTCTGGACAACATGCCAGTAGTTTAGGTATCTGCAGTATTCCCAAAGCCTTTTATTCACATTTTTTATATCATACTGGCAATGAAAATGACACTCGGCTAATGTTTTCTAGATATTTTCCCCTACTCAAGCCAGAATTACAAATGTTCTCCCCAAGTCTTCTTCCAGAAGACCAAATGTTCCAAAGACAATTTAGGTCACAAAAAATCCACTCTACTAGAAGTGAATGTAATCTGTGTTAAACTGAAGAAAAGAACACTCTCTTGCACCACAATATTGCTCACTTATTCTTGCATTTAGTAGAGTTTAAAATAGATTACAAAAGTGCTGAAAAGAACCTTTTAGGTACAAAGGACACTCAGAAAGCAGAAACATCTATAAACATCTCTAAAAAATTAGTTTCTTCTGCTAGTCTAACAGGATTTCTTATTGGAATGCTATGCTAAAAACATGAAAGTTCATGAACCAAGGCAGGAATACCTAATAAAATTATCAGATCGATATCTGCTACAGCACAGAGTCTCTATTCAATCCAAAAGCAACAAACAGAAGAACATGCTATTCTGTTTTATTTCATAGTGAGAACAAAGTTAATTTGAGAAGGAGTTGGGGAAGACACAGCTGGAGAGCAGAGTTACCAGCCTCAGGAAATTCAAGGAAATGTAATTGAGAACGAATTATCTCTTTAATTACTTTTGACCAAATCAATAAAACCCATGGAATAAAAAGCATGATGACTGCCACCTGGTAGAGGACAAAGAACACCAAAGTTGAAAATTACCACAAACCTAAAACACAGCCATGTAAAGAACAATCAAAGCACTTCTCTTACAGAAGGAGGAAAAAAAAGAAGGGTGAAGGATATCAGTTCAATGAACAAGTAGTGCATGCAGAAGTTAATGGTTGTTTTTGGCCTCTGCTCACTGTTTTCATCTGTGAAGATTGTTAACTCTTTACTATGTTGTTTAAATTTCAAATTGTTCCATCATTACTCAGGGACCAGGAAAAAAAAAAACAACAAAAAAACACCAAAACCAAACCAACCAAAAAACCCAAACCCCAAGACCTCCTGTTTCCTTCTGAACTTCAATGGTTTTTCCCATGCTGGCTTTTATTTCCTAAACACCAATGTAGGAATTACTTATTATTTAAGGCACAGCACTTATTTTTGTCGATGTGTCAGCAAGATCTTACCTTTCCTTTGGCTTCATTCCCAGATATGAGTAACAATACTCACACCTGGGGGCCTCAAATGTGTAGCTAAGCACGGCTGGCTCTGAAAGTGACGGATGGGACATAGTCTTCTGGCTAGGCAGAGACAGAGGGACTACAGGGGCTACAAACGCATCCAGTAGCGGTGAAGACTCTAGAGCCTATCTATCTGTAATACTTATGTGATCCTCATTACTATAGTGGTTTAGCAGTTTACCACCTTCAAGACATTAATCCTCAAAACATTCTTGTCAAGTAGGAGTGTGGTATTACCCTCTTTGTATATATGAAGAATGAAGGTAGAACAAGTCACTTGTCCCTGGTCACATACAATGTATACAGGAAGAGTGAAGTATTGAAAGCAGGTCTGTGAAGCCAAAAGCTTGCATCTTAGTCTGGAAGTCCCAGATCCCCTCCCACAGTCTGACTGAATCTTACAGCATTTGTCACTGTCACTGAAGAACATTAAAGGAGGTAAATTTTTGAACCTCCTCCTTTCCTCTCAACCATGTTTTAGTTTAACATTCCATAACTGTTCTTCACATGGATGCTGAGCACTGAAGTTAAAGTGGATTTCAGATGTGCTGTTGACACCTTGCCCTCTACCTTTTTCGTCTTATCTTATTGCAACTCCTCTTCAGAGTTACAAGCAGTTCCTTTAAAAGTCTTGGCATTTATATGCGAGCAGGACGATCTGTTTATTTTATGGGCCGAGTAAAAGAAATTTCACTCTGATGTGACCTTTGCTTGGATTTGTTCTTGCAGGGAAGCAGAGTGGCCATTTTCTACCTCCAGAATTCTGCATCTAGATTCATAGCAAATATGCCGAGATGACTGGCTCAACTGACCAGTTAGTGACCTCTTCATAAGGTCCCTGACAGTGATCATCCGCGTTATCCTGCTTCACAGCAGAGGCAGTTTAGCTTGAGATTAAATTCTATTGTCGAGTAGAAACTAAATTTCACAGCACCCAGGAAGTAGCATCAAGCCTCACATCAGACAGAAAAGACAGGATGGCAATGAAGGATCAATCCAGCAAATGAAGTGCCTTTGTTCTCTAAAGCCACACTCACATGAGCTACAATTTCAAAATTATTGAAAATCCAATATTACAACACAATTTCCCCCCCCCCAGGAATATACGTCTTACAGTTTCTGAATAGGTCTGACTAAAGTGCAGACATGCCTAAAAAGTTATTCACTTTTTCAATGGAACAGCTGTGACTTCTACTAAAAGTACCATCATTGGCCCAGAAAAAATAAAAATCTCAGAAAGATGAGCTACTTCCTATTTCACTGTCAAACCTACAATGGAAAAGAAATTTCAAGTGACAACATAATGCAGACAATGCAGCGAGATATGCTATATAGACAGAGGTAAAAGAAACTGGCTTTGGAGTCTTTTTTTCTTGCAAGTTGCTGTAGCCCACTCAGCAAATAAATGGATTTGGGGCCAAAACCATTATCATCGTTCTATCCATTCCTACCAAAATGCATTTTCTGAGAGGTCCTGGGAGCAAACATGCACCACTCCTACTGGTTTTGTCAATAAATAGAAAATCTTATTCTGCAAAGACTGTTAAGCAAGCATTTTTCATAAGATCTAAATTAATTTTAAACCCCAACAACAAAGAAAAACACATTAAAAAAATACAATATGACAGGTTTCCTGGCACAGTTTTCTCAAACAACAGCTGGCCAAGTATGCCAGACTCACAAGAAAGAAAGAGCTGGCTGTGCTTTCTAAAGGACATTATTTCAAACAAACTAGATCTCAGAACTCAGAAAGAAAAGTCTTTTTAGTTGGCATAAGGACAGGAAAACTATTGGTAGAAGGAACAACTAATCATGGTTAAATTCACCTCTGGAAGGAATTGGGCATGCATAGGCAAGCCCAGCTTGGCATTGTAAACAGGTGACACAGTGGATCAGTCCCAAAAACTTTTGTCTCGAGCTCTGAGACAGCTACTTTCATAACTTCTTTTAGAAAACCTCTTTCATGCAAGAAACTTGAGTTCAAAGTTATCAGCTTTATGTGGGTGACTTTGCTTTACTGATGTCTCAGAAAACCTGATAGCTTATGTTAGTAAGGTTTATTAGAATTCATTGCATCCACTTGTATTTGAGGTTTTTTTTTTTTAAAAAAAAAAAGGCAGGGAGAAGAAGAAAGGGCTTAGAGAATTTTCCTGGTGCTTAGAGTCAAATTACTGGATGTTAAGTTCCTAATTATGTGAGCTAGCCTCATGTCTACCTAGCACTTATTTCTAGCATGTCTCAGCCTGATGACGTATATGTGTTTTTTCCCACATAGACAAAGCCATCCAAAGTCTGAAAGTCTTCTAATGTGAACAATGATTTGTCAGAAGCCTCATAGTGAGCTAAGCTCTGATTTCTCTGCAGCCAGACCCAGAGTGGTTCACACCCTGCACAGAAGGACAAGGTGATTTTCAGAACCATTTCTTAACAGAGGATGGGCAGGACCAATAGAGGCCAGGAACAGCAATCCCATGGAAAACCACACGTTTATTTGATTAGAGATTTAGAAGCTAAGACATTTATGAAACTGATTCCTCACAGGCAGCATCTGCAAAACTTCAAACTTTACAGTCAAACAAACATTTATTTTGCTAAAAAGTACCAAAATAAAAGTGGTACAAAATGTAGCCATCATTTCCATGATTAAAATTGGTTACTCTTAGATGACAATAGAGTAAGTTTAGGTGCTTGTGTGTAGGCAACTGAAGAGCTAGAACTGTGATAACCAGAGGTCTAAGCCACTATAATTTATTGTCATTTCAGATTTCATGACGTTATTTGCTTGTAGGGAATATGCTGTAATGTGTTTTACCATGATTCTTCTCTAGAGAAAACCTGTGAATAACTGGAATAGCCATGGTGATTTTTGCTTGTATTTTTATACTCACAGGACACAAAAATAAGCCAATAATCTTCATCTCTATCCTAGGCTTTACTTTGGCCTTGGCATAGTAAAAAGACTGGATATTACTGAACCACTTTCACAGTAAAAGTTTAAAAGGTCTCTTGGTAAGACTGAGGGTGTCCTATTCAGGATTGTGCAGAAAAAATCCATCTTGGACTTCTCCAATTATAGATCATCTGATTTACTCAGAACTAAGCTAAGAAGCATTCACTGACATGAACACATGCACTTACCAAAGCCCTGCTACAGTAGACAATTTATTTAGTCTATATACCTAGTTTGGTGAGAAGCAATAAAGTCTAACATAGACTTAATCAGCATGAAAGATTGTATTTACTTTATTTAAAGGTCTGAGAAGCCTTAGGGATACGTCAAGAGTCTAATTTCTGGACAATCCATATGGATAGTCTAGAAGTAGCTGTGAGACTATGACACATTCTAGTGAAATAGCAGTGTCTCAGTCTCAGGATAAAAGCTTCAGCTAATGTGTTCTGTTCCATAGCTCATGTAACAGCAGCCTGAAGGTGTTGGAAAGGCTGGACAGCGACACTGTGGTTGGAGAAGAAAAAGTCAAATGTATAGGGAGAGATTAAGACTGAGCCTGTTAGAGCAATTGTTTCACTTGTATTTTCCCAGCTCACTACTGGCACCCTAAGTGTTATTATTCTGGGATCACAGTGACTCATGTTTCTGTAGAAGAAAATAATGGAAAGTCAACATTAACAGAAAGCTCAGCTGATTAAACATCGCTTCCCCCCATCTATGGCTTTCCTAAGAAAACCTGTGTGAAGGAGAGCTGTGCTAACAGATTGCTTTCTAAGTAAGAAATCTAAGTGAATTATTAGTTAGGCCAAATAGTTTTCAAAACTAACTACTTTGAAAAAAATAGTGGCTGATAGCTATAGATCTTGAGCCTTTGGAAAAAAAAAAAACCCACCACATCACATGCAGTTCAGGGATGGGGGAGGACTCCCCCCCAAAAGAGACAGCTAAGACTCAGTGATTAGGAAAAACAAATTCCTGTAAAGAAATGTTAGAGAAGTTTAGTAACAGTAATTCTCTTCCATCATCACAGCACTTTAAAATATTTTTAAAAGGATGCAGTTCTCTAGCAATATCAAGACAGACAATATTCTAATGCACACATTACTGCTACAGATTCTCTCCTCTAAGAATGCAGAGAAATCAATCAGAAACTCTAAGCAGATTGGAAAATACAAATTTTTTGTTTGGTGTTACTCTGCATGCAGTGATATACTGGCAGTCAGAATGTTACCTTCCGTATGAAGTAGCTAGACAGTGAGAATAACATAGGAGGATCATTATGGAATTTATCCATCATTCTTTCAATTAGTTTTGTCTTTCAGAATTTAAACTTCTACATTTATCTTGCACAGTGTCTGATCTTTTGGATATTCTAAATCATATTTTAAAACTCAGATGATTGAGTTTGTATAATGAGAAATTTAATGACCTGTAAAATGAACAGAGTGCATCTGCCAGCTCTAAAAAAAAGTCATCTTTTCACCACATGGATGTCACAATATAGGACTGATGGTTCCATTGTTATTTTTCCAAGCAGCCACTCCTGTAGATTCCCTAAAACAAACATGCATTTTTGGATGCAAACTGAAGACTAAGATTATTAAAATGCTTATATATTTCTTAAAATATTTTGCCAATAACACTTTACATAAATAAAGAGTACGCGATGGTTGCTATATAAATGCACATTCTCTCCAGGAAAACTGAAAATACAAAGTTTACAAAAAGATAACCAAAAAAAAAAAGAGAGCCACTCTAACTTCACTCAGCATATTTTTGTCAAAAGGTCAAATTCTCTGCTGGAATAAAGTTCCTATCTGAATCCATATATTTGACATGGATGAATATGGTCCATATCACAACAGCAGAATGAATGTATCCACAGACTTGCCGGCACCAACTTCATCCATGATAAACATGAGACAGATGAACATGTCACGAAAACGATCTCAGTGGCTAGTTTTATGCAAGATTACAGAGTATCCTTTAGTCCTGATACAAAGTCCAAAACACTCTTTGTATCTAAATCAAGATCCTAGCAAACAGCTCTGCATAGGTTTTAGATTTAACATACTGAACTAAAAATGCCCTCTCCTTATTATCTATTTATAATTTATACAAAAACGTAAGCATACACACACACACACTCCTTTTTTGTACCTAGCGTAGGCTGGTTCATCAGATTAAGTTAGCTAGCATTTTGGCATAGATTTGACTAGGTTATCTGCAAATAAAGTCCTATATCATTTTACCTGTGACTTGAAAGAAATATTAATATTTAAGAACTACTCCATACTTCTTGTAAAAGAAATTCAATCCAAACTGCTAACATTGGACACATAAATAAGAGAATAAGCCACAGCCAAGCCACGACAACTTGACTTTCCGAAGGACAGCTATTTTCAGAAGCATTTTGTGATAGCTGTGCCAGCTGCACACACAGACTGCATTACATCTGTGGCCCATTCTCCTTAAGCATTGTCTTTGTTTTGATCTCCTATTTTGTATTCCATTAGTTTTAAGGCCGTATGCCATACTGCCATTAAATCATTGTTTTCAAGCAATAGTGTCTTCCAGCTGACCTCAGAGCAAAGCAGCACAAAGATTTGCATTCATACAATTTGCTGTTACAACCAATAGATGCTGGAAAGCCTTACTCTGAAGCCTCTCTCTTACATAGCTCACTTGCTCTGACTCAACAATTATTGCCATGCACCAACTCAGATCTCACATAGATAATACAAGCTAACATTAATTTATGAGAACAGTTGAAAGTGAAATACCTGAAAGGGAAAAAAAATTACATACACAATATTTTACCAAAACCAGCTTTCTTAAATGGGAAGGATTCAAACATTTGTGATGAGCAAATGGAAAAATCAAAGTGACTGTTTGGAAAAGGTTTTTTGGTTTTAGGGGGTTTATTTGGGGGTCTTTGTGCGGGCTTGGTTTGTGGGGTTTTTTTTAATGTTTTTATCTGCTTTCATTAAAAAATGAAGTGAATTCACAGTCAGAAAGAGTGATTTCTGACTGTAAGACAGCAAAGTTGAATGGATTCCGTGCTGCTGAGCTTTTTTGAAAAGTCAGAAAAAAAAAATAAAGCTTTCATCTGGTGAACCTGGATAAGGATCACTAGGATCCTGCCAAGGTTTAATTTCTCATTTTTCATGGATTAACATCATTGTTTATAGTTCAGGCTGTTGCATAGTGACACAGACTCTAAACAGGGTGACAAGAAACAAACCAAACAAATAACAATTCCAAGACATAGCAATCGTTTTTTGTTTTTTGGTTTGTTTTTTTTTTGTTTTTTTTTTTTTTTTTTTTTACAGAAATCCACCTATGAGCTTCACCAACAATGGCAGCATTTGTGGAGGCAGAGCTTGCGGGTGAAGTGCCTGAGAACCCTCCAGCAATGGTACAGCTGTCTGCACAGAGGATTCAGCTCCCTGAACTGTAATGAGCAATTTGTCTCACAGCTTTGATCCACTGTCAGTTTAGCTGACACTGACTCCAGGAATTAATTTCTAACATTTCAGGGTAACCTAATAAAAAAAAATGAAGCAGTGTGTGGTAGATATCTGTACATAATCTATCACCTGCTGCAGGTGTTAACAGAAAAGTTAAATGTCTCTCTGTTATAGTACAAAGGCTCTTGGTTTCTTGAATGCGTAAATATATAACCCTAAGACAAACTATCAACAAGGTAAAGCAGCATGAAGGATAGAATATTTTAAATCATATGCTCCAAGCTGTGTTAGTCCTATGTATCTGAGAAGCTTCTTTACAGAAAAGGCTTCCTTTGTACAACTGAACAGATCCTTTATTTGAACAATTTGCTCAATTTGTAAAACAGGTTCAGAACTAGGGGAAGAAAAGTTTCCAAGTTTTTAAAACCAACACAATGGAATTGGACATTTTTTAAAATTGTTTTAATTACAAGACAATTGTTATAGATTTTCAATTATCTTGTCAACTTAATAAATGCAACGTATAAAAGACAAATACTTGTAGCTCTGGCATAACTGATCAACACTAAATAGAGCAGTAAATACTGGCTTTGGAAAACATTTAGAATAGGAAAACAAACTCTCTTTAAATTCAGTCCTACTGTCATTATATTGCAGATGAATTACAATCTATTTCAGCCTCTCCTGGGCAAAAATCTGTCAGTAGCAAACCGCCACTATGTTGTGGCTTAAGGTTGTCACACTTGACCATTGTGAACTGATGGCAGTCACACCATTCTTCACCAACCAGCCAACAAACCTGCCAATATCATTACACCTGCAAGAAAGTACTAGTCCTAAGAGTTACCAATGACCAGAATTCCAGACCTTTACTATTTCCTATTGCCCTGTATTCAGGCATGTGTCTGGCAGTAGGTTCTATGACAGGAAGGGAACATTGCTGCTGGGCTCTCATATGTGATTTTTTTTTTTTTTTTTGTGGGAATGTTTCACATGTAGGCTCCACAAGGTGATACTCACTACCTGCAGTACTGTGTCACAGCCTCTCTGACATATCCAACACAGCCAGTTGGCAGACCACAGATCAAGATCACCAGTAGCACCTGGGGTCAGACAGTACCACAAATATACAAGGTATACAGTCTCGTTGTGAGGGAATTCAAGGCATGAACCATATGTGTGAGTCTTATTCTAAAGCTCTTGGACACGATAGGTTTTACTTTCTGCCTTTAACTCTCCAGTGAAAAAAGATAATGTTTATCCTTTATTTTCAGGCCATAGTTATGAGATAACTTCATTTATTCCTAAAATAAATAGCTCCCTAAACAGCAAGGCAAACAGTTAGCTACGAAGATCATCTGTTATCTAATAAAGCTGTAAGTCTTCCTCTATCTGAACTGTGAGCTAACAGATTGAAGGGGTACAAGCACTTAAAGAATTACTTTGAGGGGAGAGGGAGGAATCAACTGAAACAGAGCAGAGTTTAACAACACAGGGCTCCTGAAGCACTGAGGGGGAAATGTTGACACATAATGGGACCAAACGACACCACCGAGGAATCCCAGACAGATCAGAATCCTCAGTATGGAAGACAAATGAGGCTATCTGATCACCAGGAACCATTGGTTGCACGTGCAGGAGAGAAAGAGCACTGAGGCCAAAACTAGTGAAGTAAATACATTTTGGACTGAAGTACTGCAGTCCAAGGACTGCTCTAACAGATGAGGAATGACATGATTTCACCCTCTCAGAAGGGCCACAGTCATTAGCTCAAGGCCAAAGACACAGCAGAGTGCATTCACAGCGACTAGGATTTGCCAGAGGCTTCAGTGGGCTCTGTAATTTACTGCAACCTAGTTTTAATTGCAGCTGGGAAAATATTACAAATAACCCTAACAGCTTTGCAGTCTATTTCAAACATATGGATTGTTATCTGGAGCGCAAGGTAATACAGCTAGAATTTGCCTTTTACAAGTAAGGAAACTTACTAAAAAGTCAAAGTCATTCTTAAAAAGGGAGGATTTGTAATGGATGCAGAGTATGAATGAGCGATCACAAATTTAAATATGTCACAACAGCTTTATGAAGCATCATTTGACCCTTAAATTATGTAGGTATGTATGAAGTTAAATGCTCACAGTCCAAAATCTAGCAGTGTTTCACTTGAACTGTGCCTTACTCCATGATTACTCCACTGAGGTAGATAGGCACATGAAACATCCAATTGTTCCACGCCAATAAGGACTGTGGAATCTATCTTTTGTACCTGTAAGATTAACAGGGAGGGCGCATAAACCTTTTAGCAGTAAGTCATTGAGGAATTAAGTTAAAACCACGCCAGAAAAAACAGGTTCCAGGCTACAGTCCAGGCCACAATACCCCAATGTCACAGCATTGAAACCCAACTGTTTCACTGATAACACAAAGCAACTCCCTTTTCAAAATCAACAGAATCCAAAGCAATATTATAGCTACTACCTCCCTTCCCCATACCCTGCTTTTGAGCTCTTAATGTAAAGAGTGACAGTTATATAGCTGCCTAATTAACTTGACTATTGTCCCCTTTAAAATACTCTCTATCTTAGCTCTCCTTCTGTGCAAATAGCATAATGCTAATTTAAAGGAAAGGTCACATTATACTACAAGGAATGTAGTGACATTCCATTACGTTGTTCTCTCCCTGCTTACAGTCTTCCCCCTGCATTGCTGTTGTTCATTCAACACTTTTTCTATAGGCATTTCATGAATAATGAGAAGCTACTCTTGCCATGGAAAGTGCTGCCTTCCACTATTTGCAATTTAAGACACATCATTCCACAGTCTCAAGGAAAGTGAAACAGCACCAATCTGATTTTACACAAATGGTTTTTCCTCTGCATGCCAAACACAAGCTTTAGTTATTTTGCTTCTTCCCCTCATTGCTGAATGGCTTCGTTCACTTTGCCTGCACAGGGAAACATTCCAATTTAAGAACAGGTTTCAAAGTTCTTGTATTCAGATCAACTTACCCTGAAACTGTTATTTTCTGTATGAGAAGGATGATTCCTCCTCTGCCGTGCAGTGTTTGGGGGGGAATCAGCAAG
Source organism: Balearica regulorum gibbericeps (assembly GCF_011004875.1). Classification (NCBI taxonomy): domain Eukaryota; kingdom Metazoa; phylum Chordata; class Aves; order Gruiformes; family Gruidae; genus Balearica; species Balearica regulorum. The sequence goes on from NC_046200.1 coordinate 12,839,870, forward strand.
GTGTCCTGGCTAAACTTCAATTTGCTTAAACTGCTGTCTGCTCACTGAAGTTCACCTCTCCTTTTCCAACTGGATACATTATTCTTCATCGCTTTCTATCCTGAACTCTTGGGTAGTATTGCTCTGCTCTGTTGACCACAGTTAACCAGGGATGGCTGATATGACGTCTACATTCAGCCTGCAAAGTGCTTTTGGCATCACTTGGGGTAAAACCAATCTATATTATCCTTCCTAGAAACGCGCACAACCCAATCTATCTACAAATCTAGTCCTGCATTTCTACATCAGTTGTGATTCCCCCCCGCCATGTGAATATAAAAATCTCCACATTGGTCCTGCTCCCCTGCCTCTAATTAAACACCTACCACTTCCTTCTAGTGATCACATACACAGTGAGATTCCTAAGTTCCACATATGCAAAATAGCTCAGTTTTACCACCAGAAATGCTTTCTTACATTTCTGGTACACATACATTCATTCCTGACGTATCTCCACTGAACATTAGAGAAATCATCTAGTGTCTGGCACGATCAGCATGAACATTCCATTTTGCTATCAGAGTGACACAAAGGAAGAGGAACCAGAAACTCATCCATGAATTACAAAGAGCATTAACTTTACTGTCCAGTGCAAGTTCTAAACTTATCATACCCATAAACAGTAACAAACATTTGTTTCTTACATAGCACATTGAGTCAAATCTCAAAATGTTTTTACCCATTCTCTCCCAAAAGTAACCTTTTGACAAAGCATTACCAGTTAGCTAAAGTCATTTTTAACTGCCACACTGCAGTCAGGGGAGCACCAGGTTCTTCAAATATAAGAAATTGTCTATTTCTTTCATTATGTAACCTACAGAGTATTTGTATGCCCTATTTAAGGGAAGCAGACATTAAGTCTGCTAAAAATCTAATGTTTTGAATATTCACTATAAAGTGTAACCTTTGTAATGCACTTCTCTCCTGCCCCAGGCATGATATTGCAGATCAATTCCCAAACCTAGGTGAGCAATGCAATTTGCCATAATGACACCTCAAGCTGTAATCACAGAAGTGTAATGCACCATGACTGTACCAGCAGCCTGACATTTGGCAAGTTTACTAAAACCTTAATAACAATGCATTATTACATTTGATATGCTTCCCTTAATTCATTACGGAAGCAGCCTTTAGGAACAGAAATTGAACTTTTGAAATTGATTAGAGTGTTCTGAACTTAATAGCATAGAGATTGTGTGGACCTTACCGGTTAGCTGCTGTTCCAGAGATATGTCAAACTAATTTAGTGATCATAAAGCCTTCATTTTTTATAGAACATAACATTTTCATGTAGTTAGGCTCAGGTCAGGATTAGCAACTAACATTTAATACTCACGTTGGAAAGTAAAACCATCACTCTTAACCAAATAAAAAAGCCTGATCTTAAAAATATAGTTCCATAAGCATACGCCCTATCTCTAATCTCATTTATATCACCATTTTTATTTCATACTCTAAAAGACAAAGCAAGAACACCTGCAGGAAAACCCAAAAGCTCAAGAGCAGAAAGTTCTTTACTATAATACCAGATTTGTATTTTCCATATGCAATCAGCCAAGTTAATTCACTTTTCTAAGTCACTTTCTCCCTACAAGAAAGGTAATGCTTGTCAGTCTCACAAGGCCATGAAGAAAACATCTCAACAAAACTCTCAGTACACAAGTACTTAAATGTTATGGTTAACGGTAATAAAACCTGCTATGGTTAACGGTAATAAAACCAACTACTTCAGCACTAAAGGACCACTGCTGTTCTAAAATAGCCAAGAATTTCTAACAGACACATGACTACAGCGGCAGAGTAAGTCACAGGTAAGAATGAAAAATGAAATTCAGAAATTCTGCATCAACAACAGCTTCACTATGCCTGCTAAATAATCTCGGTTGGCAGTGTTGTTATCCTTGTTAGAATTACTGCAATATGATGTAATATTTCCCTGTTTTGTCCATGGATATGTGCAAGTAAGAATTCTAGTTCCCCAAAAATGGTGTGACTGACATTTTTCAACTTTTTAATTTTTAAGAGCCCTTACTAAACCCAAGTTAAGAGAAACATATTTATGGTTCAGGCTAACAAAGGGCTTAAATAAAATCCTTTAATTAAGCTTAATAAAACCAACAGTAGCCAGTGCACAGTCTAACAGCCTAATCTGATGTAACATTTGTTGAAGGAGGTAGAAAACTATCTGCTATTGCAATTTAAGCATATATCCAAATTTGATAAAATATGTCTAAAATTGAACTTTCCTTCTTGCATCATTTGCTCTGTTCTGGTTCTGTCTATGACGACACCATTATCTAGCACCTCACTTCACAGCTTCTGTTTATCTTTCATTCCACTCCTCCTTTTAATACCACTCTCACATAACCAAACTGCTCCAAGACCACTAGTTCAGTCACCTAAAACTATACCCTTTTCTGTTATTCCATAGCCAAATTATCCACAGTCTGCTAATTCACCACTTTCTAATATGCCCACAAACCTTATGCATTCAGGCTTACTAGCATTTAATAACGTGTACATAAAAGCAGCAATATAATCATACATTATCATTACATTGCAAATGTCTGCTGGGTCAATGCCTCATTGGATGGGTGAGAAGAAATTCATATTTTTTATATATATATGAGAGAGAGATACCATTAGACTGTTCATTTCCAAACACCCTCTGAGATTGTCTTTTGCAAGAAGAAATGCATCTGTTACTATTTTTAGAAGGAAAAGTAGTGTAGCATTATGCTTGCCAACATAGTTAAAGGCTACAGAAGACAGTTAAAAAAAAATAATTACTTGAGCAACTCATTCTATTTACTGAAAATTAACATTATCCATAAAACGTACAAAAAGAGTTTCACTTGCTTGTTGCTTGTAGTGACCCTAGTGAAAGTCAGAAGCGTACATCAGCTTTCATCATGAGAAGCGAAGGAAAGATGTCACCTCAGATGGGTAATGTGCATGAATCCTGTCCTGCCTGATGATTGCTATGTTAAGAGCTTGCACACCTAAGTTATCAATAGAAGTCATGAAACGTGTATGAAAAGTCATTGGTGTAATACCCACAGTTAGTTCCACACGTACACTGAGCCAAACAGCTACTCCCCTGTATGTTCACTCCAGAAAGAAGAAAAAAACCCCACCAAACACCTCACAACTATCTGGTTCACACCAAAGGAAAAAAAAAATCCACAACATCCTTTTACCTATTAAAAACAAGAAAAGAAAACTAGAGAAGGTTAGCCAAAGAAAACTATCCGCAAAATTCATCTATATTAATTAGGTACAAAAAAATCTCCATGGAAACCTAAGTCAGGCATACCTGTATACCCATTGTATAGCAGGTAAGCTTTCAAACGGAAGCATCACACACTGATGACAAAGTCTTTCAGACATTCCTTAATGTACATGCAGCCAGGTCTCAGAGGCATAAAACGACGCACCCTTTCATTTCCGTAACAAGCAGTAGAATCTCTCTTAAAGTGTGACACTATGAACTTTGAAATTGTTATCACAGTGTCACCGTGCTTGCACTTGCCTTTTTTTTTTTTTTTTTAACATGCTCTGTACTTGACATCACTAATATGTTTGGGCAATAGCAAGGTGATAAACTGTGCGAGAAAAGTCAGTAGCTGGAAAACTGCCCTTTATCAATTGACTGTAACCTATTTCTTTCTCTTCTGTCCTGGAGTATTTCTAGCATGTGGGCTTATCACCAGCTGTAAACTGTTGTGACTTTAGAAAGCAAGGAAAAGAAATAATTTCTTGGAAATTATATGTTTCCCATCTTAACTGCGTTGCACTTAGGAAATTTATTTTGTTCACAATCTGCAACAGATAACCAAGATTATGCAAGCCATGACACAATCTATATAGCTATTGCAATGGAAGGGTAAACAGAAACCTAGTTTTGCAGACGCTTCTAGTTTTCACACTGATTTTCATATGGGGGGCATACACTGCTGTCAGAGCTTCAAAAAAAAAAAAAAACCCACAAAAAACTTGGGCATAATTTTGTGTTTCTCATCTTCATTCCCATTATTTCACCAGAAATGCACAAGGACAAACAAGATAAATTTAGATCACTGGAGAAGCTGAAATCATGACTCTCACTGCTACAATCTCTTCTGTACCCTCTCTGTTTTTTGCTTGTTGCCTTCGTTCCGTCCAAAATACAGGTCCTTACAAGCATTGTAATTCCTGAGCCGATAGACTGTCATGACAAGATGAGCCTGGCAAAGTAGTACCAGCAGGGGAAAAAACCCCCAAACTTAAATCAAATATGAATCAATCCTTGCAAACAAAGCACATCTCAAAATTCTCACCTCCATGCTGCCAATGTGCATTTTTTAATTGTTAAAAAGAGATACTCAAATGTTTACCAACAAAGACTTTGAGACCACCTAGTCTCTTTGAGACCACCCAGTCTTCCACCAGCAGTGGAAAGATGCGTGAGGGTCCAATTTAACCAGCCAACAATCTACCAAAATACCCCAAGAGATACTTGGATCTAAACATCTCTATCAATGCTTTGGCACTTCTGAATAACAGCTATCCCAGTGATAACTCACCCTTATATTCTACCTCATATAGCTAATAAGGAAAAAAATACTCTAGAAAGTATTAGTATTTTGTAGCTTTTCACTTTCAAAGCCAGTTAACTGAAAGAAATGTTGTGCTATCCTCTTTCTCACTAGCATTTTGTTGAAATTGCATGTTCTTCAAACGGGAAATTCTAAATCTATAATAAATACATTAAAAGAAGCTTCAAAAAGTTGTTTTTTTTTTAAAAAAAATGACTCAGGCATAGCACATCTTAGATGCGGGTATGAGACTAGGGATGATCAATGACCATATATTAGTTACTCAATTCAGAAAGTATTAGGAATGTCACCACAGCAGCGAAGTCTGTCCTGACCAGTTTCTCCATTTTGGAGATACTAGGAAGATAACCCACCATAAACATTTTCCTGCTCTTCCCAGAGCAATAAGGAATTGCGACTGACCTTCACATCAGAGACCTGGCAGGAAAAAGGTTCTTTCCTTATAAGTTCTGCCTTGAAATACATGATTTTAGTCTTCTGGAAAGGAAGGTTTTAAATTGGAAACCCTGACAGATCTTTAACTGCAGCAATACAAATAAAATCAGTGTAATTTCTCTTGAAAGAAATTGCTCCGTTTTCTTCTCATTTCCAGTTTAAAACCTTTCATTGTGGATGCTGTTGTCAATCTTATCTAGCAACCTATTTACCTAAAGTACAGAATTACAGAACAGAACTTTACGACAAGTACAGGGCTGATTTTGACATTAATCATACTCAAGATTTTTGGACTTGGATTGTTTTTAGAGCTTGGTCAGAAAGGCCACTTTCTTTCACATAAAAAGTCAACAAGCCACCTCAGAGGTTTTGCAAATGAATTTGTCCTAGCAATTAAGGGAAAGAAGCTATATAAACATGATAAAAGGTGACTAACATCACCATGCACCGTTACATTAAGGACTAAGAAAGAGACCTTTAACACATTGCTCTGAACACTTAGGAAATCAAAAATACTGTCTGGATAGCTACATTCTTTGATTTTCAATGAATCAGTGCTGTCTGCAATGCGCACTCGACCTTTGAGAGGGGGAAAAAAACCTCAAACCGAACAAAGTAACTTCCAATTATTTGTAACGGAAGCTGGAAGGGCTCTGTCTTGCAGTATGGGTATGGACTGATATTAATGCAACACAGAACCAGGCAGCCCCACAGGGAGTCTCCTTCCCCACCCCCTGAATAAGTTTTGAAAAGGTAAGAACCTGAAATCCATTGGGAAAATGCTTGGTGTAGCTGCTCTGGTTAAAATACGTGGCCCGTTCAACTTCTCAGGATTCTTCTAGTAAAGACAGTGACAGGGAGCAGACAGCACATGTAGATAGCCAACACATGTAAAGCACATCTGAAAACACTGAGACACCACTGGGGTTAAAAGTTGGGATAACTGGCAATTGGTTTGTAAGGGACACAAAACCCACATCATTGTGAAAGCTGGCCACTCTATTATGCTTGGATAATACTGTACAGGATGGGTAAAAGAAGCCTTGCAATGGGTTTGGGTTTTGTTGGGTTTTTTTATGGGGTTTGGGGTGAAGGAGGGTGGTGGTGTTTGGTTGGTTTCTTGAACACAAATGCTATACTTCCTGAGCCTCCCCCATTCCTCACCAGTATCGCTAGTAGTTTGGAAGGGGTTTGTTCCCATGGGTGCAGTGGAATGCAATTCTTCCATTGCATTGATCCAGCTTTAGTTAGTGTTTTCACTGTAAGACAGACACCACATTCTCTGTGTGACTACAGAACAGCAGTTTCCAATGCAACAGTGAGAACATTCAAATACTAGCTCTATGTTTTCAGATACTGAATTTACTTAATAAAGATACAAAGAGCATCCATGAACATACAGATTTTCTGAACACATTTGTTGCCATCAAGTATATAAAAAAAATCCAAAATGTGCGATTATTACATATAATATCCTATGGCCATATCATTTTGTATAACCATCCCAGCATACTTACTCAAATGTTTTTAGCTCTTACAATATATTTTTTTTTAATATCAGTTTAGAAAGCAGCATTTGCCAGCAGATATTAGCATACTCAAGTCCTGTTGAATTCACAGGGCTTTTATCATCATAGTGTTGTTTACAAATTTTACTGTCATTCATCATTGCAAATCATCAGCTGTACTTGTGGCTAAAGAAAACGCTAACTCAGAAGGCAGAGAGGAGTGCAAATGCATTAATCAGAGAACATGATTTTTACTACCAGGAGTGTTATGCTCTCAGATATCTATAATTAGACATATCCAGTATCTACAATCTTCTCAGTTATTCAAAATATTATGGGGATTGCTAGATGTGGGTGGGAATAGCGTAAATAACCCATATAAGCAAAAGTACAGGTAGAATTAGGCTATAGAAATACATTTCTGTTCTAGTATCTCTGAAAAACACATAAATAGATTGCTATAGAGCATGCTGGCAGCTTAAATAGCAAGAGCTGGTGTATGAGCAGCATGAGATCGCTGGGCCTTCCCCAGTTTGTGGGGATGCGGGGATGGAGGGAAGCAGTAGACAGGTCAGATTCGCTGCCAGGATTTTTTTTTTTTTTTTTTTAGTTTTTCAACTTAGTAACCATTACCTTTTTGAAAAAGGAGAAAAATGGTTAGTCTGAGATTTTCAAGACTATGTAGTGCTTTTAGCCATGCTCTCTACAAAAAGGAGCAGCAGGTGTGACTACATCCCTTGATAGCTTCATGAATCTAAAGCATAAGCCACAATCACACATCAGTGACCTATATATAGTTTATTTTCTCTATGAATTGTATACTTTTAATATGGTGAAGCTAAGTAGCTGAGTTCCAACTGGGTTTCAGAGCACCCTTAAGGATCAAATCATGACATCATTTTTCAATACCAAAACAACAACCACCACCACAAATTAACCAACATTTTTAGGATTATCAGCATTTTAAAGATTATATCTGCAGTTGAAAAAAATCTTTAAAAGAACTTCTAATATTCAGAAGGAAAGATGTTTTAGAAGTTAAGGATTAAAACAGCAACACTGGTAACACTTGCTGGATGTTGACGAGTTTACAGAAACAAGCCTCTGAATGAAGACAGCCAGCACGATGCTGCTTTAGGTAGGTAGTATGTAAAAATAAAGTGAATACCACCATTGCCTATTTAGAGCTTAAAACAGTTCATCTAAAACTTTAAGCTCTGAATGCAACACACACAATCAGAGCAGAAAATTAAGTAGTGGGTAGACAGAATCTTTTCTCCGTACTCTGAATAATAACCACGCTGCTTCTGCTGCAGCTGTCAGAGACTATCCCTTGGGCACTCCATTAGGAAACTCATAGCAAAGTGTAGGCTCAAAGTCACAGAGATTGATGTTACAGATAGCAGGCTGGAGATACTTCACTCTGCTTCCACAAGGAAAATCGCTCTCTGCACAAAATAGCACAGAAAACCCAGAGAGCTTCAGATCTCTTTGTGTGATCCAACAGCACCAAGGAAAAGAAAACACATAACAGAACATTGCAAGCTCATCACAAGCATCAGTGACTGAGCTCTTGTCCCTGTGGTTTAATGATTCCAACTTGACTTAAAAGCAACTTGAGACAGTACAAGACCCACAAAGTCCGTGGGTATGGAGCACTAAGGAGACCAGGAGATAATAACCACACAATCACAGACACTCCTGACTAACCCCTTTATACCTTTCTGAAACTCAAATACAGATGCAGAGTAAAATGCAAAATAATTAATCCACTACCTCCAAAGCCACCCCTACCTATGTAAGTTATATTACAAATAGCTTACTTTTTATACCATTCCTACACTCAACTTTTGAGCTTTTTAACCACCCCTCAACTGCCACCATTTATCATTCCTGCTTTTTAATTCATCATTTGCCCTCATGCCCTCAGTATGATTCCCCTACTTCCATTTTCAAGGTTTGTTACTTTTCCCCAAAGTAGTCTTCATTATCCCACATTTTACTTTTCATTCATTAGCCTGCTATTGTCTCTGCTTCGTTTTAAGTGCTCTCATTAAAAACTTTACAGATCAGTTTCAAAAGCCAGCTCCCAAACCACAACATACACATCAAAGCAGTCCCACTTTATCTACAAATGCTCTGTACCATCATCAAATACTGGATCAGATTGTGATTATCTGCAGGAAGGCATCAAATATTGCTTCAAACATATATTTAAGCAAAAATAATAATTCTTTTCCCTGGAAACAGTGGCTTGCAATTTAGTTCAGAAAAAAAGCCTCCCTGTTTTTTTACTTAAAGCAGAATCAGGAAAGTCAGGCCTACCTGTACAAGCTGCCCCAAGGAGTAGAGGGTGAGTTTCTTCGGCTCTATGTAGAGAATCTCTCCAAGCTCCTGATAAGGCTTCCCAGGGGGGGTGAAGAGTCCCTGAGTGAATTGCTTTTGCCTCCTATGGTAGTTTTCCCAGAACACTTGTTCTCTTGAAGGTTCACTGCTTCTGTAAATTGTTCTGCCTCTGGCCAAGACCTTTCCTTCCTTCTGAGCACAGCCAGGCAAAGCCTGAATGCACACAAAATCTCGAGGATTCAACACTTTAGGGGCCACCAGTACCTTGATTCTGCTGTTCTTAGGTGAATCTGGTGCCACAGGTGCCTTGAGACTGCTGCTTTTAGGTGTGTTTGGTATCACAGGTGCCTTGAGTCTGCTACTCTTAGGTGCGTTTGGCACCACAGGTGCCTCAACTCTGCAGTTTTTAGGTGCATCTGGTATTGGCATTGTTCCAGAATGGAAACCTTGGTGTTTTTACTCCCTAAGTTATTAAATACTCTGGTTTCCCAGTCATGAAAACACACACCTGCAGCCTTTTTAATTTTCTAAAGGATAGCCCAGCAGAAAAATCTGCCACTAACTAACACTACATGAGGTCTCATTCCCCTCAGCAGGCCCTCAAACAACAGAAATAACTCCTGAGGGACCAGGACACCTAAAACCTAACCAGCCTGCTGGGGAACATCCAGAGACAGAGCACCTCCCTCTGACAGGCTTCGTTACAAATAAAACTCCTGTACACCAATTTTCAACAACAGCACAACCTTCCCCTGCCCACAGCCCTCACGCCAAGGGCCTCCCACCTCCCAAACTTCCCTAAACTCCCCCCACCTCCTTCCTCAAGGCGCCGCGGGGGGAAGAGGACCGACTCCTCTCCTCAGCCGCCTCAGAGGACGACGCCCTCCCGCGCGGCGCCGCGCGACAGCTAACGGCCAACGATCCGCGTCACCCGGTTGCCGGGGAAACTCCGCGAGGCGCCGCGCACGTGCACTGGCGCCGCGCGCTTGCGCAGGGGAGCCGCGCAGGGGGAACCGTGCAACGAGCCGTGCGCGCGGGGCCGCGCACAAGGGCCCGAGCAATGACCCGTGCACGGGGCTGCGCGCGGGGCGCTGAGCACTCGGCCTCGCGCAGGGCTGTGCGCACGAGGACGAGCAGCGAGCCTCGCACCAGCGGCCGTGCGCGGGGTGCAGCGCGCGCCGCCTGGCTCCTTGCTTCGGCATGAGGCAAACGCAAGCATTGCGTCAGCCCCGAGGGGGAAGGGTCGCAAAGGGATTCCTCTTGCCAAACCCACGCTGGGGGTCACCGGGAGGCAGCGGCCGGTTCAGGGTTTCTCCAAGCATGACGTTACCGATGGAGCTGAGTTTTTTTCACCTTTCTTTCAACGGAAGGGTGAGCTGAGGTGTTCCCCCGAGCGTGGGGACGTCAGAGCTTGTGGCCGAGGTTGGACGGGGCTGTGACGGCTGTTGCCTTTAGCTAAACAAAACTTTATCGCTCCCCAGAATTGTTAGGTGGCTTGGTGGTTAAAGCGCTGGGAAGTGGGAAACCTGAATGTCGTCATAACAGTAAAGGTAGTATTTGTCAATATGTCACTTAATTAAATACAATCCTTGGCTTCTCTCCTGGGCGGCACCTCGGGCCGTGTGGCAGGGCACCCCCAGCCCCTCCGCGCCCGGTCGGGGGGCCACAGGCAGACGCTGCTCAACCCTTGAGAAAACCCGTCAAATCTCACTCCTCCGACGACCGCTTTCAGTAAAAGCCTTTCAAACTTCGCTCAAACCTTGTCAAACGAGCAGTAACCTGGTGGCAAATGAGAACTGGAGATGAATGTAATAATACTGTATCTATTCAGCCCTAAAATACACGGGCGATCAGCAGCAATAGCACGTTATCTGAGGTGTGTGATTTCTAGCAGATTGGGGTTTTTAGCCTGTCAAGATCACTCCAACCGTTTGAATCCTGTGAGCTCTCTAAAGGGATGGGGTATCTGGAGACACCTCCTCCCTCCCTCCTCTCTGTCTTTCCCCTCAACCCTGAAAAAACCCACCCTTGCTGTTATTCCCTTGCATTTTCATCTGTCCAACACTTCCTTCCTATTACGGCGTCTGATTTAGAGTGACGTGACCAGACACGAGAGGGCAGAGGCAGCGAGCCGCGGCCCCAGGAGCGGAGCTGCGGGGCTCCGGGGCTCCGAGGCTTGCTGGAGGACGCAGGGGACGTTTGCAACTGGGAAGGTTTCCCCCACCTCATTTTCCTCCCTGGATTTTTATTTTCTGCAGGCTGAATTGTTCCCCCAAACCCCGTGTCTTGTGCTGCTTTGTGTTTTAGGAGAAACTTCCCACCCACGCGCTGATCCGGGCCAGAGGTGCTCACACATGGATCCGCTAAATTGTGGAGCTGGAAATGCAATTTCGGTTACTTTTCTCATTGGCTGCAGCTTAATCATACACGTTTCCAGCTGAAAAGAAATGTTCCCACACCCAGTGTTTGAGACAGCTGGGAGAAATACCACAATTTGGTAATGACGACCTTCTGAGCTCCTGCTTTTGTTGTACCCGGCTGTACGAGTGTGTTTGAAACATTTGAGAGAGAACTAGTTGCGCCGACTTCCCTAATAGAAATGGCGCCATCTCATCTAGCACCGGGATTTCAGCTCCAGGGACTTCAGGGAAATATCTGCTAGACAATCACCATATGAAAAATATAAAAGTGGGATTTTGAAGCAGCCTTCAAGCCTAAAAATGCTGTTCTGCATCCATACAGTGATGCTTTTGCATCAGAAAACGGTGCTTGATTGGTTTTGCTGATTGGTTTGCATTTCAGGAAGCCTCAGCTCAACTTTTGGCTGCAGCAGGTTGGGACCTGCCAGGGGCTTTGGTTCCTGGAGCGGGAGGACCCTGGCTGAGACACGTCACCCCCAGCACCCTCTGCTTATTTAACTTGAGTCAATCCAGATGCCGCAAGTGCTGCTGAGCACCGGGATGGGCACGCGAGAGCCATCCCGCACCCAGGCCCTGCAGGCTGTAGTGCCGTCACGCTTTGGAGTTGTGCCCAAAACACGCTCTGCTTCCCCGGCGGATCCATTTTTAAATGGCTTTAAAATAACTGAAGCGCTCGTTGGCTTCATCAGGATGCTCAGGGGCCGGTGGGGCCAGGAAGGGACGTGCACGGAGCAATGTCCTGCTGGGGCTGGAGACGCACCGTCTCTCCTCGTCTCCCTACCCTGCAGTTCAGGTCCCCTGTCCTGCTGGCGCAGGCATCTGCACCCCACGAGCAGCGTGCAAACGCAAGCCTTGGGGCAAGGCTCTTGCAGAGATATCACACCTTTCTCCAGGCTGTTTGCAATTTGTTGCCCCCAAAGTTGTCACTGGGAGCCCGCCCTGCAAACGCCTCTCTGGCACGAAGTTCCCTCCGGAGCCGTGGTGAGTAACAAGCCACCAGCTCGGAGAGGAGCAAGCTGCGTGTGCCTGGCTCCTTAGTGCCATCTCCATTTAAATAATCTCCCTCCGAGACAGGGGAGGATGTATTATTCAGAAACAAACAAGCAAAAAAAGATGGATTTGTGGGTTTGTATTTTTGGAGACACACAAAACCATTTCCCCCCCGCAGCCCACGGAGGCTCTCGGGTAAAGCTCTTGCGGTGACCAGGTCCTGCTGCCCCGCCGAGCCGGGTGGGAGCTCCCAGCTCTTCCCTTCCTCAGCTCTGGTTCTCCTCCACCCTATTCATAGTCTAGTCCCATTTTCAAGAAATATTCCAGGAATGACAGGTATGCATTTGTTTCTTTTTTCCTTCCGTGTCATTTCTCCATCCAGCTTACAATTTTTGGTGGCAATTTAACAGCTTTTACAAATTACATTCCTATCTTTTTCTCGGTTATTGTTACAGAGGAGAAAGTCCCATTTTTCACTGTGATCCTTCAGGTTTCTGCTGTCACTGTATTTAAGACTTCTTTTTTTTTTTTTTGTCCTTAGCTTTTATTTTCTTATCCCTCAAGGGCAGCCTTGGAAATTCAAAGCTGTTCCCTGACTATCACGGATCTGGTATTCTCTTTTGGCAGTTCTGCAGCAACTGTCTCTCTTCCTTCCATCCTTCCACCTAAATGACACCCTTTTCTCGATAAATTACCCTTTGTCTTTCAAAGCGACGTTTCCATTTGTGACAGTTCGGATGTATAATAGTTGCATCCCAGCGGATACCTTCAGGAGCGTCAACTAACAGGCCAATACAAACTCAGTCATGCAGAAAATAAAGATATTTACCTATTTGGGGCTTTATTTTCCCCCCCAACAATTGGGCTGTGGTCTGAATTTTCAAAGTTTGAGTTAAAGGTATGGTTTCTTGTCACCGAAAAAACCTCTCCTGGAACGGAGGGGTGGCTGAACCCATGGCAGGATTCCCTTTTTTTCAATAAAACATCCCTGGGGGGCCCTGGAAAATGCCCTGGGGTAGCCAAGCCCAACCAGCCATGCCCCCCAGCATAGGGCTACGTGTCCCCGGCGTGCTGACCACAATGCATAAAGCACCAAAACTTGCTGAAAGCACGAATCCAGCACCGCCAGCACCACATGCTCAACTCCTCTGCCCCGTTGCGGACATTTAGCAACGTTCACACATTGCCGGCGTGGAGCAACGGGGAGGCGAGCGATGCTCCGAGTGGTAGGTGCAAGGGGAAGGCAAATGGAAATATCACCTGCAGTAACGCCTGCGGGTATCTTGCATGGTCCCTAAACACATACAAGTGACCTGGGAAGGTTTACACCGTACAGCAGCGCAGGCCAAAGCGTGCCGGGTTGTTTCAAGTATTTGCAGAGCCTTGCACAGAGAGAAGGCAGCTGCTCCGCCAGGAATGAGGAAATCTGTTGCATCGTACTTTGCAGTTATCCGGTGTTTTTCCACTCTTTATGGCAGAAACGTGCCTGAAAAACAGCCGACCAACAAAAGCCCTGATTGCTTACGCTACAGGGGAAACACTGATTTTGCAAACATTTCCTAGCAATAACGACGGTGATCGATTATTGCTGCTGTCGCTCGTGATCTCGCTAATGGAGGGTAAACGTGCAGCGTGGCTGGAGCAGGCTCAGCTGGAGCAGCAGCTTTGGAGCGTCCCCAGGCTCCCCATGGGCAGGGAGGGGTCCTGGGGACCCCCCCTCTGCGCCAACTGGCGCAGAGGGGGGGTCCCCAGGACCCCTCCCTGCCTGTGGGGACGTGCACATACCCAGCACTGCTGGAAGCGGGGATGCAGCAGATAAAGCTCGAGAAGGTCGGATGCTCACACCCCGCTCCCGTCGGATGCCGTGCGTGTGTGGGCACATCCCAGGGCACGAGGGTGGAGATGTCCGAGCACAGAGCTGTCGACAAGAGCATCCCCCCACCCCAACTCCTGCAAGCTGCCCAAAAGCAACAGATTGGATATTTTTGTAGAAGTTGTCAAGATCCAGACCTTGGTTTTAGCAGCCTGGGACTTTCCTCTCGCAGCCCTGCACCTTCTGTCTCCTTTCCAAACACCAGACAAGCCAAACATTATTTTACAATCCCAGCATCTGGCACGCAGCTCTGGGCAAACCTCTCAGCCTGTCACTGGTGAGATAAATGAGCCCCGTTTCAGTGGCCGACTTCATAAAAGTATATGAAAAGTAGTTAACAAAAGGGTATTTCACAAAGCCGGGAATGCAAATGCAACCTCTGAGATAACTAATTAACTGAAACAGCCATAAAAAGGGGAAGCAGCTTCCCATCTGTGGAAATAGATGTCATTTTATAGAGGCTCTAATTAGTTATGCCCAGTCCTGCAGCCATTTCATCAGCGGTGCACACAAGCTGCCTCCTGCTCCGCAGCTCCCGGGGCTTTTGAAGTAGAGGGGGAGAGCAAAGCCGAGGTGAAGAGCCACTTCATCTTGCAAAAATCTCCTACGAGCATCATGTTTTCAGCTGGTACCCAAGCAGCAAACAAAACCAGGGTTGTTTTGTGGAGGCGGCCGGCGCAGCCGTGCAGAACCATCCGACACAGAGGAGCGGCAGCGCTCAGCCCCGGCTTCACGGCAGGGTTGGACCCAGCAGCAGTCCCGTCCTGGCCCTGGGCACATCTGCGATTCTCCATCTCCCCCCGGGCCCAGAGGGACGCACGGGGAAGGTTTGCTGGGGGCCACGGCTCGGCAGCGGTGGTGCCGGGGGGATGCGGGTTCTCCTCCAGCATTGCTGCTGCAACCCAGGGGCTTTTGCGTGCGTTGGGCATACGTTATTCATGGCGTGCCTGGGAGGTGTGCTCGGGGGGGTTAATTGTTCAGCAGAGCTCTGGGTTTGCCGGCTTTTATCTGATGGGAGGCAGCACATTTACAAACACAGATTTACAGTCGCCTTGTTTGAGTCTTCCGAGCTGCCACCTCCTTGACAGAGAACATCCCTGCTGGGGTGAGATCCCCTCCTGGCTCTTCCACAGAGAGAGATTCCCCCCCCTCCTCAAACCTTTCCAGCAACTTTTGGACAGAAGCTTTAGGGTTTTGATTCACCCCACGCTTTGGGCTGTTCCCCTGCTTTGGGCTGAGAGCACAGCTCACACCGAAGTGCTCCCCAGGGGATCCCGGCACCCGGACCGAGCGTGCTGGCGTTTGTTCCCGCTGTGCCACTGCCACAGCCCACGCCTGCCCTGTTCGAGCTCTTCTCATGCAACATTCATCTTTCCTTGCTCCTCCGCCTGCAAGGGTCCGTGCGAGCCCCCCAGCACACGGCGAGCTCAGCAGGATTAACGCTGGAGCGGGGCGTACCACAGGGATTAGTCACCGCCGGGACCTCAGTCAAGTGTTTTATTTAATGCCCTTTTCCAAAGACATTTGTACTTGAAAAAAAACGAAGAAATATGAGCTGTCTGCTAACAGCATGACTCAGAGGAGCTGTGGGCACACACCATTTAAGTGAGAAGTGTCTTCACGGCACTGGTGCAACATGGGCGAGGAGGGGAGAGGCTGCTGCCTTTTGCCGAAACAGCCAAATCCCGCCTGCCACCTGCTTTCCTCCCCTCAGGCAGGGCTTCACCTTCTGCCAAGGGAGAAGGTGCTGCTGAGAAAGTGGGTTTTGCAAAAAAAAAAAAAAAACACCAAACCCAAAACCCAAATGGCTTAAATTTGCACCGCCAGCAGCTTTGCTCCAGAGAAGATGGCTCCGACTGCTGCTGGGGAGAGGCGGCCACTGAAACTGCACCCAGCAGCTTGGCCGTGATCCGACTTGTCCCAGTAACAGCAACCAGAGCAGCTCCGGACCACACCTGGCTCTGGCAGTCAGTGCACCGAGCAAATCCGTGCCCGAAGCACGGGGCCCAGTGCTCTGCTACCAAAAGCCACGCTGCCCCTCACCGTGCCGTCCCACCTCCATGGCTGCCAGGAACTTGCTCAGCGAGAGGTTCGTGGGACATTGCCAACCCACCCAGGAGCTGACTTTAAAACCAACGTGCCTTGCCAGGCGTTACCTGTAAACAGCCCCGGCGCACAGGCCCGTGCATGGAGCACCGAGGGCATAAATACGTGCAGAAGCCATTTGGGGGTTACCCAAGTCCCCATGCCAAGGCAGCACAGGCATTGCGGGGGCGAGGGAGGTTGCAGGAAAAAAAAATAAATAATTTATTCAGTTTTTCTCGACACAGCATCTCCTACCTGCATTCAGCATCAGCCTTGCTGGGAATTAATGGATCGGACATCGTTAGCAGCTGGGAGATGCTGTACAGGGGGAGGATGACCAGCAATGCAATTTATAGGGACACACGTCTTAAACTTTCTTCGGGTCGACTTCCAGCGCGTTACTGGGATGGTGGGGATTAGCTGCCAAGCAGAGGCATTTGGAAATCCTGCCAGCTCTTTCCCAAAGTGGAAGAGGTGGCTTTGCTTATGCTGAGCCCGGTTATACTCACCCCCGTAAGGCCCCCGAGGGACCCGCGTGCCCAACGGGACCTCGCCTCCGCCGCTCAGGGTGGGAACGGTGACTTTGCACAATGCTGCGTCTCGGTGACTTGTGACGCCGCCTCGCCCCGGCCGGCCGCAGCAGCTGGCAGAGGCTCGCCGAGAGCGGGTTGCAGTCCGGGTATTATTAGACACGACGGGTTTATTTCTTTGGCTTCAGCCAAAGTTCAGCTGGTGCAGTCTGAGCTCCGATGCCATGGTGGGTGCTGGATGCATCCCGAACCGGCCGTTCAGTGCCCAGGGTTGGAGGGGCTCAGCCCAGACAAACATCACCATGTCCCATGCATACCACCATCCAGCCACGCAACTTCCCACAGCAAAGTATTTCATAATCCTCCTTTTGTTAGCATTAAGAAGAAAGAGAAGCGATGACAATAAACGATCCTAAGCCAGGGCACGCAGGGCTCTGGGTCGTGTAGCACCAGCTTTGCCAGATCACCCAACCCTCCCCATTTTGCATTCCCTAGGGAAATTTCCTCCCCTCTTTGCACAGCTCCAGCTCTCAGAAATCTCTCCTTGCTGCTATCCTACTTAGAGGCGGGAAAATACTAAATAAGAGCGTGCACAACATTTGTGTGAAGCTGCAGCACATCCCTCATCTCCTCCAGTGTCACACAGCATCTCCTCTCGTGACTTGCCCAGCCTGGGCTTGCAGAGCGGGGGGGTTGGGGAGAGCAGCGGGGCCGGGGCTCACCATGGGAAAACAGCCGGGCTCCATGGCTGGAGAGGGCAAAGTGGGCACTGCCATCAGTCCGGAGAGCTGGGGGGATCCCTCTGTGCCATCCCGGCGTTTGCAGGATGGGGGTCATTTTTCCAAGCCCCTGAGCAGCAATTCCCAGCACGCGCACAGCCAGCTCCTCGGGTCTTGTCAGACTTCCTCAAGTGCAACACTGAGCCTGCGCTCCTGGCTGCGGCTTGTTAGAATAAATGGAAACGTAGAGGGAAAGTCATTAAGATCTCTTTCATTAACACCATTCCTCACAGGCCTGGAGAAGCTGATGTTTTGTCAGATCACGTTATCACCACGGCTTCGCTGTTTCCGAACCTTGAAGAGATTCTTCCAAAAAGCGCATCCGCCCTCCAGCCTGCTCCTCTTTCAGTCCTCAGCTATTTTTATTTCAGTCCTTGAGATAAAAGTACGTGTGTGTGGGAGGTATTTACACACACATAAGAAAATATAGATGCACATAAAAATAACCTGATGATTTGAGAGACACATTTCACTTCTGCGGAGCTTTCTGTTCTCCATTCCACTATAAAAATAAAATGCTGAAGTTGTTGAAGCTTGGACAGGGGAGGTTTGCTGTGGCTCTTGTAGCAGATGCAGTGAGCATCCTCTCACCCACTGCAGGCTCTGCCTATGCACAGGGTGTGAAGCCCCCAACACACAGGGTGGCAGCTGGGGGAATCGTGCACTGGGTTCGTGCCGAAATTCCTCAAGAGAAATAAGGAGACTTACGTGCCCCTGGAAAGTTTATGGCTCGCTATGGAGCAAATACACTGGAGATGAGTTCCTACAGAAACTTTTTCATACCCTTATTACATTAATGATACATTTCCAGACTTCTAACTGCCTGTCTTTGCATTGCTTTTACCTTTGAAATATTTTTTTTTTTTTTTAAAGAAAAGAGGGAGAAAGATGAGTGCCTGGTACTGCTAGCCACAAGCCGACAGTGCCCGGTCTGGGAGCTCGGCTGTGCCCTGCACCAGGGCGATGCAGCACCTGCCTGTCCCGCGGGGGAACGGCCCCGGGGCTCACATACCCACCGCTCCTCCCGCAGCCTGCACATCCCACGGGACGAATTTAGCATTTGCTGGCCCCAAGAGAAATTTGGGGTCCTTTGGGCAAGACCAGCCTCCAAGCAGCATGTGGATTTGGGAGGGAGCGAGCTCAGGCAGTGAGGCAGGCGGCAAGGGCAGGCTCAGCCCAGCTCAGGGCGAGCATCTCTGCCAAAAAGACGACAACTCACGAACATGAGACCCCGGGCAGTGCTATCAGCATCCCTGCAAGCCACAGCACGCCGGGACGTCGCCGGTGCCCTGCCGGCGAGCACGTCACGGGCTGCACCAGCCAAGCCAGCATAGCTCCGCAGTACAGAACATCCTCGCTGGCTCCGGCGCGGGGGAAACACGATCCTGCTCGCAGAGCCCCGGCAGCAATGGCGATGCACTCTGGCTGTCTGCTGCCAGCCTTGTTTTGGCTTTCTTTTTAACAGGCTGCCACACACAGTGTTCTCAGTGACAAGTGACAGCCTTGTTGCATTAAGAGCGCTCCACCAAATGGTATTACTATTATTATCTGTTTGCGTGAGTATAATAGATAGGATGACTACCCCCCTCCAAAATAACCTGGTGTTTGAAGGAAAGATTTGGATTATTTGCCGAACATCAAGCTGTGATCACATGAGGCAGTACCGTGTCGTACCAGAAAACGTTGCTGTGTGTTACAAACACCGTACCTGCAG
The DNA here is from genome assembly GCF_011004875.1 of Balearica regulorum gibbericeps. Classification (NCBI taxonomy): domain Eukaryota; kingdom Metazoa; phylum Chordata; class Aves; order Gruiformes; family Gruidae; genus Balearica; species Balearica regulorum. The sequence continues at coordinate 12,859,187 of NC_046200.1, forward strand.
GAAGATTCTCGCATTAAACCGCAGGATAGCTCTCACTGAATCATTCTGTAATTGCAGGAAGAGATAACAAGAAAAGGCAGCGCTCTGGCAAAGCCTGCCCAGCCAAGGTTGTTTAAAAAAAACCCCTAGCCTCAGCCCTCGTGGCTTTCTTGCAGCGCTGCTGGGTGTTGGAAAACCCACGCTGCTGGCGGGCAAGTGCTCCCTGCGGGCTCAGTCCATTGAAATAACTGCTGGGATCTCACCCAGGATTGCTTCTCCCAAAACTCAAGCCAGATCCCAGCTGGAAAGTGCTCCGCTACACTGGAAAAAAACACCTAAACCCACAGCAACGTGCCCTGCCAGCCACCTCCATTTCGTGTTAAGCACGAAGACATCTCACCACCCATTGGGAGCATCACCCTGCCTGCTGGATGGACCCATCTGCTGTAACGAGTCGAACACTGGATATAATTTTATAAAGTGTATGTAAAAAAAGGTTGCCTAGAGGTGGGCTGGAAGGGGCAGCTGCCCCACAGGAACCAGGCTTGGATGGGGCTGGAAGCAGCAGCTTCTGACCCAGCGGAGGGTCAGAGGACTCTGGGTGCGGAGTGCTGCCTGGGCACCGTAGCCGCTCACCCCATCAGCGTTCACTGGCATGAGGTACGGATGGGGATAGGCTTCCTGTTATCCCCAGCGCATTCTCCTGGGAGGCAACGCAACCAAGGCTTGCATATTTGCTGCTATGGCTCACAGTCTCCCCTGAGCACCCCAGCCCACCCCAGGGAAGCAAGACTCGTCAGAGGAGACAAACCAGCCCGCACATGTTTCTTTTGCCGTGACTAACAGCTTCAGTAAACGACCAAGTAAACACACTAATTTTACTTTCAAAACAAAACCAAAAAGCCACAAAGTCCAGTTCTTCTTCCTTGGGTAAAGACGGATGCATAACTACTGGCATTTGTCCTCTCCGTGCTTTCACAAGTTGCCAGTGTTTTAAAACCTGGCAGACACTACAAGACAAAGCGACATATTTAGCTCAGGAGTGAAAACGCTCCTTGCTTGTGAATGCCAAAGAGGGAGGAAAAGGAAAAAAAACCCAAAACCTGCGAGAGAAGTGCCTGCTGCCCCACAGAGCGATGCTGGAGATGTTCCACAGCATCGTCTCGAAGCCAGGGGGACGGAGCCTGTCCCTAAAGCAGCACAGCTCTGGGGATGGCCGGCGTTAGGGTGATTTATAGCCAAATGCTCCATTCCTGCATTTGAGGGTCTGTGCATTCTGTGGCAGGTGGCTTTCCAAGGAGAAATACAGCTCCAGCCATCGCATCTCACGCTGCAAACCCCAAGGCTGAGCCCTGACACCTCGGATTTGCCTACTGCTCCTTCTCTTTGCTTAGAAATTGGCTTGGGCAAAACACCACACCCCCCCCCACACCCCCAAAATCCCAGTCCTGAGAGCCGCTTTTCCAGGGAGCAGATGGGGAGGTTTGTTAGCATGAAGGCTGCCTGCATCCACCTGGGCTCTAATTTTATGGTGAGGCTTATTCTGGGGTGGCTCCAAGGAGCAGCACCTCACCCACACCCCCATAGCTGTCACTCTGCTGGGTCTGACATCCTCTCCCCATCTCTCTGGGCTCACACCACGGTCACACAAATGCCCCAAGGAACCCAAATCCTGCAGCCCTCCATCCCAGCCTCTGCAGAGGAGCGGGCAAGGAGCCCGGACCTGACCCAGGCTCAGGATCTCTCAAGTCTTAACCACCATCAGATGCAGGATTGAGATGAGGCCGTTTCCTACGCGGTGCACCGTAAGGATCTCACTTGCTGTTTGATGACTCCTCTTGTGTCATTTCAGTAGCAGGTGGTGGAAGGGGGGTAAAAACCTATAAAATGTTTAACATCCCTTTAGCTTCAATTTATCTGAAGAGAATTCAAACAGTACAATTTCCCCCTGCCATCTGGGTGCCACTTTAAAAGACATTTTCTCATATCATTGCAATTCCAGAAAATCTTGTTGTATAGCTATGGAAATGCAAGATGCTTCCCCTAAATTGTGCATCAGTGTGAAGCTTTTTAAACCTCAACTGCAGCTTATAATGTATTTTGACAGCTCACAGACGGCTCCTGAGAGACTTTCCCAGTTCCAACACCACCCGTGCAGGAGAGCCCAGCTTCGGGCACCATAGTCCTGCAAAGCCAAACCCTCCACTTGGTTTTGCTTTGGTAACGGGAAGAAGATTCCCTTGCAGAGCTTTGAACCTGCTTGCCTCAATACTCAAAGCCACAGGCTATTGCATATGGGTGCACACAGGTGCATGTGTCTGTGACTTATATTCCCCACTCACGCACCCCAAAATAGCTTAGAAACACATTGAGCTACTCCAAAACCTTAGAGAAATCTCAAAAGTCCTTATAAAGATCCTGCAAGCAGGCAGCCTGGAAGAGTAGAAGGGTTCTAGTCATGTCCCGCAGCCCTTAGACACCCCAAACTGCTGCAGGAAAAGCTGCTCTTTGCAGATGGCCAACCCCAAAGCACAGGTCCATAGGAGAGGGGCTTCGGTGCCGTCTCCCTCAGCACCCCAGCCCCAGGGGAGACTCCCAGCCCTTGGCCAGGCGAGAGGGACGCCCCAGACCCCAGCTCTAAGCCTTGGCTTTGCTGAGCTCCAGGCCAGAGCCTCGACCCTTGTCTGCACAAGCGGATCCCCTAATCCTGGGGCAAACTCCTATGACCAGCGATACACCGCTCAGCCCATTTCTCCAGCCCTGGGAAAGCCGTTTGTCCCTGTCCCTCCTTGGCAGAGTCCCCATGCGTCCCGGCACGCCGCTCCCCTCCAGCCCCACCGACCTCCTCCAAAATCCCCCGAGCTCAGACCCTGATTCACAGCCTGAGGAACTGACTGCAGAACAAACCGAAGGGTTAGCACAGGTCAGCAGGTGGTTAGCGTTAGTCGCCTTAAAGCTTAGTGATCACAGAAATACAACAGGAGTAAGTCCAGAGCAGCCAGTTCATCAAAGGGATGATGAGAGATGGGACATGCAGCGACTGGCCGCTCACGCACGGGCAGGGTGTGCCGGCAGGGCTGCACCCATTTCACCGGCAAGGGGTGAAGCCACAGGGCATGGAGCCGGGGTTGAAGCCAGGAGAGCGCTGTTCCTTCCCCGGGGGAGATCCAAACAGCCCCCACCATGGGGCTGCTACCAGGTACACAGCTCTGCTCGTCCCGACATGTCCCCATTGCTGCCTGCGTTTCAGCATCCCTGGCCTCAGCAGTGGGGCGCGCAATCTCCGTCATCGGCCACGTTTGCTGGGGTGCCAGGGCAGCAATGAAGATATTAATGATATTTCCCATGTGGCTCCTGCACAGCAGAGGAAGGCAGCTGCTCCGGCTCCATGGGCAAAGCCGGAGCCAACACCAAGCCAAGCTCCTGGCACAGAAGGGCAAAGCTTTTGTCATCTAAACACTCCCAGACTCTGGAGGGGTCTGGCAGCTCACCGAGGTCATGGGCTAAATACAGGTTTGGTAAACCCTAGATCTACACCTGGCAAATCAGGTCTGGATGAGGCCAAACCATGATGTTTTAAGATCACACAGGGTGGTAATAGGAAGCCAAATTTTGAGAAGTTCCTGCTGTACACAGTTCAGGGAAGTCAAGGACACTTCCATTGGAGAAATGGATGTCCCTGAGGGACCAAAAAGCCATTCAAGGGCTGAGGATCAGCCTTGCTACCCCATGCACATCACTTTGAGGGCCTCAGTTTCCCCAATGTACAGAGCAGTGCATTTTCAGTCCTTGAAATGCAGGATGCATCTTCCAGGTTTGCACTGAAACCATCAGAAACCAGCCCTGGGAACTCAGGTGGATGCTGGTTCCGTGGTGTTCTTCCCAAAGTTGGCTCCTGCCAGATGAAGCCTCTCGCAGCTCGCCAGGAGGAGTTGAAATGCCGAGCACGCCTTCTCCATGTTCGCCTTGATTTTCAGAAATTGCAGTAAATCAGTATCGCTGCAAATTGGCCTCTTTTTTTGGCTCTGGCATGATGTAAAAAGGAAAACAAATGGAGTTTTAAAATGCAGCTAATCAAGGAGTTAAAGAGAGGTTAATCCTAATGGATTAATCAGCTCGCAGGGGGATGGGAAAGAGGCATGGACAGGGAGGAGCAGAGAGCAGCCAACCCTGGCTGCTCCTCCCAAGGGCAACAGCAAGTTTCAGGGAGACTTTGGGGACGATGACAATGCTCCTTCATTCCACCTGGCCGCATCCAGCATGGGGACCACACAGGTTTGATCTAGCAATAACAGGCAAGTCCCGGGCTTAGGTACACCTTCCCTGAGAAAACATTGAGTCCTCGATGCATTTGTTATCACCCCTGGGAAAAAGAGTGAGCAATGTTTGACTTCACCACCCTCACCTACTGTCCATCATCTCCCTTCAGACACCAATAGGTGATGAAACCCAGGCTGTGGGGTGGCCCTGGCTGGTGCTAACCCCCCTGCAGAACTCAGGGCGTGACTGGGAGAGGGGTTTTGAACAGAACGGACCTGCCCTGAGGTTTTCCACCACCTCCTGCAGAAAGCAGCACCCACCATGGCTGCCCTGACCATAGGTCCAGCCTGTGGCTCCTACAGCAAAATCCAAGCATCCTCCTGCCCAGTAACCCAAGACATCAGCATCTGCCTCCCGGCACAGCCGGGCATTCTTCATGGGGTAAAGCCTCTTTATAGGCAGCTAATTGGGCTTAGGCATAAGAAGGGCTTGAACATAATTAGTGACAGTGAAGGCAAGGAGGTTTAAAGAAGGTTATTAATGATATACACCACTGTATACAACAGCATAATCGCAAAAAAAAAAATTAGATCCATTAAGTATCATTATCAAGGCCTGGAGCTAATCATTTAAGCTTAATGAAACTAATACATTTCTCCCATACTAGTGCTCATCCCCTGGAGGGAAGCAGCAGCTGGGAAGGCTCAAGCCGTGGTTTCTGAGCAGCATCATCACTGGCACTGGCCGTGGCACCAGCGCCAGTGCTGGCTCTGGGCTCCACATTCCCACGAGCTGAGCCCTCTTCCTAGTGCTTTCAGAAGCAATTCACTCAATTCAGCAGGAAACCTTTTGCTCTGGCAGCTCAAAGACCTTCTGGTCAAAGATGTCCTCCGTGGGCATTTAACATGTTGCAGAAGGTTTTCCCTAGCACCCCGCTGGCAGCAAGCCCTGTGCCCTCAGCACAGGTCAGGCTGGTGCTGCTGGTCTTTGCTCCCTGGGACCTTTGGCTCGAGCGTTAATGTCATCGAGGAGGACAGCGAGATCTCCCAAACCTCCCTTAGCTGGTGCAGGAGCAGGGGTGCACAGTGTCCCCAAGGTGTCCCCCTCCAGCACCCATCTCTGGGACGGCCTGGGCATCCATCCGGCTGCCTCCCTACACACCTCCCTCTCCCTTGTTTTGAGCAGCTCTTTGAAGACCGGAGGAGAAATGACTCTGAGCCAAGGCAGTTGTGATGATCTCACTGCTAATTACGCAAAGAAGTCATTTAGCTGTGGCTGTGTGTGATGAAGTGATATGACAGAGGAACAAAACCCCATAGCCACTTTGCACATCACAAATTAAAGATAGAAAAAACACCTAAAGCGAGCAAACCCAAGCTCCTCGACCTGCGCCTGTCCCTCTGCGAGCCACTGCAGATGCTGTGCTACCCCCAAACCCACTGCAATTAGGGACAGGCAGCTCAGATTGGGAAACAATTAAAAATCCCATTAGCTCTGCTTTCCCCTCGCCTTTGTCTGGGTCTGTTTTCTGCCCTGGTCCCAGGAGCAGGATCATGGCTGCAGCAGGACTCACCATCACTTTAAAGAGGAGCCTGGGATTAGCACCAGCCTTATTAGAAACACTCACTCACACCTCATTTTACCTTCACATTGGAGATGATTTAGCTTGATTTATTCTAATTAGTTGTAATTTATTGTTTTAATGAGCTCTTCTGCAGGCTTTTTGTGTTTCATAACCACCCTCCTCGGCTGCTATAATCGTTTCAAGGAGGTCTTTTAATAAGAAGAGGTTTCCAAGGCTGCCTTGAATAGGAAGCTTTTTGTTGCAATACGAAAGAAGAAAAATAAGACAAAATTTGCCTCTCCTCCAGGATGGGTTTGCTGTGGAGCATTTGGCTTGGAGGTTGCACTTCAGCAAGTCACCCAAGTGGCAAGACAGCCCTTAATTACCAGCAGCATTTGCAACTGGGTTTAAAGATTGACAAAAGAAAACAAAATAAGAGAAAAGTCTCCTTCCCCCCCCAGCTACAGCTCATTATTCGAGGGAGGAATTCATAGCTACGAGATGTCGCAGTGCCCGGAGGCAGCTGCAGCTCCATGAAGGCGGTAGTGATGCTTAACACCATGGTCACACACACTGTCCTCCCAGGAGGGTCCGTGCTGCTGCTGGGGGTCACTGGGCTTGAGCCTCAAAGCACACCCCGTCCCCTCCCGAGATGGGCGTGGGCAGAAGCATCCAAAATATGATGCCATAACGTCCCACTGGCATTGCTTTATCTACGTAGGTGTCTCCTCCCCTTCTCTCTGCTGGAATGGGCAAAGCTTGAAGAACTTCTTGGTCTGCTCCCAGGGGTGGCTGTGCTGGTGCATGGCCAGGAACTCCTGCTGAACTTCCTGGCCTTTGATTTAAGAGAGACAGAAAGGCCGTCTGGTCAGCCAGGGTGGGTTATTTCTCTGACATTGCGTTCTTTCATTAGAAAAAAAAAAGTTTTTGCTTCTCTGTCCCCACGGCCATTGTGTGGCAAAGTCTTCTCTTTGGGGACATCCAGAATAAAGCAGGTGAGATTTGCTTTGCAAATAGAGACCAAAACCACAACAAAGCAAGGTCTCCAATGGAAGAGGAACTCCCAAAGAGAAATATGAAAAACCCCAGATGACCTCAACTTTAGCAGAGAAACACCTGGATGGTTACAGGGTATTCTCTGGGGGAAGAGGGACTGGCTGCTTGGGGGCAGGTTTGTGTGAGAAATAGTGAGAAACTCTGGGGGAGCCCAGGATGCTGGGAAGGAAAAAAAACCCCAGCAGAATTATATCACCCCCCTGTGCAAACCCAGATGGATAGTCTGCAGGAATAAGAACCAGCTGCCGAGCGAGAGCCTGAAGAGCTACACATGACCTGGAGGGGCTGAGGGGGCAACTGCAGCATGGGGGGGGACCAAGGAAGAGGGTGCTGGAGGCAAGCAGGCTGAGCTCCTGCACTCCCATGGCGCACACGTGGCTCAGAGCTGTGCCGAGAGGCTCCCGGAGCAGCTGGGAAGTACAAACATCCCCGTCAGCCAAGAGAAGGGTCTGTGTGGGCCACCCAAGGACCCCACAGCACCATCGAACAGCGTGCTGGGAGCAAGCGAGACACATCACGCGCATCTCTGCGAGATGGGGCGAGCCAGCAAAGTGTGACCTGAACCACGGACACGCATGGGCACAAGAGCGATGCTTGCCTGGAGCAGAGCCGGATGCAGCTTTGGGAGCTGCTGTGCCGGCCGCCGGCCATGGCGCTGCCCAGGCACGAGCCGGCTCCTGCTGCGGGATCTGGGGAGTCAGAAAATGAGACCAACCCAGATCTTCCAGGAGAAGTAAACCGGGCCTCTGGAGATGCCTGGTGTATCTGGACAGCTCTGGAGCTTCTTGTGGATTATTTACCCTGCTCCGTATGCTGCCAACCAAAATAAATCAATTCAGCTTTTACTTCCATTTTAGGAAAATAAATCCTCTGGGACAGGCCGGGAGCCCGTGCCCTGTGAGGAGCCACACGCTCACCCAGCCCGGCTCTGGTGGGATGTAAACCGGCTCTCAGAAGCTGCTCGGCTCCCCGGCCCGCGCCGCCGCCTTGCCGAGGGCCAGTGACCGCAGCACAGCCCCTGCGGCTTCCTCGGCAGCTCAGGACAGACGGCAGGACACTGCTGAGCAGTTTGTTCAGCCTCCTGCAAACCAAGCTTCCTGGTGAGCTCTCCCAGGGCTTGGGGGACCTTGTCTTCTCTCTTGTCACCCTCTGGCCCTGTCTGCAGGGGCCAGTTCGGGTGGCAGGTCCCCTGCGGCCCGTTTCCCCTGGTGCAGCCCCTTTAGCTGGTGGGTGCTTCGTTCCCAGCGCCGAGCCCTCCCCATCACCTCGGCCCAGCTCCAGGAATCACCCACTTGTGCCACAGGAGGGATCACCGCTGCAAAGCAGCTAAAAAAAAAGAGAAATCTTCCCCAAAACGAAAAGGCCACACGAACCACCCGCATTTCCCTGGGGCAGCCAGGCACGTGCTGGCACGGATGGCACCAAGAACCTGATGCAAATTGCCCAGCATCCGACTGCTTAATTACACCAGCTCCTTTCGGATGGGCTTGTGTATTTTATCATAACTGACTTCTTCAAAAGAAGAAAAAAATAAATATCTTTCAAACACCTGCCCCTCTCCCCTCCCCGGCTGGGGGCACAGCCCCACACTGACAGCATCAGCGTTGCCCCGAGAGCAGGGTTGAAAAGCCTGATTAGGATGGCTCCTCTGCCTCCGTCAGCAAGAAAATCCCTTTGGCTTTGAATGATGTAGATATGAATGTCTAACGCTTCTCCAGAAGGAGAGATAAGGGAGCACTGGTCTCCTGGAGGACGCTCACCCGCAGCCACATCCTGCGCACAGCGTCGCCCTGTTAGGGCCGATGTTAAGCTATGACCTGTGACGTGCTACAACCACCCAATGCAGCGTAACTGCTAGAAACCCATGAAACGTCATGTCATTGGCAGAGCGGCCATCATAGCCTTGTGTTACGGGTCTGATGGCTTCAGGCCATCCTCTCACATGCAGGCTGAGGGTCAGCAAACAGCTCCTGCTCCCCACTGGCCCTGCAGCAGCCTGGTACCCCAAAAATGCACATTTCCCACCCCATCCTCCTCAGACACTGGGGGAGATACTGATACAGAAATGCCCTGGCACTTCCAAACTTATTTTTCCATTTGCAGAAACACCAGTAGATAATACTTTTTTCTAAAGCCTCCATCACTTCAATAATCAGGTCTTACTAAAAAAAGAAATCTGTGCTTACAATGATTTCACTAGTGTCTGATACTCCAGACAATCCAACAGCTTGAGGAGCTGCTGGCTGCACAGGCCCAAGCACGCTGCCTGTGTAAGAGGTCCTCAGTGCTAATTACCAATGCCGACCTCAGCCATTAAGAAAATGATTGCTAATGCATCTTACAACAGCCTTTATAAGACATTATTAAGGAATTCAGCAGAAAGCAGAACCAAATAAACCAGGAAGTGATTAAAGAAAAAAAAAAATAAATCATCTCCCAAACTGCAGGATCAGCAGGAGAGAAAGCCGGGAGCCATCATCTGACTGCAGCAGCCCTTACCTGTGTCTCAGCCCCAAAACCAAGCCTGGAACCCCCTTTTGCCCCAGCACTGGTGCAGCTGCAGCCTGGGGACCTCCCCATATACCCTGGGGTGGGAGGGGGGCTCAGCTGCGGCTGATTCCCCCCCACAGCCCCCTGCGGAGTCGCAGCTGGTTCCCTGCACCTGCAGCCCTGCTCGGGGAGCCGGCGTCTGCCGCTCGTGGGGTGCATAGCAGCGAGGGCTGGAGCTGTGACTCATGACTTTTTTGCTTTCCATGCCGGTGTCAGTATTACATTTCGAGGATTATATTTTATTCGTAACAATTGCTGTGCTCACAGCTGCGCCTGGCAGAGCTGTTGTGGCTGAACCCAGGGCTGGCTTCTGCTGACGGGCGGAGGGGGTGTTGTGCACTGCTTGGGGGTCCAAGCTCCGTAACAACCGTGGAAAATTAAATAGAATATATAAAATCAGGGCGAGAGCCCCCAGGTTCCCCTCTGTGACCTGGAGCGCAGGTACCATCGTGGCCCCCGAGCGCCAGGGCCGGGGTGTACAGCACGTGATGGGCTGTTGTTGGTAACCGCATCCCGAATGAGCCGGAGCGGAGCATGTGAGGTTGTATTTTTAACTCCAAGGTCCTGGTGACACGGATAACCGGGTGCCCTGTCCAGGTGCAGCACAGATCGATGGAAAAACTCCTGCTGCCCGTCGGCACCTCTGCTTTGCCGACCCCGGGCATCGCAGCATGTTAACAAATCTTACCTGGCACTTTCCCCCCAGGAATGGTTCTAAGGCTGCGTTCAGAGCCCAGCAGAAACCATTTGCTCGTACCTCCACAGGGGAATTAGCTGGGAAGTGCTTCCCCGCGGAGCTGGCAGGGTCAGATGGAAATGGGGACGGTGCAAACCCAACTTTCCCAGCTCAGAGGCTGATTTAGCATCCCCAGGCAGGAAAAACATTTGCAGCCCCTCAAGAGGGTTGAGCCCATGGTCCTCGCTGGGCTCTGTGTCTCCCTGGCGCAACGTTAGCTGGGACGTGGCATTCACAGGCTGAAGAAAAGGCTCGAGCAAATGCTTCAGCCGCCCATCAGTGCAAACATCCCCGCACGTCTCTCTTCTCCTTCCCCCCACGGGGAGGACCCCGTGCTGGGCTAGGAGGTGGCACACGGTGGCATCCCCTTTTCTCCCCGCCGCCCTCCCGCAGCCCTGCGCCCACCCCGCCGGGCTCAGCCAAGACAAGTGGAGGCTAAGAACATCGACTGGGTTTTATTCCTCAGGTTTGACAAGTAAGAGCACAAATTCTCTCTGGAAAAAAAGAAAGAAAAAACAAAACAAAACCAATGTTCAAAACACGCGGACGGTTTGTGTTTCTCAGGACGGAGGCCGTGCCGTCAAGCTCCGCCGCCGGACGTGTGTCCTTTGCAGAGATGTAGTTTAAAAATAAACAACCCATGGAGGAGAAAAAGACACAGGGCTACAGGATTCCATGTCAATTTTAAAGAAAACAGGGCCCTTTTTTGCTATTGTTATAAATATCCCATCCGAGCGACTCAGAGCAAAAAATAACCATAATGAAGACATCCGTTCTGCTCGGCCTCATGGGCACAAAATCTCTACCGGCACCTCAGCCTGCTACAAGCTCTTGGGAACGGTGGCCTGGCACCCGGCAAGCGTGCCCCGGCTCTCAGCTGGTCCCCCCACGGGGTGGCGGGTGCTGCCGTCCCTGCGAGCGGCACCCATCACCCTTGCCGGAGGCTGTCCGGACGCCGTGCCGCAGGGGAGTGGGAGCAGGGGTCCGGGGGGGAGAGGGGAGAGGGGAGGAGGGATGCCGGGGTGCGGGAGGGACGCAGGTGGCCGGTCAGGCACAGGTGGCCTCCTGGCTCTCGACGGGGATCTCGCTGCCGCAGCCACCCTCACCATACTGCTGGTAGGGGGGGATCTGGGGCGCCTCGATGATCAGCAGCCCCTCTGGCGACAAGGAGGCGAAGACCGTGATGGGGTCCACCTCGTAGGGCAGCCTGCAGGAGGGAAGGAAAAATGAGATGGTTTAGGAGCTGGGGAGGGGCTGGGGCACATCTCTGGTGGACATCGACCCTCGGGACGCCCACGCAGGACCCCCAGCGCGTGGGGAACCAGTGATGCCGAGCCACCACCCCAGCGTGGGGCCCGGCGAAGCCTGTGTTATTACTGTAGTGCCCGGGAATGCGGCGGGGATATTTAAAGAGGCCTCCTGGCCGGTCTGGCCCCCGCGGGCGCTCTGTTTAATCTCGCTGGCAGATGTGTTTGACGGGATGTCACCCGCCGCTTGTGCCGCCCGGGCTTCTGCAAAGCAGGAGTAAATCATCCGTGCCGCAGCCCAGTCAGCCACAAGCCTTGCCCGTAAAAGGAGCCGCCGCAGCCGCCAAGCAGGAGGGAGCGCGGTGCTCGCCCCAGCTTTCCCACGGGAGTTTGGGATGCACAGGGCTCCTTTGGAGTGGAAAAGCAAAGCTGAGCTGCTGACAGCACAGGAAACCCTTCCCATGCCCTGGGCTTTGCTGCTTCTCCTTGTTAACCCCACGAGCACTGTGGCCGGGGGTCTGCCCCCCGCGTGGGTGAAGCGCTGTGCCTCCGGACTCGCCTTTCCTCCCTGCTCGTTGCTGATGTTGTTGCCAAAGTGAGCCGGCGTGGTGAGTCAACGCGATAGCAATCTAACTGACATCATTCATATATATACATATATATACACAGGGATGTATTTTGGGGCTGACGATGATGTCAGCCCATTGTGCCCTGCTGAACCCCGGGGCATGTGCTGGCACCGGCAGCGCGGCTCCGTGCACCCCTCCTGCTCCCTGTGCCCTGGCCGGCTCCAAACGCAGCCCTGGGCCTGGAGGAGACTGACAAAGCACCCAGAAAAAGCCCTCCTCCTCTTTTCCCTCCCTTGGGAAATCACCGTATGGCCCAATCCAGCCAGACACGTGCTGCAAAAGGGCAGATTTGGGGGTGAAAACAGGCACAGGAGTCCCTGCACGTGTGAGCCGGGGCACGGGGACTGGCAAAGCTCAGGCCTTCACTGCCGGTGGCATCCCCGTGCTGCCTGCGACCTGCCCGCGCTGCAGGGACGGAGTGTCACAGCGGGGTAGTGACATTTGGACGCTGGTCAAGGGGACGTGCCAGCCCCCTGCCTCCCAGCCCCCTCGGCAGGAGGGCGCTCCGGGGCCACGTGGTACCTACTGGATTTTCTTGGTGAAGTTCTTGGAGACGATCCCTCCTTCCACCTGCTGCTCCTCGTGTTTGCCTGCAGGGAAGGGCAACACCCCACGTCACCACCTCACCGCAAGATTATTTTTTCCCCCAACAAACAACAACAAAACCCAAGAGGAGAGTTTTCAGAGGCGCTGTTTCCCTTCCCCAGTGCAAACCCTTCCATCTTTGGAGGGTGCAGGGACCCCCTCCTCTGTGGGGAAGGAGGTGCCGGACACAACACACCCATATTTGCAGTGAGAGCCTGGGGTCTCGCAGGCTGCCAAGAGCTGGGGCTTAAGAAAAAGACCCCAGATGACATAAAACCTTTGGAGGTGGCAGCGTCCCCCTTGTCCCTCTCCCCAGGCTGGGCTCCCCTCCACCGCACTGTCAGGCTGGGGGTCTCTGTGCCTGGAGCATCTCTGAAAAAAACCACACCGGTGGCTGCCCGGACCCCCCCCGACCTGCGCTTTTCCCCCTGCGATGACGTGAGCCCCAAATAAATACCCAGGACCATGCTGCGTGGCAGCCCCCAGCCCCTCCCTGGGGACCGGAGCACCCGGGAGCCGTGCGGGATGTTGGTGCCGGGCTGAAGGGATGCTCGGGGCTGGGTGCTGGTGGGCACCCCAGATGCGGTGCACCCCACTCCTGCTCTCCCCACCGATAATTGATGGATGGCAATTGAATTTTTAAGGACAAGGTTCTGGCTGGCTCATCCCCAGGCTGGGGCCTCTTGGGGCGGGGTTGGGATGGAGGCCGTGGGGTGGCTGCCCCCCACTTCCCGGTGCTGGATCTGCCTCTCTCTCGGCCCCTTTAAAGGGAATCTCCCTCCGCTCCGGCCTCACCCTGGCTATAATTAACCCAGCCAAGCTGGGGCCCCTCTTGGCAGCTCAGGGCAGGGTGCCGCCACCCACAGCGGATCCTCCCCAGCCGGCCGGGCTGGAAAGCGGGGAGATTTACCCCAAAGGAGGCTTGTCCTTTGCGTTGGTACAGCAAAACCCCATGGCTTGTGAGCTGGATCCCCCCGGGGCACCCTCAAACTGCCTGCAGGGCTGCCCCAAAGCCCTGCCGCAGCCCTGGCCGTGCTCCCGAGCACAGGGCTGCCACCGCTGGCTTAAAATAAAGATGATTTTTGCATTTTACAGCAATTTCTTGAGTCGGCACAGGCAGGGCAGGACCGGCTGCTTTTCATGCCCCATCCTCCTCCTCCCCGGTGCCTTCGCTCTCACCTGACACCTCGACGTAGCCATCCTTGGTTTTGACCGTCAGCTCCTCGGGTTTGAAGCTGTGCACGTTGACGCACACCTTCCATGGCTCGCGGGGAAAGGGCACGGGGCTGCGGCTCTCGGGGTACCCCCCGAAGCGGGTGCCGTAGCTGGGGGCCATGGTGGAGGCGCGGGCCATGCCGGCGCGCAGGGGACCCGGCCAGGTGGTGGTGAGCCGGGGCCGAGCCCAGTCGGGCCAGTCCGCCGTCAGGTCCCCGGGGAAGGGCGACATGCCGAAATCATCATCCAGCAGGCGCGAGGTCAAGCCGGGCTCCCGGAAAGGGTCGCGGACGCTGCGCCTGCCGGGGTAATGGCAGGAGAAGGGCATCTGGCTGTCGGCCATGGCTTCCTTCGGAGGGTTCCGAGCGCGTCCCCGGGGCTCTCCCACGGAGCCTCAGCCTCTACGCGGCCGCTCCTGGCTGCGAACTTCCCCAGGGAGCCCGTCCCGGAGGAGACGCATCCACCCCGGGCGGGACGCAGGCTGTGGGTGGGCGCTGCGGGGACGGTCCCCTCCTTCCACGGCACCAGGTGAAGGATGACGGAGAAAATCAATTCAGGGCTGAATCACTGGGAGCCGGAGGAGCGCAGGAAGGACGGAGGGAGCTCTCTGGCCGCGAGAAAACGCTTCCTGTCTGGCTGTGATCCCAGGGACCAGGGAGAGGAAAAGAAAACTTCTCGGTGGGAGAGTGGAAAAAAAAACCCCACCAAAAAACCAAACCCGAATATCCTGAGATTAAAAAGCTTATCTCTCCCCTCTTGCTCCCTGGCACTTTATGTGCGACTTTCCCTGCCGCTCCCGGGCGAGAGCTGCAATAAATGCCTCAGCTCAGAGCCGAGAAACTTCTCTAGCCTTCCAGCCGCCGGGCGAGCGCTATTTATATGGATTTAGGAGGAGGGGGGTGTGTGTTTTGCAATTCCTGCCCTGTCAGCCGAGTATTTTGGAGAGGATGAAACAGCCGTGGAGAATCTGGGCTGCGGCAGCTGACCTCTCCTACCGGCCTGAGGATCCCGGCTGCCATGGGGCCACGGTGCTTCAGCTGCTGCCCTGGCCCCCGCCGCCCCCTCCCGCCACCCTGCGCCCAAAATAGCCCCCGAGTGCAGGGCCAGCTGCTTTCACCCCAGTGTCACCTGTTAAAAATACCCCCTTGGTGGGACTGGGCCAAGCTGCTCCCCTCACTGTAAAGCCACGTGTCCCCGCGCCACCGAGGGGCCCACTGTACCGGGAAATGGGTCACTGGGGGCACCCCCAGCATGGCGCTGCGAGGGCGGTGGGACCCCACGGGTGGCCGTTTGGGGGATGCTGGGGTAGGCGATGGACCCCTTTTGTGGCCAGGAGCATGCAGTGCCTTGGCCGCCCGGGGCTGCCTGGGGGTGAGCGGGACTGCGGGGTGCAGGAGGAAAGGTGTGCTCCGAGGGATGGCCCTCTCCTGCCCTGCTTCCTCGGCCACCTTCACCGATCGGGCTGGGAGAAATGTCCCCTACCCACGGGAAGGTGAGGGACCCCGGGCAGCAGGTGAGCAGGGTCCTCATGACGCTGCTCAGCACCTGCCTCCTCCTCGCCCCACCACGTGCCCGGGCCCTGCCGCAATTGCCGTGTGCGGGCAGGGCGAGGCGGTAATCACAGCCGCGCGGCAGCGGGGCTAATTACAGGGCAGCAGCGGGGATCGGGCAGCGTGCCGTGGGAAGAGGCGCGGCGGCGATGGCGGGTGAGCTCCCAGTGAGCATCCACCTGGGTGACACGGCCCGGACCAGGCAAGCGGGGGGTACCTGGTGGCAACGAGGGGCTCCCAGTGGAGGTGGTCCAGGCACGGCTCGGATGGGTGATGGGATGCGCCAGACAACAGGATGTCATCAATGAGGGTCATGCTGGATACAGTACCACTTCCTCATGCTGCATCCTCCCTCCTGGCTCTGCCTCATGCTCCTTCTCTCCAGCATCTGCAATTTTTCTAATGGACTTGGAACTAATTACAGCAGGAAGATTTTAATGCAACGCAGGCCGCGCAGCAATTCAGCCGTTGGTCACTCCAACCGCATTAATCACGCTGCACCGACACAGCATCGCTGGGGGAGGGACCTGCCTTTCCTTGGCGGGGGGCAGGGCTGCTCCCCTCGGCTCAGCTCCTTCGCCCTCCCCATGCATGGGGACAGCCGGGCATCGCAGGGGTCTCCCTGGGGACCAAGGGGGATGTCTGGAGATGCCTGGGGAGGTCCCAGGTGCTGGCTGAGCACCCCTGGGTGCAAGGAGGCTGCTGCCAGTGGAGGGGCACAGCATCCCCCTCCGTTCCCCTCATCCTGCCCGGCTGGGGGCTCCTGCTGCCCGGGGGTGACAGCGGGGTGTCCTGGGGGTCATCGCCACACACCAAGCCTGAGCTCAGCTGGGCACCTCTCACCTTGGCTGGGGAGAGGGATCGCCCCAGCACCCAGCCCTGCACCTGCTCGGGCAAACACTGGCCCACAGGGAGAGGGAGACAAGCCCTGAGGAGGTTTCGGGCAGCCCCACAATCCTGGCGTGTTTCCAGGTGCCTCCCAACATCTCCAGTCCTGCGTTTCCCTGCATAGCTCTGGGCCATCCTCCCTCCCTGTCCAGGAATCCTCCCCATTGCCTTGTTTATCCCAATTAGTCACACGTCCCCTCCCGTCGGCTCTTGCCCTCTCTGGGCCATCCCAATTTAGCTCCTGTTGTCACTCCAAATTTCCCAGCTGCCTCCCACCACTGAGCCAGCCCCACGACATCAGCTCTGGGGAGCATGAAATGGCCTCACAGCCTCAGTTCTCCTCCGAGTGACCTGGGGACGCTGCCCCGTGCCCCCAGGATCTGTCCGTGCTGCGGCCAGACCCTTCCCGGTTGCCCATCTGAGTCCTACTGGGAACAGCACGGGGACCTGGTCCAGTGCTACTGCTGCCATGGGGCTCCCTGCACCTGTGGAGCACCCCAGGGTGAAGGGCATCATCTGGGGTGCTGGACAGTCCCCACCACCCCGTCGCTCACAGGGGAGCACCCTGGCTCCTGCCGAGATGGCTGAGAAGGTGACCGGGGCAGGACCCCGTGGCGCATGAGCACCGTGCAGGGCTTGGAGAGAGCTGTGCAGGCAGGGAAGGGCACGGCCCCGAGGAGAGCACCGGTGAGCCTGAACGGTGACCTCCATGGCGAGGCGGCTGCATTTCTGGCTTGGGCTACCGGTGCCTGAGCAGGCTGGGGGGGACCCAAAGGGCAGCGAGAGCCTGGCCCAGGCAGAGCTGCCAGGAACACCAGCCCACAACTTTTTTTGCTTCAGGCAACGCCGCGAGGAGCCGGTCCTCAGCAGCTGGGAGTGGAGGCACATGCCCTTCCCTGCAGAGCAGCTGAAACAACCCAAAATATCTCATCGCGCGGAGTCGGATCCAAAAGGAACATGACAAACAGGGCTGCGATGAGAAGGAAATACTGTCCGAACCTTTATTGGAACCTTTTTTTCTAACCAGACTAACAACTCAAATACCCCAGGAAGACTGAAGAATACAGTATGCGTTTTGATGGAAAGCAAAGGGAGTTTTACAATGAAGTCAAATGAACAGATGCACTGGTGTCATTTGGTAAGGAATCGACCAACAGGCGAGAAAACAGAGACACCATTTCCCTTGCGGCTTCTCTCCCATCTTGGCATTTGTTCTAGATCTTTGCATTCCCTGGGTTTCAAAGGCGGAGAGCTGCCCCCGGGCCGGTGAGGTTCAGGGTCTTGTTCTCTAGGCAATAGCCCAAAATTTGGGATGCTCGACCATGAAGCTGTCCCTACAACAGCAGCTGTACCGGTACCTCAGAGACCCTCCCGGTCATGTGCAAACTTCCAGGTAGCAGCAAAAGTCATGAGAATTATTTATTCTCTGGTAAAGAGGTAATAACACCCCACTGGACACTAAAGGGCAAAGTCTTCACTTAGGCACCTGAATCCATCCCTTTCTCAAATATCCCGATAGCCCGGGCTGAGCGCTCCGCAGCTCCTGGCCAGCTCCACGGGAACAGCCCAGCACCAGGCACTCGCCTGCCAATGCCAGAGCCACGTCCGCCAGCCCAGGCAGCTCTGCCCACGGAGCACAAACACTTCCCACTTGGATGAAGAGGACAATGGATGGAATGACACTGGGGCAGGTTGCGATTTTTAGCACATCCCATGCTTTTTTCAAAGCTGGGGTAGATGCCTGCAGCAAGCTCTGAGTCATGTTGGAGACAACAGGAGAGACCTCCCCAGTTCTGTCCTGGCCACCTTTCCCAAGCTCACATCCGGGCAAAGCTACTGGTTCTGGCACAAAGCTCGGGGAAGGGGGCAAAGCAGGACATGGCACGAGGACAAGGGTCTCAGGACAGGATGGGGCAGGGTGGACATCCTTGCTTCCTGGTAGAGACCACAGCAAGTCACTTCAACTTTATCCCCTTCCTCGCATCAATGAAAGGGCAACAAGTCCTCCCTTCCCCCAGTAACCACTGAGAGCCAAGAGCGGGTCAGCAGTGGGAGATCAGAGATCTCCAGGGATCTTTGGTGAACCAAGCAGCCCTACGAAGAGCAAGGCTATTCCTCCGCCACAGCTGGCCTGTCATCTCTGAACGCCCAGCACCTTTCCAGGGGGTTGTGATTTGTCAACAGAAGCTGGTCCAAGAAGATGGAGGATTTTCCCCTGCCTTGCTCATCTCCATCTATCTGAGGTTCCTCCTTAAATCACCAGTGGTTGAGCTCTAGATGAGCCCAATTTGTCTGCCAGATGCCTCTGTGCCGGCCTCAGTAATTCACCTGATAACCTCTCTCCAATGTATATGGCAACACCTCAAAGGCTCCTACCTTCATGGACTCAACGGCAAGGCCCAAATAGCTTTTTAAAGGTAATGCTCAATAAATAGAAGAAATAAATATTAAATAGAGGCTAAATCTTCTCAGTCTGTTCAATATATGTACAATGCATAGCAAAATAACAGTGATTGGCTGTTGCAGACAAGTTTGGTACAACTTCAGCCCCCAAAACAACAAAAACATTGAGAAAAGTTGCGGTGAACATAAAGCAAAGCTCAACCAAGTGCTGTAACCCGTGAAGAAAAGAAATAACACAACAGTGCTTTGAAATATCCCTTATCTTTGCTTTCCAGCAAACCTGCAGAGATTCTGCTGGGTTTTCTGGAGCCTGGCCCCAACGCCGGGGTTGGGAGATGAAGGACGAGCCTCGCTCGGTATGACAAGCCCAGAACCAAGGCTGGTCCAGGGAGCGGGGAGAGCCGATAGTACGGCTCTGGCGTGAGGGGGACATTTGAGAGAGGGTGCTGCAACGAGCGCTCTGCCAGGGAAAGGCAACCGGGGCGCTCGTGGGATGGAAACAAAATTGTGGGTGGGAAAGAGCCTCCAAGTTTGAGGAAAGCAAAACCCTTTGAGATAGGGCCTCCAAAAATGGTGGAGATATTTTCCTGAAGCCTCTGGGTGAGGCTGCGGCCAGCCCTGGGCATCCCTCGTGCGAGCAGCGATTCACCTACACCGAAATGGCCGAGGTGCCTTTCCACCAGGTGAATGCTGCTCTTTGCAGAGAGCGCCAGCAGCATTCTGAGACGTGGAGCAAAAAAATCCATAAAAGTGATGAATGAATGAAACAACATTTAAAAAAAAGCACTGGCAGAAGGCACAGAGACAGAAAAGCTCATGGGCTTCTCGCAAACCGATTGAAAACCTAGTTGTCCGCCAACAGGGAGGGTGATGTTGCAGGTTGTACTAAAAATCTTAAATTTAAAAAATAAATACCACCACTGAGGGAAACTCATATGTATATGCACATGTGTACATATCCATATACACGCACATACACGTACACATACACACACAGACTTGGTTAGGTCCTGTCACCAGAGGCTGGATTTTGCAAGCACCTTCAGCACAGATCACTCTCTCACGGTCTCATTTCTTTAGTTTTTCCATGGGTGGGTCATCACGCAGCGATAAACACGGCAGGGGAGTCCTAGCGACGGCATCCTCCCAGGGAAACCAGCGGTGCCTGTGCAGAGCTGCTCGGTTTCGGGTTGTGCGCTGACTGCGGAGCCAAGGGAAACAGCAGCAGCAGCCAGCTGGCACCCGGCCGGCGCGAGCACGGACCGGGGCGAGACTTCCCCTTGCAGTGCTGCAAACTCCCCTTCGCTCGGCCGGCTGGCAAGCAGACCCTCGCTGTCACCTCCGTGAGGTCCTAGACCCATTTCTCTGGTGACATCCATCACATTCCTGCACAAATCTAATGAGAAACCCTAGATTTTAACATGAAAACAGACAAACAGCTGTGCCCTGCACCCTCTAGCCCTGACATGCTTTCCGCCCTGCTCCGGAGAGCACAGCCGAAGGGACACGTTGGCAGCAGGAGTGACCGTCACTCCAGCCACATCGCCGAGAGGGGCCAGCGCTGTAAACCTTTACACAAGAACAGTGGCATGGAGACATTCAAACAAACAAACAGATCTAAAAATAACTTATTGTTCAAAAAAAAAAAAAAAGAATAAATAAATACTGGTAATGGTGACCACCTGCATCCATTCTGACATACAATTAAAAATAGAATAATCATAATAATAAATAAATAAATAAATAATTTAAGAGGTTTACTCCAATGCAAGTCTGCTCGGGAAACCCCAGGAGTGTTTAGCTGCCACAGACTGTACAAGCAGAGGCAGTCCTCGAAGCGCGGATCAGCCGGACAGGTAGGACAGCCGCTGTCAGCCTCGCGCAGCCCTCGGAGTCATCTCCTGTCCCGCGGTCGGTAGGTGCTGCTGCCCTGATGCGGTGCTTTGATCGTCTGTCCCCAGCCACGAGGAGCTCAAGTCAATGTTGCGTTTTGATATTTACACCAGTTGCACAAAGCCCCTCTTCTTTTCTTTCCTAGTTTTTGACCTCCTGGCTCGCTGCTTCCCTGCTGCAGATGCACGTGTGCGGGTGTAAGGGGCATGAGGCTGCTCTCAAAACACTGGTAGATTTGGGATATGGGGTCCCATCGCTGCCTTTAGGTCTTCCTGGGGAGCAGAACGGTGGGGTGTTTCAGCGCCAAACTGGGAGGGACTCTTTGGGGAAGAAACGTGAGGTTTTCAGCCCTTTACGAGAAGGGAGTTCACTGCAGAGGATGGCCGAGGGGCTGCTGTCAGGGCCAGGGCAATAGCACCCCGCTGCAAGAACACCCCGTCTTTGATCCCTTGATCACAGCCCTAGAGCATTTCCTCACCCCTACCAGGAATGCTTTTCTCTATGTCCTCCCAGGAGACGGACACATGTCCCCACCGAGCCACTGACCATACCAGTGCCCAGCTCTTTGCTTGGCCACCCTCATCCTCACCTCACCTGCTGAGAGCAAGGCGGAGGATGAGGGTCTGGGAAAAGGGGGGGCTTTGGGGGCTGAAGGCACAGGACAAGGGGGACCGGCAATAGGAAGGATACTGGGAAAAAGGGACCCCTGGCATAAAACTTCCCCTCATACCACCCAGGTGGAAACACACCCCACACTGCTGTACTTTCCAACAAGTAACAGGTTTATATGCTTGCTAAGGCGATCGCCCGGCTCCACCAGAACACCACATGGCACTTGGCCTTGCTCTGCTCGCCGCCTTGCCTCTTTACCTGCTGCAGTGGGACCGGGGGCTGTAAGTTACTCTTTAGCTGGGGAATCTGCATTTCTTTCTACCCCCTCTCCTCCTCCAGCAGATGCCGGCTCCACTTAGCCCTCTTCTGTGACACTTAAATGACACACCTCCTTGACTCATTAAACCCAAACTCGTTAATAATCATGCAGGATGGAAGGGGAGGGGATGGAAA
Organism: Balearica regulorum gibbericeps; assembly: GCF_011004875.1. Lineage (NCBI taxonomy): Eukaryota > Metazoa > Chordata > Aves > Gruiformes > Gruidae > Balearica > Balearica regulorum. The sequence goes on from NC_046200.1 coordinate 12,880,807, forward strand.
AAGGGAGGGAGGGAAGTCTTAAACCCAAATTAGCGTCTCTAAGCACCCAGGTGTTGTAAGAGAAAGAAACTGCTCAGCACCAGCTCAGCCTGTGCTGGGAGAAGCCTTTTGTTACCCTGCAAAACACAGTAATCGCACAGGCAGCTGGGCTGGCAGGCCTGGCAGGGAGACAAAACCCCAGGGCTGCCCGGGGAAGGCAGGGCCCTCCTGCCGCTGCCTGCGGCTCCTTGGAAAAACAAGCAATTAGCGGGGGGCCCTTTCTGTCCCCCTGCACTGCTCCGTCCTCCCAGCAACAAACTGGGGCTGGAGTGCATCTGTCCCAGCTCAGTGCAGGCCCTGCGATGGGGCTGCTGTGGCTGCTAATCCTGGGCTCAAGGAGAAATGATTCCCTGAAATGCTCCGGGCACAGTTAAAATTGCTGCCTGTTGTGAGGAAGGGGAATTGGGGTCCCCTGGCTCATGCAACGCCTTTTAACCCTGCGTGCTCTCACTACACCCCACAGTTAGGCTATCTCCTTATCTCCTGACGGTCCCACCAGCATTGCACTCCACGGGCAAGACTCCCTTTAGAAAAACCTAAACCCAATCTGCAAGAGGGTTCCTCTGAGAAGGGAACCCCACAGCCCCCACCTCCCACGCCGTGGCCGGACCCTCGGATCGCGGCACGGCGCCAGCTCCCTTCTCCCTTCTACCCCACCCGCCCCAGGTCTGCTGCAGACCTCAGCAGTTTGCTCGCAAGCAAGTCACAGTGCTGGGGGGGGGGGGGGGGGGGGCAGATAAAACAACCCTGCAAAAGATGCATATCTGATAGGAAAGGGCGGGAAAAAGAAGGGAATGGATTTTTTTTTTCCCCTCAGGAATTACGTCAGGAAGGATTTCTAGCCTTCTATTTATAGTAGGGACTGGCTGACCGGCAATAAATAAATATTCTCTCATGGAAGAGGTCTGGAGGAAAGAGCCAAGGGACCTCATACTTGCCTGGGTGGGGACAGGTCACCCCTACTCATCACCAAAACTTCCCAGCAAATTCCTCCTTAACTAGGTCTCTCCCTCCAACAGAAATTAATTTGCTGGCTCCTGGCTTGGCAGAAGAACAAGGAGCTGAATTCTTTGGACCTTTGGACCAGCTGGTAGTGCTTTGGAGAGTGGCAGCGATGGGGAGACGGGGACGTCTGGGAGGATGGAGCAGGTCTGTGACAGACCCTCTGTAAAGCACCGACCCTTCGTCCAGCCCTGGGGAGCTGGGACAGATCCACCTGCTCCTCGAGGTGGCGAAGGGGCTGCACCGGGCGCACGGGGGCTCTTACTCCAAACTGGGGAAGGGGGACCCGGCATTGCCATCGCATCAGTATCGGGGATGATTGCTATCAATGGCCAGGTAGGTGAGAAAGGAAGCGGAGAATGCCAGGAATCTGGAGGTGACGCCGGCATGCGTGCCGTCGGCGGCACTCCCTAGCGACGCAGGCTGTCAGAGCTGCCTCCTGAGTCATAGCTCCTGCTCCTGCTGCGGCTGCTCCTGGGGCCCGAACTCCGGCTGCGGCTCCTGCCCTCGGTGCTGCTGCTGCTCCAGCTTCGGCTCCGGCTTGTCCGGTAGCTGGAGTAGCTCCGGCTCCTGCTCGGGGAGCGGCTAAAGCTGCTGTACCAGGAGGAAGAGCTGCTGGCGCTGCTGGAGGAGGAGGGACTGGGACGGTAGTAGGGGATGGGGCGTTTGCGGGCACTGTGGGGACAGAAGGACGTGGGTTACTGGTAACACAAGGACTGATTTACTGCCAAAATCTCCCAAAAGCACTTTTTACTCTGCACAACACTCCCCCAAAATGTGATTGTGTTTGTTTAAAAGTTAATAAAGGAAGAGAACAGGTAGTCAGTGGGCCTTGGGATTCAAAGCACCAAGTCTGAGGCCAGGCTCTTGTCCCAAAGAGCCTTCAGCATGAAGGTTAGAGTCAATATTTGACTGTCTCTACAGTGTGGAACATCTACCGCAGGAGACGGTGAAACAAAAAGCTTGTAATGGTATGCTCCTGACACCTGCCAGGTGAATCCCTGCTCTGCCTTCATCTGCCTTTTTTCCTTTGTTGTAAATGAGACCGCCCCCCCCCCCTCATTCTCCCTCTGCCTCTAGCTGGAAATCCCTAAGCTCTAGGAGGGGCAGAAGGGCCTCCTGCCCAGGCTCAGGGAAACCGGTCTCCTCTTGGAGAAACCTCCGCTGGCAAGGGCTGGGACCCAAGGACAGCCCACCTTCTCCCCAGGGAGTGCCAGCTGAGCCTGTCTCCAAACAACAGGACCTCTTCCCCTTACCTTGTGATGCGCCGAGCTTCGAGGTGGCTGGGAGAGTCTCTCCTGCGTTTCCTCAGGGGTGAATAGGATCGCCGCCGCCGCCGCCGGTCACGCTCCCTGTGTGATTCCTTCTCACTGGAGCCATATTTGTGCTCTCGCTCGCAGTCTCTGGGGAAGACACAAATTGGAAACTGTCACTGCTGGGTTTTTGTGGGGTGGGTTTTGGATTTGGAGGCAATGACCCATGAAGGCACAGAAATGCTCTGGTGGCATCAGCCCTGCGCACGCTCGCTTAGCTGGACAAAGAGTCACTCATCTGGCTGGACAGATGGACACCCACTAATTGAGTCTGGTGGTTTCAGCAGTGTCTCCTGGTGGCCTCATGCTGTCGAGCTACGATGGCTTCCGTGTACCTGTATCTGTGGATGCACTCGGTATTTAGCTCTACTAAAAGTGCTCTTGCTGGCTGTGCTGCAGAAGCAGACGAGAACAACCCTGCCGGCAGGCCCCACGTGAGCGGAGGGCCCCCGGTATCCCTGCAGGGCTGTGCAGCTCCGCATGGCTCGCAAGAAGGAGTGCCGGTGTTGCTATGGTTTTCTCCTCTGTTAAATTCCTGTACACGTCAGCACAGGCCCTTCCGTGGAGCGTAGCTGACTTCATACACCCTGCTCAATGCCATATGCAAAGCAACGTGTTACAGGTCAAGGGCCTCATCCTTGCATGCAGGAAATATTCTCGTACAACAGTGCAGGGATTGTCATGGCCTGGAAGAATCAGACCCTGGGAATGGAACATTTTAAGGGTGCAAAATGTTCACAGTGGCAGAGATGTTACCAGAAAAACCTGCCCAAAGGCACCTCTAGAGCAGAGCTGAGCTGTGAGATGTCTGTTTTCTGTGGGGTGTGGAGGGAGTAGAGTAGCCTGGACTGCATTTCCCCCTGCAAGGCTGTGTGGGTGCCAGCACGAGGGTACCTGGCATCTGCGCACGCCGCAGGGGCGCTTCCCAGGGCCTGACGACTCTTTGGCAGAGCCGCGACTCTGAAAAGCGGAGTGTCCATCCCTGCTGCAATGAGATCCCTCTCTGACAAGGGCTGCAGCCCTGCTGCCGGGGCTGCTGCCTGGTGCGGGCTCCTCAGGCGACGAAAGATGTGGGCAGACCCAACCGGAGCCCAACGCTCTACCCACCGTTTACACCAGCACGATAGAGAGGGGCACTTCCCGGGTTTTCCTACGAGGCATCTCCCACTCACATGAGGCCCTGGCAAACACCATCGAGCAGCCACCTGCGCACTCTTGGCTGCATAGCGTGTTCCCTGCAAGGGCTCAGAGCGGAGGAACAGCCCCTTCACCTGCCTCACGCTCCGAGGGTGAGATTCCGTGATGCTTCAATGCTAGAGATAAACTAGGCCTCTCTCCCAGCAACCTACCACCGAAAGCACTTTGAGAGAGTGAAATTCCCCTGAATCAAGGCAGGGCAAGTCCTTGGCTATAGGAAATCACTCTTCCCACAGCAAGTGAAAGGCTCACATCTCTGGGCTCTTCCCTCTGCAACCAGCACCAGCTCTGGGGCAATAAATGGTGAGAAATTTCCACTGGACTGAGGGCCAACATAACATACTGCATTATGCCTTACTCCATGGCCCCCTGCTCCCTCTCGCCCCGGTGCTGAAGACTAAAGCACCCAGTGAGGAAGCTGAGGGAGCAGTTTGGGACTGGTAGAAGGAGCCAGTGAGTGTGCTGGAGTCCAAACAAGTGATGGAGGCAGTAGGAAAGCGTGAGGCAGCAGATATGACATGAGACAGCTGTACCTGTTAGGGCTGTAACGGGAGTAACTAGGGCTCCGACGAGGTCTTGAACTCCTGCTCCCAGGACTTTTTTTGCAGGATTTGGAGGAATAGCTGGGGGAACGTGAAGAAGACCTGGAGATAGGCAAGAACCATAAAAGAGTTAAAGATGCTAGAGGGTAACGCTGTACCAGACTCCTCCAAATCTGGGCTCAGGGGGAAGAGATACCCCATATTTCATGGTCTCAGATCAACTCTGAGTGGCTAGTTCACCCCAAGCCATGTGAATTCCTCGGCACCCCCAAACTCTTACACCTCCTCCTGCACGCAGCGTGCCAGCCTCTAAGAGTTAGACATTGCCCAGGATCACAGACACAGCCATTTTAGCTGGCCTTACCTCTTTCCCGAAGAGCAGGACCTGCTTCGGGAGTACCTGGGAGAGGCCTTGTGGTGTGAGGAGCGGGAGCGGCTGGAGCTGGGGGAGGATCTGCCCGTGCTGGTGTACGACTCGCTGCGGGAACACGGCCTCAGCGGGGAGCTGTGGGTTGGGGACGGGAGGAAGTTTCGTTTCTTCTCCTCCGAACAGCTGAGGCACAAGGACAGGCACCCCCTGCGAACATATATTTGGACAGTCATTGAAGCTGTGGCTGAACTGGGACTGGTCCCTGGCTGAGGGGAGCACCATGCTCCAACCAACAAGTACTCCCATCCTCCCATTCCCCAGCTGGGGATAAAGAAGACCTCCCAGCTCCCCAGGGTGCTGTTGCAGCAGACCCCATGTGTGTGTGGGTCAGAGCCCAAGAGCTCACCCTCCAGGCTGTGCCAGGGCAAGGCTGTGGAAGAGGTCTCGGGTGGTGTGAGGGGCAGCTCTCCGCCCCATGCCCGGCACACCAGAGGCATCTGGTTGGCAGAGCCTGGGTCAGGGCAGCAAGCAGGTCCTGGGGAAGGAGCTGGAGCAAGGGAAAGCCAGAGTGTGGCAGGGCAAGGGCCTGTGCTCCAGCCTGGCTGTGGAGCAGAACGAGCGGGCACGTCCCGTTCCCTTTGGACAGGGCTGTGTGAATTCCTCCACTTCCAGAAGCATCCTGGGTATGAACTGGGGTTAGAGCCCAGCAGCAAGGCAGCCTCCCAACAGGCAGGGACAGGGGCAATCCCAGCTCCACCCACGTGAAGTCTGAGTTCTCCCACTGGAGTCACAATGTGAAAAGTATGTACAGCCCTAAAATTTTACCCTCTGACTGAAAATCGAGGGCTTGTTCTTCCTAACACCAATTCCCGTCTCCCTCTCCTCCCTCATCCAGTAATCCCACCGCCAGACCACATCCTGGCTCTAACTTTCAGCATTTAAGACCCGAGGGCCTGAGCTGGAAGAGCTCCCTAACACCACCGAGCAAAGCCTTGGGCACCAGCCACCACGCTTCAGCACCTTCATCCCCAACATCACCTGGCAAACCCCCAGGAAGGGGAGGTGGTGATGGAGGCTGGCATCAACTCCCCTCTCCTGATGATGACCTGTGGCACCGGATGGTGGTTTGGCTCCTGTCCCCGGCCCTGATGCCCTATGGCACAGAGCTGCTGCTGTGTTATCCTGCACGTGCCCCTCCCTGTGCCCCCCACCTGCAGGAGATGCTATCTTGTCACCCCGGACCAGTCCTGAATGAGCTGGGAAGGAGCAGGCCGGACTTGGCTCGTTGGACAGGTGAAAGAACAGCCTGTAATGGTTTTAGCGAAAATGAACCCCACTCCCCTTCCCCACAGTAAGTGGACGGGGAGAATTAGCACAGCAACCCCTGATGCACCTTTCCAGACTTTGCCCAGTACGGTCAGCAACTCTTTTCTTTGGTTTGGTCCTGCCCAGCTGAGCAGGGTTGCGTTGAGGACACGGCTCGACCCAGGGCCAAACCCTGCATTAGCCACATTAATGCCAGAAGAGCCAGCACAGGGGCGTGATGGCTGGGTTTTCATCTTCCTCCTCAGGCTACAGTATTGGTCACCACTGGGTTGTGGGCTCCAGACTGGCAAGACCGTGGGTCTGATTTATATCTAACTGCCTCCAGACCGCAAAAACCTCCCTGTTAGCTCACCACTGCAACTGGCGAGCGGGCAGGGGATACAGAACAACAACGTACCAGGTATTTGGCTGCCAGCAGCAGCTACTGGTAATCACTGACCTTCGGTCTTGTCCCTGGGCATCTGGAGACAGATTTTCCAAAGCTGTTCCCTTGGTCTGGGAAAAGCAACTGGTGAAGGAATTTCCTGAATCAGAGCTGTTATCGCTGTTGGCCAGTTTGGGCTTCCCGGACGAGAAGGCATGGCCAAAGCCATCATGGACTAGACTTCTTTTCTCCTGGCTGTCCTTTGACCTGGATGAGCTCGTTTGAGTGGAGGGAGGGGAGGAAGTATCGTTTCCTGAGTCATATTCATGATACTCTCCATTCTGGCTGGCTAGGTTGCCAGGCGGGCTGTCTGTTTTGGTAAAGAGGTCAGCAGAAGACCCTGACTGAGAGATCTGAAAGCAAAAAAGCCATTTGGCATTGTTTGAACGGTTTTTGGGGGGTGTTTTTGGTTTTACTTCACTTTTTTTTTTAAATAAACTCAGAAATTTTACCATCATGATGCACTGAAACAAAAGGAAAGGAAAGAAACAAAGAAAGAAAGAAAGAAAGAAAAAGAAGAAAGAGGAGAAGAAAACAAAAGCATATATCCCTGAAAGAAATCCACAATAAGCAGAAACTTCTTTTCCCCCTGCTATGATAACGGGAAGATTTAGAGATCATGCAAAGAGTATCAGCATGCGATTCATGTTAAACAAAAGAGTTCAACAAAGTAAACGGGCAACCAAAGAATCAAAATAACTAACTGAATAAAAAAGGTGTAACAGAGGACAAAGCCCTTATTTAACCTTAGAGAGGGGGAGAAAAAAAAAAGATGGGTATATACATATAAAAAAACCTACATAATCTTTGGGAAGAAAACAAAAATGAAACAAAATCTTAAATGAGCAAATTTGTTAAGCTTTCTTATTAGAGGCTGAACAAATGTCACTAAAATAAGCAAACAAAAAATCAAATCAAGGGCTTCTGTACAAAGTAAAAACTGGCAAATAAACAAGCTTATCACTTTGAAACAAAAAAGAAAAAAAAGAAAAAAAAAAGGAGGGGGAGGGAAAAAAGAAAAATCCCTCTGGAAATAAAAGGTATACAGATACTTCTTTGTGTGCTTTTTTCCCCCTGAAGAAGATATAGCTATTGCGCTCAAGTGACCTCTAATAAATTCCCTGGTGTCTTGCGGATAGCATCCACTTACCCATCAAGAACTCCTCCTTTAGTAGGTAAGGTGTAAGAAAAAAGGAAGAGCGGGCAACATAAGTCCATCATTAGTCTCAAATGACATGAAAAAAACATAAACCCTCTCTTCAATCCACACTGCCAACTGTTTGCTTGCCTCCTCTATGCAAATGTCACGACTGCTTTTTGTCTGCTTGCTTGTCTCACTTATTATTCATTTTTGTTTCCTTCTGCTTTAAATTAGGGCGTCCAGCCTGTTCCTGGAGGCTGATCACTTGTGCTGAAAAGTCACAGCTTGCACTAAATCCCCTTGGGTTTCGTGGAAGTGATAAAGGGCACTCAAGTGAGGGAAGAAGTAAAAAAAAATAAAGTAGAGGAGGAAAAATATCCCCCCCTGTGCTGTATTGGAGACCTACAGGGAAGGGGACAACAGCCCTGCTCCTGTCAGCCTCTGCGTGGGGTTCAACCCTACCCTGGCTGGGTTTCTGTGGGTTGCTGAACCCAACAGGTCAGCAAGGACCCCAAACCCACGTAGGCTGCCCTGGGCAGGGCTGTTGTCTGGGACCCTGAGCACCACCAAGGGGATTTACATCATTTGAGTATTATATAGTTCAGTTTTAACTCCAGTGGCATTTCCCTGAGCCAGTCCAGGAAGGTACCGGCACTGGGAGTGAGGCAATGTTAGTGCTAACGTCTGCCCTTGCAACAGGGTCAGAATTAGGGGCAAACGGGGACCCAGCACACCTGCACTCCATGGCCACCTCCTCTTTCACTCAGATGCTCTGTTCTCCTCATTCCCACCCATAAGGTTTGTTCTGGGGTCTTCAGAGTGTGGACACATAGGTTTGGTTCCCTCTGCTCGGGATAGTCCTCCAACATGTTCCCAGCAATCCATGCTCCCTCAAACACCTGCACATGTCCTCACACCACGCTCTGGGGCGCACAATGCCCTCCCTCTATGCCATGCGCTCACAGATATGGGGTATTCTGAGCCGAGAAAACCACATTGTAAGGCTGGTAATATCTGAGGGAGCAGAGGACACTCGGATCAGTTATCACACAGCAGGGACTGGGCCAGTCCCTTTGGAGAGCTTAGCCCTGGACCAGCTGGTTCAGGGACAGGGCTCTTTCTCATCCACAACGGGGCTACAGACCCAACTATGTCACTTTTTACATGGAGTTCCTTCATCCCATCAGATGGTGCCTTCACATCTACCCTCCTGCCAGTGGCATCTGATCTGTGTCCCTGGGGGGGTTGCTCTTGACCTAGTTCAAGAGGTGCTAACTGGGACAGGGACAGCTGACTCCGACGCATGTGCTGCACCAGCAGTGACTGAAACCAGAGCAGAGCTGCCAACACGCCGAGCGGCTCTCGGCACACAGTCTGCAGAATGATGACTGCCCACAACATCCTCACTCTCTGAAAACACCTGGAGTTGGAGGATCTCCACATACTTCCTGCGTTGCCAAGGAGAGAGGCATTACTGCTTCTGGGAAAAGGGACAGAGGGACAGGAATCAGTTCATCCCAGCAAATCTGTACTGGAGCTGGGGACTCCCTATCCCCACTCCATACTAACTTCTAAGCCATGCTCCTAACTCGGAGGCATCGGGATCCCCAGCAGCAGACATGGGAAATGAAGTGATCCTTCTTCACTAGCCAACTTGCACCTTCAACATGGAAATACTGGACAGAGCAGAAACATCTCCCAAATGTTCCCAACCAGGAATGAGTGGAGACACACATTGCAAGTCCTCATTTCAGCATCTGGTACTGCTCCTTGCTGCTTCTCAGTTCTAACACTCCTCTACCAGTTCTTGTTTATTCCAGTACAAACTGGAATGTCAAAGGAGCATAAGAGAGACAGGTATCAGGCTCTGGTTTTCACCAGTTCTTTCTGAAACCCTGATGCCACATCCAGAGCCCTGAGAGAACCTTGCTAGGAACCACCACGCTCTCCCCAACTGCATCCCAGAAGATATAGGATTGTGCTTTCAAATATGGCACCAGATTTTTTTTTAAAGAGATGGGTTATGATTTGCATTAGATCGGAACCCTAACCAAGAGACAACCAGCTTTTCACCACCTTTCATTTGCAGGCATAAAACCACCATGTGAGGTCCTCCCTGGCTGCAGAAGCAGGAACGACCTGGAGGGGGCACGGGGCTGCTCCGAGGGACACTGACCCCAGCATCCAACACACAAACACCTCGCTTCTGTTCCCTCCCGGTCTAAACCCAAAGACCTTTCTTTCTGCCAAGAAATACAGCAGTTTCTTGGCATTTCTAAAACAGCTTTTAAGACTGCTGCTGGGACCTGGGACCTTGCTTTTGCTTTGCCTTCGCTGAAGTCTACCTTCAAAGTAGCAACTGTTGTCAGTACATCACAAATTCTGTCAAATGACCGGGGGATCAAGCAGCTCCTCTGTAGCTCAACATCTGTGGCAGCAGCACTCTGGGAAGAGGCAACATGTGGATATCAGTGAAATATGGAGCCCACAGTCCTTGCGAGGGCTGGAGGGTCTGGCTAGGGCAAGGCAGGTGCCGGGGGGAACACAGCAGCTTCTCAGCACAAGTCTCAAGGTGCTCAACTTGCCTCTCTGCTTGGACAAATTCCCCATCTGATGACCTTGGCTTTGCTTCTGGTCCCATTCTACTGCTTCTGACAGGCATGCCAGCCACAGGAGATGGAAACAGAGCACCACATCTGAAAATACTGTGCAGAGCTCAATTGAATTCTAATGGCTTTTTATTTTTCTAGGGTGTCTTAAAATAAGTCTGCTCTTTCATGAATCTAATTTTCTCTATAAGAACATTTGGATTTTTTTCCCCCTCTCTAATAAGTAATTAAATAGTCTCAGTGAACTTTGCTTTCTCCAGCTTTCAGCAGGGGACCCACTGCTGCCCTCAAGGGAACTCAAGATATATATTTATTGGATTTTTTTTGTTTCAAATCATTATTTAATCAAGATGAAGGGGGAGCAGAAATGAAGCCCTCACTCATACTCCAGACTGTAATTTTGAGTGCGATCCTAGACCAAGAGGCAGTGCAGTCTAATAGGTTACAAAAACACAATCACTACTCGTCTTGCAGCGAAACTGAACACGTCCATTTACTGTGCTGCAAACAGCCCTGAGGCGAGAGATGACTATACATTTTCTCAGCCATAAGGAGACCAAGACCCATCGACGAGCAGCGTGGCACAGCCTTGCTTATAGTTGGAGGATTTCTTTCTTGGGTCTTTTTTCTCTTGTTTTGCAACTCACTTCAAAGTGGAATTAATTTCTTTTTCAGAGGTGCATAATCTCTCCCTTTCTTTCTTTTTCTGTGCATTGTAATAATGAAAGGAATAAAAAACTTGTGTCAGTGACCCCGGCGAGCCTTGCTCTTGGCCAGGGCCCGGCAGACATCTGCTGAGGAGCTGCCGGCACGGGGAGCAGCATCTGCTGAGGGGGGCTGCTCGGGGGGACGAGGCTGCGTGCCAGGTCTGGGGTACCCCCATCTTCCAGAGCAGGAGGCTGGGGGGAGGCCTTCGCCTGGGGTAAGGGGCTCACCTCTGCTGACGATTTGCCCCGGCTGAAAAGCCAACTCCTTATTAAGGGAGTACAAAAAATAGCAGTGCTGTAGGAATACAATATAACCTCTTTTTGCACAATTATGAATCCCTCACAAGGAATATTGAATGGAAAATACCCTTTTTTTTTTTTTTTTCTAGATGGAGAGTTCAGGGTGAGGCTTTCTCTACCACAAGGGCTACGCTTAGTCCGGGAGCATGGAGGCAGCAACACAACTGTCCCTGCAAGGTCAGAGCTTGGGTTATTTGGGGCTGGATGGCAACACTGCTGAGCAGCCTGGCTCCCAGACCCCTTGCTGGGGGTAAATTCCTGAGAATGCCAGGCAAAGGTTTGTTCCTTTGCAAAGATCTTTTCAGCCTGCTGGGGTGGTGCAGCCAGTGTTGTGTGATGCAGGCCAGGGTGTCCCCACCTTGGCTCAGGCGAGGCTGGAACTACTTTGGAGGAAGGGTTTGCTTTCCACCACCTCCTCTGGTACCTGGTGTACAGCACAGCCCTTCAATGGCTGCAGGCATCCCTCCTTCACCCCAGACTGCTGGCATCCCTGCGGTCCCGGCACTGCCTTGTGAATTTACCAGACGCTAATCAGGTGTAACCTCAGTCCCCTGGCTGGGAGAGGAGAAAAGGAATAGCAAAAAGAAAACAACTTCCATATTATGGAAGGGTTTGCCTTTCTGCTCTCTAAGGGCTCTGTTTGTTGTCAGAAACATGCTGCCTAACAGCTAAAAGAATAGCTTGCCTTATGTAAACCAAAATCCAGGCTAGAAACCAGAGAGCAACAGCAAGCCAATATGCAGGTCTGCTATAAGGTTTCCTGAACCTTCCCTGCACACGCTGTCCCAGCCCCTGCACAGTATTTCCCCACTTCTACCTTTCTGCAGATGCACGAGGACAAACAGCATCATTTGGAAGAACAAGTCTACCCCACCGAGCCTCGCTGAAAACCTGGCTCAAGCCTGTATTAATTTGTGACATCGTAAATGAGCTTCAGTGGAAGTAAAGGAGCTGGCAAGGAAAGTGTCTGCAGCGCGCAGTTATCTTCATCAAATCCAAAGGCAATTAGATTCATACCCTGCAGGTATTTATATTGCACTGCTCAACTGAAAGCACCGTGGCATGTAATACATCTGTGCTGGTGTGGAATAAAGTGTCTGCAGCAGGTTAGGGGTGTTCTGTTCAAAAATAGATGCTGCATATTAACCACAGTTTCTTCTGCATGCTGAGGCACAGACCCACAATCCTATTCTCAACAGGCAACTATTGCGGCTGCATGGGATTAAAGGGAGAATGAGAGGGTGAACCTTGGAAATTCACTGCCAAAAAGAAAAGTAGCAGGGAGCTTCGGGGTGTTTCTACATGTGTGCGTGCATGTGCATCGGCTTACGCGTAAAGGCAAGAGGGAAAGAAGCAGCAAGGTAGATGCATGGGCAGGACGTTATTTTGTATGCTATATCCCTTATAAATTACAGGTAGATCTAGCTACGAATTGTGGCTGTTCCAGTCGAACGGAAGGAAAACAAATGGGGGGGGGGAGGGGGAAGATGGCAGAATTTACCACAAAATGCTTAAAATTTTCAGAAGAAAAAAAATATAGAATAAAAACTGGCTTAAAAAGCAATATCTTTGATTTGGAAGTGCTATAGCATTACCTCGTGGGAGTTGGTGTATTGCCTCTCTGGGTCTCTTCTGCACGTTGGGATCCTCCCTGGACAATCCCTTTCCTTTGGAGATATGACAAAGCATCTCCCCAGGCAAGGATGGTTTGGCTTGGAAGCCTGGGCCAGAGGGAAGGGTAGGGAACGTGACACACCAACCCCCATAGAGGACTGAAACATGGCATTTTTGAATCCCAGTTCTGGAATTTTCCACAAAATCTTTTCTTTTCCAATAATTTATTTTTTATATGTGATCAACGTTTTCTGCAAGAGCACATTTTCATTTCATAACACATCCAGGCTGCTTTCAAAGTAGATTCTGACAGAACTAAACTTATTTATAGAGCAACCATTTAACTCACAAAAAGGAGAGGCATCAAAGAGTTGTGTATATTCATTAATAAATGAGACCTAAATTTCCCATTCCATTTTTCCATTGCCAGTTTTGAGTGCATGATATTTAGTGACCTTATTCAGAAAAAAATCAGGGGTAGCACTTAACCAGGGGCTTCAATTTAAACCAGTGCTTGAATGATGTCCCAAGAGAGCATATTTGTTTTTGGGAACAAAAAGACACTAGTGGGTTGCATAGTAAAGGTACTGATGCCTTTTAGCCATTGAAATATTTGCCTGTATTATTAACCCTTACTAGAAAGGGTGCAGCAGGGGCCTGATGACTTTTATTTTGCATCCATCCCCTGCATCTGTAACTATAAAGCTCTGATTTTCCCTGCCCTGCAGCTTGTGTGCTCATTTACCCCGAGTGAAGTAAGTGGAAAGGGGAGTGCAGCATGCTTGAATTTAGCTCATTTTAAAGCTTTTACAATTTTAAATTAGAGTTTACTCTTGCTCAGGGAACAGAACAGCTGGGAGTCAGCCCCACAGGACTCAGGGAGCCTGGCTTCACAGAGAGGAAACCTAGCAGCAATTAAAAACCAGGCTTAGACTTGAAAACATTTATGTAAAATATGCAGCTTGAACAAAAAAAAAAAAACAAAACCAAAACCAACCAAAACCCAACTCTGGTGACATGGTGCAGTCTTTGGCTGGTTATTTTTTGGGAGGAGCTGTTAACTCATTACTACTTTCCCAGGTTGACGGAGGGCAACACCCCAGGCTCCTGGCAATAAAAGCTTCTTCTCTTGTTATTCTTTCTTTGCACGTGTGCGCGCACACAGACATCCCAGTGTGGTGTGCGGGTTCTGCTATTCACTCTACCTTGTATGGTTTTATAAGCAATGACTCACATGTGCACTACACACTCAGTAGATGTATATAACAAGAGCAAATATGCATATCTATAATGTTGAGAGACAGCTTGTGCCTGTCTGTACCCACGTATAATCTCTGTGTATTTTGATCGGAATGCTGTCTGTGTGGGTGAGCGGATAAAGTCTCTCCTCTTGCTGGCACTATCTATCCCATATCTGATGTAGCTACTGCGTATGGCTGAGCTATTTCCAATTGATGACTGGGCCTAAAGCAGAAAATCAGTTCCCCATTATATACCACTCTGGGGCTTGGAGGACTCTCTACTCAAGACACCTCTAACGTTACACATCCACACGTGTTGAGTACCAGATTCTGCACTGCCTTGAGCCCTGTGTAGCAATTTCTCTCTCCAGAATGCCTATCAGATACTAACACCACAACCAAAGAGCATCACACCTCTGCTTTGCAGCTACCGGGAACAAAGAGGAAACGTGCCATGGAAAAGGAAGACTTCATATCAGTCTGTGTCTAATATTTCTCTCCATCTCTTGCTCCCTCAAATCTATGGCATGTATTATATCATCTCTTTCCATGTATATGGAAAAACATCCCAAGGCACTGAGCCTGATTTTACCCTCGGCTGCACACGCAGTTCCCATTAGCATCAATGAGAGCTGCTCATAAGTTCCGAATTTGGCCCCTGGGCTTGTCGGTCCAGAGCAACAGTGATCCTAGAAAGATCCTGATAGTCAGAAAATATCCCCTGCCAATAATCACCAACTCATTAAATGTAAATGTTTCTTTTATATATGTTTGATTCCCTTTCTTTTCCCTGAAGGACTAAACTTTTGGACATGAAGACCAGTGAATTATGTTCACATCCAGCTGAGCAAAGACTGCATAACAAACACTTCCCTGTAAAATATCATTGCTGGAGGCCACTTTTTTTTGTTAAATGTCCTCAATTCATTATTTATAGGCGAGAGCCTTTGCAAATTTTTCCCCTCTCCAGCCCCACCCTTGGTGTGAAAGTGCTGAAGGAAGGAATGACTTTAAATACATTGGAGAACAGCACCATTAATAAATAATACAGTTTTAACCAACTTTGTCTAACATCGCTATAATTGAGTTATAAAAATTTCATATCAGATTTCTTGCCCAGATTCCTGTGGCTAGTTCAAGCAAAGCAGCACAGTGTGTAATACTTACTACTTCCTTAGGAGACAGGAAGCTGTAGAGTGGGAGGGTTTGGCTGGCTTTTTGGCTGGCCTGAACCTCTGCAGAGGAGCTTCGCTTTGCGGTGATCTTTGAGTGGTGCCGGGAGTGTCTTCGCCGTGTTTTATGCCCTTCCTCCCGAGACCTGGCTCTGTGCCTCCAGAAGACATAAACAGCCAATCCGTTATTCCTCGGTATTGCAGTAGTGCCCACTACCAGCTCCGTGCAAACCCTTGGCAGCTCTGTGCGAGGCCATTGCGTGTGGGAGAAGGTCTTCCATATGACTGCTCTGTGGAGTCATGATGGAGAGAAAAGGGGTGTTTTCCTTTTCTACTTTTTTAAAAAATATTTTGCATCCAGGCTTTGGACCTTAACCTCAAATTTCAGCTCCAGTTCATGATTTTATGATGGCTCAAGGCAAACCATACTTTCACGCAGCCTTGAATGTCCCCATGGCAATACACCTCCAAGAGAAGACATGCTCTGCTCTTGCGTGAACACCCCTCCAATTACTGATTGCATTCCTCCCCTCACTGATCATCAGCTTTTCGTAAGAAAATTCCCAGTAGTTAGGAGGAGTGAAGTGGGAGCGTAGGGGTGGTTTGATCAAGTGCTTTCAGAAAACGTGAAACATGAACTCATGATGTGTATAAACTATGCGACTTGCTATTGCAGCGATGCCGGGTCTAGCACCAGCATCCACTTAGCTGGCCCCAGGATGCATCTGTCATCCACAGGACAGAGATTTTAATCAGGTCAAAGACAGTGGCTATAGATTGCCACGGGCAAATATATTTCCATTGCTAAGACCATGTTTAAGGGTTTCCTGGGACATCAGCAGTACAGAGCCCTTGGGTTAGGGAAGGGAGACTAGGCTGTAATCAGCTGTCATGGGCTGATCATCAGCCATGGGGATTAGAAGTGACTGCTGGACTGAAAAGCTGCAGCCACTGCTCCTCGAGGCAAAACCCTTCTGTGGCAGAGACCACAAGAAGCTCAACCTCCAGTGCGTGACATTGCTACCAGTACGGGATGCGGCTCTGCACAGAGAGTTTGGGGGTTGCACAGGCTATTGCAATCACGTCCTTGAGCCCACCGGGAAGTGTTGCAGGATGCTCAGCTCAGGGACCGGTGACGATACCTGCTTCGGCAGCCGGGGGAGCGGGAGTCGGAGCTCTCTGAGCGAGAGTGGCAGTGGCGGTGGCGATGGCGATGAGATTTCCGGGTGCGTCCGCGAGAGCTTTAAGAAGCAGAGAGGAAAACCACCGTTAGGCTGACAGACTGGGGGGATGCAAGAGCCAGCAGCTGGAGGCTGAAGTCGGTAACATTCAAATCAGAAAGGAGAAAATCCCAGAAATTCTCCATCCCTTCATAGCTACACCAACGTTAAGGCAAGCCATCTTACCAAGATCTATGCTAGCATTTTAACTACAAGCTATTAGGTTGGCTCTGTAGCCTGCTCGGGGAAGATCTATGGACTAGCATGCAGGAGTGCAGCAGACAGCACCAATTCTTTCTGCTTTCAATAATTTAAAGAGCTGTGTGCTTGCCCGTTCATCTGCTTGCCGTTCATCCTGCAGCCTACCCTAAGACAGCCAGGAAACAGGCTGGGATCTTCCCATTGCTGAGCCTTGTTGGGGGAGCACCGTCTCTCTCCAGGCAACCCATGGCAAAGCTCCAACCCTCCCATTTCTAGCTCCAACCCTCTCTGTAGTGCAGGCTCCTTGTTAAAGAGCAGATGCAGAAGGACATGCTCCAAATAATACAGTACACTCAGTAACAGCCAGCCTTCCCCACGCTAAGGGGGAGGGTCTAGCCAGTCTTATGGTTGCTGTATAAACATGAAGTACAACTTCCCTAACTGCAGCCTGCCCTACACATGGTTCCTCCTTGAGGGGCAGGACCATTTTACCTGGCTTCTTACAGGTGTCCAGTCACTGCTGCTCCCTTTTCTGACAGGGCCACAGGACAGTTACCAGCAAACCGTGCGCAGGGACCCAGGTTCAGTGCCTGCTGCGCTGCCCTTTGCTCCGTTCAGGCTGTTACTCACGGATTACCCGGCCCTATTACCGAAGGGTTGTTGTCGCCTGCACCAACAGCTAAAGTCCGGCGTGCAGAGAGCAGGGTGTTGTGGGTGGCAGGCTACCTGTCACCTTCTGTGCCCATTCCCTCTCATTGTTACCCACCACAGCAGTTATTTTAGATCTTGTAGTGTCTACTGCTCACGCTGGCACCATTGTGCCAGCAGGCAAAGCTAACGATGGGTTAGCTGGTGGGAACAGCTATACCAGTCACTGACAGCGGTAATACGACCTGCTCAGACAGCAAATTTAGTAATTTGCTGCTATAAAAACTCGGCAAATCAATTGCTTGAGAACAGGATCTCCTTTAAGACAAAAGGGGAACCTCCAGGGCAATTGCTTGAACTCCACCTGGCTGTTTTCTCTGATGCTTTTCACACCCTATGATTATATTTTTAAAAACTTCACATTTTGGGTCTTCCTTCCTTATTTCCATACAGCTGAAATCAGCAGCACTGAACATCTCTCCCTCACATAGTGGATTTGTGTGAAAAATCACCGTGTTTGCTCTTCACCCTTCTCCTCAGTCCCTCCAGTTTAAGAGTTTTCCCGTTCTGCTGGAGGAAAAACTGGTCCTGTGTGATTTAGATAACCAGTTGCTCGACAAAGATAAGCCAAAGCAGGGTGATTATACAAAAATCCTGATCCGAAATGGCTCGTGGAATCTCTCTGATCTACACCCAGGAGCAATAAGAAGGTTTGCAGAAACCGGGAGTATCTCAGCTCTGATTTGAGAGCTGAAAGATGAGGGCTAAACCACCTGGACTGGTTTATCCCCAAAGAGCAATTCTAGCAGCTCTTGTTCCCCTAGGTCAGCGCATACCAGCACAGCATCTGATCTTTGTTTTAACCACACCGCTAGGCTACTGCCTACTGGCCAGTGCTACATTGGGTTGGAGAGATGTCTGCTTTAACTGATAAACCTGGGAAGCCTCAGTTTTACCACTGAGATTTCTGGGTACATAGAAGCCCAGTTTGAAAGGAAAAAAAAAAAAAAAAAGGTGGCTGTGCTACTGAACATGCAGAAATCCCAGAGAAAAGGAGATGGGCATTCGGTGTGCAGGAGAGATGGCCTGTGCAGGCAGCACAACATGCTCTGCACCTCATGGATTCCAGTCTCTTCAGTCCCAGTGCATACTGGGGTGACACTGGTGGTGTCAGAGGCTATTGTCCCTCTGTCTCCTTTCTGCCTAAGCACTAAAAGTTGTGTTGGGAAGAATTAAAGGGCAGGTCCTAATAATACCAAACAAACCAGCAGCTAGCACTTCCATCTGCCAGCTCAGTTTCTGTCTCTAGTAAGGTGTCTCACATCCCAGCAAAGCCAACCAGGGGTTTGGTGCCCAGGGTTCAGCCCCAGAACTGTTTCCTTGTTCTGAAAGTAGGTGAGAAGCCACAAGTTGCAATTCCCAGAAGACAGAGAAGGAAGTGAAAAGCAGAGAAGGCTTACAGGCCTTCCTTCCAGCCCTGAGGAACCACATTTTATACCATACCCCTTGTTTGCCTGCCCCACAGGACAAGGATTGTGCTCTGCTAACGCTCCAGGGCAGATGGGGATCTCAACCCCAGATTTTTACAGCCTCCATCACCTCCAAACAATCTCTTCTCTTCCCTAGTCCCCATTGCTTTCTGCTCCCATTTGGATATTTGGTTGTACTGTATATCATGAGTAGCCCCTACTGTGACGTCCAAGAGCAGCACACAAGGAGGAGCTAAGGCCCTTTGCCCAGAGGAGGCTGTGGGGCACTGTGCTCTGCAGATTCGAGTTCATCCTCTTATGCTTCCCTCATCAGAAAAGCTGGAGTCTCTGCTCAGGACTGGATGAAGAAGACACGGTCCGTCCTTGTGAGATACAAAAGTAAGTACTAAATGAGGTGGCACGAAAGAGAGGGAGAGGAAAGATCTCCAGCCTCTACAAACCCTTTTCCATTCCAGCAAAACCAGAATTGCTGGGTTTAGCTGCAAAATAATCCCGAGAATTGCTTAGGGTGGTGCAGCCAGTGTTAGCTCCAGGGGACCCACCACAGCAAGCACCTCCTAGCCCCACGGCTCTGCGCAAGCAGGGCAGGGAGCGCCACGAATCACTACTTACTGTTTTTTGTGTTTTCTTTCTTCCTTTCTCTTACTTTTGGGGCTTGAAGAACTAAATAAGAAATGGCTAATTAATTCAGAGATTTCTGTTCTGATAAAAAGCTGCACAATCACACATCAATGTTACCGCTAGATTGCCCAAGAGCGTGCAATAGAAGTGAAAGGGATTAATGATTCTGCCACAGTACAGGGGGTCTGAGTGCCTGCTGACAAATCTGGCTTGTGGGCTTGGCCAAAAAGGATCAGCCGTACTGGCGGCTTTGCATTTTCCCACAGAGAAGATGAATACTTCTTGATACTGTACAGACACATAGCGGAATCAGGAGAGTTCTTCCAGTACACACCTGGAAAGCCACTGACTCTGAATGTTTTAAGGATGGGCACTGCTGGGGGATGCTATACTGTTTGCAAATAAAACCATAAGAGAAATGAAGACTCAAGATGCAACATGGATGGGGTTGTCAGGGGTTAGGTTATAGCAAGAGGTCTTTTCCAGTTACATGCTTGATTGCACAGGTTGGGCTGGAGACCCAGTTCCTGCAGGGTTTGAGGAACACATAAGGCTGAATAGGAGAGGCTAGCTCCAGACCGACCGGGAATGGGGGAGCCGAGGGGATTCCACAAGGAGACACAGAAGAAAAATGTCTTCTGCCCCCAGCCAGTGAACATCAACCTTGTGAGACCTTGAGGAGACCATTAAACTCTTATTTCTAAGGGACCACCCACACTTGCTCAACTCTTACCTGTGTCTTCTCTTCTTTGAGGATAACCTGCAAGACACAAATACGTACATTGAATACAGGGTCTCACAAAATTGGAAGCTTGAATCAGAGACAATGTGTTTAGGCTTAGTGTTAGACTGAGCACTGTGAGAAGGCCTCATGTACCAGCTGGGCAGAATGGCCCTGGCTCTCCTTTGGCCAGCTGGCAAGGGAGTTGCTGAGAAACGCTGGTGTGGTAGAAGTGACTAGTACACTCTACAAATAATTCAGAATATGATCCTCAGGATAACAAGTCTATAGAGATCAGACACGTCCTCTGTCCCTGGTGACTCCCTTTTCTCTGCTAATGCCTCCACAGTCTTGCACTACACTTAGTTTGAAGGGGCAGAGGTGAGTCCAGTCCCTGGCTTTCTGTATGAAGGACCAAGGAGCAGTCAAAGGAAGAATCCTTTCTGGAGCATCCATGGTATGACACAGGAGCCACTGTGCTGGTGGTCCTCACAGAAAACCCTGGGAGCATGGAGGACACTCTTCCTCGTAGCGAGGCCTGGCCCCAGTACACTGCACATCCTGCTGTGACTCATCTCAGCTTGGAGCACAACATCCTGCAGAAGACATGGCCTGAAGTCCTCCTGCCTAGAGGGGCTGTGAGATTGCCCGTGGCAAGGTTGGTTGGGATCTGTAGTTGAAGTGGTATCAGGTGTCTGCAAGCAACCTCCATTGGTCATGAATGCTTAACGGTTTATCACGCTGCCTTTTGGGACCAGCTACAGCTTATCTGTGGCTTGCAGGGGCATAAATGGGCACTAAAGGTTCAAGCCAAGGAGCATCTGACCCAGAACTGCCATCAGGAGATGGCATCCATAAAAGAGCATAGGAATCCCTCCTTGGGGAGGTAGTATTGTAAAGGAGTTTCTAAATCCTTGTCTCTCCTCCTCCCTCCCTTTTCTTTAAGATTGAAGCTCAGCTTTTCACCCTGTTGTCCATTTTTGGTTGCTTCTCTCTTTGGTTCAATATATTATAAATACATGAACTTTCCAAGGGAGAAGGGTTTTCTTTTCCACTTTTCTTTTCAAATATTGGTTTAATGGTTGAGAGAAACTAGTGAAATATTTGCGATGTTAAAATTTAATTGTGCTCTTTAAATTAAAATTGGCCTTCAGAAGGGGAACATGGAGGAGGGGTAGTTGCCCAGGGCTGGGAGGGATGGCTGAGATCTGGATACTGGTCTGAGCCTTTGCCCATCCCAAACACTGACCCTTTCTGGGCTGGGGGAGAAGGAAAAGGGACTGGTGCAAGCCCCGAGCGCCGATCCCGATGGCGTCCCAGAGGATGGGAGCCATGTGAAATAGGACAGCAGGCAGAAGCTCTGCACCTCATGTGGATTTGGCTTGTCTGTCTCTCTTCCCCTGCACCCCGACAGCTTGTATTTATCTGTTTACCCTGGATGTGCACCCCGCCTTCATGCCCTCCTCACCCCGAGGGACGCTGGCTCTGCCCCTCCTCGCCTGTCCGGTGTTCACCTCGCGCTGAGGCCCTGCCCTCTGGGCAGCCATTATTAAGAGTCAGGAGTTTGACACCTCTCTGCTGTGGAGCTCGACCAGCCACCCCACAGTGGTAACATCTCCCATCCCTTGTCCAAACCATCACAACAGCCGCTGCTTGCAGGGAATTACATGTTCAAAGGAAAAGTACCTATTTCTTTTTCGCTTCTTGGAGCTTTTCTTCTTCTTCTTCTTCACAGGTGAGGGGCTGTAGGAGGGAGACCTGAGGAGGCAGAGGGGTGTTAGGGACCCTAGGGCTCCCCACAGCCCTCCGTGGCCACCCCAGCCCTTACCCTGCCATCAGCGGCATCCTCCCGGGGTATCCAGCCTCCATTTTACACCAGCTTTCTCCCCTCACACACAGCCATGGGCTGCCTGTCCCCTCCCGCCCCACACGCCACCATGGCCGCCCTCACCTCCTTCGCTTCTTGCGGCCGGACTTCTTCTTCTTCTTCTTCCCCCGGGCCGGCGGCGGCGCACGGTCCCCATCACACGAGGGGCTGAGGAGGGGGGGCAAATCCAAATAAAAATTAAAAATAATAAAAATAAAAGCTGAATCAGCTCACATGGGACTGCTCTCCTCCATCCCCACCTCAGGGGCATCCAGGGCAGGGAGATCAGTTTTCATGGTGAACCTGGGGTGCAGGCGAGTGCCTAATTACCCTCTAACGAGTAATTTGGTCACAGTTTAAATGAAGTGTTTCCTCCATGGGTTTAATGGAGATATAATGAGACAGCTACTGTATGCCGCGGTGACGCCGGCTGATTATTTAAAATGTGTTTGCTGAGGTTAACGACTCCGTAACAGATTTATAGGTTTTGTTGCTCTTTGTAAATATGCTTTAAATAATTAATTGGCATTTAATTTGCATGCAATAATTATTGCAACCAGATGCATCTAACTGTAATAAAAGACTTGACATATGTTAAATAGCAATTGATTAGAAATATATATATTTATTGAGATTCTATGGTAATTTAATGAGATATGCATCTCTTACACAGTTGTTAAACCCTGGGAAAAAAACCCTCCTGTAAATTAATTTCTTTTTTTAAACATATGACACTGAATTGCGTTATGTTTCAATGAAAAGCAAATATCATGGTTAAATTAATTCAGAGCACTGGGCTGAAAATATAAAAGATACTCTGTGGTTACTCATTAACCAAAGCAAATGTTTGTAAAGATGGTGGCGGCCTGTGAATCCCCAGGTTAATCCCCAAATCAGGCTGTGGATCCCCTAATTGATCCCTAGATCCCCAAAGGGATGTGCAGTTTATGGGGAGCATAGCTAGCTTCCCAGGGCCTCTGCAAAATCACTGCTAGAAATGAGGGCGCTGGGTTTGTGCCTCAGTTTCCCCACTTCTCACCCCGCTGGCAGAAGGACCCACTAGTGGGGAATGTGCGAAGGCAGCCCCGTGTTTGGAAAATGCTGTGGGATCTTCGCTGCAGAAACCAGCCAAAAACTGAGCAGTTTCTGCCAAAAGAACAAATGTTATTAAGAGCCCTAATGCAGAGCAAACATCACAGCACCTTGACCCATGGAGGCAGTGGCAGGGGGTTGTCTTGGGGGGACTCGGGCTCCACTGTCTCCCAACACTTGCTCACCCACAGCTTGAGTTACTACCAAAATTACACTATCATAAAAAAACAGTTGCTTGGTGCTTTTAATATGCTTTGGGGTTTTTTTTAATTGCTCTGCAAAAGAAAACTGTATGCTAACGCTTTGGTTGTGAGCTGTGAATAACTGAGTGTTTCTGGTGCAGTAAATCCGAGGTGCAACCACGCTGTGACCCCCAGGAGCATCCAAATCCTCCTCCTCCTCACTCTCTCTCTCCTCCCAAGGATTTCCCTGACCAGCAGAAGCACTGCTAGGAGATACGGCACACCTTGGGCTTAGTGGGTCTTTTGTCTGCATTAAGGTAGAAAAAAAATGCATTTTCCAAGACAGCTCGTTGTCGCCAAGCTCAGACATCTCCCCAAAGACACCCTGAGGGTCTGTCCCACGCCAGGGACCTGGACACCCATCTCAGCCCCTCACTTACCAGGATGCTTAACCCCAGCTCCCACCTGCTTTCCCCCAGCCCAGATTTGGGCTCCCCAGCAAATGGGTCTGGGTGCGTCTCACCCCCTCCTCACCCAGGGCCACGGCCAGGCACGGCCACGGGAGAGCGGGGAGAAACCTCTGGCTGCGCTGGGCGGCCGCGGGCGGTTTCTGTAGAGCCCTTCTCCCCGCTCGCAAGGTAAAGCCTTTTGTCTTTGACATGGAAGATTTCTCCCTGCGCTGATCCGATTTTAATTGTTTCTCTGCGATTGTAATCAAAGTCTAATTAAAAATACGCTTTAGATTATTGTTCCGGTTAGCCTGAAATCTGAAGATATGAAATGTGCTTTCTTGCTCTTTCTTTCCAGCATCTTTAAGCAAATGGGGAGTCTTTAATCCCAGAGACAGTTTAGCAGGCAGGGCTCAGAGACCCTAGCTGCTTCATTTACAATGTTTGATTCATTTTTCCGCTCTCAAGTTGTCAGGGGCTAATGATGAACTGATAATGAAGCTGCGTCCTAACGAAGCCAATGCTGCTGGGCTGGTCTAGGCATGGGGAGAGGGGAATTGCTGAGAGTGATGCCCAGCCAGGGGTACCCCGCAGACCTGGTAGCACATGGGGCTGCTGGCAGGTTGCCTGCCTTCCAGCCAGGATTACTTGCAAGGGGGTTGTAAGAGCAAGGCGTGGAGTGGAAGTGAACTACAGGTGCAAACATGCACAGGGATTTCATGCAATTGCATAAATTTGCTGTACGCTCACATGGTGGTTTAACCCATCCCCAGGTCTCGCAGACCCCAGGGGCTGGGTAAACAGTCACCGACGCCTCCTCTGCCATCCCCCTGTGTCGGGGTGACCCCCCTCACAGCCCGGGGCTCCTACCTGCGTGACCTGCGGCGAGCATGGTCTGGTCTCTCCTTCCCTTTCACACAGCCGTTGGTGGTGGAGGCTTCCTTGACCACGCGGCCACTCAGCTTTTCGGGACGTCTGTCCTCCGCAGGGTACGGCAGGCAGCTGAGCGTCCCGCTGCGGGAGCAAGACCACAAAAAGAGAGCAATAAAGAACTATGCATTCAGCTGGGCTCGTTGGCTGAAGGTTTCCCATGTGGTGGGGAATCCCCTTGCCTTTCCGCAGGTAGGACCCGTGCTGCTGTGAAGGAGAGCTGCAGGTTGCTCTCAGGCCTCCTGAGCCCACAACTCTCAGCCCTGCAGTGGGAAATGCTCCTGCAAGGAGCCGGGAAGCCCCCATTTCCAAGCCCAGCTGCATCCCAGCTCAGCTTTCAGGCAGAGATGCCACTAGCATCGTGCAGCTGAGGGCAGCCCCACACTGCAGGGACAGCACGGGGTCCAGATCCAATGTGACAGCGAGGGGCAATGGTAGCTAACCAGACCAGCACCCCTGGACATCTTCCGCTGCGTTGTGGCTTTTAGCTCACCAGCTCTGCAGAGACAGCACTGATCTTGCACTCTGGTAGAAAAAAAGCTTTTGCATCTCAAACGCTGTTCCCCAAACCTGCTGTTAACCTCACCACGCATCCTCATCCTGTCCCCCTCACCAGCACTCAGGTGGAAGCAAAAGCGTGAGGCACGGCCAGAGGCCGGTACGCCCCGGGGAACATCCTGCTGCCTGCCCCAGCCCTGAGCAACACTTTTCCAGCTGGAGTTGGCACCGGAGCAGCTGCAGAAGAAGGGTCTCCCCTCTCTTTCCATCTGTGCTTTCTCTCTCAACAAGCCCCCACTTTCTCTTGTAGCTGACTCTTTCTTTGTAATGCCTGAACATTTAAGGATGTGCATCAGCTAAATACAAGTGACAGGGGTCAATGCAGGGAAGCGGAGTGGAGTATTTCCAGCCCAGGACATGGAGGAGGTGACACTGGCTGATCCGATGGTCCCTCTAGCTTTAAAAATCTATTTCTCTGCTTGTAATAAATCCCCCAGTTGCTTCCCAACATCTATGTTATTTTTAACCATCCGGGAAGCTACATGGTTAATTGCTTTCTTTGTGCAGCTAATTAGCTTGTGGCCTTTCCCAAACCCCTTTTAAGAACAGTCTTCTGAGGCTCAATCATTAAGATCCATTAAAAATGTCCCCAAATTAATGACCTGTGCAAAATCTGGGCTGGATCAGCTCCAGCAGCAGAGGCAGGAGGGTTCCTCCCTGGGCTGGCAGCACGCGGGGCCACCGCTGCCTTGCGGCAGGGACCCGGGCATGGCAGGGGATGTCCCTCTCACCCCGGCCCCCGCTCCCGCTAATGGGATTTTCAGGGTCCTGGGGTTAAAACATATTGGCCTTGAGGCAACCAAGGACTCCTGTCCTGCAACGCACTAGGAACCATTCCTTCTGTGCTTGGAAGTAATTATTGATGGAAATAATTATTCTCCAATCCCATCAAAGGCTGGCTTCAATTCAACCAAATGTTCTCCTCTGATGAATGCCGAGAGCCACTAACGCTCTAAACTGGCTGGTAATCCCCTTGCGTTAAGCTCCGTAGACATTGATTGAATATATATATAAAAACATATATTTATTTTTTTTGGTTGTCTTTCATGTCTTTCATGACTGATATAAAAGTGCTTGCAGTTTGGTGTGAACGATTACTGTGGCCTCAAAGGAGAGGATTATCACACCTTCCCCTGCCAGTCCTCGCCTGCAGCAGAAAGGAGAAAGCCTCCGCAGGTGGTTTGCTGGAGCTGGCCCCGGGAGGGCAGCGAGGACGCTCGGGGCGATGCACCCGGAAGCGCAGGGCTCGCTCAGCACAGCGGACGTGCTGCCCGCAGAGGTGCGTGCCAGAGCAGGCAGGAGGAAGAGGAGGCAGGCAGGATGCCCAAGGTTTGCCCTGCTCCGGGCTCAGGAAGGCCCACGGCCTCTCTGCCAACGTCGCGTGGTTAGCTCTAAGGACACACTCCCGGCCACGGGCAGCTGGGCCAGGATGGGGCAAGCTGCCCACCGGTCCTGCGTGCCCTCCAACTTTCTCCATTTCCATGAGACGGTTGCTTGCACTTATTTATTTATTTTTCTTTCTTTCTCCCATGCAGAAATCCAGCCTATCCATCAGGCCTGCCCAAAAGCAGCATCCTTGCGCCTGACAGGGAGATCCCATGCAGGAGGGCACCCGTTGGACTGTCCGCAGCCAGCTCAGCACAAAACACATCCTGTGCAACCTCCCTCTGCAGATGGCTCGCCTTGTCCCTTCCCTTCTCCAGTCCAGGAGGGTTTTTCTGGACTCATGGCAATTTTTGCCAGCTTTTCAGTGGCCGGGAGGGAAGCCACAGACACACAGAGCTCTCACCCTTTCCACCAGCCCATGCCTTTCAAAGCTTTTCACTACCTGACCAGCCCACCTCTGTGTGTTGGTATCAGATTTGGGCTCTCCCATGTTTCTCTTCCCTGACAGAATGTGTCAACAGCAGAGGGGAGCAATAGATCGTTTCCCTAATAGAAATGATACAGAAAAGATCCCTGGTGAGAAAGCACCCAGATGTTCCGGATTTGAAGAAGGGTGAAACCACTGTAAAACCCTGTGGCTGTGTGGAGAAGAATGAAGTGGGCAACAGCAGCCCAGCCAGAAGGTCAAGGGTCCCTGTTTATTTTTGCAATCTGCCCAATATGCTTCCCACCAGCCTTTCCCAAAGGCACATTGCGTTTCCAAATCCCACTGGGCTCCCTGCTGCCAGCAGCATCCCACAGGGCCCTGTCACCCAACGCAACCCCATCCTGCCTCCCTCCCTGGGGTGCTGGCACGTCACCCCCCATTTATGCTCACGGGTGGCAGGATGAGGACCCTCCTCTGCAGAGGCCAAAGAAAATGCAAGACTGGAAAGGTCCCCCAGGGCATTTGCAAGAGCTGGGAGATGTGCTGGGCTCAGCAAAGACTCCTTATGGAGTTTGTGCAGGGAAGTTCTTAAAGACATTCTCTGGCCTCCAGAGCCATGGGTGAGCCCCACGGTGAGCCAGTGTTGGGACACCCTGAGGGCTTGAACCAGCCCAGCCATGGGGAAATATCCCCCCCCCCATAAGGCTGCACTGCTCTTCCTGCCCACGGACAGACCCTGGCACCCTTCACAGAGGGCCAGGCAACGGCACGGGGTATTTTATTTGCTGCCCCAGGGAGCAGAGCTAACTCACAACCCATCCCCATTCCTCCATCCCAGGCCACCGCGCTCGGTGCCATGGCCAAGTGCCATCTCATCAGGCCGTGAAACGTGGCACTCGGTGACGCACGCTTCACCGGGAGCTGAGCCCGGTGACACCCGTCACCGCCAGCCCTGCAGTGACATGCAGTCGGTGCAGGTTTGGCGTGCACTTGAAATCCCTGCGTGCTGGCGTCTCAGCGCTGCCGGGGCCAGGCAGCTGCCCTCCCCTGCCCACAGGCTCCTGCGTCCCAGCCGAGCTCCTCTGCCCCGACCCCGAAGAAGTCTCCTGCCACAAAGCTTTCATCAATCATCCTTTTCCCCCATGGTAACTCAGCTCCTCTTCTCAAGAGGAGAGAAAAGCAGGAAAATTGCCTTCCTCGTGACCTTTCAGCTGCCAGACCCTGCCACCAGCCCGTCTCCCCACCCGCAGCAGCATCGTCCCTCGCTTCCGCAGGACGGGCTCCAGCAGTCCCAGTCCTCAGTGGCCTTGCCGCAGCCCCTCTGCCCTTTTCAGCTGCTTTGCAAGCAGCAGCGTAAGCACATCAGGGCTGGATCATGCTAACCAAGCTTTTTTTTTTGTTGTTTTTTTAATCATTTATTTTACTTAGCACACGCAGCTGAGTTGGGTGCTGGATGCACCCGGCCGCATACACGCAAGCGCTTCGGAGGCCCCGAGCACTGACTGCACTTGGCAGACCTGCACCGACAGCGTTTCCAAGCTCAGGACAGAGTATTTGGGAAAGCCAATATGGAAACTTTACTACCTTGCCCTTTTCAGCCCTGGCTGGCTCTGCATTCCCATCATCTCTACAGCCCCCAGTGAAAAGGTAGGAGCAGCTCCAGCCAACCAGAGCCCCGAAAACGAGAAAGGTTAAAGTATCTCTGACGAGCCTATTAGTTGTGACTGGTTCCCTGGCATTAAACCCATGATGGACACCTTGCCTGGGGACTGGGAACATCAGCCTGTGCAAGGACACGGGTGTCCTACAGCCGCTCGCACCAGGGATACTCCTGAGCAATGTGCAAAAAGTGCACGGACACACGCTTGAATATCTCAGCTTTCCTCTCCTTTCCTCACCTGGAGGGTTTGGCTGGGCAGGAGGGAGCAGGCGGCAGGTTGGGGTACCCGCTCTCCTGCATCCCTACGGCTCTCTGCCACGGCCACCTCTGATGCGCCTCTGTCCTGGGCTCTTGGCCCCGGCGAGGGTGGGCTGAGCTGCGCAATGCGTTTCTAAAATCCACCGCTTTGGGCCGAGAAGCCTTTTGGAATGGGCAAAACGACCCTTTTATTTTCTCTCTTGCTCTCTAGCTTTGCTCACCTGATTGAAAGAGACAATGCTCGAACCGTTCCTTTGTCCCAGGAGAGGGAGGGGGCACAAAAGAAGGTTGTAAAGACATTTCCAAGCAAAAACTCCAGCAGAGGTGTTTACGTAAAGCTCTTTGAAACATGCACTAAAAATACCTCTTCAAAATTAGGAGATGGGGAAAATTGTAAGTGCTTCCACAAACACACACACACAAACACCCCACGGCAGGTTCTTTCCCCACCTCATTCAAACCGTTATTATTAGTGCGGCAGGAGCCCTGCAGTTTGTTATTGAAAATTATAATAGCAAATCACCGAGATATTTTCCCTGATTACACAGACTCCAAGCCAGTTCAATTTTAATCTTCTCCCCGCTATTTTTTCCGTGCATCAGCAGAGACACCAGCTGCAGAAAAGCGCGTGGTTTTCTTGAGGCAGTTTAAACACAGAAGAGAAACACAAGTCCGTAATATACATTTTTCATCCAATTTTTGCCAGTCGTGACTCGCCTCCCCCTCCTATTCCCAGGAACCCTGCGTCCTGCTGCAAGCCCGGATGCAGCAGCAGCAGCTCCTTTTGCTTCTTGGACTCCAGAAACATTTAACGACCGCTCTTATCGCATCCCGGGCCAAAAAAGCAGCTTGGCTTTTTATTTTCCAGCAGTTGATTTGCCATGCATGGTTAAATCAGAACAGAGGAGCTTCCCTGCTGGAAGAGGCCCCGGTAGCGGCGCAGGGTCAGTGCCAGATGCTTTGGGGGATACTGTGCAGTCGCAGCCTGCGGGGAGGGCTCCGTCCCGGGCACCAGCTGGCGGCAGCTCCCGCTGCACAGCACGGGATGAATGGCCCTGACGGAGCGTAAAACTCCACGGGGGAAAGCGATGCTCCCGTGGACCATCTTTCTTAGGTAGGGTCAGCCTGTCCCTGCTCCTCACGGATGGGTTTCTTTCTCCCTGGAGATGCTTCCTGTCCCTCTTCCCTCCCGAGCACTCGGCCGCCTCGCGGGACTCGGCATCACCTTCCCTCGCTGCCAGCAATCCGGGATGGCTCTGCCGACCGCCTGCCAGCGACAGCAGAGCTAAATCTGAGGAGTATGGCACATGGTCGTATCGTTTCTAAAGGAAACCTGGACCGCTGCCCCAACTCGAGCCGTTTCTACAGCATCTTGTGTCTCCTGCGCTGCCGGCTCGGAGTTCCCTGCAGTGCTTTGTGCCTGGCAGCACCTGCCCGCTGCCGGGCTTGCTCTGGGGGCACAATCCTGTGCCTTTCCTGTCGAGCGGAGGGTGTCCTGCCCATGGCAGGGGCGTCCCAACTAGGTGATCTTTAAGGTCTCTTCCAACCCAAACCATTCTAGGTTTCTACGATTCTATCCTCAAATCCTCCTCCTTAGGCAAATACCCTGCAGGATCCCGTGCCTGTAAAGGAGCCAGTTTTCTCCTCAGTCAGGGAATAGGAAAGGAGGACCTTCAGCTTCTCCCCAGTGCCTGCAAGCACAGCCAAAAGTACTGTCATTACCCCGATCTGCACCACAGCACAGCAATCCTGCACACGTTTTGGGGGACTCCGGGCTCCTGAGTGACCCTGGCATGGCGGGGACTGGCCTGAGGAAGGGCTGGGGCCAAAAGCTTATGCTAAACCCCGCCGTAGCCCCACGGCCACTCTCCTCCCAGCCAGCCGCAAACTGCAGTCCCAGACTCTATCCCTGCCATCATCCCCCAGGCAGCCCGGAGCAGCTGTGGGGACAACCGCTCCCCGGTGAAGGGGGCAGAGCTGATGGCCAGGCACAAGGGCAACCCTAAGCAGCCCTCGTAGAGCTTGTGATTAGCAAAAGCCTGGATCTGAGCTCAAATTTCTCATTAATCGCTCTCCCACGAGCGGTGCAGTACAAAACCAAGGCGGGCGAAGGTCAGGACCGTGAGCTGGGAGGGAGGCCAGCGGCTGTGGTTGGGCACTTCCCAACACAGCGCTGGGAGCTGGAAGCTGAGGAAGCACCAGGAGATGACACTTAACATTTTAGGAGGGTTTTAACAAAAAACCCCACAAACTGAAGGATGTCTCAGAAAGGAAGTGCTTTGCCACTATCTGCAATGTGGTCAGGCTGGAGAGCACCCTCACGCCCGATGGGCTGCACGGTGTCAACATCCAGGGAGCATCCCCTGTGCCACCGCAGCACCCCCGCATCAAGCCAAACCCCTGCAGCAGCACCTTGCATCGGTGCTGGCTGCTGGCCATACTTGCACACAAGATTGCAGATCCCTGCACCGGTTAATCCAGGATCTTAGGAGAGCGCTATCCTCCCAGCAAGCCTGGGCTCGCTCTTTAACGAGGAGCCACCCCGCATGCTGCGAGCGATGGCAGGGCCGGGCCACGGGATGCCGCGTCCGCGGCGGTCGGTCATTACGGGCACTCTCTGTGATGCACCGATTCCCTCCTTTGGCCAAAACCCTGCGCTGTTTGGCATGGCGAACGGCAGTGAAATAGTGTATTTGCCAATAACATAGCTCGTTAAATTTTAATCAAATAGGGGATTGTAAGCACACAGTTACCAGGAGCTCCTGGGAGCACTGAAAGATCACTTTAAAAATGAATTAGTAATAAGGCACGTTAGAGGCAGCAAGAAAGACAATGGCTGGAGAAGATCCACTTGGAGCAGGAATGCTCCCTTTGCTGCTCACATAAAGCTTTTTCCTCCTCTTCCTTAATTGGCTTTTTTTGAATTGCCACTGGAAGAAGGGAGGAAAACACATCAGAGGTCCCAACACTCAGATAACTCCAAAACCCCCCCAACCTGTTCACGCAGCTGCCGCCTGCCCACGGAGCTGCCCTGGGAACAGCTCTGGTTGATGGGGACAGCGGGGGACAGGGACATTCAGGTCGCTGCACCCTGTTAATAAACCACCCCCTGAGCGGGACACAGGCACGCGTGCCTGCCCGCAGCTAAGGAACAGCAATCCCAAGGGCTCAGCTTGAAACCACTCCGACATTAAAAAAAAAACATGCTTAACCCCCCACGCCAGAAAAGACCTGTGGGTGTCCCCAACCCGGGTGTCCTGGGTGAACGGCACCCGGGGTGGCAGGCCAGTCCTAGGCGGCAGCCAGCAAAAATCAACCTGTTGCACTTGGGGGGGTCTGGTGAGATGGGGGTCCCTGGACATCCTCCTGTTTGAGACTCGTCTCCTGAGCATCCATCCTGCCACGATCCCCAGGGCCACGCAGGGCTGGGAGGGCTCAGTGATGGCATGAGGAGCAGATGTCCCCGCGCAGGGACGCGTGGGCAGCGATTAGCTCCCGAGGAAAGAAATTAAGCAGCAGATTTCTCCTGCCGGAGAGACGAGCTTACAACGTTCCCGGCCCAGGAAGGGAGGTGGCAAGCGGGCTTTGACAGGCGGGTTACATGCTGCTGGGCGCTTTTCATGGCCAGAAGGGCCCTTTGCCTCCCTGTATCGCATCTCCTATGTCAGATGCGCTGGGAAATGCCTGAACTGCAGCTTCATGGGCAGGAGGGTTTGGTCTAACTCCAGTCCTCCTTCCCTATAACACCCCCATCCCATGGGAAACACCTCGGTGGTCTTGCCAGCTGCCCAGGAAGGACTGGCATGGGGGGTTAAGTTAAGGAGAGTTTCTGGGAGGGAAGATGGGGCCTTTTCTCCTCCCGCTGTGCTCCAAGGAGGGAGAGATTGGTACAGCCATGCCGTCCCTGCCAAATGGCAGGCACCGGGGTGCTCGGCACTGCAGCACCCAGGGCTGTTTGGGGGTCAGAGCCAGGAAAAAACCTACCTCTCCGCTCCCAGGTCTCGTCCCTGACCATCCAAACCACCCTGTGACTCTGAACATTGTTTTAAATCATCCCAAAAAAGAAAGGGGAGGATATTTATTGGCTTGCTGCTCCTTAGGGGGAAGGTTTGGAGGAGGCAGGCGGGTCCCCTGGCTCCTGGACCCCGTGGCAGACCCTGCCAGGAGGGGCTGGAGTGAATTATTTTGCTTTTTGGCACATCCATCCTTAATTGGGTGTAATAATAATTTTATTGCTTGCTGGGATTTGTGAGGCTGAACTAATATTTGTAAAATGCTTTGCTATCCTCAGCTGAAAGGCAATCTAGAATGGCAAAGCCCCAGTGTTATTCACATTTGGACAATCCAGAATTATTCATAAACAAAATAAAGATTATGCAAATATATTCATTAGTTCTCAGAATACCTCCAGGAAAATAGGGGAATTAGTCTTGTTAACAATTTTATATTATGTAAGTGTGTGTCTAAGCACACGCAGACCTGCACGCTGTCGGTGCTGGGACACATTTGCCTGGGACTTGTTCTCCAGTGCTCTGAGAACCTGGGACGAGAGCTTGGCCTGTGCAAACTGGCTACCTCAATTTTGGGACATCCCCGTGCCCTACAGGAAGCGCCAGCGCCCGTCACAGACCAGGGGGTCCTGCTGGCTGCTCTTCAGCCAAAACAGCAGAGACATCCCCAGAATCCCCTCCGCACCAATCGTGGACAGCCCATGCATGAAAACCATCGCCTTATTCTAAACGAAACGACCTTTCCTACCCAAATGAGGAATTTTACGATACACACGGGGTTGGGAGGCTGTGGAGATGGAATCTCGATGCAGCCCCCTTGCTCAGGACCTGCCCTTTTCGCCCTGCGCGAGCCCTCACCCCGACACAAGCTCGCACCCAGCTTGGCTTTCCGCAGTGCAACGCCATCGTCTATTCAGGGTGTGCTGGGAAAGGGGAGATAAAGGTGCGTTGGAAAATACCACATGGTTTAATTAATGCCACATGCCTTTCACTCTATAGGTTGTGTGGATTGTTAATTATTTTTATAAAGAAAATAATTAGTCCCAATCAAGGCAGAAGCTCTCCAGAATTACAGCTCATTAACTGCTCTCACATTTTTCTGTTCTATAAAAAGTCATGTGGTGCTGATGAAAATTATAGACCCTTGGAATCAGCATTAAATACAAATTCAGACAGTGTTACCATCCTATTACCATCAACCGCATTGACTTGGCTTCGGTAATTGCAGCTGGAGATGAAGTCCAGGGATTTCTGCTCTATACAATCTCTGAAAACAAGCACTCTGCCCATTAGTTTGCCGGAAACAACGTGACACCAAGCCCCGACTCGGCTAAGTACGTCCCCGAGGAGATGACAGACACCAAGGAGAAAGGGGAAAGCGAGGCGGCGTTGCCGGCCATGGCAAGACAAGGGCTGCTCAGGTTCGGTTCAGCTCTGGATGTCGGCGGGGCTGCTCCTGCACAGAGCAGAGGGACCATGCAGGTCTGACGCTCGTCTGAGTTAGGAAGGTGAACCAGCAAACGATGCGGCAAATCTGTCCTACGGGCTGGGGTAAGAGAGCCACCAGTCCGAGGGATGGAAAGAGCTAGGAAATGCAGAGGGGACAAGGACAAGCCCACTTTTAAGCAGTGGGCTTATCCTCATGGGGAGGATAAGACACAGAGGGATACTCTTGTCAGGGATGTGGGAACATCCCCAAGCATCTCCCTGTGGACCGTCCTCGTTCAGGCACCGTGCTGGGGCTGGCTCTATTGAACGCCGCAGAGGCGTCGCTCAAAGCCTAATTGAAAGAAATCACAGCATGTTAAAGGGAGTTCAGGTCAAATCAATGCCGACATGATGGGGAGGGCGAGCGGGGGAGCAGGGCAGCGGCTCTGCAGGCAGGGAGCAGGCTGCGGCCACGGGCTTCGCTGCCTGCTCTTCTGCCGCAGAAAGGCAAGGTGAGACCCACCGTCCTCTGCTCTGCGCAGGACAAACCCGGCGGCAGCACAGGACAAGGGTTGGCGGCAGCAGCCCGTGGTGGGGAGAGGGCAGGGGAGCCACGGGTCCTCGGGATCCTGCTTTTCAGTTTCCATTAATCAGGGATGAACGTGCCTTCGGAGACATTTGCAGCCCAGCAGAGCGGGCAGCAGCTAGTTCTTTGGCCCACAAGCCTCCATCGCAAAATCAACCCAACCGCCCCCATGGTGGCAGCTCCCATGTGGAACGCCTGCCCCTGAGCATCTGAGCCCGCTCGGAGGGATTAGGATGGGGAAATTGGGGCTGTGGGTGGAAAAAACACTTCTGGGGAGCCCCCGAGGGCAATGGAGTAGTAACACAAGGCAGCAATCAGTGAGAGCCAGACCTGCCACTGGTGTTGTGCCTTTAGCTCTGTCCCTGCAGGTGCTGAGATGCTCCATGCTCACAGCGAGGGCAGGGACGGGGGCACGGCCACACGGCCCCAGCATACGCAAGGGCCTGGAGCATGAAACAGCTGTGTCTGCCGGCCTGGACTCCAAAACATGCAAAAAACCCCTAAAACATCTGAAGGACATTCTTCACCTCTGCTGGCTCCTGAACCACGCATGGGAAATGTTAGGGAGAGCACAAGGACGGGTCCAAAGCTAAGCCAATGACTTCTCCAGCCATCGGACAGAACAGGCAACAGAGCCCTGCGTCTGGGGGTGCCCCGGGATCCTGGGGGAGATGCAGCCACCACGTTCCGCAGAGCTCAGCCCCACACAGGGACCTCCCAGGGCAGCCAGGGTGTGGGGACACAGGGCCAGAGGAGGTCACCAGGAGATCACATCCATCCTCAATTAGGAGGCATGGAGCGCACCCGGGCCAACAGCCCACGTGCTCCACCTCTCCCCAGCAGGCTGGGCTGCAAAGCACCCCTAGGTCTGTGTATATGAACCGGCGGCTCCCTTTGTTCCTCCTCCACCGGTGATGCCCACCCAGACCCCACTGCACCTCCCTCTCCCCGGCACACATTATCCACCCGCCTTTCTGCTCTGGTGGCCCCACACCATCATCCTTCGTTGACTCGGCCGATGCACGGCTGACGGGCAGGCAAAGGCAGGGACGGGGCAGGTGGCTGCGGCAGGCAGATAACCACAGAGCCCATCCCACGCAGCAGGGAAGGGCAGGCGAGATGTGGGCACTCTGCTGGTTTGGGGTTTTTTGCCCCCTACACGTTCCTGATCTGGGAGTTTTTTGGCAAAGAAAAACCCATCTCTTGGAAGAAGCAGTGCTGAACTCTCTCGTCTTGCTTCTCCTGATCGTAAGGAACCTGGCCGTGCTCTGATCAAAGCAGGAGGAATTTGAAAAGGGAAAATGCTTTATAGGCAATAGGTTCCCAGAGTTGAAACCACCAGCCTCAGGGAGAAATACCCGCTGAGGGCCAAAGCACTAACCGCCCTCCCGCGCTCGCTACGCCACGTCCACGGCCGCTCTGCCGAGAAAGGCTGCTCCACTGGCTGCAGATGATGGAGCAGCACAGAATAAGTTATGATATATTTACATACTATTATACATTGGTGTTATATATGCGCTGCTTTGGCAGGCGGTTGGTTATACGGCAGCTCCAGCTGACCCACAGATTAATTCAGCAGGTGGTCTTTAACTGTGAAATCTCTCTTAATGCAAAAATATTTCTCTTGCTGGGCAACAGCTAATTCTTCATCCCGACAGTAATGTAGCTAAAATCACAGCTCCCTACCCCGCTCTCTTCCAGTCACACCCCTACACACGCGCTCCCAAGCGCACACGGGCACAAAGATAAATTTAATACAACCAGCCCATTGCCAAAGTGCTGCTGAGCTCCACCGGGATGATGCGCTGCTGGAATTCGGTGTTAGCAGCAGAGAAAACTCATTTTCTCATGGCAGCCCATGGGTCTCGGAACATTTTCAGCCACCTGCACGTGAGATGGACATCTCACCCCGGCCCTGGGATCCAACAGCACCAAAGACACTGCAGCCTGTACAAACACATCGCAGCCTCCCCTGCCCCAGAGGTGAAGCAGGAGCCAGGAGGAGAAAGCAAGGGTCCTGCCTGTGCTGCCCCCGACCCCTCTGCCCGCCCAGACACTTGCTCGGGGGCAAATGAGGAGATGCCCTCACTGGTGCTCCCCCCAAAGCCCCCAGCCGGGGCTGGGTGGCAGCAGCTGTTTCTTCTTTCATTAATGACGAGACATAAATTAAACATGACGTGCGAAATGGGTCATCACCGAGGCAGCTAGTCCCAACCTTGCTGCCTCCTGCCTTGGCCACGGTCTGGGAGACCCAGCTCAGCCAGCCTGAAACACCAGTAGAGATTTTCACAGAGCTTTCTCTCCCCACTTTGGGTTTTTTTTTTAAGCCCTTCCTGCAGTCCCCGCTCCACTGGCAGGGAAAGCACTCTGGCCGCTGTGAAAAAACCTGCTATTTTTAAATTCCCACTGTTTGTCAGTGCTTTTGGCTCGAGTGGCTGATGCAGAAGCCAGTTTTGCAGCACCCAACGTCCTGCGGAGGGTTGCATGGCCTTTGCCAGGCGACGGAGGCACCAAGACGCGGGCACTGTGCCCGGCCACGCTGCCGGAGGTGGTGGTCCAGCCCACGCATCCCCCGGGCACAGGCCAAATCCACACCACGCCAAAGGCCCGTTACGGATGCTGTGCTGCTGGGAGCCACCGCTCCTGCCAGATTTCAGGCCTCTCTATGTTTGCACGCACCCATAAAAGTCAGCTGCGAAAACAAATTCGCTCCCAAGGTTTGGCGTGTCCCTCTGCCCATTGCTGGGAATGCCGAAGGGCTCCGATCCGGGCGTCAAACCCAGCCGTGTTTTCCAGCTGGTGACACACAACCCAGCATCGCTGGAGATCGGGACCAGAGGAGGACCCAGCAGGGCTGGGGGCCACGTGTGAGTCTCCAGTGGGGCAGGGCAGACCCACACTCTCTTATAGCAACGAGCCCCCAAGGGCTTGAGCTGGACCAGGGTATGCGGCAAAGCCCGGGCACCAACCGCAGGTGGGCTTTGTGATGATGAAGAGGTTTCAGTGGCTGCAGGGAGAAAAGAAGAGGAAAAAAAGAAGGAAAAAAAAAAAGAGAGAGAAAAGGAAAGGGTGGTCATGCATGAAATGATTTCATTTCAATGACACGGGGTTTGCATTTGGTACGTTCATCTTATAGAAAATGTATGTATAGAAAGGTCCAGCTGCCAGACGTGGAGATGTGGGAATGGGATAGGATGGGGCTGAGGAGAGAAGGGCTCAGTTCTAGCCACAAGCCTCTGGAAGGAGAAATTCTCTGTGCCCGGGGATGCCAGCAGAGAGCGGGGACCCCCCCCCACGCAGCAAGAGTGGGGTCTGCAGAGCACTTTTCTGGGGACAAGCCCCAGTGGGACTGGCTGCTGCGGACGGTGGAGGCAGAAGGGTGATGGCAAAGGGACAAGAGTGGCCGCAGGAGCCACTGGTGGGTGGAAGCGCTTTAGCAATCCCTGGTATCAGGGTCGTCACTGCTATTTATTATTTAGAGCCTCGCAGCCCTAATT
Source organism: Balearica regulorum gibbericeps (assembly GCF_011004875.1). NCBI lineage: Eukaryota > Metazoa > Chordata > Aves > Gruiformes > Gruidae > Balearica > Balearica regulorum. Next base: position 12,919,035 of record NC_046200.1, read on the forward strand.
CTTTACTAGTTAGCCCTCGAGGGAGGGATGTGAACGTGTGCACGGGGGCGTGGGGTTTCAAAGCCCTGCTCTTCTGCCTCTCCAGGACGGGAGATGAGCGGGGTCGGGGGCCGGCCCTGTGCTACGGGGGTGTCTGCCAGCTCTCCCCGCGCTGGGCAGGGGTGGGCCCCAGCCCTGCAAGACCCTAAACTGCCCCATTTTCCCCTCACCTATTGCTCTGCACTTCGATACCTCTATGGAACAGCCTCAGCCAGGTGCTGGGATGGCAGCAGCCCGGTAGGGAGGGGACCCCCATGGCCAGCACAGCCCCCCGAGGTGCTGGCCACCCCCCCGGGGCTGCACTCACAAACCTGGCACCTGCCACAGGGGGGTCCCCAGCAGCTCTGTTCAAGGGTGAAATCAAGTATTCCTACAAAATGATCCTCCGGCCGGCCAGCAGACTTTCCCCCCCACTTTTGCTTCCTTCCACCTGCTTTCATCTCTCATTCTGAAGCCCCAGATTCGGGGTGAGCCACACCCCACGTTTCCGCACAAGACGCTGTGAACCATCACTCTGATGGCGCATCAGGCCCTGTCCATGTTCTTCGCTGGCGGGCATGGGAATTGGAGGCACGGGGCCAGGTTTGGGCCCCAAGTAAAGCTCTCAAATGAGTCAGAACTTGCCCACCCTCCAAACCACAGTGTTTCCCACCATCATTCTGGTTTCCAGTTGCTGTGGCGCTGGTCTGGGGACAGCCCTCAGCCCCATATCCACTTTCGGGAGCTTTTAGGTGAAAGTGACAAAACCCAATGTAACTGTGGCGGGGCACAGCGGGGAAAGGCGGCATGTTTGGGGGTACCCAAAGTCTCTAAGACAGCCCCATCCATAGTGTTGAGATTCCTGTGGGGGCTTCCAAAGGCCCTTTGCCTAAATCCTTAGGTGCTTGTACACCTTCCCATGCTGGGACACACACGCCTGGCTAAGGCACCCATGGGTGCTGCGCCCTGCTGTGCCACCCGGCGCACACTGCATCCCACCCAACCCCAGCAGGAACCTCCATCCCCATCTCCCCGACATGCTGGCGGGGCCACCGCTCCGGGGACAGAGTTGTCCCCCACCCCACCGGGGAGGCCGGCGGGAACACGGTCCCCAGCCCCGGTCCAGTGGAGAGGCAGATGGACGGGGTCAGGGGTGAAGGAAGAGGAGGACGACGAAGGCTTTGTGAGCAGCAGGGAGGGGTTCCCGCAGGCATCCCCAGCTCTGCCGCTCCTTCGCTTCGCCCTCGCTCCCCCCAGCCTCCCGGCAGCTCCCGAGCTGCCTAATTAGCTCTTCCCGCTCCCATCGCCGTCCAGCTGGAGCTGGAGGGCAGGGGCAGACAAAAGCCTCCCTACTGACAGCCCCTCCGAGGAAGGGGCTTTTTCTTCTCCCCCTCAGCTTTTCTTTTCAAGCCCCTCTCCCCCCGCTTGGGCCAGGGCCACGGGCTCATTAGCGCTTGGGCTCGTTGGGAGGAGGAGGGAGCAGATGGCAGCCAGGCGGCTGGCGTGGCCAGCCCTGCCGCCGCCTCTTCCCGCAGAGCAGATGCCCCACCAACAAGGGGGGGATTAACGGGAGCGGGGGGCCATGGGCACGGCAGGGCCATCAGCGGGGGCTTCCTCCCCAGCAGCACACCCTGATGCTCAGGGGCTGCCAGCCCGCCGGGGATGAACGGGGTTCAGGGCCACCGAAACGTGGTTGGGATGGGAGAGAGCTGGTCCCCAGCCCATCAGGGACTCTCTGCTGCACCAAAAGTCACGGGGGGATTGTAGGCACCTTCTGCTCTTGATGGGGCTACTCTGCCCTCCCCCCAGCAGTCCCAGCACAGCCGGGGGACACACGCTGTCACCCTTGTCCCAGCAGGTTTGCAGCAGCAGCGCCCAGACCCGTCTCCAAGATCACCCACGATAGCAAACCAGGCAGCAAAACTGGGCTTAATCCCACTTCAGCAACACACCCCTCCCTCCCCCTCCATGCACAGCACATCCCAGGGGATTAAGGGTTAAAGCACAAATCCCCTGCGCTGCCCCGATGTGACCCACTTAGGCCATCTGGCAGGGAGGGACGCAGGAACCTCCTTTCTCCCAGCACTGCCGGTGCTCACCCGGCATCGCCGGCCTCCCCGGGAGCTGGTACCGGCACCCACCATCCTCAACAGAGCCCTCGCTTTTCACGTAAAGGTGGATTTCGGCTGAGTTTGGGGGTGCTGGGATGCAGCAGCCTGTGCCGCACTGCCGTGGCTGGCAGTGTGGGAGCAGGGAACCCCAATACCCCCAAAAGCATCCCGCAAGCCCCCAGACTGCCTCCAGCTCTGGGTCCCAGGGGAACCCTGGAGCATCTCCCGGCCTGGCCGGTCCCGGCACCCACAGACAGGCGTGTATGAAATACGAAGCAGCGCCAGGAGAAGTCAGGCCGTCAAGCGTGAAGGGGCTCCCAGCCACCACACCGCAGCTGAGGTCACGGCCAGGGAAGAGATGCAGGCAAAAGCCCTGCCAAGAGGGAGGAAACGGGGTCCCCAAAGTCTGGGCTGAGACTGGTGGCACCTTTAGCACAGGAGGTATCAAGAGATTTTCAGCTCACAAGAGCCAAAGCCCCTCACGGCTGCCATCGGGTGGGGATCGCAGCATCCTTATGGATCACGGAGAGGGAGCGAGGGCACCCTGGCTCAGCAGGGTGGGGGGTCCCTGTCCCCGTCCCTCCCGGCACACAAGCCCCTGAAACCACCCCAGGATCTTGCGAAGACAAGCATGGGGCAGCCCCAGCCCCACACCCCCAGCTGCAAAAGCACAGCCCCAGGCTGCACGGTGAAACCCCGCCGGGCCCTGCGTGCAGCGAGGTTAATTGGAAAAGCCCCTTTCCCCATCACCTCGGTTTTTCCTTTCACACTGCAAACTGGTCAATAATCCATTTACTTTGGCAGAACCCTGCTCCGGGCACGGAGCTGTGTCGGGGGCTGGAGCGAGCGGCCCCTCCAGCCCTGGCAGGACCAGAAGGGAAGGGATTAATGTATTCTTTTGTTCCAGGATGAACCCTCTGAACCTCCCAGGGAATTTAGATGGAAGAGGCTTTATCTCTGGGACCAGCAGCAAGGTGGTGGCAAGGGATAGGGCACAGGGAAGAGCTGGCTGGAAGGAGGGGAAAACAAAAATAAAATCACCTTCTGCTCCTGGAACCCCACTGCTGCTCAACAGGGAGGCAGGATTGAGCCCTCAGCTGTGCCCAGGGCACCCTGTGAGGATGGATTTGGGCTGTGCCCACTGTGGGGGCTCTAGGCAGGACCCCCATGCTGCAGCTGAGCCTCTTGGCACCCCACAAAGGCACAGGCTCAGCCAGTAAAACCGATGGGGAAAGGGGCAGAGCTGGCCTAGAAACGACACCATCACCTCCACCGCTGCGGAAAGCGTGGGGCCTGATCCAGGGCAGAGATCTGCAACGTTTGCAGAAGAGCAGCTGTCAAGTGTGGGAGAAAACAGAAATCCAGATGGTCATCTTAATTTTTCATTTGGCTAACTGGTCTCCCCGTCTCCTCTCTGGTGCGCTCTGCTCACTGACACGGCAGTCATTTGCTCTTAAATTAGCCAGGAGCATCGTCAGGAAAGAGAGGCCGATCCAAGCAGCGGCACAGTGAAACCTCCAGGAAAAACAAACCCAGAGCAGAGCCGGGCGCAGACGGCTGCGAGAGGAGCTGCCGCGAGCCCTGGGGCCGTTCTTCCAGCGGGTGGGGAGCAGGAGCCCGGCTCTGTCTCTTGCCGGGCTACAAACTTCAGGGTGCTGGGGACAGTGCTGTGTACCCCGATGGGCACCCGCTGCACGGCCCCTGGGGATGGGATATCCGGCGTCTCATACGCGCGATCCTGCCAAGACGGCAGCCTCGGGCTCCCGGCAGAGCCCTGTGCACTGCAAGCCAAGCTGGCAGCCCTCACGAGAGGAGCCGCTCTCTGCTCCCCCAGCCTTCCGCTTCGGCCCCCCGGGGCAGCAAAGCCCCTCTGCGGCTTGGGGGCAGGGGCGAGCGCGGCAAGAACCCCGCAGACCCCAGGGAGAGCCCCGCCGGGGCTGCCCCCCCTCGACACCTGTAGCGAGGGCGGTGGTGCAGATGGCTGCACCGCGGGGAATATCCCCTGGCCCCGGCCGGCGGCACATGCTGCCAGGAGACAAAAGGAGCCGAGCTGCACCGACACGGGGAGCCGGCGGCATCACGGAGCACACCACAGCTCGGGGACCCCGTAACGCAGGATCTGCTGGTGCCAAAGTGCAAAACGTGGCAAAGCCAAGCTGGCGGGTCCGTTTTGCCGTGTACCGAGAGCTCCTGGCCCCTGCGCAGATGGTTCCCCTGCCGCCGGAGCTGGCGCTGCCGGCGAAACGGGGAGGCACGCGCGTTCCTTAACTTTTTAACAGAGCTGCAAACGCTCCCAGCCATGGTTCTAGCCCGACCACGATATCTGTGGCAATCCAAATTGCTGTGTAGAGCCGTGCATCGTTCCTGGTGCTTGGGCTTGCTGTATTTTCCCAATGCCCTAATTTGTTGCCGTATTACATCTCCAACTGCAAGATACTTAAGCAGCACAGCTCGCTTAGGCACTTTCAGACAGGAGAAAGTGCATGTGTGCGAGCCAGCACCCAGCCTGCTGATGGCCCCTTTGGGTGCTGACCACAGCCCAACGCAGGGGAGCAGAAAAGCACGGTGGTTCCTCTCCCCCGCGAAGGCTGAAGCCCTGCAAACGCTGCCTGTGGAAACGAGATTTCCTCTCCCCCTTTGGAAACCTAAGCCGTGCCTTTCCCCTTTTCCTACCCCGATTGATGGCAATCAGAGATCAAGAAAATTCACGCTCGGGCAGCCGGGCCACGGGGGCAGAAGTGACCCCCTGCCCCGTTGCACGAGCAGCGGGACCCCCGTCTCTCTCGCTGTCGCGGCTCACAGCCTCCACCAGCATGGGAGGCATCCTGAACGGCTCGCTCCCCGTGAGCTCTCTGTCACTGGGTACAGGCAGAGCCCCCGGCACCCGGCGCGCTGCAGACTCCTCTACCAACCCATCGCCTTCGTGAAACTTTGGGTTGTTCCCCACGGAGGTGGGGAGCAGCCAGCAGTAGAAATACAGAGCAAAGAGAGGAGGTGCAGCAAAAGTCTCCTTTCCTTACAAAAACAGTGCAAAGAGGGTATTTTTAACCAATATTGAGACAGTTAGCAAAATAAAACCGGTCTAAATTAGAGAGTGCACTGTTGTCAGGAAGCCACACAGACCCTCGTCCACGCGGTCACTCAGCTGAGCGGCTCGGTGGGTACAAGCAGCCCCCCTCGCCTCCTTTCATGGGTCCCTGCTCTGCCTCGGGCACACGGGGGGGCACCGGCCTCCCGGGGAGCAGGAGGGACAGGGCAGGCAGGCACCAGCCGTGCAGAGCTGAGGCAGCTTGGCTTTGAGACCCAGGGACACCAGACCCACAGCTGCTGGGTCCACAGCTGGGTGCAGGCACCTCGGGCAGCCGTAGCCTCTGGGCTGCACCTCCCCGGGGTGCATCAGCCTCCCCCCGCGCCAAGGCAGGGTCAGTCGGAGGGGGGCTCTTCTGCTCCCTGGGCATCCCCTTCCCAAGGGTCCCTGGTGAAGGAGCGATGCAGAGACAAGACAACCAGCGGGACACACGCCTGGGGGTCTGCAAGGCGGGGACGGAGGTGACTGCACTTTCTGCCTGATGACCCCCCGCACTGCTCCCTCTCCATACCCCAGCTAGAGCTTTCCAGGCGCCCACCCTGCTCCCCCCAGGAGACAGCCAGCTCCCAGGCGCCAAGCACCACCAAGGCAAAGTTTCCCAAACCCGCTCCCCTTCGGAGCACAGCACCTACGGAGGGAGGGGGTCCGGGCAGCCAACGTCCCCCTGCCCCAGGCACGGGGGGCACCCCCAGCGCCTCCAGCCCCTAACCGGAGGTGGGATGAGGAGACACTCCAGACCCTCCTGATGGGGGGGTACTAATTGGGGGTGGGGAGGAGGCACGGGGTGGTGCAGCCCCCGGCCGGAGGCGGGATGGGGGGGTGTCCCTGAGCCCCCCCCGCCGTGCCCTGGCAGCCCTTACCTGGGCAGCGGCTTGCGGGCCGTGATGCTGGCCACAATGATGCTCTCGGGTCGCGGCGTGGCCACGGCTTTGAAGGTGCCTCGCCAGAACTTCTCGAAGAGCTGCTTCTCGCCCTGCTGCACGCTGGCCATGGCCCCCCCTCCCCGCCGGCCCCGCCGCTCTCCGCGGTGCTGAGCGCTACATCCCCGGCACGGCACGGCACGGCCCGGCCCGCGGGGAGCTGTGCTGCCCCAGCCGCCCCCGCCTCCCGTTTTGTGCCGGCGAGGCGGAGAGAGGGGCCGGGCCCGGCCGCCGTCCCCTCCCCGGCACCGCCTCCCGCAGCTGCTGCGCCCCGAGCCGCGGGGAGCCCGGCCCGGCCCGGCCCGAGAGGGGGTGCCCGGGGGCTATCACCCGCTCCCGGTGCTGCCCCGGCTGGGGGGGGGGGGGGACCAGCTCCGGAGGGCACCCGGCGGCACCTCTGGGGCTGGATTCACTCTTCCCCCTGTGCAAAGCACGGGCGGCCTCGCTCGTCACCCTGGACCGGACGGTTCGGGGGGTCTCAGATGGCTCGGGGGTGGGGGGGGGTGTCTCAGACGGCTGTCAGAGGCAGGTTTTCCACCCTCACTCCCAGCCCCAGCACCTTCCTTGCTCCATCCCCATTGTCACCTTTCCCAGCCAAGGCAGCACTTCCAAAGGGCACCCCCACGCCTCGCAGGGTGCCAACGCTCCAGGGCAGAGCGCCGGCCTGGGCCCCCGCCAGTCCCTGTCCCCCAGCGCAGGCTACCAGTAGCCTTTGTGTTTGCCCACTCCCAACTGTTTACCAGACATGAGGGAAGAAAGGAGGAGGGTCCTGAGCCACCAGCTCAGATGGCCACAGGAAAAAGCAGCAGGAGGCCATGGAGATCGCTCTGTAACTGGTCCATACTGGGGCCCATATGCAGAGGAGATTTTCAAAGACCCCCCCCCCCTTTTTTTCCCCCCCTCCCCATTTAACATGTGCCAGAAGAGGGACAGGGCACGTTGCCTCTTGGCTCCAACAAATGGGGTCCTAGCCAGCTCAGAAAACAAGACCTCACCTTGCAGGACAGGATTTGACCCACCAGGACTGGGCGAGGGGAGAGGGGGAGGAAAGGGCTGGGGTGGCACAAGTGCAGCCCTGCAATTTCCCTCAGCCTCTGCACTGAGTACAATAAAAACATCTTTAGGAGAAAATGCTTCTTCTACCAGATGCTTTGAAGCGCAAGTAAAAGCCGGTGACCTTGGATGAATGAGACTCTCTCTATTGTGCCTTGGAAACCCGCACGATACGTTTATGTAAGCGACAGGGGGATAATGGAGCCAGGAACAATAGGCAGTGGGAGCCGAGAAAGAACGAAAATCATGGAGAAACTTGATTGCTTTCTTGTGATAAACACAAAATTAGCGGAAGGCTCATCGTGACAGCGTTGTCTGTTGAACTCTTCCTTCCCTGCCCCTATTTGCTTTCTGCTCCTGGTGCCAGGGCTCTGCCCTCTGGTACCTGGGGACAGGCTGCCCCGAGCTGCGGCCCCACGCTGAGAGCTGCAAAGCGAGAGCCTCGGCAGCACGCGCCGGCCGGCAGCAGCGGGCTTTGTGCTGCGGGGCCATGAACGGCTGGAGACGGATGCTGGGGAAGCGGCAGCAGTGGAAGCGGGCACGGATCCAGCAGGGCTTTATAGAGACTCAGCCAGCTCTGCCAGACATCCCCTAAAAGCCTGATAGGGAAGGACGACATTCACGCACGGCAGAGAGATGCTCGCTGCGAGGCTGCTCAACCCCCCTCCCCAGGAAACTGCCCAGAGGCGACGGGCACCGCGCTGGGGCTGGGAAAGGCCGGCCGTGAGCGTGGCTCTGCTCTAGTCCAGGACACATTGCACACGCCACGGGAGGTGTCAGAGTGGGGACCCTCCAGGGACTGTCACGGCCAGCAAAGGGCAGGGCAGAGCAGAAGGAGCAGGGGAAAGGGCTCGAGAGCAGCCATGCCGTGAAAGCACGGCTGGGGGAGGGCACAGACAGCATCCCCGGCCCCCGGCAGACACTCGCCAGCCCCAGGACAGCTGCCTGCCAGCAGCAGTGGCAATGCCACCACCATCACCCCATCGCCCTTCTCCCAAGGACAGGCACTCACCACCCAAGAAAATCCAAGCCTGGGTTTCCTCTGGCCCTTCCAGCCATTCCCGTAACGCACAGCCTATTCCTTAGGAGCCCGTTTTCCTGCAGAGCACATGGAGCTCCAAGAAGGATCAGGTGTAAGTACGCACCTGCCCCGATCTCACTCTGGTTTGTTGGCAAATGACCCAAACATGGGGTGGGGGTCAGGCAGGAGCCGGCTCAGCCCCTGCCTGTGGCTCGTTAACCAAATACCCTGCAAGGCATCAGCCCCCCCGCACCCCCCCGGGCTGTGCAGGATGAGCCCAACCACCCCCAGCTGTGGCCTGGGTCCTCGCTGCACCCCAGAGCATTTCACCCCCTTCCACCAGCAATCCTGGAACGGCTCTAAAAGCCCCCAAATTAACTACCAAATAAAAGGAATAATAAATGTTTGCACTATTAAATTAGCAGCACGGGTGGCGTGTGGGCAGGAGGAAGGCTGCCATCATTACAACAAGAACCCTCTCTCCTGGCATACCTTGTGGAGACATCAGTGAGCCAATTAAGCAATTGGCTCTGTTAACGGAGGCTCCTAGGAATAGACTTCTCTGCTATAGAATAACTGCGCTGTAATAAATTGCCTCATAAATAAACAGCCTGAAAAAGCATTACAAGACACCCAGAAAAAGCACTATATCACAGGCAGAAATGATACCTTACATTTGTAGAGTATCTATTAGCCCACGGCATTGCCAACGCCTTCCCAAACCCTGGCCGGTGCCCCTGCCAGGAGCCACGGGGACGGTGCCGTGGGGCACAGGCAGCCCCGAGCCCTCGGGGTGCTCACGGCCACGCTCCGGAAACAGCATCCCCAGAGCCCCAGCAGATCCTGCCCACCCTGCGAGACCGCCGTCCGCCAGCGACACGCAGCCGGCGGTTACTCACCCCGCGGGCATCGTGATAAACGCCACCCCGGGTTATTTACAGCCCCGGCGATAACGCGGGGCTCTGCCAGGCTCAAACGTTCGCACCCAAACGGGTTCCGTAAACTGTAACAGAGGGAACGCCGGTCCTGGGGTGGGAACGGGGAAACTGGGATAGGATGGCTGCACAACTTCCTCCAAAACAAAATAATAAAATAAAATTTTAAAAATATCTTCCTTAGAGAGCTCTGCTTCTATGATTTGGTTTGTTGGTTTTTTGTGTTGTGGTGGTGTTTTCTTTCAATGGCAGAAAGGGCTGGGCCTGGGCTTTCTCCACCTGGCATGGGGGGGCTGCACACAGGGCTCTGCCCGAGGCCGCTGGGCCCCCCCGCACCACTCGCCGCCCCCGACTCTGCAGCCCCACGACCGCCTGCCACACAGTTAACCACACGGTTAACCACCCAGCACCCCCCCACCCCGCAAAGCCTCCCCTCGGGCCCAAAACCCCCGGTGAAACCCCAGAGGGACCTACCTGGCTCAGGGGCGGGTGGGGATGCTCAGGGCCCCCAGCCCTGCTTTCTCCGGCTTTATCCTCTCCCACATTTAAAGGGCCCAATCCCCCATCCCCGCCCGCCCCCAGGCTTTGATTTTTGGGGGCAATTGAGAAAAGAGAGCGGTCCCTGCGCTGGGGGAACACCCGCTGTGGGTGTTGAGCTGCTGTCAAGCAGGATGAGCTCTGGGGCCGCGGGAAGAAGCGATCAGCAGGGCGAAGCTGTGTGTGCACAAGAGGTACCCGAGAGGAGGGTAAGGAGAGAATGTGTTTAACTAGGATTAAATTTTAATCTGTTCCCCCTCCTAGGGAGAAGAAAGCTAGGTTTTTCCTGGAGCTGCACAAATATTTTTCTATAAATGTTGAATTTTAATTTTTTTCTTTTTTCTTATTCGGCTTGTGCCCGGCAGGAAGAGTCAGAACCTGGTTTTGCCGAAACAACCCCGTTCCCACCTCCATGCGGTGCTGGCACGGTGCTGCTCCACCCATTCCCCAGCCAAACAGGTTTACTGCAAATGCAGAAAATCAATAATTATCTTTGGAAGTATTCATTATCACTCAAGAGTCAATAAACAAAGGCTACGAGTGCCCTCTATTCATGGCACTTCAGAAGCATCTACCAATTATTCCCTTGACTAAGCCAGCCCTGCCTGGCAGGAGGGGGGTTCACCACCTCGTGCTGCAACACGGCCGCCTGCTGCAATGTCTTCCTGCTTTGGCCAGGGAGGAGGAGGAGGAGGAGAAGGAAGAAGGGCTCCTTGCTCAAAATAACATTTGCAACTGAGATGCAAACCTGCAAGGCGACGCACGGCTCCGCTCTGCATGCCGTGGCAGATGCAGATGGATGCTGAGTGGGTCCAGCCATGGGGCTGCCCCGGCGGAGGGGCTGGGAGACGCTCGGTGGGGCTGGATCTGAGCTGGTTTGCCCAAGAAAGGCGGCGTGGAGCGGGCTGCAGGGCGGGGGAGCAGCAACGGCCGTGGGACGACGTGCAGCACCGCGTGCTGAGCTGGGGAAAGCCCTTGGAGGGTGGTGGGCAGCCGAGCAGCCCCATGCCACCACCCGAGCATCTTTAACTCGGCAAATGCATTTTGCAGAGTCAAACTGTTGCAAGAGGGCGTTCATCATCTTGCTGGTGGGAAATATCTGTTTTACGGCTCTTTTCCCCCACTGAAAGGCTCCCAGCTGGCTCCGCAGCCTGCGCAGCCCCGGGCAGAGCCCGGTACCCAGGTCCCCCCTCTGCCTGTCCCAACGGCCGGGTACGTCCAGGGACGAGGCACTTGCCAAAGGCGGCTTGCTTTTGCGCTCCCTTTCTCCACCCATGGAAGAGCCATTTTCACCCACGGGAAACCCAGGAGCACCCACAGCTGGGGTGCCTGCAAGGCTGTGCCGCCCCTGGGGCGCGGGACGGTGGCAGTGGCCGCCCTGTCCCTTCCCACCTTCCTCCCTGGCCCGTCTCTCGCCGAGCGGTAAATAAGTTTGAGGCTGGGAAGCGGAGCTGCAGCCTTCCTTGGAGAGCCCCGAGGCTGGGGCTGCGGTGGCGGGACCAGGCATCTCCCAGCCCGGCTTTCTGCACCCACCCCGCTGGAGGCAGCCGGCTTCGCCGCCGGCAGGAGGGGGCTCCGCCGCTCGCCTGCCCACGCGCCCACGCCAACAAAAGCTCTTGTTCCTCCCCGCTCACCTCCCAAAGCCACCTGGCCCCGATATTTAGGCGGCGGAAGATGAAAAGGCGCGGGGACAGATAAGTGCGAGCGTTTGCAAGGAAAGCCATTTGCAGCTGCCGGAAAGAGGGGAATGCAAGGGCAGGAGCCGAAGGGAGGCAGGAAAGGCAGACCGTGGCCTTTTCTTCCCTTTGGCTCTAAAAAAAGCTCCAGAGCGGGAAGGGGGATGGAGGGATGGAGATGAAAATACAATTTTTCCCCTCTGAGCCGCAGCGGCCGTGGCGGCGAGCCGGCCCCGAGGGACCATGCGGCAAAGCTGCGCAGCCGCCGCCGCTCTCCAAGCGCCACTGCCAAAAGGTCAAATGCAGCTGGCGGAGGGGGACGGAGGGGGACGGAGGGGGACGGAGCCCGCAGCCGCACGTGTCCAGGCAGGAGAGGCAGGGCCCGGCTTGCCAACCCGGGAGCAAATGGAGGAAAGCCCCTCGCTGGGCTGTGGCGGGCACAGGCAGCCCCCGACCGCAGGCAGAGGGTCCCAGCACCCCAAAGATGTGCCTGAGAGATGGGGAGGGCAAAACACAGAGCTGCCCTCCTCTTCATTGCCTTCCCCGGCCGGCAGTTAGCGGCCTCCCGTCACACGAGTAGCACCGTGTCCTGGGGGGGTAATCGCTAGCTAAGGAAGCGGAGGCAGCTCGGTTGGATCCCAGCGTCCAGCTCGGGGTCTGGCTGGAGGGGGGTTCAGGGGTGCTCAGCACAGGGCTGGGCTGCAGAGCTGGAAGGCGTCGGGCTTTTGCCTCCAGCTTGGGAAGGGCAGGACGGGTCAGAGCCGGGCTGCACGTCTTCCTCCAAGCTGGCGCTGGGATGTTCCCGTTCCCAGCTCACTCCAGGTCCCGGTGTCAGCCCGGCAGGGCCGGGTCCTGCCCACCCCCCTCCTCCAGCACCTCCCTGTGCCCGACTGCACCTCACCGCCCTGAACCCATCAGCCAAACCGGGGGTAGGAGGAGGTTTGGTTTCCCCAAACTGCTCGAGCTTTAAAACCCCGCCGGGCTCAGCACCCCTCGGCCACCCTGGAGCCCATCTCCTCGGGGGAGCTGAGACCCCGACGCGGTGGGAGAGGGGGAAGGTACACTCCCCATCCTTTCAATCTGGGCTCAGACCTCTAAACTCATTGCACACCGTGAGCCCCCCCATCCCAAGCCCCCCAGGGACGGGGAAGATGCTGCCCAAGAAACACCGAGCTGGCCACAAACCCAAAGCTGTTTAACCAAACCTGCCTGGGCTACGCTGATGGGACGAGCAGCTTGACTCCATGCAATTGCTGCTCATCGAGGGTTTGGTTTGGTTTTTTTTTTTTCCTCTGGCTTTTTTTTTTCCCCTCTGGATTATTGTGCTGGGGTGGAGCCCTGTTCTGCCTTCGCAGCCCCCACCACGCAGGGCTGCCCCCGCCGCGGGGGAATGAAGCAGCAGAGAGCAAAGTACCGCGTTCCGGCTTTTATAGACTGTTACTTATAATGGAGAGGAACAAAAATACAGTAAAATAAAGCACTTGGGGGCATCAGCCTAAGCATTAAATAGGCTTCTACTAAAAAGCTGCCTCGACTGAAAAAGCTTCCTGCTTTGGATCCGAGGCATTACCCTGCTTGTGAAAAACCCGGAGCTTTGATAACGCCGGGGGGACAGGGAGCACGATCCGGGGAAGGGGCTCTGCTGCTCCTCCCGGGGCACGGGATGCTCCCTGCTCAGCTCCAGCCACTTGTGGGCACCTCAGGAGAGCACCCACTCACCTAAGGGTCAGGCTTCCCGTCCCTGCGTCCCAAAACATGCAGAGCATTTTGCAATGTTAATGGGCAGCGCAACTGCTAATGTGTAAACTTCTACTACTCTGGAGAACAAACAGAGAGTTTGGGGAGCAGACATTTCCCATTAAGACGCGCTAATGAAATGTGAAAATGTTTGACTGTGCTGTAATTCTATATATTTTCGAATGCAGCTGCAGCGCTGTTCCATTTGTGGCTAATTTAAGCACCAATTAAACCAGACTAAATTACAGTACGCCGTGGGAACTGATGTGACAAGGGACGTGTCCAGGAGCCCCAAACCTCGCTGACCTTGCTGTCACCTTTTGAGCTGGTTTACAAGCTGGATCAAGAGCCTCCGGCTCCCGGCACTCGCCGAAGGGTCACGAGAGGTCTCCGAGGACGGCGGGATTTTCCGACCGGGGCGATGCGATGTCCCCGTGCCTCCCACGGACTCGGGAGCAGCTGGGCGCATCTGCAGGTGCCCGGCTTTCAGAGACGTCTTCTTCCTTGTTGGCTGCCGGTCGGGAGCTCGGATGAGGCCGGGGCTGCGGCAAACCCTTCCCGCTCGGCTGGGGCCCCCCGCTCCCCCTCGCAGGAGCCGTGACGTCCTTCCCGGGGCACCCCCTCAGACCCCAATTCCCCGGCTAACTCTGGGGCTGCTCTGCACGCCGCATCCTGCGGGTCGCCGAAGCTGCCACTCGCCCCAGCTGCCTCCTGGGGAAATCGATTCATCTCAGAAGAAAAACCCCTCATTCTTCTGGAGAATGGAGCAGCTGGTGGGATTTTGTTCTTCCTTTTGGGCAGAGGAAGGAATAAAGTCCCTTAGAGCTGGGTTATGCCCACTGGCCTCACCATCACAGCATCCCGAGCGGGGCTGGTGGCCGCACAGCTGGGTACCGGCTCCCGTTAGCAGGGATGGAGGCCAAAGACAGCGCAGGCATCCCACTGCCTCGGGTCCTGGGGGCTTAGAGCCTGTTCTCAGCAGTTTGGGGGTGGTTTTTTTGCTGATTTATTTAGTTGATGATGGCCTCAGGATTTGCTCCAGCGAGGATAGCTCAGAGGGCTTCAGAAGAGCTGCAGGTTGGTGTTCGGCACCAGCAGCCAGCTCAGCTGCTCCCACAGCCCTGGACGCGGGGAGCTGCCTGCTGTCCTAAGGGCCTTTTTTTTTTTTTTTAAGTTGATTTAGGCAATTGCAATAAATCCCCTGTGCCCCCTGGTTTCCAGCTGAGCCAGATCCAATTTAGCTCAGAAGGAGCAGGACCGGCATCCTCCCGCAGCCTGTGGGTACGCCTCCGCAGACCCCCCGCCTGCCCCCCACCTTTCCTCGGTCCAGATGAGCCACCGCGTTGGCACCCGGCTGTCGGGACGGGAGAGCGGGGCTGGGCAGCCCCCCCGGGCAGCAGGAACGTGGCGTTTCGCCTTCCCGATGCCTGGCAGAGGCTGCGGGAGCAGCAGGGCAGTGCGGGAGGCTCCGGTGCGGCCAGGCTTGTCCCGCTCAGCCCCTGCCGCAGGGCTCCTAGCCCACCTCCGCTCGCGCGCGGCACGTACCCCGCTTCGTGCTTCGCAAAATGCCAGGGCTAACGGACATCGTCTGCTGCCCGTCCAGCAGCCGAGGCTGATGGGGAAGGCGACCCCCGCCTGCCAAAACACCCACCTGGCTCCTCGCCTCTGGGTCCCCCTGGGCTCACTGCCCCCCTGCAAGACCCCGGCCCCCCCGAGCCCCTTGGCCGGCAGCGGAGCCCACCCGCAGTGCCGTCTGCTCCCGCTGCCTCTTACGAGCGCCCGTTAACCAGGCCATGCCTCATAAACTCCAGTTAGCAGGCAGGTCATTGCCATCATCACCGTCATGCCCCAGCGCCTGCGGCCGGGCGAGTGATAGCCCCGGGAAAGCGGGGCTGGCCCCGGCATCTCCCGGCGATGCCGTCTGGCACCCGGCGGGCATGGCTCCCGCCGCTGGAGGAGCCTGCAGCCGGGCACAGACCTCCCCAGAGCGGCCGCTAGCTCCTCTCTAATTAATCCAATTACAACATCACGTTGGCGGCGCAAACGGTGGATTAATTGTGGTTTGCTCCAGGTAAATGGCAGGCGGAAACGCTCCTGTGTTCAAACAGGCTTGTTATTTGCTATTGACTGTGAAAAGCCCGGCCTCAAACACGACTGGCGAGGAAGGCGGTCCTGCCACCAACATCATCCTCGTTGGGAGAGCGGAGAGCTCGCTCCTCCTCGGGCTCACTCAGCGCCCGGAGCCCTCACGCTGCTCCCGAAAAACAAATCCTCCCCTAAGCCTAAAAAAACCAAAGATCAGGGCGACAACACTGGGAGGAGTGCAGAGTGGAAGGCTCTCAGATATTTTTTTAAAATAGAATAAAAGGAGATTATTGGAAACAATTAATTGTTCAGACTGTCAAGAAGATGAAAGTGTCAGGAGTAAACAGATGCTGGTCACGATTCAGCGCTCATTAAGGCAGGAGAAGGATTCATTTCATATGCATGATTAACTCCTGGCCACTGATGATTTACACAGCAGATGATCAAAAGAGAATTAATTATTCCACAAATCAGGCTGCTGCCAGCCCGGCCCCGGTCCCTGCCGGCGCTGCCGACGGCACAGCCCGTGGCTCCCGAGAGCAGGGCTGTGGTGGCCGTCGCTGCCCCGCGGCCATGCCCGGCCCCGGCTCTGAGCTGCCTGCCCCTGCCCTGGGTGTTTGCCCCCGCAGCCCCCAGCCCACCCTCCTCACCATCGCCCGGCACCGCTGCCTGGCACCTCCTCCGCTGCATGCCCAGGCACCTCTGGCATCACCATGTTCAACGTCGAAGGGGTTTTGTGCCGCCCAGCCCTGCCGGAGCAGCCGCCGGAGAGGTATCGGCTTTCTGACACCCAGCCCAATAATCTCCTCCTCCGTTAGCGGTAATTAACCCGGGGAAGGTTTCTCTCCACTTGACACCTTTTCTTTCCTTTGTGATTGATGGAGTCTCTTGCCGTTACAAATCCATGCTGCAATTAAAGGAAGGAACTCCACTCCCTCTACCTGATTTATTTTTTAATACGGTCCCCTTTTGATCTCGTCTCCCTCTTAATTAAATTACGAGCCGTGAATCAACACCCCGCCACTAAAAAAGCTGTTCTGCCTTGTTCACGTTCCTCCACCGAGAGGGAAAGAGTGTCTCCAAACCTTGGTGACGGGGAGCTGCTGAGAGGTACGTGAAACACCAGCTCTGCTCTTTGCCGGACTTGACGAGGAGCGCAGGGACCGGATCCTGCGGGCTGGTGGGCTCGCAGAGAGCAGACATGACCCCCGCCTCCCCTGGGACCAGGGGTGCAGAGCAGGGAGCGATGCTGCGGGGTGATTTCCTTGGTCCCTGGTGGGTGCTAGGGCTGCTGGGGGACACGGACCCAGCCCCACCTCAGGCATCGTTCTCCTGCCTGTGCCTGGTTCCATGGAGGGCAAACCCCTGCCAGAACCAGCACCGGGGCCTCGCCGTGCCCGTCCGTCTTTGGGAACAACGAATTGTCCATCTGCAAAGCCCCGGCAGCGCTCGCCTGCTCCAGGGGCTCAGCCCTTCCTTGAGCATCCCCGGCACGTGCGGTGCCCGTCCCCGCCACGCCGGCAGCATCCCTCCTGCGCGGTGCCAGGACCAGCTCCCCTGCACCTCCCCTCCCTGCTCTGAGGCCACCGCAGAGAGAAAAATCGGGTGTCAGCCACCTCGCACGGCAGAGCCCTCGGCCACGCGCCAACGGCCCAGCACCGACGGCCGACATGCACCACCGCAGCTGCTGGAGGGTGGGGGAAGCCGTGTGTCACCGGGAGCGTAATGGCGTAATAACTCTTTCCTGCGCAGTCTGGGTGATGACAGAGCTTTTAACGAAGGATAATGGTGTTTTGCATTTCAACATACGGCGCTGTTGACTCATGCCTACAGCATGACGGGAGGAGTCAATGGGGGGGGGTGGGGGGTCCCTGCAGCGCTCGGAGCCTTGTCCCGCTGGAGGCATCTCCTACCGACCCCTGGGACCGAGGGCAGGGGAAGCGGGCAGAGACACCTTCTGCCTCATCCCCCCGCCAGGAGCAAATGAGCCTGATGCTAATTTAATGAACTTCTGATGATTATCACCTTTATTTTTAAATCTGAATTCCTGCAGGAGTCACCTTCAGGAGGGAAAGGCGGCCCCTCTCCGAGGCGGTGGCGGGGGGATGAGTTGATTGCCTGTATCTGATTAGCAATTACACTCGGCGCACTTCAGCGGTAAATACCGTCACCCTGGGCCGGGGATGAGGCGACGGCAGATTGCGGGCGTCCCTGGGGAGGGTGCTGGGGGGGGGAACCAGGAGCCCACAGGGATGGGAGCAGCACTTCGGCATCCGGATGGTGCTGACACCCGCCCTGGGCTCGGTGTCCGCACAGCACGGAGCTGGAGACCACAGGCACCTCCTGGCTGGAGGGGACAGTCCCTAAAATAACTTGCTTCCCAAAGATTTTTGAGGCTCCAGGTGGAAGCCACTGGGGTGAGCTTGATGCCTCTCCCGGGATAACCATCTCCTGCTGCCGGAGCCGCCGGGCCGGTGCTTACAGGCATTTATGAGTTGTGTCTTTAATACGGCGCTGGAATATTTGCCTTATAAATTCTTAAGAACAGATTTATAGATGAGCTATTACTGGCATTACAGACTATTAATAAGTCAGTTAAACCTACATTAAAAAATTTGCATTCCCTGCCTTTACATCGGCATAACACTCATATAAGAATGGACACGAGGCATGAGTGCTGCAGCTGGGGACGATGGTGCCCGGCCACCGCGGCAGCAGGGCCATGTGCCGTGTCCCCTGGGCCGCCTGCTCCCGGAAGCCACCAGCCATCCTTCCCTGCGGGGACGTGGGACACACGAGGCCGAGCGAGTCACCGGTCAGCTCCTGTGGCAAAGCTGGGGATCCCCCGATCCGGGATATGACCGCCTGGACAGAGGAACCCAGCATATCCCCGCTTCCCAAGCGGCAGAGGTGTCCCGGGGGAAGCGGAGGGCTTCTGCACGTTGGAGCCAGCACCGAGGCACGCAGGAGCGTGGAAGGGACGCAGGGGACGATGCTCCGACTGCGCTGCTTCCTCCGTTTCGGGAGGCGAGCTATTTGCAGAGCCGGCTGCTCGGTGTACGCAAGCTATTTCTGGCAGAGCCTTGATTGAGAAAAGCCATCTGGAGAAAGGCGGCAGCAGAGCTGCGTCTCCGGGAACAGCTGGCTCCGCACCGGGATCCGGTGGGTTTCGAGGGCTCTGATGCACACGGAGTCTCCCCTCGTTCCCAGCCGCATCGAGCGGCTGGATGTCCGGGGGTGCTTTGCCCCTAGTTCAGAGCCCGTGAAGCCCAGTGGCTTTATCCCCACTCACGCTCGCTGTTTCCAGCCCGGGGAGATGTTCAGCCTCCCCACCACCGAGGGCCACAACGCATCCAAGATTCGGGCGGACGAGTTAAGATCTGGAGATGCTGTAAGACCAGATCCTGGTGCCAACGTGGGTGGTAGGAAACCTGGGGTGGAGGGTTTGAACCCAACACCAGCTCCTGGGACGGGGGTACCAAGTGAGATCCTCTTCCTGAAAAGAAAGGGGCTGAGGGGAGGCGTAGCGGGAGGCGCGGTGGTTCGGTTAACAGCAGGGCAGAGCCTGGGCCCTCCATGCCACTGAGCACGAGGAGCCCCCATAAGAGCCAGGACATCTCCAAGGGAGCGTAGGGGGAGATAAACAAACAAAAATGCAATATTTTCCTCCGCCACCAAGATTCCATCAGTGCTGGCTGGCTGGGTTTGATTAAACCTCTCATTTATTACATTTGGGAAGAGTATAATTTAGCTACCAGATTAGAGGCAAATAAGAGCCATGTCGGGGGTCCCAGCACATCCGTTTCCCCAGAGCCACCACAGACATGGCAGGACAGGCTGGGGGGTGACGGTGGCACCTCGGGGTACCCTCAGCATCCCTGCTCCGGGGCTGCCCAGGCTGCTGGCCCCTTCGCTGGCCTTTCTCCAGCTCAGGACGTGGTCTTGCAGCTCCAGGACTCTGTGGGGGGCTCCCCTGGGGACTGCAGGCATGGGGGACCCACATGGCCAAGGACGGACCACCGCAGGGGTGCAGACTGCTCCTCCAGTGGGCAGGGCCATCGAGGAACCTGGTCTCATTAAGACAGGTCACCTGGGGACAGGAGACCCATGGGCAATGGCCACCCAGCCACGATCTGCCCGTGTCGGCGAGCTGGCCCACCCCCGGGGCGCACCCAGGGCAGCAGAGCTCCAAGGGGGTGCAAGGGCGATGTGATCCCATCCCCGATGGTGCCGGGGCAGCTGCTGGGGAAGAAGCCCTGCTCTCCAGAATCATTTCCATAGAGCCTGTTCAAATGGGCACACACCACTTTGCTGCTCTGGCAAGCTCTCAGCTCCTCGCCTATTACTTTTAGATGAGCCGGCTATTTAAACAGCACTTAAGCATTACAGCTGCCGGGCTGTAAAGTGTCTCTGTGACACGAGCCCCCGTTCCCAGGCACTTTAAAAGCCTCGGTGTAAAAGAAATTAATAACAAAGTGAATTGTACTCGAATACAGCTTCTGGAGAGACAAGGCAGTGGTGAGGGGAGCAGCGGAGGGTGAGGGAGAGAAGTTTAACCTCCCCTCCTCTTCCTCACGTCCCCAGGCAGCGATGGACGATGCCGTCTTCAGAGCATTACAAACCCACGGCAGATTAAAAACAAAACGCGCTGAGGTCCACCAGGGTTTCTGCTCGGGGTTGTTACTGGCGGGGGCGTCTGAAGCCTAACAGCACGATGTCAAATGATTGCTTTCTAAGCAGGCTGGCTTTTCTTCCCAGCCCAATGTTTGGAAGCCGGGAGGGATGGAGTTGCCTCCTGACCCCAGCGGGGTTTTGGTCAGGTCTCGCCCAGCAGCCAGCGATCGATGCTCAACCCCTGTGCCAGCCGTCTCCAGCTTCAAGCTGCTCCTGGCCGGTGGTGTTTGTTCACTTCGTGACGGACAGAATTTGGGAAAGCTCAAGCCTAAAAACCTCTAGTCTCAGCTGGAGGCCACGGGGCTTTCATCGCCAGCCTTTGCCAAATCAATGCAGCAGCAGCAGACAAACCCACCAGCCCTCCATGGAGCCGCCCTTGATCCTGGCGAGCATGGAGAAGGAAAAAGTGTATTTTAAAAAGATGCAGGTTCACAAGGGCTAACCATAATCACAGCATGCCCTGCGGGCAGGAACAAGAGGCTGGCATGGAGAAAGAGCATTTTCCATGGGGTTTGACCCCAAGGGGAACGCAGTTTCTTCCCGGTTTTTGGCTGGAGTTTTTTGGGGAGCAGCACCGCTCGTCTGCAAAATATCCCCGGCTGGGGAAGTGCCAGCAGTCAGGACCTCGGCGTCACAGCTCCGCCAGACACCACACAGCCATCGTCAGCGGCGATTAATGAGATGTCTGAGCTGTCGCTCAGCAGTGCGATGAGTCTGTAAGTGAACAAGATATATTAGGGGAAAACGCTTGTGGGAGAAAAAGGGCTGGGCTGTTAACTCCAAACCTCACAGACCCTGCGGGGAGACTCCCGTTGGCGTCCGGCTGTTCAGACAAGGATTATCCAGTCCCCAACCAGACGCCATCTCAGTTAGCATCCCTCCTAAGCACCATTTCGCTCCTGATTTCTGAGGGGATTTGTCTCGCAGGGGTCCCACAGGCGCTGACAGAGTGGGAGGAAGAGCAGATCGTACCTGCGCAGGGAGAGCAACGTAACGTCATTCAGAGCTGGGATCTCACCTCCAAATCCTTCCTTCTTTGACAAGAGCAGAAATAATCCACTCAATCTTCAAACAGCAGTTCAAAGCCTTTACATCACTCTCAAGCTTAATTAGCAGCTAAATAATAATCCAGAACAAGTCTTATCAAGGCATAAGAACCTCGACATGGTCAATCAGTGATGTGGGGGATCCAAGGCTGGAGAAAGCTTCGTGTTCCAAGTTAAACCCAACACCTCCCTGGAAAACGCAGGCTCTTCCCATAACAAACAGCAATGTCAGGAGTTAATCCTCACCAGAGGAACCTTTCAAACAAAACCCACCTCAGACAGAGGGCCCGTTCACTTTACGTGTGTTAACACGTGTGTGCTTAGACAGGGGAGCAGCAGAGCTCTGGTCGCTGTTGGCCAACCCAAGTGCCCACCAAGGCAACACGTGGCTGACGCTGTAGAGGACAGCTTATAGGTGACACAGAGCTGACAGGCAGGATCCCAGGATCCTGGAGGAGGCTCTAAATATACGGACACAGTGTAAGACCTGGGATATCCTCAAATGCAAATGGTGGCAAGCAGAGAAGAGGCTCTGGAGGTTCCCTGTGATGCCCTTATGCTGTTCGTACACACCATGGCTGGGCACTGAGCCCACGGACCTCCAGCATGGCCCAGAATGGCTGCCTTTCTTGCTCTGGCCTCCCATCTGGTGCTGATGTCCCGCTCCAGGGGCCATCGCTGCAGGATGCAGGGTGCTCCCCAAGCCATGGGTGAAAGCCTCACAGCTCCACCAGCCCGGAGGTGCCGTTCCTTTACTTCCAACCTGTTTTCCCAGGCACCTCCAAATGCTAGGAAGAAAAAATAAATAAATAATCAGCTGCAGCAAGCTGGCTGCACCAGAACATTTATTTCATATAATGCATCATTTATTTTCAATTATCGTGGTACTTTCCCCCCGCCCTTCCTCCCTGTGCACTTGGCAGATCACTGGTGGAAAGTTTGCAGAGTTGCAAAAGAGCCGTGGCAGGAGCAGCGGCTCCAGCCCAAGGCGAAGGGACAGACGTGATGGGGAGAGCGCTGGAACCTCTTAGAGCAGCGTGGGGCTGGGAGGAGGATGGCAGCCTGGTGGGATGGGGGTAAGGATGGACACCTCAGGGCAATGGGTCAGACAAGGAGAGACGTCCCACCTGTCAGCTCGCCTCTGGACTAATGCGCTGAAGGAGGTGACAGCAGCGAAGCAAAGGCAGTGACTGGGACACTGCAGGGGAGGGCACAGAGAGGGATGAGAGCAGTGCTATGGGCATCTTCTCCTTCTAGCCGCAGTTTCACCCTCCCGGCCCAGCCAAGCACCGGCCTTCTCTCCCTTTGCCTCCCCGCTGGGGACCCGCTTGCAACGCCTTGGCGAGCTGCAGCTTGGGGATGGACCCAAGTCAACCTCCGGCTCACGGGAGATGTCCAGACCTGCCCTCTGGGATGCAGCTTGAGATGTGGTTTCCATAGCTGGTGGTTGAAAAACCCAAGCCCACCCCAAGTCCCTGCACGGCCAGGAGACCTCCAAGGGCCGGGGTGGCTCTGGGCAGGACCAGAGCTGCTGTGGCCAGGGTGCTCGTGCAACACCCGCCATGTCCTGCAGCATCCCCGTCCCGCGGGGGGATGCTGCAGCTGCAGCCCAGCCACGGAGGTGGCTGTCTTTGCCCCATATTTGTACCCCAAACAGGTGCAAAATTTTTTATTCCCAGGTCTATCTCAGTCAAAGCCAGCTGAAGATCTCTGACGTATCATGAAGGATTTTCTAATGGGGTTCAGCAGACTTTAAGATTTATATCAAGAAGCCCCAATTTATTGAATTAATGCTGCAGAGCAAAACCGTGGCTGCTTAACAACTGGAGTATCAGTATTTTACAGCAACATAACTAATAAGGCCATTAATACAAACTGGGCTCACTCCTGACATTTATATCACTGTAAATCTCTCTCTCAGCACTGGAATTATTTATGCCATCCCAGGCACTCGAGAAGTGCTGTCGTCCTTTATCAGGCTGAAAGATTTAAGCCAAGAAAAGACGAATATAAACGTAATAATAAAAAAAAAAAAAAAAAAAAAAGAAGCTTGAGAAGAGCTGGAACAGGCCCCTGATGTAGACATGGGGCTGCTCCTTGCTTTACAGCCGGGATGGGACCGGGGGGACCTGCAGCCCCGGCCAGGTCCCTCGAGACCGAAGCCATGTAACGTACCTGGCTGCAGCTCCCCACGTGCACCCCGTTTGCCCTGAGCCAGGAAACCTCAGATGATTTTAAGCGGTTGGCCCCCTTCTCCCCGCCATCCCCTCCGGAGGAGGATTCCCAGCACAGCCCCGAGCCTGGGGCAGCCAGGAAGGCTGAAAGCTGCAGAGAGTGAGAAAGGTCTAAACCCCCCCCAACCCCGTCCCCAGCACTAACCAAGCACCCGGGAAACTGCAGACAGGAAGGAGATTGGGGCAGGGGGGTGGGAGAACAGAGGAGCCCGACAGACCTCGCTGAGTACTAATTATTTCTGGCATTATCTGCACAGACAGATAAGGTTTTCATTAATAAACTTGAGGCGGGGGGGGGGTTTGAGGGAGAAGCAGCGACAGCAGCGTGCCAGGCGAGAGCTGCGAATGAACCACAACCACCAGCGAAACGCAATCAGGCACAGGGAGCAATTAGAAGCCCAGCTAGCAGCGGTGGCAGCGCAGGGGACATGGGGGACAGTAATTAGCTGCCAAGCCTGTCCCTGCTCAGCTTTGTTTTGCGGGCTGCCTCATAATTCACGACATGTTGGAAATGAAATCGTTAGTAATCTTTCATAGGCAGGGCCTTATTAAACCCGCTATCTGCACGTACTTAATTGGAAGGAGATAAACCCAGGCCAGCCCGGGAAGCAGGGCGAGGGAGATACGTCACCTCCTCGCAGCCTTGCTGCGAAAGAGATGCAGGGGGTGCACGTGTGCGTGGCGAGAGGGGGGTGCGGGGGCTCTGAAACCACCAATTTTGGGTTTTGTCTATGTGAAGGAACCCCGAGAGGCAGGAGGATGGGGGAAAGCCCGTGGTTTGCAGGTGGTGTCACCCAGGCCAGGGGCTCCGGGGCAGGGTTATGCAGGAGCAGGGTCTGGCCAGCTTTGTGCCGGCTGGGCAGATGGGGGGGGGCTGGAGCGGGGGGAACCCCAGGAGCTGCAGCAATGAGCGGATGCAGGCAGGTCGCCATGGCAACGGGGCGGTCCAGCCCTTTCCACCCCACACAGCCTCACCCCAAAGGTCAGCGGCAGCACACGGAGGCTGCAGCGGGAGGAGGGAGATGGGCGACCTGGGGTCCCTCAGCACAGCGGCCCTCGGGCCGTGCCGCATGAGACACGGGCTCCTGGCTGGCACAGGGAGCCTGTGCCAGCTTCCAGTGGGGGTTCTTCAGTTCAGAGCAGTTCAAACCAGAGATCACTTTTCCCCCCTTCCCCTGAAGATGCTTGGTCCACCCAAAAGAATATATTGTAGCACACAGTTAAAACCAGGACGAACCAAACCCCCTCTCAACTCTGAACGATGCCCCCATCCCAAACGGCCACCCCTGGATGACCGGTGACCCCGCAGCCTGACCCGCTCCCCCCAGCTCCCCCCTCCATCTCTCCCCCAGGGCCTGCGGAGGCACGGGGTGACATTTCATCAGCCGCTCGGTGCTGCTCCGGCTCCCTCCCCGGGTGGCTGTTCGCTTTGATTGCTGTTGAAAGGAGATAGCATCCTACCTGACGGGGAGATATCCAGCCCTCCTGCGAGAGCCCTTTGCTTTCCAAGAAGCCGGAGCTCCAGGGCCTCTGGCAAACTTTATTCACAGAGGGGGAAAAGGGAGAGAGACTGGAAAGGTGAAGAGAGAATTGCTTTTCTCCATTTTATTGGAGCCGAGTCTTTAAATGGCTCTCCTTAAACTGCAGCGTTGCAAAGGAGGCGGAGGTGAAAGGACGTTATTTCTTGAGGCAGGGCGAGGTGCCATCTCGGTAAATATTTAATTAGGAGTCAAACAGCTAGACCAAGGAGTTCTGCCTGCAGAGATTTATTGGCCACAAACATCATCTGTTTGAAAAAGCAAGCAGCTCATCAGGAAGTATTTCTTTCTGCTTGAGCCTGAATCCACACCTAGCTATTTAAAGCCAGAGTAACCTGATGAATCCCTTTGTGCCACTCCGGCCCAGCGATGAGATGAGATGAGCTCAGGGGCTGGGGGGGGATGTTTGGCCTCTTGCTCTGCCCCCAGCCAGGGAGGGTGCTCTTAAATCCTGTCCTTGTAACAGGGAGCATTTTCTCTCTTCCTCATCTTCCTCCCCTCCAAAATGGATGGAATAGGGATACAAACTACCAAATTCCTGAGGACCCACCCGTGCCCCCTCCTGGGCATGGGGTGGGTGTCTGGGGCTTTGCTCTGGGTGGAGGTTTCCCGTCTCCCCCTGCAGCCCACCCCGCCGGACATACATGGGTGGGCAAACCCTGCCAGGCAGCGTGGGAAAAGAGGACGCACATATAAACCCTGCTTCAGAGGGCAAAACTTGCACTAAAGCCTAACCAAGCCCGGATTTAGTCACAGCAATGGTGCTAGTGATGAGTGACCACAGGTCCTCTCTCCTTGCAGGACTCTTCCAGACATCCATCGGCTCTGGAGAGCCCAAACGTGGGTGGCCACGGCCACATCCATCTCCCACCCCCTCGCAGGCACCATGGGATGGGGGGGTGGGTGTGTGTGTGTCTAAAATCCTCTTTCCTTTCTTCAATGAACTGACCTGAAGATGGGGAGGTTTGGTTGGAAATCTCCCCATGCTGGCATGGGCACAGCATGAGGTTTCACAAGGTGAGCTGGGCGTGAAGAATGGTCCATCAATAGCTCGGGATCCCAGGAAACACAGCTCAAAGTCCTGGTAGGAGAGGGAAACGTTGGCTGCTTTATACATTCGCAAACTTTAAGCTTGCAAGTCAAACCTGTATTTAAGAAATCACTAATGCTGAAGGAGCTAAAACCCCAGGTACATTTGATGGAAAAGCTTCCTGAGTTGGAGCGTGTCCTCCAGTGCCCCCAAAGCGTTTGCTCAACTTGCAAGGATGGGAAGGATTGCAAGGATTTATCTCCTGTCTCTGTCCTCTGCCCCCGAGTCCATTCCTTCCTCGTACTGCCCGCACTGGCACCAGTTAGTTGGCTCCCTGCTTCCCATTTAACGTCGCAGGGAATTACCGGCATCTCCTTCCTGCGTGCCTTTTCCCTCTCGGTCGTTCAAGCAGAGGGAACGTTTCATCATTTCCTTCAGGGTGCTCAAGAGGTGCCTCTGCAGCTCTGCTTACCCGGAGCAATTGGTGTGCCGCAGGCTCAGCCAGATCTAACGAGAACGACCTTAGGAGAGAAGAGCAGCTTGGCTTCCAGGTTTCCCCCTCCCTGTGTCAGGGGCCCCAGCCCAAGCCACACTACACCCTTGGTACTCTCCTAAGCCCTCAGCCAGGTAGAGCCAACCTCAGACCAAGTAGAGTTTGGTCCCAAGTTAAGATGAAGAAGAGAAAACCTCCAAATCATCTCATTGACAAAAAAAGAGTTGAAAGGCCAAGCTCCTCGCCGCCCCGGCTCCTTTGCCCTCAGCAGAAGAGCGAGCAAACTCCTGGTTGCTTAATGAAGAACTGCAGCATTCAGTAGATGCAGCGAGCAGAGTGCTGTCATCTGTGGCTGCCGTTGGAATTCATTAAGCACGGCATCGCTCCCCTAAGCGCCGCCAGCCCACATTCGCTTCCCCGCATCCTCGCTGGGCACGGACGGGAGCTGCTCGGGAGCTGCACGGGATGCAGACCTGCTCCACCGCTGCCTCCGGGTCTAAGCCACCCCATCGCCTCCACTTGGCTGCGCAGAGCTCTCCCACAGCCCTGACAGCTCGGGGACGTCTCGCCATCCAGCGCGGCAAGAGGATCAAAGCTGCGGCAGCGAGCGAGCGGCCGGGATGAGACAGCCCGGGGAGGGAGGTCAGCCCAGCCCCGGCACAGCAATACGTGGCGTAAGGTCACGTTGCATCGTGCGAGACTGGAGAGGGGAAAAGAAAAAAGAAAAAGTCCCATCACCTATCCTTCTAGGATCTCCTTTCTCCTACCTTATTGCCCAGCTTCTCCGTAAGCCAAATCTCCAGATCCTCCTGGTAACAAGCAGGGATTTCCCCTGCTTGGCCGTAATTAGCTGCAAAACCACCACAAAAAACTGCCCAGCTGAAGAACATTTAAGGACCACAAAAATGGAACCGAGCTGCAAGAAAGCAAGCAAAAAAAAAAAATCCATCATGGCTAATTATTTGCTCTTAATTGTCAAAAAAAGATGGATTGATGAAAGGAGTTGGTAAGCAGGATGATAGCAAGAGTGTTCTTGAAGGCAAGCACTGTGGTAGGATCCAAAAGCAAGACTTTTCATAATCCATGGGCTGTTAATTATCTAAACACAGGTCCCTTGGAGCTGCCTGAGTGAAGATTAATTAGTTTTTGAAATAATAGCTAAATTGATACTGGGAAGGAGTTTGGGTTCCAAAATAATAGCTGAAAATTAACCAGCCTGTTTCTCCATTTCTCTTTGCCATGTTCAGGAGGACATTTGTCTCTGTTGCTTTTTCAGAAAAGGGCCATTAATCAAATCAGCAGATGGTCCTTCCCAACCCTGTGATGTTGCAGAAAGACAAAAGGGAGGAGGAGGAGGAAACTATCACCCACAAAAGTGTTAGGGGAAAAAACCAAACCCAAAGCCTAGTGATTAGCGACTCCAGAGACTGTCTCCCCAGAGAGGGCTGGATCTGTTCAACTGGAGTAACTCTCCTGGAGATGAGGAACATCTCCTGTGACAAGCAAGCACCTACAGGAAAGGGATTTGACCGTCTTTAAAACAAATTACCTGCGCTAATCCCAAATACCGGGATTTATGTCTCCTGGTTCACCCAAGTTTGACATCTAAGTTGTCACTGTCTGCCAAAGCTTTCACCCATGAGCGGGCCACACGCACGTAAGGACTCATTCCTGCACGTCCCAGGGGTGTGTGCATGCCGGCTTGTCCCTCCATGGTGATGCTCACCGTCACCTGCTCCTGCCTGGCTGCACGTTTCACAGGACGCGCAGGAACATCTCCGTGCAGGAACATCTCCGTGCAGGAACATCTCCGTGCAGGAACATCTCCTGTCAGCATCAGTGACAGCTCTGCTGTCACACACAGCTGAGACCATCCAAGGGGCTCAGAAGCTGTCAGACGAACAGGCACGCACGGAGCATGATGGCACACATCTCGTTTCCTGGGAAAATCAGCCAGCGGGAGCCTCGGCTCCTCCGAGCAGCCCCCCCAGTGCTCCCTGCCTCCCCGGGCATCCGACCCTGCCTTGGGGGTGGCATTGGCATTGTCACACGCACGTGAGTGAGCTCACACAGCCCCCTGAGCCCAAAGCCTGCAAAAACCCTCACAGCAGGCACCCACGCAGGTGGGACCTCACTGCCGAGAGGGACCCCACTGCCGAGAGGGACCCCACTGCCTGCAGCGACGGGGCGCCCCGGGGAAGCGGCTCCGTGTTACAGCGCAGTGCAGGTGCAGGCTGCTGAAGGCTGCCCTATCAATCACACCAGCCTCCGCTCGCAGAGCCCCGTCTTGAAAGGGCGTCTGGTCCATCACACACGCACGGCTGACATGCGTGAAACCCTTCACAGCATTTATTGATGTACGTTACCTTGGATTTTATGGCACAATAAATAAGGGGGGAGAGGCAGACACCCATCCCCTCAACACTGTCTGCACTGCATCACCCACCCTTTGTGGCTTCTCAAATCCAGGACTGCAGACAGCATCTTCCCCAGGATGTCATTACTCGGACACCCCACCGGTGACACGCGTCCACGGGACAGAAGGTCGTGCTCCCAGGCGGGGAGGCCAAGACCTTGTTCCCCTTCCCGTTCAACAGCCGTTAGTAAACAGGCGTCACCAGCTACCAACAAAAAACGTCCTTCCAAGCTGCTCGTTATCTTTGGCATCAGTCACGGCCAAACGAGGGGCACGCTGGCTCCATGCAGGGCGGTTCTCCTCCAACATTTGCCAGAGCCACTGTGGAAGGCTCAGACCCTGTCCGTGAAGATGACATGACAGCCGTGCCCTCTGCCATACAGATGTCCAGCACCCTCCTGTAGACCACGGCCCTGCTCCGACCTCAGAGCAGACACCACTGGCAGATCCGCTCTCGCTTTACGCTGCTTGCGGGCAGGATCAGACCTCGGTGCTGAGGAGGCTTAAGCGGTGCTCAGAGGAGAGATCCTGTTAGATAAGAGGGAGCAGACAACAGGCCCGTAGCAGAGGGAAGCCACTCCGTCTCCGGGAGGCTCGGTTTATCAGCACAGGTCCCAGGCAGCACAGAGTCCCTACCGCCGCGTCAGCCAGCGAGCGGCAAACATCTCATTAGTCACGGCGAGGCTCCCGCTGCTCCGCCAGCCTGGGCTGAACCGGCTCCCAACGGGGAACGGTTTCTGCCCCCCCCCCAGCAGCAGATCAAAGGCAAGGGAGGGAGGAGGAGGGGGAACACACCTTGGGGCTGCTGGTCCGGCAGCATCCTCAGCTCCTGGAGCACACAGCCTTCGGGCTGCGTAACCTTGTGGTCTCGCTCCACTGCGATGCCTTACCTAGATTAATCACTCCTGCCACAGGCAAGAGAACTCAAGTGGATGCTGTCTCCTTGGCCATTACTCTGATTTTTGCATCCTTCACTTACTGTGGATATAAAAAAAAACCCGACAGTGAGAGTGGCAGCCCCCCAGCCCAGATGTTTCCATCATCACCGTGCAAACACCCAGAACAGGGTGAGGAGCACCCATCGCTCACTGTGCCCTTTGCTGTCTGACAAGCCACTGATCTACCTCCAGGTGCTGGGAAGAAGCGTGGCTCACCAGCAACCCTCGGGAAGGCAAGCCCAGCGTGCTGGGGCCAGCTCCAGCTCCCGGGCAGGACGCTGGGGCTCAGCTCCACCCGAACACGTCCATGCCTGGTGTGTTCAGCGTGGGCTTTTTGACCCTCTGAGTTCTGTCCAGCCCCGGGCTGTCTGCAAGCACAAACACCAGCTCTTCCGAGCTCTCCAGCCCAGCTGGCATGGTGGGGCGAGCAGGCAGTCTCTTTTCTGGATTCCATTTTAGCTATTTCCCAGCCCCAGGGACGGAGATATTTTTTCATCCCCTTTTACAAGGTGATTAAACGCTGCATTTGTAAAACGCTTCATTCCGCAAAACAAATTATGTAAAACACACTCAGTGGGATCTAACACAAACCGACACAATCAGCCAGCAGTGGGGACTCTGCTCCCAGGATTTACTTTCTAGGGGCTGGGAGCAGCAGCCTGGACAGCCTGCTGGCCTGTGCCCTCCTGGGAGAGGGTCTCCACCAGGCACAACGATGAGCTCTGGCCGATCCTGCTCCATCGCAGCCTCCTGGGGACCTCGGAGCCTGCCCCTCCTCCGGAGAGAGCTGGGTGGTTGTACGCATGGCACAGGGACGGGCATTGCACAAAGTAGCTCTGGAGGTCCAGCAAACCTGGATCTGCTGATGTTGCTTATTTTAACACTCATGAGTGTTTCAGAGCTCTTCTGTTGCTACTACTGCAGCACTCTCGTGCACCATGCTGGGAGAAGAGCATCCGGATGGACCTTCAGTCATTGCCGTGTTTCCAAGCAGCTCTGGGGACACTCTACCCGCCCGCAGCCTCGACCCGTGCTTACCCAGCAAGAGACAACGCTAACAGAGCTTTCCGTGCGATGGGAAACAACGCTGCTTGCCTGAGGACAGGCTGCTCATCATGGCAGGTGTCAGAGAAAGGAGCTCTTGCTTCTTCTGGACAGGCTCAAGGATGCTCCGGGGGCAAGCACTGTGGGCCCGTACCGTGCTGGATTAGGACAGAAACCAAGCCAACCTGGAGCCTGCCTTGGGTGCACGGCTGTTGGAAAAAAGGAAGGAAAGAGAAATCAAGATTTCCTGCCCCCAATTTGCTGACTCAGTAATGACTCAAGAGGCTAAATTTAGCTATTGAAGAGCTCAGCAGCAGGGTGAGCGGCTGTTGGCCTCTCCTTAACCTCATTATCAGACCTTTTAAGCAAACTCTTCACCAGCTCAGGACAGATTCTGCTCACGCTCCACCGGGATTATAAGCCATCTTTGAAAGCTGGAATAAAGCACATGTACGTACAGAGGTACACACACAGCTTTCTGGTGGCGATGCAAGACCTGGGAGCGGAGAGACAGCACTTGAATGCATCATGCTTGGTGAGTCGTCATAGCAACAGGGAATTTTAAAAGCAATTAGGTGTGGGTTCATCTGCATTGCTCCGAGGGATCTCAAAAAACCCCGGAGCTGCGGGCAGCCTGCCAGGCCGCCGTGGGCAAGGGGCTCCTCCGGTTCAGAGATGTGGTGGCACTGGCTAAACATCAGCGCGCAAACCCAGAACGGCTTTGCAAGCCAGGCAGGTGCTGGTACGGCAGCTCAGCCTGGCCGAGGGAGAGGAGATACCCCCTGGGGAAACACAGAGCTGTGACCCAGGCTTGTTTCTGTGCCAGGGTGCACCAAGGCAGTCGAAGACTTTCTGACCAAAGAGAGTAGAAATTTCTAAACAGCAACAATATCATCTTTTGCAGTACAGTTTGACCCGGCTGCAAGCTAAGCTGGCTCTGTGCTTCAATAAGACCCATTCCTGTAAGGTCAATCATTATACAACCTCCCACAAAGCCTTCATCGACTGTTTCCCAGAAAAGCCCAGCCTGGAGAGCAGCTCACCTCCTGCGTCGCTCAGGGTTCACGCCGACGCAGCGCGTGATCCAGAGAGCGGCTCCTCGCTCCTCTCCAGCCCCGGGCAGGAGCCGGGGGAACCTGCCTGCCCCACGCTTCCCAGGCGTGACCGATGGACCCTCGGCTACGGCAGGGATGGAGACAGATTCACACATGTTCACCATCACGTGGGCTGAAGGCATCATCCCTTCTCCACAGATAACAACGACGCATGCTCTGTCTTTCCAGTAGCATTGCTAAGAGCTTTTTTCTTCTCATAGAATCGTAGAACAGTTTGGGTGGGAAGGGACGTTAAAGCCCATCCAGTCCCACCCCCTGCCATGGGCAGGGACACCCTCCACTAGCCCAGGTTGCCCAAAGCCCCATCCAGCCTGGCCTTGAACACTGCCAGGGAGCCAGGGGCAGCCGCAGCTTCTCTGGGCAACCTGTGCCAGGGCCCTCACCACCCTCACAGGGAAGAATTTCTGCCTCAGATCTCATCTCCATCTCCCATCCTTCCTCCTAAAGCCATTCCCCCTTGTCCTGTCACTCTCTGCCCTTGTCACCAGCCCCTCTCCAGCCTTCTTGTAGCCCCCTTCAGGTACTGGAAGGTGCTATAAGGTCTCCCCAGAGCCTTCTCTTCTCCAGGCTTCCCCTTTCTTTTCATATGTTAAAAATCAGTTCCCTCCACCTCACTGCTAGAAATTCCTCCCAAGTTTTTCATCACATCTTTTCACTTCCCTTCACAATTTCTACACTTTCCAGGCTCCATACTGGATGAAGCACTGTTGATTTCCAGCTTCCCATTCCACTTTCCACTTATTTTTCCACATTTTCTGCTCACAGCAGCCACTCAGGCCAGGCCACGTGCTCTGGCACTCACTTTTCTGGCCGAGGATGTTCCCCTTTGCATCAGACACCTTTCAGGAGGCCCCGAGAGCTGCAGAAGTGCGGGTGGTATGATGTTGATGCCTTGCTTCAGCATCCAACCTCCCTTTTTATTGATGAGCTAGAGAAAGGGGTTGTAGCATTTACTAGGGACTGGGTTGGGGAGCAGCGTTTCGGCTGCTTCCTCCCAGCTGGTGAGCGAGGGGGGTAGCGTACATCTGCAGAGGGGAGATAAGGTAATCGGCCACCTCAAACGCCTGGGATCTTATTAAAGGAGAGCTGGCTGGCGAGATCCTATCGCCGCACAGAAATATCTGCGACTTCATCCTCGACTGTAACATGAACCAAAACAAATCGAATGAGCAGGACGGTCAGGCTGGGCTCTCCTGTGAGGCAGGATGGGCAGGGAGCGAGGGGAGGCTGCTCCCCACGCAGCCGAGCCCCCGGCAGAGCGGCCAGAGGATGCAGGTGGGAGGATGCGCAGCCACGGGAGCCCAACAAGGGGTGGAGGTGGCTCTGCCAAAGCGATAAGGGAGGTCCTGGTGCGTGGGGAGGTCGGGCCATTACAGCAGCGGGGCAGGATGCTGCCACAGGGTGTAGCTGCGGGGACCAGAGAGACTTTGTGAAGGGCAAGGGACAGGATTCAGCCTCGTGTGCCGAAGGGCACGCAGCCCGCGGGAGCTCCTGAAAAAGCAGACACCTGGCCACCGGCTTTAACCCAGCTCACAGAAGTGCCTCTCTCCAAGGGCCTTAGGGACCCCCAGTCACACTGTCCCCCCAGGACTGGCCAGCGTTACTGCTGATGGATAAACCCACGGCAGCTCGATCCAGTCCGACTAACGCAGGCGGCAGAGCCTGTCCCTGCTGCCCACGGTCCTGGGAGCGCAGAGGGAGCCAGAAGCTACAGAACCAGGGTTTAAACCCCTGTTCCCACATTCACCTGGGGACAGGGACAGCTCTTGGACAGCCAGCATCTCCTCTCTGTTCCAGCTGCGGCAGAGGGAAGCGGGCACCACAGGCATAAGCAGCTACACGGAGCCAGGTCTCGCCCCGGCAAAGCCCAGAACAACTTGCACACGGGTGAAGCTCAGATTTCCAGCTCCTTTCCTTCTGCCCAGGGAGCCCAATTTATCTCGGAAGCCATCACGTGCAGCTCATTCCTCTCGGGAACGAGCACGAGGCCGGCAGCAGCAGAGGGACGGATACCTGCCCACTAACACCCTTCGTGCCAGTCACAGCCGAGAGGTGCCGCAGGCTCCCTTCTGCCAGGGCAGAGCTTGCTTTGACCCCGCAGCGATTTGGCGAAGGGGTTTCAGAGGGCAACTAGAGCTTCCCCAAGGCTTGTGGGGCAGGGACAGGTGCAAACAACATCCCAAGTGGTTATAGCACTCTTCTGGTCAGATTAAACTTCATGCAAGCCACAGGAATAATAGCAATAAATTCTCCCTGCCCATCAAAAGGGAGGGCGGGTGTGCAGGAGCCTGCTCCGAGCCCTCCTGGGAGGCAAAAGAGGATGCAGCCTCCATGCCCCCACCAAAAAGCCTGGGAAGAGCCTGCCAGCTCACGGCACTGAGCAGCCTTCGCCTGAGTCACGGGGGAACAGGGACCTCGGTGCCACCTCCCACCCAGCCACGGGAACAAACAGAGCCTCCTCATCCTCGCCGGCAGGGTGGGGAAGGACGTGTCTCTGCCTGCAGGCAGCAAGCTCTGCCCTCCCCGCTACTCGGGGGGAAGGGGAGCAAACAAATCCAGCCCCCGCAACCAGGCGCGTGGGCAGAGCGTGACAGTGTGTCACCCATGGGTGGGCTCTGCTCCGAAAGGAAAGCTTTCCAGCAGCATTTGGGAAGAAGGCTGCGCAGGCGAAGGGACAACGGGGAGAGGACCTGGAGCACCACAGATGGGAGAACAGGCCAAGCACTGCAGCAGGGAGCAGACATGAATGTCAGTGGAAGGACCGTGACATCCACGCAGGGGAGCTTGGAGCTGCACATCGCTTCAGGAACGGGGGGGCAGACACAGCTGCTAAGGTTAACGGGGAGCAGCAATACTGAGGGAAAATGAGTAGGCATGGGGAGGCAGGCCCAGATACACCAAAGCAACGGTGAGCTCCTCTCACCCTCTGTAAACTCCACCCTGGGAGCAGCATGCTCCCCTGCACACCATGCTGGGATTCACAGCCCGCCCAGCCCAGCCCCTGCTCCAGCGGGGCAAGGAAGCATCCCCCACAGGGGGCAAACACAGATCTCAAAGCATAACGCATCAAAACAGACAGAAACATGTGTTACCAGCTGGCTTTTAGCAGCGGTTCGTGCCTCTGTGTTCCCCACTGAGGCTGACAGCCCCTACGCTGCCAGGACAACACCTAGATAGCAAGGTCAATGTTGACCAGCCCACCTTGGGAAGAAGTCCTGCAGCCTGAGATAATATTTGTACTTCTCAAGATGGGATGATGACTACAGAGGGCAAGAGCCTCATTTAAAGCAGTTCTGGTGCTTCTGGACTCCACAATTCTTCGCTCAGAGTTAGCTCAGGTATCTCTGCATCCCATCGCTGTGGAGGCAAGGAAGCCTGTTTGGGTGAAACAGAAACTTGGAAACCATCGGATGAGGTGGAAGGAGGACGTTACTGCCTATTACCTGTAAATGAAGATATGCTACCTGACTTATCCAGGGCAAACAATGCTTGTCAAGAACAACGAACTCACTGAACTGCTGCATCGGTCAGTCTGTGTTGACAGAGCTCATCAAAGTGTTGCTACAGAAGTAACGTGTAGCAGCTCTACCCAAGCTCTCAGAAGCTGATGGGAAAAGGAAGGAGGTGAAAGCGCTGAGAAGCCAGCCTCATCTGTACTGAGCAAGAACAAGAGCTGACATACAGCTTAAACAACATATTAACTAACACAATGAAGGAATGAAAAAAGCTCAGGGGATTAAGGAAGAAACCTTTTCCCCTTATAATTTATAAACATCCAGAACATGATACTCTTGGACTTAATATCACCAGGACATGACAAGGTAAAGGGGATACACTCTCTGATCTGCACTCAGATCGTTAGCTCACCTACACTGGTTTTGGCAATGAAAGGCAGCAGAATTTAGATGAAACCATGGGAAGAGGCATACCAAAAGGCCAGGGCTACTCCATGGTGGGCTGGGTCAGGCTGTCACCACAGCAAGTTGAGTAGGTCATCGAGCTGCAGGTACGTCAGCCCCCAGCAGGGCTGGGGTTCCCCAAACAGGTCTCAAGGCAAGTGCCAGTGACCCAGCTAACTGCAAGGAGCTAGTCTGCAAATGCTGGCTCATAATAAATGACCATGCTCTGTAAAAAGCTTCTTGAACTAGCTACATCATGGAAATGGCCTCAGGAGTCAAAGCTCTTAGCAAGATCAGCATGAAGCTGGCACTAGAGGCTCCTCCCGAAAGCAAGACCCCAGCTGGCAACACTGACCTTACGAGGAAGAGGAGACACCCAGGCAGGAGCAGCACAGGACCATCACCCTGCGTTGAGCCTCTCTTCAGCAGCAGCGAGAAGGGCACGTCGGGAGATCTGGTATCACGTGAAGGGCTGCGGGTCTGGTCTCCTGGTAAACAGGAAAGCAATATACAGGAGATCTGTATTTCAGTGAACTCAGAGGATGAGGTTGTATCTCTCACGGCACGTCCCTCTGCCTGCCTTCCCATAGTGGTGGTATCTCTTCTCGGGTTAGCAAACACCACCGACCGTGGAACCCAACCTCTCGGGGCAGACGGCTTTTTGCCTTGGTAGCACTACGCTGATAGGGAAGCGGTGGGGGACAGATGCTCCTGCCTTCCCACGCTAGGCGATAGCATCGGCTCCAGGATGGCAGCATCAGCAGCGCTCGCTCGCATCGGTGCCGAAAGCCACCCGAGGCAAGAGGAGGCCACGGCGGAGGCAACCTTGGCAGTAGGTGCTGGGAAATGAGCTCCACGCTCAGTCCCACACAGCCACAGCCCATAGCTGCTGTCAGCCATGGCTTATTGAAATCAGTTCCCCTCTGCGGGTCTACAGCTGCCCCGATGCCCCAGCCCGTGCCGTAAGAGGGAACCGGGGACGTTCAGGCATCGAGGGGTGGCAGGAGAACACGATTCTGGCTTGGTAATGAGTTCTGCATCGTGCTGCATTAACCCAGACTAAATTATCTTTTATGCTGCTATGCTTCAGCTAATAGAATAAATAATATAACGGGCAAGCAGCGGCAGATAACTTCTTCGTTTTGATAGCTGTCGAGGGAAAACAGACCCTTTGATTGGAGCCTCTCTGCTGCTGACGTGAGGGCAGGTTTCCAGATACCCCAGGTGCCGCTGTATTCAGCATGTGTCACGAGCACCGTGACAGCCGTGCTGGCTGGGTGGACAGGAACAGCCAGTGCTCCAAATGGAACTCCTAGCTGGTTAAGGAAAGAAAAGTCTATTTAAAGGAGTGAGGGCCCTTTTAACCTACCTTCCTTTGAAAGGAAAAAAAAAGCCCACCTAAATATATCTTACCAGAATTAGAGCTTTTAACCTGTTTGCCTCCTGCAGCCCATTGTCCGGCATGCCAAGAGCTGTTTCTCTGGAAATGGCAATGTTAGCTAATTACTGTTTGAAGTCTTTCCTCCTGTGGAGCAGAGCAGCAGCCTAGGAACGCCTGGTCCCTCCCCTGACAGCTCCCTGCAGAACGGGCTTTCCAAGCCATCAGCAGGCGTGGGGCCAGATCCTGCTCTCTGGAGCAAACCACACACGGATCCCGAGGCAGAAGGGGGGGCAGCTGCCTTTTCTCCATCACTCCCTGCTCACTCACCTCCCCCAAATCACGGGCATGATCTAGAGACAGACACACGGCCGCACCAGCCCTGTCTATGGGGTCAGAGTTGTGCCAGCATCCCCCCAGCAGTGGGGCACCGAGGATGCCCGGGGCGCTGCGTCTCACGGGAGCTGCCTTTTTGCTGCGGTGAAAGGCTGGTTGCCCTGCCCGGAGGGGATCCGCGGGGGAAGGCAGTGCAGCCAGCCAGCAAAGCCCCCCCTCCCAGCACAGAAGGGCTGGTGGGCTGCATTAACACACAGCTCCAGGCACCCTGGAGATGCCTACGTGACCCCCCCCGAGGAGCAACAGGGTCTGGCCCCCTTTCTCACAGCAGCATGCAGACCGATAAATAGCTATTTCTCCTCAGTTTTCTCCCTAGACAAGCAAGATTTAAACCAGAAGCGTTTCCCTGCAGAAGCCACCCTAGGGCGGATGCAAAGGGGAAACTGCTGGGGACACACGTGGGGACCAGCACAGCTCCAGTGGACCCTCTGGGAGAGGGACGAGCCTGCAGCCTTCGTTGCAGATGAGGAGTCAAGGCAGCAAGGTGAGAAAGAAGTGTAACCAGGAAGAAAAGCACATCTGATTTAGCGTTGGGCAGATGCGTGCTTTTGCCTAGGCTAGTGAGAAAAGCAGGTTGTCAGAGGGCAGAACAGGCATTTTAGTGACAGCTATTGGTAAGGGTTTCTTTTTTTAAAGTAATTGCTACAACTCAGGAGAAAAAAATAAAAATTGCCTTATCATGAGCCAAGATAATTTTCCTTCAAGAAATCCTTGAGGTTTGGCATTTCCATCGAGCTCCGCAGAGGTGAGCGCCCTGCTCCCAGACAGCTCAGCCAGGGCTGGGGAAACCACTTTCTGGGAGGTGAGGACGGCTGGGGAGGAACGTGACACGGCACTGCCCTCTTTGGGTACATCCACCCGCCGATCCCAGGCTCAGCGCCGTGCTTGGTTCAGACCTGGTGTACATCTGCATCGTTCCTTCATGTGCCACCGCAGCGGAGGTGAGGTCAGAGATGCACAGCAGATATTTGCTTCGGCAGCCTTACCCTGACTAAC
Organism: Balearica regulorum gibbericeps; assembly: GCF_011004875.1. Classification (NCBI taxonomy): domain Eukaryota; kingdom Metazoa; phylum Chordata; class Aves; order Gruiformes; family Gruidae; genus Balearica; species Balearica regulorum. The sequence goes on from NC_046200.1 coordinate 12,957,413, forward strand.
TGATGGTCCAGAGATCCTATCCTCCCCCACAGCTCACCCAAACCCCACGTCCAGCCAAGCTGCTGCCATGCCAAGCCTCACCACCACTGCTGTGGGGATCTGCTCCCGGTGGGAGAGCGCCCAGGGCAGAGCCAGGCTCCCTACCCGCACCCCCCTGGCTGGGAAACCAGACCCCGGCAGAGCGTTAGGCAGGAGCATGCATCCCTTTTGCTGGCCCCGTGCACATGAAGAAGCTGGTGCTGTGCTGAAATGGCCGCTGAGGCTCGGGGTGACTGTGCGGGAGCTGCAAAGGACCCCGCGGATGGACAAAAGGCTGCCAAGGTCAGAAAATCCCAGCGCTGCAGGGGGCTGGAGTGGAGTGAATGGAGTTCTTGGTATTGCAAGAATCAGGGAAAGCTTTAGGTCCTTTTCCATCTTGTTCCAACTGCAGCCACGTTCCTGTCATCACACTTGTGATATCCGTGCTCCTCTCCACCCCACATCCTCACAGCCCAGCCCGGAGAGGATGTCAGCCAGCAAAGGGCAACTTCCCACAAGTGGCAGAACTGAGGATCAGTGAGCGACCTTCACCTCTTCCCTCATTCCCACAGCGCTATGGCACATCCTTTGGACTTCTTGTGAAACACAAGGAAGCATCATTAGGAGATTAAGGTAAGGACCTTAAAAAAAAAAAAAGCCAAAAGCCCTGACTGGTAGGCACATGCCCCCCAGCTGCTGGGTGAAGACCTGTCAGACCTGGGCTACAACATGAATCATCTGCAAGAGGAGCCATCCAGACCTCCCTGCTTCATCCGGTGTCCAGAGAAGCTGGGACGTTTGAACCATCGGAGAAGTGGTGGGTACGGGAGAAGGACCTTTTGATGGGGCTTTGCCAACTCAGGCCAGGTACCTCGTGCCAGAAAACTGGTCACTGATCCAGCTCCTCTGTAGATAACTGTTAATAAAGAACTCTGTTCATTTAATAGTGCCAAGGGACTCTGTGCTAGGATCTGCCACAGGGTACAAGAAGCGTAACGCTTCCAACCAGCTTAGCAAAGCCCAGAGCAAGGAAGGGGTAATTAACCGGAGAGCAAAGCGGCAGCAGGACCGAGATGCTGGATACTCCGATGACAGCAGGAGTGGGAATAGAGCCTGGCCACAGCGCTGAGCAGGGAAGGGAAAGGCAAGGCGCTGCAGGTTTCTTCACTATTCCCAGGAGGGAGAGAGAGCAGGGAAAGAGGGACTGTGCCCAGGAACGGCGTCAGAAATACTGCTGAGAGGGAGCGGGAATTTCGGAAACATGCGTCTACAAACCAACCTAAACACAAGCACAGTAAGAGTAACAAACAGCTCACTGCAGAGCTACAAACACTGCAGCTATTTTTAGTTACATAAAAGACCCCAAATTATGGAGAGGATTGCTGTGAGACTTTGGGAGAGAAACAGATCCAACACCAACACGTTTCCCCCGAGGCCAAGGGAAAGCTCAGCGCATTAGAAAACAAAAATGAGTGAGGAACTGCTCAATTTAGGCAACTTAAGTGGAAAGCAACTTTCCAAACCCCAAGTTCACCCCATGGGTCTCCATCTCCTACCCCTTGGCTGCCCCAAGAAGCAGTCCTGTTTTCCCAGAGATGGTCAGTGGTGAGGACGGGCATCCACCTCCACTCTGCCAGCGTATCTGCTCAAGGGGCCGAAGGCTTGGGTTCTGCTGCCTGTTGCTTGTATCTGTAGTAAGCTACAGAGCTACTTCCTTTTTTTCTCCTCTATATGAAAAGGACTTGGCAAACTGTTTGCAAAAATATAGGGTAAAAAGAACATCCTGGGGCATGGTGGAGACGAGAGCGGAAGATGGCAGAGAGACCAGCAGGTTGCTTGGTTGCTGCAGCTCTCACCTTCACGTGGCCACAAGGAAGGGGATGTGTTACAGCGGCGGAACAGTAATACTGAATGTCCTTTGTCTGGGAGGATGGGATTTCTCCAGTTACCTGGGAAGAAGCAAGCGAAGGCTTTCACTGAAAGAATTCCCTTAGGACTGGAAGGAAATATCCAGAAGGAAGAAATCCATCCACCTCCCACGCACAAGCGTACACCACCCCGCGGGGCGGCAGACGAGGCAGGTCCACTGCCAAGGCACTGCCGTTCACAGACCAACCCCTTCAGCCTGCTCCAGGGCTCAGGGATCCCACTGGGAGAAAACATATGCATCCATACGCAACAACGTCCCTTCGATTTGAGTCAAATTTCTGGATGGGTAATGCTACTTCAGTCTTGTTCTGCTCCAGCCCTTCTCAGCTGCAGGTCTGGTCGGACTTTCCGGGGGGGAAAGCCGCCTGCCTTTGAGCTGCATTTGGATGGAGACTATTTTTGGGCTCTTTGCTGGCACACAACACCGCTGTAAGCGATCACCTCCGAGGTTAATTAGATGAGATTCTTTGGCGAGGTCTCTGGAGGAGCAGGATTTCCTTTTTTCCGCATTAAGCCCTTTTATTAACACTCTGATAGATCTCAACATCACGGTGCCCCTGCGACACTACCTATCATACAACTGGCAATAACAGCGGGTCTATTGCAGGAGATTAGGGGTGAGCTACAGAGAATTGCAAACAGCAGAGAAAGCAATAAAAGCAGAACAAGTTGAGAGATTGTCAGCTATAGCATCAACCCCAGAAGTCACAACCGTGCTCATGCCCACAGCAATCAGCCCCGTGCTGCAAGGATATCACATGATATTAGACCGCTGCTACTGCTGCTTGCAGCAATCTCTCTGGCTCGTACCCCTACAAATTTCACAGGGAGTAGAGACGTCTCGCAGCTCTAAAAGGCACCACACAAAAAAAAAAAAAAAAAAAAAGGACAGTGTTCTCAGTTTAATGCAACATGACTATTTGCTTGCAAAAATGACTTGGCTTCTCTGTCCCTGAACCTTGCAGGTGTTTGTTTAACAGCCTGCATAAATTGAGGCTAATCACAGCTCCGCCAGCTGCCAAGGAGTCCGACAGCCGGGAGGACGCGGCCTCGCTTATCTCGAGTGCAAGCTGAGCGAGCTGCTCCCGAGGGTGAGAGCTAATCTATGGAGCCCTAAACGAAGCAGCCGGTCTCTCTTGCCTGCAGCCTCGCCGGGAAGAAGTGGAGGACAGGGTCTGAATGGGATTAGTGCAGAGGAGAGAGGAGATATTTGGGGCTGTGCCTCGGCTGCTGCCAAGGATGCGCCTGGGGAAGAGTCTGCCTTGGCCGTCCCCGCGATGCCGAGGGCTGGGCTGGAGGCCAGGGATGTCCCCCTGGGTCTGGTGAGGAGCAAACACATCTCCAGGCTCACGTCCCTTCTGATCTCCCAGCTCAATGCGGAGGGAAACGGGCACCAGAGCTGGCCAGACAGCAAAGCTATAACACACATCCCTGTTCCGTCTTGCTTCCAACTTGCTGCAGAGATGTGCCATGGGCATGGCACGAGGGAACAGAGCGCCACTGATGAATAAACCCCTCAGATCTGGCTTTATGCGCCCCCAACACGCATAAGGACATGAATTAGGTATCTAACAAGCCAAAAGCAATTTATCTAAAGCACTCTTCTGTCACAGACCCAGGCTTCTGCAGCACACGGGGCATTTTCCAGAAAGTGCCATTCCCTAAAAGCACCGTGGGTTTCCTGGCTCCGCGACACCCTTGCTGGCTTTGTTCATCCACAGCTTTTTGTGACAGAGCAGAGGGCAGGGACTCGGCTGGACACGCGTGCTTGTGTCTCACCTCGGAGCCCTGGCAGGACAGGACAGGACGGAGCAGCATCCTGAGGCAGCTCGGATCCCAGCCGGGCCACCTGCAGCCCAACTACACAGAGCCCACGCAATGGAGAGCGGAGCCATCTCCTCATTCCCCCCTCCTGTTAAACAAGGGGCAGAAGTCACTGGGCACCCTCCTTCCAGCCGAGAGTTTGTTACGACACACCGCAGCACCCCAGGGTGGAGATACAGCTCCAGCTCTCACAGCCTCCTGCTGCTCCCCGTGCCCAAGTCAAAACAGGGTGTTGGGGGACCCTGCCCCCTCCTGAAACGCTCTCACAGCAGGGCTCGATGCCTCCAGGCACCATCCTGGCTCTCCACAGCATCCCACCCAAGCCAGCACCTGGGCGCTGCCTGTGCCGTGCAGCTCTTTCCCCACAGCGCAGACACCTACGGAGACAAGCTGCTCCCCCCGGAGCCGCAGAGAAAGCTTCCAGCAAACCGGAGCAACGCAGCGCCCTTCCCTCCAGCAAGAAAAGGGCTCCACCAGCACCGTCCTGCTGCAGAGCCCACCACAGCGGTCACAGCATTGCATGTTCTCTGTTGCCCCTGCTAGCCAGTGCCTGTGACACGTCCCAGCTCCTCTGCTCTGAGCCGGGCAGCCCTTGCCTCCGTGGTGTCCCACAGATGTCCACGCACCAGCAGCTCCGCTCATCTCCACGCCATGAAGCGGGGCCATTAGCCAGCACGGTACAGGCTTGGGCTTAAAACCCAGGCCTGCACACCTCAGAGAGCTCTGCAGGGACCATCCCTGGACATGAAATCTGCTTCCCCGTGCACCCATACGTCCAAGAGCAGAAAAGCAGAAACGATGGACTCGTACTCACGGCATGGCAAGCGCTAATGATTTCTGGGCAGTGGTGATCATTTCCGATCAGAATGCCTTTCACAATGACTAACCCCGTAATAAGGCCATAGGGAGGCAGCTGTAAAACACTAATCACGCGCCCCCCTCTCGCTCATTAGCTCAGCCCAGACCTCCCACCAGCCTGGTTACCACCTTGACATGGGGAACGGCTCAGCACCATCAGGAACCAGCCCCCTTTGCTCCTCTCATTTCAGTTTATTCCAACCTTGCGCTTTCTTGTTACCGTAAGAGCCCGACTCCATTCCAGGGGTTTATTACACACATAGCTTAAGCTGCTGAAGAACACAGCGGTCAGAGGTTTTAAAAGACAACCCTAACAGCGCAGGCGCTTATTCCTGCAAAGTACAATGGTCTTCAGGAGAGCTTTTTCATTAGTTACCCATATTTAAAGCTGGGCTCCCTACCACTGTGTTAAGAAGCAGCAAAACTCTGGCCAGGACCGCGCAGCCCTGCAGAACGGGGATGGTGGAGAAGGAGCGCTGGGTAGGTCCCTACCTGAGAAATGATAAAGACCTCATCCAGCCGTCTCCAAGGCTCTCTGCAAATAACCTTGGAGCTTGGGAGCACAGACACTTTCCCCGTCATGTCTTGGCTCATAGGACCAGCCACCTTCACCACTCACAACCCACTGCTACCGTTTCACACAGGAGAGCAGGCTCTGCACTGCTTTTCACCCTGATAACAACCCAAACCAGGGAAAAAGAGGCAAACAGCCTGCTCTCCACCCACCTGCTAGACCCTGACATCCAACCTCATGTCCCCGCCAACCCATCTGCATCCACAGCCCTTGCTCTTAAGTGCCCGCATGGTCCAGGAGGCAGTAGAAAAACCAGCACCCCAGCCCCGAGTCCTTAGCCCCCATTTCTTGGGTGGCTTCCTCAGCCCAGCTCGCCTGCTCAACGCCAGCCCTGCTTCCCCGAGGGCAGCAGGGATATCGTGCTGTACGGCCCTGCAGCACCTCAGCTCCAGAAGGCTTGGGCTGCTCCCTCCTCCCCTTTCACTGCATGGAAATGCACGGTAAGATCTCAGCGCAAGCCGAGGAAATTGCCTCCCTTTATCTTGCCAGTGCATTGCCCAAGCTAACCAGGGAAGAATGCCACAAGCAACAGCCAGAACACAATTCTCCTCCAGACAGCAGAGTCCAGCACTGAAGTTTTCTGCAGCCCCTTTGCCCCTCAGCTTTCCATTTCATTTGCATTTCATTTTCTGGAGCTGCCCAGCTCTAAGCACAAGCCCTGCAAAGGGCAGGGGATGCTCCAGGGCCAGATTCCTGCTCTGTAGGTCAGCCACAGAGAGAGAAGGCACGTTCCCTGCAGCCCCTGCTCACCAGTTCACAAGGTGTCACCAAATACACGAGGAAGAGGTCAGGCTTAAGAAACAAAACCAGAAGCCCCTGTGGCAGCATCCTGGCACGCTCAGCCTAGGAAGAAGCAGGTCAAGCTTCTCCATGGATACTTGGATGAGGATGTTCCGGAGGAACATCACAGCAGGTGGGCAGTGGTCCAAACTCACGGTTTTTAGGCACTCAAGAAGCCAAGATTCTCCCCCATGAACTCCCAGAAATTATCCTGAATCTCCCTGCAGCACGGAGTTCAGTGTAGCATCAGAGGCTCTTCCTGCGAGATCCTGGGTAACAAATGGCCCCGCAGAATGCCAGATGGCTAATAAATCCAGACTTCGCACACCACCCGCTCCTGGGAGCGCTGAACACTTCCTGTGCCTACAAACAAGCATTATAGATCAAGCTCAACTGGAGATGATGGCTGATGGCTAAATCCATTGTGTAGAACAATTGCCTCATTAGCAGGCTGAGCTGGGTACGAGGTCAGGGAGACGGGGCCTGCCAGAAGATAAGACAGGGCTATTTTGCAATAATTTGTCTAAGCCTGCATGAAATGTCAGGGTTACAGCAGCGCTCTGGAGTGGAACCAAGACAAGGAACCCCTCACGGGTCCTACACAAACTCACTCACCTCCAGCCCTGTGCGAGGGGAAGGGGAGCAGCTCTGTTTTGTCCTTCTCAAGTGGTCCTTGGGAAGCGTGACAAGGTGAAGCCAGTGGTTTGACTCTGGATGAGGTACTTTGGGGAAAGAAGTTGGAGACCGATCAAAGAGCCATTTGGGAGAATGTCCTAAAAACGTTGCTGGTCTAGATGGCAAGAGGCAGTCCACCGGTCCATGGACAGAGGAAGCGAGAGCTTCTCCAACCCCAAAACACAGGAGGATGCTCCCCTCCCCTCGCCACAGCCCAGCCCCAGCAGCCGCGGGTTCTCAGAAATGGACACGAAGCAGGACAGGGGGTTGCAGCTGCTGAAGCCTCCCCTGGCTCTGCCCGGCCACTCTCTGAGCACAGGGTTGGAGGGCAGCTCTGCCCCACAGCCCACCTCATCCCCGAGGAGGTTCACAGGTAAACGGCCCAGCCGGCTTCTGAGGAATTAGTCACAAGGCTTTGCATGTCAGCAAGGCTTCAGTACAGCATCTCTGCAGCTCTGTGCAACAGCCCATGCCAGAGAGAGAACAAAGAAAAAAAATAGCCTTGAGCCATCATGCTGCAAAGATGCCATCCCCTGTGCTGGCAGCTTGAAGGACAAGCACGTAGTGCCTCGCTTTCTCTTGGCCCCATTGATTTTCTGCAGCTCTGCCTCCAGATCTACACCCAGAGGCAGCTCGTTCAGCCTTGCAGCAACACCGGTACAGGATGAGGATACCTGTATCACACCGGGGGCGAACGAACCGACTCGAAGAGCAGAGACAACAAAAGGCATTGCAGGACGGTTGGGTTAATACAGCCATGAAGAGGAGACAGGCATTCCTGCTCCTTGGCCTGTCCCCATACTCTAGGACAAGGACTGCTTTGAGCAAACACTAAGGTGCCTGGGTCAGAGCCAGCTCCTCGCTGAGCTCCTCGCATCCCCGGGTGGCAGGATCCACCCGGAGCCAGCCCCGCCTGCCTGGCCACCACGTTCACGGACTTTTCAAGTCTCTCAAATCCGAGGCTGGAAAGCAAACTACAGCAATTAACAGCACTTGCTGCTGTGAATGGGAACACTCTGTAAATAAATTACATCTCGGAAATTAATAAGTGTTGCCTAATTGAGGTTTAGCATCTTAAATTCCTTAAAATTCTTACAAGTCAACAGAAAAGGAGGGAGGAAAGACATTCACTTGGCTGGAGAGCCCTAACCCAGAGCAAGCAGTAGGCAAAGGCACCTGAGCAGACTCATTCCTGCCTGTCACCAGGTTGCCCTGCTCCCACACCAGGCTACGGACATCTCGGGGTCAGAATAATTTCTCCTGCCAGCAGAGCAGCAGTATTGCAAATGGCTTTTAAATATCAAGCTAGCGCTCCAGTGCTTCTAAGGCAATGCACAACGCGCATCAGGGATGGAAAAAAAAAAATCAGATGGCATTAGTCAAGTCTGGGCCTTAGCACATGAGCCAGAGAAGACTTTGGCATTCGGCATTTGTGGAGGATGAAGCTCAGTGTTCCTCTCCTCCTCCTGATGGCTGCCAGCTCTTTGGTGAGAAGCAGGTATGGACACGCTCTGGTGACCTGGGAGCTCTCAGAACCTCTGGTGTGCTGTGTAGGGAAAGCGTTTTGCAGCCAAACTCCCCTGGCATCACAGATTCCCGGCAGATGACTCCCCTGCCACCACGCTGGCAGCTTCCTCCCGGCTGCAGGCGCTCTCATGCCAAGTCTGTGCTCCATCCACCCTCCAAGCAATCTGTCACCACCGAGGGAGCAATGTGTTGTCCAGATCTTTTCCTTGCCTGGAGCAAGCATGGACTTGTGCCCAATGAGAAGCAAGTCTGAACACATACTTCTGTGTGATGCTGATATTTTGATCTCCTTCCGATTACTCCCATCCGCCTCCCAGACACCCTTGGGTTCCCAAGGGTCTCCATCTCCGAGCCTGTTAAAGGGAGATCAGGAGACAGGCAACTGGGACAGGAGCGTTTTCCACCCCTCCAGCTCCCTGGTGCTTTTGTCCCTGACAAGAGCATCTTCCGCACCTCCAGCTCGCTGGGGCTTTTGTCCCCCGTCCTTCCCTGGCATCCCTCGGTGCAGGCTGATGGGCACGCATCCCTGCTTGCTGCCAGTGATGCCACACAGAACTGGCATTGCCGTGGAGTCGGTGTCCTCCTCCCTGCTCCACACACAGATATCTTGACAACTAAAGGACTAATCTTCTCTTCCTCTGCCCACATCATTAACACATCCAGGTGAGCAGGCAGACACAGCCCCCTGACACAGAGCACTGGTTTTTCTTGCCACGAACTCCTGGGGGGTTGGCATGCGGAAACCTTTAATGAATTTGACATAACTCCTAGCACAGAGCAGCTCCGCTATTTGATGCAAAGTTTAATTTGATTTCTCACTTGAATAGCTGAGACATCCTTGATACGCTTCCTTCAGCTCCTTCCAGAGAAATCTGCTGAATACAATTAGCGCCGGGAGTCACCTGCATTTCACCAGCCCTCCCCTTTGCTCCACTCCAACCTCCACCTGCCCCCCCCCCCCCCCCCCCAGGCTGCAAAGCCACCCCGACTTCGGTCTTTGGAAAAGGCTTTCCATGGCATTCACCCTTCCTTAGGAAGGGGAAAGCTGAGGTTAAACAGCGGCAGCAATCGACCCAAGACGATGAAGCAGGCAGAGGCCAAGGCAGGAGCTGCAGCCGAGTGTCCCAGCTCAGGTCACCACCAGCAACGCCTGCAGGAGGGCAACCACGGGCAGCAGCAGCAATCCTTTCTAACCCCAGCTGCCGTGTTCCTCCGCAGAAGCGGCTGCGTTTCAGCAGCAAGGCTTGCATCAGCTACACAGCACTTGAACAGCAGAGTACAACGCTTAGAAAACAGGGAGCAAACATTGTGAGTGCTATGAAAATACTAGAAGCACAGATGGGAACGTGGTGTTACCTTTTAAAAACAAAGACGTCTTCAGGTTTTTCTGGCGCCCGTTGACAGGACATACTGCAACATCCTACAATCCCCAAAGCCTGGGGACCACAGACCTGCTGAACCAGGGTCACTGTCGGGACATGAGGAAGACCCACAGCTTCCCAAAGCCCCAGTGCTGTCCTGTACCACTGCTGGGCACAGGCAAAGGTCTCGCCCGAGACTCGAGAGCCCCCACGGGCTCTGTCTGGTTCAAAACCCACTGGTGAGCCAGCACAAGCAACATTGGCTTGACTAAATCCGTTCCCTTCCCAAAGCTCTGAAGCACAAGTTGATTTAAAAATCTTAAAGCAAACCATCGGGGAGTGAAAGATGGATTTGCAGGTATTAAAGCCCCAGACCAAGCAGCAGACAGACACCTTTGATTGAGAAATCAATGCTTGGGTTTTACAGCATTTCACACTAAGCGGCAGCAGAGAAGAGCCCTGTGCATCTCATCCCTCCAGGGCAGGGGAGGGGGAACCAGCAAAAGGCAGAGAGGAGAGACACTCGGATGCAGGGTTGTATGTTTGGAAGCTTATTCCCAGCACACACGGCACTGCCGTTGCTCAAGGCCAAGACCCTCAGGGGGCTCGGCCATCTCTCCCAGCTCACCTCACAAGGTGATCCCCACCCAACGCAGCACACAGGACCTGCTGCTGCTCTGCCAGGCAGCCCTGGGTGCAAAAAGGTTGGCCTAGAAAGGAGAAAAAAAAAATATCCAGAGACTTGGACTGATGAAGATGCCAGAGGAAAGGAGCAAGTCATGAAGGGAAGAGGAGGAACAAGCCCTGCACCCAACAGGGGTGTTACAAGCAAGAGAGACATGCTGACAAATTAAAACAGACCACGAGAACCCCTGATATTTTTTAAAGCTCCTTCTTTCTCTCAGCTTTTTTCTTTTCCTTTGTATGTTGAAAATTCATCTTCAAAAGCCATTGCAATGCCCCCAGAGGGAAAAATACCCCAGCACAAGGCAGACTTCCCTTTAGGCAATGTGAATCTGTATTACCCAAGTAAAAAGGCTTTCATCTCAAAATCATTTGTTTCCAGAGCACTTGACCCAGAAGGAAGTCTCCTTTATTTCTATAAAAGTCACTTTCTCTACCAAAGTCCCATGGCTTCAGATGGGAGCTGTCAGGCAGCTTTCACTCTTCACCATTTCCTGCTCTGAGCCCTTCTCCTGCCTGCAGCAGCGGGCAATGCCCACACTGTGCTCCTCGGCAGCCCCACCGCTGCCCCAGGGAGGGCATGGGGCACTGGTGGGGCAGAGACCAGCCCCAGGGTGGTTCAGGGACCCCCGTCCTCCCCAAAGGGCTCCTCTGCCCCTGCCAGGCTCCACAAGCCCCTTCTGCCTGGTGACGGTGGCAAAGGGGGACCTTTCTCCAGCCGCTTCTATCTTTCAGCAAGAACCAACGCAGCGGTTGCAGTCGTTGGTATCTGACTTGTTTCTCGTCAGATGCTCTAAGCCAAAAGTGAGTTCCCTTCCCCAGAAGGAAGCCACAGACAAGGGTATACCTGCAGCGCCCGGGTGATTTTGGACAGCTCGGCGGTGCCAGATAGAAACCAGATGTGCAAGCGGTGGAGCTGGGGCTCGGGGAGGCTGCTTCTGCCCAGGGAGCTGTCATGGCTCCGCAAGAAGCCAGCTGTGATCCACACCTCCAGGAGCTCACAGACCGCAGGGACAGCCCCTTGGGGCACTCACGCCTGAAAGGGAGAGGAAAAGCGGTTCTAGCAATTCAGCAGGAGGAAGGAGAAAGGCTGTTTGTCAGAGGCAGCACACAGCCAAGCAGCTGGCCTGGGTGAGATGAAAGCTCCCAGCTCCCACGGCCGTCTGAGCTCCGGGGAAGATGCTACCACTGACAAGGATCTCTGAACCAAAGCTCCCAGCCCAGCTAAGTCCTGCTCAGATTCCACAGGTCCTGTGGGCAACAGGACAAGGGCATCACGTGCTGGAAACGCGCACCCCTGCTATAGCCTAAAGGGCCCCGAACACCAGACGATCTTGCTCACATGGGACACAGCTCAGCACAGCAACCTCGTGCTCAGTAAAGTTGTAGTCCATCAAAAATCACCGTTTCAATGCTGAGTTTTGCAATACTTGATGTGCAACTCAATGGCCCAGCCTCAGGTCGGGAAAAAGCACAACAGGGCCCTTGGCTCATAAAATTATAGCAAATTTCTTCCCCTCCAAGTTGGGGAGAAGAGCTCAAACCCCAGTGCCCAAAGCGCTGAAAAAGCCCCGGGGCTCCCAAGGTTGGTTGGATGGGAGCTCCCTTAACCCCGGGGCTGTAAGCAGCCCTTGGGTTTGATTCGACTGCCTGTTGTCAAGAACCCTGCAAGCAGCTCCTGAGCGTAAGCTCGGCTCCCTCCCACACAGCAGCACACCCAGCATACACACGGGCCGGGCTCTGGCCCACTCGCTGGGCTCGGCTGTCCAGGACGGAGCAGATTTAACAGGCAGGACTGGCAATAAAGATAACTGCGTCGGTGAGGATTCCTTATGCTGAATTGCTCACTGTGCACTGGGAGGTGACATCCAGTGCGAGATATCTACAAAGCTTTATAGAATAAATACAACCTGCTTCAATTTATACAAACCATCTCTACAGAAACATTAAAAACCAATGGTACAGCACTAACAGGGAGGAAACAGGAGCCACCAGGATATCCGGATTGCCTTTCCAGTGAGGATGCAGTCTGCCGGAGGCACCACGTATGGAGCACGCAAAGGCAGCACACACACCCCCTCGCACATCAGCGGTACATCACCCTGTGGATGCGGCAGCTTTAGCATCACAAGATGATACCGTTGCCCGCGTAGGCTCAGCATCCCACTGACACGGCCCGACAGCATCCCGGGGGAGTCACTCACTCCAGCCCCACCTTACCCGCGAGGACGGAGCACAGCCCCTGCCCACGGCACTGCGGGAAGCAAACCGAGTTCAGCTCTTTCTGCTGGCACGGCCACGCAGAATCACAGCTCCCACTCCGCATCCTGGTGGGAAGTAGTACCGAGCAGGCAGCTCTGCACCGGGCAATCGGGAACAGATTCCCACTGTGTATGAATTAGTGGTGGGTACCAACAAGGCTGCTCGCTTCCAGACAGGAGCGGAGACCCTGTGCAGGATGGGGGGGTCACACCTGCCTCCTTTCCCTCTCCTGAAAAGCAAGTACAACCGTGTTTTATCTGCTCAAACCATGCCACCCCCAATCCTTCGGCAGCAGCAGCACTGAGAAGTGAGATGCTCAGAGGCAGAGGGGATTTCTAAATCTGCCTGGGCGGTTGCTAGCTCTTTCAGGTTGGGCTGATTTCTGCATGCCTTTGGCAGCATTTTCAGGGGGGCTTTTCTGTGGTTTGAAGCTCTCAACTTCCTTCAGCTGACAACCTCGCCAACCCCCCTTTTCTGTACACCCCAAGGAAAAGACAATGAAAATCTTTAAGGAAAATAACTTTCAAAACTCTCGGAGACAAAAAGGTCCTATTAGAATAACGTTTAGGAGAGCATGGGATGCAGGGAGAAGAAAGCTTAAGCTAGACAAACTATAGTGAAAAAGATTGATCTATTAAAGCAGTGGAAGTTATCGGGGAAGCAAGCAATTTCCTGCAAACCGGCATAGCCAGATGCATTTCTGCTAAAGCAGATCTGTCTCGACTTCTCCGCAGCTTTCCCCTCTACCCGCCTGGCTCCCGGCAGCCCAGCTCGCCGGCTCTAATGGCGCGATTCACTTTATTGACCTATTCGCTGCCACCTGCTTGGGACGCAGCCACGGCAGATTTGCCATTGTGTAAGCAGCAGCAGCAAACATAAAACCCTAAATAAATTTTCGGAGGCCGCGGAGTGGTATAATTAATCACAGGGTCCTTTATGAGGTGGCAGCAGCAGAGAGGCAGGCAGGGGAATGTGGAAAGCAAGGCTGGGGGGGGGACACACACACATCAGGACCCCCTTCTGCTGCCTGCCCCCACCCTGTCCTGCCAGAGATGATGCAGGAGCTGAGGATTCGGAGTCAAGGTCAAACTCTATTTCGCTGCTCACCCATTTCTTGACCCCGGAGCAAGCGACTCTCTCCCCAGCGTGCTTCGTTCGGGTACATCCTTGGTCAGCAAATAAGCAGCACTCACAGCCAGTGTTTGCAGAGGTAGACAGTTAAGCCTGCTCCAAGCCCGCTCCCCGTTACGCTGATCTTACATCTTCCCTTTCCCACATTACCTCTGAATCTAGCCCAGAGCGAGAGCAAAAAAGAGATGTCAAAGGAAGAAAAGGAAGGAAAAGCTTTACACACCCTGGACTGGTTCCTTCCAGCTCCTCACTTGACAAATACAGCAGGGAGGAAGAACTGAGGTCTGCGTATCTCTCAGCCATCTCTCCCCTTGCGCTCCCCTGCAGGTGCTCCCGTTTGGGATGCTGGTTTCTGCTGCCCACCCAACACCTGAATTGCTGCATGAAGGCACGCAAAGAAGCCTGGTGACTGCTTGGGGAAAAATAGGAGGCCCCAAATTTTACTGGGTTTAGGACACAGCACATCTCCAGGTCAGTGTGCCTTGTTGCTTGACAGCAAGGCTCTCCCTTGGCAGCCTGCCCCTAGGTTCACCAGCAGAAGCAAATGGAATAGCTTGGCCCTGGGAGAAAGCTCATACCATCTCCACTTCAGAAAGTCATGGGGGACTCTTGGGGACACGGACTCACCAGGATTCCAGAAATGGCAATCTGGGAGCCAGGAGGACTTCTCTGGAGGGAGGTGACATGCTTTGACATGCTTTGGCTGAGCGCTCTGCTCCTCCTCTCCTGCATCCTCCCTAATCCAAGGGCAGTGCTCATCATGAAGGTGTTCTCCTACTTCAGAGCGGCACTGCCCTCGTCTGTAGGGCAACAAGAAAAAAGGTTTTCTTTCCTGCCATTGAACAGGAACGGAACAAGGCTAAAGCACAAGTCCTAAAGGCTATGGTGGAGTTGCCCTCACCCTGAGCCCCGAGATCAGCCCACCCGAGACATGCCTCTTCTTCCACCCTTACTTCAGCCCCGCTCCCTGCTTGCCCCGGATCGCTAGCATCCCTGCGGCTCCGATCAGCTGCTGTCTCTCTGAGCAACACTGAAGCACTGCTGAGCAGAAGCCCTCCTCAGGAAAGGAAAAAAAAAAATATTCCAGCCTTTGAGCCATGCTTTTAATATTTCATCTTTCTTTTTCCTGCCAGAAGAAAGTAAATTCCTTATGCCAGCTGGGCTGCAATCTCACCACCACATCTCTCTGCCTCAGAGAGCCCTGGCTGCCAGCCCCTCCAGGCAGATGGCAAATACAAGGCTCATATCCGCCCCCCAACTCCTCCTGCACCCCTCAGCAGCGGCCAGACCATGGGGTGGCCACAGAGCTGCAGCACAGCAGGGACAGGGTGCCGCGGGCTGCGTGGGAACAACCACATTCAAGGCAGATCCAAGCACTGCAGAGGAGCCCTGCGCTGAGCTCCACGGGGCCACGCAGATGCCTCGACGGACCCGCTCTTGGGGAAGAACTTGTTTGGGAAAGGTGACAGGTCAGCAGCCACTGGGTCACACTGAGTGACATCTGTCAATCACCGCCATCAAGTTCTGTCTCAAAGCCAGCCGTCATCCCACCCCCACACAAACTATCCAGCAAGCATCAGCTGTGTCAAGCCAGTTTTTATTTTAAATTTAATGCCTGTGAAGTATTTTGGCTTTAAATTATTCTGCAGACTCACTCAGTTCAGCAGCGCTTCCCCGTCTAGACAGAACAATCTTGTTGTCAGTGAAACAGATTCACCCTGACATCCCCACGGCACGCGGTGATGCGGTTGCTATTTTGGAGAAAGGAAGAGAGCTAAAAAGCTCTTTCTCTTATAGTTTTGGAACGTGATTCCTGTCCGTTCAACTTCAAAACACACACCTCAATAAATAATCCCAACGTGTTTGATTTGATCGCTCAGTTAGGAACCGGCGTGGATGGAGATAGGGAGAACGGCTCAGCATCTGTGGGATCCAACATCTCCCTGTTCGGCTTGCAGCACGCCTGCCCTCCTGGAAGGGAGGGATTCCCTCTCCTGCTCTGGCTTTTAAACCCACCTGCTTCGGCTCTCTCCTCCAGGCTGCAGACTGAGGACTGGAGCGTGGAGATCTCGTGGTGCCCCTCCGTGACGCTGAGGTCCCTGCTCCCAAGCGCAGACCTGCCTGGTCCTCTGCAGCTGCAGGACAGGGCTCGGATGACTGGCAGGAGGATGCAGGAGCATCAGCAGCCTGAAAGAGACATTAAACCAAGCCAAAATACATTTGGCATATCAGCTTTGCCCCCGTGCCTCTGCCAGCATGACAGACTACAAACGCTGCCTTTATAATTTAAAAAAGGCACTTCTCCTTGTGCAAATCCTGCACCAAGGCAAAGGTAAATCAGAGCGAGTGTTTGGCAGCACCCTGCGTAGCCTCCAGTATTTGGAGAGGGAAAACAGCCTGATCAAACCAAAAATAACATGGTTCCCCTTTTGCTCTGCCAGTGACACATCCTTGATGCCTGCCGTCAGAAGTAATAAATACCCACTGGGGATCTTTTCATCTCCTCTCCCGATAACACGGCCACCTGCCCGTCTGACCTGCGGCACAGCAGCGGGGAGGTGACCTCTGTGCCTTGTGCGAGGCATCCCCAGCCTGGGCATCACCCCGAGGAAACGCACAGCCCCCAAAATTAAGCCCACAAGCAGCCAGCCACACACACAATCACGCAGGAACAGAGGGTCCTCCGTCACAGCAAGTTGAAGGTCAAGAGCTCAGCCCCAAGGATGCCTCTTGCGGGTGCCTGTGGCGAGGCAGGGATGGGGAAGAGTGTGAATGCCCCAACAGACACGTCTACAGGGTGGCAAATGGCCGTATTACATGACTGATTGCACTCCCCAAACGCCTACAGACCTCCAGGAGCTGCCCAGTTCAAAGCAGACTGTATCAACGTTTAATCCCAGTGCTAGAGCATCACACAATAAATCAGCTACAAACGTACTATACAGAGAAAGAGACACTTGCCTCTAAATATTCAAATAGGAAAAATGAAATCAGGAAGCAAGGAGGACTCGCTCTTTGCACAGGCACCACCATCCAGCGGCGTAATGGGAAGAGCTGCCTTGGGCTACCTCCGCTCTCCGGTTTCCCACCCTCCACATGATTTATAACCTCATGGATTCATCCCTGTTCTGACCTCCATGGAGATATTAACCCACTCAGGACTGATCAGAAATCTACACCCCAGCGCGGGAGCAAGCTGGCTCTGCCCTTCAGGAAAACCCTGCCTGTGTGCCAGTGCCAAAGCTGCTCGTCTGGAGCAGCCACCAGCACGTCCAGCACCAGCCAGGAACCACGGTGCAGATGATCTGGAGGGGAAAAGCAAAGCGGTGGAGGATTTCACCATCCAAGAGATGGGCCGTGCAGAATCAGACCCAAGGGCTGACTGTACCAAGGAAAAGAGCACCAGGACAGCACAGGAAACAGCATATGGATAGTGGCCCTTCCCCAGGTGCACTGAGACACAAGATTCTCTGCAAACACATCACCCGATGGCCATAGCTGGCTGGAGAACACCCCGCAGCACCAAGTTCTACTTTGTGCCTCCCCCTTTACCCAACAGTGTCCTTTCACCGGCTCATTCACTCAGCCAGAAGGTTTTGCCCCGGGTCTGGGGGGGACCAGCAATCGCTCTTTTGATCAAACCTGTACCTTGAACATCTGCTCTCCGTTGATGGAGAACTGAGCCAGCCTTCTGGGAAGGCGCCTTCCCTCCTCACCCCCTCTCCCCGTGCGTGCACCAGCCCTGTTGATGCCGAGCTGCACAATAAATGGTGCCATAGCACCTGCCGAGTGTTCACCGTCCTCCTGGGACCGAGAGCGTTAATGCACAGGCTGAACCGGGGCTGGGGGAGTAAAGTGCCGAAAAATTACGTGCACAACGCCTCATTATCACATCCTTAATAGCCCTGAAAATGCTATGAGGCCCTCTGTCATTTCTCCTCCCCTTGGGTCATAAGGAGCCGTTCCGTCTGTCTCACAGCAGGGCCTGGTTTCCTCGCCACGGCTGCCGGCCATCCAGGCGGACAGGGCACCTCAACGCTTGGAGCCAGGCGTCCTGCCAGAAACTGCAGAGGAGTGGCCACGCTGGCTCGGCTCATCTGCTCTAAATCAAGTGACTCCAGGAGGGGCCACTGGCATCAGGCGTCCAAATTTTGCTCCTACACCCTGCTACTGCCCTCCCCGACAAGAGGCAGGCTGTGCCTCAGTTTCCCTGTCTGTATAAAAGAGTTGCAGCATCTCCCATCCACCTCAGTAAAGATCTTTTGTTTTTAATTTTTGTTCTGCACTCACAAAGCATCATCTATACATTTTGGGGGCATTTTCAGCCAGTTCAGAGGTGCTGATGGCACTTCCAAGATCACCCAACATCTGGGCTACAGCTCTGCTCCGGTTTATTTTCAAGCCCGAGTCACCACATGACCCTGGACGTCCCTGTGCTCTTCAGTGGGAGAGGGGTTTGGACCCCAGCCACCTGCCCTGGCCAGGTCTCCTGCCACACACACCCAGAGCAGATGCTCTAGATACAGGTTTGATCAAAGGAGCAACTGCTGGTTCCCCAGACCTGGGGCAAAACCTTCTGGCTGAATTATCGAGCTGGTAAAATAATATTATCGGGTAACGGAGGTGGCACAAGGCATTGGCAGGTCCTATATCTGCACGGAGGCATTTAGCTTCTGTGGTTGCACCCGTAAGCGTTGCATCTTGGTCCCACTTTTCATGACAGCTGCGCTGAAGGGATTTGATAAGTCCCAAGAAATACCAAGCCAAGAAGCTTTTAAGAACTACTGAACTGCCTTCTTAAGAGGCAGGGGACATGTGCACCTAATCCAGTCTTAAAACTAATGATTTAATTTACCTTAGGAGAAGCAAGCCAGCATAAATTAACATCTCCCAGTAGTATAACATAAACATGTTTTATCTAGAGATTATGTTGATTAAATCATCAAGTGCCATAATCTTCCCTTCCTACCTCACTAAGATGGGGAAAGGAAAAAAAACCCCAAACTTAAAAATATAGATGCAGCCTTCCAAGTCACAGGAGGGAACTGCACATTCATCTCCAAGCACTCTCCTCCCTCGCTAAAGCAGGCACGCAAGACTCCCCACCCTGGAAGAAGCTGTTCCAGCCGGTGTGGTACTAAGAGGTAAAATGAAGCTACGTGTCAGAATTGAGGAGGTGCCAGGAGATGGAGGCTGGAGGAGCTTAGAGGCAGTCTAGGAGTTACGCTTATGGGGTTTCGCTCTGCAAATGTAACCGAAGAAATTAGATCTGACTTCTCAAGGCTATATATCTGCTTTCAGGATATAAGACACCAAGGCCATTAGTCACGCAAGCTGGAAATTCAAGTGGCTGAGATCCACCATGCAGGGAGATAATGCCTTAGCAGAGGGGGAGAACACAGAAGCCCATCGAAAACGTTGTCCTCCCACCTCCCTAATCTCATTTCTGCTTGTTCCTACCTCTTTTACTCTGCATCAAAAGGAAGGACTAAATCACCTACCTTGATGAGTCAAGACGCCCTACCTTGACTTTTCCCAACAAAGTTATCACCTGCTGAGGGTGGTTTTTCAGACAAAGCCTATTCCACTGCAAACACTCTCCTTCGGCTTTCTGCCAGGTAATCACGCACGCACGGGCACTTCACATTTAACGGCTTTGTCTGCCGGCTGTTTGGATTGTGTGTGGAGTGCTCTAGAGCCCTTGGGCAGGGCACTTCAGAAGCACACCACCTTTTATTTAAAGCCAATTCAAAACCACAGTGGTGAATTTGAAAGCTTCCCTGGAGAATGACAAAGGATCTTGTTAAGCTTCTTGCAAAAAAGAGAAGGGGTCCAAGGCCAGAAAAGATTCCTACAACAACAGAAAAAGCAAACTCTAAACACTGTTTGTACCGACCCCTGACACCACCAACAGGTCTCCAGCAACATCCACACAGCAGCAGCTGTATTTACAAGGCCAAACCTCAACGTGAGCAACATCGACTCACCCTCCTAGCCCGTTGTTACACAACTGGGTGTTAGTGTTTATGAAATAAGCGGATTTTGCGAAGGAAGGGCGATTAACAGATGTAGTTTTATTTGCTTATTGGAAAGTTGGGACAAGCAGCAAGCTTCTGCCAGCAATCCTAAGCGTGGGCTGTGGCAACCGCAGTCGCCTGCCTCAGTTTCCTCATAAATGGAATAATTACTCCAGTGTTGTAAAGCTTGGAAGCCTTCAGAAAAGAAACAGCATTATCTGGAATGTTATTTTAATATCAAAATGAAGTTATCAAGAGGAACTCCGTGCCCAGTGTCTCACGCAGCAAACACATCTCCACTCAAACATCCTGTCCCTGCCAGGGAAATAAACACACGTGGCATGGAGGAACCAGTTTCAGGTTCTGCAAGAAGGCATTTTCTCAGAAAGAGTTCTTCTCAGAGAAGAGAGACAGTGTGCTGACTTGCAGCATAGCAAATCTGGAAGCTGCAAGAAGTCTCTTGACATTTTTTTCATTATTCATTTCTGTGGTCCTGTGAACCTGCATGATGATTCACAGAGCAGAGGATGGTTGCGTGTCTTTCCTTGAACACCTTTCAAACTAAAACTCAGACCCAAGCCCCTTTCTCACCCAGAAGCAAGCCACCTAGTCTTACCATATAAAACCGACTTCCCGAAAATGATTCGGGTAAAGGAATGTAATTTCGGAACAATTCTTCACATCCTTCTGATGTCATTTTACAGTAGAAATAACCTATTCTGACCCTCTCCCTCTGCAAGCGTGTCTGCCTTTCCAGGTGCAAACAGCATCTCCCTTCTGGGCTTTGTACCTCTTCCGTTCAATTAACGGGGTCCCCAAAAGGCTCACAACTTCATTACTTTTAAATTAAACATCTTCAAACACACTAATGCCACTTATCTTCTGCAGGACCCTTGTTCCAGACAAGCCTGACATTTTGACAGCACCTTCACACTCATTTTCCCCGAGCAAACGCATCATTACACAAAGCTTAATTTTTAGGATGGCTACAGAATCTCTCCCTCAAAGTAAATATTGGACAAACATCTATACTCTGCATGGAACTACATGTCAAGCCAGTCAATAAAACCAACTTATATTCCAGGAACAAGCCTGACAAATCCTTGGTACAGATGCCTTTTCCCCCACATGCACATTTTAAGTTGTACATGGAGTCCTCGAAGTCTAGAGAAAGGGAGGGCTTTCCACCCGTTGATCACCCTCATCCTGCCAGCACCACCTCTACTTGTGCTTCACCCTCCTTACTGAGACAGCTGCCTTTGGAAAGGAGGATTTTGTGAATATATATATAGAGAAAAGCACTACAAAAAAAAGACACAGAGGTTGCTTTACCTCTACCCTCATACCCAGCGCTTGAGGAGTGCTGGGAGAGCAAGCGCTGTCTGCAAACACCACCTTTGCCATGTCTCCTTCTCTCAAAACAGCAGGCAGCTCTGCAGGCAGCGCAGACCCAGAGAGGATGCTCGGCTCTGCGGTGACACTGGCCACTGGAGTCACATCATTCTGCTGCTGCTCACAGCAGCTCATTCTTTCCTAGGGAGAAAATTCAGTTGAGGAACTTGCTCCTTACTTCAACACTCTCAAGAGACGAGACTTACAAGTGTCTGCATTTTTTTCTAGTATATTCCCCCTCTCCCCAAGCTGGGGGGCAGAAAACCTTCACAGATCAAAGCCCACAAACGTCAGCCAGTTTTTCTTCCTTTCTTTTGCCAGCCTTTAGCTCCATGATGCCCTGGAAAGCCAAAGGTGGCAGGCAGAAAACCTGTGCTCTTCAGCCAGACGGACTTCATCGTGTCTAGCTGGTGAGTTCCACCTTGGAGGGAGAGACCCTCCTCCTTTGCAGGGGGCTCAGGTCCTCTCTGAGCTGTCTCACCCAAACCCCTCCCCTTCTGCTAGCATCTTTGCAGACACCGTTGTTCCATACTCAACATCCTGCACAAGCAAATGATTAATTATCTCCAGTGAGTTGCCATCTGTCAGCTGATCACCGAGAGATCTGATTAACAGACCATCCCCACGTTCTCCACCTACTGCAAAGGAAAACATGCTCTCTTCCAATGGTTTATGCTAACACATTTTTACTTCGGATTTGCATCTAGCTTCTCACAGTCAACTACCAAATGTAGCTGATGATTAGCAGTAACTCATTATCCAGAAGTCATCTGGTCACTTGCTCTGGACTGAGCCTCGGCCTCTCCAGCTGGATGGAGAAGAGACAAGAAGGTGACACTGAAGACGAGATTACATGCTGAGAGGCGTAGATGAAGTTCTGACATAGCTGAAACCCTAGAGCAAAACCTTAAGGAAGATTTTGTTGCCCTAAAATCCAGAGTATAAGCTAAGTTAAGGAAGGAGAATGGTATTTCAGGCTGAATGATGGACTCAGCTCACGGTCTCTGGCAGATCACTGCACTCCTGTGCCTCAGCCTCCCCAACTGCGTAACCAAGAACATTCTCGTTCACTTCTCTCTATAGAAACCTTCGAGATTTGCATATCAAAACCACTATTCGGGTAAAATCACTGCCAAGACAGGCAGCAGCAGGCACTGGATGCCCTTCACAGCACTGACCATGCAGGAAAGCAGGATGCTCTCGCACTGACGCTGGCTTCTCCCACCTGTTCTGCTCAGCAGCAGTCAAGATTGCCACAGCAACAGGAGACAGAGGAGAAAAATATTTTTCTGGAACATCTTTGGTTGCTTTTTAGTGGATTGACATAAGAGTTCATTTATAAATACGTCAAGAGCATGTCGGTGTGAAATTGGAAATGAGAGTGGATGGCAGCACCGCGAGCAAAGTACATGGGGTGAGGAGATTAAACATGCAGGTTCACCTGAGCGAGGTGCGGATTGAGAGACCCGTGGGAGAACGCAGGATCTCAGCACTACTCAACTCCATTTGGGAACGGAAGCCCTTTTCATGAACGTAAACAGCTTCGTGGTTACTCACCTCCCCCTCGTCATGGGACCCAAGGACCTGCTGCCTCCACAACGCCCACCATGGTGTGCGGGGACCACACACCTGAGCTGCAGCCTCCTGCTTTCCCCTGGGGAAGGGAAAGCCCACAGCGCGCTGCTCCGCTTCCAGCGCTGCTGCTGCTCTGTCAGCCGAGCCACATCATGAGACTGTAAACAGGGACAATAAGGTCACGCAGAAGATGGAGGTTCTTCCCCAAAACAATTTAAGAGGCTCATTAAACCAGTTAATAGCGCAGGAGCAGCACTGACAGCACGCCGTAGCGTTTCCAGTTTCCTTTGTAATAACCTCCCAAAAGACTCGAGCATTTAGCTCGAGTGCTAAGTGGCACCTTGAGCCCAATCGAGGGAGCTTGTCAGGAGCTGGAGAGGGCAGCTCATCCTGAAAAACACAGAAGGTAACAACCCTGGTCGTGGAAGAAGAGCGAGGCTTTCCCCGTGCTCTGATGATGATGGCTGGGTTGAGCACCCAGCAAAGAAGCAGGGAGGCACAACTCACCCTCGCCGTCCTTCACAGCACCCATCTGTCCCATGGCAGCAGGGGCATCGGTAGGTATTCGAGAGAGAAACCTGAAGAAGAACTCGGGGGAAGCAGGGTGAGAGCTGAACAAGCACTGGCAGATAAACAGTAACTGCAGTTTTGCAGTCCTGTTGGTAGCCCCTTAGAAGCACACCCAGCTCACTGGAGTGAATACTGCAGCAAGACACAAGCGACAGACGGGGTCACGGGACCAGGAGACCTCCTTGGTCATCAGTGGCATCACATCCTCAAGCCCAGCAACAGTTCGAGGCACGCAGAACCTGCCAGGACCACATTCTGCTGATGCTGGCCTTATCTGAGACACTGCTCTGACTCAACAAGGTATTTGGCAGTAAAATAATTCAGAAACAGTGAAAACGCTCACTATAATAAATTAATTTAAAGAAAAAGAAACATAGCTTCAGGATTTAAGTAAATACGCAACAACAACATTGAAACAACGTGTTGTAACAAGGTGCAGTTGGTTGGCTGAAAGAACGAGCAAGATTATTGCTGCTTCTGGGCTCGTGCCTCTGCTCGGCTGACTGGCTGCATCCATTAATTACAGCCCCATTACACAGGTAGAGGAAACACACCCACCAGAAGCACCTTACTGCTCTGTCATTCAGCCCGGGAATATGACAGATACAACAAAGAGCCGGGGCATAATTGAGATGGAGTACCTGTCAGGCGCTCTGATGGAAAGGGAGAACCTCCTCTGCTCGGAGGCTTTGCAGATGAATACCTTTAGTTACACGAATGGTAAACAGGAACCGCCGTGCCTCGTGAAGGTTACAGCCAGTATTTAAGGTTGTTTGCATCCATTACAAGGCAAGTCTGTTGGTATGTTCCCCAAGGTCTTTGGTACTCAGGTATCAGAGGGCGGCCATGTGCAGAAGACACATACTGCTGCATCTTCCCTGCTCCCCACAGCCCTCAAATCACTGCAGAGCCAAATGAAAGCCTTGGACTTCTTTGAGAAAGCCAGCCTCAGAACAGAGAGGTGCCAAACCCTGCTAAACGCTCCAGACACTCCTCACCACACATCCCAGCCATTCCAGCCCCAAGATCAGGTCAGCACTGGGTCTTCCCACAAGCAGCACCTCCCCTGCCCAGACACACCACAGGTCCAGGGAGGGGAGCACCAACACTGCAGCTTTGCACCCCAGAATACCTGCTAAGTACTCATCTTCACAGCGCCTGGAAAGGACAAGCGTCCGCATCTCCTCAGATGGATGAAATCCCCAGCCAGCAAAGCCCTGTTGTGGCAGGGCCACTCGCTGGGTGGCTGGTCACTTGTCCCTTCCTTGGGACAATGATTTTTCCATCTTCAGGCAGAGACCAGGGGACAGACGTTTTATTTTCACTTTTCACCCAAAAGCTCTCCTCAAAATAGTCATTTCAATGAAAGAGGAAACAAATCAATAGTTTTGAATTCTCTTAGGAAAGAACAAAACCAACAGCCCGAGCCAGGGCTGGGAACTATCCTGCCAGCTTCACCACGCTATTTCTCCATCCTGAACTGCAAAACTTCATACTTCGTGCAAAATGAGATCTGATCAATATCTAGCGCTGAAATACTGTTACAGAGCACACATCCCTGGCTCAAGTTACGCCTGAAACTCCTCTGCCATGTCGTATGGTCCTCAGGACAGTCTTAAACCAAAGGGTCTAGTCATTCCCAATTGCAATGGATGAGATTATTTTTTTTGATACCACAGAAATCCTTATCGGAATATTTGCCTCCTGTGTTTATACTCATTTTGTGCAACCATATCACATGGTTTAGTATCATTATACTCAGAGTCTTCCTCATTACGTGATGCCTCATGATGTACAAGGTTCCCTAATTACATTAGGGAAAAAAAACAACCCAAACCCCATTCACGTGACTATTACACACTGTTACTAAAATTTATTTCATGGGCAAAAGGATATTTCTTCCCCATAATGGATAATTCTCCAGTATTCTGACGTGATTGGTAGCTACCTTCAACTATTTGCTTCAATAGAAATCAATTATTTGCCAGACATCCACTACTTCCCCCAAAAAAACCAAACAAAAACCTCCACCTACCTTTGAATTTTGAGGCAAGCAGACAGGGAGCTGCATCCCCGCATCCCGAGCCAGCCTCTCTCCAAACCCGCGTTCGGTCAGTGCGATCAATCTGTTTGCTTTGACACCTTTCAGTCACCGATCCCAAACAGGAGCTAAACCATCAAGCAGAAACCTGGATTTAAGACACTGACTTTAACCTTGGTTTGCATTGGTATTTATTTTCATATTTAGCTTTCATTAATTAGGATAGCCATTGTAATAGAGATTTGCAGGCAATCATCACTGTCAAAAGAATCCTATGTTAATAAAGTGAAACAAAAAAAATGCCTGTCTCATCACTACTCTGATTTTTTTTTTTTCTTCTCAAAATTTGGGGCAGAACACATAGACACAAATTAGAACTCAATGAAAAATGACAAAGCTACCCGAGGCATACGGGGCAACTGACGGGTTTCAAATTTAAGATTGATTAAATAAATGAGTAGCTGTTGCCGGCGGGTTCGATCTCTTGGTTCCAAAGCCCAAACTGGCTTTGCTCAAAGCATTGCTATCCTACATCCCGAGGCTTAAGGAACTCTTTCCGCATTGCTGTTCAGCATCTCATTTCTACAAGGGGAGTTCAGACGCCCGTCCTGCTTAGATATACAGCACCAAAAGTATTTTGCATTTGTCTTTGATCACCTAAATGTTATTTCAATTTTGGTTCCAGGGTACAAGGTTTCTCTGAGCTACTCTTTCCCTTCCCCTACTTGTTAACATCACATCAGAAAGAAAAAACACCCCAAAGCCTTTTGTGGGGCTTATTTTGACTCTCAGTTAAATAATATAAACCCAAACAGGTCTTTATGCATATCTATTAACTAAACTGAAGTCAACAATATATTACAGAAAAGCATCCTTGCATAAAAAGGAGGAATTTAAATAGCAGCATTCACTTCATTGTAAAGAGACGGGTACTTCAATATTACACAAGAGATTTTGGCATCCCAAAAGTTTGAGCTGATGTTAAACGTTAAAGGTGTTTCCCAAATTCATCCTAATGTTAAAATAGTGGAATTCTTTAACTGAATGAAATGTGAAGTTTCAGTGACGATAGGCTTTCAATAAATCATTAAAAAATGGAAACATTGCTTCTTTTGTTTTCTAAATACTTCAAAATATATTAATTTTTTTGGTTTAGAATTGGACAAACTAAAACCGCTAACAGCAAACCTTAGACACCCATTCTGATTTTATTAATCATTCAGCATTTGCTATTTGCTTGTGGAACAAGAATCAAAAAGGTGTTTTAATTTTTCTTTTTCTGAAAGAGGCAGAATCTCAGTTATTCACAAGGGTCACGGCAATTTCTTGCTCTTTTAGGCTTGATTCCCCTAAGTTCCCCAGAAACACACAAAAAAATTGCAAACAACACTTCTGCCATTAAATCACTTTGTCTCTTTACAAAATTCCAGACAAAGCACATGAGCTAAAAAAGATAATTTCTTTTATTAACATTCATTCTAGGAAAAAGCCTCTGGAGAAACCTTTCAGAGTATGATGTCAAAAAGCCACTGGAAGCTGGTTCAGTGATGGGGCTTCCCGTTCAAATGGAACATTTGAACATCTGATGGCTGGGGGGCAAATCTTTTTTTATTTTGCACTCGATCAACATCACAGTCCATTTCTCAGGGCAATGCAAAACCCGCTTAATACAAGTCAACAGCCAACTATAATTTAACCCTCAATAAAAGTCTATTTTTGGCAGAAGGTTCAGCTTTCTTTAAAATTACTATAACCAGGAGTTAAACCCATTTCTTAAATTCACTTTAAATGCTGTACATAATAAGGATTAAATCTTTTCATAACTGTAGCAAAGCCATTTCTGTTCACTGAGGGTTTGAATTCTTCAAAAGACTGATGTTAGACAGTCAAAGAGCAGACAGAAAAGCCAATTTTCTCTTAGAATTCACGCAAGACCTTGTCCATCTCCAAGTAACTCGTCTATTTTTCCAACCAGTGGCAGGAAATCTTCATTTCTACAGCCAACATCTATACTCCTGATCTCCACATGCCTCATCCTCGCCAGAATGCATTTTGAGCATTCTTCTAGAATTAAAAAAAAATAAAAATGTACTGCTTCCCTGAGTGCACAATAAGGCACTGCATTTTTATCAGCCTTGTAAACAGCACAGGCCATTACACAACAGCCTGCTTGAAAAAACAGGATTCAATATTCACGTACTTTGTTAAGAGGAGACAGATCTCCTTCTTACGGTCAACTACTGCAAGACTAACTTCATTAAAATAAGAAACTAAAGATGAAGTAGACTTAAAAATAAAATACCTCCAGTGTAGCAGTTAAATTTGAGCAAAGAGCGTTAAAAGCCTCTGGGAAAAGCAGAAATTATAGTTCAAAGGTTGATTCAGGGGCACCGGGAAGTCAGCAACAGGCAGGGAACTCTGACAATTGTACAAACCTCGCACATCCTTCCTGGAGGTCCAAGATCAGCGTGAAAGAGCGGAGTAAGAACTTGAGATCGAGTTTTGACAACTTCCATGCTGAAGCCCTGCCTGCAATCAGGATCAGTTTACGTAACCCATCTCCCCAGCAATACTGCAGTAGACTTAAATTTCTTCCTTCCCACCCCGAACGCTGACTGTCCTCATTCTTTCTCGGTTTGTTTTTCACCACAACTTGCAGTCCAAAGCTAAACTCCTTATCTGCAACAATGCATGACTCCTCATGATCACAGTAACTTTCTCAGCACAGCAGAGCATCCAGAGGGGAATTACAGAAGAGGGAGATGGTGGAACAGTCCCACAGGTATTTTCCAGAAGACTATGCAAATTCTGAAGGTGTGAACTAGAAATGTGTGTCCCATCCCATCACACACCCCTCACCCCCTGCAATATAAGACCACAGCTGATGGAAGACAGGCTTTTGGCTGCGAGAGCAGCTATTCTTTCCTCCCTTCTGCCAAGGAACAGGGATGGTGAGCAGATGATGTTGATTCAGATTAAGATGCAGTGTTGAAGCTATATAATTAAGCTTACACAATGTGCATCTATACCACACCTGGTTCTGAGCTGCTGCACTTCCACACTTCTACCAATACCTTTAAAAGTTACCCCAAAACAGGTAACATCACAGCAGCAGAGATCACCTGCTCTTGGCAGGTTGGCAAGATATTGCCCCAAAATTGAACTAAAGTTGCCAGCTCTTTCCACAAATACAAATATTGATAAAATGACATAGGTAGGAAATAAATCCTGCTATTTACTTAGCACTTTTTATTATAAGAACTACGATGTTCGTTTTAAGGCTCAGTGACAAATCCTGTTTGGTACATCATCACCTTATTAAAAACCTGTCACACGTGCAGAGAATGCTAAGTGATATTAAGTACGCTGTTAACTT
This sequence comes from Balearica regulorum gibbericeps, assembly GCF_011004875.1. Taxonomy (NCBI): domain Eukaryota; kingdom Metazoa; phylum Chordata; class Aves; order Gruiformes; family Gruidae; genus Balearica; species Balearica regulorum. The sequence continues at coordinate 12,986,007 of NC_046200.1, forward strand.
GACAAAATACAGCCTGCTGCTTTCCACCTGACTAACGCTGCAGCAAAGATGGCACATTTTCAAGGGGTGGGAAACAGACACCCTTCTCCTTTCCTCGCCAAGGCTCCAGATCCAGTTGAAACTCTAAACACAGTAAAAATAGGTGTCTCGGCCACAAAGGCAACACATCAGAAACTCAGCCATAACACTCCACTCCAGAGCCACGTACGTTCATCAGTTATCGGGATGTGACTGCCACCCAACTGCAGTAAGTAAACGAAATGGAAACAGTAATTTAAAATACTCCATTTATCCAGATATGAAAGAAAGGCTAGACCGATGCTGAACAAGAAGGCAGTTCAAAAGCAAAACCAAAAAGATGCCTCAAAGTGACAGGTAACAATAAAGGCAGAAATTACAACTTTTTGTCCAGTAATTCAAAAGGAGCACAAAGTTCTTTTGCACAGAAGGCAAAGATCTGACAGGGTTGCCAGCACACTGTGCAGCTCAGGCCAGCGCAGTCACACATGGCATCGATGGTTTCAGCCATCAGCAAAAGACTGGGAATAATAAAGGAATGCCAGAGTCAGATCTTTAAACATCTTGGAAGGGAGTATATTAATATCACCACTTGAGCATTTTCACTTGTGCTATTGGACGATAAGTGTAGAAAGCCAGTGTTATCTCCAGCAATTAAAATACCCTTCAAAGGGAAACCTTTCTGTGACATTTTAGGGAATGAATATTTTGGCTATACGCTCAGAGCATGTCAATGCCACTTTCTACTCTGTACCAGGCTTCTTTGGAAGATACAACAGATAGGTATCTTCTGTCCACAGGATTCCAGTGTGACCCATTACTCTAAGCATCAGTGAAGAAAGAGAAATTTACCTTTCGCCTCTCTACGCGTACGGGTGGTTATACTCAAACCTACCGGTCACATAGTCTCGCTATCTGCAAAGTCCAGTTAATTAATCCTTTGGTTTATACTCATCCGCCTATTTCAGGAAATAGACTTCAGCAAACAGACATACTCTTGGCTTGTTCATTGAAGGGTTTTTTAATGTGAGGAGAAACGGAAGCTTCTGATTAACCACGTGTGACTGCTTAACTACATTAAAATCAACTGGATTTTCAGCAGTTTCTAAGCTGTTCACACCTTCCTAAAAAAAGCCTCAGTGCTCAAGTCTTTAAACAGTTCATCCAATAAAGCTGATGTCATATACCAGGTATTACAGATGCATCTTGGCTGCAGCTGAAAGCTGGCAAGATTAATCTCCTTTTGCCCAACATCTGAGCCTTGCAGGAAAACAAAACCAAAAAGAACAAATAACCTCAGGTCTTGACAAACAAAGATTCTTCCATTGGTCTGATTCAAAACAAATGTTACGCTCTTTTCCACATACGAGTCCCATCTATGCACCATGAAACAACGATGAAAACAGTATGATGCAAAGTCTTCTTAAATAGTCACCCAAAATGTAAAGAGAGCATACAGAAGCTTGATGCAAAATCCGGAGATAGTCCAGGGCAGTGCTTGGGTATCACTAAAGATTTAAGGACTACTGGGGATTATGTGGCCAGCCACAAACTGTCTCGTAAAAGGTCATGACAGAGTTCTCTGCTGCTAAGATGAGTGAACAGACTGCCATTCCCCATTAGAGGTTTGTCTATCAGTTAAAAAAAAAAAAAAAAGACCAAGGAAGAGCACAGTCATGCTGCTGATCGTCGACGAATCACAAAAACACCTCGCTGCAGCTGTCCCAGGTAGATTCTCATCTTTGTGCTGTCACTGGTTTTCCTTACCCAGATCTGCATGAAAGAAAAAAAAGGGGGCGAGGAGATATATTGGGGAGAAAAAGGGAAAACCCACAGTAAGCAATACGCAGACAAATAAGTCCAGGTATTCTTATTGTCGGATCTGAACATCTGTTACTCAGGGTATAGAGACGATTTAGCTTAATCCCTTCTCCCTCCCCACATTACGCATTAGCAACCTGAGTAGAAAACGAATTTGTAACTTTACCACCTTAACTTCCTGCTCAAAACAGTCACCAAGAGCAATTACTCTTTCCAAGCATCATCAGGAAAGTTAAGTTTCCTTCTGCTACAGTTCACAACAGAACTCTGGCATTAAGCTTCACCTAATCAAGAATAACTCTCTCTAGATCCACAGATCATAAAATTATCTATCCTGGGATTTGCCCAGACAAGTAACTGTTAGTCAAATGAAAAGCTTATTCTGACTTTGTTCAGTGAAGCATTTCTCACAATGTATTAAATAAATTGCATCTGAAGATGAAAGGGTTTCTTTTTTTAAACACCTGCATGGAAGAATTCACATAACTTGCGATATTCAGTATGTTTCAAAGGACAAATAACTTCCATGGAGGCAGCCACTCAGAATTTAAAAAGAAAAAAATCACTTTCAAGAAGTTTAAACCCAAATAACTGTAACTTTAAAAATCAAATCTGAGCAAAACTCCTCTGCATTTTATCATTCTAATGCATTTAAACATATTTAAATAAAAGGATGGAAAATAAAAGTTATCCAGCTCTTAGTACTGGAGTATTTTAGGATACAATATTGCCTCCTGCAAAGGACTATAAAGTTAGTGTTGGCATGCAATTTATCCAACACTTTTTTTGCTTAAGGTATGATATTAGCCACAGGCCTGGCATGGTAGACTGACTTAACACTATTATTTTAATTATAAATTGACTTTATTATCAGAAGTCCTCAATATAAAATAAATTTAATAATCTGAGCAACCATACAGGGCAAACATGTACAGTTTTACATTCTACCACAACACGATGGAATGGTGTATTTGTTAAGTTTCATTTGGGGGAAAATAAAAATTCAGTTTTAAGTGACCAGAATAGTGAAATTACTTATTAACACTAAAATGTGCCACACAGTTTAGAAAAATAAAAGCATCAAGACATATTCTGAACTTAAAACTGATCTTTTAGACATACAATGTATTTTTGCAATACGGTAACATTTATTAATTCCAAAGATCTGAAAGAGACAGTGAATAGAAACAACCAAATCCCTCTGTGAATTTCTTTTATTCCTAGACTGTAATCAAGAAATAAGCTTCCTCCTTTTTTCAACTTCCAACAAACAGATTGCTGAATGAACTTGTGGGAATAAAAAAGCTTTCCCCACATACTGAAGAGTTTATTGTTGTGAAAAGGCAAATGATTGAATTGGTTCCATGCACTTGGCCAATGATTTCCACCAATGCAGTATTTGATGCACAGTTTCCAAGGAAATCACATCGAAAGTAACAGAAATATTTTCTGTTAGATCTAAACACATCACCAATTTTTAAAGAATTTGGGCCTGGGAAGATATTTTTTGTTTGTTATTTAAGGGGGATCATCACAGCTCAGACTCTGTGTTGGAGAGGCCCATAGCCAACTACAAAATTCAAATCCAGTATAAGAAAACCAATTTAGACCTTCATATGAACAAAGATGCCTCTGATACACTGTTAACTACTTCCTTCCCCCAGCCACAAGAAGGCAAACTGTATGCCATAACATCTCCGACATTTCTTAGCCATGTCTTTTCACTTTGAGCATCAATGGAAATGCTGGTGGGGAGACACTCTGCAAACCTTTTCAGTAAAATTCCTTTGAATACCATGACTTCCTTCAGAAATGCTCTCAGCTTTTGACTCCAGTCTACAACTAGAGATCTCAAATCTAGGTCTCCCTTCCAGCTTCTAAATTCAAGCAGCACCTAGGAAGATCACAATTTAGCAACCACGCTTTCGAACGCGTGAAGAAATCCGAGATGTGCACATCGTGCTCCCAAGAGAACACCTTCTCATTTCAGTATTCTGTTACATATTTATCTCCCTTGGCCTTATAGTGTTGCAACGAACCATCACAGGGCAAACAACTGCCATGCCTCCTCCCCAGCCTCTCTCAAAAACCCCTGACAAAACTAAAACAAAAACCTATTGTCTCACTTAAGTGGAATTCATGCAACTATAATTAATGGATTGCGTTTCCTTCAGGTTTCAGGTAAGATCCTCCCAAAAGATTGAGTTTAAATGCTATAAGTTAACAGTAATAACGTTAATCAAATTAGCAGTACTATATTTTTAATGCATCCGTTAGCACACTACTACTACTACTTTATCTAAATAACCAACCGTTGAGCATAACAACTGTTATTGAAAGGAGAACAGTTGTGATACAAAGCATATCCCATATGCAACTCATTTTGTTGAAAATGAAACATTTTCCCTTAGCTGCCAAAACAAATTAAAGTTATTTTAGTGGCTGATTAAAGAGAAGTGCATTCAAGTCTATCGCTTCTTTCCTTGAAGTGTCTGGAATCTTCAAAGAAGAAACCGCTCCCTCTGCCCAGCTGATGTACTGCTTGAGCACTGAGCAGGAAGAATTTTCTCCTCTTGTAACAACTAGATTTGGTGACAAAAATTTTTCCTCATCATCTTCTGGATTCCCAATGGGATTTTTTTTTTAAAAAAATTTTGCATTAATAACAACTGTATGTATGTTCTTGAAATAATGGAAACGGTCCTTATGAATGCAGTGCCGATGAGATGCAATGTGTCAGTTCTCCCCATTTTTTCTGAACGTAACACTGCTTTTCTCTTAGCCCTTACTAGACAGCCACCTGCCTGCCTACGCTGACCCACGGCTTTCCCCACTCCCATGAAAAACAAACAAAGCAGCTCACTACCTCGTTGGCACCCACAGAACTGATCACGCAGCTGATCTTAGTGTTCTCTTTAGACTCCAGGTAAATAGCCTGGCTCTTGTGGTACCTGCAAAAACAAAATAAATAAAAGGAAACACATGAAACCAAAGACTGAGAAAAGAAATAGTAATATGATGGATCAAGCTAGGATTGTACAAGCATTTGGACAGAGTAAATATGAAGTCTGTCTTTCCACTTTCCTCATCTTCACCAACGCAGGGGGTGGTCTGATTCTACACACACACACTTTGCATTTAAATGATGCTTCAGAATGCATAAAGCTCCCTCAATCCACCTTCAATTCTGTACGCAGATTACTGTAAACATATTTTACATCTGAAAGAGGGAGGGGCAGAGCACTGAGCCACAAGACAGGAGAACACTGACTGGCAAAAAGCCCAGGTTTCAAGAGTTAATTTCACTTTTCAGACACAGGATGGATTTTAGAAGGCAACTCCATATTATGCCTGATAAAATGTGACAGAGCAAATCACAGATACTAAAAAGTTATTCACATTCCCCAATATAAAATCAGTAGTGCACCAACAAAGTGAATTGTCCTCAGTGCCATCTATTTATTGTTTAAACAGTGACCTCAAATTACTAATACTGTCTTATTTTGTGAAAGTACCCAAAATGGTAAGCGATGGGTAACTGAGTCCATAAGAAGCTGTACATACCTGCCATAAGGAGGTCGTGCCTAAGCACATCCATTTTTTTCCCCTTTTAGATCATATTTTAGTCATGCTATGTATTTTTTCTTAGTGCAGTTTGTATAAAACAAAAACTTCCAAACTCATAACTCTGAATTGCTTGATTTCATGATCTTGCCTTCTTCGCAGACCATGCTCCTGGTAAGTGCTGCAAAGCGTGCTAGGCAAAACTCCCCAGTTTCTGTTTATTCTGCCTAGGAGAGTTCCATAGGCAGAATGAATTATACTGAAACAGCTTATTTGCAATTAAGTAATCTTAATCAAGAGAGTACCAAAATGGTTTGTAGTTATAAAAGCAGAACTATATTTCCACCTTTACTGTAATCGTGATGTGGTTCATATTTAACCGGGCAATCCAAGTTGCAGAATGACTGCACAGAGATTCCCCCAGCAGCTACTCAGTATGCAACTCCCTGCAGTCTGACTGGCTGACAGCCATTTGTCAAAATGCATGGCTTTGTATAATCTTTACAGTTCTTTCTACAACAACCATACTGTAAATATGGAAGTCTTCCAATAGTTTATTCCATCATCTCTTCCTACTGGCTCACACACTCAGAATTTTGATGCTGCTTGCCAGTAACAAGAATTGATAGTGTCAGCTTTGAGTGAGGTAATAAGAAAAAGTTCAAGTTCTGCAACCTTTAGACACTTGTGCGCAACCATAATTCTTTCTCCCTCATTTTAACAGAAAGGATGTCAGTGAGTTCCAGAGCAATGTAATAGCAGCAACGATCTGAGCCTAAAATCTCAGTTTACTGAGCTCAGATGATCATTAATTGACACAAAGGAACAGTATAAGCTACTACAAACCAGACCTCACTAAGACAAGACATAAAATTCTCAGTCCAACAGCATCCTACCATGCCATGCTGTGAGTGCTTAAGCAAGGAGAATTGATGATCTTGACCGAATCAGCGCACAAACTTCCGAGTGCAAAAGATACCACTGCAAATGACAACTCTCAAGTGGTATCTGTGCCTGCACAGATAATGAAATAATTTTTCCAAAGCTGTTTCTTCCAATTTTTGATTATCAGTGAATTCCAAAGCTAATGACACACATGAAGCTGCTTCAGCCCCTGGATTTCACATCACGAGTTACCATCCATCAGTAAATCTATATTAACTGTGCACAGAAAAGGCAAGATAACAAGTTAGTTCAGCACTTTTTCACTGAAGACTTGTCTCAACTGTCTCATGCTCCATGCACACAGAGCAACCGGTGAGCTGAAGGCACAGTAGCCTGGTACATCTCAGTTACAAGTTCATGTCTCAGCCTTTTGCTGAATTTATATACCCACAGAGGTAGAACTGAGGAAAACACCTCAGATGAAAAATGCAATGGAATTTAAGTTGGGTTCCAAAAGAAGGAGAGTGCCAAACACCATTTCCTTTTGCAGCAGGGAAAATACACCACAATACTGACAAGTGAGGTAAGCAGAAATAATACCACTTTCTGCTACAAAATATTTTGCTGAAAGGCCAAGATTTTCAACTGTATCTCCATCAGAAGATTGAAAGAAATCACTCTGCATTATCGTATACAAAGCTAAAAGCAAAAAGATGGTTGTTATACAGTGAACGGTATTTTAGGAACTGACGGGGGGGCATGGAGCAAATTGAGGATAAAAAACCTGAAGTCTAATTCCACATCCATCTGAAACTCCCTATACAAAGTCTCCACTTCGGAGATAGGTTTGTGAAACGCCTCTGCAAGAACTGAGGGAGTCCATTACTAGCCTTAAACATTTGCTATTTTGAGATAATGGTCCTTCATGGCTGCTGTCAGGCAACACAGAAAGCAGTCACTCCTGAGCTGTCACTTTTATTATTTCTGGGCTACAGCCTCAATACACCTTAGATAAAATTACCCTCCCACTATCAAGAGTTATTTCATTATTTTAAAATACCAGCTACTTTACACAAGTACTATTACTATCAATCAAAAAATCTAAGCAGGATTATTACAGCCAAAAAATGTAAAATACTTCTCTTAAAACAGCATAAGAACAAGGAAGACAGGAAAGGCAACAGCTGGAATTCCTGACAGTGAGACCTCCATGACAACTGAATTTAGCAAGATGAAAACGTCCGTTAATGTTTTATGTCCCAACTAGATATCTTTCAAAGAGAGCTTGCGCTTCTGACAGATTCATCTGGGCTCACCGAAGCTCTTCCAGGTTTAGATTTGATGGGCGCTTTACTGACAGATTATTCCAGATCCCATCATTTTTTTAATTTTTTTTTTTTAACTTATGCAACACTTTACAGTACTCCACAGGCTTAAAAATTCTGAAGAGCAGTTTATTCATCCACATATACCCTAGAGAACAGTCACCTTACACAAAAAAAATTATGAAAGCAAAAAAGGAACTTTGTGAATTTGTGAAATGACAAGTAGCCTGTTCAGTTCATGTCTGCTTTATGCTTCACGAAGTTCAAGCTCCAGACAGCAGCTTTTATCAGAGTTGTATATATTGAACCCTTGATGAAACTTCACTGTCAGAAGACTAGCAGAAGGAAAAACTGACCAACCGTACAAGGTGGCTGTTGTGTAGAAAACAAACTTCACGCCTATCATTTTCCGTGATAAAATTACAATCGTGTCACTTGTTATTTTGAGCCACCAGAACACCAAAGTAGGCTACAAATAAGTATACAACTTGAAAATTGCTTTCTGCTCAAGTAGTACTAGATTGCCCCCTTGATTATCCAGTTTTGCATGTCTCAGAGATTAAGTTTAAGACCTACTAAGATTTCTCTGCAAAATTTATTGTTTTCCTTGCGTTTTGCGAGAGTTGCACAGCTATATGCCCATAAAACCTAACAGAGCTAAATCCAATCAGCAATTCTGAAGTTGCTTCTCCCATGTGGGTTTGATCTTTAAAGGTTATTTGGATTTCTTATTAGAAACATTTTTCATTCTGCTCATGTGGTATACAACATTTCTTCCGCCACCTTGTGGAATGATGGGCTGGTGTTCTACAAAATCAGAACAGTGTTGACACCACTGTACCTGCAATCGCAGAGTATCTGTACCCTACCTGACCTGCATCACAGCTATGTCACGCTGCAGCCACTGCTGGCTCTCTTACTTAACATTAGGTTTGACAAAAACGTTTCCCAAGAGTCACAGTGCGCACAACTGACTCCCACAGAAAAGATTTCAGTCTTTTATTTGAGCCAGTAGTTGCTTCTGAAAGTCTATGAGGTCTAAGCACTCCATTATCACTTCTGATTTACCAAAGTCACAATGATTAGTCCTAGGAGGAAGTGGCTAACTGCCCCCCAAAAACATTTTACCCTCAAATTCTTTTATCAAAGCAATTTCTCTCCGCAGTCTTGGTCATCTTGCTACACAACACTCAGACTAATTAAAACAGAAATTTACCGGGACTTACCATCTCTTATCGTAGTAGAGTTTTCCATCTTCTATCCGGGCTTCAAACCGCTGTGCTGGAGACTCTGCTGGTGTAGCTGGGAGGTGTTCGGGAGAGGAGGGAGAGGCTGAGAACAGGAGAGAGAGAGTGCGTTTAAAGACCAGCACGTGTCCACCACATAGTAGCACATCTGACAGCAGAATTGCAATTAATAAGGTCATATTAAGCAGAAGTAACAAGCACAGAAATCTACAAACTCAAATTTCCATCAGAAAAATATTCTCTATGGGGACAAATAATTCAACCTCTGCCTTGAGTATATAATATTCACTGAAATAAGATTTATCTGAAAAAAGTGTTGATAAGTAGGTGATAGACAATACATCCTTGATTTTGTTCTAATTCTAAAGTAGTTAAAAAAGGTCAGAATTACTCAGGCAACTTAGTACTACTCTGTCTTGAAATAACATGTATAGATACATCTAGAGAGCTGGAGGCATAAACCCATAAATTCTCCATCCCTCCATCTACCTGACAAGCAGGCAAGCTGCCCAGATCCATCTGAATATAATGGAAAAACCTTGTTACACAGTTAGATTGTCCCATGGCCATATATTTCAGCCAAAGATGTGCATGCCTCCCTTCCCACCTCTGACAAACTTCTGAACAGACGCAGAGACTCCGCGCAGCACCCATTCGCCACAGCAGCTCCACAAAGAACAGCAATTACACAGTCAAAATAATTATACAGTCAAATTACACAGTTGAAAAGTCTACCATAGAATTCTCTGTTCAAAACAGCGTGACTCCGAACAAGTTCCAATGCAACTGTTAACTCACCTGGTCTCTTGGGTGATTTAAGCTACATGGAAAGAGAGCAAAGAAGCGTTAGAGAGCTGACATGAGCCACAAAAGTCTGCAGTAATAATTTCAGATAGTCTTACTTTCCATACTTTAAGTAGTTCTTTTCTAAATGTAGTGTTAAGTGGCATAACACATAACCAGAACAGCAGGCTGTACACTGCCAAAGGTGCAGATAATCAGTATCATGATACAACAGGTTTACAAACTGAACTTGAGAGCATCCAGATAATCCACTAAAGTAAAAATCAAATCCATCTAACACAATAGATTTTTTAACATGATCCAACATTTCTGAGGGTACAAAAGATACAGGAGATAAATCATTAGGGACACCTCAACAGCTGGCACAAAAAACATGCTCCACTATCATCCTCAAAAGCCTTAATGAGCAGCCTCTATTACAAGGAATTAGATAAGCCTTTAAGTGTTTAGCAAGAAAGCAATAGGTTAATCAAATCTAGAAAAACTATAAACATACACAGTGCACCCTGTCCAGTTTGCTCAAGTATTATGACAGTGGGGTGAAAAAAAATCCCCAAACCCTAAAAACCACCACCCACACCGAGGTCTAAACCAGAGGCAGCCTGTGATCTCACAGAAAGACGTGTTAACATCTGTTCAGCCGTGCAGAGGAAGAAAGAAACTCCTTGAGATAGCTCATCACTTGGTTCAGACAAAAGGTAACATTTTCAGGTGACAGTCATTTTAATTAGGTTAATTAAACCTATTAAAATAAAAGGGAGGAGATACCATCTTGCTAAATCTTTTATTGTGCTACTTCAGAAAGCCTACTGGGATGAAATAGTCCCACATCTCAAAGAGGAACATAAACCAGAGAGCTCTGTTCTCTTCAGGGGAAAGCATCAGCTTTCTTTTCAAAACAAAGAAATACAAGTCAAGCAATAATCCCTACCTTATTCAGTGTTCTCAGGTCCTCCATTATTTGCTCATCAGTCAACAAATAATTTAGCTGAGGTATGCAGAATTAAGGTTCTCATAAGCTCTTGACAAGCAAGGCTAAAAATTAAAGCTCGATGACATTTCACTTGACTAAACGTAAGCCAAAAGGTCTCTGTAAAGTTGCATATGCTTTTAATAAGTGTCATACTTGTATTAATTCATATAACAAAAAAGCTCAAGTCCATCTCCACAGAGCCTTACATTTAGCAGCAAGTAAGAGTGCAAAATCATTTTAACTTACTCAGACGTAACTATCAATGAAAAACCTTTAGTGCATTGACATTTACTTCACGAAGGCATCAAACACTAGCGCTTTCAGTATTTTTCATCTTGCCTTTCTGTAGAGAACAATCCGGGAGATGAAACACGACAGACTTGCTTCTGATTTTGTACAGTGAAGCTGAATTCCACCCAAACCTAGGAGAAGTCAGCCTTTTGCAACTCAGTAAGCAGGAATAGAGAGATAGGAGAAGAGACGAGAAACTCACACAAAAAAAACCCACCTCAAAAAAAAACCCCAGAAAATAAGCCAGAGGCACAAAACTCATCCTTGTGTGGATGAGGATAAATAAAAGTCTACCATTCACCTGAAAACAAAACCAAAAATCTCATAACACAGAAGTTCTGAGAAATTCTGAGTAAGGATATATCTTAACGATTGCTAGGCTGCATTTTAAGGATTTTGGTTCTGATGGACTTTAATCCTCTCCCCAGTGAGGAGGCAGGTAGTTTCACACTGTGGCTGCCATATCATGCTCAATTAGTAGGTCATGTTCACTATGAAACTCATTTATTTTGGATGCGATAGGGGCACTAATAAATAGATTATTTTTTCCCCTGAAAGAGCAAACAGAATCTCCAACCAGAAAGGAGGTTAATTAAAAACTGGAGACGCTCGTGACCATCCTGCACAAACTCAAGTTCAAGGTTTGATATTGCCTTCAGAAAATGTGAGTCATTCCAAAGTTGTACGATAAGTTTTTTTAATCTGATTTAAGCCATACAAGTTTGGAATCTAATAATAACCCTCTGCAAAGCAAATATCATTGCTTTCCTCTCCAGGTGAATTTAATATACAAGTAGAAGAAGTGCCTATCATCACACAGGAGCTAAAAACATATTTCCAGAAGCCAAGGAACATTTTAATTATAAGAAACATGCGACAAGGCAGAAGAGAAGGATTACATATACATGTTTTTCTCTCTTGTGATATATGAAAACAAGATGGATTTTCATCTTTTCATCTGGACTAGAGATCTGAAGCCTTTATCAGAAATGGAAAAACTAGTTTCATATGACAAATATGATCTTTCTGGCAAATGTTTTGTCACATCTTGAAATGAGAAAAGCTTTGGCTCATGTAAAAAGCCATTTACTATCTATGGAATCAATTACCTCAAGCATTATATATAATGTTCTTTTAAAGTTTTTCCTTTGTGAAAAAAATTGCCTGAAGAATTCAAACTATTCTCACAAAATAAATAAAATCAAGTAAGTCAGTTCGGATACCAAGGGATCTCTGAAGACTGGTTGTGTTATATTAGTTTATCAAACATTACACATGACAAATTGTGCTTCAGTATTCCCTAGATTAAAATCTGATCCTAGCACGTCATTTCATTTTCCTTCCTGTACAACACAACAGAGATGCAGGTAGCGTGCCAGCTTTAAATACAACAGCCCTCCCGTGACTCCGTAAAAGGATATCAGGGGCAGGTTTCCTCCTCTTGTCTGGGATAGGAACTGGATCATTTGGTCGTCGCCTCAGTTTTCTTGTCATAATAGGCTTCACTTCCATTGAATCTGTAGAGTAATGAAGTTGGAGAGCTGATAAGACCAGAGGGAAAGGAGTAAGATACAGAAGCTTTCTACACAGGGCACAAGGAAAATAATCTTTCCTCCTTCATAAAGAAAATTGGATATTTTTTTTTTATTTTTTTTTGGTGATAGCTTCCAGCATCCAAGGTGAAACTGCTGACCACAAATACAAGTTCTACTTCATACTGGGTCACTGTTCAGCAACAGCATTGCTATGCCATGGTTACAGCTTTCCTTGGCTGGAAGCGGCACAGTTGGTTTGGTGGCATTTTACAGCTCCTTCAGGTACAGATAACAAGCATTACGATGTTAAAAGTATTCAGAGTAAATTTCTTTAATGCTAATGCTATCTGCTTTTGAATAGATCGTTTAAAAGGCAAAGTTCATGGGGTTCTTTGCTAACAAAACTGGGGTAGTTAATCACATGTAAAACATCAGCTACAAATCAATTGCTCTCGTTTTCTTGTCTTTGAGCTGTAAAAATAGCTTTGTCAAAGGAATACAGATAATTACTGCATTCAAGACTTACACAAGTCTGCTGGAATAATTTTAAACACAAATAGTATTTAAATTCAGATTATCTAAAAATGTTTCAAATTATGATTAATGAAATGAACCTAATTAATAACATGCAGAACAGCAGTTGACAAGAAACAAACTGTAGCATATGCACTAAAAGAAAAAACCTGTTTAAAATTGAAACACAAGTGTCATCACCAAGTAATTATCGAAAATTACAGTTTGAGTAAAGTGGTTCAGACTACCTGGAGACATTTGGGACAAACTCTCACAAATCATTCCTTAATTTACAAAGATACCTTGAACTGGCAAGCAAGAGACCACATCTTAAATGCTAAGCACATCATCTCTCTTTTCTTTCTATGTGCTGAGAAATATTTGCTCATCTTTAAGTACACCTGAATCACATCCTAGGTAGCACTGAAGTCCATGAACCCTCTTTGGCTCCCTCTAGATACTAAAACCTTATGCAGCTACACACGTTCAAAACACACCAAATTACTTTTCTCCTTATCTCAAGGGTGAACAAGGATGACCATGCTGCACATCAAGGGAACAAATGTTATGATAAAAGCCATTCTTCTCATCTGTCAAGACCGATTTTCTAGAGCCTCAGAAGAGCAGTTTGAAGCACTTACTCAAGGCGATATGCAGCCAACTCGAGAAGGCTTTTTCTCCTTTTTAAAAATTAGTTTCAAATGAGTTGTCACAGAGCTGTTATCTATATTGCTTAAAACGTGAATAAGGCAGAGATGAATTTGCTTCTCTATCTTAGCGTCCTGTATCTTAAAATTGTGACAAGTCAGCTGAAAGTTGGCACCAAACAAGTTTTCACAAAAAACCAGTTTGAGATTCTTCCATTTAATGTTAAACATTTGAAGAACTTTGAGATTCTCGATTCATTAAAACTTTATGAAGGAAGTTTTGAAGAGCTGCTAAAAAGCACCAACAGATTTAACTTGAAACAGAGTCTTGCATGAGACTTAACAGTTAAGAACCACACTATACAATACTCCAGAACAGGAGGCAGCTATTGCAACCTAACAGAACTGCAACGCTCCCAACACCCACAGGCAAGCCTATGCATCAGGTTGCTAACTTGCATCCTTGTATATGCTGAACTTCCATGGGTTTTGAAAACCATCAAGTCAGTATCAGTCCCAGTGATCTTATTTCCTAGCCTCCAGCACACATTCACAACAAAAATCTTTTGCTTCTAAGGAAATCACATTGGATTTCAGCTTGTCTGGAAGGAAGGAGATGAGGGAGGGCTAACACGCACAGAATGGATCTCTTCTCCACAGTTACCTACATGTTGTATTTGATGAAACAGCTCATCTCCTCAAGACACACAACAGAATGGGGGGACATAGTTCCCTGAAGAGGCTTAACGTGGTCCTCAAATCAGACTACTAAATATTTCTTTTTACCCCTCCTCAGTCTCCCTTTAACTCTGCAAATCTGAATCCTGATAAGAGTTGTCCCACTGACAGAGAAACTGGATTCCTTCAGACTCCTAGAACACTGGTATGCAGAATTCTCAAGGTCACATCCTGCGCCACTAATGAAAATCTGCTTACAAGATTAGTACCGTATCCCAACTCGGTAGGGAGCAAACACAGGCTTAGGATAACAACAGGAAAGTTAAGGCTAAGGTACAGTTTGTAAGATCAAACTAAACTTCATAATTAAAAAAAAAAAAAAAAAAAATCAGGTAAACAACATACCTCAAGGTGTTTCCCAGACCAGATTAGCACTAACAGTTTGTACAAAGCCAAGAGCACTCTTGAATATGTCCAAACAGGTTTTAATTCTCGCTTCTGAACACTAATTAAATAATTAGTTTACATAACTTCTGTAGAAGAAGAAAGATATAAAAGGTCTAACTCATGGGCAGGCCTCAGCAACACAACCAACATCATCTGTCCACGCAGTGAGGGAGTTGCTCTCAAAAAGACAATCAAATCACACTTTTGGTTCAATATCACAGCAACACAATTTGTGAAGGAGGCTAATTACGCTTAGCTCCCCTGTGTCAATTGCTGCAAAGAGCATTGCCAAGGCACTAAGGGTACCAACTGGTCTCATGAAAGAAATCTGTCCATTTAATGTCCATTTTCCAGCATCTGGACACAAATGTAGCTCAAAAATCTATCTTTCTGGCTTTACGTAGCATATTTCAACCTTTATCATTTGCCTTTCTTCAACTTCTTGAACGCTTATTAGTGGAGAAACAAAGGACACAGTTTACAACCTGGCACCGCTGGTTGGGTCAATATCGTGGCATATCTCAGAGTTTTATTGCCAGATCACAAGAACTAAAGAAGCCCCTTTCCCTGCATGTAAGAAAGCCTATGCACGCTGCTGCTTCACTGCCACTATTTTGATTACCTGTTAGTAACTCAGGTCACTGAATTTTTATTCTCCATTAAAATGTGTTCTACATCTGTTGGCATTTGGAAAGCTTTAAAGCCTTCACACTAGCTGTCTGTCTAAACCAGCAGCACTACCTTTCTATCTTTTTTTCTAAGCAGTAGCAGAGTGGATAAGACAAATGGCAGATGCCTATCTTCTTTTTACCTCCTGTTAATTCCATGGTTAGCTTTTCATTCTCAATCATCTTCTTTTTCTCTTCCAATTCTGCAATTAAATTTTCCTTAAGCTCAATTTTCTTATCTTCAAACTCCTTTGCTGCTGCCTTCTTTTCCTTGACGTAATTTTTTTCCACCTGATCTGTCTAGTGCAAACCAAAAGAACAAAAAAGGTTAACGAAGGAACCAATGACTCAAGTTAATGATATCACAACAGCTTCTGTCAATTGCTGTATTGATTAACTTTTCAGTTCAAAACTGTAGCCAGTTCTAAGGATTATCAATATTCATAATCACCAGAAAAAACATCTAAAAATGACTAAGGAAGCAGTACAATATTGGCAAAAGAATTAATTATTTTTTAAAACCATTTTAACATTGCATAACATATCAAGTCTCTAGCAGAGAGCTCTTCAGATTTATAAACAGCACTATCATTTATCAACTTAAGCTTTTTAAACAAGGCAAATGCAGCCAGCGTACAGCAGCCCAAAATATTTCTTTTAATACTATTTTAATGACAAAGTCCAGAAGTCACTTGAAGTAATACCTACCAACAATAGGTTGTACTACATCTCAAGTGTAAAAACTTGAAAAGTGAGCTACAGGAAGAAAGTCTCTTTAATCCTTGTGAGAAAATAAGCACTAGTCGATGAAACAGAGGGTTTATACCTCTTCCATCCAGATAATATGTATTTTGATAAATTAAGAGTACTTACTTCCAGCTGGAGGAACAGTTCTGGAAGAGAAGAAAGACTTAATTTATTATCTTCAAAGATGTGCAAAATGACTTCTCTAACATTTTAAGTCATTGAATATTGCAGCCAAGAGGCAGTGAACTAAACAGTGCATGTACTCATCCAACCTCTACTCTCACGTCGCAGTTTTACGCTGAAAATAAAGTAACTATGAAAAAATTCCACAAAAATACACTGTTAATGGAAGTTTTCGTCAAGCAGATTTGCAAAGCTTACACAGCAGCATTCCAATCCACTCAGTTCAGCTACCATTCCCAGCAGTACTAAGCATGTAGTCCATCTTCCTTCCAGTTTAATTACAATCAATTAACACTAGATACAAACTTCCCAGATAGAAGTTTGAAACATACAGCTGAATGCATGCCTGGCAAAAATTCACAGTTTAAGCCAACTTCATCAATTTTAGCAATGACTGGTACAGAAATAATTCCGCAGCTCTTAGAAGATTCATCTACTTAACTCATGTGTGTCTGATTTCAGGCTGCTTATGCCTGAGAAAGCAAGCAAGAAAATTGTTATGTATCACCGAAGGTGAAGTTCTAACACATGGCAATGATTAGTTCAAGTCAGACCTATTGATGAGGTGAATGGATTTTTGGCTGTCCAATAGTCCTGCTACTGACGTTTGTGCAATTCCTCACAACTTGAAATTAAGCAGGATGAGCCCCTTCTTGTGTTTCCTGGAGGACATAATGCCCAAAATAAAGCTTTTACTCAAGGTATGGCAAGAACAGTAAACCAAGACATCTGATCAGTCCTCAAGTCACCATATTTCACCAGCATATTAAGCTTTGGCGATAACTGAAATAGTAAAAACTTCTGTAAAGATCACAGGCTTCAAATACATTTTGGAGCAACACTGTACTACTGTGTTTTTAATATATATAATTTTAAAACCCAACAAAATAGACACCAAAGATAACTGCCCAATAAAAGTCAAACCTTTTGCTTGCAAAGGGCTCTACCAATTGAGCATGGAAGCAGTATTTCAGGGGTAATCAAATACAGATAAATCTAAACTGTTGCTTTAATATCTGTGAGTTCACAAAAAAACCCCAAACCTCAACAAGGGAAAGAATAAACATAAAAGACCATCCTCCTGTAGCACTAGGCAGTTGGATTTTTTATCATAAAATTAAAAGTTATCACCATCTGCCCTCCTGTGGAAGAAACATGTTGCTGCAGCACTGGTCTTTGCCAGCCAAAAATACAAGTTTGCAGTTAGTCTTAATTTTATCAAAACAACCCTATATTACTACAGGAAATTCATCTCAGAAGATGGATTCCTGTTAACAAGAAATAGTTCAATTTCCTTAAACTCCTCAAGCAAATCCTTTACCATCTCAAAGTCACAATTCATAGTATGCAAAGGCTGGAGTGCATTAGCCACCATACAATTGCCACTGCCTTTCTGTTGTATTTCCCAGAGTAACAGCCCAGGCATTACAGAATTCACCCAACTTTTCTAAAGGAAGAACAGCTATGTTTCCTATTTCCAGATAATAGCTTCTATGAAAGGCCTTGCTTCAGTATCCAAGATAAGAACCTACCAGAAAGAGAACAAACAAGAGAGAGGGAGGGCAAGCACACGGATCTGATTTCCAAGCCATTTCTCTGCAGTAACACAATAAAGGCTACCCAGAAGGGCTGAGAGCTAGGCACTTTAAAAATTAACTTGGGCCTTCGCTCCTGAAACAGTGTGTCAGAACACAAAGTACAGGCAGCCCATTCCATGTCACAGCTATACAAAATAACAGTTTCAACAGCAAACCCTCTGCATTCATTGTTCCAGGGCACAAAACAGATCTTTGGGAAAGCACGTAGTCCTAACTTTCCATTCCTGCAAACTGAAAGGAACGGTGCACCTGAAGGGTTCAGACAAGTCGCGCAAAAGAATGAGGCAAAGTGGGAGACCGTAGATGAGGCATGGCGCCAGATGAAAAAATTGTTTCATTTTTACTTGCACCGTTTCACACAAATGGAGACTAAACCTGGTTGTTAGTGTTCAGTAAACAGTCAGCACACAACGTTGATGAAGGAAAAGAAGAAAAAAAATCAAGACAGATCCTGTCACATTTCTCAAAAAAATCCTACACTATACCCCTGGAAGCAGAAGAACCCTTTTGCTCCAACAAGTTCCTTTAAGGGACAGAATTATCACTATTTTTCTTTAGATGTTACAAACCCCATTAATTTAAGTTGTACACACCATTTTAGAAAGAAATTTCAGCTTACCTGCATTTCGTATCCTTTCTTTGTACTGCTGGTCCAACTTTTTCATTCTTTTCTGATATTCCTGAAGAGTACCTAGTTGAAATAAATTGTGGATTCCCATTGAAATTTTATTTTTTCCAAGTATTAAACTTTCTCAAAGAGCCATACACCACTTGAAACACAAATACTAATATCTGAAGTCAGAAAACTACAGTTCTAGTTTGCTAATTTTGATAAGCACGTTCCCTGTTTTTTTTTCCCCCCAAAGCTGACTGCTCCTTTTAAGGAATGTTTTAGTACACAGAGGCCTGACTACAAGTGTTTGGAGGGAAAAAGGATGGAAAGCGGCTGACATTTTCCCCTAAGCAGCATGACCGAGAGCCACCATTCAGTGAAGGATGCTGCTTACATCTTTCAAACCCCCCACCCTTCTCTGACCTTTGAAAAGTGCTGAAAATTGTTAAGAAAAAAGCTATCCCCTTCAAAGCTTACCTTCCTGCAACTGCTGCAACTGTCTCTTCAGAGATGCCAGTTTGTCCTGATACATCCTACAAAGATAGAGAGCACGCAACTTTACTTTGAAAAACAAACATATATAATTTTCACCATCTGTTTAGGTTACAATGTGTTTACATAGAATTAAAAACTTTTCAGAAGAACTTCAGAAAACAAATAACAACTAAAAGAATATTATTCAAATGATAGGTTATCATTCTGTCTAAAACCCCTGCCACCCCAATGGTTTTTACAATGCACCCAAACCAGCTATTTTTGAAATAGTTCAAGGTAAAATAGGATTATTTTTTTAAAATGTTGAAAACTAAAATGACATTTAGATCTACAGACACCAGAAACTTTACAACAGAATCATTCTACCACTTTGTGTAATAATTCCCTACTTATAAAACAGAAAGCATTTCCTCAAGTAGATCTTGACATTAGAAAAAAAACCCCAACGTCTATTCCTGGCGCTGTTGCAAACTTGCATTTCCTTTCTCACATATCTGTGGTTTAACACAGGCCAACTCTTCCTGACCTGTACAAAAACAGGTCTCTGCCAGTAAGAAAGAGTACAAAATACTGCAAATAAACCTGAACATCAAAGGAAACTATTTCAAGTCTCCAAAAGGCCTGTCATCTTGGACAGGGCTAGCATCCTATTGTTTAAAGGATTTTAATATGCATCTTACTTTTTGCCTGGCTTATATGAAGTAGATCCTTATTTTATTTAAAAGATCTGACTGCAGTGGGATTCATTTGAAGCAAAACTCAGCTACTCCCAGAAACCTGTACCTATTTCTTTGTTCAAAACAGCAGCAGTGCCTAATTTCTTGAACACTTCTGGAACAGAAAAGGTAACTGAGGAGAGAAGAAATAAAGTATATGGACTCATTTACTACTGCATTGGGCTAGGCACTTAAAGACTCCCATCTTGGCCCAAAACACTGCAAAGTTTTATGCAAAAAAAAAAACAAAACCCAAACCCAAGTAAATAAAACATTACTTTACTTTTTATTAGAATGAGTTACTTACTGTTCTTTCATCTCTACAAAGTCCTCTTCCTCGTGTTTTGCCAGGTCGGTTTCACTGGCATCCTCTGTGTCTAAACGAGGTAAAGAATGACTTGTTAAAGCTACAGAAGTATTTTAAAACGAACAACAAAAAACCAAAAAAAATGAAGTAGCAAATTATTTAAAAACAAAGAAACAAACAAATTAAAAAATCCCCAAACAAGCAATTTAACCTCACATACACAACCAGATAGGCCTCTGGAGAGATGAATTCAGAAGTGAAACGAACCATCTCATCTCTTCCCTGCAAGTGAACCTAGGTAAATCCACTGATAGTTTTGCAAAGCAGCTTACATCAAGTCTAAACAATTTCAACTTAAGATAGCCTGGTAATTTCTTCCCAGTTTAAGACAACAAGTTCTACATTAACACTCACACATACAAAGGGGAGACAGAAACAGTCTAAAGATTCTGAAAAACATTTCAGAGAGGTCCTCCTATGGTTCTGCCCATGACATAATATACTGTACGGAAGACAATGACTGAAACAGCTAAAACTGATTCTGCATCTTGACCTGACACACTCCAAAACAAAAACGCTATGACCAGATGCTGGTCATAGTAGAGACAAAGGTCTCGTTAAAGATAACAAAGTCACTTAATGTGATCTGAACTTGACTTCTCAGCCACACGTCGCATGGAAGTCCTTCAACATTTACATGCAACAAAGACCAGCATTACCATGAAGATAGCCTCAATTTTATGAACAGATAATATAAACTATAAACAAATCAAAGCTGTATGGGACCGCTAGTTTTCTGCTATGCCTTTTCAGGCTTGTAAGACATGGGTAGCCAAGAATTCATGACCTTCCCTCCCCAAGGAGAGGTCAGTGTCTCCAGGCTGGAGTTGTGGTAGGCAGTGTGCAGCTGTAAACCTAAACTGCAGCTGCATTCCCTACGCATGGACGGGGGGGGCACCTGTCCCTTAAAGAAAACATTTCTCAGATTTTTCTTAAACTATGAAAAAAAACCTCCTTTAAGCATACATGTATTAAGACAAAACACACCAAACATAAACCAGGAAATTTTAACTGAAAGAAAAATATCTAGATGTCTAGGTCACCATAAAGGACTTCCATGCTCACTTTACTTGTGCGCAGCCACGGAGGGCCCCACACCAACCAGCGTGCTGTCATCCTTTGTAAGGCTCTGCAGGTTTGGCTCTGGCACCTCCTTCATGAATGTACCAGGCGTGATTGAAGACTTCAGGGGACAGAGCAACAGGCACCGACCAAGGGTCATTCTTCATCTCCCTTGTATGTTACTTCATGGATCCTACACCCCAGAACACTCTGGGGTTCACTTCCATTTCCTCTTCTCCACAGCTTTCCTGGCCCTTCTACAAAACCCCTCCTTCCCCTACCACCCTCTCGCACCCCCTAACTTCTGTCCACGCTTTGCCTCAGCTGCCTCCTTGCCCCTTCACAGCACAGAAACAGAACCCAGTTCCGCACACCAGACCTCCCCCCTTCTTTTACCCTGTGCCCCACCTCCCCAGTGCTCTCCCTTCCCCTCACTGCCTCTTCTTCACTTGGGAAACCACTTCAATCCCACCTCTGCATCAGCTTCGCTTTTCTACTCTTCCACAGGGAACCCCTGCGATCTAACAGGCCCTTGGGGTCTTTTCGCATTTTCTTGCTGCTCCAGACCACTTCTCCGCCAAAGGCGACCCAAGCCTTTCTTTCCCAAACGCTCTCCTCCACCCCCTGTGCAGAGCGGCCCCCTCCTTCAACTCGCCAGCCCCGTGAGAGCCCCCCAACCGCCCTCCAGGAGCCCCAGCCACCTCCACTTCCCACTTCCACCCCCGCACTCCCCCAGGGCACCAAACCGCCCCGCGGCCCCTTTCCGCCCCGCTGCGGCCCAGCCCGCCACACTACCAACCCTCGTCGGAGTCGCGGGCCCGAGCGCTCCGCTCGCCGTCCTCCTCCTCGGCGCTCTCTAGCTCTTCCTCCTCGTAGTACTCGGGGCCGGGGGGCATGGCGGTGGCGGGCGCCCCAGGCGGAGCGGGGGCCGGCGGCGTGGCAGACACCAGCCCGGCCGCGCTCATAGCGACGGGACGGAGCCGCCGCCGCGGACCCGCGCCTCCGCCCGGCGCTCGGCAACGGCGCCAGGACCCGCACCGCCACTTCCGCTTCCGGGCGGGCCGTCCCACTGCCGGAGCGCCACCGCCCGGCGAACGCGGCGGGCACCTAAACGGGGTCCTCGGGGTGGAGACAGGCGTTGGGACCCGGGTTCGAGTCCCGGCCCCGCCGGTAGGTCGGGCCAGGGCTGGAACCGCGGCGGCCGCGGGCTGCCTGCCAGGGTCTGCCCTCCGCGGGCCGGCGGCTCTGCCCGGAGCTCCGGAGACCCACGCTCCCCCTTCCTGCCACCAGGATGACCCCATCTGCCGTGAAAGGCCCGTAGCGCAGGACACAGGCCCGCAGCGGCTCACCAGGCGAGGAGCAGGACCTCGCAGCGGTGGGAACGGACTCGCCATCGCCCTTACGCTACTCGTCCCGATTTTATTTGTTGGTTTTTTTCTAATACAGAAATGACTTCCTTGTTCCTCTGTACTCTCAACAAAGCACCACCACGGTACTGTGACCTCACATTCACCCAGGTGAAGTAGTTGTTTCGTGCCGGGAAAGACCAGCTCCCACAAAACCAGCGCCCAATCCACCCGGAACGCCAGGTACGCAGCACCCTCCTGACAGGCACTGCTGCAAAATTAAAGACCCAGATACAGATCCTGCAGCGAGATTCACGTGCAGGAACCATTAAAACCAGGATCCCACTCCGTGTGAAAATGCCTCCCGTTGATATTTGAGGCTAAATAGCTCATTTGGCCCCGTTCTGCAACTGCAAGGCGCCTGTGAAGAACTAATCAGTCTCCTTGCCTCCAGCAGAGCCATCCTAAACGCTTCCTTTAACAGTTGTGAGGTGCATTTCTCAAACGAACAGCTTATTGACTCACTGAGATACCATAAATATCGCACCAACGGAAGGGAATAAAACAGAATAGGTTTTACCTAAAGGAGGACTGAACTCAAAAAACACCGCAGTGATTTTTCAGACTTGCTGAACCGGGCGTTCAGCAGCGGAGAGGAGCCCCAGGTCACACTCTTTGTTCTGAAAAGAATTGTAATAACGCAGCGTACGTACTTCGCTTTCCTCTAGCTCACCCCAAAGATCTGTTTGCCCTGACTGACAATTTTTAACTCGGAACACCCATGCAAAGTATGCCCGATACCTCTTTAGATGAGTAAATATTACCTTTTACAGGAGCTGAGACACAGCTGAAAGTCAACACTACCGAGAGCAGTTCCCAGAGCTCAATGTCCCGTTTCAGGGCATTTAACTTGGCGCACGGGAGATGTAACGCCAGAGCTGCTCGCCACTTCTCCGTTGCCAAGTAATGCCGAGTGCTGGGGGCTATCGGCACCCAGCAAAGCAATCCTTTTACCCTTCTCCTCGCTCGGGGCAGCGGTGGCTGGCAGGGTTGCCCGTGGCCGCAGGGGTGACAGGAAAGGGTGCAGTGGCGGCTGCCATGCGGCGTGAGCTGACGGGGTGCCCACGCTGCACCCAGCACCCCTGGGGTCATCCTCTCCCCGCAGACTTGTGCCTGACTTGAATTGTTCAAGCGGCTTTCCCAAAGTCATGCGGTCGCAGAGTTAAAAAACAGAGGTTGGATTGGCTAAAGCCTTTTCTTAGCACTACCCAGAGCCTGCTGAAAGCTTTATAAACACTATTTCCCCCCCTTTCATCCCCATTTCTTGTATCTTTTCCATCTGTCCACGTATTTAGCCCATCAACTCGCCTGCAAGTCTGGTTTGTACTGCTGCAGATAGCAAAATAGTTGCAAGTGTGTCTGAACCAAGGCTGCCCTTCCAAGGTCAATTTATCCATCATTACTTTGCCTCAGTACTTTCTGTTTGAAGTCGATTTATCCCTTCAGAGCAGCCCACCCTTCACACATCACACAAAGGGCGACTGCATTTACTAACACGAGGGCAAACAAGAATGCTTTGAACGGGAGCTGTGTGCAGCCAATGAGTAACAAACCGCGTACAGCTGCTGATGCAAAATTTTTTAGCTCATCCTGTGGTCAAACTTGGAATCTCACTTGCTGTTGCTCCCTGTGTACTAATGCCTTATGTTTAATATTAGCCTTCTGGAGACACCCTCAACTGTCATCTCTCAGGCATTCAGTGGGAACCCAAGGGAGGAGGTTCAGCTTTAAGGAATGCCCTGTTTCCCTTACAAATGCAGAAACTTAACTGTCTACGCCCCAAAGAGCTATCAGGGAAAGTTTAAACTTCTCTGTCAAGCTATTGTTCTTGGCTCATGTTTTCATCAAAGCTGTTCTTCTCGTCACGACTCACTTATTGTTTTATATACATTCATTCAGTATGAAGAAAGATTTCTGCCTCCTGCTTTGTCAGCATCGGCTATTCACAGAGCAGCTGACAGAAGTCATGCTCGCTGTGTTTTTCTTTCCGTACGTAAGAAAGAAAGAAAAAAAGGTTATGAAGCTCAGCTTATAAACAGAGATCATGGCAACTCATTTATTGTATGAATTAGATGACTACAATGAGAAGACCTGTAATGTAGTACCTCGGCCTTTGAAGAACAGAACGCATACCAACACCCTTAGCCTGGAACACACGGCTCTCAAGTTCCTGTACCTTTAGTTTCAAAGGGCCGATAGCCCTAGAAGGAAGCCCAGGAGGAGAATAGCTGTCAGAAAAAAGTTAGTAGAGTGAGGTTATATGAGGTACCGGCAAAAGATCCTTCAGTTTTGCTTAGCAAAAAAGTAATAAAGTGAAACTACCAAAGAATAAGCCACTGTCTATACAGTGATACTGGGTTTGTCTCTAGACTCAGAGGTTGTGAAGAACCACAAAGTGTGGCAGAAACAGCATTAAATCACCTCACCCTGTCTCTGCTCTGAGCTCTTCCTAATCCAGAGCTCTCAGCCACTGCTAAAGCTCCTTCTTCTCCTTTGAGGCCTTTCCTCCCCAAGGCACACCACTATTAACTCAAACCTTCTTTTTTTTCGGCTTTGGGGTGGGTTTTTTTGGTGGGTTTTTGTTTGTTACTAGGAACCTCCCCCGCCCCTGACAGCAGGTACTTAAAGACTCAGAGCTGCCTTTCACCGGGCCCCGACACCGCCCCCTCACATCCCCCCCCGCGGCTCCTCCAGGCCTGGCCTCGGCCCCTCACACACCCCAGGCCCCGACAGGCCCCGACAGGCCCCGACAGGCCCCGACCCCCCACCCGACCGGCTCCGCTCTGGCCCCGCCCCGCCCCAGCCGTTAACGGCGGCCGCGGGCCCGGAACCTCCGCTCCCGGCGGCTGAATCGAGCGCCGATGCTTCACAGGGAGTACGATCGATGAGGTGGCGTCGCTCCGCTTGCTTGGCCTGAGACGCCGGGCTGGGTAGCCGAGCGCCGATGCCTACTCTGTTTCTCCCTCCCGCCTCTATGGGGAGCAAGGCCGTGGAGCCGATCGCCGAGCGGCCGCGCGATTGGCCGCGCCTGGCAGGGGGAGCCGCACCTCGGGCGGCGGCGGGGCCGTGGCAGGAAGCGGCGGGGACGGGGACGGCCCGGCGGACACCTTCCCTCCTTCCCTCCTCCCGCCTCCCTCCCGGGTGCCGCGGACGTGGCCCGCTGCCGCAGGCCGGCAACCAGGTGAGGCGCGGGGGTGGGAGCCGCGGGCACCGGCTGAGGGGGCGCGCGCCGTGGCTTCACCTCTGACAGGCGGGTCCCGCCGGGGCGGGCAGCGGGGCAGCGCGGGGGCCGGCAGCGGTTTGGGGACGAATAAAGCACTTTCTCGCTGTCCCGGCGGCTCGGGGCTCTCGCTGCCGGGCCGGGGTGGTGCCGGTTGTCCCGGGGCCGCCTCACGGCGAAGCTCCCCGGCGGCGGCGGGGCCCGCCCGCTCACCCGGCGCTGCCCGAGGGCCGGGGTAGCTGCCTCAGGGCTTCGAGCAAAGAGGGTCTGGGGAAGCGTGCGAGCTCTTCGGCCGGGCCGTGCTCGTCCTGCGGCGGCTCTGGTGCTGGGAGTGCCCCGCTGGGGAGGCGGGGGACCGGGGTGCAGCTTCCCAGCAGCTCGTGGTGGTTCTTACAGGAATTCAGACGTGCGGCTCCCGAGTTTGCTTGCCGTGGTCGAGGAGCTCTGTGGGACGTTAAGAGCCACGGGAGAGCAGCTACGGCGCGTTACAGTAATCTGTGCGGGGGGGGGGGGGTGCCTCGGTGGGAGAGGGGACGGGAGGAGAGGAGGGAGAGACTCCCTTTCCTTCACCGGCAAGCTAGGGACACTGTCACAGCTCGGATAAACGGCGTTTGTCCATTAGAGATGACTCCTCAGATCTGTTTGAGCAAATCATTCAATTGGCATTCGTATTGGCCTAGTGAAATTCGGGTGAAAAGGGGGGCTTGGTTACTGTCAGCTTTTGTTAAACTGAGTTGGCAGTAATTGCATAGGTCTGGTCTTAGCAGCTGTATCTGTTCTTTTAATGACATCAAGAAATGATTTACTGTAGGTGCTGAATGTCATCTAGCAGTACTCATATTTGCGTGGGAAGGAGAAAGAAGGAGGACACTAGGCAAGTACTAAGCCCTTAGCATTTTGTTTTTTATATATATCTCCTCATGTCTTTTTTTTTTTTTCCCCAGGAATGTAAGCAGAATTAATTCCCTAATCCTATAACCATGATACTTCTAAAACTGAGTAGCCACTGAGTAGCCCTGGTACCATCCAGGTTTCCCCTGGTCACTTACTCAGCCTGGGCAGAATTGAGCAGCTCGGTGCTGGATTTTCTGTCTGCAACCACAGTGGTGTGCTCCAGCAGTCGAACACTGATCTCATAGGTGTGTGGAGTACTCAGGCTCAGCACACAGTCTAGTGGCAGCTGCTGTGTTTGTTTAAAAACAGCAAAACAGGTGGTGCTGGTATGGCCTCCCTGCTGTGCAGAAGCCTCTTAGCAGGAGAACTTCCCCAGGCTGTGGGAGTGCTGTGCTCAATTGCACTTTCTATCCAAGAGGATTTCAAATCACATTGCCCACCTTAGCAGTCGGGATAGTGATCTCAATAAGAAGATGAAGTCAGTTCAGGGTTATGGATTGATGGGGGATGCTCCTCACCTCCCCTGCAGAAGCTGTTCTGCAGTACACAATGTGATTAAAAGTTAACTGGGTAAGAGTGCAGGAGGAGTATGGCACTGTTGACTGTAGTTTATGGTGCTCGTGTTTCGGTGAGGATAAGCAGGCTCCAATCTATTCTCCAAGGTCTGCTTACATATTTTCAACAAATGTTTAGAATGCTGCAATGCTTCGAGTGATGTAGCTTGTTTTGCTAGTCGTCATTAGTTTAATGTATCTTGTACTAGATTTATTAAAGTAGGTGTGTTGGTATTTCTACATTGATAGTGGAATGTTCGTGGAGAGAAACAATACACTATGCTTGTTCCTCTCTGTTTGTCTTCAAAACTGTATTACTTCTGGTAACTACCTAATTCTGAGTTCTCGGGGAGTAATGTAACAATATAGGGAGTGTTTTAAATGTAAATACCTGTTTGCAAACTCTAACATTGAAATTCATACAAATACCTGACAACTGAATTATTTTATGTACTCACAGTTAGGCTGCAAACTGTTCATATCTGTAGTAATGCATAGTTTTTTTCAGGTTTTGTCAAATCAAGATAACTCCTCATATAACTTCCTCTGATTTGAGGAAAACTTGAGCTAGGTTGTTTCCATCTTCCCTTCCCAATATGAGGGTTTTCAGATTGCAAACTTATTATTCTGTATGTGTCTTCCTTACAGTGATTCTCTGTACTTCCCTTTTGCCTTGTTACATTCACTATCAGTTAAAAAGGATCCTTGCATGTTGAAACTTTTAAAGATGAGATATTTCTACTTGTGTGCACTCTAAATAAGTTTGCTGCGCAAAGTGTGGGGGTCAGTGAGTTTGGAGCAGCAACACAGGCTAGTTTTCGTCATTTACAGGTTTTTGTTCAGGTTGTTCTGCAGCCTTGTGAAATGCTGCAATGTTCAGGTTATGGGAAATGACAGGGGAGGAGGTGTTAATGAAACACTTTCAATTTTATTTATTTGTTGATTTTACTGGGGGGAAAAAAATCTTAAGTGTCTAAGCTTAATGTTTTTACATAGAAAACAGTTGTTTTAAGATTCAGATTCTTTTAACAGACCCTCTCTATAGTTTAGTCACAGCATTTACAGCAAACTGAGTTTGAATAAAAGTGCGATTTTAGTATGAAAGATATTCAAGTAGGCCTTTATAGACTAATATTTCAGCACATGCTCAACTTCTTTAATAGATGTGCTTTTACACAGCAGGAAAAAAATATCAAAGTAGTAACCCCAAAAGAGTGTTTTATTTTATGTTTATTATTTTTAAACTACTTCCTTATTTGAAGGCCATTGATTAAACCAGAATGATGTGATTGCCTTTGGCTTAGAGCTGTGTAATAAACATTATGCAATTGCATTGCGCCTGCTCGTTCATTCGTTCTTTCAAGGCTGGCTCAGTGGATTTTCCTGACACTGCCTTGTTATCACTCTCTGAAATCACTATGGTAGGTTTGTTTTAATTTGAGTGAAACATATTTTAGCAAGTATTGATCTGGTAAATCTAGGGTTCCTTGGATATTTTGGGTAAAAAGAAGGAAGTCTCTCTTCCTATTTTTACGTAGGTAGCACATGTTCTGGCTTTTCATTTTGATCTGCTGGCTGTATTACAGCACACGAAGCGCGATCGTATAGTGTGCACCACTTAAAATCATCATTGGTATTGCATGCCAGGAACTGTAATCTGTGTGAACCTCAGTTCCTAATTAATGAGGAGGAAAGTTGAAATAGAAATTAAAGTAAATTAATTGGGTGTGGTCATCCGTCTCCTGAGCTGCTGAAGGATGTTGGAAATCCCAGTGGCCTCCTAGTTAGTTATGAGAGAGAGATATATGTGTGTGTGTGTATATATATGGCAGCTTCTGTTCAATCTTTATAAAGTCCAACTTCACTGCATTAAAGAGCAGTACTTCTAATGTGACATGTTGTCTTTTTTCTGTTGAACTATATGATGGGTATTTAATTTTTACTTCCTGTTGAAAATATGAAAATGTATATTTGCAAAGATCAGTAGGTTTTGCTCTCGGATTGAAGAAACCTGGAGTATTGCTAGTATTTTATTTTTTTGAAAGAAGCTGAAGTGAATTCAAGGAGTATTGCTAGTTTTGTTTTTTTTTTTTAAAGAAGTTGAAGTGAATTCAAGGAAACTTTTGAAATTAGGTTGTCTAGGTGGCTTGGGTAAGCTTGTTCTTATTGTGGATAGCAAAGAATGCGTTTGATTTGAGCAGTGTGGAAGTTTTCTTGTTTATATGCACTCATCCTCATGTTTGTGTTGTCTTGCTGGACTTTCCCTTTGTGTAAGAAATTGTTAGTTTAATTTGTAAGGGCAGGGAAATTTCAAATTTAATATAGGGAGCTTACAAAACAAGTTTGTCTGAGTTGTTAATGAAGTAAGCACTTATGCCCTTGAACAGGTAATAGCTTGATGTTGATGTAATTACTATTTTTTTCCCCACCCTGAATATTAGGTCAAAATGGACTCTGGTTTATTTCCAATTTAATGAAACCAATAGTTATGTGGGAACGCGCAGTTGCATGCCTTCCTACTTAGCTACAAAAGACTTTCAAATAAGGACATTCTCACAGTTTGTTCAATGTAAATTTCAGTCTGTCTTTCTGAATATTAGTATAATTAGGCATGGTTGGATCATGGAGGTTAATTGGGCAAAGCTGGAGAACATAGCTCATTCAGATCAACTAATCTTCATCAGGCTGCCTTTAAAGTTTTGGACTAGTGAATCCCCTCCCATTTGCACCCCCTTCTGCTGTCACTCTGTTAATTATGATGCCGGGTTATCT
This sequence comes from Balearica regulorum gibbericeps, assembly GCF_011004875.1. NCBI lineage: Eukaryota > Metazoa > Chordata > Aves > Gruiformes > Gruidae > Balearica > Balearica regulorum. The sequence continues at coordinate 13,016,050 of NC_046200.1, forward strand.
GAGAGACCAATACCTCAGAAGAAGGGCAAATGGTGACCTTGGTGTGCCATGCTGCCAGGCCTTCACGACTTTACTTCAATACAAGCAGCTTTTATGCTGCGGGCTGCGCTGTCCTTAGGAAGAGAGGGAGAGCTGTTTGTACTTCATCTAAGAAATCATCACTGTAAGAGTGAAGATGTTAACCCCAAAGTCCTGGATAAACTCCTGTCTAGGAAATGATACACTGCCTCCTGCATTTCTCTGTAGCCTAAAATGCATGCACGAATTTACTTTGATTTTGTTTTGGTTTTTTTCTCTTCTCACAAACCATTCTCCAGAATCAGTGTGATGCAGGATGCAGCAGATGCCGTGTTCCAGAGTAACTGCTTTTCAGCACTGGGGGGAATGAATCTTGTATGTAGTGTATACATTTTCACATATGTTAAGCAATTTAGGATGAAAGGTGTTATGACTACCAGATACTATCATCATTTTATGGGCAGGATGTCTTTATTAGATTAGAATTGATGAATGTGTGCCAAATTTTGTGCATAGTGAGTCTGCTTCTGGAGATATGCAAATAGTGTGCTCACTTCCTACATTAAAACTTTTTTCCTTAATTTTAAATAAGTGATCTGTGATTCTGTTGCACAGAATCTGGCATAAAATTGAGCAGATTTATTTAGAGTTGCCCTTGAACGTTGTGAGTGTTTAAGCCAGATTTACAAGAATATAGTCACTGATGATTCATGTTGAGATGATGTTTTTCTTTCTTGTAATGGAACATATGGGAGTATGTAGCATATGGTACCGCTGAAAATTGTTAAACGCAGAACACTGATTTATTACACAGCAAAAAGAGTTTGGATTTTTAGTCTAACGCTGAGCAGAAAGCTTTGTAAACAGCTCTGGCTGCTGGTTTGTATTGGATGCACAACTGCGTTGTAGTGGTAAATTTTCAAAGAATTCCTTTAAATGAAAACAGCTTTCTTCCAAAAGTTGTGTATGTGCCCGTTGCAATTTTTAAGGACTGTCTGGAACAGCTTTGAATGCGTTGCCTTGGCAGTTCACCTAGCCTTTTAGCCATCCAGAGGGATGGTTCTTTTCTTGTGGTTCAGTCTCGCTCTATGGGATAACAACTTAAAAACTGAAATCCTTTCTGTCTTATGGCAAGTAGAGGTATTAAGAATGTGTAAATATATAGTTTTCTTCCAGTCTTACTAGCTAAAACATCTTCCTTCTGTGTTTTGGAGGGGTTTTTTTTGTCTTTATGTGACTTGTGGAGGGTTTTTTTGGTGAGGCGAGTGGAGGAAGAAAAAGCACACCTTCATCATTCCAGTGCACAAGGGAAAGTGTACTAAAGTGTGCTTACAGAGAACATAAATTCCAGCTGTGTTTCCTTGTGCTCTCCTGCATTTCTTAACTCTTCATCTTTTAGATGATTCTAATCTCTTCAGAGCAGGCATCACTTCTGCTGTGGCTTTGTAGGTCTTACTGCAGTGTAACTGAAGCTCACAAGTACTGTAGTAATATATATAATAAATAGTTGGTCATAAAGACTACATTGGTTAAGCTTTTTCAAAAATGATTTAAGCAATAAGCAGAAAGCTTCATTTAAACCTTAGAATAGCGTCTGTGTTTGTCTTTTTTTTTTTTTCCTAATGAAAAACTTGACTCTTAATTTATTTGCAAACATTAAAGTACTGGTTAAAAGAGACTCTGTGCCAAATTTGGAACTGCTTTTGTTAGGCCAAAGATACATAATGTCTGTAATAAAGAATATATATGCTCTCTCAACTTTGTAAATTTTTTACATAAAAATCAAATGAGTCTTACTTACTTGGTTTATGATGACCTGCCTTTCAGTTCAGGGTTTCTTGTGCATTTCTGCTTATTTTGACTGGTTCAGGTAAAGTTCAAGTACGCTGATCCTGAAGAAAAAAATATTTGACATCATTAAAAACTGATGTTACTTAATAAAAGGAAGTAGTATCTGTTGCTGAGGGAATTAACTAATGACCTCTTGTTGCCATCGCCTTCAGGATCTTAGATCCTCCCTTCGCTTGCCTCATTCTTAGTCATAGATTGGAAAAGGAAAACTGGCTTTTTCCCTCCTCCCAACTCTTAAGCAGTTTCTCAACTTCATATGAACTGATCGATGACCTAAACCATGTGAATAAACTTAAGTCAAGAAAAGACTCCCTTTCTGCTTGTAGCACGTACTACTGTTAAAGCTTGCATGGCATGCCAATTAACTCTCGCTCCCCGTTTTAACCTGTCCATAAGATATTTTTAAAAAAGTATTAGCCTCAAATGAATTTTAATTTAGAACATTTTGAATCTTAACATTGGTTGTGGTTTCAGTTTTAACTCTAAGCTTCTTTCAAAGGGGGGGGGGAAACGTTTCTTATCTGGAAAGTATGCGAGTGGCAGAGCAGATAAGATAATTGAGACCTAAATGTGAGCTGGGATGGAAACAGTCTCTGTTAAGAGTCAGGTCTCATCCGCTTTGCCACAGTCAGGCGGTGCTTTAATGCATACTAATGCAGTGAGTTTTGTCATCCCGTGGAGAATGTACTGCATTTTGACTCTGCTGCTGCTTTTGCATTAGCAGACGTGAGCCTTTAGCTCAAGTGTTAGAGGCTCACGTCTTCATAGTCATGAGGTTTTTGTCATTTAGGAAGCAGCCAGCCAAAAATAGGAGGATTTTTATGGCTCTCCTGCCTGTAACCAGATTTTGCTCCTGAAGTGAGGAATAGAAGTAAGAAACATTCCAACTTGTTGTTCCACTCAGGCAGCTGTTTCTCAAAATTTCTTGTGTGCGTTTCTGTGTGGTGTCTTTTCCCTGTGGCAAATCCCCATGGAAGATAACAAGCTTTTCATTTTTAGCTCTTGCCATAGACTAAAACCTCCTGTTATGCTTTTAAAGGTGGTGTGTTCAGCGCTTGATGGCCCAGGTGGGTGGGAGGTGGTACTGCAGGTATCTAAAATCAGAATAAATGAGTAACTACCGGAATTACTTTTTTACTACAGTCTTATTTTTTTTACTTTGTTTACTTTAACTCTGCTTTTGCAGTTTTCAGCTTTGTATTTTAGGGTTGCCTTACCAGAAATCTAATTTCAAAATGAAGTTAGACTCTTACAGAAGCAGACATGAGAGGCTTTTTTGTTACAAAATCAGTAATGGGCTTAGTATTTTGCTGCAGGAAATGTAGTCCAGGAATTAGACCTGCTGCAGGTGTTGGAAGCTGGGACCTTGTTCTTTGTAGCACCATATGAACATGACATAAATCAAAATATACTTAAGCATTTGAGAGCAGCAGAAATTGCAAGTAAATGTGTGATACACAATAGAGGCATTTCAAATCCTAAAGGCTGACCAAATGTTAACTTGGACAAATACTCCAGATTTCAGGTTTCCAGCTGTATGTTACAGTGAGATTTCTGTCAGTCTGACCGTGATCCTTTAGTGCCTTAGAATAAAGTAGCAGAAAGTTGCTGACTAAGGCTTGTTGTTTATTTTCTTTTTCCTGGCTACCTGAGTATTTTAGAACAACATTGTTTACATTATTGAGCTGTCTTACTGTTTCTTGATGTGCTGAGCCCAAACCAGCCGGAGGTGGTCAAAGGAGATTGTGGTTTGAGCTGTTACACCATTTCTATTGGATCCAGGCTCTGGAGACATCCAGAGAGGCAGAGGGACAAGAACTAGAAGAACCTACTGACATGCAAGCTGGTGACTGGAGCCCCAGGCTACCAGTGCAGCTGCGCTGGTGTTTAAGGTCAACTCCTTGCAAATATTTTAGAAAGGCTTGTATTCAAATGCTATTTATAAGACCGGACTAATTTCTTTCTTCATAATGATGGCCTTTTTGCTGATGACAGGGCTGGAATCTGGAAGATCTGGATTCTGTATGCCACTAGTCAGCTGCGTATCCACAGGGAAGTCGTTTGCTAGCTTTCCGCCTCAGTTTTTTATCTGTATTTAAATGAAAAGAAAAAAAAAAAAATTGACTAATACCTGCCTTGCAAGGCTATGAGAGCACAGTTAGTAGCCTCATGCTGTGAGATCTTTGCAAAATACTATAGGAATGTACAAGGGGCTTATTATGGTTAAGGCCCTTGCAATGAGAGAACTGGTTAAGCCTGGGTTATTGTTAACCCATTCATTAAGGAGTCTCACTAGCTGAAGGTATGACAGTAGCTGTTCTGGCTTCACCTTCAATTGCCCTGGGTAGATACAGACTGCTGCAATACTGGAGCGCTGCAGTGGTCTGGAGTAAAACTAGAGCATATGCATTAATGTTTGAGTCTGCCTTGAGCGCTTCATTTCTATTTCACGGCTGGTTTTGCATGCAGGTCATGCCGTAGCCTAAGTGAATTTTGGCAGTTTAACATCGTGATGATTACTTATTCTGCCACTAAGGAGCCCTTAGCACCTTCTTGCCAAAAGAAGTACTATATATTCAGCTGAATTTTTTCCTGTATATCTGCCTAACTTTTAATTTGCCATGTTTTCACTTTGTAAATTCAATGAAACATTTTAAAAAAAATTACTACTAACAGAAATGTTAGTACTTTGTATTAAAAGGTGTAAACCAAATATTGAAAACCTCTTCAGATTTGGTGATCTTCAAGCTCAGGTTGTCTTTTGACAACCTGTGAAACTTTTGTGTTAAATGTTCATGTTGTAGTTTTTAAAAATTCATTTGATAGTATGTTTATAAAATATCTGTCAGATTTTTATCCCTTCCAGCCAGCATTATAATAAGCAACTATGCAAGAAAAGGAGAAAACCCATTTTAGGAAAGGCTACATATCAGGGCTTTTTCCAAAACTAAACAATCTTGTCAGCCATTAGCAATGGTATCTTATTAAACTTTATAACTTTCTTAAAATTCAGCAGTGCCACACTCATGTACTTGAAAATCAAGATACAGCCTTGACAACTGAGGTCTAAGTCCAGACATTTTTATTTGTATGCAAGCTGTTTTCTGTCTCTTGACAGATTTGAAATGTACTGACCGAAAGAAAAATCCAAACTCAGATTCCTATTGAAACACAGGGCTCAAGGAGGTAGGGATCAGGGGGTTTGGGAGCGTGGAATTGATTCTTTGGGATTTTAAAGTCATGAGTCTATAAACTAACATGAATTTTAAGCAGATGTTACTGCTGAATTAAAACCAGGTCTTTACTCTAGCCTTTCCTTTCTCCCATTGAGTTGTGTTGCACAAACCTTTGTGCTACCAGAGTGTGGTACAGATTAGAAACTAATCCAGCTGCACAATAACCATGTGTAGCAAAGTCAGTGGTCCAGGGATAGGAACAGACAGATGGGGAGTGAGGATGGGGCTGGAAGGTAGCAACCTCCCCTAGGGAAGTAGGGGCAGTACTGGTAAATTATGCTGTGAGTTATCTTTCTTTAAAAAAAATAAAAATACACCAAACAAAAAACCCCATTACCACTGTTGAGTTTAAGTTAATGAGCAAATTAGTGAGTTTCACTTTCTGTTTCTCGTGCATTAGCTGGGTTCTAGCAGTGTTTGTGTTGTCTTGGGCTGCAAACTGCAGGGGAAGACCTGAATCAGAATTAACATGCCCTCCTTTCACTGTATTTTACCTTGTTTTCTGAAGTGCTTTTTTAGGAAACCCAGGTTCGGTGCTTTATATTACTTGCATCTACTTTTTTCTTTTAAAAGGTTTTGTGTTCAGATATGTAATATAAACAAGGAAAGGCTTTTTTTGAATGGTTGACATATTTTGCTGCATATTAGTTGTTCAGTGTTCTGTAGCCTGCATAGAAAAATATCCCTGCCTTAAGAAGTGGGAGAAAACCCCAAGCAGAATGCTTGTCTTGTAGGCACTGAGAATGTTGACTGGAAGATGATGACACATGAGCAAACAGGTACTACCAAACACAAAGTTTTATTTCATACTTCAGGTATACAGTGGCTTTAAGTTGTCAGGTCCTGGCACCTGGAATCATGCGAAGGTGAAGTTATTTCTTAAGTCTTATTTGTTTTTGAAGTGTGAGAATTACTTGCAGTATGTAACCAAGAACCTACAATTAGAAAAGGAGGCATGAATGCATATTAATTTTCTTCAAATAGACTGTTTCTTTCATTAACACAAATGAGGATGGTTTCTGTTTGTTTAGTTGGTGTGTTTGGTTTGGGGGGTTTTTGGAAGATCTTTAGTTTAGGTAAGAAGCGTGGCACAACAGAAATCTTTCTGAGCATTGCTAAGCCCACCTGGCTTCCAAAACCATCCAGAGAATTTGTGGTGAATGTGTAAAGAATAAAGCATCTCAGTTAAAGAACGTTCGGCTTCTGGTGGCAGGGCCTCCCCATCCAAAGAGCGTTTGCAGCTGTTGTCAGTGAAGTTGTGGGTAAGAGTCTCAAGGGTGTACAGAGAGGAAGTCAAAGAACTTTCGTATTTATGATCTCTGTCTTCCCGGTTGCCTTAAACAAAAAGGACAGCTTAATTTGTGTCATCATTCATAAATTAAGAACTCTTGCGAAGTTCAGCTGAACATTGAGTGCCTGGATGAAACTCCCTCGGTATCCTGTGCTTTTGTATTCCTGCAGCTTGAAAGCTGCGTAGGAGATGGTAAGATTGTGTATGTGAAGAGTTATTGCTCTTGTCTTGGGTGCCTGGCAGAAGGAACTTCGTAGTGCTGACTGCTAACCTCGCAGAACCACAAGTGTTTGCTACTACTATTAGTAGAAGGGGGATGTAGGGCAGAATCTACCTCCCCCCAGCAGAGGATTGGTTTAAGAAAACTGTTGCAAAGCTCAGACTTTATGAAACCGATGGCTGTCCTTCCAGTCACCGGGGTCTGTCCTGCTTGGGGCAAGCAACTTGGAGGAGTTGTGGTGGTTTATTTTGTTTTTTTTAAAAACCAGGGTATTTAAAACCAGGCTTTGGCACTTTGGTGGTTAACTGGTGGCCAGGGAGCTGCGTTTATGTGCAATAGGGAAGGTTTTGGTTACTGTTCGGGTAAGCGGCACACCCTGCCCAGGCTGCTGTGCCCCACATGTAGTGTTCCCTCTGGAGGTGGATTCATGTGAGCTATGTGAGCGGGAGCCATCTCCTGCTCTAAGTTGGGTTTTTAATTGGTCTTTTTAGTTTCAGGGTACCAGCAGAGCACAACATTTTTTAGTAACTGTCATGTGACTTATTCTGTGTTCTCAGGGGAAAAACTATGCAGTGTAGAGGGGGTTTTCTGTTCGTGAACTTGTGCGTGCTGCCCCTTCGTTAGGGCAGGTCAGAGGAGAAGACATTGCCTTTTTTCTGCAAGCTTGCAAAGACTTTTGGAGGGTCTTTGCTGCTTTTATATATTACTCTGATGTCTAGGAGCAGATTTTGAGTGGGACATCTGCATGATTGAGTTTACATTGTCCTAGATTTCCTTTGTTTTTTCTCCCTCAACCACGATTGTTATCCTCCTTTGTTTTATGTACAAAAAGTGAAGATAAAATACACCTAAAATGTTCTCCTTAAAAGGTTGCTTGTTCGGGGCAGGGGGAGGTTTGATCCCTATATTTGGTATAGCAGCAAGATAAATGAACATGCTGATGTTCTACAATGAGATTTAAAATTTTTTTTAATGCAACATCTGGGTGGAGGGAGCAAACCTCAGAAATGAAAACTGCTTTTCTATTTTATGACCAGTCAAAATAGTTTGGAATTAAAAGCAAAATTGAAGTTGAGTAAATTATTTATTACTTTTTTTTAAAAAAACCATTTGTACTAAGAGCTTATTTTATGTAATTACTGGGGCGTGACTTTTAAATTCTGGGCAGGACTTTGTGGCTTGTTAGCATCAAGTTCAGCTTTTGATGTTGCAACGAAGAAGGAAGTGTGTGTGTGCGTGCTTGGGGAGGGGGAGAATGAAGCACTTCTGCCTAGCTGCATAAGGTAGGAATTGCAGCTGACCGGTTATTTTTAGCTTCTAACTATCTCATTGTGAATGTAAATTTTTTTTCTTGTTAATCAGAATGTTTGGTAAATGAAGCTGATAGTTTTATTTTGAAGATTTTTTTTCATGCCAAAATGCACTGACTTCTTCACCCCAATTTTGTTCATTAAACCTTTAAGTCTTTTTAAACCTCCAAAGCTGTAGGACTGGGTGTGATGCATTTCACAAGTATCTCTAGCTGCTGCTGATTTTTGCAATTGCACATCCATAGCTAAGAATATAAGCACAGTAGGGATGGCAAGAAAAGGTGAGACTTCATAGATCAGCCTCTGTAGCTGGAGAAACACAAAAGCTTAATTAAAGAAAAAAAGTAAAAATAGTGGATCTGATTTTATTCCCTCCTTGCAAAAGCATGGAACAATTTGGTTATAAGGACTTTTTCATGGGTAGGAGGGAGAGGCAAAAGATAGAATTGGTTTCCATCAGCATGTGTTCCAGTAACTTGCTGTAGTAGTGATTCATTTTTGTTCAGTTGCTCATCCTGGTCTGAAGACAGATATATAGAATGTTTCCATTTTAAGCTCTTCAGAGTAATGGATGAATAAACTTACCCTTCCTATGTTGATTTTTGCCACAGTGGGTGAGCTTTCCTTCCTGGGATCAGTCTGTTTTGCTGCACTGGTCTAAAATATCCACCTTCTGAAAACTCTTGGTGTGCTGTCAGAGAACAGTGATGGAAGAAAACGTTCTAACCATTTTGCTTCAGGATTGCTGGTCTTAAAATGCACTGTTAACAAGTTTCTAAAGGCATATGGCAATGTTTTCCTGGGTCCTTGCCTCTTCCCCCAATATTAGATGCCATTAAAGGCAAGCAAAACTCAGCAATGCCCAAGTCAAAGTGCATAGCTATGTGCATTTTCTACAGCATTAACAGTGTTTATTCCCGGCTCTCTTAAAGAAAATAAAGGCAGCTTTTCATACATGGAAGCCCTCTGCCTGCCACGGTAAGGTCCATGCGTGCTTTTTCTGCACCAGGTAGTATCATTCAGCCTCTGGTAATGAGAGAGCCAGGGATCCTGAGTTGTCTTCTGGTCTTTGGTTAGATTGCCAGCTGCACAAATTGTGTAGCTGCCCATTGTGAGGAATAGCTGTGAAACCATCAGCTCATTTCAGAAAGGCTAATAAACAGCATTTGGACTTTAAGTGCTGTCTGTATCTGCTGACCTGTCACAACAGCTCTTAAAACCAGCGATGATCAGAAGAGATGAAGAGCTTTCTGTGTGCAGGGGAAGGTACCCTGCTGTGAGTTTGGGACTGAAAGAGAAGAGGTAGGTGCCTCACGGTAACTTTTAATGAACAGTGGCACTGATGTGACAGTGAAATGCTGCCATATTGGGGTACCAGGGCATATAGTTTCTGTCCTCATTTACTCTTCCACAATGTATTTTGAAATTATTTTTATACTGTTTTAAACTGTCTCATGCTCACTCAGTTTGGCCATGAAAGTCTGAAGACTTCTAATCTAGAGCAAGGTTTTCTCTGTCAGCAGAACAGCTGTATCCTAGATATCATTTTTTCCTTTATTACCAGAACATCCCTTTTCATGTTGATCTGGAAGGATCAGCTCTTGCTGTCTTTTTCTTCCCCAAAGACCAGTTCACTCACTGAGCTCATGTTAGGCTCTGTCTGCCTTTGCAAATATGTTTGCAGTGGCTCTTTCACATTTTCTGCTTGAGAAACTGCATTGAAATATACAGTATCTGGTATTAAATAAGAAAGGCCTGATGGTGAATGCTTTCAATTACTGGTTGCATAAACCAACTCTGGAAGTACAGGGCTAAGAGACGTTTCCAGGCCAAAAGAGGCAGAAATATATGTAACAGTCGCTAAATTCCTTGTAGCTTTTCCAGAATCTTTATATAGTAATCTGGGCATATTCCACTGTTTTCAGAAGCAGCTTTAAAATTTTATCCTCCCTCCTAAATTACATGCCAAATGATGCATTTACTGAATTGAATCAAGAAACCTTGGGTGGTTCAAATGGAAATCTTGAACCCATATGTAAGGCTGCCAAATTTATCTGCTGAAATGTGTAATGTACAGCAGGTAGTTCAGAAGTTCTGCTCTCTGTGTCGGGGCTGACTTAACCCCAGATCCCAAATGCCCAAAACTTCCAAGGACAAATGCATACCAGAAAACAAACAAAAATTTTGCAGTGGAATATGTTTGAATAGCTTCTGAGCATTAGAACATTTGCTGGCCTGTAATTAATTTTAATTATGATATATTTTGATTGGCTGTCAAAAACGTGCTTCAGATGAATTTGATGCACTTCTCTTTCTGTGCTGGTCATCTTTTTTTTCGTCCTTAAAGTACTTGTGCCGTCTGTCCCTGTTTTGGAAGATAGTACAGCCTTTTGAAGGACACTGGTTTCTGCGTAGCCTTTAAAATCTACCTGGTTTTGTTTAGCATTTGTTTTGGGTTACTCTTTGAGATTTACAGGGCATTTTGTGTTTGTTTTGACTATTAATTTATTTCACTTTCTCAGTAAGTCCGAGTCTCTTCTGGCATGATAGAAATGGAGGATTAGGATGCTCTTGGAGCCTTTGTTCAGAGTGTTGTGCTTCAGTGTGCACGTTTGGATTCTTTTTCCTTAGTCTTTGTGTTGAATGTATGATTGAAAGGGCTGTAAAATTGTGATGATAGAAATGAAATAAATGGTTAAATGTCTTAATCATTCAGACATGAAATGGCCTTGCTGCTTGTACTTCCCTTAGGGCTTCTAAGGGTATTGGCCCATCTTTGGTGACAAAATACTCTCATAGTTCTGCTCTTGCGTAGTGGTGGGGCTTCCTCTGCTCAGCTCGTGTATTAATTTTTAAGCTTGATACTGACATTTCAGTTACAGGTTGGGAACCTATTTTACATTCTGCTGACATAAATGTTACTATATTTACAGTATGGTGGTTGGTTAATATACACATGGCAAGCTGTGGGATGAGTGCCTGCTGTGATATTCTTAACAAGCTATGGAAATGGGTCTGTCTTCCCGAGTAACACTCGTATAGCAATAATATATATGAGATGTTTTTAAAACACTATTTTAAAATGCCAATGTTCATATTCAGCTTTGACCAGAGGTATGAATGATGCAGTGCTGAGAGTTGGTGGCCTTTAAATTGAAGGATTCCTGCAGATGTACTTCAGGGTGGTTTTTTTAAGCAGCATTTTGAAGCTCTATATATTCTGTATGCATATAGTAGGGTAGCTGAATCATACTCTGTGGAAAAGACCAGTTTAAATCTACTTATTCATCCAGTAGAGCACAGGTAAAAATCTTTGAATCCTCTCTTTATCCAGACTAGGTGAATAGATTTGCAATATAAGATTCCTGATGCCTGTTAGTGTAATTTAGCCTAGACTTACAGGTGCACAACAGTGTCTTGAAAACAGTATGATGCTGAGCTCTTTCTGCATCCTGTAAGGGCACCTCGGGGGTGCTGTGCTTTGTGAGCGCTGTCAGCTGAAAATTAAATTGGGGCAGTCAGGTCACTGCATGAATCCTGCAGATGTTTTCCAGGTGGAACTTCTGGCAATGACTGACTTCAGGTGCCCAGCGGTCCTTACTGTCTGGAGATACTGCCAAATCTTAAACCTTCTCGGTTCTGGACAATCAGTTCATGTAGCTCTTGTGAGTGAGGGGAGCAGCAGCGGTGTACTCTTCTCCATCACACAGTTAACCTACTGAGAAGCCACGTTTTTATTCTTTATTTCTAAGCCGCATTCTCTATTCTTTATAGAGAAGGAAATAAGGCAGAGAGAACACTTTATATAATATGCATAATTGTACTAACAGTGTATACACTTACACTGATACAAACTTTCATGCACACAGGTGACACTTTACTAGAAAGGTGAAACACAACAAGTGTGTGATAGCCATTTTGCTGAGCAGGTTTTCTGGGACAGTTACCTGTCAGCTTTTCTTCAGGCTCCTAGAGATGTTTGACAAATCTAGAGTTTGGTGGTTGTTTTTTTTTTTTTTCTGAGTTAGTTTGGTGGTTGTTTTTTTTTTTTTTCTGAGTTAGTTTGGTGGTTGGTTTTTTTTTTTTCTGAGTTAGTTTGGTGGTTGGTTTTTTTTTTCTGAGTTTGTTTGGATTTCAATAATGCTTTCTGTAGCATAACTTAAAATGTGTTAGCGCAGACTTTTGCCATTGTATGTGTAGGCCTCCCCATCTAATGCACTTTCCTGTTGCTTCAGGGAATTTGGATTTGTGGTTTTTCAGAAAGCAGGAGGGATCTGGGATTTCAATGGATTTACATATATAGAAGTTTTGGTTATAATATTCAGGTCTTGTATCTTCATCTCATCTATGTAGCACTGATTGCAGCTAGAAACAAGATATTGGATACATTAACGTGATTGTGTTGACAACTTTTGATTCTGCTTTGGTATTGAAAGAATGCTGCTTTCCAATTAAAGCCCATACAGCATCTGAAAAGAGAAGAAATGCTGATATAATTGATATTCTCCTTTGGAACCAAAACCAGCCATAGATAGCTGCAGTACAGGTCTGTGCCTTTGTTGCTACCACCTGTAGAGATCTGGTACTTAGGCACAAACCCTTAACTTGTTGTAAACATTTGCAGCAGAGAATTCCAGCTACTTTACATCAGGTGATATCTGAAAATCCCTTGATCCAGAGATCTTTTAAAGAAAATTCAATGGCTGGGGAAAAAAAATCATCTTAGGCTACATCTGGTGCTGGGGAAAACTCTGTGTGTGTTAGTTAGCTTTATTGCCTGGTACAGAAGACTCGCTTATACCACTGATTTCAGAATAAGCAACTTTTATAATGGAGTGAAAGTTTCCAGTTGCTTCTTTGAACTTGCTTTTATACTGCTTGTTACAATGCTGCTTTGGTAATTAAGCACTTGTGAACTGCCAAGTACTAAGTATTAATACTTACCTTTGTCCTTGTTGACATACTACTAATATATTACACAGGCATTAAAGGCTATTCAAATGTAGTGCCACATTTAGCTGAACTGTGTAGAAATATATTTTAAAGTTCATGCTCAGAGAAGTTCCTATTCAGTATAAATAACACAGATAATTGGGGAGGGAGTGCCCATTTTACAGAAAAGTGTCCTGTCCTGTTTTAAGAGAGTTAATGTACAGGGAGCCTGTATGAATATGGGAAATAATTCTCAGTAAGACCAAACTCCCTCTTATGGACTGTTACTGAGATAGCAAATAGTTTTTTGTATTCAAATACTAGGGCTTGTAACTCTTTTTGCAGTTAACTTGTGGTGGAAAAATAGTGAATCTTATTCTGTGTCAGTGTTCTTGTGTAAGCAACTGTCCTCCCAAGTAGTTCAACCTAATGGGATAGCGTGTTGCTGGTTTGTGGTGGACTTTTTTTTTTTTTTTAGCTCATTCCATTGGTAGATGAGGATGTAACTTTCAGGTATTCAGAAGTGAGGTGGAATTTCTCTTTTGTCCTACTGGATTTTTATCAAGAGTCCTGGTAATTCAAGAAGGCCATCTTGTACTCTCTGAAGGTGAGACTACTACTATTCAGTAATTCTAGGAGCCTGAGGGCTTATCTAGAAGTGTTATTAGTTTGCTACTTGCACACAAATGTTTGAGCTCTTGTTATCAGATTAGAAGTCAAAACCAAAAATTTGTCATAACTTGAAGTACACAACGGATGCTCCAAGACTGTATGAATCTTCATAGAAATCCTGTATCCTCCCAGTTGCCTTGCAGCTCTGTTAATCATCGAGTAAAACTGTTGAAAATGGTCAAAACCATATAAAATAACTTTATAAAAGTTTGGCTTGGATCTTGAATTTATGCCTAGCAAAAGACTTGTCTCCTCAGTACCTACTGAAGTAAAAATTAATTCTACCTTGTTGGTGAAATTGCATTCCTTCATTAGAAGGTCATCTGGTAATTAGACCTGACTTAAAATCCGTATTGTTCTAACTGACCAACCTCAAACCTAGAACCCAGGTAAATTTAGATTTTGCACATTGGAATCCCTCTCTTATAAAAGCTAGTGGCAGATGGTTGGGAAAGTGAGAGAGGCGAGTATAACCAGGATGCTTTTCAGTTCAGGACAGATCAGGGTTTACTCCTGAGGCCAATCTAGAGGTGGCTGCTGCTGTGGATGTGTTCTCCAAGAGGTTTTCGTGGACTGTCAAGCATCTGAGGGAGGAACAGAATGAACCGGCCCTGCAGTGTGAAGGATCTAGCTGTCAGCAGAGTAAATGCAAAGTGTCTCCATGATGGGGGACATCTGGGGGTGAGGGGAAGGAGTATGCCTGTTGAAAACAAGGCATTTCTAGTGTAGTATTCTGGAGTGGAGAGAAACCGGAAGGTGAGAGGGAGTTTGAGCCTTTGTAGTTTTAGGTAAGACACAAGCTGGGGGCGGGGAGCTGAGATTGTTTAAAGTTTGGGGAGGGACAGATGTGGTAAGAGATTATACAGTTAATGATGCAGCACTTGAAAGTGCAAGCGAGTGCTATGGAGTGTTGAAGTTCTGTTGTGTATTTCCTCCTTCAAAATGTCCTCCAATTCATTTAGTTTATTTAAATTGGTTTCTGTTTCTTCCAGTCTCTTCTGTCCTTAGTGTGTCTTGACGAAATTTATGTTGTATTCAAATTAAACTGGGGAATGTTTTCCCAAAATAATTTTTCTAATTGTAGTTTCTTATTTGAAATCTGCAGTATGTCAAATATAATGTGCACTTATTGATAGAAGTTATTTCTTCTCATTTGCGTGGGTGCATGCATAGATCACTGCTTCAATCATTGGTTGCCTAACTGCTTCCTAGAAAATATAGGGGAATTTCCTACCATGACTCATCTTAGAAGTAGCAGATGCTACATGCTCTCAAACTGTTTATGGTAGTTTCTGGAGTCTCAGTAAATATAACTGAGTGCTGGGGACTCAAAAATATAGTGGGTGACCTTAACAATTACACACTGCTACTCTTTTTCCCTCTTTAATGAGGACACTTAAGTGAAATCCTTATAAAGGGTGCTTTCTTCCATTTCTGATCTTTAGCACTACTGTGAAAATGTGTTTCCACTTTGAAATTTCATTTTCACCGCACTGTCACCAGGGAGTGGCTCTAGTTTTAGTAATTAATAGGTCTGAGAGACCTTCCCCATTTTTTTTATAGGTGGTTGTTGTGGGGTTTTTTTTAAACTCTTTAACTGCAGGGGTTAAAGTGACTCTTGAGCCATATGCTACTCACAAGCAATTCAAGCACAAGTCCCTTATCAGCAGGAGATCAAGTCACTGGCAATGGGTCTGTGCTGCTGGGGAGTTTCTGGGTAGCTGCAAATCTCAGATTCAGGAGAAGCAAGTCTGTGAGTGCTGCTTAAGTGTCTCTGGAGGGCTGAAGGATATGTTCTGGTGTAGCTTCGTGTTCAGTGTGGTCTCATTAGGGTGTGCAGCTGCACAAGGAGGATGGGGTTAAAGATGTGATGGAACTGTGCCCAGCTGGGATGTCCACCTGCAATTGGCATTTCTCTGCAAACTGGGAATCAAAGAGACAAGAAGCTGCTTGGCCTGGACATGATGGGGATGCCTGCCCTGGAACACAGCTCCCTCCCATTCTGCCATCAGAAGAGAGGAGGCTGGAGGAGGAGAGGACAGGGCAGAGACAGTTTGAAAGGGTATCTAAGGGAGTGGCTTTCCTGCAAGCTGAATGTGCAAGATACAGAGCTCTGGTGTGCAGAGTCTAAGAATCAGTTCTTGTTCTGGCATTGTCCAAATAAAACCAACCTACTGCTTCAGAAGCTGATGTGCCTGTTTCTTGTAGTGTGGAGGTCTGCGTTCTTAGTAGGGAGAGATCGTGCCTGGAGGCACACAAGGAGCTCCGTAAAGCCCCAGAGTCAGTGGATTGCTGTCATGTCCAGGCACACTTTCAAATCCGAGAGAGCTGCAAGGCTTGCCCTGTTCCATGGTTAAGTGAGGGCTGGCTTGCTGAGTGTGAAATGTAAAGCTTTGGGAAGCAACTGGGCTGTTGGGGCGCAGGGCTCTGTGGTGACATCTTACCCAGCTCCTTGGTGTAGCAGCAGCTATAAGACCTGGAGACGTGGCTATCTCATGCTTGGGGAATATTCCCTGAATTTGCTCCCTTGGTTGTCCAGGACGTGTGGTATTTGTCTTCCTGCCATGCCTTATGAATATATTTTAATGTAGTGCTTGTTAAGGTTAGGAGGGTTGCCCGTTCTTGTGTTGGTAGCTAATACAGAAGTGAACAGAAAAATACCGGCTGGGTTTCTCAGTCACTGATACTAGGTGCAACGTTGTTAGGAAGGCAGCTCTTCTGTTTAAAAACATGAAATGAGCAGTGTGTGCCTTATCTTCTGGGGCACGCAGTGAAATATCTAAGGAAGGATGGAATTACATTGTTACTTGAGGTTTTCATGGGAAAAGGACAAGTCCTTTAAGTGCTTTTTCTACTACCAGTCATACCAACTGGTGTCTCTAGATTGCAGAAATGGGCTTTTCCTGTAGTTATGGTAGAGTGAGCAAGCAACAGTTCTCAGTGGAAAACTGCGATATTGCATTTGTAACAAGAAGCCAATTTTGCAAAGCTAAGACAGAATCGGTGGTTCCTGGCCCATTATTGCTGTGGTAAGTGGAGCAGGGAGGGGTCCCTTGTCCCTGCTGTGCCGTGGAAAAGGGGAAGCCTGGAGCTGAACCTTGCTGCTGCATTGAACTTCCTTAGCAGAGCAAGATCAGGAGAAGGCAGTTCCTCTAGTTTGACTTCATGTACGTTTAATAGAGAGTTTAAGCACAGTATAGGTTTGCTCTGTAACCTCTTCGTATTCTCTCGTATTCTCTGCAAAAGTTTGTTTCTGACTAAGGAACGGGATAGTTTTGGTTTTTCAACAGTGTCTGCATGCAGCATAATTT
The DNA here is from genome assembly GCF_011004875.1 of Balearica regulorum gibbericeps. Classification (NCBI taxonomy): domain Eukaryota; kingdom Metazoa; phylum Chordata; class Aves; order Gruiformes; family Gruidae; genus Balearica; species Balearica regulorum. The sequence goes on from NC_046200.1 coordinate 13,032,891, forward strand.
CAAATGGTTAGATGCTTCTGTGTTCAAGTTTGCAAGATAACTTCTGTGGTTATTTTTTTCAGTGGGATGATTTTTTTTTTCAAGTCACAGAATACTGAAATTTGGCTAGGTTAAAAATGTTCAGCTCAGATGTATGTTGTTCATATGCAATTACTTGCTGTTTTTCTCCTGTAGTTACACTTCTGAAAGTGTTGATTTTTTTTCAGTATTATGAAGATCAAATCACAAAAGCATGTGGTTATTTGATACAAAAAGACTGATCAGAAGAATTCAGTGCAGCTTCCCCTGAAGGGTTTCTCTCCTTGGAGGCAACTGCTTTAGAATTGTAAGCTCTATGTGTAAAATTCATGGTAGCTCTGGTAATCCTTATAAGGCCTTTGTTCTTGTCATATTTGATTTAGTTATACATTTACACTATATATACAGGTTAGTTCGGAAGACCCAGAAAGGACTTTTTGCCCAGTCTTCCTGCCTAGAGTATCCCCTTCTAATAGGAGTGACTAGATATGTAGTGACCCTGGTGCAGTTGACTTTCTCAAGTCCTCTGAGCTCCTTTAGGATTTTGCGCTGATGTGACCATAGAATAAAATATTGAACTATCATGAATTTATTAGTTAATGATAGTATTTTTCATTCTTTTCATTAGTGGTGGTATGTCCTAGTCTGCAGGCAAACTTACTTCATTCACAGAGCATCTCAAAAAGCTTTGCTTAAAATTAACTTGAATAAAATAATGGGTCATCCAAGCTAACCTGCGATTGAGAAGCTGTCCCTGATGAAAAACATTCATCCCTTAAACACTACAGTGTGTAGAAAGTATAGAATTGTCTTTAAATCTTTCAGTCAGATTTCCATTTCTTGCTAAACATATAAATTAAAAAAAAAATCATCTAGCTAAGGTTGCAGGATTGGATTCTTTAGTAGTTTTCTACTAGTATCCCCTTTGGTTCATCATGCCTTAGATGTGGAATCCATGAAATAGGGCTGTAATATGTACATGAGGCACCAGGAGCTAAAATAGTGCTGGAGACTTTCAAAAACTGATAAATCCTTGATTTATTTATAAAGCAGGGAGCATAACTCTTGAAAGTTTGATCAGATGCCAGTTCCTTCAGTAGCCACTTGATGCAGAAACCTTTTATAGCTCTCTCTGAAGACTGTTAGGCTTAATTAATGTTTCAGACTCTTGAACAGAACATGTCATGAAAAGAGAAGCTTTTCTAAAGCTAAGGCAGGAGTTTTGCTTCAGGGAATGAGAAGGCAGAGGACGTACCAGCATTTGAGTTGAGTAAGATTGTGTCTATTCTCTCACTTCAGAATATCCTGTTTGTGGTTTTTAGAGAATTACTGTTGTTTGTTGTGTTGAATTGACAGGCGTGTGTGGTGATTCCTTCACATGGACTTTTTTTTTTAAATATCTAAAGGCAATTCTAGTATTAAAAAAAAAAAAGGCCTTGTACGTGCGTACCTCTCACAAAAGAGTTTCTTTTCTGTGGTCTGAGTATGGCTAAGCCTGATAAAACGGTCATGAAAATGTTCAGTTACGCAAAACATTTAAATTTCTCCCACCTGCAAAACAAAATAGTATTTATATTCTCTCAAGGGTCAAGTGTGGAGACCCTTTCTCTGGTAAAATGAGCCTCTTGTGCATAAACGTGTTATCCTAAAATGAGTATTTTCTTACAAATGGTGATGTTTTCCTGCACAAATGCCTTCAGTGCGATGCAGTACATTATCAAGCAGCAGAAAACCTTTATCTTGTGGGCATGTTCAGTGCTGCTGCTGTAGTAAGGTCGCGTGATCTCTTTATCAGTAGAAGATTGTTTTTATGTATTGAGAACTTGCTTAACAAATCAAACCACCCAACCCCAACAAAACCCAAACCCACCTTCAAACCCTGTTTTCTTGCTCTTCCTCCTCAACACATACTTCCCCAAAGTCTGAATTACGAATGGTAAAATACTAAGTCGAAAAGAAACTGTAATCACAAGATATGAATGGTTGCATAGATACTTGTATAAACTTACCTGGGCAAAAAAGATTGGCTTATTTCTGAAGAATTTGCCTTAATATTGTGAAGGGTGTATTTTTGTGATTGTCTTGTATCTGTGAGATACAGGGATCTACTTCTTAGAGGAATTTAAATGGAGTATCCATACCTGAACAGGTGAAGGTCTCATTGTGAACAGGGGGGGAGAAAGAAATGTGGGAAAACAGGCATTTTACCCAGCATTCACAATGGGAAAAGCACTTTGGTCTGTCTTAATAGAAAGCAGAACTGGAATAAACTGACATAAATGACTGACTTTTTCTGATTTAAGTCCAACAACATTGCCTGCAGGGGAAAATACTCTTGGCAAAGACGTTACTAGTGATGAAAGCTTTACTGTAGCAGTTAAGCTTAGTTGTCTTTAGATAAAAAAACTCATGTATTATTTAATCTCTATTCAGGCTTTTTCTTTTTGCCTGCTTAAAAAGGTAACAAGTAGGGCATCAAGATCATATCAGTGAATGAACTTTAGATGTTTTATTCAGCAAAAATACCATTTTGGTTTCTGTTAGAAAAGTTTAATGGCTTAATTGCACGAGACTTAAGATTATTTTATGATACTGAAATTCTACTACAGTCTTCAAAGACTGCTCCGTTTACTGTTGCTGCCAGGTCAGGGTTTGCAGAAAAATGTAGTGGAGGATTTTTTCAATAGAAAATGGGGAATTTCTGTCAAAAATCAAGCTGTGTAATATAGACTTAAAATTAAGGATGCCCAGCCATATCTGGTGGTCTTGATCTTTTTTCTTTTTTCCTGCAAAGACAGCCTTGCTGCAGCAGAGGACTAAGCAATTGTATAACTGAGGCCTTGTTCACACAGTAATGTGAAATTGTAGCTATTTTATCTCAGTATCTGTCCAAATCAACAAAGCTTTAAGTGGTCAAGCGATGCCTAAACGTCTGTCTCTTGAAATCACTAAGCCATAGCTACTCAAGTGCCTGTCTTTTAATCCAGAAGAAGGGTAGAGCTGGACGGGTTTGATTTGTATACGCGAGGAACCTTGCAGTGTGTCCGCTCTTAGCCGAGCGAAGCCGGGTGCTGCAGCGTGGACCTGTCCTTGCTGGGTGCAGCTCCTCCAACACGTCTCTGCCGATGGCCGTCAGTGCTGCACTGCAGCTCCTCGGCTCTGCTCCACACTGAGCATCGGTTGGGGGAAAGTTGTTTAGATCAGATTAGGAAATCACAGTGCGCTGGGATGCAAATGGCAAGATTTCTATTGTTTTAGCTTTGGCAATGGTCAAATGTAGCTTGTTTGCCGGTGGGGAGCAGTAAATAAGGACCAGGACTGAGTTGCAGCCTTGTATGTGATGAGATCTGTGGAATGCTGGCTTGTGTGTTACACTTTTGCTCGATATTTTGATTAGTGTATTACCCATAGTAACCAAACTTCAAGTAATAACTTTTACTCCCAGAACATCCTTGGAATAAGTTTGACAGCTCCAAGGAGCTTTAGAAAGTGTAACTGGAATTTGTTAGACGAAAACAAAGCTACAGGAGGAAAAAATGACTTTTCCTTGCGTATGTAAAAGCTGCTGCCCCAGGAATTTGCCACAGAAATAATGAATAAAAGGATTCTTGATCTATTTCCTATCTTCAGCTATTATTCACTCTTAACAATGTTGGAATACACAGAAGTAACATTGAAAAAGAACTATAACATTTGGCAAGGATAATTTCTTATCAGGAGCAATAAATGTGGCTTAAACCAGTTTTCGTTACTAGTCAGGTTAGCAATAAGTTTGAAGTCTGATGGTACGAGCAGGCGCACTTTTTCAAGAGAAGAAAAGAATGAACTGAGATGATAGAAGGAGTAAAGGTGCTGGATTGCAGTGGGAGTCTGACAGGGATTTATTGTCAAACTCTGGATCAAGAAGAGAACTCCTGAAGTAAATCTATAGAGGAATGGCTATAGTGTGCAGGTGCTGGTAGCAGGGGGACTGGGGGGGGGGGGTGTGCGATGAACTTGTATCTTATTAATCGTCTCAGATAGGAATAAGTACCCGTTTTGAGTGGTCAAAACTAAATCACCTACCTATAAAGGAGGTGCTTCTGGATTTTTTGCTTTGACGTTGGCCTCGGGCAGTCCCCGCTTCTCTTCTGACAGTGGTGGAAGTGTTCTCTGTTTTCCACTGCAATTATCTGAGCTTTGAGTTCTGAGCCTTGCACACAGTATTACAAATCAGTGAATTCATTAATTGAGAAGATTTTGTTTCTATATTCAGTATAGAAACACATAATATTTTTATGTCCACCTATCTGAATTAGCTCTTGTATTTCAAAGCTGAAACTTGTTACCTTTTGGCTACATTCCTTGCTCTACCCCTTCTCAGAGGGAAGAAGAAAGGGACGGCCTCCTCATGTGCTCTTTTTTCCCCGTTTTGTTTAATGCATCATTGCCCCTTCTATTTATCCTCTGTGTAAGCTGGCTTTCTTTTCAGTTTACTTTCATGTTGATGTCCTCCCTTACCTCTAATGCTTTTATTTCTTTTTTCTGCTTTATTTCTGCAGCCTTTTTCATGTTATCTGATGTGGGATATTGTATTTGGATAATACCGTATTTTTGATTCTTAATTTCTGTTGTGACATTTGTACTTTTGTTGTGGCTTTCTGTCATTGTATTTATGCATCCCAGCACTCCATTTGCCTTTTTGACTGCCTCTGCACACTGAGCAGATGTTTTCAGAGAGCCGTCTACAGCAACCCCCAGGTCTTTCCTGTGTGCTTGCAATTAATTTAAAATTCAGCAGTGTGTGCAAATAGCTGAAAATATTAATACTACTGTATGCTACCCTACTTTTGTAACAAATGCATTTCATCAGCCACTCTTTTCCTTCTGACTTCTCCCGGTCTGAGCCACTCATGGTGAGCCTGGCTCTGTTTTTTAACATAATGGTCTCATCACCTCTGCTATGAATGAATGTTATCTATGAGATAAGTGACTGAAACCTATTAGGTGTTGTTAAATTTAATATATACAGATCTATGTCATTATTCTAGATGCCTTCTGAAAAATAGCAAACAACTACATGGCTATCTTGGTGGCGATGCAAAATAGTAAATGATCATTAGAGCAAAGATAAAAGTCATATCTTACAGCAGTCTCTAAGTGGTCTCTTCCTCTGCAGTGTTTACCAGTAAGCCTGGATTTTTTTGCTTCTTAACCATTGAATGCATACATTCCAGTATCAGCTGCCAGGTCCTTGGCTGCTGCTCATATAGAGAAATAGATATTTCTAAATCATTCTTTAGGGTATGGTCATCTGTCTTTTTTTTTTTTTCTATATCCTTTCTGTTATATTGTCTTGGTGAGCTCTCTGTTCTGAATTCCTCTTGTCTGTTCCCTCCTGCCCTCAAATGCCAGTGTAAATGTCTGCCACTGCTACCCACAGACGACACCTTTATCAACCACCTCTTTGTCCCTGCAGCCACCCTCCCAAATTTCTGTCACCTCTTATTTTTGTGCAGATTTACAGTAATGTGGTGGGATTTAGGTATTTTGCATACCAGTGGGCCAGCAGTTAATAAGTTTGCCCCCCCCCCCCCCCATAATAGTTTTCTTTCATTGACTGTATAAGTCTTCAGATATTGTCATCAGGTAGCCCAGTGACCAGAGAATTTAATTTATGCTTTGATGATAATTTCTGTTACCGATATCAATGGTGTCTTTTCCAACATCAGTTTTTTGTTATTGGAAATTCAACAAACACAATGGCATGCCACATTTTTGCTAAAAGCTTCTCTTGGTTGGAAGAGGACTGCTTCTCCCCTTATCTGTTATGTTCATAGTGCAGCATATTGCACTACTAAAGTATCTCATAAAATACTCTGTTGCCATGGTGATCTACCTTCCCTTTTTCCTAAAAGGACCCATTAGGTTCTGGGAGACCAAGTCGACTTTCTTTGCCTCTGAGAAGATTAGTCCCATCCTTTATTTTACTCTTGTTTTCAATTTTTTTTTCTTAAGGACACCAAGTAGGGTTTGTTTACTGATAATCTTTTTTCCTCTCTGGGCTTAACATTCTGAAATATTAAATCTTAGTACTTTAAAACTCATCTGAGGATAAGCCTGTACATAAGGATGCAGTACTGAAACTTGCATTATGAATTTCAAGTGGAAAAATGAAATTTCAGCATAGATTATTTAAAATGAGAATTAACGTCAGTTAAAACTGTATCATCTTTGTGACTGCAAAGTAATTTAGAAGAAAGAGTGTGCTGAGGGGACAGGTACTTGTGAGTTTGCCTATCCTAACCGAGGTGGCTATTTCTTTTCTTCACTGTTGACTCTGCTCATCTCCTTTTGGTGGGAACCAAACCTGTGTTTGTGTGAAAAAGGCTTGGAGCTGACCTGCAGAGTGCTGGCTGTTCACAAGTCTTAAACATCTGATTCCCGTGCCCAGTGATGCAGACTTTTCCCCTCTAGTTCTAATTTAACTTTTTTTTAGTTAAAGCTGCTAAAAATCTGCATTAAAGCAACATTAAGGGTCTGTTCTGACCTGATAAATCCCAAGAAAATGAGCCTTAAGGCTGAAATCACAGACCTGGACCTCCCCATTATCCAGTTATTGAAAGAGTCCGAGTGCTGCATATTCTTATATATCCTGATTATACCCCTGGCTGAAAACAGGTGCCATTCACTGTGGGTTTTCTTTTTGTCTCAACAGCCTGCTCTGCGAGTTGGAGAAGACAGGATTTCCGAACTCAGTGTTCTCGTTGAGACAATGACTCTATCCTGGTGTCTTATACACTAGCATATTAGTAACACAATTATTGTCTTAGCTTACATGTCCAGTACAAAGAATTAGCAGAAAGTGGTAACAGTATATTAATTATGGGAAAATATAGTTATCTCCTGAAGGGGTAACTGCAGCACTCCACTGGTGAGCTGCCAGTGTCTTTGATAATCACCCAGGAACCTCTTCCTGGAGAGAAAATAAGTGTGCGTAGGCTTCAGGATGAGATATTGAATTCATTATATTTTGATAAATGGGTGGCCCAAAATTACCACTTTTCTTGAAAGTCTTGGTGCCTGAAACTCCAGTGGAGATGGTCTGATAGCCTCATTTGCGGGTTTTGGCAGCGCAGGCATAAGCAGTTCCTGGCCCTGGCCATTTATTCCTGTTTACATGGATAGATGTGGAGTGAGACTGGGAAACAAATCTGGTCAGAAAACAAACCATTTTTGCTGGGTTGTTAGTTGTCTGGGTTGGCTTCTTGATCAAGTGAGTGTGGGGTTGTACAAGTGAGTGTGCTAGCATGACGGAGTGGGAGACTGCTGCTGAAAGCAGTTCATGAAATGCAGATAGAAATTTTCTCTTGAAATCCTGGATGTTTTTCATGCCTTGCTAAATTAAGATGAAGTTACCCAAAGCAGCATAGACAAGGATGGCTGTATAATGCAGTTAGGTTACAAGTTAAGCTTTATCTGAATTAGTCAAAACTGCTTAAGCTCTGCAGAGCTGTACTCTAGAATCCCAAACTTGACTTTGGGGACTGTGAAGATGGGAAAGCTCCTGGGGCTTGTACCGAAATCTTACTGCAAAACACTGGAGTAATCTGATGCAGTGATGCTTGCTGGGCTTTGCAGGAGCTCTGAAGCAGTTTCAGGAAAGGGGCGGTGGTCAGAAACATGCATTAGTGATGCAAGATGCCTTGGATCTGGGTTAATATGCATGTTAGCACACTCATTGCATAATGAAATGGCAGTGGAAACAGCTTCTGTAATGTCTTAAAGTCCTGGAAAAGAGTTGAAGGAAATAAGGACAGCCTTCTGCACCAATGACAGTATCTGTGTTCTTTCACCATGCATCCAGTCAGTACTACATTTTATTCCTGCCCCTTCTTGAAATAATCTGTGTACTATGCTTGATTTTGAAGGGGTAGCGAGATACTCTAGCTGAATCATGCTGTATATAGTGATTTTAAATTGGTTTTTTATTTTAACAAGTACCTTTGTGCATGTGTGTTTTAAAATGGAATGTATTTTTTTTCTGTATTAAACTATTCAGAAAAGAGCTGATGGAGGTGCCGGGAGAGATGCAAATATGAATTTGTGACCCTAATAATATAAACGTTCCTTGAGCATATTAGTAGTATTTGTGGACCAGCTCTCTATAAAACATAATTGCCGAAACCAAGGTGTGAGATAATGGTAGTATTTGTGCTTTTCCTTAAATGAACTTGTGAGGAGATGGAGGAAACTTGTGTCTGTATATTTGTTCCTAAAATAGAAAAAGCTATGAAAAAATCTCTGGAGACTTGGAACAGTGACAGAAGAAATTTACCAGAGGAAAAAAGGACCAGCAGTTACAAAGAGAGGTACCCGGCGGTTTTTGCTAGTAGTGCTGTGGTTCAGGTCCTACGCTTGCTGGTATAGCGGGAGGATGCAGGCATGAGGCAGGAAGCAGTGTAAACGCCTGTTAAAATAGTTTCACTTTTTAGTTTGTATGACCAAGCATTATTACATATGACCAAGCAAGGGGAAACATAACCACCCTTTTTAAAAAGGGGGGAAGAAAGGAGGACCTGGGGAACTACAGCCCCATGAATCTCACCTCTGTGCCTGGCAAGATCATGGAGCAGATTCTCCTGGAAACTATGCTAAGGCACATGGAAGATGAGGAGGTGATTGGTGACAGCCAACGTGGCTTCACTAAGGGCAAATTGTGCCTGACAAATTTGGTGGCCTTTTATGATGGGGTTGCAGCGTTGGTGGATAAGGGAAGAGCAACTGACATCATCTACCCAGACTTGTGCAAAGCTTTTGACGCTGTCCTGCAGGACATCCTTGTCTCTAAATTGAAGAGATGTGGATTTGATGGATGGACCACTTGGTGGATAAAGAACTGGCTGGATGGTCACACTCAGAGTTGTGGTCAATGGCTCGACATCAGAGTGGAGACCAGTGACGAGTGGTGTTCCTCAGGGGTCAGTATTAAGACTGTCACTGTTTAACGGCAATATGGACAGTGGGATTGAGTGTACCTTCAGCAAACTTGCTCGCGACACCAAGCTGTGTGGTGCAGTTGACATGCTAGAGGGAAGGGATGCCATCCAGAGGGACCTGGACAGGCTTGAGAGGTGGGCCTGTGCGAACCGCATGAAGTTCAACGAGGGAAGTATAAAGGTCTTGCACATGGGTCGAGGCAATTCCAAGCACAACTACAGGCTGGGCAGAGAATGGATTGACAGCAGCTCTGAGGAGAAGGTGTTGGGGGACAAGAAGCTCCATGTGACCTGACAATGCACGCTTGCAGCCCAGAAAGCCAACCGTATCCTGGGCTGCATCCAAAGCAGTGTGATCAGCAGGGGGAGGGAGGGGATTCTCCCCCTCTACTCCATTCCGGTGAGACCCCACCTGGACTACTGCGTCCAGCAACACAAGAAGGATGTGGAGCTATTGAAGCGAGTCCAGAGAAGGCCATGAAGATGATCAGAGAGCTGGAGCACCTCTGCTATGGAGACAGGCTGAGAGAGTTGGGGTTGTTCAGCCTGGGGAAAAGAAGGCTCCGGGGAGATCTAATTGTGGCCTTCCAGTACCTGAAGGGGGCTACAAGAAGGCTGGAGAGGGGCTGGTGACAAGGGCAGAGAGTGACCCGACAAGGGGGAATGGCTTTAGGAGGAAGGATGGGAGATGGAGATGAGATCTGAGGCAGAAATTCTTCCCTGTGAGGGTGCTGAGGGCCCTGGCAGAGGGTGCCCAGAGAAGCTGCGGCTGCCCCTGGCTCCCTGGCAGTGTTCAAGGCCAGGCTGGATGCGGCTTTGGGCAACCTGGGCTAGTGGAGGGTGTCTCTGCCCATGGCAGGGGGTGGGACTGGATGGGCTTTAAGGTCCTTTCCAACCCAGGCCATTCTAGGATTCTATGATTATTTATATTGCTTAGTGAGTAGTTTGTAACCCTATGAGGTAGGAGAGGACTTCAGCACCTAGTAAGGCTTCTTTTGTTTGTGGTCCTTTCCCAAGAGCTTAGTGCAGCACTTGTCTGTGCAAACCCTCTTAGAGAGTGGCTGAGAAAGTGCTTGCAGGGTGAAGGAGTTACTTTAGCAGCATTTGTCTGACTCAAAGGGTACTCAGTGGTGAGGAAATCACTCCTGCTTGTAGTGTTGAGGTACTGCAGAAATTAGTATCTTGGAAAGGTTACATATATTTATAAATTTCAAACACTTAGTTGCTTTTATTCAGATCTTTAAGGGATCTTCGGTGACTTATTTAATGAATGTTCAGTTGGCCAGAAAAACAACTTCCTATGACAATGTGTGTGACAGGTAAATCGGAGAAGGAAAAAAAAAGGCAGCAGATAATTATTCAGCAAGAGTGCTGCCCCAGCTCTTTCTAATCTGGAAACCTTGGTTTTATTTGTAGTTGCTGTATTTTTGGGTGACCTTGAACAGGTTTTGTTTCTCGTTTTATCAGCTTTTGTGTCTCATAAAGTGTGGATAGTTGTGGCCTTGAAACCTCTGCGGGACAAAGTACACAGACACCCTTAGAGGGTTCCAGGTAAGGACAAACCCCCTTGCTGTGTGGTGTTCCCTGACATGTCCTCCTGTCCCGCAGAGCTTTATCACTGCCTTATGCACCGAGTAACTGCTAGCTTCACTGAGGCTGCCCGGGAAGTTAAATGCCTGTAAATGGTTGTAAAACAGGCTGTTGGACCATTTTATTAGTATATTGTGTAAAGCTGGATGCTCTCATGGTGTGTGGTGTTGTTTATGGATGGTTTTACTGTATTATGGCAGATAGAATCATGAAAGTACCAAATATATTTTTATGATAGCTGCTGTGTGTAAATAGTTGCTGTAATTGTCGTAAGGATGTTAAAATTGATCCTGAAGAAGAGGTATCCACAAGAGGGCCATCTCGTAAGCATGTACGTTGGCTGATACAGCGAACCTTCAGTTCTTTCTGGGTGTTGAATAAAAGCAGCACACTATCTTTTTTCCAGACTTTCAACCATCCAGTGCTCTTTTCATAGAGGATAAACACTCTCTTCTTGTACACAATTGTTAGATAATAATGTTTGGACATTAGACATCCATATTTCACTTCTACGTGTGTCTTTTATTACTGGCTATAAAAAAAATACATATGCTATAAAAGAATAAACTTAGAAAGCCAGTGGGTAAATGGTGTAATATTAACGACTGATTCTGTCTTGGCTGGTACATGCTAGATTGTTTGTCTTCTTTTGATAATAGTATTCCCACTATTCTGTCTAATTCTGTTCCCGAAGCAGACTTTAAACACCTGAATGAAACAGATAATTTTTAATTATACGAGTGTGGAAAAAGTTCCTGTTACATATGTTAATGGTTGCAGTCCTGCCTGTGAAAGAGAGCTGGATGTGTTGGAGTCACCGAGGACGGATCAAGCTGAAATGATAAACCGAGTCAAAAAGGCATTTCCTAAAGCATTATCTCTGGCTGGCACAGGGGCAGACAGGAGATCTAGAAAAAGTGTGTGGTAGGAAGAGATTCATGGAGCAGAGCAAGGGGGTGAGTAGCAGGGAAGTGTGATGCAGCTGAAGCTAGAGAGTTTGGGGGAAATACATTGTTTTTCTCTGCCGCTTCTGACACCAGCAGCAGTACAAGGTTAGGATTCAGAAGCCTTTCTCTCTAAACCTCTCACTGGAGAGGACAAACAACATATGCTGCATGGTACAACTCTCTTGAGAAATGAAGAAGTTTGGGAGTTTTATTAATAGTACGCTCATAATGAAAATCTATGGATTTTCTTACAATTATGAAGAACATACTTCACACTTAACGTTCCTTTGTCTTGTCAAATAGAAGGGGGAGGTGGGAATCAGTTCTGTTGTGAAAGGTATTCTGACTGCCTGTGACCAGAGAACGTCTGTTCCTCTTCCCCCCCCCCCCCCCCCCCCCCAATGAGTGCAGTTTGCATCTGTTTTCTTGCTTTTTGTTAAGGATTGCATGACTCTCTTTGGCCAGTTTTGCTGTGGTATAGCTTCCAGAAAATCAGTATCTGAGTTACACTGTCTTGCAAAAGGGGAATAAACAGTTTTTAAAATAGAAACCTACTTTTTCAAAGTCAGCTAGTGTTACGACAAAAGCCATGTAGCTACATTAGCCGCTGTTAGGTTAAAGGATCTTATTCATTGTCTTGCACTTATGTAACAAAATCACTTTTTGCCCCAAATGGTGTCACAGGCTTTTCATACATAAATATCTACATGTCTTCCACTAAAACACACCTTTTCCTTGGGTAGCACAAAGTAACTGTTCAGTAGCCTAATTATATGTTACCTTCAGTTAAATTTAACTGTTCTCTGCAGTTTTTAACTTACTCTAAGGAGCAAATCAAAGTTGTGCCATTTAAGCTAACGATATGAAAACTAATTTTAAAATTCATAGAATTTTTTAGTGTTCAGAGTTATGACAGTCACTTCCTACATTTTTGAAAAGCTGAGCTTGAAATGCCGATGGAGATACACTTGAAGCCTCGTTACATGTTTACTATTTAAATGATCTGGTGGTATGTAGATCTGGTGGCCACTGTGATTGCTTCAGTGTCAGCAGTGTTGATCCTACAGTTTTGAAATAAAATGCAGGTGAGTTGGAGTAGGTCAGCTCTCACTACAGCATCATCCTGGACACTCTGGAGAGCTGTGGGAATAAACTTACTCAGTTGCTGGTTTTTTTTGTTTGATTACATGGTGGTCAAAATATAAACTCTTTAAAAAATATCTAAAAATAGCTTTAACCATGAAATGGTTACAACTCTTTGGAAGCCATTATATTAATAGGTAGGAAACTCTGAGTGTGCTGGTGTCTATTCAGGCTTTCATAAACAAATGCGATGACTTATTTTTGCCTCTGAGTAGCACACAGCATAATACTCCTGAATTCATAATTGTCTGGAGTTCACTGGCTCTTAAGCAACATGATGAAGAGCCTGATAAAAATGCTACAGAAAAAATCTGATGAAAATAAGGAGGCAATTTCCTCAATTTCATGACCCATATGTGATGTTTTAGAGATGTTTTGATGAGAAGATCTGATGAAATTTATATTTCTCTGTATGATGCTATTTGGGCTTATGTACATTAGGATTTAAAATTATTCATGTATCTTTCCTCCCTTCCAGATGTACTACCGAATTATTTCAAGCGTACCATGATGAAATCGTGTGAAATGTTGTTGTTCAGAGCAAGAAGCCTTTTTCTCTCCTTTTTTTTTTTAACTACACAAGGTTTATTTTATGACTTAGTTTTTAATCTTGTCAAATAAACCTGCAAAATCCTAATAATGCACTCTGGATTTTATGATAAAATAGAGGTTCTGGCCCAAGAAATGTCATAGTGTTAGCTGCCTTAAACAAAATAAGGGCATACATATTTTCATTAAATTGTTTTAAACTTAACTGGAAAATTACTAAGAAGCATCACTCATTGTCTCTTGCTGTGAAGTTTTGCTTTTTCATTACATATCTATTGTGAAGAACAATGCTGTTTGACTTTTAAAATAAAGCCCAGGCTTTACCCCATGATCTTGGGTAACTACAATTATATGTATTTAGCAAAGCAGAGAGAAGGTAAAGGGCTTGCCTCCTGCCTGTAAGAGACAAATGTCCGAGTACTAAGAAATGCTATCATTCCTTTTATTTCCATTCATTCTTAAGATGCCACTTGCAGACAAGATTTGGGAGGTACCAGCTTGTTTGCTGCTTTGGATGACTGTCCCAGTTGAGTTAATCACCTGAGTTCTTCATTCATTCATAGTTTCCTCACAATTTTGTCATTAAAACATCATGTGATTTTATTTTTTGACAGGTGCAAAATTTTCAAAACACTAAAACATCTGCAACAGGATAGTCAAAAGCATATGTCTTTTTAAAATCACTTGCTGAATTTTTAGCTGTGTGGGTAGTAGAAAAAGGCTGCCTGATATTAACTTTGTTACAGATGTTCCTTGAAGAGAAAAACAAACGAACGAAGCCCTCAACTTTTGCTTTATGGACAAGAGCAAAGTGGGGCTGTTCCTGGCAGTAGTTTTGAGAGTCTGTTGGGGAACCTGTCTAAAAAGAGGCACCTGAATTGTGAGCTGGAATACTATCTGACACCACATTTCCTTCTGTTTGTGCTGTTTCCATACTGTGAACACAGCAGATAATGTTGTAAATATTTCTGGTTCATAGGTAATGAAAACACTGGATTTGTATGAAGTCCTTAGTAAATTCTTTGTTATGCATCTGGGGGGAGAAGGCGGCTCTGTTGTCACAAACAGGCCCACAGGAACATGTTATTGGGGAAGATCACCTTGGTTGTCAGACTTCTTTACCTGCTTTGAGGTTTGTGGGTATGAAGGGGTGGTTACTATAGAGAAAAATTACAGATACCCTTTCTAAGCTGGGTTTAATGCTTTGGAAGAGCTACATGGTGCTCAAAAGTAGGTGTGAGATTAGGGACTATATTTGTGTCAACCTAAATGAGCATATCAGAAGTATCTCAGATGTATGCCTCCTCATTCTGTTCCTGCTTTTTTAAACAATCATTGGATGAAAATGTAAAAAGCAAAACTAAAATTAAGCATGCTGTTTCACAGGTTTTAAAACTCCATGGAGTTTGATGAAGCAGGATTACTAGTGCTGGCCTTCATGGAAATGTTCATTGAGTCGTGAGCTTTGGATTAGGTGCAGAGGAAAGATGGCACTTTGCCTTTGAACAGTAGGGTTGGAAGTACATTCCCAGGATATCTCCACAACGCAATTCAGAATAATGTTCCTTTTAAGAAAATTAGAGGATCAGTGTCACTTTTACCTTGTATATTGTGCTTTTCCATAGGAAGTTTATAAACAGGAATATAAATTAATATTTTTGGAGGCAGGGGAGGATTATAGTTACTACTTGGCTGCAGGTCAAGATGGATCAGTGCCATAGGTGCCACTAGTTCCTCACTTCAGTGCCTAATCATCACTCTGCAATTACTGAAACTTAATAATCAGCCATAAGGTCTTTTTGGAGAGCAAGGAGAAACACAATGTATAGGTGGGTTTTGATGCATTTGCATTCTGTCACATCTTATGATACCCCTCAGCTTCCTGCAGTAGCTGGTGTGTCTTTGCCAGGAGGATTTCCAGTGAACGTGACTGGTACGGTTTCCTTTGGAAGGCTGGCATGTTGCTTGACTTCATACTTGTTGAAATGTTCCTATGACTAAATCTAATTGTTTGTTTCTTGACTTTAAGCCCACTGGTTTTATGTTTGGTTTTGTTGGGTTTTTTTAAAATAAGTTTATTGTCTTATTCTTGACACATAAATAACTAGTCATAGAGGAGTTGCAAATGGAACTATGTTTCCTTGTAAACTACTGCTTCTAATCTGGGAAAAAAAGTTGCTTCAGTGAAGGAATGTATCTACAATAAGACCTGCAAGTTATTAGTTTAATTTTGTGTCCCAGGGGCACTGTGATCACCTTAGTAAAGTTCTGATTCAGGGTTTTTTATTAGCGTGAGTAATCTTGTTAACACTAAATGACCTGATGCACACACGTGAGCACTGGAGAATACTGGATCAAAGTATGTATGTGTCAGGGTGATAGTCGAAGCGGATTGCTAAGCTGAATACTTGGCAAAGGAAAATTCTTGCAGTTCTTTTTAGAAGTTGTAGGTAGTGAAGAGCTGTGATTACATCCAAATAGCATGCAAATGGTAATAAAAATGGTGTGCGTCATTGACTTGAATGTTCTGGGAAGTAATTTCTTTGAGAAGCAGAGGGAAAAAAAGTAGTATTTGAGGAACTGGTGTATGTCTCAGCCACTAACTATATGACTAGGCACCTTGTGTGCTTATGTCCTGATTACGTTACCCGGCTTTCCTAGCAGACACTGTCCTGATTCCTGAAGCTGGTCTCCCTGCCCACGCGCCTTCAGGGAGCGCTATCCTGATATCGGAGAGTGTTTTCAAATGCTCAAAAATACCTTTCTTTGCTACTGAAGGTCACTGGGTACGTTCTGTTTCTGTTAGGTACAGGTTGGGTCATTTTGCTTCTTAGAAATTTGCAGAAAGGACATGAGAAGACTTGCTGCTTCTAGACCAAAGTGAAATCTCAGAATTCTGAGTACATTGGAATCAATGATTAATTAAGCAAAGACTGTAGTACAGTTGCTTTTTTGTGGTCACTTTCAGCAAACTTGAGTAGCTTGAATTTATGTACCAGATAGTTTATTTTAATGCTTAAAACAGTGAGATACACCTAAATGCTAACACACTAGGAAAAACACATGTATGTTGCTTTCAGTTATGTAACATTAGCTGGAAAAGTAATTCTTAATAGTCAAAGAAATGACACTGAAAAGCTTAAAATATGGAGGTTCAAGAGTCTTTCTCCAAAAGTCAAAGTACCCACTTCTGTGAAGGAATGGACTCGTCATCCTAGGTTGTGGTCTGCTCGTGAGGGAATTACCTGCAAAGCCACTGGATGAAGTGTTTGCCTATGGCCCTGCTAGCTAGCCATGTGTAGCAATTAAAGGGAGGAAAAAGGCTCCTACTTCTTAAAAACAAAAATCCCCACCTGAAAACCCAAAATAATCAAACAAACCAGTATAACTGGAGCATGTGCCTACTTTGAGCTCAAAAGGTTTCTTATTCAGGACAGTTCTTATCGGCTGAATTTATCTGAGGATTTCCTTCTCAATGTTGTCTTCCAGATTTTTGGAGATTTTGTAGAGACTGAAATGAAGAAAGGGGACTCTGTGTGTTTGTCGTTCTTGGAAGAAGAATTCTGATGTAAAATTATTCCCCCAAAAATATTCATCTAAAAATGAATGCATGAGCCGTGTCACGTTGCTCCTCCTATGAGTGGAATCTGCTGCTATTCCACCCAGTTTCCTGTAGCTTGTTTTTCTACTTGAAGTGGAAAAGTTTGTCCTTGTTTTGGGAAGTACTGGAGTGTAGTTAAGAACTAATGTTAATTTTATATATTTCTGTACACACTTGAAAGGGGCCTGTAGTGTTGTAAGATGCAATTCAAACTGAATTTTACAAGCCATGCACTTGCACTTTATTGGAGTGTTGAAATTGAGATGCTTGTAGGGAGTGGAAACAGTGCTGTGTGTACTGAATGTGTGAGGTAAGGATGCTGGGCGGGCTGCTGGTTGTTTAGTGGACTTGACAAAGAAAGAAGTGAATATCTTAACTCTTCTGATACTATGCTCTGAAAACATCTTGTTAGCAGTTACAGAATTTGAGTGTGCAAGTATAACTGTGGTCTTGTACATGGATATAGTCTTAGATCAATGGAATATTTGGAAATGTGGGTAGTTCAGCTCTTCTTAAAGGCACTTCCAGTTGTGTTTTGTTGCTTCCTTTATATTCAGATGAAGATCTTTTCTGGTGTTGTTAATATAGCACCTATGGGTCATAACTGATAGCAAGAGAATCTTTGTGTAGACATATGTAGCAGAAGCAGTAATACATGCTTGTTAATTGTGAGGGCTGCTTAGGCTTGAAGGAATTGTGTTTTTCTTTAAATGTGGGGGGGGAGAAAACCAAAACAAACCAATTTGCTTGGTATAGTGGTGAGACTTGTTACAGCATTATCCAGGGTTCATCTAAGAGTAGTCTGCAGGACGTGTCACTATTATTGTTCCTCCTCCTGGCCTGACTGTTCCCATACTCTCTACCATCATTTTCTGGTGAAACTCCATGATGAGACCTGCTGTCGTCTTGCCCCAGCCACTAAAAGCACCATTTAGTGTAAGTGCGGAGTAGAGAATCCTTGAAACACCATAAGATAGCAATGGGCCAGAACTACAGCAGTAACTACGCGTCCATCGAGAGGGGGTCCCTTTGGCTGGGTTGTGTTCTGTGTTTGAGGGATGGGAGAGGAGGGGAGTAGTACACAAACTGCTCTGAGCAGAATTGCTTCGCTGGTTTAAGAACATAATCATCTTGCACTTGTGGTTTTCAATGCAGTTCTTCAGTATTAGTAAGAATTCATCCTTTTTTTTTCTAATCCCTTACAGGATCTCACAAATGAGGCACAAGCAGTTTTTTCCTCCAAGGCAAGGATTTTTCACTAGTAACTGTTGATTGAGAGCTTTAATTTCTAGGTAGGCAGTTTAAGGCATCTCCAAATGGCCTTACCTGAACAAAATGCTGACCCCACAGACCCTGAAAATCTTGAGTCACTTGTCACTTCCGTAAGTCACCACCAGTGTGATTAATGCCACTTGCATTTGAGGTCTTCAGAACATGCGGAGAGTCTTAAATACTGCTTTAGGTGTGCTTTTTGGAGGACAAAGAATAGAAATCTGGCATCTAGCAGAAATTGTTTCTTGATGTGTTAGTTCAGTAATGACAAGAACTTGCTTAGATTGACCATACCTCGAACTTGAGGTTTTTCTACTAATGGCATTCGACTCCCATAATTATCTGCCATTGTTTAGACCCTCTTTATTTCAGTCTTTCCTGTTTCTAGAACAGAGCTGTAATATTAGAATTTGTGACCTTGCCAACTTACCACGGTGGTGTGATTGGTACCTTTTCTGTCTTACACTGTCCCGTGCCCAGACCACATATCCAGTGCTGTGATGTGGTGATGCAAAGGGTGCTCAGAGTTAGTGCCAAAAGGTGCTGCGGGATCACATGGAGCAGTTGGTGATTGTGTTCACATTGACAGGACTCCAGTTACTCTCGATACACTTTCCATCCAAAGCTTTTTCTGATAAACGTTACTGGAAAGTAATAGTCCTGCTGAGAAGATTAACTTACTGTACAGCCTCACTATATATGCTTGTCCCAGTTGGAGGATGACATTATTACTTAGGGCTTAACTTTTAATTATTGACATTTAGTTTCCCATTTTAAATACTAATTTATCCTTGAATATTAGAGCTGCACAGGCTTTGTTTGTGGCAGGGAGGTTCATTTGACTAGAGATGGATAAATTGCTTTCTTCATCAGTTTGGTTTTATTGTTCTAAAGCCAAATAGATTTTTTTCACTTGGCTGAAGAATGCCAGACCTGAAATACTGCATTCTTTGCCCCTGTCTGCAGGCATGTAGTAAATATAGCACCTTTGGGTGAGGCAAATCAGCTGAGAATGAATAATCATTTAGTTCATCTGGCTTTTGTCATTTGTTTATACTTGAGTTTTTTGGTTTGGGGTTTTTTTTAAACTAAATGTTGCAGAACCTTTTTCTAGAGCTCTTCAAATAGCTTTAGTAGCTCAATAGTATGGCTCTGTGTTGAGAACAGTAGACAAAAATACAATTTCTTTGGTAATGTTAGCTACTAGCAGGAAGACTTCTGCTTGTATATTTTTTCCTAATAAATGAGAAAAGGAATTTGTTTGTATATTAATTCAGGTGTATATTAATTCAGATTTTGGCAATGTTACTATTGCAGTATGCTTTACTTGTGAAGCATTTTTCCTGGGGATGTGGCTACACAAGAACCTTTTCTATGAGGTTTTAAGCTTATTATTATTCCAAGTTCTCGGTGTGGTTGACTCTACTGAGAGGCTGGCTGTGGCTCTTTGGGGGTGTTGCTACACACGGTAGGAATGGGTGACTGCGGGCAGTTGCATCCTTAACCGTGAGCAGTCTAGACCTGATTTCAGCTGATGTGTCTAACTGGTTGCCCTCCTTTTTCATCTCTTCATTGCTTGTTCTCTCCCCAGTGGAATCCAACAATGTTTGACTTATTAATGCCTAGGACTTTCTCTGAAGTCACATATGTCAGCTGGTACAACATACTGAGCTAAATACTAGACTCAGCTTTGCCTATAAAAAGGACAAAGCTCACAATCGAGAAAGTGTAGTCTGAGAGCAAACTTCCATGCTCCTCCTATGCCTCAGCAAGTTTAAGAGTCTTTATAAAAAGTCAAAGAATTTGGCATTTAACCTCTTTTCCTGCCTTCCTGTCTTATAATGATACATAACAAGCCCAAGGGCTGTGGAGCACAGGAAGTGAGTATCTTCACCTAAAAAGCCACCATGAGCATTTACAGCCAGTACTCCTTTCAACTGTGCTTTCAAATGATGCCTTGATAGTCGGTGGTCTTTTCTGGACATGTATTTTTGTGTATTAGAATAAGGTATGAAACTTAAAATACTTTCACTAAATACTGATACTTGTTTTCCTTTGCAGAATACAGGAACGCATAGAGTCTCGGAGGACGAGAGCACAGGACAATGCTGCTGAAAGGAATCTGAGCCACAGAGCATGCTTTGTGCCACAGTTACCCAGGTAGGCTCCAGCAGAGAACTTGTGCACCTCTAATGAACCGCAGTTTGTTGTGCTGCTTACTCTGTTACTTATCAGCCTGAGCCAAGGAGACTGTCCCAGACCAAAATTGTACTCTGCTTTATCACTTGGTCTGGATGGCACTTGCAGCCTGAAACCTTCTAAAACCTTTTACGTATGTTTTAGCTTTAATTTCATCCAATTGCTAAATTTCAGCTGGTCTCTCTTGAAATGGTTTGTATCATGAGGTAGGCTGAACATTTTAGTGTACATTCTCAGAAGTCTTTTCTGCGCAGAGAAGATATGGTCTCAATAAATGAGGTGCTGAACTACATATCTGGAAGCAGTTTTGAGACTTGCTCCAGATGATTGTTAGCAATTACTCTAGATGACTCACCTGCAGATAGTCTGCTGGGTTTTAGAAGTCAAAAGCAGCAGGGTAGAGGCATCCAGTGTTGCTTTTGCACACCAGTCTCTAATGAACCAATGCAGATTTTTCAGGATTTTTTAATAGGAAATGTGATTTATTTTTTTCCCCTAAATAAAATTTTTGGGATGAATATTTAAAATCTCATTTCAGTGCAGGTCAGTTCTGTGCTGTCTAATTATATGCTTATGCTAAAGGAAGATGTTAAGGAGGTAAAGATCTCCCTTCCACCATAGAGTCTAGGAATTTTCAGAGCAATTCTGTGACCTGGGAGCCATCACAACCCAGTAGCACTAGCTGTCTTACAGCACTGAAGATATAAATAAAAATCATGTGATTGTGAAGTGTTTCTGTGGATTAGAAGCTAACTCTTCTACTAGCACCAGCTGGCAAGTGGGAGTAGAGAAACAAAGCAAACAAAAAGCAGAGAAAAGTAGGAGGAACAATGGTGATAGTCTGAAAACTGACACATTAGGAGACCAGCATGAAGAATAACAAACTGGTATCACAGGATGTTTTGCATAGCAACAGGACTCTTGTCTTCAAGTGGACTTTAGTGTAACTACAGCACTTGCTTCCTGTGTGAGATAGAGCTGTTGTACTCTGAATGCATTTTAATCTCTATATCTAAATTGGACTAATAATTAAAAAAGAATTAGTTGAAGGAAACAATAGTGAAGTCTATTGCTCCTGAAAGTGTTTCCTCTTATTTTGCCGTCAGAGAAGCAAGAACAGAAACATGTGTAAAGGAAATAGATTAAAGATGAACTTTTTCACCAGGTGCTGAATGCTGTCTACAAACTACTTTGTCGATGAAGGAAGAAATTGATTGGGAATTGAAAGCGCGAACTAGTTCATAATACTGTTCAACATGCGCAAAGGGGTGCCAAAGGACCCAGAAATAGCTGACCTGTTCTACAAAGATGATCCTGAAGAAATATTTGTGGGTTTACATGAAATTGGACATGGAAGTTTTGGAGCGGTTTACTTTGTAAGTATTGCTCTTTACCTCTTCTTTGGAAAACAGAACCATTTTAAGTAGCACTTTAGAGATTTTCAGCATTCTTAAAAATTCAGTGTCCTTTGGACCCTTAGTGCTTTGTGTGTATTAACTTTCTCATAACACATCTCAAAAATAAGTGTTTCCAGGGCACTCCTGAGCTCTTGACTATTACAGCTGTATTTACAGTCACAGTTTAGTGTTAATAGTGCACCCAACCAGTCAGGCTAAGTCTATGGTATCTTGTGCTGTCTGATGCTGAAAGTTGAATTTAAACAGTTGGAAATTAATTTGTCAAACTGGAATTTCAAGATGCTCTACTTGGTGCTCATAGGCTCGTAAATCATTGCAAATGAATAGATCCAGTGAATTAATGATTGAAAATGCATTTGGAGTTAAAAGCTACTTTTGTAATGAATTGGTCTTGTGGCTACTTGGGTAAAGATACGGTGGAAGTAGCATCAAATTGCCTTCAGGCTTTTGAATGGTTTCTCTGCTGCTCTGATAATTTAGTTAAAGATGTCTTTGAAATATCATTTTGTTTTGCCACCTTCCTTGTCCCCATATTAATCTCATAACATACTATCTTCAATAGCAAATGGTTACATGGCAAAAGCAAAGAGAAAGTCTTAAGAAGAATGAGAATTCCACCAGGAAGGATGTATTGCGTTAATTGATAGTCAAGAGGCTTTAATCTGGAAAGTGAGAACAACAGTGCTTTTACAATTAGTATCAAAGCCAAATCCAAAATACCGAATTTGGCAATAATTATAATGTAATTGCTGTCAGTGAAACTAAAATAGAATTCACTATGAAAAAATCAGAGACAAATTAAAGCTGCTTGGTAGCGTGGCCTGCCACTCCAGAAGATCAAGTTCACTAGAACTGAGATTTCTGAATATCAGACATTAAAGTTGTGAGGCAAGTACCCTTACACCTCTGACTCCAGAACCTGGCAGTAACTGGCATGAATTATTCACAAGCACTCCAATTCACTGTTTATAGTGTGTACGGTGATGGAAGTGCTGGTGGAACTGTTGTTAGAACAGGAGAGGAGCCTGACGTTCTGCATCAGATAAGCAGTGCATGTTTTGAGGGACAACAATGTAATTCCTCAATCTATAATCTGGTAGTAATGATGCAGGGGGGTTTCTGCCATGGGGATTGTCAGCAGTGGGAGAGGCACTTTTAAATATATGAGTAAGTGACAGGTTGGTAAAAAGTATAATGTTAATTGTACTACGTGTGTAAGAGGATGAAGCTGTAAGACTTACAATACGTGTAGATCCACTCCATAAGAAAAGCAAGGATATTTTTAGATGGGAGTAGGGAGGTTCTACCCAGTGTTTTTCAAAACCAAAGGGAAAGGGTGCATGCTATGCTTTAGGGTAAAGATGAAGTAGTGAAGGTGCTACCTTTATCATTTAGCTCTGGTGTTCAGAAGTTCCTCATCCTTCCAGAGGAAGAGCATAAGGAGTGTTAGAGATCCAATCTGCCAAGCAGGATTACAACTGGGATGTCACTGTGGTTAGGTAAAAGACTTGAGATTCCCTGATGCTTCTCTTCGTCCTTTCCCTGGATGCTTTATTTAAGTGGTCTGTGCTTTAAAAACATTGGAGAGTTTAGTCAGACTGCAGCTCCTTGCAATATCCTAGCAGCGACTGCATCCTCCAAGGTTGATGGTGATTTGCGGTCCTGTCTGTAGTAATATTACTGTGGTAACATAGTAATTAGATGCATCACCACTTTTCTGTGATACATCTGCACTTCTTTGCCACCGTTTGAAACTTAAGCTTTCCTTCCTGATGCATGAAGCACTTGGCATCCAGTGATGTGTTCTTGGGAGTCTTTGCCCTGTCCTGCTGTACATGTAAGTCATGAGCAGGAACTCGCCTGTTTGCAGTTTTCAGTGCACAGTGGCCCAGGATCCATCCGTTCACCTGAGGAAGGTCTCTAGCTATACCCTGCTTTGTATGGGTCATGCTAGAGCTTCTCCCTACCATGCAGAGGATGCTGTGTGTCTTTGTGTTTTCCCTCCTTTTTAAAAGTATTTGTAGCCAATCTTACATCTTGATTCTTGTGCATCTTGGAGTAAGGCAGAGAATAAGATCTTGAATTGTCATGGCAAGATTCCAGGGATTCTGGTGTGCTTGGCATCAAAAGAGGAGAATAGGTCAGAAGAAAACTTTGAAGGAAGAGGTCTTTCTAAATCATCCAAAAGAATGGGTAAGAGACTTCAGGTACATAAAAAGGGACAGGGCATGGATTGTTACGCTCTTGCTGCATCTCTAAGACCTTTTTATTTAAATTGGTACTGACACTACTACAAACAGCAAATACATTGATCTGTATCTTGTCACTGTTGTTATTGTGGATTAATATGATTATTCCAGTATAAATTAAATTTAAGCTCAATTTTTGCAAGCTGTTTAGTTTTCTGGTATACCATTGCCAAGGCTTGGCAAGATCATTTGAAATTTCTTTTAAGGCTTGAAAGAAATGATACTTCATATATTAGAAGGCTCAGAAAAAATATGTCACTTCTCACCAGGTTTTAAAGTTGATGCTAACTTGACTTGAAATCAACTTACAGTTTTTTATCAAGAAGAACCTACTTTTATCCATTTAAGAAATATGGAAAAGTGATAAAGCAGATGAGGGCAATGCAAAGGAGTTTTTTGCAAGCAAAATGTGCTTGTTTTCTGCCAAGCTTTTCACTAAAGATCTACAGGTATAGCCCAAACCACTTCAGCAAGTGGATATTTCTGTCAAGTGTGCTTGTACAGCCCTTTAAGTTATTTCAGGCAGGAGGATCCCAAGTGCTTGGTACAGCAAGAACTTCACCTACAACTGTGAGAACCTGACAGTGAGCCATTCGGCAAAAAATTCCAGCTGAAATGAGAGATACTGTCTTCATGTGAAGATACTTGGAAATTTCTTTAGAACACCAGCATTAATTAATCTATTTGAGTAAAATACTCTTGATCTTGTATGTGCTGAATCAGGATGATGAATGGTTAGAAAGGGTTTTGCCTTATCCAGAAGTTACTTGTTTTCAGCTTTCTCTAACTCATTGGAGGAGGAGTGTGTGCTGTGAAGAGTGTGTCAAGTCCCTTTAGTAATTCCTGTGCTCTCTTGGTTCACCCAACATAATTTGTCTTTGAAGTCACTGTATGCATCATGAAATGTCTTTCACTAATACTTTACTTGCAAGTATAGTAGTCATCCTCTCAAGCAGTAGAAAGAAGGATTTACCACATTTAGCTTCTATTGTATTTTAAGCTTTTAACTGTCACTAATTTTTTGTGCCAAAAATGGTAAATGGTTGGAGGTACTGGGATTTCGACAACTCTTTTAAGACTAAAACCTCCAACTTTTCTGTCCTTAACGTGCAGAAATGAGGTCAGTGCCAATCCAGGCAAGTAGAGACTTTTCAGCCTCTAGTCCCATCCCTGTATCATACAGACTGCAGAAAAGTAGAATTTTGATGACTGAGTAGTATTCATTGCAAACCTGAGATCTGGTGCAGTGAAAGGAAGGTTGCTTTTTTTTAATTGAGATAATTTCCAGTTTCAAGAAGATGCTTCATTCTGGAATTTGAAATAGATGTTTAAGAATATCAATACTGTCTGGGAGCTTTGGATGAAATTATAGAGATTTTGATACATATCTTTGTTTCCTTGAAAAACATTTTTTCCAAAGGTTGATCTAAAACTGGTTTTACTGCAATTCCAATGAAACTGTATTTTGCATGTTCTCAGTAGCTGCAATGTTGGGCCTTGATTTGTGTCTCAGTAGAGAGGTAGCGAGTGCAGTAAGGGCCAAGGGAGGAACGATGGATATGGAAAGATAGATAAAGTCAGGAAAAAGTGTTATAATAGTTGATTGGTAAATCTTATCATGAGGAAGAAGTCTCTGCAGTGTAGGAGCTTGCAAGGATGCAGCAGAGGAGAGAAAAGCCTGCATTTGCCAAGGGCACAGCTCACTCCATGGGGAGGGAGGGGCAGAAATGAAACTTCTTTCAATCTATTTCTCTCTCCTTACTCCAGGCTACAAATTCCCACACTAATGAGGTGGTGGCAGTCAAGAAAATGTCCTATAGTGGAAAGCAAACAAATGAGGTAAGATGAAGAAAGCCAATTCTGCATGCAGAAGCTCTTGCAACCCTAATGTAAATGTGAACAGTGAAATTAGCTGCGTATTTCATGTGACACTAGTAGACCAGCTTCTTAATGCTGTAGTTGTTCACTTCCATAGGAATCATGGAGATTTGTGGAGGGAAAATGAGTTTATGCAAATTTTAACAAGTAGTTCAGTTTAAGGAAGCGAATGGGAATTCAGAATGCTTGTAGAGTGGTTATTTCAGTAGTAAGTGCATTAAGAGCACGCCGGCTACTGGACCCATAACCATAGCTCTTTGAGGTGTCAGCTGGAATGTATAGCTGATTTGAAACACTTTTCAGGATCTATAATCTAAAATTACATAGACCTTTTATTCAAAATACCAGTCTCGCTTCAATTGTTGCTTTTTAGTTGCTCTTCTTATTTCTTTGTGTTGTGATGCTCTGTACTTGGATTGACTCTGTTCTTTTGGATTGGTGGGTTGAGATGCAGTAAAGAATCTGTTTGTGAGGAGAAAACAGGGATGTTTTAAACTCATTTTGCCTTGCTTACCTGCTGGTCTCCTGCATGCGCTGAGGCCTTCCAAATGTGAGCTGCCTTGTGCTGCTTTACAGAAGGAAGTGAACAGCTCGCTGCTACCATCTGCAGCACATACTGTATGTGGTGGTGCCTGGTTTGGGTTTGTTACGAGGTTTGAGACCACTGGACAGTTCAATAAGCAAAACAGTAGCAATGCCTTAAGTAAAATATATTGCAGATAGAATGAGGAAAAAAAAAATACTGTGACCCTCAAGCTATTTAAATATGTCTTGGGGGGCTCTTAATACAGTAGAGATCCAGACAACTTTAGTTGTGTACAGTTGTGCTTTTGCAACTATGACTCTTACTGTCTTCACATTGTAAAATAGTTTTATGGTTGCTTTTCAGACTGTACTACAGTGTGTGGTGAATGAGAGTATGTAGGGGATGAAGGAAAGAAATGTATTTATGCCTTTTTGGTTTTTTTACTAGAAATGGCAGGATATCATCAAAGAAGTCAAGTTTCTACAACAGCTGAAGCACCCCAACACCATAGAGTATAAGGGCTGTTACCTGAAAGAGCATACGGCATGGGTGAGTGATGTAGAGATCTCCATGAGCGGAAAATGTACAGTACAGCTATCAAATACTCAGTACATGCAGTGTCTTTACATGCAGCAGTATTCATCCCATGCTGCCTGTAGCCCCTTTCATCTGTAGAAGCTGCCAGGTAATTTAAAGGGAATAGATAGTTAGGATATTGGAACAAATCCCTCCTTCACTGAGGCAGGCCTCTCTGTTCATGCAGATTAAACAATTATTATGGAACATCCTCTACAACATCTCCCCATAGACTTCCCGGTGCCTAAACCTTCTTTCCAACAATGAAAAATGTCTTGACGTTGCTGGAATGTTCAGAACGTTTCATTTTGTTCATTGCTTATTGCATTTCTCATGACTTAAGGTTTTATTTGCCTCTACTGTTTCTCATCCATTCAAGTACTGTTTTGGAGGGGGGATGACTGTCTACCCTATTATTTAAAAGCATGCTTTTTTCTTGCAGTTGGTTATGGAATACTGTTTAGGATCAGCTTCTGATTTGCTAGAGGGTAAGTTTCATATAGTCTTTGATTTTCTTTTTGCTGGTGCCCCTTCTGAGTATAGTGGGAGGCTATTTTCTCACAGACTGGTATTTTGCAGATGGTAGAGGCAGTCTGTCTATACTACTTTACTCTGTACTTAGAATGCCTGTGTTTGTGATACTGAGGGTAAGCTGAGACTTTCCCAGGAGGCCAGTGCTGTGTATAGTTGGCATGCACATTTATGTGTTGTAAAAGGTAGGTATAAATGTATATGGCTATGTTTCTGTAATTTGTGCCTTTTGATGACTGAAGCAGACTGCCTGTTTTCTGAATATCTGTAACAAAAACCTGCAGAGTTCACCTTTATTCCTACAAACTGCAAGACAAGGACAATTACAGATGATTTTGTAGAACAGGAGACTGATATGACCTCAAAACTTACAACAGCAGGACCTGCAGGGGAATAGGGAGTCTAAGCTGAAGCTTGCAAACACTAGCACTCTGTGGGCCATATCTTTTGTATCTAAGGTATGGTCAGTCAAAGGCACGTGCTGTTCATATTTAGGGATATGTGCAAGGTGTTTCGAGGCATCTCTTTGTAGCTGTATTCCTCATTTTCCTGGCTTTTTTTTGTCTATTGGGGAAGAAAAGTGGCAGGTTTTCCTTGCTAAGGACCAAATGAGTATTTCAAATGCTCTTGGCAAGCTGCACTCAGACATGACTCCTGGTGTTAACAGTAACTGTTGGCCCTAGCAGGAATGTGAAGACAAATGTGGTTTCCTATGACGTGAAATACATGCACAAGCTGCACATAGAGTTGCTAATGGCCATCAGGCCGTAGGAAACTAGCACGATGAAGACGATGTTCACCTCATAGCGGGCAAAATTGGTGTGGTTCCTTCTCTTTAAAAACACTTTCTCAGGAGATCACACTTACCTTCTGGTTTTTCTTGAATTTTTTTTCCGTAGTTCACAAGAAACCACTTCAGGAAGTGGAGATTGCTGCCATCACCCACGGTGCCTTGCAGGGGCTGGCCTACCTGCACTCTCACTGTAAAATTCATAGGTAAGGCTAGAGCTTGGTGGTACTTGGGTGTCCTTCCATCTTTCCCTCTCTGGAGTCTGAAAATTGCTTTGCTGTCTTTAAGCAACTTTAGTAAACGTTATTTTACCAAAATTTTCTCTAATGGACTTGTCAGTACTTCTAATGTCAGGGTAGATTTATAAATAAAAACTGTTGGCTGCTAAGGACAGCATTTTTCTAGTTGTTGAAATAATTTAATGTGGCTATATTCAGAGCTGAATTCTTTTCTACATTAGCACTTTTTCTCTGCGGACTTTGGTAACAAAGAATATACCTGAATGTTGGCTGACTGACAGAAAAATATCACCCTAAATTTGCCAAATAAAGTGGAGTGATAGAGCTAGACTATTTTTAAGACTAGTTGTTGTGAGAATTTTTTTTACATATGAGTAAGTAAAACTTCATGCTTTCAGAAATCAGTGGATGAAAGCATAAGTGTAAAGGATAGAGCTAGCTTAGGAGAAATCAGAGCACATAGGCAGAGGAAGATTTTCATAACTGGCTGCTCCTGGATACCAGCTCCTAGATCTGTCCTTCTTAACATGGTATTTTTCAGGAGTTTGGATTTTTTTACTTGTTTGTCAATGTCATGTGTTCTCATTTTATGGGTTTTTTGTCTGATTTTGGGTGCTACTGATATGTCAGGGACTTGTGAAATGGGTGAGAACTAGATTAATGTGAGTGGGGATTCAGAATGAAGCAATTTGAGACTAATTTATGGGGCTAAAAGCCTCTTTGCCATCCACTGGCAAGCTTGAGACAAAAAAACCTGATGTATCTGAGGCTGTGACAGTGAGGGATTTTGAGAGACAGGAATTATTTGTCACTTGTTAGAATAACTATTTGGGGTATATCTATATATGATTTAATAACCATGTATAAGTGAAATATTTAATTTAAACATGAATGCCAATTTATGAAAGTAAGATGATTTTTTATCAGCCCTTTGCATATATGCCCTTATTTGAGCATAAAAGTACCAATTTTGGCATATTTTACGTGCTTTGAAAGTGCATTGAATTCTTATTTATAGTAAATGACTCCCTGTATGAACAATATTGAGAATTAGTTTTTCTCAATGCTCATTAGAACTTTCTAACGTGATGCAATTAATGTGTTGTAAACTCAGCAATTTCACATACTGAATACTAGCTACTCTGTGGGAACTTCCCATTAGTGTGCTTATTGTGTTTCAAGAACAAAGCCAGCTATTTCTCTTTTAAACTGGAAAAAGTGACTTTGCTGTTGCAGCGTGCTGAGAGTGGCCGTAAGGAAGGTTACTGCTAGAGGTCCCGCAAAGG
This sequence comes from Balearica regulorum gibbericeps, assembly GCF_011004875.1. NCBI lineage: Eukaryota > Metazoa > Chordata > Aves > Gruiformes > Gruidae > Balearica > Balearica regulorum. Next base: position 13,062,681 of record NC_046200.1, read on the forward strand.
TCTTTCCCACCTAGCTGGTTTTCTTCCAAGGGGTATTCTGCTTTTTAACTTCTGAGATGGGAAGACAAGTCTTTTTTCTCAGAAAAGATGACCAAGAAAAGATTGCTGGTTGTCTGATAGATGTACCTTAAAAAGGAGAGGTGAGAGAGTGCCATTTCCTGGCGAGGAGGAGCACTCCGCTGATGCGCATAGCTGCAGTGGAGCTGCACGCCTGGAGAAAAACACCGGTGCTGGCCTCTGCTGTGGCATGTTCCAGTAGCACCCAGAAAAGTCAGTTAAATGCTGAATGAGAAGGGACCGAAGCTGGCAGGTGGGACAGCTTTGGTTTCCCTGCCCAGCACGGAATGCGAAACGAGACCTAGAAGGGAGGGACACCTTGTGGAGATGCAGGAATAAAGCAAGTCTCTGAGCTCGCCTCCTGAGCTTCCCGAGCATCTCTGCTACTGCTTAGCTCTAATGGCACGCTGTGGGATGGCAAAGGATGAGATGACTTTCTGTTTAATCACAGGCACGAGGCAAAACTAAGTGAGCAAATGTGTTTGAATCCGTTGTTGATTGTTGTGCAGTGAAGGCAGCAGCAGTGGAAATGATAGCACAGAGCTTGTGCTGTCTCTTGTGCTTTTGAGGTGTTCATTCTTGCACATATGAGACATCTTTAGCACTTGTCCTCCAGCAGGAGTGACAGATGCATAGACACAAAACGTGAAGGCATGTCAGGATGTAATGGAGTAGCACGTGTGTGGAAAAACTCTCTAATATTAGTTTTGAAGCAGTATTTTCCTGGGAATGGGGATATGGTGGTTCTTATTCTGGCTCTGCTGCTGAAATACTGTAGGTAAATTCCTATCTCTGTGGCTCTTGATCCCAGCTTTGCCTGTCCTGTGTGCTGCCTTTGGAGACAAAGGCATCTCACCAGTGTTTGCATCATGGTAAACTTCAAGGGTCTTTCAGCTTGCCTGTTCTGTGGGTCTGCAGTGATAGTGGATTTGTATTTGATGCACAAGTGATTATGCTTTAACTGTTTTATGATAATTCAGTGTATGCTTTGTTTCCATTCCCATTTCTCTAATTAGCTTGATTTTCACAAGGTCAGAGTGTGAGTACATTTGGCAATACATGGTAACTTGTTTGTGTTGGACGTCTACTACTGATAAGTGGTTTTGGTGTGTAAGGAATTACAGTTGAGCACCAGATAAGAAAAGCTGATATTTTTCCTGATGGATTTTTTGCCTAAAGATACATTATATTTTTTGAAGAGATGGCAAAGAGACACTCCAGATCGTATAGTGTATACAGCCTAGCTGACAGGGATCCCTTACACATATTCCACTTATGTTGGGGGTCTGCTTTTGCAAAAGCCAAATAGCTTTGCCCATGAAAAGGCATCTGTGGCATACCTAGTATGCAATTTTCCTTTTGTTATTGAAATGCTCTATCAGGATTTTAAGGAACTTTCACTATATTCCGATTTTCAGCTGACAATGTGTAAGTAGCCTTGAATTTCTTAAAGCAATCCTCCTTTTATGTCAGATAGGTGGAAGGAAAAGGTATTTTGGTTATAACTGACAACTCTGTCTCAAACTTTGGTCATTGCCAAGTGTCTTGGAAGGTATGCAGATTGAGTTAACCTTTCTCAGCATTTCATGGGCAGTTAATTTGAAATTATCCTGCTTACTGCCAGAATTTAGGAATTTATGGTGCCAGCGGTGTTGAATATACCTTGTGCCTTTTGTATTTCAGTAGTGTCATTATTGTTAATCTCTTAAATGTGTGAATTATCTGAGAGATGTAGAAAGGATCAGGTAAGGGAGCCTAGGGCGTTTGAAAGATGAAAATTGTATGTCTGGTATTGTTTAAGGGTGTCACAGCTGGGTATTAGGATACATCTCTCCTGGATCTCAGTTTGGGGCCTCAACCTTGCAACTGTGGCTCATCTCTTCTTTTCTGTTGCGCCCTGCCCTTTTTGGGTACAGCCAGGCTTCCATTCCAAAAAACTTCATGCATCTGATTTCTCTAGCCTTGTGTAATGCTAGACTTCTAAATATTCTCAGGTTTTTATGAATGTTGTTAGCAGACTTCTGTGTGTTTGTAAATTTTTGAAAGTTATTCTGCTGTAACCAGAAGTATATTTTTCTTTTTTAAAGGGATATTAAAGCTGGAAATATTCTTCTAACAGAACCAGGTCAAGTGAAACTAGCTGATTTTGGGTCTGCATCTATAGTTTCCCCTGCCAATTCTTTCGTGGGAACGCCTTACTGGTGAGTAAAGCCTGCAATACCTCAGTCCTTTATAAGACTGCTCTCTTCCATTTCCAGCACTTTACAATCTGGAAATAATATCTGTCATAAAACTTTTATTAACTAAGCAGTTTTCTTAAAATCTCTGTGTCCAGCTCTTCAGGAAATGTGTTCTTCCTCGGTGCCCATGAGTAGAGGTAGGCTGTGCAGTAGCCATAGGTAATGAAACTAAGACAACCACATGGAGAAAAGGAATCCTGTTAATCTGGAAGTCACACAGCTACTTAAATTCTGTTTTGAAGAAACTTGCTTAAGGGTCACTTGAGTTGCTTGGCATTCCTAACATAGTGGACCAGCATAGCTTTATGTTCCACTTATTTTGTGGTGGATGCCCCAGGCATTGATGGGAGGTCACCTATCGCCCAACCTCTGGTCAAGTCCATTGGCAGGAAGCCTGCTTCATCTTTGAAGAGCAAAAGTTAGGAAGCTGAATTTTTGCAGGTTGGGCCTGCTGCTTATTTTTCCTCCGAGTCATCCCTTTATCCTGGACCACAGTATTTCCCCACTGTTCCGGATTTCCCTGTTCCTTTCATAGCTATGCTCACAGGCTGTGTATATCTGCTGGAAAATTTTCCCAGTGTGCCAATGGAAAACCCACCATCTCTGGTGAAAGTGAAAGTGATGCCTTTAGGACTCTCCCAGCCCTTGCTGTCTGCCTGCAGGTACAATACCTTTGAGATTAGTGTGGGTCTCCCATGTGCCAGCATGTTTAGCTAACAGCAAGATGATCAGGTTGGCCTCTTATTTACTTTCCATCCTTAAACTGCCTCTTGGAAGAGTTACTAGTGTAGGCCAGCGTTGTTTCATTTCAGCATGGCTTTACTCAACTCCATGCTGGCTCTTCAAGTTCTGGTCCGCTGCGCTGCTGAAGATAATGAAGCCATCTCGTGTTAAGCTATGTGCTGGGAGTCACAATTTGTATTTCCTAACCCGTGTGTTTTGCACTGTGGTTGGTAGGATGGCACCAGAGGTGATCCTTGCTATGGACGAGGGACAGTATGACGGAAAGGTGGATGTCTGGTCTCTTGGGATCACATGTATTGAGTTAGGTGAGTAAATACTGGGCAGCTAAGACAAATAACTGTCTGCAATATTTATTAGGAAATCCTGAAAAAATGGAAGATTCTTATTCCTCTTTTTCTTTTTCTTCCTTTAAAAAGCCTGACTTGGAAAACACTGACAGTTGAGTTAAATCTCTTACTGGCAAATCAAGAGCAAGCCACTAATGCTGCTGTGCTTTAATGTTAATCTGGTGTGCTCAGTTATTCCCTTAATAACTAGAGGATTCTAGTCTTGTATAAAAAGAAACTGTAGTTTCTAGTCTGTATTTTTCAAGCTGGGTTTTGAAAAAGTTGTTCCAGCTATTACATCAAGGGAACTGGTGTCCTAAGAATTGTGTGTCAGAAGGGACCTACATTTAATTTTCAATTCTTCTTGCTTCCCCTCTCTCTGAAACAAAATCTTCAATCTCAGCTGAAAGTTTGTGACATGAATCAACATGGACAGGTTCTTTACATGAGAAGAAAAGGGTTTGCACTGCAAAGGGCAAAAGATACGCATCCACACAACCTGAAGCAGATGTAGATGTGATAGCAGGTATACAGAGCAGATGTGTGCACTTTAAGTTTGAATATTGATGTTGCATGTGCTGAGTAGATTACTTTCAAAGATATTCCTGATATGGATTACACTTAACAGCAATACATCAAGAACTTATGGTGAGGGCAAGTTCACTGAAAATGTTATTTTAAATGTTTAATCAGGAGAAATATAGATGAGATAACAAAGAGGAGGACATACAAAATGGGAAGAAATGTTGACCCTGATGTGGAGATAGTAATGGTGTAAATGATTACTAACTTCCAATGTTGTATTTCATGTGGCAGTGCTAACACCTTGCTGATACAGTCTGTATTTTGATACAGAGAGTGCAAAAATCAGAAGTTCTAGACTTCTGTTCTTCCACATAGCCACTGATATTTTTGTGGAGTTTATACTAGTTATGGCCTCCCAAGGAGTAAATCAGTGGTAGAGTAGATATTATGCTACCCTTCATAGGCACTGAGTCTTGATACTAGAATTTCTACGGAGCTTTTCAGTCAAGAACCTCAAAGCCATTTTACGTAGTTGATGGATCTGCTTTTTTTAATATTACCCTTTTAAGAAGTATTAAACTTTTTTTTAAACTTTGAGCTTTGCATGATTCCATATCCAAACATGGGGTCAGGTAGCAGTGGGAGGAATCTCTTGTTGAGCACCACTTGGCTTTCTTTGAATGCTGATGTCTTACTTTTGGCTACATAAGAAATTAGTGTTTAAAGAAAAGAAGATGCGGTGGTTTGCATGCATGCTGCATGTCAAGGACAAGTGATTGCACTGACCTGACATGAACTTAAAAATCCTGGCGTGAGGGGCTGATTGGCATGACTGACCTAAGATACCTGGTGGTGAAAAGTAGCTTTTCCCAGTTTCCGTGCGAGATCTGCTGTGCTTTGGAAAGGTCAGGGACAGGTAGGTAGGTGTCCTCTCGGTGCAAGGACTAGGAAGAATTTTAGTTAGGGGGAGTTAACGACGCATCTGGCAAGTGGATTTGGCAAACTGTCCCGCTTAAGGTGACTGCTGATGACAAATGAAACAGGCAACCACCCTTTTCCCTTAATAGGGATGCTATAGCAGTGCATCAAAGATCTGTAGGGATTGATACATAAATTTCCTAGCTCTGACCTGCTGTATGTCTAAGCGCTGTTTCAGTCAGCTTGTGCTGATTTTACCATAGCAGGTCAGGTGTGAAATGTTGCAGTTAAGGTAAAATTTACTGGAAACTCTTCCTTACAATTTGCATCCTGTTCTCTTTGGATTTCATCATCCCCTCTTCAAGTGAATAGCAGCTTTCCTTGAGTGGATGTCCTGGTCTAACCTAGAATATTAAAATAATTAGCTTACAATGTGATGACGACAGTATTGAGCTATTGATTTAGCAGCAATACCCTGCTCATACTTCCATATCTTTCTCCTTTTCTTTCCAGACTGCCTTATCACACCTTTCTCTTCTCTTTCTAGCTGAAAGGAAGCCTCCACTTTTCAACATGAATGCAATGAGTGCCTTATATCACATAGCCCAGAATGATTCCCCTATGTTACAGTCAAATGAATGGTAAGAGAGCTATTACCAGATTATTTTTTTTTTATTTCCCTGAAAAAGCTCTGCAACACTCTCTACATGGTTCAAGTCTGACAAGAAAAGTGTTTGTTGCGGTGTAGTGATTTGACTGCGTTCTCAAATAATGCTCTTGTGTAGGCAGGCTCGATTTTGACCTTCTGTCACTTTGGCTGAGCTACAATCTAAATGTGTGGAGGTGTTAATTATGGGGTTGTAGATGCTGCAGGAATTAAAATATTCTTGGATGCATTAAGCCAACCGTAGCTCAGCATCAGCAAAGTTTCCAGCTGCAAAAGATCTCTGACAGAAGAATTGTTAGCATTATAGTGCAGCTGAAATGTGGGGAAAGGGAGGGGAGAAGTACCCAGAATATAGAGGTAATTAGACTTTTTTTTTTTTCACTGAGTGACTTCAGAAGTCATCAGAGCTCTGTGGCCAGTAAATGTTCCCCATGCTACAGACTTGTACCAGAATCTGAGTGTTGACTCAAGAACGCTTTGTTGTTCTGTGGGAACAAAGGGCTTACCCCACTTCCTGTTCCCTGTACCCAAGAGCAGAATGCAGCTATGGAGAGATGCGTGGCAGAGTCTGCAGATGGCTGGAACCCAGAGCTCCGGGAGAGGTGTGAAGCTCCCCCAGTTACACTGCTAAGCATTTAAGTAGCATAATTGTTTCATTGCTGATCATTTTATCAAAAACACTCCAGTTTCCTTATTTCATGGTCTCTGTCTTGTCCATTTGTCAAGATTCAAAGAACTCGCTCTCCTATTTGCACACTGATACCCATGTTGTTCTATGCGGAATTTGCAATGCAGAGTAGAGACAGCTTGTGAATGCAGCGTGAGAATCAGTAGTCTTGATTGCAAGCAGTTTGCTGTCTGTGGCTTTGAGAAACAGGGAGTAAGCAAGGTGCCTTTTATGCCACTTTCGAGTTCAAAGGCACCTAGAAAATCAGTTTTCTTCTTCCCAGTTGTGATAGAAGCTCATCTATAGCCTAAAGTTTTGTTGAACTAAGCATTGTATCTGGGTGCTTTACTGAGTCAGTGTTACAAATCGTGGGAAGCTTCTAGAGAGTAGAGAGCCATTTCATCAGCTAACTTAACGACTGCATTTCTGGAGTTACCAATAATTTTGTTATCATCTATTTTTAAGTAGTTGATGTAAAATTGAAACTAGGAGTGACTGGTACACATAGTTCTTGCTTGGTTTTCAGTTTGTGGTTGGGGATAATTGTGTATCCGTGTTTGTTTCAACAGTCTTTAACTGTTGAAAGAACTGATGGGATCAACTCAGGATTTGGAAAAATCCAGTTAATTTCTCTGCCCTAGAACTTAAGAACACATTAGTCAAGGTTTGTCTTTTGTGCTAATAAGTTTGCCTGTATTCCAGATCCTAAGCTCTTTTTTCATTTAGAACTTTTTTTTTATTTACAGGTCAGACTCCTTCAGGGGATTTGTTGATTACTGCTTACAGAAAATACCTCAGGAAAGGCCATCGTCAACAGATCTGTTACGGGTAATTTTTCAAATCTTTTCTAGAAATTTGGGAAAAATCTGTTTGTCTACCAAAATAATTCTAAAGATGGTGAAAAAATATTTGTCCTTTCAAAAAAAAAAGTAAGTTTTGCTCTTATCTGAATCAGTAGAGTTTTGGGGTCTTTTAAAGTATTTTAGGCTGTTTAACTTTGTTTCCTGACTTTGCCTGTTACGTCAGTCACAATTCTTTTTATAACATGATGCTCAAGAGTCAAACTACTGGAGGAAAAAAGCAAAGGTAGGCTATGTGGTAAAACAGTTATACTGTTGAGTGAAGAGTTATTTTGGGGAGCAGCCCAGCACCCTGCTCCTCTTACACCCCAGAGCTCTGCAGAGCTTACATCTGTGTTGGAGAACTTGCCAGCGTCATGATGTAGTAGTGTGAGTAACAGGTTCTTTAGCTGAGGGAAGGACCTGTCAGCAGGAGGGAGGTAGAAGGATTTAACCTTGATTTTTATTTTTTTAATTTTTTTTTTCCAAAATAATGCTGTACATACTTTAACTGAAAGTATCGAGGACAAACAGGCCCAGAGCTGACTTAGTTAAATCTGTGCTGCAGAAGTGAATTCCAACCAATAGTTTTCTGCATAGGCAGGACTTAGGAACGTGTTTCCTACTGCTTTAAGGAAGGAATTTTCAGCAGCCTCTCTGTACTGTGCTGTGAGTAGGATGCCCTGAGTTGTGACCATGCTGCACTATGTGGTCTCTGAAAAAGCAGATAGAAATTAGAGGGGAAACTAGAGGGAGCCCTGTTCGCTCTCTAAATGTGAGCAAAGGGAGTGGGGAGACTTGGTGCGGCTTTGTGAAAGTGAAGACCTTTTTTGGAGCAGTTACGCAGTTTTGTGTAAAGTAATGTAACTTAACTTGCTGATGCTCTTTTTTTTTTTCTGCTTACCTTCCCCAGTAAGGAAAAATGTTATTTTTCTGTGGTGTAACAGACAATACTTGCTACTAAGCTTATATACAATTTCAGTAAGATTTAAGGCTTATAATTTGCTACAGGCTTTCTTTGTGGAAGTGATAGAAAATCTAAAGAGCCATTTTAATTGCTACTCAAAATCTAGACTTACCAAGTCTTCATAAGATGCATAGGCAATAGCAAATCTTTTGCAGAGCTCATAGTACTTTGAGAATTATGCTCCACATGATCAGAGGATTGAGCTCTTCATAAAGATTTAGAGATAGTGCCTGATTATTTAAAGGAACATGGGTATTAGAGATGGAGAGAGACTGGATGACTTAGGTTTATCTCCTGGCCAGAGCAGGATTGTTCTGTGTGGGGTGCTCTGAACTGTCCTGTCTTGTCAAAAAAAAAAGACAGATGCAGATGAAGTTCAGGAAGGTTATATTGACCTTTTTTCTCTAGTAATGCCAATGTGAGCATGATTAATTCTTTATCTATTCATACCTTTTGAATATGTATCTTTTCATGATCTTTCTGCCTGATCTCAGTTCAGCTCTTGATTTTGCTCTGTTCTTGTATATCGTTCATTTGGGCCTTTCTGATCCACTTTTTGGGTTTTGGGTTTATTTTGTTGTCTAAAGTTCCTCTGGCTGGATGGGCATGTCTGGCACCAATATGATGTCACTACAGGTGTGGTTATGTGGGAGCAGGGAAAGGCTGGCTCTGCTCTGCGGTGTTACAATAGGAGGGTTTGATGCTGTTCTTTAGACTGCTGTCTGGTGCAGAAGTCCTGACAAATTTATTGATTAGTACCAACTGTAGATCCCTCCTCATATTATTACTTACCAAACATACTCTGCATCTTTTTTTATTGTCTATTTCCAAACATCACATTTTTTTCAGCTCATCTGTCTAGTCATGCAGTGTTTCTGATCTCCATTTTCCAATCATTTCTTTGTTCTAGATGGGTTTTGAGCAATTCCTCTTGATTCACTAACATCTTGTAATGTTTGCTTCTTTTCTATATTCATGTATCATACTTAGCTGTTAAAAGTAGCACTAACAGAATAAGCCTATGTTAACTTCTTCCCCTAATCAAACCACCAAAACCAAAAGTCATTTATATCGCTTTAATAGTTTCTACACCGAACCCGATTAATAAGAACTTGTTTTGGAAGTAACTGTACCATTTTGGAAAGTGCCTTGTATAGGTTCGTAATCGCCAAAGGCATGTAGGAGGGGGACCTGTGCTGGGAGTGGTGCATCCAGAGTTTGCCAAAGTTTTGTCAGTGAATCATAAATCAGTTCCAGTTTAAGTCATCGCGCTTCAGCGTACCTGAGAAGTACAGGAACTGCTTGTAACTCCAAGGGCTTTTTGTTTGGGAAATTCAGGAGCAGCCTTCTGTTAAAAGGTAGGGATGTGTGAAATCCTGTCCAGCCCCTTTTCCATCAGGCTTTTTTTTGTTTTAGGTATTTCCTTTTTTAAAAAATTGATTAGTAGCCCTGCTATTGCTCTGGTTGCTGGACATAGCTGCTGGTGAGAATTGCATGGCATGCTGCTGTTCCACACCAGGTAAACAGGACTCAGTTTTTCCTTAAATATTTGAGCAGAGGAATTGCTAGCTCCACTGGGTGTTTTGCTTAATTTCCACAGTAGGTTAGATTGCTGCTCTGTGTCTACCTGACAGCCTTTTCATGCTGATTTTTGTTCTAAGGCTACCATTCAGCCTTTGTTTTATGGCTTCTCTTGTTGCTCTTTCAGCTCAGTAAAATGCATTTTCATGGATGTTTCTGAGCCTCTTGGTTCTTGAAGAGAGAAATCGAAACCCTGCGCTCTTTACTGAACAGCTAGCTTTGCGCTCGCTTCTGTCCTTGCTTTAAGCCTGGACCATAGAGAATATTTAACCCTCATGCCTTCACTCTCAGGTAGAGGCTGATGAACGAGCCTGTTTGTACTCTCTCTTCAGAGCCTGGTATTTTTTTTTTCCTGTGATACATTTGTGCTGTGGCACATAACCAGTGTTTTGTTCTCTGGTTCTGCTTGCAGCTCCCTGACAAGCCTTTGACCAGCTAATAGGTTTATGTTGTGGGTTTCAGAATGATTCATTCATGTGGATTGGCAGCCTTTCTGCTCTCTAGGAATAGTGTAAGTTCATTGAAGGATGTGATTTCACGAGTACCTTAGGTTGGAGTCTGTGCAAACAACTGGAAGTGAGATCTTATTCTTCAATCATGTATATTCAGTCTTTTTATTTGGTTTTAGACTTTCAGAACAGTACTCTAGATGTTCCTTCCTGCAGTAGCTCTCCCTAAAGCTTGTTAGATTATAAGATTGAAGATTTTTTTTGTCTTTTGAGGGTTTTTCACTTGTGTATGGTAAACAGGGATAGAGCAAATGTTTTGTGGCCACATTTTCTTAGAGAACTGAATTTTAAATGAGGTATTTGAGAATGAATTTGGTTTCCATACAGTATGCCAGATAAATAGTCAAATGACTGTTGTGATATTAAAATGCAGTTGAAATAAAACACAAAAAATAACTCCCTCCCCCAAACTACGTCACTAATAATTTTCATTTCTAAAATTGAAAGCGATTATAAAATTTGTTTTAAACACTTTTCCCCTATTTTTCTCAGTTTGCATCACATTCCCACGAGACTTGAGTTCTGTTTGTCGCTTTTCCAGCCAACTTGGCACATGCCTTTAGACTAACCTCTTCCTCCCTTTCAGTCTGTTTTGGTATTGCTTTTTGCTTGGGTGGTGGGTTTGGTTTTTTTCTTGTAATTTGGAGAAAGCAGACAAATTAAACAAATTATGTCCTTTAGCCATTGTTTCTTAGAGTTGCACAGTACCTAGCAGAAGGGTGTCTACATCTTTTATGTGTAATTTAGACAATTAGATAATGGAAGTGAGCAATCAGAATTGTGTTCTTATTGTGCAAGAACCTTTGGGTTTTCTCTGCCCTACAGTTTCCATGTGGTCACATCCTGATATCTGAGTAGTGCTTGAGTCTGAAGTACTTAATATTTCCAGTGAAAGGCATATTGGCACTGCTAAAGAATGTACATAAACAAATAGACACTAGGCACACAGGATGGATTTAAGTTCAGGATCCTTGTTCCAAATACATTCCTGCTTTCTAAAAATTATCTACAATGAGATAAAAATGGTTGCCTCTTTTCTAATCATAGATAAGGTGCAGATTATTGCTGTTTACAGAGAAATAAATGGTGGTTATCTGCACTGAGAAGCAGAAACGATTCATTTTGCTTCTGCATGAAATGACGTTTGGAACTTTTTAGCTGTAATTCAAAAATAAACACCATTGCTACGAGCAAAAAATTGATAGCGAAATGACTAGCTGTCCCCATTAGCAAAACTCAAATGCACAATGGTTGGAATTCAATTAAAAACAAGAAGAAAGCCTGTGGCATGATACTGTCCATGTTTGTTTACAAATCATTAAAAGAAGATCAGCTCATCCTTTTAACTTTTTTTTTGGTAAGACTCCTGTTTTAAGGAGGACTGGGTTTCGTGTATCATTTACTCTAGATACAGTTAGATGTATTCACGTTTGAACTTCAGGAATGGTAACACATCTAGAGCAGAGATGCTTTTCCCTGTCCTATGGGACCCTGAGGTCACCAGGTGTGGAAAGAGCTGTGAGGCCAAGTGGGCAGACATGACCTTCCTGAGAATTTCTTTGCAGGTGGGGTCTGGCTGTTGAGGCTCTCTAACAAAAGGCCATCATGACATTTGCAATAGAGGGTAGAGAACAACTTTTCCCCCACTTCTCTGTTAATGTTTCTAGAAATACGTAGATGTTTGTGCCTTCGGGCCATCTCCTGTGGTACATACTAAGCAACATACCGAACTGTAGTGATCCCATATAGAATATTGGCAAGTGTGTAGTCAGGCTGTCTACTCTAGTCATGGGTTAAATGGGAAAGCTGCAAGGCTTTCATGTTCTATTGCCAGTTGTACAGTTCAGGAGAACATATCTGATAAATCAGAGAAGAGCCTTTAATCATGTACTTAAATTCCTTCGAAGAACTTATTGTGAAGTCTGCACTTAAAAACTGTGCTCCTAATACTTCATTAGACGAAGTTGCTAAGAACCTGATTTTATTTTAATTCTGGCTACAAATGCTTTGAGTATAAATAAACCTTGCAGTCATCTTACTGGTTTTAGGTATGAATTGGAATAGATAAATGCAGGATAAATCTTGCATGTGGCTTAGGCAGATAGTCTTGCATAATCAGAATTGATTCTTCTTTGTCCTTTATGCATTTTGTTCATTCTAAAGTCCTATGCTGTTGTAAGGCTGGAAGTGGCACCATCTTGTACCTAGTATGCTTCGAGTGCATGAGCTCAGGAAGGGACAGATCAGCTCTGTTGCCTGGAGAGCTCAGAAAACCTGACCCTGGTCCAAACTGTTTCACTCCAGACAGAAAAGTGAAACAGAGTCAGAGCTGAAGGGAGCTTGGGAAGGGCTGGCCAGGTCTCGCACCTCTCCGTCCTCTAGCCAGCTTCTCCTGCACATGCGCGTACACACACAGCAGTTTCAAGTAGCAAAGTGATTTTTGCCTCACTTCTCTGTAATCTATGTTTGAGTTCTGTGTTGAAGCAGGTCTTCTGACTTCAAACAAAACATTTTGCAGCTTCAAAACTCACAGAGCATAGTGTGATCAGTTTGGTTATTTGACAGTGATGAGTACAGTCAGTGTATTCAGTGTGTTTGGAGACTTTCAAAATGGGTATTACTAGTTATTGAATATGAACAGACCAATTACTGAATACAAACCATCATTTCAGTCAAAAGTCATTTCAAAAAAAGTCACTGTGTCCCTGTTTTTACATCAAACATACTAGCGTCATATCTGAAACCATGTGTGTTATTTTCTTTTAATATAGCATGATTTTGTTCGCCGAGACCGACCACCAAGGGTACTAATAGACCTCATACAAAGGACAAAAGATGCAGTACGTGAATTGGATAACCTACAGTACCGGAAAATGAAGAAAATCCTTTTCCAAGAGACACGGAATGGCCCACTGACCGAGTCTCAAGAAGAGGAGGAGGTACTTTGATTTTGTTACCTCATTTGCGCTGTTACAAATAATTTTAGGGCAAGTGAGATGTTCCTGTCCCTAAGGGAGCAGAACAAACACAGCCTAGGTGAGGATGCAATCTATGTTGTTGGAATATGGTTTCGATCAGCAGAGACAGAAGGTAGGATAATGAGTGACAGTGTTAGATGTGCATTTATTGGCAACTTTAATACTTTGGGGTTTGTTTTTTTTTCAAATGGTGGCCTTTCTTCTGAAAGTTTTAGGAAACTCTTCTGGAGGGAGATTCTCTGAGAAGAGAGTGGCTTATAGCCTCTGTGAAGGAGAGTCTGTTGACAGTCCAAGCTTCTTCAGTCTCAGAAGCACAGTCACGACCACTTGATTAATGTTAATACTTTTTCAATTACTGTAACTTTGTAAAGTAATTGGCCTGTCATGAGCTGAAAAGCAAATTGCCAAATTAGTAAGACTTATTTTAAAAAAATTGTTTAATATTAAGGAAAAAATATTAAAGACATAAAATTCAGCTTCAGTTTAAATCTTATAATAAACAACCCTCTTAATCAGTGTATGATAATTAACACTAACTGTGGCCTAGAGAAGGAAACCAGTCATTTTTCTGTTGATGAGATTAGATGGAAATTAATGTAATTTGGTGCAGGCACATTGGATAAGTAAATCCATGACTGGTTCTCAACAAAAACAATAGGCAAATTGCTGTTTGTATTCCTTTTTGCTGCGGTATAGCAAGATAATACGCAGCAAGATGCTCAAGCTCAGCATATGTTTGGGGACTTGAGGTTTGTGTATGTCGAATGTTCCTTTCAGGCTGAACTAGAGCTCTGGTTAAGAAATGGGCAAGCCTGGGTATCAGATAGGAGAGCAGACAGAAGGAGTAAGACCTGTGGTTAAAGCTATGAAGTGCTGCTCTTCTAACCCTCCAGCTAGCCAACTTCTAAAACCTGAGCTCAATTGTTGGGGTGGGGAAAGGGGGGATTTATCAGACTTTTGCACTGAAACCTTCACTGTTTGTTTACCTAAGTGTGAGGAGCTGTTAGGAGAGTGACAAGGTAGGAAAGAGCAAGGGAATGTGTTTCCCACTTGACTGTGCAGCAGATCCAAGCTCAACAGTGAAGCGGGACACGTGTTGGTAGTTGACTCCAACATGTATCTTCTGTTCCTCCTGTCCCCACCTCTCAAAAAAGAGGGAAGAAAAGAGATTGTATCTCTAGGGATTAACACGCTAATGAAGCTCACACTCTGCATGTGCACAGCATGCTCTGGACTGCGTTTTACCACTGAGCTTGTGTACCACGAAATGAGGTTGTATTGCTTGTATGTATCACTAACTTGACGGTGAAAAGAAAACATAGGACTTGCTTCAGTTATACTTAACTGGTTAACAGAAGCTGCTCAACTGTAAATGCCACAAGACAGTTCCTTTTTCTACCCTAGACTAAGGTGGAAAAGGAGCATTACAAATCTTTAACACTCAAAATACTACTAATGCTTTCCTCAGAGCTCTTCCAAGAAAGTTAAGGTCATTTGAAAAGTATTCAAGTCAGGAAGTTGATGTTATTAAGGTTGCATAGGAAATCTTATCTCTGTCCTTTGTGCATAGACACTCATTAATTACATAGCCAGATCCTCATCTCGGATGCTTCATTATGTTATTTCTTCTGCAACTTTATATAAGCATCCTGGAAATATTTTCATTCTCTTATCTTGTATTTTGGATTTTAAGTGCTCTTACGCAGACTCTGAATGATCTGCTGATTGCTTAAAAAATGATCACCCAATCAAATACAAATCTGTCAAGTCTGTCAATTTTATCTTTCTGCTAGTTTCCAACAAAATGCGTACCCTGTTAATTGATTTGTAATGTAATTCTCCCCAAGCTCACTATGGAGGCCAGGACAAACTGGATGCAGTAGCAAGCCATTCATTTTGGTGAATCAAGGCTATTTTGCACCAGGAGCTGAAGGACGTTCAGAGTTCTCAGTCCTCACTGTGAACTCCCTGCAAGCCTCTGAACTGCCGCTAGTTAATTACAAAGGACTCCACAAATTCTCTAAGTCAGTCCAGATTAAGCGCATAGTCTGGATTTACTGAGCTGGTATGAGTATGCAACAGGAAAAAAGGATGCTAACTTCTGGTATTTGTCTGTAGAATCAAAAATATGTCCTATATGAGGAATATTTATTTACATATTTCTAAGTAGATTACAACACTTTTAATCACTGTAATAATGCAGGCTGTTCTGAGTCAGCTGCATAAAGGTGATTGAAGAATTTCTTGGCTGAAAACACAAAGTTAAAGGAGTTTTTAGCTTGACAAGATGTAATTGCTGACTGCTTGGGACATGGAGGTTAAAACCTCTATGCCTGTTAAGCACCATGTGATAGTTATCAAATCATAAACAAGTTCATTGCCTTAAATCTCTTCTGATTCACAAAATGCCTTGTAGCATACCTGACTTGGAATGTTATTTCAATACAAACTTAGATCATTCCTTTTAATTATGAGACTCCTTCCACCAGCCATCCATTATTCCTGGATGTCTCCTATTCAAGCCAAGAGCCATGCCCAGGCTTACTAATACGTGGAAAAAAAAAACTGCCTTGAAGCCCAATACAGTAAGATTGCAGGGGAAAAGGCAAAAACTACCTGCCCCATATGGAGTATTTCATAACCCAAGCAGCCTTGGGAAACGTAGTTGCCAAAATAATGAGCAAAGAACCTTTAAGCCTGCAGAGTTGCCTTTAAAACAAACTTTGGGCACTGCAGGCATAATGCTGGGCAGGTGATCTCCTGCAGTATTTGTAACTGATGCCCCTTGTTTTATAGGACAGTGAGCATGGATCAAACCTGAGTAGGAAGATGGACAGTCTGGGCAGCAACCATTCCATCCCAAGCGTGTCTGTGAGCACAGGCAGTCAGAGCAGCAGTGTGAGCAGCATGCAGGAGGTCCTGGATGAGAGCAGTCCCGAACTGGTCATGATGCATAGTGACGAGAGCACAATTAATTCCACTTCCTCCGTTGTTCATAAGAAGGTATGTTCTCTGGTGCTCTCCATAGCTTCCCGCAGTCCCTGCTATTGCTCACGTTGGCTCACCCACGTAGGGCCCAACGATCAGCGTGCTGTGGTCTTGTGTTGAGCCATCTGCTGAGAGCAGGAGCAGGTGCCGGGCTTGCCAGAATCAAATTCTGTGTTGTGGTGTTTGTTTTTTTTTTTTTCTTTAAAAGCTAACCTGCATTTAGATAACCTCTGAAAATAGAGGCTGCTACTGAAAGGTAGCGCTGTCAGTGTCTAGGCAGGGTTCACGCAGACTTATCGCATGCCTCCTTATCCAGCCCCGCATGTGCACTGCTTCTCCATCTCTGCTTGTAATGTCAGTCCTTGTTTCCTTGTGAATGATTGTGCTGTCTTACGTAGTATGGTGACAAGTGGTGATAGCAGCTAACCGTTTACCAGTCACAGTGTATGATTAAAATCTGTTTGCACTTGGATTTCCCTCATGAGAAGTGGAAGTGTGCAGAACTTTGGACCCTTCCCACGAGGTATGTTGTGAGTCGAGTTCCACTGGATGCTTTTCTGCTCTTCTGCTGCATGTTGTGATATGTTGCCTTTTCTTAGTGCTAGATATCAAGCTAAAGTTGTCTAGCTGTAAGTTAAGACTTTAAGATTGTTTTGACCAAAATAGTTTTGGGTTGGCCTTAGCAGTGTCATTTGCTAGTGGGCAGTAAAATGTAGGTGGTTTGTGTGATTGCATTTACAAAGAGCTTCAAAGCGTATGTATGCTTTTTGCCAGAGCAGCTAAAATGTTACAGTAGTGTGAAATGTGTGAAGTTCTCATTTGTAGGGTTACAGCAAACCCTTGTTCCAACTCACTAAATATTTGTAAGCAATTTTCCTCCCCTGCAATACAGTGTTTGTGTAATTGAATATTGAAGTGCTTGTAAAAGGGAGCTCTCAAGAAATGTTGTCTTCGACAAAAGATTGCCGTGCTTATTTAAAGATACTGGCAGATAAGTTGCACAGGTTTCAGGGGTTTACATCTTTCTCAAATGCATTTACAGGAGCACCTTTTGAGACACTTTTCTTAAAAAACAGTGTTAGGTACAAAATGGTGGCCCGAGGAACTCCTGAATGAAGATTGTATGTGCCGGGTGGCTGTAGTTGGAGGGGGTTTTTTTGTGCAGGCTTCAGCAATGTGTATTAATTTTGATTTCACGTTGTTAAGTAGTCATATTTACATTAATATAGAAGTTTGAGGAAATTATTTACACAATAGTCATACACTTTAATATTACTATCAGTGTCATTACAGTTGATGAAAACAAAATGTGAACCACTCCCATCAGATGTAAATTGCATTTGTGAAAGAAGTAGAATTCCTGCTTGTTTTAAGACTAATATTTCATTTTATAGTGATTGTATGACACTTCTAAAGTACAAATACAGCAAGGTTTCTGAGTGTATGAATTCAGTGCTCTTAGACTTCTGCATAGCAGTTCTTTTCTTGAGATGAAGACGTTCAGTTGAGTAGAATGCATAAACATGGAAGCTTTTGTTATCTGCTTGGAAAAACAGGGTCTTTTGCACGCTTGTAACTGAAGTATTGTGAAAGAAATCACCTGTAGACCACTTAACCCAGGTGTTTTAGGGTAATTTTGGAAGCACAAAACCCAGATCTGTACTGATGGTCTTTACAAAATAGTTACAAATTGGGTGTGATTACGGATTCTTGCAGTGGAGTATTGGCTCAATTGGCAAATGTTACCTTCTGCTGTATTTATGCATAAGATAAACTTATACCATGTAGCAGGACATATTTCAGTCTGCAAATATATTTTAATTTAGTACTTGATTTTTTTATTCTCTGCTACTTTGGGGAATGCAATTTTAAATGCAAAACTGCTTCATGTGTGTATTACGTATATATTAATGCATGTGAAAAGACTAAAATTGGAACAGGATATTGCAGGGGCTTTATATACATGTACATCCCAGTCTGTTTTCAAGGTAAAGGTATTCTGAAGATACTTCAGTTTGTACTTGCTTTAACTGTTTCTGTAAACTGATGGAGCTGATCCACACAACTTGGTTTTGTTCTAGCAGGTGAGAAGTAGCGAGTGCTGATTTTGGTAGCGCTCTGGAACCTAAGCACAAACAAAATGGAAAGAACCTGGGGTTCAAGTTTAAATTAAGCTTTTGTTTTGCATTTAATCAGCCTTTAAAGGCAAAAAAAGAAAATACTGATGAATGTAATTAGCCAGCTGTCTCCATTATGTGGGCATAGGGTCACACACGAGATTGTTTTGACACGGGTCATATCAGTGTTGTGTAAAATTATGGTATTCCACAAATGTGTTAATTAACAACCTCTGGATGTACCAGACTCTGTAAAGCGACCAGGATGGCAAAATTGCCCGGACTGTTGATATTTCCTAAGTGTCAGAGGCCTTTTGATGTCTTTGGACCACAGCCCCAGAATGTCATGGGCAACTGTAAAATGTAGGATGATAAAGTCTGTGGTCATGTGTGAAACATAGTTCCTGGCCTTCAGTGCTTCAGAGCACTGCTTGGTGTGAAGAGCCAGTCTGGAGGGGTGTTTCCTCGGTGTAAATCAGGAGCAGACCTCAGGCTCTTGCTACATCACCTATGTAGCTCTAGTCTGGGAGAACCCTTGAGCATCCCCATCAAGCGCTCCTAGCAGCTATACTGTGACCAGCTACTGAGACAGAGCCAAAGCATAAGAAACAGGCTGATGTAGTAAAAGCATTTGTAAAGAACATTTTTCTTTTTTAACAGCTGCTAGTTGGCTGTAACTTCCAAAAATATTTTGTGGTCACAGGGTGAGTGAAAAGACCTGCTTCTGATCTGGGTAATTTTCACTGGCTGTCACGATAGCAGAGATGTTTGGGTTTTGCCTGACGGAGAATAGCATTTGTGATAAATCCTCCATGAAAAGCAGCCACAGCCTCACCCCTTCCACAGTACAAAAGCTCTGGGGCAGCAGTAGAGTTCTGTGTTTCTAAACCTGTGCTTAGAACAAAGGTGGCTCCCACCTATCAGCAGAGTAGAACTTGTACATTGGAAGAAAAGTCACTGGACAGGAAGAAAAGAATAATAATAAGCCCTAATTGAAAGTATAGCTTTTTATGTAAGTTTATAGCTGTGTTCTAAACCCTTGGGAGGAACAAAATTGCAATAACGTCTGCACTCAGGCAGGAAGGCTGCGTCTTCCCTTCCTGGGATCTCAGTCCACCCTTAGGATCAAACACTGCTTCCTCAGGAGGATGCCTTCATCACCAGCAAATTCTTTACAGGAAATTTAGCTGTCTGGCTGGGATGAGCTGTCCTGCTGGGAACTTTTCCTTGCCCCTTTGCCGATTTCATATTGGTGACCTCCCCCACGTAAGTCATAATATGGTCAGTGTAAGAGTTGTGATTTTCTAACGTCTCTCTTCTGAAGACATCCAAGGATCATCTTACCCATGGATACACATTCTCAAGTCCATCTCCTGTTGGGAGCTAATGCAGTCGTTCAGCTGCACAGGTTGAGAGATGAAGAGTAAATGGCAGCTCTAATGCAACCCCAATTATATCAGAGTGCCAAAAAAACCCAAACAAAAAAAAAAAAATGGGGCAGGGAGTTACACTCCAAATACACTGTGCTTCAAAGACACGTAACCCAGATTTTTAAAAGTAGATAGGGATCATTAATTAATCTTAAAATGAGGATGAAGATTTTGGCTCCCTAAGAATATAGGCATCAGTTGATGCATCATAGGTAGCCTGTCATCTGCTTTGTTCAACTGCTGGTATTTGTCAGTGTGCATACAGGTGGCTTCCCAGAAATATTTTTTGTTGTCCTAAATGGGTATGCCAAGTGGTAGGATTTAGAATGTTCCCACATGGTGGTATTTTATTTCCATAAAACTTTATAATAGTAAAAAAGATTGTTCTCTTTTTAGTCGAAACAAGCCAGTACGCTATTATTTTGTTCGACTGCAATACAGAGTTATTGCTGTTACTTCAACCTTAAAATCATCAGTACTTACGAAGATGAAACTTGGGCAATAAAAATATCAGGAAAATCTTCTGATCAAAATCTAGTTTATAACAAAAGGACGAAAAGAGGATGTGCATAGCTGATCATCACAAATTCTCACCCAATGTCTGTAATAAAAACATACTTCTGTAATAACTGTTGCAACTTGAGTGACTTTCCAAATCCATAAATTAACCTGTACGCGTAGCCTATCGCTGCTATGATTAATAGGCAGCGTTCATGCTGAATTCTGTGGATGGAGAGTGCTGCGGCATGGTGGTTCTACAGGAGTTACAGCTGAGGCAAAGCTGAGGGTGTTTTCCTACGATTTATGATTTGTTCTTGGAAAAGATGTTGGGTTTATGAGATGTAAAGGATATTTAGGTAATGACTTACTGAGTGTTGGCTTGCATGTGCTGGCAGTGATGACCCCTCGTGCACCTTCTGGAATTGTGCCAAGCAGGTTGGTGACATAAAGCCTTTTCTTGAAAGACTCTTGATACTTAAACCTCTCTATAGATTATCGAGGCATTTAGTGCAATGTATTAAAATGAACGATGGCACGCTTGTTTTCTGTGCTCTTTAAATTCTTAGAAGGAAGGGATTTGCTGCAATTCCATTCAAGTCCTTACTATGGCTCAGAAATTGCCTTTCCTATTTGTCTAGGAGACTGGCGGTTCTTTCCAGTTAGCGAATCCTCTTTTGTAAACAGTGTTTGTGAAGGTTTTTATTTGGTGTGCATAACAAAGAATGCAGTGTGCAAGTGAACGTTCCTTCTGAGGCAAAAGGTTGGATGTTTCAGCTTCAGGCTCAGAGTTTGCATTTGAGGTGTGTGTCAGTTTCTAAATCAGCTGCTGAAGAGGATGGGATTCCTTTCCTCTGTATTTTCTTAATTCTTGTGTTTGATGCTTTGTCAGTGCTTCAGCCATATGACAATGTTATATACTGAAAAAATTCAAATATCAAATGCAATTTATAGATCTGTCTGGTTTTGCTGTGATTAAAATTTGAGGCAAAACTCTCATTCATTTTTTTATTATTTTTTTTTTCCTGTAGGGGAAAAAAAACAACTCCTGTCTGCCTACTGAGTTGTTTTCTGTTTGCTTCTATAGCTTGCTTGTTCCAATTGTCATCTGAGCAGGTATTTTGTTCACCTTAGGAAGTTTTGTTGCAGTGATGGCGGTTTTTTTTCCCCATAGCATTTCTTGGAACAAGCTATGTCCTTTCTCTAAAAACAAAACAAAAAATATCTGATCAGTGTAATTATTAAGTGTTATCAGGAAGGAGTCTAGTTGGAATATCTTGAACATAAAATGAAGATACTGTTAGCAACATGTTAGTGTCACTTTTAAAAATGCATGGCAACGGTGTTAAGCAGATATTCTGGTTGTGTTGGTGTTGGGGACAGGGGATGGTAAAGCCCTCTTTTCAGTGATGAAGAGACAGTGTGTGGTAGAACTGGCATGGGACTTTAGAGAGCAAAATTCAGGTTCTTACTCTGCAGGGTGACCTTGGGCAGGACTCATTGGTTTGAGTGGAAACCCATGTGTGGTGTAACGTCTGAGCATCTGACACTAGAGGTAGACATTTAGATACCCGGCTGGAACCCACTTGCATCAATTTGTGTCTGAACAGATGTTCTGACTGTTTCTCTGTATTTCTGTTTATCCAGAGATCAGCTTCCACAAGAACAATTATTTTTTTGTTTAAGGTCACCTATTAATCCATAATATAGGTAGGAGTCCTGCCTTTTGTGGGTTTTTTCATTGTTTTTGAGAGACTTGCTCTTTGGCATCACTTAAGTAACTGGAAGCTCCACCAGCTCTCTGATGAGAGAATACTGTCGAAATGTTTGAGAGTTTTTGTCTTGGCAAATATGATCAGCAATTTCAAAGCCAGCACCCAGCCAAATCCCCCCATCTGCTGTCATCAGCCTGAATGCTGTTTGTGTAGCAGTCAGAACAGATGATTTCTTTAGTAGGAAGTTGAAGATTCTAGATTGTTGACCCTAAGTAGAAGAATTGTAATAGTTTAATGTGAGTTGCGATCTGAGTATGCTGTTGTATCTATAAGGCAAATACTGCAATAAATGCAGAAAACAGGATACAGGGAAGATACATTTCTTTAAAGACAACCCAATGTTGGAACTGCAGATTTAGGGCTGAGAGATACTCTGACCCAAACTCGATGAGTCTCTGGGGTGCTTTTGATCAGATTTTACTTACTGAGTGACTTGAGCTGAGGTGTCAGTTTTGGATCTTGGTTTCCCACAAATCTGGAGCTGAAAGTTTGAAACAAAATTTGTAGGTGTTGGCAAAAATCAGGAAGGAGATATGCTTGCAGTGTCTCTTAGCAAGCTTTTGGAGGAAGAAAATAAAATTAAAAGAGCAGAAATCTATTTTCTGGGTTTGTCTGTCGTAGTAGCCATCAGTCACATTGTCTGAGGAAGGTTGGTGGAGATATGGCTACTCTTACGTTTACTTGTCTTACACTACCACAGAGACTGCTAGTAAAGAGAGACCTGTAACTTGTTAGATTTGGTGACTCTTCATGTCAAGCGATTTTATTTCTGGCAGTGTGACAGCTTTTCTGAAAAATGTTTTGCCTATTCAGGTTGCATGGGCTTATTTGAGATTAATGGTGGTTGCCTGCCTGATGCAGAAGCCTCAGATCCCAGATTAAGGGGTGCCAAGGACAACCACTGAGTTTTCTGCCCACCTGAAACTGGTCCTTCTGCTTGCTCGGTTGCAAAGGAATTTTCCCATTCCTTGCCCAGTTCAATTTGAAATGGAGGATGCAGTTAATTCATGTTCCTGAAGGGCAATTTGATTCTGCTGTGAGCTTCTTATGTGCACCAAACTAACTAGAAGCCCCATAAAACAAGACCAGGATGACATTCTGCCCTCTAAGAATCCACCTCACCTCTTAAACAACAGAAAGTAACCCACAGCTGAATTTTCCCATATGAGAAGTAATTACAATTTCAACTTGTCATTTTAGGTGATGTTGTGGAGCGTTCTGAAAAATCTGAGTGCTCATTTTAAAAGTTTTTTTTTCAGTGATTTGCTACTTCTCTAGCTTTAATATTTCATATTCACCCTGGCATACTAATGGAATGGAGAGGGAAGATGGTCGAGGGATTGAGGTATGCTACCAGACCTTAGGAACCTTGGACGTTCACATGTGCTGCTGCCAGCTTTGTGTATGACCATGGGTAATATTTGGCCTGCCTCCACCTTAATTTCATAGCTATAGTAGAGGAATAGTAGCTCCTGTGTACTTCTATTTCTCTTCAGTCCTCTGTGGTTCAGATGGGTAAGTCTTGTATCAATCTTTACCATGGGATACTTTTATTCAGCTTTATTTTGTGTATGAGGTGCTCCAGTTTCAGCTTATAACAAAGGAGTTCCCTTTTGTAGCTGCTAACTCCCTTCCCCTTGCTCCATACCAGTGTGTTTGCACAAGCCCCAAAGAAGCCAGGTGTATCTCTGCAGAGCCACTTGGAGAGCGAGAGGCAGAGTTCAGCATGGCTTCTTAGCACTGTCCCTTGCCTGGCTAGGGGAGCGTTGTGCCGAAAGGCTCCAAAACACATCAAAGGAAATATCAAACCAAAAGGCGATGTTAGTAGCCCATCTGCTTCGGGTTACCTGGGGTATCCCCAACTGTCTTTCGCAGAGTTCTTACACCTACTTGATAGGCGAGAGGGATCAATATTCTTCAGTGAAGCCATGAGCCCAATTAAACTGAGTGATACTGTTAAACTTTAAATGTTTAAACAAGATTTTTTGATATGACTATTCTAGAGCCTAAGACATGCCTTTTTCAGGAAAGCATGCAAGTCCGAGAGCCCTGCCTGTCATATGAACATGCACAAGCTGAGAATCATCCCAACTGCCAGTAACACTGCCTTTCCCTGGTAACAGTGCCACAAAAGGTCCAGTGTAAGGATGGCCGATACAAAATGAAACTGCAACTTTTTATTACACTCCGTAGTCCTGCTACTGCTATCGAGGACTGTCCTTTTTAATTGTTTTAGTTTGTTCTGTCTCCCTCGGGTGGGTACGGAGGAGCCGGTGCAGGCCTGGACCTCTGATGGTCTTGGCTGTTGTGTTCTCTCCATGCAAAGGCAAGTGAAAGGGGAGCGTGGAGTGTAAATGCTCAAAATTAAGGATATGAGAAAAGATGTTGGATTTAAAGCACTTTAAATCAACCTGTCGTTCAGCTCTTTGTATCAGCATTTCTGTACCTGTTTGGCTTTTGCTGAAAATCATTTACGGAACAATATTGAAAGCGGCTGAATGTGCGTGGGTCCAGACTAGAAGCAGCTAGAAACTGAGGACAGCAGAGAGGGAAGCAAGTGCCTGCAGAGCGAGAAAGGAGCATCAGTGCGACAGCAATGTCATGGTGGAGATGCTACTCCGTGTCGACTGGTTTTTTTACCATAAGACTTTCCGACCGTACTGTTGTCTGCCCTGGCATGGCAGGGTAGCAAAGCTGCTTCTGCTCACCTGCAACACCCGGTGCACGGAGGCAGCCGTTCTCTGCGAGGGCTGGCAGCTTTTATTTGCCTCGTGGCATAGGCGCTTGCAGCCTTTATTTTGCACCCCTGATAGTTGGAAACTGGATGTAATTCAGGAAGAATCTCAGTTGTCCTTCGAGGTTTTTAGGAGGTGGAACTTGAGGATGGGAGTGACGAAACTGTGGTAGGTGGCAGGTGTGGCAACGCCGGCTGCCATCGCTGCTGGCCCGTGGAGCCCACGCCGCCGGGTCCAAAGGCTGCAGGTATGCTGACTTTTGGCAGTCACCGTTTCAATTAGCAAGATTACGGAGGTGTTTTTCATCAGCCTTTCTGATCAGGGTCTCTCCTCTCTACGCTCGACGAGAGCTTTGTTCCGTTGCAAAATTTTCACGCACTGTTTCGCAGATGCACAGCCGCTCCTCGCCAGCAAGGAAGAGTGAGGTGGTACTGGGAACCATTCGTGCTAAAACCTGTGAGCTGTTGCTTTAAAAAGGAAAAAAAAAAAAAAAAAACCTTTGTGGGCTGTGGAGAGAAAGTGCTAGAACTGTGCAGGATCATGACTGGAAAGCAGGATCCCTGAGTGGTCACGGAGGCTTTGCTGGTCCTCTCCAGCCTGCCACGGTTTTAGCCAGGATGCTCGTCCTCCACAGCAGATAGCAAACGAGAGACAAAGAAACCCTATCGAGGACGAACCACTCGGCAAAGGGAATGAGGCAAAATGTTGCTCTTGTGTTAAAAGGGAACAGCATCTTCTTTGCCAGACATGGAAATCACGTTTTTAACGGGATTGCTGGCTTGCAGTGCTTGAACCCGACCTTTCCGAGGAGTCCGATTGCTCTGCATCGCTTTATGCTTTTGAGTCTGTGGGGGTTTTTTTGCACATATGTAATATTGGAGGTTTAAAAAAAAAAAAAAAAAAACCCCAAACCCCAGCCAGGGATTCAGAAGGCATCCTGCTAGCGATCAGCTGACACGCCGAACCCCAGCCTGCAATGTGTTGCTTATTCATTTTGTACCGTGGGAGCTGCCGGGGCTAGCAGAGAGCTGAACTATGCCTCTCCAACAGCCGCGCTTGTGCAGACAGAGGGGTGAGAGAGAGGCAGCCGCCGCGGGAAGAGCACAGCCGGACTTTCTCCTTGTTTTTATCCATTTCTGCAGGATCATGTATTTATAAGGGATGAGGTGGGCCACAGGGATCGCAGGCCTGAGGTGCGGCCTACCCAGTCAGTGCAGAATCAGGCCCTCCACTACCGGAACCGAGAGCGCTTTGCCACAATCAAATCAGCATCTTTGGTAAGCAGCCACCCCACCCCACCTCCCCTCTCCCCCTCTCCCTCTGCAAAGGGGGCAGGAATCTTTTTTTTTCCCCTTCCCCCCCCCCCCCAATTATTTTTTTGTTGTTGTTGTTGGCATAGCAACTAGATATTGCACTGAAAGATAATTTAGCTCTATGTGTGTGAGATGTAAAATGTAGAATATATCTAATTTCTATGTGTGTTTCCAGTATATGGGAGATAAGCCACCTTCCTGGGTGAAGTTAATATAATCTCAGATTTTTTTTTCTTCCTCTCCTCTTTTCCACCTAACTCTTTTGTTAATATGTTTATTTGTATGTGCATAAAGTCTGTATATGTACTCATGTGAAATATGCTTAAATGCTATGGAGATGCAGATGGGTTTTGAAACAATAAGATTGCTGCTTCCCGGCTGAGCTGCTGGCTGGGTTGGTGTGGGTTTTTTTTCCCATTCATTCATTTATTTCAAGCAACTGTACCGTGACTGCATTTTTCAGCTCGATCCCTAGGAAGGATTGCTGGGTTGCGATAACGGAGGGGGCTTACAGCGGGCTGTGGGCTTACAAAGAGGAGGGGGATGGGATGAATCCATCCAGATTTGTACTATTGCAAATGTGATTGCTGTGGATGCCTTTGTAGTAGGGAAAGGGGTGTGTGCCGGAAGAGTTAGTTGTGCCGCCTCCCCCACCTCGCATCCGCACGGGCTGCAGTCGGTAGCAACCTTTTTGAGGGAAAGGAGTGAAAAATGGCCTTTTAAAGCTAAAATAAATGCAATCTTAAATATTTCAGTCCGATAGTATTAGAGGTCAGATGGAAGGGGAGCGTTAGAAAGTACCCACTGTTTGGCCATGGCACTTGCTCAGTGCTATGACATCATCCTAGACCAACCCTGAAATTACACCAGCGAGCCCTCCCCTTCTTGTTTTACCCTGCCTGAACGGTGGGGTTTTTTTCCTTCTGTACCACCATTTCTTGATCCCCCCCGAATCCCTTTGGATTTCTACATGTACAAGACGGACAGTACGTGTGTGTGAACGCAGCTAAAGGTTGTGAGTGGAGGGAAAAAGCAGCAGTGGTGCCAAGCAGCCAAAATTTTTATGTGTGGTGGTGGTTGCTGCTGCCGTTAAAATATCAAACGATGCTGTGGCATTCAGACTTCTGGCCAGATGCTTCATGGGCAGTTTGGGGGGGGGAGCATCCGAGTTCCATCTTCTGCAGGTGTACTTCTGGGTAGCCATAGCCCAAGTGCTCCCCGGGTCGGTGTCCCCTGCTCCCCCTTCCCTCCTTCCTCCCCCCCCAAGTTACAGAGTGACCTAGAAATGTGTGTGTTAGAGGACTTCATGCAGCGCACCTGACACAGGCAGCATCTCTGGTCTCCTGGAGACCCTCTGCCTTGTAAATTTTTCTCTTTTGTACATGTGTGTGCATGCAGCCAGTATAGTGCCCACACTCTTGGCTGCACCCAGCAAATAAAAGTAGGATTCAGTTAGGTTGGCCGGAGGGAAGAAACGATGAATGACTGGAGTGTCATACTCCAAACATGTATACAATTTGATTGATACATTCAACATATGTATCTATTCATTAATATTGTTTTACTCCCTGTGGAAAGCTGCTGCACCTTCTGTCCTGCCTTCAGCAGCAGAGTCCATAATTTCTATCTTCCTCCAAATATGTCATCCCGGGGCTACTTGGGTGGCTTGATGGTATCACATGGCTAGGTCCCCTCGGGAGCTGATGATAGATGTTGGCCTGAAGGTATGGACTGTGAGGTCTTCCCAGACCTATAAGCTCTGGGGAAGACAGCTAATGTCCCAAGGTCACTCTGAAATCCCACCGCAGCCTCCCATGGGGCTGGGAGTGTGTCTACCTTAATTCCTTACTCGCTTGGATTTTCTAAATCTCTCTGCTTTAGTGACCAAGTGATGATAAAGAGAAAATTAATACTGGGTGGGGAAGATGCTAGGCTTTTTGGAGAACTTTTTTCTTTTTTTCGTTTTCTGTGGCACGTGCCCTGATGCAAAGATGTCTGGGCTCATGCCCAGACCCTGGACTCAGGGTGACCAGTGCATGCACAGCATCTTTTGGAGGAGAAGGAAGTCCCACCGGTTAGCTCACTGCCAGCCAGCAGGCCTTTGGGAAAGCACATGGTAGTATGTGTTATGCAAAAACTTTGTTCTCCCCATCATATGCACACATATCCCCCTCCCAGTATAGAGGGACGCTTCCAAAGCACCACCTTGGTACTACCGGAGATGTTACTGTGTCCTTAGGTTCTGAGGTTATGTGGTAGGAGAGAAGTTTCCCTGTGTTTACAACAGAAATATTTTATTTCAGTTCATCTTGTGATGGGATTTCTTTTAATAAGCTTTCACTTCCACCTCTTCATGTTCCAAAATGTAAATCTGGGGGGTGGGGAATAACCCAAAACCAAGAATGCTAAGTTGAAACCTGTTCCACAGAACATGAAGAACGTCAGCGTACATGGTCAGGTTTGAAGTGCGGGCATGGCTGCCCGCGCGCTTCGTTATCACTGCTCAGTGATGTCAGTGGGTAGTGGTGCTGAATGCTGCTGCTCTTCTGGCCAGAGGAAGACTTCCTTTCTGCCTGTCCCCTTGTCTGCTGCTTCAGTATCTGTGGGGAGGACAAGGTCAGCCATGTAGCTGATAAGGGCAGGATGACCTAAACATGTCTGAAATTTATAGTGTGAAACCATAAATTCAGACTTTATTCATGTCTCCATGTTAATTTACTCTCTCAACAGCATATTGAAAAAATTATTCCTGTGTGAATGGGTGCTCAAGATCCCACAGGGTTAAAAACTAAGCAAACCAGTATATTTTGATGGTTCCCTACATCGTTGCTGCTGACCATCGGTTGGTTCCTCAGCATCTGGGTACCGTTTCCTGGGCACAGTTGACAGGATCGGGTGGCCTGTATTGCAGAGAATCAGAAAATGGGAGTTCTGACCTCAAATTCAATAATATGGGATGATATTTGGGTGTAAAAACTTCTGCTTGTGGGATTTGCTGAACACTACCCCCCATCATGAGAGGAGGGCAGCATTACAGAGGAAAAGCACTGAGTCTGGGGTGGGCGGCTGTGCTTGTTCCTTCACAACTCGTCCTGCTGGTGGAGTCCAGGGTCTTGGGCCCTCAAGTCCTCGTTATTCACCCTGAGGTCAGGATATTGCATATGGAGGAAAGACTGGCATTTCTAAAAGATGCTCTCAATTTGGAAGTTGTATCTCTTTCCAAAACCAAGCTCAAATAGTTTCAGCGAGTACAGGGGTCACAAGAGAACTATGTTAGACAGCTCTATGCTCCAGATGTCCCAGTGATTTTAAGCGTGATTCCCCTGCCCTGTTGCTCTGCAAAAGCATCATGTGAATAAGAAGGAAACTGGACAGACCTCCAGATAAAATAGTGAAATGGGCTATCCACAAAGAAACAGGCTGAGAATATATCTCTCTAGTCTTTCAGCGATGCTTTGATATTGCTCAGGTTAAGAAAAAAAATTTAAATATTAACAAATGTGGTTAAGAAAGCTGAAGGAGCTTACTTTTGGTCGTAATTCAAGCAACAATTTTAATAGTCACTCTTTCCTGGACCACCTTTCTCTTTGGTCATTGTGTAGACTAAGTCGTCCCCCCCTTTTGTTTTTTGGCGTGACATTCTTGTAGCAACAGTAACCGTCACTCACTTGGAACAGGAGTGGAAAATGCACTGCATATTTCTGCTGTTGCAGTGAAAGTTCCTATCTGAAATGGAGATCAGGTGCCTACTACATCTCCATGTTATTTTGCCAACTATCAGTGATCCATAAATTAAAAGTTACAGCTAGAAATCTAAGCCTTGAAGCTCAGAAAGCTGTTGTTTAAAAAGAAGGGTAGAGGTTCTGTGTGTTGATAAGACCACACCTATCAACATTTTCAAGTGAAAGGTGTGTTTTAAAAATGTGCAGAGATGCATCGATCTGCATTTCTGGATGTCTTTCATGCTTGACCCCTTAACTCCCCACCACCTCGTGCATTTCCTCGATAGCTACTTTTACAATTTTCAAATGAAATGATCTAATAGCTACAATTTCATAGAAAGATCAGACCATGTGGACTCTATTGAAGGCCTTGGCATTCTCTTTGAAATCCAAATGCCAGCAAAAGAATGATGTGATCTCATCCAGGCTCTGCAAAGCCAAATGTTTGGGTACGTGTGAGCAGGCTTCTCTGGATGTGGCCCTGACACCAGGGCAGTCTGACCCTAAACCCAGGTACGTTTACACAGTGGCTGTTCACCTGCACCCTCCTCTGCTGAAGCCATGATACTTCATTCCAGATGGCTGAGTTTCTCCTAATGGACTCATCTGGCTCTGCCTTTAGAGATTTTGTTCTTTCTCATCTCAAAGTTGTTCTTTTGCTGCGAGAGGCTGCTGGCAGTGTCTTGCTCAGTACTCCGCCTCATCCAGCAAAGAGGAGCTCAATATTTTGTTTGGTTATTGAGAGGTGAGATTAAGTGTCCTTTAGGACAGTTCGGTATCTTGATTGAACAATGTAGAAAGAGGAACTCTAAAGAGCTGCCAGTTTGCAGGAAGAGTTGTGAGCCCAACTTCCTTATGTAAAGCAAAAATCTTGGAGGGGTGAAAGAAAGTTTGGATTTTATGGCAAGTGAACTGCCTGTAGGAGTGAGTTGGAAAAGGCATCTCTCTTCTCAGTTCTCTGTGTGCCAAAGATACAGAGAGATAAGAAACTGAGAAAATGTCATACCTTAATAAAAACTGTTGGGTTTTATACAGGTTTTTTGGTTCTGCTGAAGACCTGATTGATTATTGTACGCTGCCGACAGAGCTTCAGGAAACTTCTGTTTTCTGCTTTAAAGGATCCTGACATTTTCTGGTTATGTGGAGAACAAATTTTGCGATGAGCAATTTAGTTGTCATCTTTTTTCCCCATCATAATCTATGGGATTATGTTGGTGAAATACTTTGTAAAGTTAGAAGTGCCTTTTGTCTAAGAACACCAGAAAGGTGATTACTGGAACTTCCCCAAATTTTGTTTTTAAAATGGTCACTCAAGCTGTTCATTAGGGCCTTCATCTTTATAAAACCAAAATCCTTCGTTCATCCATGTGTTGACATGCTTAATCTGAAGAATTTCTCTGGTACAGAACTGGGCATATTTGGTAACTATTCGGTAACATAGTTAATTTTTTCCAATTTCATCCATGCTCCAAGATCCCCATTTGGAGACCTTGTCTTTGAAGCAGGAGTTCTGAAGAGCGTTGGTCTTGATTTGAGATTATGGTGATAAATTAGGCTTTAGCACGAGCATGCAGACATTACATCTACAAAATCTCCACCAAGTCTACCATTCTCTTTCTCTTGTCTTCAGGAATGAAATGCTGCTTTTGTTTTCTTCTAACTTTTTAATGTCTCATCCTCTGCTGTGACTCAAAGGCTTTATGAGCTAGCGTTATAATTAGTAATCGCATCCTATTGTGTGGGATAAATATCCCAGACCTAATGGGAAATCTTTCAGAGATGGAATTCTTGTCCTGATAGAGACAAGCTGTGCAAAACTGGAAATGGGGTCCACAAGAGCAGCAAAAAAAAAAGGGGATAAAAGTTTAATGATTTTTACTGTAAATAAAACAAATGCATGTTCTAAATCTCATTAGAGATTAGACTAAAGGGGACACCTGGCAAAGTTGTTAGTGGATTCTCAGATCCATTTTTTTCTCATGCTCTTGCTGTTTGCTTTGTTCTGCCAACTTCTTGGAACAGTGTGCGCCATGCAAAATGTCCCACTGTTCGCAAAAAGGCTGGGCCTCAAAAATAGCACGCCCAGGAAGATCTCGTACTGCTGCGTGGAGCTGCCGTATCTCCGTGCCTCTGCACGTCCCTGACCGAGTCTGTTCTCTGCAAGTCGTATGTCATTTAACGTAGTAAATGGCATGTGTGAAATGTCTTACCTGACATCTGTCTCTTATAATTAACTTGGATGACTTCTCAGAAGAACTTTGATTACCTGGAAGCTTCTGTCAGAGATCTTATTCTTGCTAAACTTGACTGGAAAGTGCAAGATCCTACAAATGCTTACCAACTTCTGCAAAGTATGGCTGTCATTGGTACAGTTAAAAAAAAAAAAATCTTTTTGAGCTCTAGCAATATGCAGGGCTAATACTGTGTTTGTGTTTCTGTAGTCATTTCTACGATCTCACATATTCCTGGTCTTGGGTCTGTTTCATTACCTAGTCTCAACCATTTGAAGGTGGCTATGTCACACTAATTGCTGAGTTGTAAGTATATATTTAATCAACTCAACTCCAAAATAACATCCCAGAATTCCTTGTACAAGGAGGATGTGATTTATGCATCATCGCTTACCTCAGCGTTGATGATTGACTTCACTAATGCAGTGAACCCACCACCATCATTACCTTCCTGGTAATGAAGTCTGGCACAGCGCTGTAGTCAGACTAGTTCTTTGTTGGCTTTGCAGTCAGATGTTTTGTTTTCTCTCTGGGGCTGTCTTTGGAAGGGATGGGAGGAAAACAGAGACTGTCCAGTAGCATCATCCTTTCATGTCTTGTTTCTGTTCTGGGACTCTGGCTATAACTTCCTTAGTTGGTAACTACTGTAAATTGTTGTTAATCTGCTTCAAGGTGAAGGCTGTGCAAGGTTCTTCCTCACCTCCTCTTCACACTCCTCCCAAGTGTTGGGAGTCATTTGAGCTGAGACAGGTGGCAGCGTGCTTTCTGCCTTGGGTGACGCATCAGTTGTGGTGTTAAACTTCCTTGTTGATTTTGGAGCTCTTACTTCATCGCTGTTTCCCATCAGCTGAAGCACAGGGCTGCCAGCAAGCGGGCTTGGTTTGCTGCTTGGTAAAGCAGCTGCTGCTCTTCTGTTGAACTTGAGCCTTCCCAGGTCTGTAGGTGCATCCCATCCTACATCTGAACTTACTTTGAAGATCTCTGAAAAATAGCCTGTGAATGACAACAGTACTGGAATAGGTGTCAGTTCTTTCTCTGGACTGCTACTGGGAAATTCATTGGGAAGGCTGGGCTCTTGCAGGCTGCAGGAAGGACTGTTGGTTCATACAGTGGTCACCTTCAAAGGGCTGAGCTCTTTGCTTTGTGCTTGTTAAGTGCAAAAGGGAGAGGCCCCCTCATGCAGTATCACCATGTGTAGCAGCTCTACACATGTACTGGGGGCTCCAGCTTTTGGCTCCCAGGTCTGCTGTAAAAAATCAGCAGATCTTTATGTTTGAAGTTCCTGGGACTGTATATAAAAAAAAAAAAATATGCAGTCTTGGACACTTTTTTTCTTTTGGAATGGAAGCATTACCATGTGCTTTTTCTTCTGAAAATTTTTGGCACACCTTACTGGAGGTTTTTTCCTTCTTTCACATGGATGCACTTAGGCATGGAAATGAATGTGGAACTTGTGAGTTTGTTTCAGCTGAGCAGGGTTTAAAATCTGCTTAGACCATCTGATCAATCTTGTTAAGAGCACACAGTTCCAGAACAGTGTTCCCTTGTTAGAAAACTTTCGGTTCCGGTAGGGAATGAGCTCAGTCTGCCATACTCTTGAATTTTAGGAAGAAATTCTGAAGGAGGCTACTCGTGGCAGAAAATAGGTATTGAGGGACTGAATGGCAACTGTGGTGACTTGGGGAGGAAGGAAAGGATGGGTGGGTTGGAGGGTTTCTTAAAACAGATGCTATCTTGTAAGTCCATGTCACCCTCCTGGTTTGAGTCCTGTGTCTGAAGAAGGTTGTCCAGCAGCCACCTTTGTTTCCAGAAGTAACCTGCTGTTTCCTTTACTCATAACATGACATTTTTCTGCTGTGTCACTGAAAGTGCACATAAAATTCTCATTAAAGATGGGGGAAAAATCAGGAGAGAGAAACCTTGTGGTCTGGTTTGTGATATTAAGTATTAGTGCCCTCTGAAACCTGGAACAGCATTCCCTGGAAGTTGATTTCTAAGAGTGTGGGGAAGCAGAGTCTGGTTTACAGGTAAGCAGCTAATACGGAGACAGGCTGTCTGAAGAAGGCCGTGTAGCACTTCTTCCCCTCTTCTTGACACCAGGTTACAAGACAGATCCATGAGCATGAGCAGGAGAACGAGTTGCGGGAACAGATGTCAGGATATAAGCGGATGCGGCGCCAGCACCAGAAGCAGCTGATCGCCCTGGAAAACAAGTTGAAGGCCGAGATGGACGAGCACCGCCTCAAGCTGCAGAAGGAGGTGGAGACGCATGCCAACAACTCGTCCATTGAGCTGGAGAAGCTGGCCAAGAAGCAAGTGGCTGTGATGGAGAAAGAGGTGAGTAGAGGTATAGACTGTATGAGAAGATTGGAGGGAGAGGTGTGAACCAGATCTCTAAGAGGCGGCTGTAGAACTCCTGCTCAAACCCTGTGTTCTTACTGCGCTGTCTGGTTACTGTCTGGAGCCACCCTGGCCGGTTTTGTCAAGTAGCTTCACAGCTACAAGTCAACCTTATGGATGATGGGTGCTCTGCTGGCATCGGCCAATCCTGTAGCTACTGACAGCCGGCTAACGGAGACGGACAGACTCTGTGGAGACCTTGGGAGGGGGCTTCAGCCTCATGGCTGAGCCAGTGACAAAGCTTGCTGCTGTTAGTCTGTTTAAACCTCAGCATGTTCATCTGTATGGTAAACTAGTGGGGTTTTACTCTGGGGTGGTTTTGGTGGAGAAGAAAGAAGCTTGAGGAAACTCTTACGTGTATGTGGGCATTATGGGGGTTTTTTTTGTGTGAGCAGCTTTCCTGTGGCTGAATACTCATGGCTTTGTCTAGCACAGTGATGGGTGAATGGCAGCCCAAACAACGCACAGCAGAAGACTGATTTGTGCTGGATTCAGTACCTGCTCCCTCACCCTTGGTTTTTTTCCTTTGGTGTTTTTTTCTCTCTGTGCCTTGCAGGCAAAAGCAGCTGCAGCAGATGAAAAGAAGTTCCAGCAACAGATTTTGGCTCAGCAAAAGAAAGACCTGGCGACCTTTTTAGAAAGTCAGAAGAAACAATACAAGCTTTGCAAGGAAAAGATTAAAGAGGCAAGAAACCATCATTTTCAGGGTTGAAGGGGTGTGGAATGAACACGAACTAGACTTTCGTTTTGATAAACCTGGGCCAGCCCAGGGGTTTAAGGGATACTGTCGTGCTTAGAAGCAAATTTAGATTCTCAGCAAGTAAACTTTCAGGAACTGGGAGCATCTGGCAACACTTCTGGAATAATCTCTAAAGGTGCTAGGGGTGCCTTCACAATTTGCTGTAGAGCAGAATCTTTGAAACCAAAGGTGATGAGGGAAAATGGGACTTCATAGAGAATTCTTCTTCCCCTTTATCCTTGTCTGTTTGGTGGGGTTTTTTGCTGAAGCTGTGAGAGCAGCCATTTAGATGTCACTTGACTAAAAGCCCTGTGATTGCTTATATGAATTAGAAGAAGAATTAACTTAGGATATAGCTTATCTGTCCCAAATTGCGTTGCTTAAGTACAGCATCCCCACCACATAGCAAAATCATTTGCTGTTAAAAATGTAGAGGTGAGAAAATGAACAGCAAGGAGCCCTGTTGGGTATCTGATTTTACAGACCATCGAGCGTGAGTCCTGTTGAAATAAAACTTAAGCCCAAGCTGGGCTCCTCTGTAAAACAGGCGCTGGGAAGGGAGCTGAGGGGTTTGACCCAGTCTCTTTCCTGGACAGCCAGAGCCTGCCCTGCAGTGGTGTGTGGGGTTCCTTTTCATTGTGGCCCTGTTTAGCCCCTGAGGTGTTTGTGTTTACTGGCCGCTCTTTCCTCCTCCTCCTCCTCCTCCTCCTCCTCTTGTGGGGGGTAAAACAACTCTAGAGGCGGCATGGCTGGGTGACGAGTCTGGTTCTGCTGGTGCCTGGTGGTGTAGTCGGGATTTTGGTGTCCTCTTGTGAGCTGAATGGCAGAGGAGTAGCCAGTGGCTGAAGGTCCTCTGAGTCCTGTGTCACTGCGATCCTAAGGGAAGTCTTGTTTTGACCCTGTGTGCATACAGGAAATGAATGAGGACCACAGCACGCCGAAGAAAGAGAAGCAAGAAAGAATATCCAAACATAAAGAGAACCTGCAGCACACACAGGCTGAAGAGGAGGCCCATCTTCTCAGCCAGCAGAGACTCTACTATGACAAAAACTGCCGTTTCTTCAAGAGAAAAACGATGATCAAGAGGCACGAGATGGAGCAGCAGAACATTCGGGAAGTATGGCACTCTTCTCTTCCTTTCCAGAGCATTTCTTTAATTGTTTTAGCTCCACGTCTGTAAAGCATTTTGCTGACTGACATTAGACTTTTCCTGTTTCCAGTTGCTAAACAGAACTGAGAAAAACATAGGAAATGTGTTTTGGGAAATACTTTTCCACGCAAATGTGGCTGCTTTTGTTAACTGAGAAGGGCTGGCCTAGCTGACTTGCAGACAGATGTTATGTGGGGCTCCCACTCTGGGTCAGATGCTCACCGGAGCTCCTGGGCATTAGATTTGGGGGATCCTGCTGGGCTGTTTTCCCAGCACGGGGCAGTTTGTGCCACGGTGAGTGCCAGGGCCACCCATGGGAGAGCTGTGGGGTGGCTGAAAGCATCGCATGAGGAGTTCTACTCATTGGGTAAAGAAAAATATGTGTAATAAACCAGTAGGAACCTTAAAAGAACAATATGAATTGTTCTTTTAATTGTTGCAGAATGAAATGCTACAAATGTAAGACATACCAAAAGTACAGTCCTCTGGTGTGTCTGCATCTCGCTTCTCTTTGCATAATTAGATGTTGCTTTTTGGTTGGGCTCTGCTCCAGTCAGTGCACAGAATGGGCGATAGTTTGTTTATGAGAAGCTAGTCAGCATCTTGCTTTTCCTCATTAGTTACTAACCCTTGCCTTGCAGGCTGCCTGTAGGCTAATACCGCTCTGGAGAAGGAATTATTACTTGTAGATTTTTCCTGTGGTCATCACTATAGTATCTGAATTCTTCATGAATGTTATTTTTGGATAAAGACTATCAGATGAGAAGGTATTGTAGTCAAGGCTGAGAGTGACTGGTCAAAAATTTCTAATAATAGTGTACTTTGTCTGCTACCATCCCATTGTCCATCGTACCTGACGTTGCCCTGCATTTTACCTGTTCGGAGCTTTGCTGCCCTTGACTTCCCATGTGCCTGGGGCTGCTCAGCTGCTTTGCAAATCCCATCCAGACATGTCACCTCAGACACCCTGAAAACAAATGACGCTGGAAAAATCAGATTTGGGCACCCCATCGCAGCATATAAGCTCTGTGGCAGGGATGAGAACAGAATTTGGTTACCTAGCCTGGTAGTTTAACCAGGAAACACTCCACTCAGGTCCTGCATTTCAGCTCTTAAGAGACCTAATTTTCAGAACAATCTAAGTGTTTATTTCCTGGAAATAACGTCCCTACTAACTAGTTCAAATTCACTGGATCAGACAGCTGAAGTAACACTTCAAGAGTTTTTTTCTTGGTGTTTTAACTAAACATGGAGGTTCTTTCTATACAAATAGGAAAGCATTTATGAGAAGCAGAGTGCCTCTGTCAACTGAAATCAGGTGTGGAACAGGTACAAGAGAGGCTGGCTGTCCTGTCCGAAGAGGAAGGCACAAGTGCCACAGCTCGCTGCACGGGCTGCCATGCTGGCTGAGTATCCCACCTGCCTTTGCGCAAGTGGGGAATCATTTCAGCGCACCAGTAGATCTAACTTTTGATCTTGGCTGTCAAGGTGCAAGTTTTTGCTTAAGTGCAAACGTGCGCAACATTCTTATGGCCAAGAATGCAGAGACAAGACCCGGCCCTGTTTCCCTCCCCATCTTCCTAGCTTAAACCTGTCACAGCTAGAACAGCCAAAGGGGCTGAAGTGCCTGTTTGCAGGTGCTGATGTTGAGAATTACAACAGGATTACAACATGCAAGCAACAGCTCAGAATAATTAGATGATTTTTTTTTTGCTTCTGCTGCGGAAACTCGTTAGGCTGAGCCAATGCTGAGCCCTCCCTGTGCCGGGCACTGTACGTGCACGTAATGGGAGGCAGCCCCCGCTGTGCCTGTCTTAGTCTGGCATGAAGCACAGCCATGAGTTTGTAAACCTGAGAGCTGAAACAGAGACGTACCAGCAGACCATCTGTGAAGGTCACCAAATATCAGCAAGGGGTACAGCTGTAATCACTGCTTGCCTGGGCTGGATTCAGCTCTGTGCTCCACAGGTTGCTGCTGATAGCTTGAGACAGAAATATTAGCAGTAATCAGGGAAAGAATCTGGTATCTTCCTCTTCCTTGGTTTGTAACTTGAAGTTTTTTGTGGGCTGCAGGGTGCCATGTGCAGGAACTCTTATGTGCACATTGCAGAATGGTGTGAGGCTTGGGCCATATCCTCATTTTATAAAATGTGCTGTGCCTGGGGCCAAAACCCGCCTGTATATGGTGGTAACTGAGTTCTTTTTTTTCACCTGATGTGGTGTGCTGGAGCTGTTCTCCTCTGCCTTGGCCACTCCACTGTAAGTGATGCAAGAGAAGCTTTATCTCCCAGTGCCTGGCAGGGGCTTGGGGTAATTTAAAACAGACACATAACAGCCCCTGATGCTGTCAGTCTCCCCAGGCCTGAGCACCCCAGGACGTATTTATTAAAAACGTCTGTGATTCTCAGCAGTCACAGAGGGCTTGCGTGTGGTCCCAGTGCCACCTGCTGGAGACTGCCTGGGTGATCCAGGAGCTGCCAGAGGAGCAGGTCACAGGGATGGATGGATGGATGCTAGGTGGCCGCTTTATTAGCGTCCCCATCGTGCGGCTGGGTTTGTGTTTCTCTGTGGCACGTGGAAGTCCTTGATGTCATCTAGAGGGGTGACCAGGACACCCAGCCTTGTGAACTAAACTACTGCATCTCAGGGCAGAGAGAATCAGTCCTCAGCTTGTGTCTTGTGCTCTGCTGTCCTCTTGTGCAGGAGTTAAACAAGAAGCGGACCCAGAAGGAAATGGAGCACGCCATGCTGATCCGGCACGACGAGTCGACGCGCGAGCTGGAGTACAGGCAGCTGCACACGCTGCAGAAGCTGCGAATGGACCTGATCCGGCTGCAGCACCAGACCGAGCTCGAGAACCAGCTGGAATACAACAAGCGGCGAGAGCGGGAGCTGCACAGGAAGCACTTCATGGAACTCCGGCAGCAACCAAAGAACCTGAAGGTGCTGGAAACTTTCCGTCCTCCTCTTCCAAACTCTGTCCTGCCAGGCAGGCTGGTCTGTGTGCCTGCTGCCTCCGCCGTGCAGCAGAACCACTGTTCTCCACCAGTGCTGTGTGCTCTCCCTTGCATCCCTTTCCGTTGCGCAGGGCTGCTCTGGTGTAAGAAAGTGGTGGGCTATTATAGCAAAGAGCTCACTGAGGATTTTTGAAGTGCCGTGCTAATTTAGGCTGCCGAGTAAAAATAGGCTAGTCCTTAGCAAAGTCTTACAGAATTGGGTGCTGATGAGCCATGCTTTCTTCAGGCCCTTGCTGGTGTCAGCCTATAAACCTTGATACGGGAAGGGGTTGGGTGATGCTTCCTCACTTTCAAAGTCAGCAGAGGGAGAGAACATGGGTGTGCTGAACATTGCACTCTGTCCCAGTTCAGCTGCAGGTTGATTAGAAACCTCTGAGCTGCCATGGGAGATTTCCCATCCTCTGAACATCCAAAAAGGCACGTTGCTTTTATTCACTGCGTCACACCCTCGCTAGTTCTCAGATCCGCAGTCTCCGTGGCTGAGGTTGGGGAGGCAGCTTGTGGAGGCTTTGAAAAAGAAAATGCTTTTTGGGAGGCAGGCGGCACAGTGACGGGCTGGGCAACCTGCAGGAAGCAGGGCAGGAGGTGGAGATGCTCTGGGCTGAGGAGGGCTTAGTGGCGCCTGTTCCTGGCCCAGGGTCAGAGCTGAAGCACTGCTCGTTGCACGGCTGGGTGTGTGGAACACAGCCTGCTCACCTGGGGGCCAGGGCAGGAGGTGGCGCAGGGGAACTGTGGTGGTCTCCCACCAACCCGCCTGTTTGGGTGTACTGTAACCTCTCCGTTCCCAAAACTCTTCATGCTCTTCACATTGCTCCTTCCTTGGCAGGCTATGGAAATGCAGATCAAAAAGCAGTTCCAGGACACATGCAAAGTGCAAACTAAGCAGTACAAAGCACTGAAGAATCACCAGCTGGAAGTAACTCCAAAGAGTGAGCACAAGACAATTTTGAAGAGTCTGAAGGACGAGCAGACGAGGAAGCTCGCCATCCTGGCAGAGCAGTACGAGCAGAGCATCAACGAGATGATGGCCTCACAAGCGGTAGGTGCAGAGTCCGGCACCTCCTGTCCCTGGGCAGGGGGCCCCTCCCCGAGGTGCGTGGAGGTGGGGTACAGTCAGGCCGTCAGGCCTTGCACCACGCTGCCTGTTCGCGTCCTAGCCACTGGATGGTGAGCGATGCGGTTGTGTTTACAACCGTTTTAAATAACGCGTCAGGCGGCGTGTTCCCTCTTGTAATACACGTCCTGCGGAACACGCATCCTTCCCCTGCTGCCACTTGCACGCTGGGCTTTTACAGTTGGATCTTCTCTGAGGCTGTTGAGCAGGGAAGCAGCTGAGGAAGCCCTTCCTGCTTCTCGTTCTGCTGCAAACACCAGAGGCTCCCGGCTTTGCAAAGGAAGAGCAGTGTGGCACTAGCGCTGGAGCAGAGAAGTTACTGGTGGAGGTCTGAATGTTGTTTTTTCCCCACTGATCCTACAGCTACGGCTGGATGAGGCCCAAGAAGCAGAATGCCAAGCCCTGAGACTGCAACTCCAGCAGGAGATGGAGCTGCTCAATGCTTACCAGAGCAAAATTAAGATGCAGACAGAAGCACAGCATGAAAGAGAACTCCAGAAGCTGGAGCAACGGGTGTCACTGCGCAGGGCACATCTTGAACAGAAGGTACGTTTTTGGGTGGGCTGCCGGGGCAGAGGGGGTACCTGGTTACACGGGGTGGTGGTGCGCTGCTACGGGGCTGCTGACTGTGCTTCTTTCAGATCGAAGAGGAGCTCGCCGCCCTCCAGAAGGAACGCAGCGAGAGGATAAAGTTTCTGTTGGAAAGGCAGGAGCGAGAGATTGAAACGTTTGACATGGAGAGCTTGCGAATGGGCTTTGGGAATTTGGTCGCATTAGAATATCCCAAGGAGGACTATAGATGAGATTAAATTTCTTCGCCATTTAAAAAACAAAAAAGCAAACAAAATAATTACAAAACTTGCAAAACCAACATTCCCCATGTTAACGGGCGTGCTCTCTCTCTTTCTGTCTCTCTTACTGACATCGTGTCGGACTAGTGCCTGTATATTCTTACTCCATCAGGGGCCCCTTTCCCCCTGTGTCAAGTCCCGGTGCAGGACAGCTCCTGGCGGTCTTTTCCATAGTATGTCACAGTATTGATGTCTCTGTGCAATGATTAAAAATGTTTCAGTGAAAACTTTGGAGACAATTTTAATGGAGAAAAAAAAAAGTGGATGTATGTTGCTTTTGAGCAATCACTCATTTTACCACCAATCAATGAAAGTACAAGCAAAAAAAAAAAATATAATAATAATCAAAAGATATATACAAACCCAGGGGGAGAGAGACTAAATCCGCAGCCTTACCTTAACTAGCTGCTGCATAATTTTATTTTATTTTTATTTTTTTGGTATTTATTCATCAGGAATAATTAAATAATAAAAAAATTTTATTAAAGATTGAAAAATTTGATACATTTTACAGAAAAAAAAAACCTTAATCGTGATGTACATATCAGTGGTGACATATTATTACTTTTTTGGGGGTGGGGAGGGACGGGGCGAAGATCTGGTGATTTTTAGAAGAACCATGCCAGGCGAGGCGGGGACGAGGCCTCAGTCCTCGGCATATTCTTGATTGTATTATAATCATTTTCTGCTGTCGCAGAGAATGTGAATACACTTAAATGAGCCCACAGGATCCCAGTAGCACAAATTGGGCTTTGTCAAATCGTGTATTTTGTGTATAGAAGGAATTTAAGGAGAGCTTTTACTTATTTTCATATTGTATTTTAACTGTTTCTCTGATCAAAAATTTTTTTACTTCTTTCCCCTCCCCTTCCCTCCTGCTCCCAGCCCCCCTGCCCACTCTCCGGTTCAGTACCTGGAGTCCAACACTGTCTGTCAGATCATCCCCAGCCCTTTTTGGTTTTTCTTTTTATTTTTTTTGTTCTTTTGGTTTTTTGTTTTCTTTTGTTCCTCCCCCAAGTCCACCCCCAACCCCATGATCTCAGTCATAAATATTGCATTATTCACACTTTCAAACTGTGTATTTTCTTACAATAAAAAGATTAAAAAAAAAGGCTTTACTTCTTTTGCATGCACTTTAAAAAAAAATCAAACAAAAAAACAAAAAAAACAACAAAACAACAAAAACATTTTTCAGGTTCCAAGGAAGAGCATGAATAACTGTCAGAGCTTTTAATTATATTTGTAAATAAAAGTGTTCATCACACTGCCTGGCTGTCTCATTGTGGGAAGAGTGGCACAGCCCAAAGGGCGGGGGGGGAGATGTCCCTGCACCAGGGTGGCACCCACCTCTGCTCTGGCTCCTTTTTTTATCTCCTGCCTCTGGCCCTTGCTGAGCACGGTGGAGTGCGGCTGAGTTCACCTGCCCCACACCCCTGGCTCTGTGCTCGGGTAGCAGGGG
The DNA here is from genome assembly GCF_011004875.1 of Balearica regulorum gibbericeps. Classification (NCBI taxonomy): domain Eukaryota; kingdom Metazoa; phylum Chordata; class Aves; order Gruiformes; family Gruidae; genus Balearica; species Balearica regulorum. Next base: position 13,105,238 of record NC_046200.1, read on the forward strand.
CTGTTTTCCTGAAAAACCATTGGTCCTGTTTTAATGTTTCAGTGGCTGGGTTGAAAAAAAAAAAAACTACCTTGAGGCAGAAACCAACTGCCATCTTCGTTAGAGTCTCTTTGATTTTTCACAGGGCCCTGCTGTGGCATGTTGAGGTTTTTGGTACCTGTTTCTCAAACCCCTTGGGTGCAGAGCTTTGAGAAAGGAAAAATTTAAAAAAAAAATCAGAAGGCTTCTAGTTCTAAGTTAAACTACAGTGGCTTCATGGCTTTTTAACCTTTTAAAGACATCAGATTTCTGAAGGTTCATTTTTTGCCTTAAGCACTTAGGAGACTCCCCCCACCCCCAGGCTGTGACACAAGCTGTTGGGGGATCAGGAAAACCACCAGGACCTGCAGCTTGGCTGGGAAGTGGCTTCAGGCCAGCACAGCTGGTGGTGCTTGTCTGGGAGCTGAAAGCTCTGTGGGGAAGATCCCACAGGAGAGGGAGCGACCAGCTCCTCTGCCAGCTGCCCAAAGGTGGGCTGAAGCCACAGGGAGGCTGTTTGCCACCAACCTTTACTGCCACAAGCTGCTCCTCAGGGGCAGTAGATGTAAGTGTGTACGAGGTAGGGGGTGCTGGATGGAAAGATGTGACTGCTGTGAGCTGCGTTCCTCCGCTTGCGTCAGCGCTGCCAGGACCTGGAGCTCCTGTCGGAGGGCCCAACCTCCTTAGGCCAGGAGGAGGAAAGGAACCTGCTGACACCATGCTGCTCATGTAACGCTCCCCTCATCCCCCAAAAAGACAACCACACCATCCACCGTGGTAAGTTTTTAATTGCACTGTGAGCAAACAGCAAATTAACATCAGGTCACAACAGAACAAAATGAAGTGCTTTCTCAGCTTTGAGCAGACACAGAGAATAGGAGGTCGTGCTATAAACCAGGTTCCCTGCCACCTCTGACCAGCTATCCCTTCACTACTGCAGCGGTTCACTTCAGTGAAGTGGAGGCACTGGCCACATACTTGAGGGTAAAAACAAAATTTTTTGAAAAAAAAAAAAGGGTAGTTTCCCTTAGACTGCCATTCTCCCTCCTGGAGAGGGGACACTACACAGCCAGCACCAACCCAGAGTGGTTCTGTACCCACACCACATAATACCATTTCGGCACAGCAGAGACGCTCTGAAGTGGGATGAATTCACAGAAGGTTTTGGGTTCCCTTATGCAGGTCAGCCCGGAGGGGGTGGCCCTCATGGGGACACCTCCTCAGCAGCTCATCTAGCTTGCGCGCGCCTACGGGGGGTCAGCTGGAGCACACTGACACGGAAGCAGGTTCAGGCCGGGGACAGTGACAGGGTTACGGTTCCAGCAGTCAGTGCAGGAGCAGTTGGGTTCAACTCACTAATCAAAACTACAGCGACGTGCTCTGACCGCCTGGTCTCCAGGGGCGCAGGGGGTGCTGCACAGTGCTTCTTCAGGTCCCCTCACCCTACTTCCCCGACAGCTGCTCGTAGAGCTTCGGCACATAGTCATCCCACTCTGCCTGGTAGCAAGTGCCAGCCACCGGCACCCCTAGCTCGTACTTGCTGCGGAAAGACGCCACCTTGAACTTCCCTCGCTTGTCACCGGAGCGGTTAGAGAGGACGGGCTCGTTGCAGCTCAGCTGCTTCGGCTGCTCATACACCAGCCACACGTAGCGGTGCAGCCCTGCGGGGAGGAGACAGTGTTACAAGGGCCAGCCACTTGCAATTCCCAGGGAAACAGAGGTCTGTGTTCTCCAGCATCAGAAGGCTGAGCACAACGGAGCTAAAGGAGCTTAAAGATGCACTAGATGATACACTCAGATAGCTCGTGTCCTGCCTAGGCTAGCGCTCCCCCCACCAGGCAACACTGCCGACCAACTGCAGGCAGAGCGGCACAGGCCTGTCGCCAGACAAAGGGACGGTGGCGACGCGCGTCGGCGCTGGCTGTGGCTACAAGCGGCCGCATGCAGTCCCGCATGGGCCATTTCTGCAGCACGGCACGCCGCTTGCCCAGCACATGCCAAGCCAGCAGCCAGTTTTCTGCAGGCCTCCCCACCCTCCCCTGCGCACCGTGGCTGATCCACGCGGCACCGCTGTGCTCAGAGCGTGGGAACCACTGCGGCAGGAACTGACCTGTTCCCTTGGGAGGTCCGGAGCCAACGTAATCTGACAGCACAGTCCCACTCCCCACATCGTTGCCTTTCATGTTGGTCACCAGGAAGTGATGCCATTCCCTGAAAGAAGGCAAAACCCAACCTGACTGCATCACAGCCCCAGCTGAGACCCTTCGTTACACCAAGCTGCTGCTTTTCCGTAAGGCTGTCAGCGTAGGGTAACGGAAGCTAAGAGCTGCCCTTTCTGGTTTGCCAAAGAGCACCAGTCCTAGAGCAGGTGCTGCTTCCTTCAGGACACAGAGCTTGTCAAAATCAGCTCTGTCATCCTGCCTTATGGCTCTGGGCTTCCCTGACCCCTAAGAGCAGGTGTTCCACACACTTCTGGAGCCTGACTGGAGACAGGTGAGCTGGTCCCACGTTGAACACTCCACTGCTAGCGCAGACAGACCTAATTCCAACTCGCACATGTGCCAAATTACAGCAAACAGCAGATGCTGCACTTCTCCAAGCTACAACAGACCTCCCAATACCCCTGGCAAAAGCAGCTGCTCCTCCCCACGCCCTCCCTATCTCAAGGAGAGATGCAAGGGCATCATTTCTAGCCCAGGCCACAGACTCACTGCTGCACCTTATGCAGAGCGTGTTCCCAACCTCCTTCTAAACCTTTGCTCAGATCAAGAGGGATGCTCCATTTATCCCAGGTAAGACAGGGAGTTGCCCACCCCCATTACCTGAACTTTGGGTCCTTCCTACTGGGAGCATCTGGGTCTGTGAGAACCAGGGTGTAAAGCTTGTGGGGATCACAGCCATCCCACTCGATGCTGGTGGGGCGATGCTGGACCTGGAGGGATGACAGCATTAGCACGAACAGCCAGCCCTGCTGCCTGCACCACGCAGCCTGCGCCTGCCAGCTGCACCGCACATGGAGGCCGCGTGTACCCCGCGCAGGCAGCAACACCCGAGGAGTTCAAGGCCGTTCGTGCCAACTCGCACCCAGCCTATAGGAGCCGCTGCGATTTCTCCTGCAGCACGGAGCCAGGCCTGACCGCGCCGCCCCCGTACAAGAGTCGGCAGCAAAGCAGGGCACCTCTCATCCCCCTGCACCCGCGGAGGCTCCGGTGGGGGCTACCAGAGCGAAGGTGCAAGAGGCCCGGCCGCCTCCCGCCATTTTGCCACACCCCCCCCGAACGCGGGGCCGAGCCCTCGTCACCTGAGTGGGTGTAAGCACTTTGCCCAGCTCGTCTATCTCCACGGAGCCATACTTGACACGCAGCGGGCGAGCCGGCTTCTGTTCCACCTCGGTGAGGCTCAGCGGCCCACTCCACAGCCCCAAGTCCACCGGCATGGCTGCTGCTGCGCTCCGCTCCGCGCACTACGCCCGCGTCGCCCAGGCACCGCCCCGCCCGGCCCGCCCCCCGCTCCCATTGGCGGCGGCGCCGACACGCTCCGCTCCCATTGGCGGCGGCGCGCCAGCTAGCCTTTCCCCAGCTCCAGCTGTTAGGGCGCCCCCAGGCGGGGGGCCGCGGCGCCGGTGTCACCCAGGTCTTTGCGCAGGGCGGGAGAGGCCGAGCGCCGGGAGAGGTAAAGCCGCGTTGCCGCCCCTGCCTAACGGCCTTGGCCCTGCCGTTAATTAGGTTATCATTTATGTGCCAAGGCTCAGCGGGGGCAGCCCCGTGTATCCAGTGTGCCCTCTCAGTTCTCTGCACCGTGTAGGCCTTAGCCCAGTTTGCGATGGCTGCTGGAGGCCCCATTGTGCCAGGTGGTGAGGTGTCCTGGAGGAACCTGAGGGTACCTACAGGCTTTACAGACCTTGTTGCGTGGTTACGCAGAGCAGCAATCTACGTATTATTGAATGTAACAAACCAGCCTGGAAGTTGCTATCTGCAATGATGGACAAGGCAGGACCATTGGGTCCACTTGGCATCAGTCAGCAAAAAACCCCCATGTCATTGGGACAATTTCTCCTAATGCATCTGCTGCTGAAATTTAACAGCTTGGTGGCTGGGCTTTGTTATATTCACCCAGGGGAATCTGAGGGAGACCTTTAAAGAAACTGAAAACATTTGTACCTTTCTCTTTCCTTGTTGCCTGTTTCCTTGGCACCCCTGCAGCTGTGAAGAAGCTCATCCCTTCCACCTGTTGCCTCCTCCCAGTCTCTTGTTGGTCTGTGCTCTGCTTTTTTTCCTCTCTGGCTTTGGTTTAAGCTGCTGCCTGCTATTATTTTTCTTTTGCCCATACTCAAGAATCATACAGTTTGTGGCATGGTTCATAGTCATTTATCACTGCTCTTCCTGCTGCTTTTGGGGTGTCTCTAAGTGGTCAAATTATGGAAGATCCTCTGGGCAGGAGGGGGTTTACTTACTACCCTCACTTAGTTTTGTCCTCTGGAAACACCACTCTCATCACATTAAACGTTCCCGATCCTTGGACTGCACCCCAGGTCAGTGCCCGGCTCCCCCTGGCAGGGAAACCACCTTCGGGCCGCTCTGAGGGGACTGTCCAAGATGGTGGGGGTAAGGGGGACCCCCAAGATGGCGGGCGGGGTCGGGGGGCGCCCAAGATGGCGGACGCCCAAGATGGCGGGTCTCAGGCGGTGGGGACTGATATACGACCCTCTTCACGGGCCCCAGTGAGCGGGCAGGAGAGGGCGGGCGGGCCCAGACGGGCCCGCCCGCCCTCTCCTGCCCGCTCACCGGGGCGGAGGCCAGGCAGCGCCGCCTCCCCGAGGCGGGAGGCTGTAGCAGCGGCACACGACGATGCAGCTCCCCGGCGGGACGCCGCCAGCCCGGTTCTTCCTCGCCCTCTGCGTCTGGAGACTGGTGCTGCGCTGGGAAGCCGCAGGTAGAGGGAACTGAGGGAAGGGGAGCAGCGACCGTGTGTGGGTGGCTGTTTAGAGTCCCCCGTGCTCTTGAGGGGAGCTCCCCAGCGGGCCCTAATGCTGATTTCTTTTCTTAAAAAGTAAATTTGTGTGCATGTGCTGAAAGTAACAAGATTCCCATTTGAAAATAAGCTGAGGGGGCTGGTAGAAGGGGGGACTCCTGCAGATTCTCTAGCTGGTTGTTGGGTCCATTTTGGTGTGGGAAGGGGAAAGTAGGAAAAGCAAAAGGACGATGTCAACAGTTGTGTCATCTTGCTCAATGGCTGCCGATATCGGGGTGGTTTTTGTCTGCGCTAAACATTGTTAAGCTGCCAAATGCATCTCGGAGATGCTTTGCCAAGAGCTCCCCTACCAAGCATATGGATATATATCAGATGTCCAGATCTTTGTTAATGGAAGGGGGTTTTGCCGGTTCCCGAGATCCCTAACGCCATCCTTCCCATTTTGCAGGAACAGAGGAAGTGGTCTTTGGGAAAGTTGGAGGAAGCATCCTCCTTTTATGCCGAAATGTCTCCAAAGAAGCAACCGAGGTGGTCTGGTTTCAAGGGGATCCGCACTCTTTCCCCCCACTCTTCTCCTCAAGGGTCGCTTTCCCCCCGGACGTCCGTTTCTCCCTGGTTGACAACAGCTCTCTGCTCATCACAGAGCTGCGTGTCCAGGACGAAGGCAACTATACTTGCAAGGAAGTGTTGAACAAGACGGACCACGAGCACAGGGTCCAGCTCCTGGTAGTCAGTAAGTCTGTCCCGCGTCTGAATTTCCTCCCCTGAGTCTCACTGGTCCCCAGATACATCTGGCACCGGTGGAAAAATAGTGTGAAACAGGGCAAGGTGGTCTTCTTGTGCAAAATCTGTGAGCAGGTTGATACTACTCAATGACACGTTCACTCACAAGCACCGAGACGTGTGTCTAAATCGCCTGTCAAGGATCAGTGGTGTGCGATGCAGAGGACGAAATGCCAGCTGCGAAGTCCTCACTATGTCTCTTCAGTTCCTTCTTCACTGGTAACGATAAATGACATTTTGGACAGATCTTTCATACCGTGTAGCTGCTCCAGGGTGGCCCTTTGCTTCAATCTGGCTGACTTGAGCCTTCATAAATCTTGGGGGTGGGGGATGCTGCTCACTGTCCTTTTTCCCTTGATGGAAATACGTGTTTGAAATAGATGTGCTGTGCCGTTCCTTGTTGCCGTCGTTTTGGTGTGAGGATGGAGGGTCCTCAGCTGACGAGTGGTCTGTGTGGAGTTTTACAGTGCAGCCTTCCGATTTTGATGGCAACACCGTGTTCCTCAGATTTACTGCTGGGAACGCTGTCCCGGCAGTGTGCCTGTTGTTATAAGCACAGGCCATTCTTTCAGCCCTTTTTCCCCCGTTGTGTCTTTTGGTGCTCTCTCCTATTCCCATCCCTATTCCATTCACGCATTCTCTTAGAAATCTTCAGAGCACGGGCGGAAGATCAGACTGGAGAGTCGATTACTTTGCGCACTGCTGGTGCAAGTCCTTCCAGCTTCTGCCGGAGAATTGTTATCTTGCCCAGATGTCCTTCTGTGGGAAGAGCCCGGATTAGTAGGGAGCGCAGGTCCCGTGGCTGGTACCACTCTTGGCCCTTTCACCAAGCCGAATCAGACGTGATGTAGGCTCTGGTCCCTCAGGCTGTGTCCTGCTGTTCTTTGTGCCAGCCAAGCCCATATTATAAGGTTGAAAAAAGAGCAAGATTGCTGCCAGTTTCCTATTTCAGTGACCCTGTGCTTTATTGGCCCCTGCCTTTCTTGCTGGTCTTTCCGTCAACACTGTGAGACCTGTTTTTTGTTTGCATTCAGGGTGTTCCTTCCTTCTCGGTGTTTGGTGAAGGCTGCATGTTGTAAAAGTTGTACCTGTTTTGTACAGATTAAATCTAAGTTCACACGAGTAAAAATTCTCTTCCTGGGGTAAAGAACCTGCAGGTGAGGTTGGAGTGTCACGGAGGGCTGGAGTGAAGGAATTGAACCCAAGGCTGCTTCAGAGAATATATATGTAGGCATGGAGCTTAGGAGGGGGGAGCCCTAAATCTGAAGCATTGGTGCAAAACACTTGTGAGCAAAAGATGTCTATGACATGCCAAGTGTCGGTACTGCACTCTGAACTTCATTTATTAATGTGTCAATTAATTTCCAGAGGTTACAAAGGTAGTATGGGACAGGGGTGTGCCCTTAAATAGGTGAGAGAGGTGTTTCTGGTGGAGCAGAAGCAGCATCAGCTAAGGTCAGAAGTTGAAGGTTCTCAACCTATGGGCCCTGATTTTTCACATTCAGTGTTACTGGAGCAGCTTAGCCTGGGCAAGAACAACCCTGTCAGAGACAGACTTGGCACCACTGTAAAAGAGCCACCCAGGGTCTGGAGGCTTCATGTGGGAGTTACCAGTCAACAGTCTTCAACCCACCTCATGGGTTGTACCAAAAAGTTATCTTTTTGCTTAAAACTGCATTGAAAAAAACCACACACAGTAGAGGAAACATTCTAGCAACACAACAGAGGCGCAGCCCTGGCTTGGGCTGCTGCTCTGTGTTTGTTTTGGATGGGATGGTGTGAAGGAAACGTGCAATTGCACACCTCCAAGGGATTTCTTGGTATGTTTGTGTGCAATTTGATACAAGCCGCTGTTGGCTCTTTTGTGGGCACAAAGTCCTTTTTGCTGGTGTTTTGTGAGGGTTTTTTTGGTTGGGGGAATTGGAGGTTTTTAGGTTTGTGGTTTGTTAACATTTTGGGAACAGATCTCTGCATTTAGACAGAAGAGTAGAGTTGTACTGGGAGATCCTGGGAGTTCAGGAGGTAAAGCTGATGGCTTCAATAGGCGGGTTCCTGGAACCAGCACAAAAAGTGCAGCTCTCTGGGTGTCCTGGAAGGGCTGTGTCCGCCTCTCGACGCGGGGCAGTTTCTGGTGATTCAGGCTGCCAGATTGCTCTTATCAATCTAGGATTCGTGATCAGTTATGAGACCTCCCCAGAGCTGGGACAGAGGAAGTATTGTAGACAACTTTCTTGCCAGAACCAGATGGTTTCAAAGATCACGTGAGATGCGTGTATATAGTTTCTGGAAAGCCAAGCCCCAGGAAGGGATGTTCTTGTAGCTTACATGGTGTTTGGTTTGTTTTTTAACTCATGTCACTTGAAAGGCACTTGAATACATGCTCTGCAAAATAAACACCAGGCATGCCTCCGGCCTCTTGTGTGGGACTTGCCTTAGCAGTGTCTGATCCCTTGGCGGGGTCTCGTTCCGCGTTGGATTAGGCAAGCCAGCCACGGGGGCACAGGGTGTTAATTCTGCCTGGATCAGAGTCCAGAATCCCTATGGCTGTTAAACGAACACGTGTGTGTGTCTGTGCATGGGTGTGCGTGTGTGTCTGTGCGTGGGGGGGTGTGTGAAACCAGCTGATGGGAGAGAGGCAGGAGCTCATACTGCATGAAACAAGAGTCCCGCTCTGCCCAAAGGGATCGCTCTTGGGTTTCTATTGGCTTCTGGCCCGCCCCTGCAATCATGCAGTTGTTTCTGTATTTAAATAACGAACATAGTCGTGGTGGTTACCAAGCAATTGGCCCTGGCACGAGGCCAGTGGTGACTTACCCTACCTATGTTCTTTGCTGGAGTTTGTCCCCACTGCCACAGTGTGGACACGGAGTGTGGTGCGTGGCTGAGGGACGCTGTCCTCAGTGGCGCAGGGAAGGAGCGGAGCATGCCTGGTTTGGCTTCAGCGGCGTGTGTCTGCGGCCCTGACTGTGCGAGCTGGAGTCACCGGGGCTGCCTGTGGGCAGAATGTCTTGTGCTGTAGGAACAGCCTCCTCCTTCAACAGCGTGCTGGGCTTGCTGGGGAAGTCCTCCAGCTTTGAGCTGGTGGCTCTGAGAAGCTGGTTACTTGTCCCTTGGCAAGAGCCCTGATGCTTTTTGTGTTCCCTTGGGAAATCCAAGTGCTCGTATCAGTGACGGGGAGAGGCAGAGCCTTCTTCTCAAGTAGTGTGAATCAGTGTCACGCCCTTGTATCTGAGGCACGAGGGCCTGTGCTGTGATGAATTGCCAAGGGCAGCATGGAGATTTTGTTCTCCTGCTGCGTTTTTAGGTGCTTCTCTTGTTTCCACTGGATAGAGCTGTGGCAGTAATTTTCTTCCTCCCTGTAGATTAGTCCATCAAGGCTCGACTGCGGTTGCTGTTACAGCTTTTGTAGGACAGCCTCCTGCTTGGTCCCTGTTGACTGTCATTCAGAGTTGTGCTCCCCTGGGGCTGTGGGACACAAGTCAAGGAGCAAGATAGGCAGGGAAACCAGGAAGACTTTCAAGGGCAGTGATGGCAAAAACAAGCACTTGTGGGGGTTCCAGCCCTGAGGTGCCAAGAGCTGTGACTTGGAAATGTTTCTAACCACCTGCTGTTCTTCTGACAGATCCACCACACTCAAGCCCAAAGTGCTGGGCTGAGACCTCCTCATCGGGGATGATGCTGCAGCTGTTTTGCAGCTGGCCCGGGGGGTACCCCCACCCCACCCTGTACTGGAGAGAAGAGGGGCACGATCTGGAGAACTCCAGCTGGGTCATCAGCTCCACGAGCTCCTCGGACACCCACGTGGAAACGCTGAACAGCTCCCACCTCTCCCACCGCAAAGTGTTCAAGTGTGTCGGGAGCCATGTCATCAAGCAGGAGGAGCCTGCGTGCACTGTGGAAATAAGTGAGTTGACTTGCCTACCTTATTAACTATTAATGAGGTAATTAGTTAACTGCTAATGGTGGGGCTGACAGGTACCCCAGTCATTCTCTGCCCTCCAGAACACTAAGGCAGTGGTCAGGCAAGCCAGGCTTGCCGCAGGGGGAGACGCTAACAGGGCAGCGTGGCAGGGCTTGGCTTGTGCAGAGGTGACTGTACAAGGCGCAGAAGTCCCACAGCTGAGATCCATCATGGCATAGTTGCAGGTGAGTTGTGTTTTGAGTACATCTTCAGGGGCCGACAGATCTCCCCACTCCAAGCTTTTCACCTGTGCAAGCACTCCTGCCTGTGTGAAAGGTTTTAGTGCCTTGCTCAGCTTGAGATTAAGTTTGGCAGGGATGGGTTTATAGCAGAAGGGTTGTGCTGCCCCCGGGCCCCCTTTAAATATCGAAGGGGATCTGACTAAAGTGGCTTTTGAAAACCTGAGCTGTGTTTATCCTCCAAGGGTTGTCAGGGCTACACAAGAGCTCTGCTGATCCCAAGGGAAATCCTTGAGCTGCCTTTCTCCTCTCTGCCATCTTCCCACTGGCTACCTTCTGACCGTTCTTCCCTGGGGATATAAAGACAAGTGTCAAAAAAAAGGACTGAGCAGTGTGAAAGTTGCTCGGATCGCTCCTTGGAAGGCTGCTGAAGTCTTGTGAGTGAACTGAATGCCAGACACATAGTGCTCAAGTCCCGGTCTCCAGTCTGACTTCCTTCTGTTAATGATTATTAATCAGTCAGATGGCTGATTACTTGTTATGTTAAACTCCTCCGTTCCCTCCTTGACTTTTTTTTTTCCCCCCCTCGGGCTGTTCAGAACGCCCTTCACTGGAATCAGAGCCCCCCAAGACCTGCTTTGTGGGTGACAACGTGACCCTGACGTGCCGTGTGACCGAGAGCACCCCAGCAGCGAGGGTCACCTGGCTGCGGGGCATCACCCACCCAGAGGTGGAGATCCACCCCGGAGGGAGGTACCTCATCGCCCAGGAGGGCAACGTGTCCCGGCTCACCATCCAGAACTGCTCCCAGGGCACCGATGGGGGCTGTTACATCTGCAAGGCCCAGAACCCTGTGGGGCTGAGGGAGCTGTTCGTCTGCCTGACAGTGAAGCGTGAGTGGAGCTGCCTGGGGTTGCTGCCGCAGGGAGTGAGGAGGAGGCGGCAGGGACCTAGTTCACGGGGGCCATCAGCGAGCCCCCAAGGGGCTCCGTTTGCCACTAGGAGCCCTCTTTGCCTGTTGACGCTTTCTGTACTCTTGCAGCAAATGCAGGATTGGCTCCCTTCATCCCAGGGTGAAGAGGCATGATTCCCCTCGCCTTGGCATAACGGTGCTGAGAGGGGAGCATCCTTGGTCCCTGCTGTGGGTTGTGGGCACAGAGGACCTCCTCTAAGGTGCAACAGGCAGGGGTCAATTTGCTTTCCCTAAATGCACATGGGCACAAAAATAGGGGCCTTGGGGTGGTGTTTTCCATACCAACGAAGCACAAGTGCCCGAAACTCTCCCTCCTCGTGCTGTTGGGACTGTTGCAATGACGGGAAATGGGAGACAGCACCAGGACCTGCTCTATTGCTCGTACCGAGATTTCCTCATCTATCCGTGTCCCGGTGACAAGCTGGCCTCCTGTGTCTCCTCTTCTCTCCACAGAGCCGGTGAACATCGTTGGGGTCGTTGGTGCAGTGGTGGTCCTGTCCCTGCTGGCTATTCTCACCATCACTGGGGTCGTCTTGTACTACAATCCCCTCCTGTGCCTGAGAGGTAGGAGACAGGGAGGGGGTTACTCCTTCCTGGGGTGACCTGGTTTTATCCCTGACCAGCTGGTGTGTTGGAGTCAGCCACCGATGATCACTGCAGGCCTTGGGCCTCATCCTGCTCCTGGTCAAAACCCTGTCAGCCTTGGAGGCAGATGGGTTGGAAACACAAGGCCCTTCCCCAGCTGAGTGCTTCAGGCACCTTCCCCTCACCTTCTCCAGGGAGCTGTGCTGTGGTGGGCCCTCTCCCCTTTCCTTGTGACCTTTCCGGTGCTCTCATTGTATACGTGGGCAGGTCACCTTCACCTCTACGTGGGGCTGCCAGAGACCATCCTGCTGCAGGCAGGGTTGGCAGGGGTTGTACAGTAAAACCAGTGGTGTGCTGCCCGAGGAACTGCTCTGGGGCTGGTTTCTAATGCTATCTTTTCCCTTCCCTCCTCTCCGATTCAGGTACTGCATTCAGGTGAGTTGATTTTCCTCAGCCCAGTCCTGCGTGGCCTCACCAGTCCTCCTCCTGGCAGAGGCGGCCTCCCTGTAGGGTAGGGAATCCACCTCGGAGCCGTGCCTCCCACGGGAAGGGGACAGTGGGGATGAGCGAGACTCGGTGCGGGAGCAGGAGGATGAGGGGAGAGGAGAGGAGCGGTATCGCTTTGGGATGCACAGGGACGGTGCTGGCAAGGCACCCGTTAGTGTGGGAGGAGGCTGTGCAGGAGAACTGCTCCTTGGTGCAGGTGAGCCCGAAGACTTAGTAAATAGAAGTGGTGATCGTAAATAGAAGTGGTGATCTTCCGCCACTCTGTATGGGTGTTTGCCCGTGTCATTCCCCTCTCGGCAGGGATGTCTGATAGCTGCACGTGAACAAGTGCCTTCTTGAGGTCCAAGCACACCGGATTTCTTCACTGCTCCCTGCTTGCCCCCCTCCTGGCCCCACTCCCCTTCCTTGCCCTCTTGGCTCTGCTCCCCCAGCTGTGGTGCTGCGGCATGGGAAGGCTCTTTCCTGAGTGCCTTCCCTTCGCCGTCTGTACGGGAGGGGAGAGTAACTCACTTGGGAAGGGCCCGTGCAGTTTAGCGCATGAATATTTGTGAAGTGCTTGGAGGACTTTGGAAGATGAATGGGAAGCAGTGCGGAATGCCGTTGGTGGCGTTGCTGCCAGCAGGGGCTGAAACCACCTGTTCTTTGAACGTGGTTAGTGCAGGATCGGAGGAGTCCCTCGAAATCAGTTGTTTTGTTATAGAGAGGGTTCAAAGCCAGGGAAGGCACAGGCTGGAGAGAGGGGTCAGGACAGGCTGTCCTCAGCCTTTCAGCCCACCTCCGCTCGCTCTGCTGTTCACAGGAATCAAGACTCGGGTGATGTCTTAGTGCTGGTGGACTCAGAAGACGATGATGAGGGGAAGGGGGAAGAGGAGACCACGAGCAGCTCCATGAAGCATGAGGCAATGGTACTGGTCAATGGGAACAGCGTGCAGGCTGCTTACCTCAACCTCCCTACGGAAGGTGAGCCCTGGTGCCTGCCTGCCGGCTGAGTTTGGGGCAGGAGCTGCCAGCTCTCCGGCGGAGCTGTGGGTCTTCCAAGTGCAGCTGCTGGGGAGGGAGGAATTCCTGTTCTCTGATCTGTTGGGTTTTGATGAGATGCTGCTGCTCTGTGCTTCGTGTAGGTGACGATGGTGAGCAGCGTGGCGGGGTCTCTCTGCAGGAAACGAGGGAAGAGACGCAAGGCACATAGTGTCCATCTCTTCTTGCAGAAGCAGACGGAGCTCCGGCTGACGCCCAGCCTCAAGCACGTCCTCGCTGCCCTGTGGCTGAGCGCAGGCCATTGATGTCCTGCAGCGGGCTGGTTCGGTCAGAGCATCCCCACTTTCTCCAGTCTCCCTTTCCTCAGCTTTCACTCCATCCTTCCCCAGCCATGTTTCTCCATTTCTTCTCTCCTCTTTTCATTTCCTCTTTGTCTCAGGTGTCCTTTTTAACAAGGTGGCACCCGGCACAGGCAGAGCTCAAGAAGTGGGTCCCAGTACCCCACTCATCTTGATGCCTGTAACGGACTCGAATACCAGTATGGGATTCTGGCTCCGTCACCATGAGCAGTGCTGGGGTTGTGGGGAGCGTGATGGAGAAAGTCACTGCGGGGCTGCAGCAGTCCTGGGATAACAGAAGAAACAACTAGTGCATGGACAGGACATGGGAGATGCTGACTCTAGGGAGGCTTATTTGTTTTTATTACAAATTTATTACAAATATTTTTTTTTCCCAAGTCCTTTTGAAGTGTTGCTCTGTATCTAAGTCGGGAGTTACTCTGTACCTTGCAGTGTGGTTTTGAGGGGGATGCCTGGCCGTGATGGAACGCACAGAGGGAACTTGTACGGGGAGGGATGAGGAGAGCAGGATCCGCACGGGGAGCAGGGCAGCTGGGGAGGGGAACTGTAGCGGGGGTAACGGAGGGGCCAGGGCATGCGGGAGGGGATGGAGGGACGGTCAAATCTGAGCAGCCTGTGGGGGTAAATGGGGGGACTGAAAAGGCACAGCACGGGCAACGGAGAGGAGCGATGCGTTCAGAGGGATCTGAGTGTGCACGGAGGGAATCGGCACGTAGGAAGGATGGGAATGGCCAAACAGAGCAGGACGGGGTGGAACAGAGGTTGGAGGGGAGCGGAGGGCTCTGAGTGTGCTGGGGGGGAACAGGAGTAAAGTGGGGAGTGGTATGAGAGTGTGCGGACGGTGATGGAGAGGTGAGTGCACAGGGGATCTGTGTGGAGGGTAATGGGGGGACCTGAGGGCACATGGGGGGGAACGGGGAGGACCTGAGGGCAGACAGGAGAAACAAAGGGACCTGAGGGCACGTGGAGGGGAAGAGAAGTGTTCCAGGGGCACGTGGAGCGGGGCTGCACACACACTGTGGGTGAAGCAGCAGGGACTCAGCCCTCCCTGGGCTGCAGATAAGAACAGGGTGAGATGGAGCAGAGCTGAGGGTGTATGGGGGGACCCGAGCACTTGGTGGGACAGTGGCTGGGGTCCGGCTGTGCGTGGCGGTCTCTGAAGGGGTGCAGAGCCTGAACGGAGGTTTCTGAGGGGCTGGAGCAGGGTCTGAGGGCTGGGGGGTCTGGAGTGCAGGTGGGAGGATGGAGTGTGGTTGAAGGACTGTGAGTGGGACCAGTCTGCAAGCTGTCCCCGAGGAGCCTCACGGAGCCCCTGTGCCCAGCACCCCACACTCGCTGGCGACGCTCTGAGCCATGCCCGGAAAATCCCAGGGAGCTGCGGGAGCCTCTGGCTGCCCCTGGCAACAGTGTTGTGCTGCCGCCATCTCAGCTGCCCCGTCTCCCAGCTCCTCTGTGCCGGCCCCTCGGCGAGGAGAAGGCACCAGGCAAGATGGCCTTGGACCTGGAGGAGTATTTGCGCACGGCTTTCCGGGACAAGCTGCAGCTGCAGTGAGTGAGATCCCTCCGTCCTCCCCGCGGGACCGGCAGCTGCCAACCTGGCTCCCACGGCCGGTGCTGCTGGCTGGGGGCGAGCAAGGGCTCGGCAACGGGACCGACACGTCCTGCGTCTCCTGTCGCTGGGTCCTCAGGGTGCCGCTGCCAGGGTGGGTGTCACTGGGTGGGTGCTGAGTCCCCAGGCAGGGGGCTGTGGTGTGTCCCCAGCTGATGCACCCAGGGAGGAGAGGGCACCCAGGTAAGTATGTGGGCTCCATCTCCGCCTGCACCCCATCAGAGGTGGGTGCCCCATTCTGCCTGACGCGCTCCCGGGTGGCTTTCACATGGGTGTCCCCCTGGGAGCAGAGCTCCTGCTGCCTCCCTTGGAAATGGGGGTGCAGAGCCTGTGGGCCCGCTCTGGGTTTGGGGGGGGGTGCAGGGGGATTCCCTGGGGTCGAATCAGAAAGCCGAGGTTGTGCCATGACTTGTCCTTCCCTGGGGTGCTGCACTTGGGGGGTGGGTGAGGGGAGAGTGAGCCAGGGCCCCTGCGCTGAGCCCCGGCAGGCAGCAGGGTCCCCGGGGGATCCCAGTCACGCCACGGTGGCGGGTGCCTCCCCACCCGGGCACGATGAACTCCACGAGACTCACAGCAGGACGGTGCCGGCGTGGGATGCCACCGCACTGCTGCCCTCCACACGCTTGCTGCTGAAGAGGCGGGAGGTGGTGGAAGCGGAGCGGGCGCTGCAGAGCCGGCGGGAGGTAAGGGCGGCCGCCAGCCCCTCCGTGTGCCCCGGGCCCGGGGGCTGCAGCCCTGGTGGTGGCGTGCCCTGGGAGACAAGCAGCCGGCGGGCACCCATCCCTGCCTCGGGTGTTCTGGCGCGGGGCGACGCTCTCAGCGCCTGGCAGTCCCGCAGGAATTTCGGCAGAGGATGGAGCGCCTGGTGCAGCGCTGGCAGCAGCTGGGCCAGCGGGAAGAGCAGCTCCGGGATGTCACCCTCAAATTCAACACCTTTCTCAAGGTGCCGGTGGTGGGGGCTGGGGCTGGGCTGGCCATCGGGACCCTGCTGACCCCATCCCCGTGCCACAGGCTTCGTCAGCGAGGCAGGAGCGGGCGCTGCAGCGGGCAGCCAAGGAGCGGGCGCGGGCGGCGGGGCAGGGTGCCAAGGCTGCCCGCCTGCACCAGGAGCTCGAGGGGCTGCTGCGGCGCAGGGAGCGCCTGGCCCAGCGCCTGCGGAGCCTCCGCGGCTTCGGCGACTACCTGCAGGGCGTGCTGGCCAGGATGGGGCAGGTGAGCACGGGGGTCCCTGTCCTGCGGTGCCACCATGCATGTCCCTAAACCCCTTGCGGGGGGGGCCAACCCTGTCCAGGGCAGCAGCCCCTGCAGCCCCTCAGCCCCTTCCCGCTGCCCAGTTCCAGGATGTCCCGGCCATGCTGGCCCATTTCGGGGCGCTGGCAGGGGCACGGGCAGCCCTGGCGCAACAGGCGGAAGCCGGGCAGGAGCGGCTGGCCCAGGGCTGGGCACAGCTCCGGCAGTACCAGGAGGAGGCCGGCAGTGAGCTCCTGCGCACCAACGACGAGCTGGCCCAGCTCCGTGCACAGCTGGAGGCTGCCCGCCATGATGTGCTCCAAGGGGTAAGGCGGGACATGGGGTGCCCGAGACCCCCCCCCCAGGGAGAGGGGCAGCAGTACGGACTCCAAGCGCACTGCAGAGGGGAGATGCCCAAGGTGGTGGTGGCGGGAAGCTGGGCGGCATCCCCTGCGCTGAGCTGGGGGTCCCCATGTGCCCAGAGAGCAGCATCAGCAACTGTGCATGGCGGGGGGGGGGGGGGGACACAACACAGCCAGGACACCTGGGTGCCTCTGTCCCAGCTGGGGGGTGCAGGGGACACGGGGCAGTGGCTGGGGGGGCTCTCTGTTGCTGTGTCCCCCAGGAGTCCCACTGGGCCCACGTCCAGGGCACGGCTGCCCAGAAGACCCTGCTGCTGGGGCAGGTCAAGCTGGCAGTGCTGAACCTCTTCCAGCTTGCCACCACACGGCTTGAGGTCCTTACGGATGTGGCCCTGGAGGACACCGAGGCCCAGCTGGACACGGTCAGTGCAGCCCTCTCTCTCCTGGATGGTGGGGCCAGGGGTGGGTGGTACATGGGGTGTTCACGGTCCCGGATGGCTGTGGCATCAGGCTCCCATCTCCACAGGTACTGCTCTGCATGCAGGACCTGGCTGCCATCTGTGCCAACCTGCACCCCAGGGAGCCGAGGCTGCGTCCCCCACGCTTGCCTGCAGCCACCAGCACACTCCCGATGCGCCCCAGGGGTGCCAGGGTGTCTCTGAGCCAGGAATAGCCCCCAGGGACACCCATCCGCTCCTGGGGCTGGGGAGAGGCTGCCAGGGCGAGCGCGGTGCCCCAGGACCCACCCTGGGGATGGAGGTTGCTCCTTGACGAGTCTGGGAACCGCCATGACGAGAGGCGACGCGGATGGCAGTGGCACAGCCACACTGGGATGGCACCGCGCTGGGGCAGGGGCCAGGGGTCCCCAGGGCAGAGCTGCCTCCCCTCAGGGACCCTTCTGGAAGGGGCACCCAGGCAGCAGGACCTGGCTGCTGCGGAGGAAGGGGAGCTGTTGCTCGTGTTCAGGCTGCTGGTATCTCCAGAGGTGTCTCCTGCCAAAATACAGCCCAGCTGTGGCCCTGCAGCACCTGGTTGTTTCAGGACTGTGCCTGGGGGTGGCCCAAGGGCAGGGGGAATTACCCCAGGCGTGATGCTTGGAGCAAGGACAAAGAGGAGTCAGGATGCAAAACCAGCCAAGTATTTAATGTCTCCTTCCTCGGCGCCCAGCCCAGGCGTGGGGGAAGCCGCTGGGGCACGGCTCCCTCCCCTACACCTTCTTCCGCAGCTTGCCCTTCTTGGCGGCCCCCACCCTGCGCCCGAAGGCCATCTGCCGCAGCTCCTGCACCCGCCGCCGGTTCCTGGCCTTAAGGCGCTTGAGCCCCCCGCTCTGCAGGAAGCGCTGCTTGGCCGCCTTCTTGCGCTGCTTCAGGATCTGCTGCTTGTTCTTCAGCTCCGAGCGCACCTTGCCCTGGGCGGGGGGCTGCCTGGACCCTGCTGGGGGGACACAGCCAAGCTCAGCTCGGAGGCCAGAGCTAGGTGTGGGGGGGGACACGGCAGAGGGGGGCTCCATCGCTTGCTCCAGGTACTCACCGTGCCTGTGCTTCCCTCTAAACTGCTCCCTGCCTCGTTCGCCTTCCTCGTCCTCGTCCCGCTCGTCAACCTTGTATTTCTGCTTCCACTTTTCATAGCTGGGCCGGGGTGGGTTAAGGGAACGTGCGCTGACTCCCCATGGCTCGATCCGTCGTGGTGTGACCAGCCTCCCTCCCCAGGCCGCTGCCCTGGCAGGGGATGGATCCCCGGGAGCAGGACACGAGGCCGTGTCCTGCTCCCCCTCCCCACGGCACAGGCGGGCGGCAGCCCCCACAGGCAGGATACAGGTTGTTCTTGTAGGAGCTGCTGATGTAGCGCCCGCTCTCTGTCCGCACCTTCTTCTTGTCCTCCTGGCCCGTCTGCCCCACGAACCGCTTCTTCTTGCGGTCCCTGTGAGAGAAGGGAGGGCAGTGAGGCTGCGTGGTGGGACCCCCCAGCCCTGATTTCTCCCCCCAGCCCACGGCCAGACCCCACTCACCACTTCAGCAGTTGCTTGCTCTTGTTGAGGTTGTGGTTTTCGTCACCCATGAGATCCAGGATGGCTCCGGCTGCCTGCTGCTCGAAGGGGCTGCCCTCGCCGCCCACGCTCAGCCTGCAAAGGGTGGGGGGGTGAGAGCAGCCCCCCTCGCACAAGCCATGGTAGGATGGCGGCAGGAGCCCTACCGGACTCACCCTCTCTCGCTCTCAAAGTCCTTGGGCCGGTACGGGATGTAGAAGTCCTCGTCCCGCTGCGCCAGCTGCTGCAGCTTTTTCCTGGCGCCGTCTTCTCCCCCTCGGCCCCGTTTTCGCTTCTGGCCCACCACGGTGGAGAACACGTCCTGGAAGGGGACAGCGGAGGGGTTGGGGGGCCACATCCCCCGACCAGTCACTGCACCAGCCCCCGAACCTGGCACAGCCTGGGGGCCCCGGTGCTGCCAGCGCCCAGCCAAGCTCCCACGGCTGTGGCAACCCCCTGTTCCTGCCCCCTTACCTGGAGGTTTTCCTCCTCCTCTTCTTCTCCCTCCTGGGGCCCGGGGGGGGCAGAGCAGAGCCCCTGCCCTTTGAGAGCCGCTGCCCGCTTCTCCTGCTGCCCACGCTGGTACTTCTCGATGAGGGCATGGTCACGGCGCCGCTTCGACCGCATCACAGTGCTGGCCAGTGTCCGGGACGTGGCGTTGATCTCGAAGATGGTCTGTTCCCGAGGCAGGAGCACGAGCCCCAGTGAGCGGCACGGCTGGCCGCACGGACCTTCCCTCCCACCCCAACCCAGGTGCCTCGTGCCCAAGGACAGGTCTCAACTCACCGCCTTGGACTTGTAGGTCTTAATGCTGTCCACGAACTTCAGCCTCTCCAGCTCGGTGTCTTCAAAGCGAGCGCCTGGGAAACACGGGCACGGAGAGGGGCACAGATCAGCTCCTCGGTGAGGGGGACGGGGTCCCCTCCCTCAGCGTCCCCAAGGCACTCACTGAAGAGCGGGTGGATGCCCAGCTGGGACACATCCAGGTCCTTCGCCCTCTTGATGGACTCGGGCGAGGGGCCGGGTCGGGAGCGTAGGTACTGCTTCTGGGCATTGTCGGCGACGCGGCGCAGGCTCCGCAGCTCCAGCGAGCCCTCGTGATCCGTCAGCAGCAGGCACTCTTCATCGTCCACGAGGCTCTGCGGGACGCGGCCCAACACCCCACCGGCATCTGCAGCCCAGGGGACACTCTGCATCAACTCCCTGGTCCCCACCCCAGGGTTGTGGCAGCGGGCACAGCAGTAACCCAGGATTAAACAAAGCGGAGCTAACAACAGCCACACGGAGCGCGGTGGAGTTAAATCAGCTTCCCTGCTACACGCCAGAGCCCCCAGCACCCCGTTTTCCCCAGCCACACCCCTGTAACGAGAGCTTATCACCCCTCTGCACAAATGCCAACCACAAGACCACGAACTCCAGCATGGCCAAGGATAAAATCCCAGTGGCCACGTGGCCAGTGTCGCAGCTCAGACGTGCAGCCACCCCAATCTGCCTTACCGGTGGGCATCTCCTGGGCACCGGCGAGGACAAGCGGTCGCCCCAGGAAGAGGTGGAGGTCAAAGACGTAGGGCATCTCATCGGGAGCCACCAGCGAGTAGGCAGTGCCGCTCCGGCCAGCTCGGGCCACACGACCTGGGACGGGGAGGAGGAGAGTGGGAAACCAGACCCAGTGCCACCCCCGCCTGCCCCCACCTGGGCAGGGACCCACTGGTGTCCATGGGAGCCCACGCACGTGACATTTACCCTGGCTGGCAAGGGGCTGAGGGCCGCTGGGGAAGGAGGCAAAGGGGAGCCCACCACGGTGCCATCCAAGAGGGAAGGCACCAGCCCCGAAGAGCCCCCGCAGCCCAGCTGGGAGCTCAGGGATGTTCCTGCTCCCGCTCTGTCCCCAGCCTGTCTCCTCATGTCACAACATGGTGACCTCGTGCCCCAAAGATATCACCACCACGTCCGGGGCATCAGTGCCAGCCCAGCAGGCCACAGCCATGGGAAACACGGGACAAGGGACAGCGCACTCACACCCTCCCCGTCACCCTGAGGGACCCCCAGGTTGCAAGGACCCCTGCACGGTGCGCGGGCACGCACCGACGCGATGCAGGAACAGCTTGGCCTTCGCGGGGAAGCTGTAGTTGATGACGTTGTCCAGCATGGGGATGTCGAGCCCGCGGGCGGCCACGTCGGTGACCAGCAGCACTGGGCACTTGCCCTGGGCAAACTTGGCGATGTTGATCTTGCGGGCGGTCTGGTCCAGCGAGCTGTAGACGTGTGTGCAGCGGATGCCCTGGGCCGTCAGCAGCTGGAGGTGGGGAGAGAGATCAGATCCCACCTGGGCAGGGACCCCTAGCTCCCAGGGCCCTGAGACCCCGGGGTGCCCACCCAGACCCCCAAATCCCACTGCGCTCCCTCCTCTCTCTGAGGGGTAGGTGGACACAGCACCTCCACAATCACATATACTGGGATTTCTCCCTCAACCTGGCAAAACAGAGGTGGAGACTCCAGCAGGGACGTGCCCAGATATGCAGACCCCACGTTGGGTCTGGAAAGGGGTCTCGGGCACCGCCGGCAGCCTGCCCTTTAACAGGGGTACACGCTGGGCGCCCCCAAATGCCACTTGCCTCCTTGAGATACTCTGTGTGGTGCTTGGTGGCCACGAAGACGACCGTCTGGTCCTGGGGCTTTACCACGCTCCGGAGCAGGTGGAGCAGCACAGCCGGTTTGTCGTCCCCGCGCACGTGGAAGAAAGCCAGCTGCAAAGGGAGGGCAGAGCTCAGCCCCTCTGCGTCCCCACGCCACACACGGCCACCTCTTGTCCCATCCTCGCCAGCCTGGAGCCACTGCAGGGTGGCTTGCAGGGGGCGGGGGGCACAAAGCCTGCCTCAAGCCCCCCCCGGCCCCTCTCACCTTGAGCTGCTCGCTGAGCTTGGACTCCACATCCAGACGGATCAGCATCGGCTCAGTGAGACCTGTGGGGTGTGGTGACACGCAGGACACGGGTCACATGTGGAATGTGCCACTGGGACCAGCCCCACCCCTCGGCCTGGGGACACCCGCCTGGCTCAGCATTAATCCAGCTCAGTTTTGCCAGTCCTGGGCCCAGCCCAGCTGCGGGACTGTGCCGTGTCCCCGTCCCCAGGGTCCCCCCCAGACCCAGCTCCCCCAGCCGCCCTCTGCCCCGCGCTCCTCACCGGCCCGGGCAAACTCGACGAGCAGCTTGGGCAGCGTGGCGGAGAAGAGGACGGTCTGGTGGCAGTCTGGGAGCCGGGTGATGATCTCCTGGAGCTGCTCCGCAAAGCCCATCTCAAAGAGCCTGCAGGGCAGGGGACGGGGGACGTGGCAGCGCTTTTAGGTCCCTCCTTGCCCAGCCCCACCACCCCCCCCAGGGCACCTCATTCCCTCACCCCACACGTGGGGACACCGCCAGCCCCGGGGACCCCCCTGCACCCCTCTGACCTGTCAGCCTCATCGAACACCACGTACTCCACGGTGTGCAGCTTCAGTTTCATCTCCACCGCCACGTGCACCAGGCGCCCGGGGGTGGCGATGATTCTGTGGGGACAGAGCTGGTGATGGGACCAGGTTGGGGGTGGCGGTGTCCCCACACCAGCCTGGGTGCAGGGCCCAAATCCGACCCAGAGAGACCCCCTTGTCCCCATGGGGGGCACAGGAAGATGCTCCAAGGGAACACCAGGACACGTCCATCGGGCACGCTGGCTGTAAACACCAGTGATGTCCCCGGACGGCGGGTAGCTCTCGGGGACCATTTCCCCACCAGGTCCCCTCCCCGCACCCCCACTCACATGTCAGGGTTCTCGTGCAGGGCAGCGAACTGGTCCTCCATCCTGCGAGAGGGGGGAGAGGCTGGGGCGGTGCCGGGTGGCGCGGGGCAGCTCAGCCCCTCACCAGGTTTTGGGGAGGCTTTAGGGAAGAGGGGACCGGTGGGGACACGGGGATGGCTTACTTGTCTCCTCCCAGGATCAGGGCGGTCTTCAAGCCCGTGAACTTGCCCAGCTGCGAGGTGAGAAACAAACACGTCGGGGGGGGGGGGGTGTTAAAACCAAACCCCTCGCCCCCGTCGTTCCCACTCGTCCCCGTCGTCCCCCCGTACCTCCTTGGTGAACTTCAGGGTCTGCAGGGCCAGCTCGCGGGTGGGCGAGAGGACAAGGGCACGTGCCCCGGCCTGGCTGGGCGCCTTCAGCCGCTCGAACATGGGGATGAGGAAGCAGGCCGTCTTCCCGCTGCCCGTCCGCGCCATCGCCACCACGTCCCGGCCGCGCAGGATGGGGGGGATGCTCTGCGAGACACCGCCCCGCCGTCACCGTCGCCGTCCGGCCGCCACCACCCCG
Source organism: Balearica regulorum gibbericeps (assembly GCF_011004875.1). Taxonomy (NCBI): domain Eukaryota; kingdom Metazoa; phylum Chordata; class Aves; order Gruiformes; family Gruidae; genus Balearica; species Balearica regulorum. The sequence goes on from NC_046200.1 coordinate 13,128,122, forward strand.
GGATGGCCGTCCCGCCGCCCCCCACGCTCACCTTCCTCTGGATGGGGGTGGGCACCTTGTAGCCCTTCTTCATGATGCCCTTGAAGACGGGGTAGCTGAGCCCTGCGGGGACGGGGACGGGTGAGGGGGCACGGGCGGGGGGGGGACGGGCCCCGTCCCGGGATGAGCTGCCCCCCGCCCTGCACGCACCCATGGACTGGAAGCCCCCGGACTTCTTCTTCTTCTGGTTCTGGGCCCGCACCATGGCCCGCGTGTCCGGCTCGGCATCGGCGCCATCCTCCTCCTCCTCCTCGGCGGCGGGGAAGGCGGGCAGCGGGGGCGCGGGGACCTGGGGACAGCGGGGGGACGTGCTGCGGTGATGGGCGTCCCGGAGGTGCCAGGGCCTGCCGGGCAGGGACACCGGCACGGGGGACACCGGCACGGGGTACTGGGGACGCTGGTTTTGGGGACAGCAGTGCTGGGTGTGCCGGCACACGGGCACTGGGCACGCGGGTACCGAGGATGCCAGCACCGGGCACAGGGCACACCGGGGCACAGGGCACACCGGTACCGGGCACAGGGGACATCGGTACACGGGGACCAGGCACACCGGGCACAGGGCACACCGGCACACGGGGTCCGGGCACACCGGGGCACAGGGCACACCGGTACCGGGCACAGGGCACACCGGGGCACAGGGCACACCGGGGCACAGGGCACACCCGCACCGAGGACACCGGTGACGCCGCCCTGGAGTCCCGCCCCGGTCCCGCCCCCTCCCTCGTGCCCCCCCCCGTCCCTACCGGCGCTCCCCGGGGCTGGCGGCGGGCGCGCGGCGGCGCCATCTCGGTAGCGGCGGCGGAAGCACGTGGCGGTGGGCGGGGCCGGAAGGGGCGTGGCCTGCCCCATCCCCGCCCCGAGCGGCGCGCGGCCATGCGTGCGGCGGGGCCGGTGCCGGTACCGGGGGGCGGTTCTGGTTCTGCTCCCGCTGCCCAGGTGCGGCGGGGGGGCCGGGGCTCTCGCCGGGCACGGGCCTCCTTCGTGGACGAGTCGCTCTTCGGCAGCCCCGCGGGGGCCCGCCCGGCACCGCCCGGCTTCGCGCCTCCCTGGGCGGCGGCGGCGGCTCCCGGTGGCGGCGGCCCCCGGCCGAGGAGTAAATGCAGGTGAGCGGCGGCACGGGGCGCTCCCGCCAGTCCTCCCCGGCCCGCTGCCCCGGGTTTTCGGGGCTCGCTAAGCGCCGGTGCCGGCCCCTGCCGGCAGCAGCTGGGGGAGGGCGGCCCGGCAGCGCCCCTCGGTCCCCGCTCCAGCCCGGGCCGGCGGGGCTGGGCAGGGCTGGGCAGGGCAGGGCTGGCCCCGGGCGGGGCTGGGGCAACCCCCTTCCACGGACCCGCGAGGGTTTGTCCCCCGTGCGCTCTCCTGGGCTGTCGCTGCCTGCGCTAACGAACACACGGCTTTCTCCCCTCGCTGCCCGTGAAGGTTGAGAAGTCACACTCCATCCTTCTGCGACGAGTCCCTGTTCGGTGCCAAGCCCGAGGGTCCGGCCTGGGCAGCTCCGTGGATGAGGAAGGAAGACATAGCCAAGCTCCATCCGCTGCTCTGGAGCCCTCCGCCTGCCCCCCGAAACCAGCCCGGTGTTTCCCCTCGCTCCAGGGAGACGCCCTTGAGAGCCGTCCACCCGCGAGCCCCTGCGTCTCCGGCAACGGCAGGCATCGAGGCGGGCCGAAAGGGCAAGTCCTGCGTCTGGAAGCGTCCGGAGAGCGATCTGGGCTCTGAAGGCCAGGGTGCTCCCAGCAGACGACGTTCCCAGTCTCTCAGCCGGCTGAACACCCCCTCAGACCGGCTCTGCCTGGCTTCGGACAACCCCAGGACAGAAAGGTGTAAAAACCAGAGTCCTCCAACAGCTCCTGCGACCCCCCGAGGCCCTCTGATGAGGAGTCGGTCGAAAAGCGTGTCCGGACCTTCTTTGGCCGGGAGCTCCACGGCAGCGGGTGGCTGCAAACCCAGGCCTCCCTGGAAGTGAAACCAAACATCCCTCTGGACGTAACTACAGCCTTAACCTGCCCGAGGCGGGTCCTGACCTCCTGGAGAGCGAGTCTGCGAGCACCCCGAGACCTCCCGTGGCTGCGAACAAAGGATGGGGGTGCTGCTCCAGGCAGGAGGACGAGCCAGGAACCGAGGGTGACTGCAGCACCAGAGTGGGACAGCCTTGGTGGCAACAGCAGCTTCCATTGACTGTCCGGTGGTCGTCAGATGAGGTGCGGTAACGAGTCAGATTCCTTCTGTCCAGGATGTCCAGCCGGGAAGTGCGAAGAGCAGGAGACAGGGCTGCCTACGGCCTAGGTCCGGGGCCTGTCCAGGAGAAGGAGCAGGCACAGGTACACCTACAGCACAGCCTGGGGGGGCAGGCAGGGCCTGAGCTCGGGTGGAGCTCCCAGAGCAGCAGGTGCCACCGGGGTGGAGGTCCCAGGCGAGGCTGGCCAGGGCAGTCAAGGTCTGAGGGCCCAGACGGCGACCTCCGCTGACTGCTTCTGGGGAGAGAGGAGTCCTGCTTCGTCCTGCCTGTCACGTACAATTGCAGGATTGCTCGGGCTCGAGGGGACCGCTGGAGGTCCGTAGCTCAACCTCCTGCTCAAGGCAGGTGAGCTATGGACTCAGGCAAGGCTGCGCAGGGCTTTATCCAGTTGGGTGGTGGAAACCTTCAAGGACAGAGGGTGCACCACCTCCCTGGCACCCCCTCCCACTGCTTGACTGTCCTTGGGGTGAGAAGTTTCCATTTATATCCAGTCAGAGCCTTTCTTGTTTTGGTTTGTGTCTGTTTCTTGTTCTGCTTGGCTCAAACCTCACAGTCACCTCCTCTCCCTAGGTACCAGGAGGCTGCTCTGAGTCCCCCCGAAACCTTCCCTTCTCCAGGCTGAAGGAGCCCCATTCCCTCACCCTCTCCGCGTGGGACGCGTGCTCCAGCCCCGACCGTCTTGGTGGCTCTCTGCTGGCCTTGTTCCGTTTCATCAACACTTTAATGATCTCCTTTGGCAAGGAATGACAAGGGAGGAGGAGCAGAGAGGTGAGGAATGGCATCGCCCTGCATCCTGCCAGCGGTGGGATGTCCCGGAGCTGGATGGGGTTTGTGACGCAGAAGGATCTGCCACAGGGATTTCGGCAGCTTCTGGTGATGGGGATGTGCTGAGCGAACACATAATCCCATGGTTTGTACTGAGGGTTGTGAGGTGCTCTCACAGCAACACCACGCTCGTCACCAAATAAATGATCCAAGGAAAATCTGCTGGGACCTTGTGTTTGGTCCGTGGGATGCCGGGCGATCTGGGCACAGCTAGCATCTCCAAAGACTGAGCAAAGCAGCTCCTCCTCGATTTCCATTCCTGAGGTGGGAAAGAGCAACTCGGTCTGTAGGAATACAGGGAGGGAGGCAGATAAAGGACGCAGGCTGGGTGTCACCCCTCCCCTGGGAAGGGAGGCTGCAGTGACGAGCTGCTGAGGTCAGGGAACACAGGGGAGTCACTGGGAGAGTGGTAACTCCCTTCCATGCAAAGGGAAACATCCTCTCAAATTCACCCAAGGACAAAACAAGCTGGGTTTAGGGCATCATTCTGCCCCCAGATATTATTTTATTGCCACCTTGAGCAGCAGCAGGATTGGGCCTTGACCCGCTCCAGCTCACGAAGGGCACTGAGGGTAGGAAGGCCAGCCAGGAGGGGCACTCCTGGTCCAGTCCCGTTGGTAAGAAAGGTTATTCTTGCTTTTAAAAGGCAACGGAGCTCAACCTAAAATGGCAAGACATGTCGTCATGCCACTGCTCTGATGTCCTCTGTCTGACAGCCAGCCTTGGCAGGCTCAGGCCTTCATGCGAGTGTTATCTCACTTAATGCTTGTAATCTGGGAGAGCTGAGCCCCAGGGGAGCAAGTGGCCATGCTGGGAGGAAAGAATGGAGGACAGAGGGTGGATTTTGTGCTTATTTCTTGGCCTTGTTGCCCTCTTCCCTTTTTCTTCATCTTCAACATGAGGAGTGTCTGGAACAAGCAGCTTTTCTGGATGCAGGTGGCAGCGCAGGTCATGGCTGTCTCCCTCACATCCCACTCATTCTCCTGCCACATTCCATGCTGCTCCTCAGTCCAGGAACAGTAGGTAAGCGTAGTGTCTTTCTCTGTCGGGGACAGGCCTTTTCTTTGGTGCAGACAGCATGAAGTGCCTCTCGCTCAGCCTGGCAAGACAGCAGACACCGGTTACTGCGGGCTTGCAGCCTTCAGCAGGTTCTCCCTGCACATCCTGACAGAGGGATCCTTTTACCTATCCCAAACCCAGGTAGAATTGCCCCTGGCTGCTGAACTGAGCCTTCCCAAGGGACCAAAAAAAAAAGGAAATGTGCCTGAATGGGACTTTTCAAGAGGTCCAAATACCTTCGTGCTCCTTTGAACCTCTCCCCCGGCAGCTTCCCTATGCTGCAGACAGCCTCTGTCCTCCGATGGGGACTCGGAGTACTGCACACGCGGGTCAGCGCCTGCTGTCCCACAGTGCTGTGGAAAAGGCCACATCTGTGGTTTGGATGGGGCTGAGCCTGAGCTGAGCTTTGCTGAGTAGTGGGTTGTATCAGTGGTGCTGTAACCCAGCTACCGCGCTGTGAGCTGTTGGGTGTGTGGGAAGAGCCAGGCTGTGTCTGCCTGCAGAAGGCCAGGGACAGATAGTTTTGGTGGCGTTCGGCAGCAGTTTATTCCTTGTCCAACGCACCAGTGAGCCAGGAGGAGGAGGGTTAGGGAGCCAGCAGTTCTGGGGCTCGGTGCTCCAGCTGCCCTGGCAGATAGGAGGCAAGAATAACATGATGTTATTAAAAACCTGACAAGGTGAGGATCCTTGTGATTAGCGTCAAGCATTCAGGCCCCTTCCTACACTTTGCATTGCGGCAATCCAGCAGCTTTTCTCCACCTGGGTAAAAACTGTAGGAACTTGAAAGCAATTAGGGCTGTTTCAGAGGAGGCGTTGGGGGTTCTGACGTGAATCTGAGCCTGTTCAGCTTAATTTGGACGTCGGCACGGTGACACGCAAGCTGTTAAGCCTACAGGTCTCTCAAGTGGGCTGGGAGAGATACCGAAGTGTGATTTGGACACTAGATGGAGACAAGAGGGTTAAGGATTGACACGAAAGCAAGAGCCCTGTTCCGTAGCAGCAGGTGGATGAATCGGATCCAGCGAGGCGAGTCATCAGCAGAGAACTGCTGAACCCAAAAGCAGGACACAAAATGCAATATTGGAGTGCTGGAGTACTTGAAAGATGAAGCCTCTTAAAACGAAGAGAGATTTTTATCTGGAAAACAAGTTGACAGTGGCTTGTATGGCCAGGGGTGGCCAGATTACCCCCACTGCTGCATTCAGGCCCCCAAGGAATCCACAGAGGAAACCAGAGCCCATCGCACCAGTCCCCCTCTTTCCTGTCCCACACTGGCCCAGGGTGTCAGGAGGTCAGAACTGGCACTTCCCCGCTATTTACCTCACAAGGACAATGTTGGTTAAAATATAAACGGGTTGCTTGGATTTCATACTGCAGTTCTCACTTGTATTTCATGCTTTACCACTGCCCTCTTGTTCTACCAGAGCTGTGCAGTCTAGCGCGAGAGCAAAAGATGCTCCGTTACTGCTGTGGGCTGCCCTGCCTGTAGGAGGCCAGCGCTTGTGTGGAGCAAACGCCAAATCTGAATAAAATGAGATGGGGGAAGCGTTCAGTTGTTTCCTAGCTCCAGAGGCACCCTGTCCAGGCAAGAGTTGTTGATACCGAGGCCTGAGTCACAGCTGGGATTCCTGCCTGTTGCTGCTTTATTGCTTGGGTTTCTGTCTGCTCAGCATTGCGATAAATCACAGTCTCCTTTGACTCAACCCTGACTCCTTGTCTTGTGTCTCTTAGCCAAGTACCAGCCAGTCTGGGAACTGCTTAGCTTCCAAAACGAGCTGTGCCCAGCCCTAGGCGCTACAACTATAAAAGATGGTTTTATGTGCGGGCAGTATTAAGTTTGTTCTGCTCAGCTCCCTTGTCTCTCAACACGTGCCTCGCCCGATCTGCGGTAGCCTCGCTGCTCTGCATTCTGCCTAGCGTGCAGCCTCCCCGGACTGGCACAACGCTTTGCAGAGGTGATTTCAGAGGCGAGTCGGTGGATGGGGAGAAAGGGCGGTCCTGTGAGGAACCTATTTGCTTGGTGGTTGCAATTGTGTTGCTACAGGGCTGCTTTCCACTGAAACCAGCAGAGCATTGTGATGGAGCAGGTACACTCCGAAAAACAGCACGCGTGTCCTGCCAGGAGCCAGGTAACTGCCCGAAGCAGCCTGACCTGACAGCGCTACCACAGGTTTCACCTCCTCCTGCAGTACCTTTCTGAGAGCCAGCGCTGACTGGGGAACAGGCTTACTCGTTACACACTGGGCTCGAGAATGCTCACCTCACTGGAGACGGACGTAATCCCGGGGTCTCGGGAGCGTCGTGTTTCATTGACGGGCCCCTCGGGCCTTCACGGAGCCTGCTGTACCCGCTGCCTCTTGGGGCTGGGCTGCCCTTCCTCAGGGCCCATCTCTTCCCTGTGGCCACCGATGCCTGAGCGGAGCACGGTGGGGCCTGAGAACCGACACATCTGCCGGGGCCGGGGCCTCCCCTCGGGGTGGGCCCGGTTCTGGGCCCGGTTCTCCGCCCGCGTCCCGCCGTTGCTAAGTGACCGCTCCTCTCACCTCTGACCCCAAGGGCGGGGCCTCAATACAGCCAATGGCAGCCCGCACTCCGCTCCTCGAGACCCCGCCCCTTCCCGCGGTTGAGGCGTGATGTTATTAGCCCACCACCACCACCCCGGGCCAATCAGCATTCTCGCCCGGCCGGAGAGGCAGCTCCGCTACCCAATGCGGTGTGCGGAGAGAGTAAGGGGGGGGGAGGCGGGAATAATCCGGATCCTCTCGCAGGGGCCGAGGGCCGGCGGTGGGCGGGGCGGAGCGGGCACGGAGCGTGGATTGGCGGGAGGGAGGGAGGCTCGGCCTCTTCGCGAGAGGCCCGCGCCGCCGCGGCCAATGAGAGGCGGCGGGGCGGGGCGGGGCCGCGCGCGCCGGGCGCTGAGGAGAGGTGTCGCAGCGATCGCGGCCGCCGGTTCGGCGGGGCCGGGCCGGGCCGTGTGCGGGGGGGTGTCCCTGGGGGCCGCAGGCAGGAGGGGCTGGCGGGGGGGACAGGCTCGGCTGCGGGCTGCTCGAGGGCTCCGCAGAAGCCGTGGGGGAACGGGGGGGGTGGGCGGTTTGCGCGGGCCGGGGGGCGGCGGGGGGGGGGAGCCCGGGCAGGGGGCCGGGCCGGGGCCTCCACAGCGCGGTGACAGCCCCGTCTCGGTGTCCGTCTCTCCTAGGCCGCGGGAGGAGCCCTGTCCCTGTCGCCCTGCCTGCCGCCCGGCCGTGAGTGTCCGCCGCCAAGGCTCACGTCCCGGCCCCCGGTGTCTCCCTGCGGGCGCGGGGGCGGCTCGGCCCGGGGCCCGTTCTCAGCAGCGGCGCGATCGGCCTGTTGCTGTGGGAGATGCGGTCTCCGCCGTGACTTCTTCCTGCCCTCGCCACGGCCTGCAGGGAAGGATTCGGGGAGAGTAACGGCTGCGTGGCGGCACCGGTTGTGGAGCATCCCTGTAACGCTGTCCGGGGCCTGCGTGATTTTTCTTTTCCTCCACCTTTTAAAGAAATCCATGACTCTGTGACAGTGACATCAGCCAGTAAAAAAAAAAAAAAAACCCTACGGGAACTTCATGTGTGCAGACTCCAACTGGACTCTTTTTCTCCCTCTTTCCCCTCCCCACCTGGAACTGAGGCATTTTGGCATGTCAGGGGAAAGAGCCATGTGTGACGGTGACACTTAGCATCATGCTGGCTCCGGATGCGTCACGCCTGCCTGCTTCTTCTCGTGCTGAGTGGTCAGGAGTTTGTGAAGAAGCACTTTCTTTTGCTTCTGTGCTGTACTGCAAGCCGTGCACTGACTGGAATGGGCAGCCCGGATCTGACTCTTTGAATTTAGCTTTTGCATAAATATTGCCACTGAGTCTGGCATCCTGTGCTGCTTTTTGAAAGCAAGTAACCAGATCCCTTTTTTGAACTGTGCTCTCTCAAGATGGGTACACATACTTTTATATTCTTATGTCTAGAAGTCAGTTCTGATGGAAGACTTTCTGGGGAGAGTTTTTGACATAAGCGTTTTACAAGTGGAATTGAAAAAGGCATTATTTAAAGTTCTTGGAGTGCCTCTGAAGGGACAGGATGGCTGTGAGCATGGATGATGACGTTCCCCTCATCCTCACCCTGGATGACAGTGGAAGCAGCACCTCGGCCCCTCTAGATGACCTGGATCGGGAGGAGCTGCCTAATGAAAGTAAGATTGCTTTGTCGTTGTTTCCTGCCTGCTGTGATGGCCTCACTTGTTTTCCTCTTTGCGGTGGCCACTCTTTCTTGTGCTTGCCAGGACCTTTAACTCTCAGAGCTGTCATTCAGCATCCCAGCAGCTGCCTGAGAAAATCAGATCAGGAAGTTGCTTATTGTGTTGCTTGTTTACTCACAGCACCCATGTCACACTGAGAGGGCAGAGTACACGGGATAGATGGGTCCTAGCGACGCTGTTTCTAACATGCTTTTTTTGTGGTTTCCTTGTAAAAAACTGTGACCTTGCTGTCCTTAAGCTCAACTCTCATTTCCTGTACGTTGGCCCAGAGCGCCTCCTTTTCTTGGCACTGACCCGCCGTGCCGTACCACTGGCTCGAGCTGTCAGGTGCAGTGGCTGCAATTATGTCACGTAATATTTTCCTAGCGCCATAAAGCATCTGTCATTTGCGACTGTTGTTTGCCTAGTTCTAATTTACATTTTGATTTTGGCAATAAGGAAAGCGATAAGTGTTGATAAATCCCTTTAACATCTTTATTGTATTCTTACCAAAGAACCTGGAGTAATTTTAGACCATATATTCATAATCCTGTTAGCCCCAGGTATTTAGTGGGACAGGGCCAGCCTATCAGCGTTGGGAGGGGGAAGACAAAAGCCACCATCTCTTAGAAGCATTGCTTTCTCCTCGATTTATCTTCATTAAAGCCATCTCCCCACACTAGGTGAAGAGCAGATGTATTTGAGTGTGTTCAGTGAGTTTCTGTTTTATCTTATACCTCACTGAATGTATTTGAGCAGTTTTGTTCAACACATCCCTTTGACTTCCAGTTGACATTGCAGGTATACGCACAGGTCTTGTGATCCTATTCAAGCCCTTGCTGCCACAAGCTTAACACTTGTAACAAATAAATAATTTCCTGGCCTGGCATCCCTTTTTTTTTCTACCTTACACCTCTGTTCCATACTGCCTCTGTGACTCTGTGATTTGATTTCTCTCTTGCAATCACATGGGTTCCCTTAATTTTCTCCTTCTGTGACTTGCTGAGCCAGTAGCTTGTTTCTGACAAGATTCCTCCTCCCTCCTCCTCCTCCTCCTCTCCCATCCCTGCAATACACATCCCTGGCTAAAGTGCCCAGTTGACTTTCTCTGCTTCATTGTGGTTCCTATTGCATCTGTTTGTCTTTTAAAGTTTAGCTCTCTATTTTTAAGTTAAATAGAAGAGAGAATGCTTCCTCTGTCCACTGGTGTATTTATAGGCTTTCTTGTGACTCATTTTAATCACTCTTCTCATCTTTTTCTTCCACCCACCTCCCATCCCTTTAAAGAAGAAGTTACATGAGGTTTATCATTTGGTGAAAGCAAACACGACTGTGTTAAAGCACAAGTGTGAGAATGAATGTATTAATAAATTTAAAAATTCCACAATATGCTTCCCTGGAAATACAGGGAAATTGTTTAGGGACCGATTTTTTGCTTCTTAAAAGATTGCTGTGTGGTTTTTGAGCATTCATTTCCTGGAATTCTTCAAATGAAGTGTCTCTTGGTATTGAAGAACCATTATTTTGGCTGTATGTTTTAATCACTGTTAAAGTTGAATTTGCTGAAAAAATATAAAGCTTATTCTATGCAAGTGATACCAAATGATATGGAGCCTTCTGAAATTAGTGGGTACTGCGAGAGTGGAATGAGAGATCAGAAGAGGAAGACTGGCATAAACAACTTGAAAGGCACATTTATCTCTGAGAAGCGGGAAGCTTAAATTAGTGAGGCAGCAGACTAACGCCATCACTTGCAAAAGTAAGCTTGTTTAAAAAACAGAACGTGTAGTCCAGCTTTCCTCTTGCCTGTGAAGAAAATCGACTGTGAAATGCAGAAAAGTTGTGTCTCATGGAGGCTGTGAGGAATTCTAATGTTTCCCCTCTGCTCTGCCTCCACTCCTCTGCTGAGGACTGAAATGATATTAGCAGAACTGTATAATTTTACATTTTTATTCAGAGGCTTGTCTTTTTCCGGGAAAGAGAGTATGTGAGAAGTCCCTTTCAGGACAGGGAGAGCCTGCCAGGGTGATGATGAGGGTGTGGGGACAGGGATGGTCAGGAGCCTTTTTCCTTCTGGTTTTGTCATCCTTTTGCCTAAACTCTCAAGGTAGAATATTCAGCCAGAATTTGGAGGAGTAGCTCACCTGTTTCTGTGCCTGGCCATGGACTCCTAGAGATTTGGTAGCAGGTTAAACACAAAGCTGATACCAGCTGGGACTGTTTGCAGTGAAAGAGCCATCATCCTCTTCCCAGGTGATACCGAGGGAAAGACAAAGTGGGTGTAACCGCTCTTATGCCTAATCATGTGTTGGAGGTTGATAGTAATTAAGTTGCGCTCTTGTTCGGTGTTGCTACGTCAATGAACCTCTCTAAATTTTAATCCTTGTTCCAGCCTGTCACAACCATCCCGCTAATCACCGTGTTTCTGTGTCTTTCAGTATATCAACTTTCATGTTTTTTAAGGAACTTCTGGTGCCTTTTTTTTTTTTTTTTTTTTAAATTGATCCATGATGTGGCTTTGTTATGACCAGGTCCTTGGACAAATGAATTTGAATTTCCAGCTCTTGGTGTTGATTGTCTGGAAATACAGATGAGTTCCTGGGTTGAAATAAGTACTAACAGGGTTTTCAGAAAGCAAGCCTATTGCAAATGTAAAAAGAAAGGACTAAAGTGCAAGAGTATACTCCTTTCCAAATCTTGCAGAAGAGTCCTCTTTTGGGTAAGTGAATGCCTTGGGGTTAGAATAAAAGAAAGCTAAATGAGAAAACTGTGTGGAAAATGACCTTCTTAAAGAAAATGTCCAGCTGCAAAAATTAATCTCCCTAATCATACAGCTCTTAAGCACTTAATGGGAGAAAATACTTGCATGGGGAGGAATATTAAAACTCTGCCTTCCTTGGCTTGTGCTGGGATACATGTCTTCCAGGGAGCTCCTGTTCACAGCCACAGCAAAAGGCCAGAGTCCCCAAGGTTGACAGAAATTCACACTGCACCCAGAAAAATGTGTTGCCAATGGTTTTCTGACTCCAACATGTAGGACTGTGGTGCTGCATTATTTTTCTTTCAAGCTCCAACAGCTGAAGGAGACGGAGAGAAGCGCTTTCATCACTTGAATCCACGCTAATTAATATGATGCTGCCCTTCCCTAGTACATCTTATCTGAGAATCTTTGAGTGCTGTACACACTCTAATTAAGCATCCCAGCACCTGTCTGAGGTGCATGACTAATATTAACTGAATTTCTGTAGAAGGCGAAAATGGGGATGCAATCCTTGCATGACCTTTCCCAAAATCACGTACTGAAAACGGTGAGAACCAGCCGGAGTTTAGTGATTTCCAGTCCCTCACCCGAACTCCCGGGAAGTGTTTGAACGGAGTTCTCAAAATTATCTCAAAGTGCGAGGTATGTTTTCCATATACAAAGGCAGCGTGGATAGCCTTGAAACTCTAGGACAGTGTCTCTCCTTGAGCTGATGGGAACTATAAGCAATAAATGAGTGCACATTGATTTATCCTGTATTAGATCAGATACAAGATTCTCCTTTGCCTCCTGCATGGAAATTGCTGTAGCCTCAAGTGGAGTTTCAGTGTGTTCAGAGCAGAAAGTACAGCTCAAAGTGTTGTACAGGGAACAATATGATATTGTATGTCTGTTTCTCCCACACAATGGATTATGGCAAGTGGAAGAAGTCATCTTTAAACTCTGGGTTTTTACAAGAAAGCAACTGCATCTGCTATTGAGGTAAAAAATGATTTATTGTGTATGTGTGGGGAGGTGGGGGGAGCAACCACAACAGTGAAGTGCAATGTTTTCTAGAAGGATTGTTGGAAAATGGGAAGTTATAACTTTGAATGTTGAGTTTTCAGCTGAGCCTTTGCAATCTCAGTTTCTGCTGCCTGAAGAGTAAATTGTCAGGAAAACTGGAGCCAGCTTGGCCTTTTGGGTAGAAGGAGAATTGTGGATGCACGTGCCCCCATGCCTGTGCCCTGCTGTGAGGGAGCAGGTGGCCCAAAGCATGTGAAGACGATGACATTTCACTGTTGGAGGGGCTGCCCAAGGTGAGGAATGTGACTGTGGGTAAGGAAAGCAGTGACTGCCTCTGAGACTGTTGGTTGCGCCTGTAAAACAGCGTGTGGCGTGGCCGTGCATCCTGGAAGGATGGCCTCTTCCCTCGCCTGCCTTCTGCACATCAACCCGGTTCCTTGATGAAATAAATGAAGAGGCTTTCAGCAAAGCTGTTCTTTTTGTAATTGGCTGGTGGAAACTCATCTGATGTTTCTGAACACAGAGCCTAATTACAGCATTCGTAGATGTTGTACACAACAAACTCATCTTTTTTAAAAAAAAAAAAATCATTTACTCATGATGTCACAGGTAGACATACGCTTTTGGGGGTGGCCCAGGGTTCGGGGAGGGCAGCTAATGTTCTTTTGAGACATATGAGCTGCCTGGATTTCGATGTGTTCAGTAACCAGTGCAGGCTGAAGTGATATAATTCTCTTCTGTGTTGGGTCTGGTTCCAGAACATGTTTGTATCAGCAGTGAGAGAAAGTAAGTCTGTCCGTGTAGTCCACAGCTTCAGCTCACCCGGTCAGTGAGTCTCTGCTCTTCAAACATTTCTGTTGCCTTCCTCCTGCCGCCGCTTCCTGTAGTGCCATCCGTGGATGAAAGAGATTTTTGAGGTGTAAAACAAGTGTGTGTTTTCTGACGGGCTGAGGCAACAAACAGAGAATAAATAAATACCTGACCTTTGGGGAAGTGCTGCAGCCGCACAAACTCTTGGTAACTGTGATTGTTGAGGAACCGCTTTATTGCTGTGAAAGCATTCTGGATTTGCTACCTTTGAAGGAAAATAGGTGTTTAAATGTTAGCCATCTAGTAGATTTAATAAATCCTTCAGGATCTGTAGGTTTTGATCCTTGTGTGCCAGTAAGGATTTCCAAGATGGTTATTTGGAATTGGGCCCTAGTTATGAAACGCTGTAGCTACTTGGTGTGAAGAAATAGGGACAAGGGAATGAGCGAACGCTTGCAATGACCTGGCAGATCCCGAGATTTCTGACAGCCAGGCTTTTAAACATCCTTTTGGATTATCTGGTGGCTTTTTTGGATGCTACGCAGGATATTTTCTCACGTCATGGCTCCTAGTTCTACCGATTTGCCTTTAATTAGTTCCAGTAGCAGTGCTTCCGCTGCTGCATTTAGAGGTGAAGCATGGCCAGAGCACAGGACTGGGATCTCATTTTCAGAGGCAATCTAGTTCTGCTGCTGAAGCCGCTCCTCCTTGTACCTGGGGTAAGTCAGTTAACGTCACTGCGGTTAACACGTCTCATCTGTAAAGCGCAGATGACGCCTTTTGTGGAAATGGACAGGTAGGCTTCATTACTTTGTTATGCAAAGGTGCTGTTTTGCATTGCTGTGCATGATTTGTTTTTCTGAGCATGTACCTTAAAATTTATACAGAGGGGAATTTTTTTCTGAAGCACAAGTGGTAGTTTGGTGCTGGATTGTTGTTTATGCCTCTGAAAGTCTCATTTCTCCGACCTAACAGCCTTGCATTTTGCAACTTCTGCCAGTGCTTCTCTAATCCTTTCCTGGCCTAGATGACTTATAATGAATGTTTTAAGCAAGCAAAGCGAAGCAAAATTGCCTCTGAGATGAGTGAGGGGTGAAAATCTTGGAAAGGGAAATGAACACCCAAAATATAAGGAGATTATTGTTTTCTCCTTCAGTACAATTCGTTTCCCTGGGTGATGAGCTCTGTAAACTCCGAGGACGGAGGTAAATGCTGTTTTTTAGGAGATGTTGGGTATCTTTTGATATGATGTTAGAAATAGTGGAAAATGTCTTTCTGCTCTTAAGTTCCAAATGCATCATCCCCTGGAATCTCATTTATCTTGAGAATTCAGGTTTTAAGGCAGGACCGACCGCCTTGGCTGTGATTAAATACTTGCTGTAATGAGAGCGCAGAGCTGGTACCTTTGATTTAAAAGAAGCAGCACTGTGTTGTCCAGAACTCACAAAAGCATTTTTATCGACACATTCTTAATGCAACTCTGTAAATGTGGTACCTATAGAAGAAAAACCACAAGCAGAGTAAAGTACCAGGAGGTATTGAGGGCTGCAGTTATCTTGTTGGGTTTTTTTTTCCGAGCCTGCCTTGTTTTCTTAGCCCTGCAGGAGATCAGTTTGCACAATGCACACATTGTGTGTTTCACAGTAGGATGCTTTGTCAAACAGAATCTCTGCACTGTTGACTCTTTCGCGCACTAAAAAAAAAAATTAAAAAAAAAATCCTAGTGATTTCGTCTTGAATGCCCCATGCTGTTCAAATCTGAGCGAGTAAAAGCGTATACAAGGTAAAGAAGACTCGGGTTAGTGTTCCATTATCCTGGAGGCAAATGGTTCTTTCTCTTTTGTCATCTCCCAGAGCACCAGGGATGGATATCATCTTTCATGCATCCTCACTGTAAATTAGGGACGATGCTGCAGAGGGGGTCGAGGAGTCTGGAAGCTTCTTCTCACTCCTTTCGTGAAGATGGGAGTAATGACCTTGATGCTTTGAGGGAGGGAACCCATTCCCTTCCTTCCTCTGTCTCTTCTCTAGTACACAGCTCGCATCTTTTCGGTGTGAGAGCAGCAGAATGGGCTAGGCTAAGTGTTTTCTCCCCAAGCTGATTGCTGTAGTTGGAAAATGCAGGGGTAAGGGCACGTGCCACAGTGTCGGAGAGCTCCACTTTTTGAACAGGTGGTCCTGGAACTATAAAAGATGTTAAGGAGCTTGAAAGTGTTCAAGCTGCAATTTTAAATCGACAACTTTCCAGCTCTAACCGGTCACTCCTCAGCCACCGCAGCTGACTTGGGAACATTTGGCTCAGGAAGCGGAACAACAGTTGGAAACAAATAGCGATTAGTTTTTTCATGGCTTCCCAGGGAACACATCAGTTGGTTCGTTTTTCCCCTCATTTTTGTGATTCCTGTGGATTTTTAAGGCACTGTAGATGCAGGATGTTCGGTTTAGCCAGGCTTGCTTACTGGCAGATTAAAATGAGCAGAGGCTGAGCACGCTGAGTTCACTCATCATAACCAATATGATGCTTCTCAGAACTTCCTTTGCCCTTGGTATCTTCACCGAGGAATCCTGCCTGCTGCCGTCAGCCCCCCTGCGTTGAAATCCCATTTTACCCATTTGAATGCTGTAAGAAGTGCTGTATAAACTAAACAGGAGCATCTGTGAAGTGGTTAGAGTTGTTGTTGATTGCCTCTTCCTTATTGCCTTCAGGGGATTTAAGCTTGAATTTGCTGGAAGTAGAATTTATGAGCCAGAACGCTCCATTTCTGATCCTTAAGCTGGGAAAAGTGCGGTGAATTTGATAGGTCTTTCTCTTGCCTCCGATGTCTCTGGCTTTTGATCTGGACCTTGCAGGGCTCTCCCCGTGTCTTTAGCATAATTGCTTTTTGCATGTTGAGAAGCTGCCTGATTTTTACACGACTGCTTTCTTTATGGAGAGCTGCAGGAGCAGCTTTAGGATTTCATCCATCTGCTTCTAGTGAGCAGTTCAGCAGGAAGCTCGTGCGCCTGTACTGCTGGTCTTTTCATCTGGGAGAGAGGGAAGCAGAAAAGGTGTGTGCGTGTTGATCCACCGCAGCACTGTGCGGTTGATGTAAGATCCTGAGGATGACAAGAGGAAGACTGCTGTGATTTGAATCATAGTGTGGGGGTTTGAAGCTTGTATCCAGTGCTGGTTTTATAATCACGATCTGGTGGTGTCTGTTTGGTACAAAAGCCTTTTCTTTTCCTGTTTGTGTGGGAGAATAAAATTTAGGATGTGTATCTCTGCACGGCCGTGTTAAACCCACTGATTCTATAGGGCTGGACACCTTAGCTACTCTATTGCATTTCTATACGACTGCCCAGCACACACGCGTGTGGATATATTGTCACCTGGGAATGTCTGATCATCTGTATTGTATTCCAACTATAACTGTTTTTCTGGGAACACTTTCACTATCCTCAACGGATTTGGGAAAGTTAATTGTACAAAAGTAACGTAGCCTGGTGAAGGATTTCACTAGAATGCACAAATACGTTTCTGCTCTTCGTTAACTAAATGAAGAAATGCCGGTAGAATTAAGACTTAAGTGATCAATCCTGCAAGTGGGAGCACTAAAACCTCCCCAGGGTCAAATTGTACTGGTGAGTTGGCTGTGTCATTTACGGGATAATCAGACATGGGAGGAGGAAGGCAGGGATGCCATCCTCTACAGCTAGTGCTTTTGCAGCCGCTGGCTGTAGGTGCGGGGCTCCAGAGGAAGAGTGTAAGGGCAGAAGTTTTCACTAGGATGATATTTCCATGGTCTGTCCCCTTTTTCCTGTGGCACAGTCACCCTGGCTGGAGAGGATCTGTGCCTGGTGAGAGGCACAAGGGCTGTGGTGTAATCCATCTTGCAAATGCAGTGTTCCTACAGTACAGAACGGCAACGTCCAGCTGGTTATTTAGGTAGCTTGGTAGCGGTGAGTCACCGCAGAAATTGGAAAATGCTGCTGTTTGTTGCCCTGTTGCTTGTTTTTCACGGTGCAGAGAGGAACATTGTTTCTCCAGGGTGCTGAGCACACCAGAAGTACTGGAAATGTGATTGAAGAGAGGAACGCTTGCTGAGGTGGGTTTGCTCTGTGGCTCTGCCTTGCTACCTGCAAGTAGTATTCAATGTTCTGCTTTTTCTGAACTGCTGGCAGGTGCAAACAAGTGACTGCTTTTGTCCTGCCTCTGTTAAGTAGATGCTCACAAGCAACTTACTAAGGAGAATTTTGGCATCAGAGTCTGGGGGAAGTGACTAAGGCAAAGCCCCTTGCTTTGAAATACAAGGCTGGTGGCAGGACCTTATCCCTAGGGGTTGCAAAGGGGAAGACTTCAAAACATTGATACTTATTCATATATTTTGAGAGGGCACAAATGCATACAAAACGAGAATGCTAATGGCAGCTTTAAAGCTGTTAGAGAGGCAGCAAAAAGTCACAGTACAGACATGCTTGTACTGGCTAACATGAAAGCCGCTGCACGATTATATCGCAAACAAAGAAATAGAAACTGGGAGTGAAGGAAAATCACAGAGGGAAATGTGGTCAGCAGAGTTAAAGGTGTTCTAAAGGACTTGAGAAATAAAAAGACATGTTAAGTGATACTGACCTGTTGGGAATTCAAGGTTGATCACTGGTCAATAATGCTACGGGGAAGCTCAAGAAATATTGTATGTGTTCTGTATTTGTTGAAAAGCCAGATGATCTATTCTTCCATTCCTGCAGTAAATAAAGTAGAGATTAAACAGCTGATTCTAAAGCCTAGGCATTTAAAAATCAGCAGAGGACTTTTTATTTTTCCTTACGGCAGCAGCTGAGGCAGTCTGAATATTGCTGCGATAGTGACTTTCTTCCAGCCCCAAAAGATATTTTGCACTAGGTGGGAGATTGCAGGCCAGCCAGCCAAACAAAGTTTCCAGGCAAAATAATGGGAAACCAGCAGTAGCTCTTCTAAAATCTGAATTTAAATTCATGTCAGTCAGTGTGGATTTATGAAAAAGTGAGTGTCATATGAACCTGAAGTCATGCATCGACTTATTTTGTGAGGTTACAAGATAGACTGACAGTGTTTTGCAAAGATATTTGTTTTGCCACTCGTGCAGCATTTTCACTGAGGAAATGAACAGTACGAATCAACACTGTGTAGCTAACAGCTCTGCGAACTGGCTGATGGACGGGTCTCAAAATCCAACTGGATATTGGGACTGGTTAGTGAATAGGTATGTTATTAGCGGAGACTGTCACAGAGGTTAGATTTTTGTCCCTGTGCCAGCTGCAACCTTTCTCTCTGATCTGGAAGAGGAAAAAAAAGGTAATGTCTGATTAAGTTAGGGGATGTCATAGGTTGAGGGCATAGTAAGAGTGAGGAGGGGAGCTAAGTGGTTAGGACTGCTGAGTAAGATGGATGTAGGCAAGCCTTACACGTGTTACTAAGACTAACTCTAGGGTGATGGGTCTACAAGGGTGGAGAGGGCTGCCTTGGCGAGCAGAGAGGATGGACTGAGACTGAAACTGAGCACGTGGGACACTCACCCAGTGAGATGGCGAGTGTATTCCTTGGTCCTTCCAATAAGAGTAATGATTAGGGTAGGTAGGTGATGTTGCCATCTGTGCTGGCGCTAGAATAATCAATGTGTTCATGCTTGGTGTGTTTCTAGTGCCCTTGCTCCAGCTCATCCAAGAGGCTTCAAGGTGGCTTTGGTAACTGGGTAACAGTGGAGTTGTGTCTGTTGGTTGAAACTGGGGAAATGCAGACAAAGAATAAGGCACATGTTTGACAGTGAGGTTAACCTTTGGAACCACT
Organism: Balearica regulorum gibbericeps; assembly: GCF_011004875.1. Classification (NCBI taxonomy): domain Eukaryota; kingdom Metazoa; phylum Chordata; class Aves; order Gruiformes; family Gruidae; genus Balearica; species Balearica regulorum. The sequence continues at coordinate 13,146,902 of NC_046200.1, forward strand.
TTGTAAGAGTTGGAGAGGATTCTGCAGTGCTGGAAGACTTTTGAAGTCAATGCTGTCCATTTTCTGAAGATATGGTTCTGTATGAGGACTGTAGGACTTCGAGTAAGGACCAGTTGAGGGAAAGCCCTCTGGCACATGGTTTGCAGATGTCAAACTAATGGTTTAACTCCTTCCTTCCTCTCCAGCCATTACACGTAACCTCTTCAGTTCCTGCCGTCAGCGGTTTCTACCAAATGTGCAGAAGTCTTTTCTTTTTTTTTCTAATTTTTTTTTTTTTTCCTAAATGGAGAGCAGTTACGCAGCACTAGAGGCTGGGGGTTTCCCCGTTCCTTTACATGCATCTTTCTCTGAAGTTGGCAGCTTCCCTTTCCGGGCTGAGACACGATGACGAGGCAGAGGAGATGTTGCAGTGTTGTGTTTCAAAAGAACTGGTGCGCCGGAGTCATGTTCTAACACCACAAACCACAATTACATACCTCTCACTACTGTACATTATAAATTTCCTCAGTCTCAGCCTGTCATGGTAAGACATTAGAGTTTTCCCATGATATTGTTATTTAACTTAATTTATCTCATTTTCTTGCTATCCCTCTCTCTTTAGGGCAGAAAATTCAGTATGGCACATACCTTATTACTGCCTACTCCGTTCTAGTCCTGCTCCAGCTTTGGGTGGCCACGCAGGAGGTTTGTTGCCCAAAGGAATACTGGTTTTTCACATAAGGGAAGTGCTTCCTCTTGGCTTCCCGCTGCTAACTTTGTGACTTCCCCAGAGAGCTGCTGGCGGCTGGAACTGGCAGTTGGACCTGGCAGCACACTGCTTTCATTAAAAAGGCCAGATTGCAGCTTAATCAGACATCTTTCCAAACTGCAGCAGGAAAATCCAAAGGCTCTGCTTTGGAGAATTGAAATGAGGAACGTGCTCTTAAAATGCTGACATTGTGTTGTTACCAACGCTAAAGCAGATCTTTAACATGTTAAAACCACGAGGCATTGGTTTCCCTTTTTGGAACAAAAAGAGGAAATTCTTTCATGTAACAGGATGTGTTAAAGAAATGCTATATCTGAGGGATTCTGATATTGTCTCTTTCCCTTTCTGTTACTTCCTCTAAAACTATGAATTATAAATGTGTGTGTGTGTATTTCATGTCTGGCCTCTCTCATGAACCACTGCCTTAGGCAGAGCTTGTCTTTTTTGTTGTTGTTGTTTTTCTTGGGTTCAGCAAAAACTTTTATTATTTCCGATTGTTTTTTCCATTCAAAATTAGTAGTTTCAATATCCTCAATTGCCTGGATATTTAGTCCCAGTTACAGAATAAATGTCTGTAAACCTTTGTTGCTATGATATGATCAGACTGATAAGATTACAGAGCATATTAGTTGCTAAAAGGATGGTTAATGTAAGGTTGTAGATGATCCTTCTGTTGTGGCTTTGACTTCTCCTTTTTGTGGTGTGGAAGTTCATTTGTTAAGATCAGAAATAAAGGATATGAAACTGGCAGCAATTTGGTTTAACACACAAGCGAGATTCTTAATTATATTTTCCTAACGCAACTTTTCTTTTTATGTGAGTTTTACTGATGAAAAATGCTTTGGTTTTGCCTTTGCAGCTAGGTTAAGAAGCAGGAACTCCTGTGTTACACAGTCTCAGATGGTGCCAGCGCCTGGTTCCATCTCTCTGTGTGGTATTTCATGGACTTTCTCATGCAGGAGGATTTAGTCGCACATCTGTCAGAAAGCAGCTTTGTGGGAGACGGCTTAGGCACGCGGTGGTTTGCCTGAGCTGCTGGAATGCGACGCAGCGTAGGAGCAAGAGCTAGTGGGGTAGGTAACATCATTCTTACAGGGTGCAGCTCTGTGAATCGAGGAGGGATCCTCCTCTGTTTCACTGTTGACTGTTGCAGCAGCTTTTGAGCTGCGTGTCTGGCGTACTAGGGAGCTGTGGGAGGCTGTTAGGAGTCAGGGCGAAGTGGCCTCTCTGAGGGTGACAAAGCATCCATGAATTCGTCTTCAGCCGCTGAAGCCTCTACCTAATTGTGGACCCCAAACATCCCAAAGGGGAGGGATCTGTACCCCCTGCATTCAGGAGTGAACATTGTCCAGCAAGCGTTTTCTGGTCAGAACTTCCTACATAATGTTGCAAGAGAAAAAAAAAAAATCAAGTTGCAGAGTAACTCAGGGTTGAGACCAAAGGGAGAGCAGGTGCCCTGAAGAGATGAGGCAGTAAACTGCCCGGATGAGGATCTCCAACCAACTGATCTTGGCTGGTGTAGATAGGTAACATTATTCTCATCTTTATGTTCTTAGAAGCCTTTTACTTTTTTTTTTTTTTCTCCTTCCTTACAAATGTCTCTTTTTGTCCCCAGCAGGGTGGCGCAGGAAGTAAATGTCTGCGTGAATCGTCATAGTTTGTCCCTGTTTCAAACGGCTGGCGAGCCGCAGAGCAAACCGTTAATGAAATACTGTGAGTGGGTCAGAGTCAGTAAGAGCTAGCTGGAGGCACAGCTTCTGCTGAGACAAAACAATTTCCTACCATGCTTTAGCTCTTCTGTCATTAAGTTTAGCTTGTGCATCAGCGTTTTTACATGTGTGCAGTGCAGATGTTAGCAAGGATACAGTGGTCCTCTAATTAAACAATGCAGGACCTAAGTTGTCTTCAATATAAGAAGATAGGCAGCACAATTGATAAGAAGCAATAATATATAAAAAGTGGCTTACCATGCTGAGGGACATCTGCTCATCCTTCATGTGGATTCAGCTCCCTGTAGCGTGGTGGATGATAGCATGAAGTGAGCTCATGTTAGTGCTGTAGGAACTCACTGGATGCTCAAATAAAGGCGAGGATGGTAGGCTTCAGTCACCTCATACCACTAACAGGAAGTGGCAACATCCATATTTTTTAAAAAACTTTTCTGTGTTAAATAGGAAACTGAAGTGACTTTATTTGTTGAGCTTCACAGCAAGCGAGTGCTGTGAGAATATAGTAAGACAAAGAGCCCTGAGGCCTTTGCATATGTTTCTGCTGTGCCGTCGTCTCTAAGGAAAAGCATGACTCAGTTACGTTGACTTGAAATATTCAGAAGTATATTATTTTTCTTGCAACAGAAGGGCTTGGCGCTGCACTCTGGAAATGCCCTGTTTTTCCTAGGCAACAAACTGATAGTAAATTGTTTAGACTTCCTCACGGCAGTTAAATTCCTTCTCATAACATCCCCTGAAAACAGGGCGCTAGGACGTTTTGAGCTGCAAAGATCAGTCCTGCAATGCTCCTGTTGGCGTGGCGCTGAACTGGCAGTCAGGCACTAAAGGCAGTGATTTCACTCTCTGCCTCTCTCACCTCCGAGATGTGTGGCCGAGTGCCAAACCAGCTGTGCTTTCCAGGCGGCTTCCAGCTTTTTTTTCTCCCGGGTAGGTGAATCTGGCCTTGAAGAGACAAATGCACGCATGTTCATGCCTCAGCACTTGAAAAGAAAAGGAGCAGTTTCTTATCAACCGCATTGGAGCGGGGAGGGAAGATGAATCTTCTGGAGGTGAAGCTACATGGCATGTAAGCACTTGGAAGGGAAAATGCCATTGTTGGTGCTGGTACAACTTGAACATACTTGATACTTCAGGATCCTGCTGTTTCCTGGCCAGAGCTGCTTCTGGACTTTGCCTGGATTGTGTTGTAGGAGTGCTAAAATCTTGGCTTTGGGACCGAAGGTGCCTGTACAGCTTGTGTTGGGGAAGGGTTGCCATCTACTTCGTTTCCTTTTTTTTTTTTTTTTTCCATGGAGTTGCACCTTCTGCAGTGGGCGCTCCATGCAGTTCAGTTGACGAGGGCTTTCTGGGAGAGAGGAGCACTTTGGGCTGTCCTTGACAGATAAATGCCGTCCTCCTCCTGCAGCTTTGTTCATCCTCACTGCAGCCTCGGGGAGCAGAGTCGCCGAGGGAGCCAGGAGCCTCATGCTGGAAAGGTCAGGCTGCATGTCTGAGTGGACTCTTGCACCAAACTTGTAGGATATTTGCTCAGCTCCAGGAAGTCACGTTTGCCTTGGTCATCAAGCAGTCCTGGAAGCACATCCAGCTCCGATAGGAAAAGACACTGTTCCTGTGAGAAAACATAGTGGGCAAGTGTGTTCCCTAACGGAGTTCACACCGCTTTCCAAAGAAGAAATAATGACTATAAGGGTAGGGGTAAATGCAAGACAGCAGTTCTTACAAACAGCGTGGCAAGAAGGAAAGGACGGACAAAGTTGGTACCAAGTTATATTTAATTGAGAATGAAACTGATGGGTAACCGACAATTCGGCGTTCTCTTTCCCTCTCCTCCTCCTCCTCTATGGCCCTGTGGCTGGTGCGCTGCAGAGTGTTTTATCAGCTGGCAGGCCTCTGGTTGTCCGAGAGGGTTGCTGGAGCTGTCCGGAGTGCGTGCCCTGGACAGCTTGACGTTTCCCGGCTGCGGGAGGTGACGCCTTGCTTGCTTTTCTCTCTTGCTGCTCTCTTCGGTGCATCCACTTGCAGGAACCTTGTCAGCCAATGTGAATGAAATTGTGTCCTGTCTCCAAAGTCATGTGTCCTTGACATTTCTTTTTTTGCCTATCAAGAGAAATATTACTTGCACGTGCAACTCATCAGAGGAGGAACTTACATATTGCTGTCTTACATTGATTACAGATGTGATATGTAAACAGCATGAATGACAGATTTAACTGTATGAATGTTTTTGCTGAATTTATGTCACTTGCCCTGCCTTCCACACAGTTTGCAGGCTTCTGTCATCACAGGTATATTTGTTAAAATAGCATCAGATGGCAACTAGCAGCTCCATCAAGACATTCCTCAACCTTTTAGGAGAAAGCCCTGGTGAGTCCGGTAAAGGCACGTGGGTGAGAGTCAGTCGAGGAGCTAATTAGAGGCATCTCAGTCTGTTTCAGAGTAACGCCATAAAAAGTGTGCGCTATCTAGAAAGCAGAACATCTGGCAAACAGGCTAATGAGAGCCAGACTGGGGGAGCTCTGAGGCAAATGGAAGAGCTACCCTGTAGAGTTTGTTTGTAACTCTTTGAATTTGTAGGAGGTTACCTGTTTGTTGGATTTTTTTTATTATTATTAATTAAAACAAATGCAGACACCAAAGATCAAACAATGAAAGTCCAAATTGACTTCAGTTTGCCATATAATAGCCTGGCTGGGAAGGGTGATTTATCCCTGGTTCCTGTGAATGTTTTCTGTCCCTTATTCTGCTCTCGGCTCTGCCCTCGAGATCCCCCGCGGCCGCCTGAGCTCCTCCGAATGAGAGGAGTTTGTTTGCTCTCTCAGCCAACGGAGAGTTTTTCCTTCCCCTAAGCAGGGAATTTGTTTTGCAAAGGGAGAGGTTTGGGCTCTGGAAAGTTTATACTCCTCCTCTTTCTTTCCTTTTTGTTTTTTGTTTTTTATTGTAATGATGACATATGGAAACTATTTACACAGGAGCATGCTCTGCTGCACTGAATGGAAATGTTGGAGTCCCGGCAGTATCGTTCCGGATGCCTTGTGTAAGCAGCCAGCTGGTTTTGCTTTTTCTTTTTTTTATCTTTTCTTTTTTTCTCCTCCCTCTCTCCCTTTTCAGGGAACGTCTGGGATAAGTTACACAAGTGTGGAAGGAAGCTTTGCCATCTGTGAACAGCTCAGTTCGTTTACTTTGTCACGCCCCTTGTACCATGAACTTCACAAATTTCTATTTTCTTTTTTTTGTGGGGCGGGGGGGAAGACTCCTTGCTGTGACTAGTCAGCACTTTGACTCCTTTCCCATTAGTTGTTCGTGTTCTCTTGTGAGCAAATTCTGCTATATGTCAAAATAAGAGAGCACGGCACACGAGCGTGGTGGTAAAGCAAGGCTTCATGCTTAAAAGCTCTTTGTCCTGCAGCTAAGCCTTCCAACAACTTGCACTTAGAAACATCCTGCCACTAAGACAGCGATAGGGAAACGATTTAGCTGAGCCTGAGCCACCTTCCTCAGAGGGGAGGGGAGAAAGCGTTTAGTTCTGCAGAGCACAGAGGAAAATCTTTTGTGCGTAGCTTTCCCTTGAGGAAACTGCGAAATTGAGGATCAGCTTTCGGAGGCGAGGGAGGAAGGAACTTCAGATCTGACTTGTCTCCCTCTCCCCAACTCTGAACACAAGCATGCCTGCTTCCCGACACGGCTGCTGCCATGTGGTGGAGAGAGCCGCCTGCCATCTACTTTGAGGATTACGGGAGTCCTGCGGAGAGATCCTCCTATCTCATTGAGCTCGATACTAATGGTAAATGCCATCGGGGATGTTCTGCAGCACGAGCTGAGCGGAGCGGAGGTTGCATTAGTCTGTGTCATTGTTATCATGGGAGCAGCTGAGGAAATTAGCTAGCTGGAGGGCTGCCAAGCAAACAGTCAGAGGGTTGCTTTTCAAATTTATTATTATTTTTATTATTATTTATTACCCAGATGATGCTGTTGCCTCAGGGATGCTGGATCAACCTTCTGGTACCTGATGGGGAAGGAGCTGATCCACAAAATGCAGCTCCCCAGCGGAACACTTCACCAGGACATTTTCTGTTGTCTATGCCTAGAAAGATGATGTCTGGCTTAGAAACCAAAACGTTTTCCTCGTGTCTAGAGTTATTTTTTGTTTCTGATTTGCATCTTTGAGTGCTGTTTTGTATTCACAACCTTGATCTCACTGAGACACCTCTTCTACTTCAGCTGTGAGTCCTCTGTGTGAAATGCAGAGAGGGGTCCTGGGTTTTTACTGTGGTGTTTCCTTTCTAAGTGTTGGTCCCTTCCAAAGAGAGGTTGGTCTTTGCAAATGAACGACGTCAGGGTTAAAGGTAGTTTTGGCGTCTTTTGGTAGGGTGTTTTTGGTGTTTTGTTTAATACTACAAACCTTTGCTGATTTGACCACAGTACATTCTTAAATGATGTTCTTAAATTTTGTATGTACTGTAATCCTCCAATAACATGGTAATACTGTCTTCCTTCCTCTTTAGTGCAGCCAAGGTGTTGATTCTGCGCTTTTTCAATATCCCCTGAACTGTGTGAGATGGCTCTGGGCACCTTCAGACAGCAGGTTATGTGTCACTTGTGTGCCTCAGCAAAATTTTGGGGTTGTTTGATAGCTCTGTGCCTGTCTGTGGTAATACTTGAGGTCTTTGAGGCTGGAGGCCGCTTTGTGCTCTGCCTCTGCTGTGACCCAGCTTAGTGCCCCAGGGACTGCAGTGGGTTTTGTCTGGTGGCAAACGATCCGTTAGGATGGGAACGAGGATTGGAAAATAGTTGTCTTCTAGGCAGGAAAGATCTTCAGCAGTGAGTCCAGGTTCTGATGATGTGCTCCTGCTGCAGCTCTGTTAAACATTAAATGCAAAAAGGTTTTTGCTATCAGGCTGCAGTTTGAGGGAGCATGTCACTCTGACACAGGTATACAGTGAAAGCTTTATAGATAATAACATTTTAAAACTTTTTAGAGCTTCTGATTTTTTGCATATTTCTGTCATTTTTTAGTTAAAAGCAAACAAACCCAGGAGACTGCCATTCTGATTCTGTGGATAAATAAAATCTCTATGATTCAGTTCATTTCAAGAACTGTGATCTTTCAAGGTGTAGAAGGGGTGTGGGGGAGGAATCAGCCTCATTCAAACATTCGTCCAGATTTTGAGTGCTATTTTAAGGGTATGGGGGAAGCAAGGAAGAGAAATGGGCTTAAATGCTGCAGGATTCTCAGCAATCTGAGTATGCAATCTGGAAAGTCTTCACAAATCCCAGATAATGTTATTTTAATTTGATTTGAGGGTGGAAAAGGCAGCCGTGGCTCTGCATTGGTGAAGGAGTTTCTAATTTCTTCCCACTCCCTGCCTCTGTCATGAGCAGACAGCACCGTTTCTCTCGATGGGTGCAGTTTTTGGCGTGGACTCTCTTTCCACCCCAGAGGTTGTTCTGGAAAGGCTGAAGCAGTAATTCAATGTGGATTATTTTGTCATAGCAAAGAGATGCTGCAAATCTTCAGCATGCTGTCATGAGAGAGGAAAAGAACCTCATTTTCATTTTTTTCCCCACTCTCACATAACTTCTCCTAACACAGAGAGAACAAGCTACCGTTTCACAGCTTCTGTGCTCCTAAAAAGGGGAAAATCAGCACTTTTGCACTGACAAGATCAATTTTACATGGACCCTCTTTGGGAACATGAGGCACTGGAGGAGGGAAGTCTCCACTGAGAGCAAGAACAACCATGCGGTTTGGGTAATGGCTGAAATTCTGGAGAGTGGAGTGCGTGGCCAGCTCCACCGCTGGTTTCATGCGTGGCCTTAAGAAGGTCTCACTTCTGTGGGGTCTCTGCTCAGTATTCTTTGTCAAAGGTGCAAAATAAAAATCCCAGTCCCAGAAGAAGAAACCAGTGACACTCCCTTTTTGAACAATAATTGTCTTCCTGCATGTTTTTCATGTGTCTTAATAGCACTGAGACTGTAGAATGCAAAAAATGGCGAGTATTCTGGAGTTTATATACGTGCCCTGCGTTGCTCTCCGATGGGAAGGGCACTGTGCATGTGTAGCTACGCTTGGGAGTTGTTTTTTGCAATAGAATTGTATTTTCTTAATGAAATTTTTAGTTATGAAATCTGGTACAAATGGTCATTGTTTTATAGTGCTTTACTGATGAGACAGACACACTCTTAGCAGGTTCAGAATCAATCTACGAGATACGAACAGAAAATTAATCTTGCTGTTTGTTTTCATCAGAGGAGTATTGGTACTTACCTGCACCAAAAAGAGTGTTGCACAAATGTATGGTTTAATGACTCTGTAGAGCTCGGAAAAATGAGGCTTTCTACTAAAAAATATTGACTGCTGCTATTACTGTACTATACAGCTTCTATACTCACACTGTTTTCCCTTCTGTGGTAGTCCTGTACTCCATTCTTCTGACCATTAAATGTGAAAAGGCAGTGTTCCTTTAGCACGCCTGCTTGCATTTTGTGGGTTGGACATCCTCGGAGACTTCTAACTGTTAGCTGCGTGTTTATAGTTTATGACTGCTGATAGTGTGCTACGAACATGACAGCACAGATCTCCTGAGCCAGGAGACCTGCTTATTGTATTGAATAGGATGCTATCTCTTTTGATGATCTTCTGGGAGCATTCCTGTGTTGAAGTGCTGAATTTGAGCGTGTCTCTTAAAAGCTCCTACATGGGAAGAGTCAATTTGTCTGTGTACAAGCTGCCAGTTTCCCGGGTACTCTGCCACCCCTTGATGCTTTTCTCTGGTCCCAGTGCCTGCCTTGTTTGCATGCTTCCTGATCAATCTCAGCTCGCTTAATTGCATATCAATTTTCCTCTTATTGTACTGATGCAGATGGAGGTACCTATGATGTTGTTAATGACGCATCCAGCCCTGCTGCGGGGGACTGCTGCGCACAGCAAAGCTCTGCCCAGCACAACTGGGAAATGAACTACCAAGAGGCAGCAATCTACCTCCAGGTGAGCCCTACTGTTTGTGGCATTGGGTGAAAAATGGACTTCTGAAACTATGGTAGTTCTTGATTATAAGAAGCAAAGAGCTTCCATTTTGATGTTAAAAAAATTGGTCCTTTGCAAAGGAATCTGCTCAAAGAGTAGGGAGATGCTGGAAGCAGCTTCGGATGGGCTCTGGCAAATCATTTGGGAGCAACTGAATGAGCTACCCATCCTCTCTCATCTCTCCCAGTGTCAAGGACTGTAGTAGTTGAGGGATCCAGCACGTGTTCAGTTCTGCCACCTTGCCGTGGAGATTTGCATAACTTGTCATAGATCATCATTTTATCTCTTCAGTTGCTCCAGGGTGAATGGTCAGTGCTCTCCTGGAGACATCTTGTGTTCTGGGAGTGCAGGTCCTAATCCAGCCTTGGCCACAGATCTGGTGGGAGGCCCTGGGATGTTCATTTAGCATCAGTCAGGCCCTGCAGGTCATGTGAGACATGAGAGAAGGTAGAGGTCTTGGTTTCTAGAAGAAGAAAGCATGCCGAGATTAGGATCAGCCCAGGAGTGAAATTTATCCTATTTAAAAAGAAAAAACAGCAAACAAACCCCACTCATGCTCCAGTTACAGGAAACACCATTGTTAAATCAACAAAGGTACAATATTTTTAAGATTGCTGTACAGTCTGGTGTGATGAATTAGCTACCAAAACTGAGCTTCTCCCAGAGCTGGCCAATCTGAAATTGTTGCTGGGTTCCCTTACTGTCCTTCCTTCCTCCTCTTCGTTCCCTTTCAAGGGCTCTGCATTGCAGTTTGAGGTGCTTTGGACCCCATTAGGTTTTTTGCTTAAACCACCACAAGGTGATTTGAATCCATTTGCTCCTCCCTGCCCCTACCCCACACGACTAAGAAGTATCACATCTCTGATATTTTACAACCGGGTCGGCTTGGACCTCAGCAATTCTTCAGTTTAGTCGTATGCTAGAGCAGCACTGACAATATAATGGTAGCTCCAGCCCCTCCCGGGCTTTTGTTTAAACCCGTGATTATTGGAGATGCTCTGCAAAGGGTCATTGAGTTGCTGCGGTGTCTGACGGTAATGTACGCAGCAGGCTTGGCCCTTCCGATGCAGATTATTCTTGCTGCTGCTTTGACCAATGGTCGTAATGACGGTGTCCTTGAAACGAAGTAGGCATAACTTAAAGAGCATGCAGATTGTTTATTTGAACCAGTAGCTGCAGGCGAGAGTGCCTTAGCTGAATAAGAGGACTTTACTGTCCAGCTACATTTTGAATTGCTTTGCTACCGAGAGGCAGAGTTTAGACTATTTTTCATTCTGCAAGTCTGTTTTGTCAGGCGTGAATAAGAATGCCCTGCTGATCTAAGCTACGCTCTCTTTGAGTAGGGGGGCTTGTGTTTTATGGAGCTTGCTGCTGGGTTTTGTCCTGCTCGCAATCTGGCTACTGACCCGGCAGTGTTTGTTTGTTCTTAAACAGAACGTAAGCTTGCCTGTGAGATGAGTAAATGAGAAACATTTGAAACCCTCTTCCGAATTAGTCTCAAGAATGCTTCACTTGTTAAAGGAGATTCTGTTTCCTGACCTTGTTATCCATTTGCAATTACAGTTATTCTGCTTTGATAGTCATAGCTTACTGTCCTTACAGTCATTGCTTACCTGGAAAGATGTTAACTTAAAAAAAAAAAAAAAAAAATTAAAAATCAATGACTTTTTGTGCATCTGTGTGTCCCAGCTGGGGAAAAATGATCTCTTATGACAGTTTCCAAGAGGCGGCGGGTTTCCTGTGAGTGGCAAAGGCTCCCTTGCTTAAACCATTCACTCAAGAAAGAGAAGAAGCTGTTGGGTGGTTCTGCATGAAAAAACTCTAAATTCTCCCCAAACTAAGTTTTGTCCTAGAGGTAAAAACAGTAATGATGTAGCTGTTTAAAAATCAGTTGTAGGCAAACTGTTAAGATGGAGTATCTGACCTTTTAATGTTAATTAAGCTTTCTAGTTAAGAGGGAATGACAAATCAGCATAGAGACGTGTTAATTTTTCATGGAGTCTGTCTTCCCACGTTCCTGAAGCAGAAAACACTGCGTGCGCTCCAGTGTTTTCTCCTGGACGTTTTGCAAGGCCAAGATAAGGAGGAGCAACTGTCAACCAGGTGCCCTGGGGCTTATCTGTGTGTTTTCATGTTCTGTCCTGGAGAAGTTTAATCATATAAGTCTGTAAACATGTGGAAGTGGTTGGAAGTAAATGAAGTGCTGTGTTTATGTTGGGATGTTGACTAAAGTTTCTTTGCCTGCCTTTATAAACTCTTTCAGCGCTCTTCCTCATTTTGAAAAAGCTCAAGGGTTTCTGAAGCAGGAGTTTGTTGTGGATATTAATGAGTTTCATTACTGAAATATGCTTATGAACAGAAGGGGTGTCCCGCGTGTGTAGAGTTCATTCCTCAATAAACAGATCAATGTCAGGCTGTAAAGTGGGAATAGTCTGTTGCGAATTGTATCTAATCCTTATAAAAGTCTGCATTCTTCATGTGGAAAGCTCTGTTATAGCACCAAGAGTCACTAATGCTGTTCTGTTCTTTATTCCTGCTGCCTTAGGAAGGAGAAAATAATGATAAGTTCTTCACTCACCCCAAAAATGCCAAAGCACTTGCTGCCTACCTCTTTGCACACAATCACCTTTTCTACCTAATGGAGCTGAGCACAGCACTGCTTCTCCTGTTGCTGTCTCTCTGCGAGGCACCAGCTGTTCCTATGCTCCGTCTTGGCATCTTTGTAAGTACTTTGGGACAAAGTGAAAAAATCGGCCTGTTTTGCAGGGGTGGGTAAGAGGAAAAAGAAGGCTAAACATAGAGGAAGAAGGTAGCAGTAGTAAGAAAAAAAAATCCACCTGGCTTGTTCTGGGTGACAGCAGATACACCAGCCAGCAAACCATCTGTTTTTCATCTCATGTGCACGTACCACAATGAGGGTGACATTTATTTCATATTATCAATGTGTGCAGTTCTTAAATTTTGTAACTGTTTGAGAAGTGTGTGGTTTTTGCTTTTTCTTCAGATAACTTGAGAAACTGTGTGCTTTGATGGAGTGGTTTTAAAGTCATTGTCAGGGTTACCCCAGCACCACCATGGGTTCCTAGAACACAAACAGACCTCAGCTTGGGAGAGGTTGCTAAACCTTCTCCTGTCCTCTCCTCCCAGTGTTGTGAGAACTCTTTAATGTCTGTGTGTGTGAGTGACTTGAAGTTTCATGTCTAACCTTCACAAAATGCAAGTTGAGAGAAGGGATACACAAACTGGTGTGTACTGCTGTCAGTCTGCAACCGTTTCATGAGGTACCGCTGTCACGTGCAGTGCTAGGAGCGGCTGTTGCTGGTGGGAGAATCTAGATCTGCTTTTGGAGCTGTTAATGGCACCCCAGGACCTTGCCAGGGGTGTAGAACAGTCGTGACAACCTTGGGGTCAAAGCGTTGCTCAAAATGAATTGGGGCTGTGTAACAAAATTTGAGTTGTGGCTAAAGCTGAGGCTGTAAGAAAATCCTGTCGTTGTCTATGTGGTGCATTTTGCATCTTCAGATGGAGAAGGGGTCTTTCAGCACTGCCAGAAGCTGCCTTCTGTTCCAGAGGTTGACCAGGACCCTGTCTGTGGTTGTCCAGAACATCTATTTCAAGACAAAACCCTTCTCTATGTAAATTCTCTCTGCCCAGCAGCTTCTCTTCCTGCATTTCACTAAAAAAAATTGCAGTCCCAAACTTTTTTAGAACATTTTTGTTTGCATTGCTGATGTCTTGCCATTTTATTTCAAATGTATCAATCCATTTTTTTGATGTGTTACTCAAGTCCAAAAAGGACATGAATTTCTAGGAAATACTGATACTGAATAGAGGACAATTCTATGGGCTTTAATAAAAGCACAAAGCAATAAATATAGAAACTTCAAAAAACAGAGTGCTGTACTAGCTTTAAGAGTGGCCTTGGGTTTTTCTGCATGTCACAAAGCTGTGCTCGGGCTATTGTCAAACCCATGTGCTTCTTGAAAAAGGAAGGGCAGAAGTGTGGCCTCTGATGTGCTGCTGTTTGTAGCCAGAAGCGCTGGTTTAAGCTTTGCTGTATTGTAACAGGTCCATGCAACCCTGGAGCTGTTTGCGTTAATTGTGGTAGTCTTTGAACTCTCGATGAAGATGAGGTGGCTGGGCTTCCAAACCTTTATCAGGCACAAAAGGACTATGGTAAAGGTAAGTTGTCTGTTTGATTGTCAGTGTTTCTCCTTCAGCATCTTTGGGAACCAAAGAACCAGATTAAATATTGGCCTGTACTATAGCAGGGATGACTTAGCCATGTGTCCCAGCTGCCAAATGATTCATGTGAGATCTCTAAGCTCTTGGAGACACCTCCCATCCTTAAAGTGTCCAAATAAATGGAGAGAGCTTTGCCCTTCCCAAAAGGAGACTGCAGCTGTGCCTCTCATTAATCCCCTTTTTTGCAGACTTGCGTGCTGTTTGTACAGTTCATAGAGGCCATCGTGGTGTTGGTGCGCCAAACCTCGCACGTCCGGATAACGAGAGCTCTGCGCTGTATCTTTTTGGTGGACTGCCGTTATTGTGGTGCTGTCAGAAGGTGAGTGGTCAGCTGGCTGGGTTTTCTGCTGTCCTGCCTGGGACTGGGTGGAGGAAAAGCACTCTGATCTGGCAGGCATCTCAGGAAAATAAGCGTCTTTCTGAGATCTGAAATGCCCAATGAGATCTTTTGTAATTGTGGCTGAAGTGTACCTAGTGCCTTCTCTATGTGGGGAAATTTCATAGGTAGTGGCTTTTGATGGGCTCTGTGGTACGCAGTGCTCTGTGTACTGTCCTCAGCTGTGTAAACTACCTCAGAGAGCACAACGCGGGAACGTGGCTGTATTGTATCATCTGGCTCCTAGGTTTGCCTGTAAGCTGCACAGTGGAACACAGAGCTAGTCTTTAGTCTGGAGAAGGAAAGTTAACAGGATGACATCAGTATTGTTTGCAGTACCTGAGAGCTGACTGCAAAGGACAGATAGGTAGCTTGGAAACAATCTTAATTTACCCAGCTTTGTACTTTTAATCCTTGGAGGGAGTGGGAAGAAAGTCCTCAACTATGGTGTGCTGTTGGTTTTTGTTTGTTTGTGGGGGGTTTTTTCCCCCTGCTAACCCAGAGGAGAAAACATGCAAGTTTTAGTTTATTAAGGTTTTCTTATTTTTCAGAAATCTGCGACAGATCTTCCAGTCCCTCCCACCATTTATTGACATTCTTCTCCTCCTGCTTTTCTTCATGGTGATTTTTGCCATCCTGGGTGAGTTGTATTTATGGAAGGTGAAGTGATGCTCTTAACCAAAAAGCAACACAAGCAGCCTGGATGAATGTAAAGCTGGTCAGGTTCAGAGTCCTGCCAGGATCTTCCATTTATCCCATTTCATCTGCAATCATCTGGAAGGCAGAAGTAAAGATCCAAAAAGTCTAGAAGCTGGGTATTTGATTTTGAGACAAAGTTCCTTTTGACGTCTTCCAGAGGAGTCTCTGATGTGTGTGTTTGTGGTTTCCAAGTTCTGTTTCCATCAGCTATTCCTCAATCTTGTAAGTTTAGTCTAAATTCCCACAAATGCATGTGTCTAGTGTACCTGCTACCGTCCTATACTCAAACCATCCCCACAAAGTTTGTTTTCCAAACGGATCAGCGAAACTCCAATGACACGTATTGGCAAATCTGTATGGAGAAGGCTGTCCAGACACTCTCCTCTTCATGGTGTCAGAGAGGGCTTACTCTTAGTGTCACCTTCCCTTTGGGAACAGAGACTCACCGCTCTGCTGCTTGACATTAAACAGACTTTATTTTTATTCTTTCCTCCTTTCTTCTCTCCTCCTCTACCTTCGCTGCTTCTCTAGGTTTTTACTTGTTTTCTCCTAACCACTCGGATCCGGTGAGTATCACTGATTCTTTCATCTGAAGCTTGAGTCCCATTTTGACATGCTTAAGGATCAAACATGACTGTGTAGACATAGCTTATTCTTGTGTGGTGGCCTGGGAGGCCAGATGCTAGCTGCTCAGAGGCTAACTGGCAGTTTTACCCTGGTTTACCCCCTGCTGAGAAGGAAGACAGTGCAGAGAACTTCCTCCAAGCCACAATGTCCCAAAGGGAACGTTCACAGAGTTGTTCCTTGTTCTTGGTGTCATTCAATCAAACGAGCCACCTGCCGCTGTCCTCAGGGGAGGAAGGTGTCTGGGTGACAGCTTGGCCACCCTAGGCTGTGGCTGTCAGAGTCCAGCAGCCACCAGTTCCTGCTGCTCCAGAGCGTGTAGCTTGCTGGGAGTAACTACTACAAAAATGTGTAGACGAGCTTTTAATTGATTTAACTCTTCACATGCCATCTCTCAGGGACCTTTAAAAAGGACCAATGCTGAAGTGCCCTTTCCCTAGGGGAGGCATCAGGGAATTGTAGAAGTGCCTGTGGGTGGTTGGGTTGGTTGGTTTTTTGAATGAAATGTGACTATGAAATTCAGCTTACGTTTTGTCATGGGCATTTTTTCTTTCAGTACTTCAATACCTTAGAGAACAGCCTCGTGAATCTATTTGTGCTTTTGACCACTTCAAAGTAAGTTCGTGCTCTTCTAGCTCAGTCTTTCCCTTTGTCCTCAAAGAAGTCTAGCAGAGCCAAGGGTTTATTTGCAGAAATGCTCTGTCTCCAAATGTGACCCCTTTCCTCTGCATGAGAGAGATATTTCCTGGGTCAGCCTGCATGGGAAGAACTGGTATTTCATTTTGATTTAGGACACTGTGACCTCAGATGCAGAGTTATCTCTAAGTGACTCAGACCACTTCATCACTGTGAGGACAATAAGGGGGGGAACGGCTTTATTAGGCCTTGGTCCAAGAAGGGAAAGTTTCTATTTGTGCTCATTTGTCAGCAGACAGTTTGCTATTGTGAAGGGACTTCCTATTCCTCTGCTTCGGTTCACCTATCTGCCAGGAAAAGGGGATAACAACAGTGGGTAAATATTGATCTGCTGTCAGGGAGAGCTCTGAGGATTAGGAAATTAGCAAAGGATGGAATAAATCTTGGGTCGTAACACCCTTACACCAAGGCTGTATTGCTGTTGTTGCTAAGTGTCAAAGCACAACCCTTAGCCACGTTATAAATCCCCTTTTGCCCATTTGGTTTTGGGGATGTGCAAGGCACGTGCTTTTTGTATTTATTTTTGTCATCATGCCTCCATGTTCTTGCTGCTCGCTGTGTCATGAGCAACCACATGTTTTACAGAAATGTGGAGATCTTTGGATGTGAGTTTACACACATGCCTGTGTCCTGAGCCTCTTGCCTTTGTAGTGGGAAGCGTAGCATGAGCTGTTAGGTGCTTAAACTTGTGTCTTTTTTGGGTGCAGTTTCCCTGATGTGATGATGCCATCTTATGCCCGGAACCCCTGGTCCTGTGTCTTCTTCATAGTGTACCTCTCCATTGAGCTATACTTCATCATGAACTTGGTAAGACACCTGATGAAGCACTTCCCTCTGCCTGACTTTGGAGCTCATTGGCCAGCAGAGCCTTCCATTCCTGAGAGTGCTCTGTAATAATCTGAAACTCCTTGGCAGAATACTTCTAGAAATGGCAGCTTTGCTACAGATAGAACTCTTTTAATGTTTAACCACAAGGAACTGAACTAAATCACGGAAAACGAAATGATACGAGTATCTTTCAGCTTCTCTCACATTAATATCCTGCTTGGAGTGACACACTCGGTTGCATGAAATTTATTGTCCTTTTCTGTCTTAATTACTTATCATAAAATGGCATTTTATTATCTGGGCTTGCCTGAAATACTTTGTAAATCAGTTTGAAGGGGATGGTGGAAGTACTAAGTATGGCAGGACTTGAAGAGTGCTGATAACTGCAGTGTGAGAGTGTGAATTTTGACATGTGTTTGCCGAAGCTCCTGCAGAAGGGTGAGTCCAGAAAGCAGCCCTCCAAACCTGCTTTCCAGGAAGAGATCAGGGCATTTTAACAAACCTGTTAAAATACTGTTTTGAGTTGGCACGAGCGAGGTTTAGCCTTAGCTCTTAAAACCACTAGCGAGTGTTAGGAGGCCAGAAACATCTGGACCTCTTTCAAAAAGCGGATTGGTGTGTGTGCAGCGTGCCTGGTG
This sequence comes from Balearica regulorum gibbericeps, assembly GCF_011004875.1. Lineage (NCBI taxonomy): Eukaryota > Metazoa > Chordata > Aves > Gruiformes > Gruidae > Balearica > Balearica regulorum. The sequence goes on from NC_046200.1 coordinate 13,164,510, forward strand.
ATCCCTTTGTGGGATCCCTTATGGCCAACAGGCTCTCACTGACTCGTTCTGCCTCAGTCAGTGTAGCACTTAGGGAATTCCTGCAGGCAATGCCTCTAGTTGCCTCTCTAGACTGACATTCCTGCCTGTTCGAGAAGCAGTAGCTGCAGAGGATAAGGATCAAAACATGACTTTCTCTCCTGCCTTCTCTCTGCAGCTTCTCGCTGTTGTGTTCGACACTTTCAATGACATCGAGAAGAGGAAGTTTAAGTCCTTGCTGCTGCACAAGCGCACGGCCATACAGCATGCCTACCGCTTGCTGATCACCAAACAGGTACAGGGCTTATATCTGTTTCTGGAGAAAAAACCAAAGCAGTCTGAATTTCAGCCCCATGTGAGATTATGGAAGTATCTTGGTAAAATGAGACAAATTTGTTCTGGAGTGCATGAGATCATTGATTTCTCTGATTCAGTGTGGGTCTCTTGAGGACTTGCCTCTCAAGCACCAATACTTAAAGGAGGGGTGGGTCATACAAGTGAAGATACAGCACAGTTGCTAGATACTGCATGAGCAAACGGTGCCGTAACAGAAGTAATTCACCTACAAACAAGTCTTTGTGGGGACGGAGCACTGAGGGAGAGGGTTGATTTCTTGCTTAACTTGTGGAGCAGGAATAGAAATAAGGCCCAAAAATAACTAACCCATTTCTAGTAGATCATGTTTAGGACACATTCATTATATGAACAGTTCCTGAGGAGTAGCTCATTGTCTTAAAAAAGTGCCAGTAATGGGATCTGTTAGGCTGTCTACTAATTTCTCAAGAAGAGTGGTTGAACTCTGTCGCTTGGGGTGTCTGGTTGGACAAGTTTCACATGATAGGGCAACAGGGAACAGCTCTGCATTTGCTGGAGGGACCGACTGCCAGAAGACCTTTCTGTGCTCTGGGATAAGCTCAGTACGTTAAAGTAATAGCTTAGGGTGCTTTTGGGGCTTAGTTATAATGGCATCGTACAATAATGTAGAAATCCTGCTTAAAACAAATCCAGAGTGAGAATTAAATACACTAGCCTCTGTGTGCTTCTGCCTGATGTCGCTGCTTATGACAACATTGCCTTGTTTCTAGAGGCCGTCTGGAATTTCCTTCAAGCACTTTGAAGGGCTGTTGCGGTTTTACAAGCCTCGGATGTGTGCCAGAGAGCGATATCTCACTTTCAAAGCACTGAATCAAAGCAATACTCCTCTAGTCAGGTAGGATGGTCTTACTGCTGCATCCAGAGCAGGGAAGTTGCTGACTCTCTGAAGCTAGGCTGTACTTCAGAGAGGATGGCTGGGTTTATGGAAGGAAACTTGCCTGGGATGTGGGAATAGAGTTAGGCAATTGAAAGGATTTGTCTGGGAAGCAGGGAGCTTGGAGGGGTGGCTGCCCTGAGAGTTGAGGTTTTTCTTGGGAGGTGATGGAGTTCCTGCGTGCCCTCTTGTGGATACAGCGCTCTGCTGGCAGTCACCAGGCAGCCTCTGTTTCCCATTTTCCCTGCCAGAACAGAGGAGCGAGAAATTGAGGAACAGCATTAGAGCCTGCAAGGAGTATTTCTTCACACAGTGCAGCCTCGCAGCTTAATAAGTTTTTGTTTTTTTCCAGCAGCTGGCTGTGTCCCCCAGGGTTTTGTTAATTAAAATCTGGTTCTGCTGGTGCTTTCAGGACTGTCATCCTCTGTGTTATGAGGCAGAGAATTACCATTCTGGTGGGTGGGTGGGTGCATCTAACTCCAGCCAGCATGGAAGCAGAGGGAATTAGTGCAGGAGACCTTCTCTTCCTTTGTTCTGGCCACAGGCAGGCTGTGGAGTGAGTCTCCCATGAAACAGGTGCCGATGCTTCTCCTTAAAGTCAAATGTCACAGAGGAGTGTTGAAAATGGTATAGGGAGAAAGACTGAGTTTTTACATTCAGGCACCTAATGACACCAGTAAGAGTCTGAAAAGTTCAGCGTCCTCCCTTTCAGACTCCTAAAGCTGTTACAGGCCTGACCCTGAGCACCTAGACAGGCACTCATGTTTTATGAGTTTCTTTACTTTCATGTCCTTTTTCAAATTTCATTGTTGTCTTGAAAAGCAAATGTGCAAAGGTGCTAGAAAAGGACTGTACGAGTAATTAAGATGCTCCAAGACTTCTTCGTGAAGAGTAGTACAATCTCTGTCCCTTGGAGTTTGCTATCTAAGCCTCACATCTTTCCTCTCAGTGGTAAAACTGTGGAGTTCCATAGAGCCAGAGTTTCCTCTGAGGGCTGTAGTGTTACAGAAGGAAGGTAGGCTTTGCCCCCTGTTCTGGCTATCGTCAGTCAGGAGCCCTTGGCCCAGTGGGGAAGAGGTCAGTGTTGAGTGATATCAACTGTGGCTGCAGTTCTAATAAGGAGTTAATAACTTCTAGGGACTCTCTACTGATGATGCGTGACAAGGACAATTAAGGATCTAATCACCTCGAAGGCTCTGATCAGGTGCTTCTTTCTGTTTTGCAGTCTAAAGGATTTTTACAATTTCTATGAAGTTGTTGGCTTAAAATGGAAGGTAAGTATTTATTGGGTGGAGAAGAGGGGAAGTATGTGTGGGAGAGAGAGCAAAGGAGGCCAGTGATGAAAGAGAAGGTGGGTAAGAAACAAAGGCGATCTAAAAGAAGCAGGTAGTGTGGGGATAAGGTGGGTCTCCATCACTGCACGTTTTTGGTAGGGATGTAGCATTGACTACTTCTGATCGTGGCTGTTCTGCTTCCAGGCAAAACGAAATCGCGAGCACTGGTTTGATGACCTTCCACGGACAGCATTCCTTATTTTTAAAGGTAACAGGCTGTGTTTTCTTGACAGCATGTGTTCAGCTAATAGGAAGAGTGTTTCTTTACAAAGACAGAGCCCTCTGAAGGGACCTTCTCTTATGTCCCTGGTAAACAGCTGAGAGAAGGCCTACTAACCAACTCTCTGTGTATTCAGAGCCTCCAAGGCCAGAGCCTTGTATTCAGAGTCTCCAAGGAAGATTTCTGTCACATAAATATTCCCTGTGCTCTGACCCAAGGCCTGGCTTCCTTAAAATAAGAGACTTCTTGGTGGAAGCTCTGTAGTGATCCAGACCATGAGGTCACAGAGGGCTGTATTCCTTGTTCAGCACAGAGGTTAGGGGATTTATGATTGCTGAATCTAGTGGAGATTATAGAGTTTCTCTCTGTGCCCAGGCAGCAACTCACAGTGGTGATTGTGGAGTGGGATTTGTGTTTTCACAAAAGCTTCCTAGTCCCAAGATGTGGTTGCAGCACTTGTACAGGTCAAGTGCAGCTGCTCAGGAAGGGGAGAGAGGTCTGAAATACCCATCGGTGTGATCTGTCTTGCAAATGTGATTTATCTCCCATGTCCCAGGTTTCCAGACTGAATGTAGCCATTTGGAAATAAGAATTTATCTGTAGTTCTTTTTCAGTGTTGTATGCTAGTGGGAAACAGTTAACACCATCTGGATCCAAACACAGCTGCTGTAGGAGTCCTACATATATCTCTGCTGATGCACTCAACTCTCCTTGACAGCGTATGTGTTGTTCCAAACACGGGCAGTGCTTTGGCAGCTGCATTTACCTCTGTCCACACCACAGAACTAGTACGGGGGGGGAAGGCATCTCAGGGGTTAAGGCTAGTGAGTTTGTTGCTGCTAAAATTCTAGAGGAAATTTGAACTCAGTCCCAAGAAGTAAAAGTTAATAATCTGCTAATCTGTCTAGCTTCTGTGCTGAGGAGTGGTATGAAAAATGTCTTTGAGGAGAAGCTAGAAGAATCTGTGTGCGTAAACATTTGTTTTGTCATACTTTCCTTCATGCAGGCATCAACATCCTTGTGAACTCCCGCGTGTTCCAATACACCATGTGTAAGTAGAAGTAACGCGCTGTCTCTCTGCTAGGCTCCCTTGGTGACGTGGATCTGGTGTGCTGTGTCTGCCAGCTCTCGCAAGGACTTAGCGTGGTGGGGCCTGGTCTTTGGTCTGAGCCGTGGCTCATGTACAAATCTGGGAGTTTTGGCAGAGGGGGAGGGAACTGCATACTCATACCGACCACTGCTGCAGCCTGGACTTAGCTCTTGCTGCGTCCAGTCTTCTGGAGAAGCTCGTTGGTTCGCTCCTTTATAACACGCTTGGCGGGGTCTGATTCTGTAGGAGTCAGCTTGTTGGCTTTAGGTACCTTGGTGGCTAGCTTTCACCACCCTTGAGATTTTTATCTTGCAGTTGAAGGATGCTGGGTAAGGAACTTGCCTTGCCAGTCAACCACCTTCTTCTGTTCACGCTTGAGAAGGTGCAAGCATCCTCGTTGCTGGAGGGATTGCTTGGCAACTGTACTGCCTGCGAGAATGATTCTGTACTGCTCTTCTCTAGAGGAGAAAGAGTGCTTACTCGTGGTGCTACTTCCTGTGTTCTAAATGATCTGTTCCTAATCTGTAATTTGGGGGTTTTTTTGAATGTTGGAGGAGAAGTTTTTTGTAAATTGGGATGCTAAACTAAAGAGGGTAGGGTGAAGAGATCTGAGTGAAAAGGAGACATCCTGCCCCTTCAGTTCTCAGGATTGGAATGTTGGGGAGCAGCGATAGACCCAAGCCGATGGGGCTTTCTCCTGCACTGTTGGGGACCCAGTGGTTCTCGAGATCTTGTTCCAGAACTAGGAGGAAGCTGAAATACAGATGCAGTACCTTCATCTTCAGAAGGAAACAAAACTAAAATAAAACAATGGTCTGAATCATACTCAAACATTTTTACTCATAATTATCTTATATCCTGCTATGTATTGAGCATCTGTTAAAGGCCTGGGAAAAGTCAGGGTAGAAGACTCTTCCCAAGTTATGAGTTCAGTTTTGTTCATTGAATTGGAAACAATGACCCTGCCACTTGTCCTATACGGTACTTTTTTGTTAGCCTAGGAAATGGATGTCCTCTGGTCCAGGAGTGTCTTTGCTATGACTTTTTGCTTTGTCTTCCAGATACCGTGGTGGCTGTGAATGGAATTTGGATTCTTGTTGAAACCTTCATGCTGCAAGGTAGGAAACATCGCAGCTTGTTTCTTGACTATGATGCTGGGGGATTGAAAAGAGGGAAGGCTAGAAAAAGTTGTTCTTGTGTCTTGCAGGAGGGAATTTCTTTTCCAGAAACGTCCCGTGGAGCTACATAGTCTTCCTCACAAGTAAGCTGATGCCTCCCAACAGAGCTGTGTCATTTCATAAGCAGTTGGGAGGTGAATAGACAACTCTGTTCCCGGAAGATTATTCATTTTGAAGTTAAAACTTAGCCACAGGTGTACAGACTCCATCTAGAACAATGCTGTGCCTAGCAGGGATTGTCAGCATCCACACAGACCCGCGTGAACGCTGCCGCACTGTTACACAGCTCACTACGCCGCTGCAGTCTGGGGAGCCTCTTACCTCTGGTGCAACTCTCTGCAAAAGCTGCTCCGTTACTCTTAAAGCTGGCTTCAGCCCTGAGAGCAGAATAGCCTTGTTTGTTAGGCACAGCATGCGATGTGATAAGCTCCTCCAGACTTGTGATGGCTCTGTGTGGAGTTGCTCACGTTGCTCCGTGCTGCACTGACTATTCCAGGAGGCATTACGAGCTCTGATCTGATTGCAGCTGTGAGCTGGCTCTCTGCCACACAAAGCAAAGCGAGTCTTGTTGGAGCACAGAGTGCAGGGACACGCTGAGGAGAAGACTGAAAGGACTAGATGAACTAGTTGATGAGCTGAGTTTTCTAATTGAACATCATTCCCTCTGTGAACATGTACCTTAGTCTTCCTTTTCAGCCCAAGTATAAGAAATTCTTCGTGTGCTGGTTCATTGCACTGCCGTAGAACTCTTCAGTGATGTGAATTCACTTCCCTTCTCCTACCAGTGTCTCTTGCTCAAGGAGAAGCAAGATATAGCTCTACTGAATGAAAATAGCATGTAAAACTGCAGGCAGGAGGTTCTTTGGAGAATCTAGGAGACGTTGTTAACCTCTTATTTGACTGCTGGGTAGCTCTAGGGTTAGCTCTAGTGCTTCCCTGGCCGTTAGTCTTCAGAGCACTTGTTACGAAGCTTGAAGGCAGAGCAGAGGCACTCTGCAAGGCTTCTTTTCACAAGGATGTTGTCATCCAGCTCTTCTCTTTGCTCCTCTCCCACCCCCCTCCTTGGAACCTCGAAAGATTTTGGGATGACGAACAGGGCATCATCATGTTATTTTGGTGTTCTTTAACCCACAAGATGCTGCCAGGGCAGAGGGTGAAAGTAGATGGCTCTTCTTTGAAAGGATTTCTCCCTGCAGGTCAAGACGAGGCTATGGGATGTGGTTATGTTCCACTGAGATAGAAGGAATCAAATTGGCAGGACTGAATTACCTATACCGCTTTCTGGCCTTTCCTACGGGAGCTCGTGCCTCAACATTTATAGTGTGTCAGCCAACTAAATGTTTTGTAGACTGCTCTGGGAGAAATCACCATGAATACAGGAAAATGTGTTGATTTGGAGGGAAAATGTTCTCTTTGGCATCTCACCGAGAATAAGGAGGATGGGTGGGGTCTCTTAAACCTAGGTTCAGAAGTCCTGTGCTCAAAGCACCACACATCTTTGAGGGCAAGCCTTTGCATAAGCCCTCCTCATGATGCTGCTTATTTCTGACCGTGGCTGTCATCTCCTTTCACAGTCTATGGCGTGGAGCTGCTCCTGAAGACCACTGGACTGGGGCCCGTTGAGTACCTGTCCTCGGGTTGGAATCTGTAAGTGCGCACTTAGGTTGTTGAGAGAGTGGTGGTGAAATTTGTTGGGTTAGAAAGACCGACTTCTGAGATGAGTTTTTAGCCCTGTAGACAAGGCCATCAGCAGGCTAATTTTCAATTCTTCTGCCCTTGGCCTTGTGCATCTTGTTAGGCTGGAGCAGCACCAAGTACCTCTCCTCTGCTGGAACACTAGTGATAAATCATTGCTCTTACTTTATTTTATTCTTTTCTTTCCAGCTTTGACTTCTCAGTCACCCTGTTTGCATTTTTGGGGCTCATGGCACTGGCATTTAACATGGAGCCATTCTACTTCATTGTGGTCTTGCGACCTCTTCAGCTGCTGAGGTGAGATGGGAAGGCTGCGGGGGGATATGGAGAGCAGGTGGGGAAGAAAACAGCCAGGCTTGTTTTCCATCAATCCAGTTGGGGACCGAGCTCCTTCCCAGGAGAGGGCAAGGATTGCTCTGTGGGTACGTGACCATGGCAAACAGGAATTGCGTGGGGTAATGAGATTAGCCAGAGTTATCAAAATGAACGATAACAAAAACTTGGGATGGGATATGAAACCCCGTGCTTTGGAGCTTAAGCTGATCTCTAATAGAGATCAAGGGATTTACCAGGGGCAGATTATCCTGTGTCTGCCTTCGTGGGGTTCTTACACCTCCTCTAAATTGTCTGATGCTGTTCAGAGAAAAGCTCTTCTGTCAGGGTGAGACAGTCTGAGCCAGTTTAATAATTTCCATTGAATTACCAGAAATTACAGTTTTCAAAGGATGCTGCTTTCTAGGGTGAAGTACAACCCTGCTGTAACTGCTTCTCACACTTTAAGCAAGACCGCAGCCTGTAACCTCTCTGCAGCTCAGTAAGATGGGTCCGATTAACCGTCTCACTTCGAGCCTGTTACGGAGGCACACTCACCTTCGCAGAACACTTTGAGAACCATAGGTGGAAGGCATTTGGGGCAAACTGTTGTTACAAGTTAATTTAGCTCTTCAGTGAGGATTTAAAGAACACTTTATGACACTCAAGGGGGAAAAAAAAATAAAAACGTTTTCTCTGTTGCTCCCCTGCCAAAGCCTGTGTTTGGCAGCTGTGTTTCTCTGTAAAGGCTGATGGAGTTGCCAAATCTTAAATTAGCAGGAACAATGTAGTTTTCTTTCACCAATTTTTATTGGGTCATGGGGGAAACACTGAAAAGCTTGTGTCTGAGGAAAGGAGTAAGGAATCCTGACCCTGTACACAGTTTAAGTTCTTGTGATTTTTTTTAATTACTTTTTTTTAAATAGCTAGCTATGCATCACACTGTAAGAAGACATACACTTTTCCTTGAGATTCCTCAATCCTGTAAATGCTTAGTTGAATGTGTCCTAAACATTCACATGGGACAGCGGGACATTGTTAGGTGAGCAGAGACCGCTTGAGCAAGAGCAGATCCTGTGAGTTTGATGTGAGGAAACCTTGCTGTTCGTTGCTCTGGGAGATACAGCCAACTGGGGATACTCTCTTTAACTATTCCCAACAACACCAGGGAAGTGGTGTGTAGGTAACAACTGACTTCTCCTTTCAGGCTCTTTAAATTGAAGAAACGCTACAGAAATGTCCTGGACACTATGTTTGAGTTGTTCCCCCGGATGGCCAGGTACTAACTTCTCTTTGGGTGATGGCGGGGAGAGGGGAGTGGAGGTTTAGTGTCTAGGGCTGGGGTCAGGGTAGGGACCTGTCAAACCTGTAAAGGTGTTTATGCTCTGATCTATAGATCTAGCATATAAATGTAGTCTATAGATTGTTACTGATTCTGCCATGTGCTGCAATGGGGTGTTAATCTTTTAACTCATTGGAGCAGTATGTGATAAGCAACACTCCAGCACCTTGGGCCTCCTCCTGCTTTTGTGTTAGGAGAATAACTAAAAGTTGATGCTTGTTTAATTTTTCTCCCCCATCCCAGCTTTTGGTGAGAGGGGAGGCCCATTTGGGAGGAATGTTGGCATGAATATACTCAGCCCCTGTCCTTAGTACAGCCACTCGAGAGCATTATTGTGAAATGGTGGGGCGGAAGGAGCTTGGTGTTTGAGTAGGACATCCTCAGAGCTTATTCCCTTGAAGGAGAGCTGAGCAGAGCATGTTAGCTAGAGAACCCGTTCTTGGCACAGTCCCTGCACCCAAGGACTGGAGAGAACCACTGTGTGTTGTTCTTTAATAAAGAAACAGAGAGAGAGAGGTTTGTTTACCAGAAAAAGACAGACTGGGAGGGAATCCAGGCTGCTCTTTAGTTTCTCTCTTCAGCAAGTGGCAAGCTCCTTGTCCAAGGACTTCTTGAACGAGAGCAGGCAGAGAACCGCAGAGCCCAGTGGCAGGGAGGGTGGTCTGGGGTTTTCAGTGCTGCTTCCGATCCGTTGGAAATTCTTCCAGAGCAACCAGCCTGTGACTTTGTGTTTCCCTGCCTTAGCAACTCGTCAATAGCACAGTGTTCTTTCTGGTTTTGCCTCCAGCCTGGGTTTAACCCTGCTGATCTTCTACTATTGCTTTGCCATTGTTGGCATGGAGTTCTTTGCTGGCGTGGTCTACCCGAACTGCTGCAAGTGAGTACCACAAATCCATCCCCCTCTGCAGTGGGTTTGGTGCAAAGCCAGCAGCAGTGAGCTCTGGCAGCGCTCTCTCCCTGTGGAAAAGGGGCCAGAAGATAGGTCTGAATGGGGCTTCCCAACTAAAGCAAGGTGCTGGGAAAATCTAGGGGAGACACTTCACTTCTCTGAGTAACATTGGATTAAATGGCTTTTGCATTGTATTTGGAACTGGAGAGACCTCTGTGGTGGGCTTGGCTTGTTTTAACGAGCTCTGCAAGTCACATCAGGTACCTGCACTGGGAAGACTTCTGCGTGGTACTGTGGCTGGAAACTCTTGAAACAACTGCTGTAGAGCAAAGTTGAGATTTTTGTCATGGTGATGCCAGAGTTGCTCTGCCAGATGTGTGACATATTTAGGCCTCACTTTGCACAAGATAAATTTACCTGGTCTCAGAAACTAAGCTGTCCTGTCCCCCTCCCCGCCCCCCCCTTTTTTTTTTTCTTCATCTTAAATGGTAGCAGACCACTTGGAAATGCCAAGCTTTAAGGGTGTGAGCCAAGGAGTCTAACTCAAACACTCAGGTTTCTCTGGTATAATATTTGCTGAATGATTAGAAAGTCTCCGTGTGGGCCCTGGGCTTGTGCTGAGCTGTGAAGGACAGAGGCTTTCTTTAAGAGAAAAAGGCAAGTGTTGGCCAGAAGGTAGAAACTGCCGCCTTGCTCACCACCTTCTAAGTGTTTTGGTATTTATAACCCTTGAGATTTTCTTGGCTTTTCCAGTTCCCTTCTCATTCTTTCTCCTGGTTTCTCCAACTAGCACAAGCACAGTCGCAGATTCCTACCGCTGGGTGAATCACACAGTTGGCAACAAGACAGTTGTGGAAGAAGGTTATTACTATCTCAACAACTTCGACAACATTTTGAACAGCTTTGGTAAGGGAAATTTTGTCCATAGCAAAGACTGTTCCTTAGTGCATCTGTGTTCCTGCAGAGCTGATGGCAGGACTGTAATGCTCATGTAAGCCTGGGACTCTCCCGGAGTCCTACTAATGCACCTCAAACACTCAGCATCCTGCTCTTTCTGCCTGGAGAACTCCAGCTGACTAATTGTGCCATGACCGTTTTGCAACCTAAGGAGACATCTCTTAAAGCCAGCAGATCTATTTTGACTAGTGATCAGACCAGACTTCCAGAGATATTTAAGGAGGGCTTTAAGTCACTGCCCTTCTAAAGAACCACTAGTGATGCTAATACATTTCTTTGAACCCACTGATGAAGAATAATTTGAATGTGTTGATCATTCTCTGTGATTTTTTTCTTAATGTGTGAGCAGAGAAATCTCCTGAGGATTTCAGAGGTCTCTGGTGGAAAGAGTCAGATCTGTTTCTGATTCTTTTAAGAAATATAGATTAAGCCATGCTTCTGGTTCTGTGGATCTAACCCCCTTTGTCTGAAGTAATTGTAGTGATGAGGGTCTGCATTCTGTCTCCAGATTTGCTGGCTGTATTGAAACTTTGGTGTCTTGTGCTGGTCTTCCCTGTGTAATACTTTATCTAAGAATCACTGTAAAGTAGGTCAGGATGTATAAAGCAATACTCTGTATTTTTTTTTTTCTCCCACTTGTATACAGTCACGCTGTTTGAGCTGACAGTTGTAAATGACTGGTACATCATCATGGTAAGTAAACCTCAGCTACCTTATGTGTGTAGACAGCACAGACTCTTTGCCAGTTGAGCTAGATCTTCCACGCCACCGCTGTTTTCTTCCCCTGGTGACTGGAGATGGGCCCAACACTGTCACTTCTTGTTGCCAGACATCTTTTGGTCCTGATCGTTGGGTGGCATTTGACCTCTGGCATGCTGCTGGGCATGTTTTCTTGGGAATCTCGACCAGCCCTCAGGCCAGGTTTTGCAAGCTGGACAAGTAAAGTCACTCTGTATTCCAGCTTGTCACCCTGCTGTCCAGGCTGTGTTCTCGTAGCAGCAATGGCTCTTCCAGCCACAAGCTTTAACTGTTCTGTGTGTTTGCGTATAGGAACCTCTCTTTTCAGCTTGAGAGGCAGATTAGCTGCCAGGACCAGTTGGGGCATTGAGCAGTGCACCAGCAGTCCCTGGAGCTAACTGTGGAGCCAAGAAGGAGAGAGAGATCGTGTTTATGCTGCTTTATGTCTGTTGGCAAGCAGTTAACAGCAGACTCTGCATTCTTTTGTGCACTACTGCCTTCTTCCCTCTCCTCTTTAGGAAGGGGTGACATCCCAAACCACTCACTGGAGCCGTCTTTACTTCATGATCTTCTATATTGTGACCATGGTAGGTTTCTGGATGTGCTTCATGCATCAAATAGTGGGGATGAGGAGGGGTCAAATAGTGGGGATGAGGAGTAGCTTTTACTGTGTTCCAGAGGGAGCTTCCATCCCTAAAGGAGGACAACTTTGCTCTTCTACATAAATGTCTTCCAGAAAAAGGTGTGAGTCCACCTCACTTGCAGAAAGCTGAATTTATGGGCATTGACAGAGCTGATGCTGCACAAATCTGGGCCTGGGGTCAGGACTAGGGCAGCACAGGAGTTTTGTTAGCAGTTTACCCACAGGTAGATGTGCAACATGCATCCCCTGTGCCGTGGATTTGCTGGGGAGCACAGAGTTGAAGCACAGACCAAATGCTCAGCTTCTTGATGAATTGGGCTGGAAGAATCCCCCAGCAGCAGCCTCCTGATCTCTTCTGTTCATGTCCTCTCCCAGGTGGTGATGACAATCATCGTGGCTTTTATTCTGGATGCTTTCGTCTTCCGCATGAACTACACTCGGAAGAACCAAGATTCAGAAGGTCAGAACTGAGGACTGGTTTATCTACAACGTTGTGTCTTCTCTCCCTGGTGTCTTATGTCTGTAGGAAAGAATGGGATGGGCCAGCAAAGACCAGATTTTTGGTTTTAGCCTGACTTTCTAAGCTCATTCTTACGCTTTTCTGTGATATTTCTATCTGGGCTTTCTGCTCTGCCCCTCATCTCTCCCCCAGCACATATGGTGGGGTTTTTATATGTGTGTGTGTGTGTTTATGTATGTATGCGGGTTTTTTATATGTGTGCACACATGTATAAACTTCAACTACTTGAGCCATTTCAACCAAATTATTTGACGATAGGAAGTCCACATGCATTTTATGAAAGAAATCTAGGAAACATTACAGCAACAATGTAGCAGAGCTCAACAAGAGACCTTACAGGAAGGGAAGGTGATTTTTCTTTTAAAACCAGTTTCCCTTCATCACTAATACACTCCCTGGCACCAGAACATGTCTCCAAGTGGCTTGTCCAGCATTCAGGCACCAAAACGCTGGATCCGAGTGGTTTGCCAGCACTGTTTGCCACGACATGGGTGACAATGGATGCTGCCTGTCCAGTTCTCTCCACGTCTCCCAGTTGTACTTAGGCTGGTGACTACGTGCTGGTGTTGGACGTGCCTTTTGGTACCGTTTAGGAACTGACAGTGACTAGTGTCTTCATCCCCTCACCACTGTGAGTCATCAGTTTTACTCACTGTCCTTTGTCTCCTGAGCTGGGTGTCTGCAACTGCATGTAACTTCATGACCTGCTAATTTAGGTGCCATAAACACTTTTATCTCTACAGCCCTTCTCCTGATATTCCTTCAAGTGATCTACACCCAGACTTTGCTATTCATTCTCCGTGCAGACTCACATTAATAATTCTTTACACTTTTCTGCAGGAAGGAGATACGGCTACTGCACTCATACATTTAATACCAGAGAATCTTCCCCGCCAAAATGTGATGAAGGCTCCAGCCATGGGAGTAGCTTTGATCAGCCCCTCATCTGTCTGAGGTGCCAGAAGATCAAATTTGTGTGGCGCACGCCCGTAGGAGCCAGGCGTTGTCAGTTAAAGAAATCCTCCTTCCTGCACCCAGTTTGAAGGGTGCAGTGAAAGACTTTTGAACTTTTTGAACTCCCAAGCTGTGTTAGGCAGTTGAAGGTCAAAAGGCAGCAATTCCTGTGTGATTATTTGCTTTCCTAGATAATTTACAGGCAAGCAAAAAGCCACAAGATTTTTTTTTTTTTTTTGAAGATACTGAGGAGCCTGATGTTTTAAAAAGCTGAGATGCTTGCTGGCCCTACACACTAGTTAACTTCTTCTCTGCCTTGTTGGGGGACAAGGACGTACAATTTCTAGTCACAAAACTAGGTACAGACTGTGCCTGACATTTGGCTTGGTCCTGTGTGCTGTTAAACTTTGCCTTTCAGGATTATCATAGAAGCTGATGTTCATCTTGGAGACTTTTTTTTTTTTAATACTCTTTCTTTTTCTTACCTCTCCAGAAGACAACGGCATTGTGCTGGAGAAGGAGATCTCCAAGGAGGAAGTGGTTGGCATAATTGAGCTGTACAAGCGGAGTTCAGCTGCCGCTGAAACTGCTCAGCTGCAGAAGATGGTTTTGCAGATGGATAAATATGGGGTAAGAGGAAACACTTACTGCATGTTCTTGGCTTCAGGGGAGGGAGGCGTGCCGGGGCCACAAATGCCTTTTTGCTGTCTTAAGAGAGAAGTAGCATGTGTCTTTGTAGTGGTGAGAGCTGAGCTACCGGAGGGGCTCTGCAGCATTGGCACAAAGTTTTGCTGCTCTAGAACAGTAGCAGCTGAATTTCTGCTGCACTCTGAATAGACTTGACAAAGGCTCATTGCTATTGCCTACAAACTTCACTTAGTGTTGTCCTGGCCCAGTACTGACTGGAAAAAAGTATATTTATTTTTCTCTAAGGAAGCCTCTGTTTTGTAATTCTCCTGCCTCTCTCTCTGTGCCATTGTACACTTGGACAGTCCTGAAACATTATGCAGCAATGTGATGGTATTGATTCCAAACACCAGGCTTCCTTTCTCCATGGCACTGCTTACGTCTTCATTCTAAAACAGGATGGACAATTGGAAAAATGAGCTGACCTGGGTAACTGCTCTTGTCTCAGAACTGTTGTCTCATGCATCTGGGAAGAGCTTAAGTGGTTGTTTTAATAATAGCCATTATATTCTTGTATGACCACTACAAAGTGCAGGTGCTACAGTCTCTGAGGCGACCTTTGTTTGCTTTGGTTGGCTTGGTAGTTACAGGCTGAGCTCTTGTTCACACAGACAAAATTCACAATAGTGATGATGACACCGATCAGAAGCAGTTTTCAAGACAATAAACCAAAGGAGGGTGCTGTCCTCAGCCTTGCAATGGAGTACAGAATGACAATGCCAGACCTGAGGTTTCTTCTGCTTCTCAGTCCTGTTCATATAATTCATGTGGTCAGAGAATAATTCAGACTTCAGCTCTCTGCTTACAGGACTTAAGAAGTCCAGGCCCATGGAGTAAATGGTGTGCTGTAGACAAGTGGGACCCAAAATTGTTCCTAGATAAGATCTTATCTGGAAGCTTGGGTTTCAGCCTTGTTCCAGGCACTGATATTATGTTCATCTGACTAAATTAAGCACCACTGACAGACACATCCATCCGAGTTACAGCTCCCTCTGGAGTCTTCAGGGCTCTGCTCAGTGTGACTTACCTCAGCCTGCAGTAGGTGCCTGCAATGTTTAGGTGATGTGCACCCTAAAATGCCTTTTTCCCATGACAATAGAAGGAGCCCAGGGTAGCCCAAGCTCATCAGCGGATGATGGGTGCCTGCTGTTCCAGGCACTGATGCTGTGAGCTGCTCAGTGACTGATGAATGTCTTTATTTTTTTTTCTTTCCTCCTCTTTCCCTCAACTCTTTAGCAAATGTCAACACTGTTTCTGGGACGCAGATCGAGGACCAAGAGTGATTTAAGTATGAAGATGTATGAGGAGGAGATACAGGTATGTGGGCCTGAGTTGGAAATCTCAGCAAGTCTCTGTGGTGAGCAGAACATTGCCTACAATAACAGACCATCCTTTCAAACACGGGAGGCCTTCTTCCTCCAAGACCCAGGTAGCCACATGCTCTGTGAGAAGGGTGGGCAGTAGATGAAACGTACTTTAGATTGATCCCTTCTTGCACTCGGGGACTTTCTTAAACCACAGAGCACGTCAGAGCCTCCTCAGCGGGTTCAGTGCCCGGCTGTGCAGGTGTGTGTGAGCCGAGTCACAGGAACGGCATGCTCGGTGTGTGCAAAGACACTCCGGCTTGGCTGAGCTTACCTCAGCGAGGTGGACGTGTTTGCTGGGGCTACAAGCACACGCGTAGTGCGTTCCTGGCGCTTGGCTGCTGCACACTAATTGGTTCAGGCACTGGAATGTGATTGTGTTTGAGCTTGGGCGTGTCTGTCTGACACGGAAACCAAGTGTTCTCTTGGTTTTCCATCAGCATGGGAAACACTTAAATCAACAGCTTCTCTGGATTGTTTAGAGCATTCCAGCTAGTGCCCTTCGTGGTCAGGAGCTTTACGCTATGGATTTGGTCACTGTAGTGCCTGCCAGACATTCACCTCCAGGTTGAAGGTCATGGGCCAATGTAATGATTAGTACTGAAAGAATTAATTTCGTAACCATTTGAATCTGTCCTTGGTCCCTTGGGCTGCTAGCTTGGGCATGAGTCTTCAGTCCCCCTAACAAAAATAAACATGTTGTTTGCCATGGAGCTGGGTGGAAATCTGCAGAGCAGCTCCCTGCCTGTTTAGTTTGGTCTCTGATTCAGGGATGTAACATCCTGTAACACCCTGGGCTCTGCCCAGCCTTGCAAGCAACTCTGCAAATCCCAAACATCACGGGGACATCGATATTAGAGCCCTAGACGTTCAGGAGAGAGAGGGATGTTTCCTTGCCCAGGATTGTCAGTTCAGCCAACTGTGGCTGAGCCGTAGCTGGCTCTTCTTGCTTGGACCGTGGGTGGCGTGCTCTCGGTGCATCCATCGTGGCCACGCTGTGGTTATCCAGGTGGTTCCAGGAGGTTAGGCTATAGCCAGGACTTTGGAAAGAGCCCCTCTGTGCCCGAGCAAACGTGCCCTCACACGGCAGAGCGGCCGAAGGCTCTGCCCTTCAGGGGGCTGCTGGGGGGCTGCGAGGGCAGTGTGGGGCAGAGCCTGATCTCGCTGTGTTTGATCTGTTGCAGGAATGGTATGAGGAGCATTCCAGAAAAGAGGAATCTCAGACACCGTTGCAAGAGCCTGTATCTGCTTCCAACAGCTCTCTGAAGCCCCTGAGCCTCCGACAACGCTCCCAGACTGTCATTTAGGCCTAGCTAACGCAAGCCGCCTTCTATGCAATAACCTAGAGTATTACTTCACAGCGTATATATTGGGATGATGTATATAGATCTGTTCAGTGTACTGTTCGGCTTTAGGGTTTAAATCTCTTCCCCTAGGCAATGAATTGCTGAAAACCCAGAGGCCCAGGGGACTCTGTGTAAGGCTGCTACGCACAGATTGAGCACGATGCCCGTGCTCAGCACAGAGTGAACATCTCGGACAGAACAGAGCCCTTCTCCCTCTGAGCCGCTTCCCAGGCTCGAGTCTGCTGTTTATCTTACCACTAACAGACCTTGGGGAAAGGGATGTGTAATCCATTAACAGCAGGAAATGCTTAACATTAAAACTTTTGCCCTTTTTGAAGATCTCTTTTGCTTAAAGGGTACCGTTAACCTAGGAATAAAAGATCAGGGAGTGAGGTTTTGTTTCTTCTCCACCTTCCTTATGCAAAGAAAGGGACGGTGGTGTGAAATTTCAGCACTTTTGGAAGAGCAGTCTGCCTTTCCCCTCCTTTTTGGCACACCTAGATGCACTCCCTGTAGTAGATCCAGCTCTGATAATTGCATTAAGCTGTCGCCAAGCGTTTCTGTGGCAGCTGGAGACAGAACTGAGGGCCAGCATCTTGTCGTCTTACGACCACGGGTGGGACAGGAGCTTGGGGAGACAAACTCTGTCTCTGCTGTAGCTATGCAGTATCTGCATCGCTGCTGGTTAGTTCTGCCTGTGGCACTGCCCGGGACTGGGGTCGCCTCTGTAAACCCCAAAGCTCCTGTCTCTGCGCAGCGAGAGGGTGACGGTGGCTGCTGACCTCTGCCACTTGGCCACCTGCTCTCTAAACGGCAAACCTCTAGCTGGTCCTTAGCTCAGATAGATGACTAAGAGAAAGAAATGGAAGGGTTTGCAGCTCCAAGTGACTTATTTCTGCCTGGCTCTGGGTTAAGGAGAGCTTATGGGCATCAAACAGCACTGCTGGTTAGTCCTCAGCCAGGTCATTGCTTTGTTTATGCAGGTGAGCGAGTCCCAGCGCAGCAGTGTTGCTCCTCCCTCGCTCTGACCCTTGCAGAAATGTTCCTCAGGCTAGCAAATGCTGAGTCGGATCTTAGGAAGATCCACTGAAAAGCTTTACTGTTTCTCTGAATTTTGGATGCAGGAGGAATGTGGAAGATGACGATTCTTCTCATCCGTCTGCTTTTCTGCAGCTGGCAAGGAGGCTGCCAGATCTGGTCACTGAGGGATGGGAAGGAAGGGGAAAAGAGATCCCTTCCCAGCCCTGCCACATTTATTCTGTGACCACGTCAGGTTGCGTCATCACTTGTGTTTCATTGCCCGCAACGTGATGGGAACTTGCCTCTGTAAGTCCCCTTTTTTTGCCCGTCAGCACAGAAAGTGCTGAGGGCTGGAAGTATCTGTCGACTGGGAGGCTCCGCTCACCTCTTGCTGTTTGATCTTTTCTCAGGTTCAGACTAAGAGTAGAGCTTGCTGTGGAGAATTTCTCCCTTCCTCCAGGTGGATCAGGTGGTGGGAGATCTGTGTGCCCGTTCCCCTTGTCCCACACACCTTTTTTTTCCTTGGTAGCCTCACCGCGTGGCACCAGGACAGCGGGAGAGGACTGGTCCTACCTGGGCAGCTCAGGAGCATTTCCTGGGTGGATGAGACTTTCAAAAGTAGGCAAGACAGAGCTGCTTCTGAAAACCTCTCCCTTCAAAGCACGGTGGGAACATTTGGGCTGTGGGATGGAAAGAGTTGGGTGAGCAGCTTTCCGGGCAGCACGCACACCAGCGTCTGCTCTCAACCCTTGCCAAAATTCCCTGGGGGCCTCAGGGCAACTCTTTGTTTCCTTTCTGGGTACTGCAGGTATGAAACTACTTCTGAGCTGAACCGTGAAGGACCTTAAAGGGCTGTTTTCCAAACCATAAATTCGACCACAAATTAATGAGCAGTGCAGTTGTTGCTCTTGCAGTTGCTCTGCATGGAGTCGCAGCCTGGAGATTTATCCAGATTAGTCCTGGGGCTGGAGGAGATGTTGTTTATTCTAAGTTGTGGGCAGGATGAATGAGCATTGTGAAGGTTAGGGGGGAAAAAAATGCGGCTGTGTTGTAAACTCCGCGTTCCCCTACAGCCTGTTTCTCCTCACAGTGACTTTTTTTTGGGGGGTGTTTTCTGGGTGTGAAAGGTGCTACAGCTTTAAGCTATATTGAGGGGGGCACTAACCTGCTTCACATGCAATAACAGGGCGCTCGTGTCACAGAGACGGGAATGCTTGGACTGGGGTTCAGGGCTCGGGTGCTGCTGCCGTGGTTTCGTGCTGAGGTGTTGATCTGCCCCCAGGTACACACTGTATTAATTATTTTTGTAAAAGCAAGGAGGGTCGCAGAAGCTTACTTCTTCCATACGACTTTGGAAGGAAACAAAGTTTGAGTACGGGGCATCCCCTTCTATTTATCCTCCTCTCCCCCACCTGACACACAGAGTAATGACCGAGACAATCATTTTGTAGGGAGCAAGGGAGGAAGCGCTGCAGGATTTTGTATGCTGGCGTTTTGTTTATAAAATGATTTTATGGACACGTCTGTAAAATGTTCTCTGGATTTTTTTCAAGCACACTAATAAAAAGCATCCTCGGCTTTGTAAAGGCAGCGGCTTCCTTTCCTCCTTCCTGGGTTATTCCAGACACAGGGCTTGGCCGCAGCTGAAGCATTTCCACAGGTTCTGAAGAGGAGCGGTGCCCGCCCTCCTTCTCCAGTGGCAACTGCTTGCGTGGGCATATTTTGCGTGCGTGCCCTGCTGAGCTGCTCTGAATTCTTGTTCCTGGACACTGCAAAGCCCAGCTTCCCTTCTGCCCTCCCCCCTGCCACCTTTTTCCCTAAACGTTAAGGTAATGCTTTCAAACTTAGGATTTTTACAGCTGGTAAATGCACTGTTTAAGGATAGAAGGGTTTTTCTGACCCTGTACCTCTGTATTGGTACGTTGGCAGCGGTTTTGATTGCTTTAGCCCTGCTGCGTGTAAGAAGTGGGGGCGGTCTCCCCGGATAATTCCTGCAGCTGCTGGTAACTTGTGAGCAGGTTCAGGGCAGAGCCAGTAGCCGCAGGCACAGGGAGCG
Source organism: Balearica regulorum gibbericeps (assembly GCF_011004875.1). NCBI lineage: Eukaryota > Metazoa > Chordata > Aves > Gruiformes > Gruidae > Balearica > Balearica regulorum. The sequence goes on from NC_046200.1 coordinate 13,184,122, forward strand.
TTATTTTTTGTGAAAGCGCGGATCTGGTTAGAAAAAGGAGAAACGATCCAGGCCTAGGAGGCTGCGGGCTCCCCTAGAAGGGAGCAGGAACAAGTTTGGCAGTTGTGCTTCTTGCAAAACAGCTCCCCTCTCTTCCTGCAGAGCAGAAATAGGGTTGTCTGGCCGTAATGGCGGTTGCCCTGCAGACCCTGCGACGGGGAGCAGAAGCACCAGCCCCCCTCTCCGCTTCCCCTGGGACCGTGCGCTGCCCCACCGGTATCCCCATCCCGTGGGAGCCGATAATGCCCCGTGCCGGCGGCTCGCAGCCCGTGCCGTGACGCTGCAGTTAAATAAATGGCAAATAAACGGCCGAGTCAGGCGCATGTGACTGTTGTTGAGAAATCAACTGCTGGTGAACCTGGAGGAAACAGCTTCCCCGAGCTGCTGGGGAAAACCGCTCTGCGAGGCTGAGGGTGTCAGCCCCCCCCGGCCCCTCTGCTGCTGCTGGCTCAGCTGCGGCTGTTCCCTGTCCCCCTCCAAAGGCACCGTGCCGGGTCAGGGTTGTGTCACGCTACGCACAGAGCAGGAGAAAACACCTTCCCAACAAACAACACAAGTCAAGGTTGAGTTTTTTATTGCAATTTTTTTTTTTTTTTTTTTTTTTTTTTTTACAGTGCCTAAACCTAGTCTTGCTGGAGGCTAACAGTGTGGAAACCTCCAAGTCCTTTCCTACAGCTCTATCCAGCCGAGGAGGAGGAAAAAAGTAGGATCTGAAACTCAAGTTGAAAAACATAGCTTAAAAAAGCAGGGGAAACCAGCCTCCCTTGGTTTGTTGGTTTGGTTTTTTTCATCCAGCTTTGCTTGCATTAAAACCAAGCGCTGCCCTGGAGCTTTGTCTCACCTTAAACCTGTCCCGCTTGGCCTCAGCTGCTATTTCAAACCCGCAGCGCGAACACGTCACGTCCTTTGCAATGACAAACTTGTGCTCACACCTTCAGAGAGTTACCCCTGCAGCACGCCTGCCCTAGCCCTGTCCCAGAACAGCCAGGATGAAGACAGGAAGGGGGAAGTAAAGTGGCTGAAGAGGTAAAACCTCTCCTGATGTGACCCTGGGCTGGAGCTGCCCTCTCCTCTGCCCCTGCCACCGGGACCGGAGGAAGCCAAGGTCTTAACCTCACTCCTGCTCAGAGCCACCTCGAGTTAAATAAGATTAAACAGAGCGGGGAGAGGACGTAACTAATGACTAACAGCTCCTTTTCCTTTCCCGAAGCACAAACAACCCACCCCCCTTCGGAAAGCGAAGGCCGAGGGCTGGGCTGGCACGTGATGCCTCCAGCATGTGGTGGCACAGCATGGTTGGGGTCGAGGTGTCCTTGTCCCCCTGGCAGGGACAGGGAGAGGGGGCAGCGGGGCCCCGATCCGGCGGGGAGGCAGAGCGAGAGCCAGGGCTGGATGTGCATCTCCTGCCGGCGGTGGGGCCGGTCAGATGGCGGAGAGACGGATCACCCTGAACTCGGTCAGCAGGGCCACGCAGAGGAAGGCCAGGTAGTAGAGGATGAGGCAGACGCCGTACGCCTTGCCCAGCTGGAAGCACTGCGCTGGCACCGACACGAAGGAGAAGACCAAGCTCAGCCCCAAGGCCCCGGCGAGGATCCAGACGAGGAGGCTGTCGGGCTCCAGCTGCCGGAGAGACGGGGAGCGATGCGGGGTGAGGCCGGGGTCCTGCTGCCGACCCGAGCCGTGCCACCGCGCTGCTGCGGCCTTACCTTCACCACCAGCTGGCTGCTGGTCATCTGCAGCAGGCAGCCGAGTCCCACGCCAACCAGGATGTCTGGGGCGCGTTCAGGATGGACAGACAGCGCAGGGGACCTCGGGGGAGCGACAGAGCCGGCCATGTCCCTCCCGCCCCGGGGAGGGGGGACAGCACTGGCCCTCCTCCTCCTCCCTGCCTGCGCCCCGTGGCTGTGGGCTAGCCCAGAGCGTTGTCCATCTGTGGCGAATACAGCCTGGAGCGCTTGGGGAGGAGAAGCTTCAGCCTGGTCTGGGGACCACACAAAGCCTCCCGGAGGGTGGCACAGCCTCTTCCTCCCCTTTGGCAGATCCCAAATCTGCCAGGCTCCAGCCCAAGCCCCCACCCCGCTGGGGGTGGGACAGCAGTGGGGACGGGGGCAGGGGGATGCTGGCTCCATCCCCGCAGCTCCTGCGGGTCACAAATACCACGCCAGTCCCCCCCACGCCGTGCGGGCACTGGGGAGGTTGCCGGTATCCCAGGGATGCTGGGATGGATCCTGCCCGGCTCCTTCCCAGGGGTTCCCCAGGAGCAGGGGCTCTCCCTGGGCTGCAGGAGGGAAACTGAGGCAGCCCCTGCCCCAAGTACCACCACCTCCCCCCGGCACCCAAAGGATACTGAAGATGATGCCCCCGAAGCAGGCGGAGAAGGCCATGCGGGGATAGCCCTGCCGTGCCATGGTGAGGTCAGAGAAGGTGTCTGCAGAGGGAAAAGGGGAGACCTTGGAGGATGCCAGGAGGAGGGGTGCACCCGGGGCGGCACTGGGGCGCAGCAGAGCCCTCACCGCCGATGCTGTTGCCCCAGGCCAGCAGTGTCAAGCCCAGCACCGTGTTGCTCAGCTGGAAGATGATGCCGAGGGTCCGGAGGATGTTCACCAGCTCCGTGGCCGCGGCGTTGATCCACATGGCACTGGCCAAAAACCCAAGGAAGGCAAATACCTGCCGGGCAGAGGGGTAAGCTGGTCCCTGGGTGGGTCCCACAGGACCCTGCACACCTCCAGCCAGCCATGTCCCTCCTGGGGACGCTGGGGACCAGGAAGGAGGACTTGGCCTCTGCTCTGCCCCCAGGACCCTCAGCCCAGGCTGCAGAGGGCTGGACTGGTCCCCGGTGGGCGTTCAGGGCTGGGGGGGCACCTTACACAGTGGTACTTGGGTGGCTCCTCGTTGCTTGTGGTGAGGAAGGTGATGAGGGCCAGGACAGAGCCGACCAGTGTGACCAGTGCCCAGACTGGGAAGATGCCCTGGATCTGGTACAGCCCGTCTGCACATGGTGGAGAGAGGGGGCCATCAGAGCGGCCCCGCAGGCACCACGTGGGCTGGGGCAGGACACCACCAGGCTCGTGCTATGAGGTAAAGCCCTGTCCCTAAAGCCACCTCTACCCAAAGCCCTCACGGGGCTGCTCCCCTCTGTGCCTGAGTTTCCCCAGGCAGGCCAGGCCTGCCTCATTTTTCCCCCAGCACCTGGATGCTGGGGGGGCCCATAACCCCCATCCCTGGGGGGAAGACGGAGCCCTCCAGCTGCAAACCAACCCCCCCAGCTTGGCTCTTTACTGGTCCATCCTCCCCTCCCCAGATGGGGTGCCAGCTCCAAAAGGCTCCTGTGGTCCCCAGGGCTTTGGTGGCCATCTCGGTCCCGTCCCCTCCTGGGTGCCCAGGGCTCTTACAGGCGCCAGATTTCAGGGTGAGGACGCAGAGCAGGGGGCTGGTGAGGATGTGCAGGCAGTTGAGGGGTCTCTTCCAGTTCAGGTCATCCTTGTCGGGGTCCACGACGGGAACGGTGAGCAGCAGCACCAGCTCCACAGGCACCTGGGAGGAGCAGCCATGAGCAGGGAGGGGGGACCCCCAAGACAGGACACCCCGGTAGGTGCCCCATGACCCTTGTGTCACCGTCCCCATTGCAAAGCCCAGGGGTGACGCAGCCCCAGGGGCCAGCAGGAAGGGGGACGCCCCGTGTGGGGGCTCCTCTGGCTCGTGCCCCCCCCACCTCACCTTGAAGACCTTGAAGAGCCGCCAGTACCAGGGCTTCCTCCTCCACTTGCGGTAGTCCAAGGGGCTGAGGGCAGCGGTGAGGATGCGCAGGGAGGTCTCCTGGGAGGGCAGCAGGGGCTGGTACTCCTCGCCTGTGAGGGGCCACGGTGGCTGAGCAGAGTGGGGGGCTCCCCAGCTTCCCCCAAGCCCCCCAGCCCTTCCAGCACAGGGCTGCGATCGCCTGCATGGGGGTAGCACCCAGGCACAGCCACCCCGTAGGCTCGGTCACACCCACAGCAGCCTGGGGGTCCCTGGGACCCCCGATCACCCCCCAGGACAGAGCAGAGCCAGCCCCGAGCCCACCGGGAATGACGTACCGTAGTCCCCGCTGTTTGTGCCTGACGACTCCTGCTCTTCAGCATCCGTCGGCATCTCTGGGGGGCGGCGGGGGGAGAGAGAAGGGCGGCGGTGGAGGGAGACCCCGGCACACTGGGGGTCCCGGCGGCAGAGCCGGGCAGCCCTTACCTGGCTCCCAGGTTCCGGGGGGGGCCAGCCCTTCCCCCCGCTGCCGCCGGTGAATCCAGGTGCAGAGCACCACGGTGAAGACGTAGAAGACATACAGCCCCAGGTAACCTGGGATGGGGGGAGCGGTTGGGGGTTACAGCACCCCAGGCTGCTCCCACCCACCCCCCCCCCCCCCCCAGCCCCCCGAAGTGCTCACCCAGAGCCTCTCCCAGCGTGATCCTGCCGAAGTAGAGGATCATGAAGGTGAGAAAGACGGCCACCATGTAGAAGATGACATCCCTGAGGAAGGGCCTGGAGGCGGCCGTGAAGGGCTTGACCAGGGCGATGCCTCCGGCCACCACCGTGGTCACGAACACGCCGGCGCCTGCGAACGCGATGGGTCCCTCTCAGGGGGGAACATCCCACAGCCCCACAATGCCCCCCGAGCCGTCACCCCCCCTGAGCTGGCAGCCCCCACTGGGGGTCTCCTTACCAAAGACGGCCCCGATGGCCAGCCCTGCCGTCCGCGGGTCAGAGAAGGCCACCACGGCGCTGAAGACATCTGGTGCCCCATTGCCAAAGGCCAGGAAGGTGACACCATGGAGAGGGGGTGTCAAGGAAAAGACCTGGTGGCCTTCTCCCCGCAGGGACATGGGGCACCTGCCCGCCCCGGCCACCACAGGACTCCCTCCCGGTGCCGGCACACCACCACTCGCCCCACCACCTGCTCCGGCTCCCGCTCCAAATCGGTTTCCCCTGGTAGGGTACCGAGGGTTTGCAGAAGTGGCCCCCATCATGCCACCTCCCCCCGTCCCATCCCTGCATCCCCCCTCCTCAGCCGAGGTCCCCCGCACCCAGAAGGATACTGCCACGTTGTGAGACAGCTTCAGGTTGGTGGAGATGGCCGATAAGTTGGGGCAGAAGCTGGAAGGGCAGAGCAGGAGGTGGAGAGGGGTGACGGGGCTGCTCCGGGACCACGGGGCTCCCCCCTCACCCCAGGGACCGTCGCCTCCTCTGCGGGGCTACTCACAACTTCTCTGCCGTCACACCGAGGATGATGAACAGGTACAGGAGCCAGAGAGCCTGCGGGGTCAGGGATGGCAGAGAGAGGGGTCGGTGGGGTCCCCACCCTGCGCCCCCGAAGCCGAGCATCCCCCAGCAACGCCACCCCCGCTCCCATCCTTACATAGAGGGTGACGGCCAGGGGGAGCAGCCGGGGGGGGAAGACGCAGAAGACCCCTTCGAGGTAGTCGAGGAAGCCGCCGTCCAGCCGGCAGTCAGGGTTGCTCCGGATGAAGCGGCACCACTCGGAGCTGTTGTGCTTCCGCACCTCCCAGCACTGCGGGCAGAGCATGGGGTGCTCGGCCAGGCACCCCAAGTCCCATCCCCACCCCCCCCCCGCCCCGAGCACCCACCACCCTCCAGCGAGGGCTGCCATCGGGCACCCCGTGGGTGACGCTGGGTCGCTTCCAGTAGCTCACTGCCATCCCTGCCTCAGTTTCCCCATCTGTGCTACACGTGCGTGGGTCAAAGGCTGTGCCAGAGCCAGCGGGGCGGGGGGGGCAACCCTTGTCCCCATCCCGGTCCCCTGCCGCCCCCCACCCAACCCCAGCCGTGGGAAGGCACCGGCCTGGTGAGCGGGGAACCGAGAGGAGAAAACCAGCAGCGGAGGAAATCCCGGTGAGACCCCAGCTGCGATCGCTGGGCTGGGGGCAGCGGGGCCGGGCCGGGCCCCCTCATCCCTCCCACCGCCCCCAAACCCCACCGCAGCCCCCCACTCACGTCCAGGCCCCGGCCGTGGCTCAGAACATCTCCCCCGGGGGGCACCGTGCGCCCCAGGTCCAGCGGCAGCGGGGTCCCGGCTGGCTGCGCCCCGCTCTCCTCCGCCAGCACCCCGGCCAGGCTGAGCGCCCCGGCCGGCCCCATGGCACCCTGCCCCATGGCACCCTGCCCCACGGCACCCTGCCCCACGGCGGGGGGGGGGGGGGGGTGTGTGTCAGCCCCGGGGGGGCACCCACCGCTAACAGCGGCCCCCGGGGAGGGGGAACGGGGGCAGGTCCCGGGCCCCCATCCCGCAGCTCCCCCGGCAGGGCGGAGGAAGGAGAATTAAAAATAAATATTTAAAAGTAAAAATAATAATAAAGATAAAGGTGAAAGGCACAGCGACAGGCGGTCAGGCTGAAAAACACGCTCCCACGCCACGTCCTCGCCGCGGGCGGGGGGGGAAGCTCAGCCCCGGGGCCGCTCCGCTCCGAGCGCCTGCGGAGCAAAGGGGGGGGGGGGGGGCAGCGCGGGCACCCCACGCAGGACCAGGGGACACGCGGGGCACCCCCAAGCCAGGAAGGAGACAGGGAGACCCCGATGCGGGTGGGGATGGGGATCCCGGGGTGTGGGGGGGGTGTCCTGGGGGGGGGTGTCCTGGGGCGGGGGATGCTCGGGGGATGCTGGGGGTACCCGGGGGACCCCACCCGCCCCGCGGACCCACCGTGGCTGCGCGGCCCCGCTGTTGTGCGCGGGCAGCTGATCCCCCCCCGCCCCCCCCGCCTCTTAAAGGGGCCGCCACCCTCCGCTCTTAAAGGGACAGCGCCACTCTTTTACACGGGGCTGGCAGGGGGGCTGCCGCGGGGCGGGGGGACTTGTCTCTGCCCCGTCCCCGCTGTCTGCCCCGTCCCTCCACATCCCGGCACCCACGGACACCCACCCTGGGTGCTGCACCCACCTAGCCCCTGTTTGGGGTAACCGTCTGAGACCGAGCGAGCTCATCACAGGTGTGTCCTAGGACGTGCCTCGTTTGCCAGCACGGAGCACCGGGGCTGTGCTGCACGGAGCTGCACGGAGCTGCACAGCCCCCCCGTGCCGGTGGTCCCGCGACCCCGCAGAGGGGCCTTTTGCTGCTGCTCGTGTCCCTCTCCGCACCGAGCCATCGCACGGCCGGTGTACCCTGCTCCAGGACACCCGGCCGCCCCCAGCCCCGGCCACCCCTGCCCCACGCAAGCCCCCGTGCCGGGTTTTCGGGGGGTGGAGGTGACTGTCAGCGCGGCCCTAAGAGCCGTACAGGATTGAAGGGTCCGTTTCCCGCCCTGGCCGGTTTCTCCTCGAAGTCGCACGCTGTGCTTCCCTCCGGGCGCCCACAGAGAGGGGAGAGGAAGCAAAGCAAAGGCCCAAAGCCAGCACCCAGCTCAGAGGGTCTCCGACAGGAGCCCAGGTGCCAGCCTGGCACCCAAAGGCCAGTGACACCCACTGGGTGCAAGCCCTGGCCCTGCCTGGGGCGTGGGGCAGAGCCCCCAGGGACAGAGCTGCTTTCTGCTCAGCTGGGTTTCCTGGGTTTAGGCCAAATGTTGATGCTTGCCGCGTGGCTCGGGGTCCCTGCCCACGCAGGCGGGGGGGCACGCCGCGCCCCCGCTTTGGTTTGCGTGCCCACGTCTCGGTGCGTGGCCGGGTCCGGGTGGCCGGCGCGGTCTCGTACAGCACCGAGCGTTGGAGCACTGGGCAGCGCTGGAACTGGGAGCGGATGGGAGCTGGTGGGGCGTGCTGGGCCATGCCACGTGCCCGTGCATCGGGGTGCTGCCCTGCCCAGAATAGCTCAGCCGTGTGCCACCTTTTCCGGCTCCGTGGCTGATCCAATAAAGGGCATTACCGGTCCCTACCCGCTGGGCACGGGGATGCGCCCCGGCATGGGGCCCCAGCAGCACCCCCACCCCGGTGGGTCCCGGCCCCCGAGCCCCCCCCAGGGCTCGCTGGGCGTCCCGGGTCACCGTGGGCTCCGGAGCTTTGGGGTAAAGCTCCGTCCCCCCGCAGTGCTACCTGGCGCTCTGCCGTGGCGTGGCATGAGTGTGTTGGGCCTCAGGCAGGCGGCTGCGGGGGTGCTCAGAGTAAAACCAAGCCGAGGGGGCTATACAGGGCCAGGCGATGGGGGCTTTGTGCATCCCGTGGTGTTTTCACCACCACGGGTGGGGGGCTCTGAGCCCTCTGCCCCTGTCCCGCCGGGACACCCCGCACCTCAGGGGACTTTGCCCGCCGGAGGAGCGGGGAGGGCGGTAAACAGGCGCCGGCAGGGATTGCACAAGGCCGGGGCTGCGGCGGCGCCAGGGCCCGTGGGCCGGGCACCAACACCTCGCGTGTCACCCCCGGCCCGAAACCCCCGTGGGGTCCAGCCCCCCCCCGCTGTCAGGCTCTCACAGAGCCGCTCCCCGTGGGCCGCACCGGCTTGGGGTTGGCCCCCACGGGGGACAGGCCGAGGGCCGGGTTCCCCACGGCGAAGGGGCCGCCCACGCGTGCTCCCCGATGGTGGGGCACGGCCGGGGCTGGGGGGGGGGGGGCGGCGTGAACCTGCGCGCATCTCGCGTGGGCGCGGGGCTGGGGGGCTGGGTGCACTGGGGGGGGGGCAAGGGGGGAAGATGAGGGCATGGGAGGGGCCTGGATATGTGCGTGGGGGTTGAGTGGGCGGTTAGAACGGGGGGGTGGGGGGACGAGGGGGTGTCCGTGCAGCGGGCTGCGGGGGCCCCCCCAAATCCCCGCCCCGGGCCCCGCCTTTGGCCCCGCCCCGGGCCCCGCCGCCGCCGCCGCCGTCCCCGCCATGGCGGCCCTGCTGGGGGCCGTGCTGGGGGCCGTGCTGGGGACCCTGCTGGCCGCCACCCTGCCCGGGGCAGCCCCCGCCGCCGCCCCGCCGCCCCGCAACGTCTCCGTGCTGCTGGAGCCCGGCTCGGCACGGCTCCGCGTCCTGCCCGGCCGTCACTCCGCCGCCGTCGCCTGGGCCAGCCTTGACGACCGTATCCCCAGCGTCGGGTAGGGCCGGGCCGGGCCGGGCCGGGGGCTCACACGGAGCCGAGCGGGGATGGGGCGGCGGGGGTGGGGTGGGGTGCCTCGTCCCACCGGTGTCCGTGTCCCACCCGTGTCCCCCCAGCTGGGCTTTCCTGGAGGTGACCACCAATGCCTCGTACAACGACAGCCTGCAGGCCTACGCCGCTGGGCTCGCCGAGGCCGCCGTCTCCGAGCAGGTAAGGGGCGACCCTTCGAAAACCGGGGTCCCACGGGGCGTGACGCGGTCCCTCCCGTGTCCCCCGAGTGACCCCGCCGCCGTGTCCCCCAGCTGATGTACATGCACTGGATGAACACCATGGTGGGCTACTGCGGCCCCTTCAAGTACGAGAGCGAGTACTGCGAGAAGCTGCGGAGCTACCTGGAGGCCAACCTGGGCTGGATGGAGGAGCAGATGGGGAAGGGGGAGGACCCCGAGTACTGGCACCAGGTGAGGATGGGGTACCCCCACCCAGCGTGAACCCCCTACACCCCCCTGGGCTAATTGGGGCTTTAATCAAGAGGAGAGGCAGGGCAGCGAGGGGTGCCCGGGGTCCCGGCCGGGCTCCAGGCGGGATGGTGGGGACGTGGCCACCGTGGATCCTCCTCCCCTGGGCGAGCAGAAATGACTCGTGACTTTCCCCCCGCCGCAGCCTCACGTGCCGCTGTTGGGGTGCGCAGGGGGTGGCTCAGCACCCTCCCTCCCCCAGCCACCGGTGCTGAGTCACGGCCCTGCTGACAGCAGCGCTTCCCCCTGCGCCTCCTCCTGCCTCTGCAGCAGTGCCAGGACCCACCCGACCTGCTGCGTCCCTGGGGGGAAGCGTGGGGAGCCCGTAACCCCAAAACCCCTTGGCCCTCCTCCCCGCAGGAGCCGGGTGCCAGCTCTGTCCCCTGTTCCCGCAGGTGCGCCTGGCCCTGCTGCAGCTGAAGGGGCTGGAGGACAGCTACAACGGGCGCCTGGACTTCCCCCGGGGCAGGGTCACTCTGGCGCCCTTCGGGTTCCTGTAAGCTCCTTCTCAGAGGGTTGGGGTGCTGCTGGGGGGGGGCGTGGGGACGATTCCTGGCTGTCCAGGGACACCCAATTCTGCTCGCAGTCCCCCTCACCCACCTTCTCTTGTCCTCAGCTGCTGGGCAGGATGGAGCCAAGGCAGGTTCTCCTCCTCCCCAGCACCGTGGGCTGGGTGGTGGGTTCCCCCCAGGCCCGCTGCAGCCCCCTGCCTCAGTTTCCCCAATGCTGTGCTCACCCTTCCCGCCCCGCTCAGGCTGCCAGGGTGCTGCTGGCACTGGTGCCTGCACCGGGGTGGGATGGAGAAACACGCTCTGGCCTGGACAGACGGACAGAGCTCTGAGCCAGCTCAGCTCCTCGGCAGCTCAGTCCCCTGCCTGATACCCCGTGTCTCGCTTCCCCCCAGCTTGCTGCAGTTGGGGGGTGACCTAGAGGACCTGGAGTCTGCCCTGAACCGCTCCTCCCCGCGCCGTGTCCTGGGCTCAGGCTCCTGCTCTGCCCTCCTCAAGCTGCTGCCGGATCATCGGGATCTCCTGGTCGCCCACGACACCTGGACCTCCTACCAGTCCATGCTGCGCATCATGAAGAAGTACACGCTGCCCTTCCGTGCCTCGGCCGGCGGTGCGTGGGCTGGGCTGGGGGGGGGCTGCACCTGACACCCCCGCTCTGATGCTCCCCTGCTTTTGCATCCCCCCCTCCAGGCAATTCTCAGATCCCCGGCAGCGTCCAGGTGTTTTCCTCCTACCCCGGCACCATCTTCTCCGGAGATGACTTCTACATCCTCAGCAGCGGGTTGGTGAGTGGGGTCTGCTCCTTGGGGACCCCTCCCCGGCCCCGCCGCCCTCCCCATCGCTCCCCTCCCCGCAGGTGGCGTTGGAAACCACCATCGGGAACAACAACCCGGAGCGGTGGAAGTACCTGGACCCGCGGGGCAGCGTCCTGGAGTGGCTGAGGAACATCGTGGCCAACCGCCTGGCCCGCAGCGGTCCTGAGTGGGCCGCCGTCTTCCGGCGGTTCAACAGCGGCACGTGAGGAGGGCGGGATGGGGCACGGGAAGGTGGGATCGGGCGGAGGGATGCTCCCTCCGGCAGCAGGGATGTCCCCAGGGAGAGGCTGGCTGCCGGAGGGATGCTTTCCCCGTTCTGTGCCAGGTACAACAACCAGTGGATGGTGGTGGACTACAACGTCTTCACGCCGGGGAAGGCGAGCCCAGCGCAGGGCGTGCTGACCGTGCTGGAGCAGATCCCGTGAGTGCCCCCGTTCCTCCCCGAGTGCCGGCTCCTGCGCTGAGCCACGGCCGAACTGTTTCCGTTTGGGAAAGCCCTGAGGGTCCCATCCGCCCCGGCCCAATGGGTGGGAGTTGGGGGGGGGGGGGCGCAAGTGCAGGCAGCTGCCTGTGCTGCCGGCCTGCGGCTGAAGGCTCTCTAGGGATGTGCGTCTGCAGGGGATGGGCGCCTGGCACCCCGGGCTAGGGTGGGAACCCAGCGGCAGGGACCCCCACCGTGGCTTCCCCCTTCCCAGCACGTGTCCCCGCTCGATTTCTGCTCTCACCGATGCTCTTTTCCCCGGCACAGGGGCTTGGTGGTGGTGGCCGATCGGACGGAGCTGCTGTACCAACAGGGCTACTGGGCCAGCTACAACCTGCCGTGAGCTCCCGCCGGCCTCATCCCACCCCACCGATGCCCCACGCAGGGGGGGCGGCCGACGCTGGCCTTGCCCCCTGCCGTTGGGTGCTGACTTGCTGGGTTCACCCCCCCACCCCAGGTACTTCGAGGAGATCTTCAATGCCAGCGGGATCCCGGAGCTGGTGAAGAAGTACGGCGACTGGTTCACCTACGACAAGAACCCGCGCGCCCAGATCTTCCGCCGGAACCAGACGCTGGTCCGTGACCTGGACTCCATGGTCCGCCTGATGAGGTGGGTCCTGGGGACCCCCCAAACCTGGGTGTCCCCCACACCCTCCGGAGGGATTTGCAACCTTTGGGGGTGATTTTTTCATCCTTACAGGTTTATGAATTTCACCATGACTCTCTCTTGGCCGCTTTGCAGGTCCAACAACTACCTGCGGGACCCGCTGTCGCGCTGCAGGGGCTGCGACCCCCCCCAGAACGCGGAGAACGCCATCTCCGCCCGCTCCGACCTCAACCCCCCCAACGGCACCTACCCCTTCCCCGCCCTGCGCCAGCGCTGCCACGGCGGCACAGACATGAAGGTGGGGGAGCTGGGGCGGCCCCGGGGGGGGCTGCGGGAGCTGGAGGTCCCCTCTTTGGGGTGCACCCCGCTCCGACAACTCCCCCCGGGCTGCCTGTGTTGACTTGCACCCCTGGTTTTTTCTCTCCCCGCTCCCTCCCCGGCACCAGGTGACCTCCTCGGGCATGGCCCCCACCTTCGGGCTGGTGGCCGCCAGCGGTCCCGCCTGGGACGACGTGCCCCCCTTCCGCTGGAGCGCGTCCCCCTGCAGCACCCTGCTGCACATGGGCCACCCCGACCTCTGGACCTTCCCCCCCATCAAGGTCCGCTGGGACTGAGCGGGCGCTGCCGGGCCGAACCCGTCCGTCCATCCGTGGGCGTCTGTCCCGCGTGGGGGGGGACGGACCCCTTCTGCGGGGGGGTGTAAAGTTACCGGCTGTCCCCTATCCCCAGGGGACTGGCTTTGGGGGCAGGGGGGGGTCCCCTGTACCCCCCGGCTCTTTCTGCTTCTGCCTCTCGCTGCCGCACCCCCGCGGTGCCGGTTTGGCTGCACAAGGGGCCCGGCCCCGGGACGTTTCTCTGAGCGCTGACACCCGGTTTTGGGGGGGCTCTTCCCAAAAAAAAAGGGGGGGTCCTGGGAGGCTGGGGCTCGCCCGTGGGGCAGAGAGGAGGGGAGTGACCTGGTTTGGCTGTGACAAATAAAGCAGCCTGCGTGCAGCGGTGGTGGTGGCTACGCTTTGCGCTCTGCCGAGATTCTCTGGTGTCTTATATAAGGGTTGGGCTCACGCAGCACTCTTCTCCCCTGGAATTAATGGGGTGCTCCCTGCTTCTTCGCTGTGGGAGGGTGTGCTGCCAGCCAGGCCGGGCTCTTTTGGGGTGCAGGCTGTTGAAGTTTCTTTGCTGCCGCATCAGGCTGGGTACCCGGTGTGGGGCAGCGCTGCTGAAACGGGGCAGCCCGGGGTGTGGGCTGGAGGGGGGCGGGGGGGTCCCACCACTCGCTCCCCAAAACAGGGTGACCATCCTCGTCCCTTTTGTCTTCCCCTCCTCTGCCACCTGTGTGCCCCCCCCTCAGCCCCGAAACCCCCGTTGCAAAATCCTCTTACCGCAGCTCCCTTGATCCGCTCCGCCTCGTTAGGAATAACGAGGTCATTACTGAGGGATTAATGAGCTGGCGCTCGGCAGCGCTTTGAAGGTGCCAGGTTCCCACCAGGGCTGGGGGGCCGCTGGGGCCCCTGCAGCTCCCCGGGGGCTGCACAGGGCCTGGTTGCAGCAGGTCTGGGCTGTTGGGGTGCCGGCACCCCAAAAACTGGGATGGGTGCCCTGGAGAGGGCAGGGTGTCCAAAACCTGGGGGGTGGGGGGGTTGCAGGTAAGGTGGGGGGGTGGCAGTGTGTCCCCTGGTGTCCCCATGGTGCGGGGGCTCCCGGGGCAGGGGGTGCTGCTTGGGGCGGGGGTCTGTGCCTCAGTTTCCCTGGGTGGGAGGAGGTCACTGCCACCGAGCGATGCGGCAGTGAGGAGGGATGGGCGCATCGGTGCCGAGGACGGGGCACGCTGGAAATGCAGCGGTGGCTGCGTTGCTGCTTCCCTCCCTTTTTTAATTTTCTTAAAAGTAGAAAACCAGCCAGAAGTGGTTAAACACCGCCGCAGCTGCAGCGGCCCCTGGCTCAGGCCGTGTCACCCAGGGACCCTGGCCAGGGGACGTGACCCCCTGACAGCCTGGCATCGCCTTCCCGGGGCAGGGATGGAGCCAAAGGGGGGATGGGGAAGGGGGTACGGGGGGGAAGGGACCCTCGAGCACCTCAGGGCTGAGCTGCAACGTGGTGTCCTCGCCAGGGGGGTCCCCAGCCTCCTCCCTGTGAGTGAGGGGGGACACTCCTTGCCCCTTTTCCCTAGTGTCTGTCCCCAGGGCCCATCACTGACCCGTCCCCAGGGAAGCACTTGCAGCCCCTCTGCCCGCTGTGGGACGGGGGGGGTCCATCCATGGGTCCCCAGGGGAGCTGGAGCTTGTGTGCCTCCCCCTGACTTGGTGCCCCCGTTCAAGAAATCCTCATCATCCCCCACATTTCCAGTCCGTGACGTCCCAAAAGCGGTGTGGCTCAGTGCAGAGCACCTGTTGTCTCTGCAGGCAGCGCTGTGCCTCTGTGCTGACCCTGCCTGTGCTGTGTGCTGTTCACTCTGAAGCCTAATGATGGTGTCAGCACCAGGTAGGTTAGTTAATTCCTTGCCACGAAAGGCCAGTTCCATCGGGGACGGGGCTGCCCTGGAGCCCACTCCCCGCTCGGTGCCTGTCACCAAGGGTGCTCTCAGGGGGGCTTTGCAGCACCGTTCGGGTCAGGGGGCGGAAATCCTGTATTCCAGGGTCTACTTCACTGCTGTCCACCTGGCAGTGGGGCAGAGCTGGAAGGAGTTGGAGGGGTCCCCAGTGCACCCCATTTGGCTGTGTCGTGCATGTGCCAGCTTGTGTGCAGTGGCCCCCCCCTTGGGACCCCCATGGAGCCACCAGGCAGGACGGGACTAACCTTGTGCCAAAGCGGCCTCTGCTTTCAGGTGCCTCTGGCTGGAGGGATAAGAAATCCTCTGTGGGCAAGGAGCGGAGCCAGGGTCGGACCTTCCTCCAGATCCCACCCTCCTCCTCCTCCTTGCCCGCTGGGGACAGAGCCAGCCCCTCTGTGCAAAGGTAGGGCACGGGCTGGGGGGACCCTTACCCTGAGGGGGGTGTCAGTAGTGCTGGGGTGACAAGAAGGGGTCCCAGGCTGTCCTGAAGGAACGGAGCAGGGGGCTCTGCCTGCTTTGCCTGGGGACCCCTGGGTGCTGCTGGAGCTCAGGCCTTGGCCGGGCTCTGGCTGGGTCCCTCCGGGCAGCCCCACCGCCAAGGGATGCTCACGGGGCACCTGCGCAAGCTGTGCGGGGACCGAGCCCCCCACCCAGACCCCTCCTGCCTGCGGGGTGCCCGGCTTGGCCAGCCGGGAACTGAGGGGGGGCTCGTCCCGGGGACTGAGCCCCACTGGGGACGTACGGCTCGGAGGGGGGCTCGGGGCTGCCGCAGGGTGGGGGGGCTTGGCAGGGCAGGCCTAGGGGTGCGATGGCTGGTTTGGAAGCAATGGGGGTGTCTCGGCTGCCCGCCAGGGATCTGGGGCGGGCAGGCTGCCCTCGCTACACCGGGGGTCCGGGTCAAGTGGGCAAAGTCATCAGATCCGGGGCGCATCTCTGGCTGGACCCCAGAACAGCCGGTGCTTGTGCCCGGCTGGCGGGGGCAAACCCTTAGGGACCCCCAAAGCCATTTGGGAGCTGCCTCTCCGCATCCCTGCGCACACACAGGCCGCTGGGATTTGGCTGCCCTGGCTGTCCCCGCTCGGGGCACCGGCAGCGTGCCCGGGACGTGGCTGGGTGCTTTCGGCACGGCTCCAGCCCTGCGGTCGGGCGGAAAAACCCGGCCGGGGCGCAGCGAGGCTGGCTGCCTGCCTGGCGCTGGGCAAAGAGCCGGGACAGGGCAGGGTTTAACCCCTGGACACGGGGACTTTTGCCGCCAGCACAGCCCCTCTGACGTCGCCTGTCCCTCCGACGTCACCTGTCCCTCCTCCGTCCTCCAAACTCCGCTACGGCTGCAGGCGAGGAGCTGGGGACACGCAGCGAGACCCCGCGGGACACCGGGTAATCCCCACCGTGGGGTGGCCCTGGCTCGGCTAGGGGACAGGATGGGGGGGGGGCACTGGGGGACACCGGGGACACCAGGGACTCGGGGACCGGGAAGATGGAGGATGGGGTGACCCAGCTCGTCTTGGGGCCATGGCAGGGAGGGCCCGTTGCTGCGCCCCAGGGCTCGGTGCTGCTGCATCCCAGAGCCAGGAGGGGACACTGGGGGACAGCCCCGTCCCTCTGGAGGGGCCCCTGCACCCTGTACCGAGCCTGGGATGGGCAGCAGGGCCACGGGAAAAGACCCCGTGGGGGGCAGCCGGTGTGTCCCCCTCCTCTCCCTGGCAGAGCGTCCATCACCGGGGCCATGGCAGCGCAGCCCTGCAGGGGCGAGAAGCCTTTCCACATCATCTCGCCCGTCCTGGAGAGCCTGCCCCTCTCCAAGGTGGCGGGCACCAAGGTCTACATGAAGCTGGAGAACGTCCAGCCCACGGGCTCCTTCAAGATCCGGGGCATCGGCCACCACTGCCAGGAGGTGAGCGCCGGCACGGCATGGGCCTTTACGGGGGGCACGGTGGGGGGGGACACGCAGCCATCCCCATCCCTCCTTCCCTCCTGCCTTTCAGGCTGCCAAGGAGGGCTGCCGCCACTTCATTTGCTCCTCAGGTAATTGGGGCCAAGCTGGGGCGGGGGGGGAGTGGGGGAATGCTCATGAGTAACGTGGGGGGTGCAGGTGGGGTCGAGCCCTGCCTGACCCCCGCTTTCTGCAGGGGGGAACGCGGGTCTGGCGGCGGCGTACGCGGCCAAGAAGCTGGGGCTGCCGATCACCGTCGTGGTCCCCAGCACCACTGGCCCCGTCACCGTGCACAAGCTGGAGGAGCTGGGGGCGGAGGTGGAGGTGTCCGGCCAGGTACCCCTGCAGCAGCCCCCTAAAACTGGGGTGGGGGGGGGGGGATCAGAAGGGGCTGCTCTGCGATACCGGGGATGCACATGGCAAACCCCATCCTGAAACATCCCCCTCCTGCATCACCTGCATCCCGGCATCGCAGCAGGGTCACCCTGGGGACCCCCCACCTCAGCCCAGTGCCCTGCGTGGGTTTCTGGTGTCCCCTAGCCCCACGGTGGCGATGGACCCATCTCTGGGGCGCAAGGGCTGGATGTGGCCCCGCTGAGCCCCCCCCATTGCCCCCCCCAGGTGTGGGATGAAGCCAACAGGAGAGCCCTGGAGCTGGCGGAGACCGAGGGCTGGGTCAGCATCCACCCCTTCGACCACCCCCTGGTGTGGTGAGTGCTGCCAGGGCTCAGCTCCTGCCCCCCCATCCCCGTCCCTAGGTCCGGGCTGGCTTGGGGTGCCCCTGGGCTGCATCCTTTGCCCCCCCTCAACCCCGCAGGCAGGGTCATGCCAGCCTGGTCCGGGAGCTGAAGGACTCGCTGGAGACCAAACCAGACGCCATCCTGCTGGCGGTGGGCGGCGGGGGGCTGCTGGCGGGCGTCGTGGCCGGCCTGCACCAGGTGGGCTGGCAGGACATCCCCATCATCGCTGCAGAGACCTGGGGAGCTCACAGCTTCCACGCGGCGCTGACGGCCGGCCGGCTCGTCTCCCTGCCAGACATCACCAGGTGAGCCGGGCTTTGCTGGAGTGGCCATACCTGCAACGAGTCGGCAGGTCTCAGCCCAGCTCGCTGAAGGGTCCCGGGACCACCCTGACCGCCTTCCTCCCCTCCTGTCCCAGCGTGGCCAAGTGCCTGGGAGCCAAGACGGTGGCGGCGCGGGCGCTGGAGTGTGCCCAGGAGTGCCAGGTCATCTCCCAGGTGGTGGAGGACTCGGAGGCCGTGCGAGCCGTGGAGCAGTTCCTGGGTGAGCAGGGGCCAGCTGGGCATGGCAGGGGTGACGGGGACACCGCCGGGTCTTGGGACTGGCCTGGGCCACGCCGGAGTCAGGGTGCTGGGGGGACCCTGGCTCTGCGGGGGTGGCTCAGGGCGCTCCCCCACTCCCGTCCCTGCAGACGACGAGAGGATGCTGGTGCAGCCGGCGTGCGGGGCCGCCCTGGCCCTGCTCTACATGGGGCGGCTGCAGCGGCTGCAGCGTGAGGGGCGGCTGCGGACCCCGCTCGCCTCCGTGGTGGTGGTGGTGTGCGGGGGTAGCAGCATCCAGGTGGCCCAGCTGCGGGCCCTGAAGAGCCAGCTGGGGCTGGAGCCATGCCCCCCCTGAGGAGGGGGACGTGACACAGCCACCCCGGCACCCTCTGCTTGCTTTCCTTCCAAAATAACTGAAATAAAGCCCCGCTGCCCGGGGGACGCGGGGCCGGGCTCCTCCTGCAGCCTCTGCCCCAGCACACAGCATCCATGTAGGGATGGGGAAACTGAGGCACGCGGGGCGCACGAAACCCGGGCTCACGCTGCAGGCAGGGACGGAGCCGGGACCCTGCCTGTGCGATGGCGGGGCTGGGGTACGCGCACATCCTGCTCTGCCCCTCGGACGCGCCAGCCATCCTCCTCCACGTCCCCCAAGCCTCCGTCCCCCTTCCCCTCCTCCCCTGCTGCTCCCCAGGCTGTCTGGACTGCAGCTCCCCGCCTCAATTAGCAAGCGCTCCCTCTCTGACTAATTACTTTGCTACTGTCTTTATGCATTATTATTCTAATGATTATTAATTATTACAATCTTCTCCCATTCCTGCCGCGCTGTCTGCGGTCAGAAGAGAACAACACGCGCAGAGCCGCTGGTTACAGTGATTTATTGGCGGAGCTCCCTGGCCACGTTTAACACCCGTGGGCTCCGAGGTGCCCTGACACACGTGTGTGTGTGTGTGTGTCCCATCCCAGAGCCCCTGTGATCCCCCTTTTTCCCTCATCCCCCTGTTTTTCCCATTCGCCCCTTTCCTCCCAGCTTCCCTGCTCTCCCCCATTCCCACTCTCTAGTGCTTTTAGCTATCGCACCTCTCGGGGGCTTTTCTGTCCCCCCAAAGACACTTCCCTCTCCTTGCTCCTGTCCCCAGCAATGTGGGGTCTTGCTCCCGCTGGGGCTCCCCGACCCCCGCTGCTCCCCGGTTCCCCCGCTGAGCCCGTGCCCCAGGCGTCACCCGGTGATGTCGGGCAGGGAGACAAGCCCTTTCCCGCCCCAAAACCCTTCTCAGCCTCCTCCTTCGGAGCAGCGGGGGCTCAGCCCCAGGACCAGCTCAGCACCCGGATCCCGGCATCCCTCAGGACCCCTTTTCCCTGCCCAGGCGCCTGCCCCGGGACCCGGCTGCCAACCCCGCAGAAACAGCCTCCCCCCCTTCAGCCCTTTTCCTCTCTCCCCCAATACGTATTGTCCCACCGGCCAGGCCAGACCCCCCCAGATGTTTCTTGGAGGCCAAACCCCCATAAATCAAAACTCTGCCACTCCATCGTGGGCAATATCTTATGTAAAAAGGTGTTTCCAGGGAGCACCGAAGGCTGGAGAATCCTATTACGAGGCACACTATTAATTATAAGGAGTCAGCCCAGCCTACTCCAGCCATTTTTTATCCCAGGTCCAAAACCTGATTACTTTCCACCTTCTGCAGACCTTCCCTTTCCAAAAAAAAAAAAAAAAAAAAAAGGAAAAAAGGAAGGGGGGAAAAAAAAAAAAAAAAAGCAGCATTGATGTTTGCCCAGCTGCTTTTGAAGAGAAGTTTGTTTCCAGGGCTGATGCTGCTCTGCTCTCTCCCGGGGGCCGCCGGGAGCTGGCCGTGCTGTTCCCCCGGCACAGCCCCACGGGGTTTATTGCTGGTGGTGACAAGGGCACGAGCATGGGGCTTGGGGGGGCTCCCCTGAGCACCCCAACAGGGAGCTCTGCACCCTCCTTGCTTTGGCAGGGGAGCGCTCGGGCTTTGGGTGCTAGCTGGGGGGGGGAATTGGGCTTTGGATGTCCCTGGCAGGGATACGGGGGTGTGGGTTATCCGGGGGACACCCCGCTGGGGGTGCGCATGGCCCCAGCTGGTGGGGGGGGTCACCCGTGGTCACCCCGAAGCTGGAGGCAGGCGTGAACCCTGGGTGCTGGTGCCGTGATGGGGACCCTGGCTGTGGTGGGGACCCCAGTCTCAGTTGTGGTGCCGTACCCCAACCCTGGCTGCGATGGAGACCCCAGCCCTGTGGGTAAGGCCTGGGATAACCACCGGGCTGGACCCAGCGGGTCCCTGCAAGGCCATTCCAGGTCTGTGTGCCATGGCCTGTCCCTGGCCGCCGGGCTTTCCCCAGCCACCGCGTCCTCCCGCCGGCACCAAGCCGCAGGTGGGTGTTTGTGGGGACGGGCCAGCCCAGCAGCAGCCCCCGGCCGGGGAATCGGCGGGAGGTTTGGCTCCTGCACCCAGCTCCCTGCCAGCAAGTGCCTGCTGGGGTGGCTGCTCCCGCTGCGCCCCGTCCTCCTGCACGGAGCCCCCCAGCCCCTGCACGGGAGGTGGCAGCTCGGAGCATGAGACATCACCCAAAATCCCTCCTGCAGCTTGTCCCCACTGGGGACGTGGTGCCTCAGCAGTCTGCAAACAGCCCTCAGCTGTATGCCTTGGGTTCAGTAGTAATAATAATAATAATAATAATAACAACAATAACAGCAGCAGCAGACAGCGTTCACCCAGTGAATGACCTTGTGCTCCATTTTATAAGCCCTAAAATGATGCTGGGAGGGAGTTATTGAACACCACGTTACCCTCTCCTTATAAAAAGCACCTGATAACCCCGGCAGCCTGGAAGGGGTGGAGCAGGATTGGCTGGCTGCACCCCTGCCTCAGTTTCCCCACCTGTTAAAAGGGGGAGAAGGGGCTTTGCTTGGTGGGTGAGGAGAGTTTAGTGTCTTTGTGATGGCCCTGGCTGAGGGAGCCCCTGGGGCTCAACCCGGCTTGTTTGCCATCCCATTATTAATGCCAGTAATGGTATAGGAAGGATAAATTCCACCACTTGGCTGAACAGAGAAAATATGCAGAGAAGTGGCTTGCTTTTCATAAATCATTGGTGCTCCGTGCTACAACCAAGCCAGGACTTAAAATTCAGGTCAGGAGAGAGGGACTCTCGTAAGCCAGCAAGAGAAGGTAATTTATTCTGTTTATATCTTTTTACTGCAAGACAAGGTGTGGGGGGGGCAATCTGCCATGATTTTGCATTTTAAATATTAGTTCAGAGCTGCAGCCTGCCTTGGACTTCATTTGTGTCTCAGAAAATGAGAGAGGGAGAGTGGGGTGAGGGGGGTCTGGGGTGCTTGGGGGGGCACCCCCCCACACCTGCCCTCGGTGCCACCCTGGGGCAGATGGGGCCAAAGTTGTTGGTGGCATTCATGGCCTTGGTGTGTCCCCCTCCAGCAGCCCCGCTGACCCCCCGGCATTCC
This sequence comes from Balearica regulorum gibbericeps, assembly GCF_011004875.1. Lineage (NCBI taxonomy): Eukaryota > Metazoa > Chordata > Aves > Gruiformes > Gruidae > Balearica > Balearica regulorum. The sequence goes on from NC_046200.1 coordinate 13,205,322, forward strand.
TGTGGCTCCCCCATGGGGACACTCTGCCAGCAGCGCTTTGGGGTGCCCTGGGGGTGTTTGGGGGGGTTTGCACAATACCTTCCCGCCCAGAGGAAAAAATAATGCACTGGTCTGTCTGTGGGGGGAAGGTGCCGAGCTGGGCAATGTGCCCCCCCCCCCAAAGTGCTGGAGAGCCAGGGTGATGGGGGGGCTGGGGGGGCCTGGGGGACCGAGTGGGTGATGCAGCCCTGGGTGCAGCAGCATCACCTTGTACGGGGGCTGTGGCACCCATCCCACCCAGGGGATGGATGGCGACTGTCCCCCAGACCCCACGCAGGTGTATAGGGCAGGGGGGGGAGCAGGGCAGCCCCACCAGCATCTCTTGTGGTCTTGTCTTAAAAAAATAAATTTAAAAAAAAAAAAATGAAAGGGACCAGGTGACCGAACAGTAGGTAACTAAAAGGTTTTTTATTCACATTGAACAACAAGAGCCATTCACACTAACAGCCTCCGCAAGAGGCAGCGGGGACAGGAAACCCACGACGCTTTCAGAAAACAACTTTTTTCTTTCCTTTTTCATTCTCCTTCCTTTATTTTTTTTTTCCCCCCCTCTATCCTTTTGCCCCCCTCCCTGGTTCCACCCCCTCCCCGCCTTCAAAATAGAAAAATTCGGAGCCTCCGATGACTAAAGTACAATAAATAATCAGTAAACACAAAAACATACTTTATTTGTTTCTCCTTTATACAAAATAAAGAAACTAGAAGCAAAAACTATAATACATCCTTAAATTGGCGGAGCCTCCGGGAAACGTTGGGGTGGGACTCGGTGTCGAGGCTCGGGTTTAATTTCTGCTGTTGTGGTGGTCGGGTTGGTTTTGTTCTGGGTTTTATTTTGTTTAGTGGTTGGGGGTTTTTTTGTTGTGTTTTTCCTGTTTCTGCCTCTTTCTAACGTCTTTCCCACCGTGTGGGAGCCCAATCTCAGCCAGTCACTGGGGCAGCCCTGGGCCCAGCCCCTCACCCACCCACCCCCTCCCGCTACCCATCACCAAAAACCGGGTCCAAACCCACCTTCTCCTTAGGGATAAAATGGGAAAAACAAAAACAAGGGCACAGGAGGGGCCGGAGGGGGGGTTATTCCTGCTATTCCCCATTTCCCGCCCCCTCCCCCCTCCATGGTGTGGTAGGGGATAATTAAAAAGGATGCTAATTAGCAGGGGGGAGCCCTGCCCCAGCCCCCCCTCTCCCCAGGCGCTGCCGGGGTGGTGGGACCTGTGTCCAGGCGAGTTCAGCTTTGGTCCGAGAGGCGGTGGTCCCGATGCCGGCGGGGGGGGTTCTTCGGGGCTGGGCACCATTCATTGCCCCCCCCCCCCCAAAAAAAAAACTGTTGGGGGGAAGGTGCCAGGAGGGGGAGGTAGCGGGGTGGCCCCAAGGTCCCGGCAGGGGTGGGGGGGCTGTCTGCAGTGATGGGGGGCACGCAGGGATGCGTTTTGGCATCGGAGCAGGGGTCTTTATCCGGCGATGGCGACGTGATGCGTCCAGGGAGGGGGGGGGGACACGCGTGGGCCGGGGGAACGTGGGGGTCTTTTCCCCCTCCACGCGTGCCCGCACCAGGCCTACCACACCGCCGCCTCGCTGAGCTCCGGGTTGGGGTGCGAGAGCCCCCCGCTGTAGCCGCTATTGCTGGACATGGAGAAGGGCGGGCTGGGCCCCCCGCTGAAGACCTCCCCCGGGATGGGGTGCAGCGAACCGGTCATCCCCGGCTCGGGGCTGGGGGTGTCGGGATGCGAGATCATATCCGTGTACCTTTGGTTTTCTGAGGAGTGGTGTCCGCTTAGGGGGGGCTCCAAGGGTCCCAGGGGTGTGGAGCCGGGTCCTGAGTTCTGAAGGTAGCTGGAGTCGGCCGGGGACTGGGCTTGGGAGGGCGGCCCGTGGGGGAAAAAGTCATAGTTGCCTCCCGGTCCGTAGTAGTCACCTTGGTAATCTGCGGGACGTGGGAGAAAAGGATGGAGCTGGTCACCCGGGGCCAAAAACCTTCCAAAAATCCCACCGTGCCCCATCCCCAGCCCTGCCTTCTCCCCCGGATCAGCGTGGCCACCCCCTCCGAAATACCCTGCTGGCTCCTGGGGTGCGGGGCCCAAAGCGCCGGCTGCAAATTTGAGCCCAGAGCGAGAAATAAGCCTGTCCTAAGGGCTGCAGCGCTCGTGGCCCTCTCCCTGCCTGGCCTGGAGGGAGGGGGCATAGGGGGGCGAGGAGTGCGGGGCTGGGGCGTGCGGGCGGGCTCAGTTTAATGCTGAGATAACGGGCGGAAAATTATATATACATATAAAGGGAATGGGGAAAAGTATAGAGAAAGTGACTGGGGAAAAAAGATATGTAAAGGGAATAGGGGGAAAAATATATATAATAGGGAAAAAAATATATATATAATGGGGAAATTATATGTATGTTTAGCAGCCCGGAAGGGATCTAGAAACTAACTGCAGGGCAGCAAGGGGTGCCTGGAAAGCCCCTCATCGGAGGGGAGGCTTTGAAAATGCACCTTGGGGAGAGGGGGGGGCTGCAGGGAGCAGGGGGAGAGGGGGGGCGGCGGGGCCGCCCCGCTGCGCCCATCCCGTCCCGTCGGGGCGGCTGGGGGGGGTCGGGGCCCGGCGGCAGTGACCTTCCATATGCTGCGGGCCCGGGAGGTAATTGGAACAAACGCGGCCTGAAAGGGGCACAAAGGCCCGCAGCTGGGGCTTTGTTCGGGGAGAGGGGCCGCCGCCGCCGCCACAATGCCCGGCCGGGGAGGGGGGCGTGGGTGTGAGTCTGCGTGGGCATAGACGTGTGCGCGTACGGTGCCGTGCGTGTGCACGGCGGGGGGGGGTGGGGGGGGGTGTGAGCACACGTGTGGACGTGGGGGATGCGCCTCCGTGCGCTGGCGTGTGCATTGCACGGCCGTGGGTGTGCACACGCGTGGGTACGCACAGCGGGGCGGGCGAGGGCACGGGTACCTCGGCGTGCGTGGGGCCGGCCGGGATGGTGCGGCGGCCGCGGGTGTGTGCCCCTCACCGTCCCCTCGGGGCCCCGGGGGGGGGGGGGGCAGCGAGCGAGGGGGGAAGGAAAAACGCAGGGAGAAGCGGGACAGGGGAGGAACAAAGGGGAAGGGGGGGGGTGGAAGGACGGGGGGGGGGGGTGTGACCGGGGCAGGGCCCCCGCGGACGGTCCCTCACCTCCGTAGTACGTGTAGGGCGTCGAGCCGAGCATCTCGGACTCGTCGAGGCGGCCGCCGAGGGGCCGCATCCTGCGCGGGCTGCGGAAGAAGGCGTGCCGGCGGGCACCCAGCGCGCTCAGCTGCTTCATCCGCCGCTCCTTGGACCGGCGGTTCTGGAACCAGACCTGCGGCCGGGCCGGCGTCAGCACCCACCGGGGATTGGGGTACCGGGGAGCCCTCTGGGTTGGGGACCTCCCCGCACCCCAAGTTTGGCTGGGGGTTACTGGGGAAAGGGATGAAAATCTTGCACCCGCCTGGGAGGGGATGGGTTTTCCCACCTTTGGGTGGTTTTTAAGGACTCCCCCTCCTGCTGCCAGTAACCCCAAAAGGTACAGGGGAGGGGGGGCACGCACACCCGAAATAACAAGGTTTATTAAAATCCTGGCTCCCTGGCTGCATCCCCCTCTGCGCATCCTCAGCCTACGTGTCCCTCCCAGGGAGAGGGCAGCCAGAGGATATGGGAAGAATAATTTTACCTTATAGGGGGGAAAAGAAGGGAGGAAAAGAGAGAAGGAAAAGGGGGGGAGGAACTCCGGATCTTGGCAGACATAAGCAGAAAGTGGGGAGCAGGGAGATGAGCACCTGCTGAGGCAGGCAGGGAGTCAGAAGAAAAGCCGGCCGGTGAGGATGGAGATAAAAGGGAAGGGGAAGACGCGGCTGCCTCTCTACGGGGCATCGCCTCGTCTGAACCACACGGCTTCAGCCCGTGCACGCCTGTCCCCCAGCCTGGTGGGGTGTCCAGATTATTGCCCCACTCCCCCCACCGCCCCGTGTCTCCCAGGGACGGAGCAGCTTGGGGAACCAGCACATCACGCTCCTCCGGGACTGCTCCTGCTCCCTTCTGCCGGGAGCCGGGAATCACAGCTCTGTTACCAGCAAAGCCAGAGAGTCCTCCCCTATTAATGCCTCTATTAAAGCCCATTAATCCCTACATTTCCGCAGGGATTTTCTTCACGGAGCCAGTGTGGTAAGAAAGTGCCGGGCTGCCTGCAGAGAGCAATGGCTTCTCCTTGCTTTCACAAGGCCGGAGCGTCCATCTCCCGGGCACGCCGGGGGATCCTGCTCGGCCCCGGGGGAAGCTGTGCCGCTGGCTCGGCGAGCGGCAGCGGAGGAGCCCGGCTGGCTCACGTTTTGGGGCTGTTTTCCATCTCTTCCCATGGGGTTGGTGTATTAAAGCGGAGGGTGGGGGATCCCCGCTAACCCACGGGAGCGTGGGGTGGGTGCAGGGCTGGGCCTGGGGTGACACTGGCAGGGGACGGACGGGGTTTGCCTGTCCCTGCTTCCCCAGCTCATGGGACCAGCCTCGGGGTCCCAAACCCTTCCCAGCACCTGGGGGAGACGCTCATGGCCTTGAACTATCTGGGCTCCCACCAGCACCCCTTCTCCTTCCCTTCCCATGCGGGTCCTTTCCCTGTCTCTGCTCCTGTGAAGTTCTGATGTCACAGGAACCTCGGTCAGTGGCAGGAATGACATCAGGCTTTTGGGTGGGGAAGGGCTGTGGCGGGGCAGGGGGACGAGCCGGGGGGGTGGGCTGGGGCTGCCCTACCTGGATGACTCTCATGTTGAGGCCGGTCTCCTGGGCCAGCTGCTCTCGGATGTGACGGGTGGGTTTGGGGGTGGCGGCGAAGGCAGCTTTGAGGGTCTCCAGCTGCTTGGCTTTAATGGTGGTGCGGGGCCCCCTCCGCTTGGTGCCCGAGTTCTGCTCCTCGTTCTCGTTGTTGGTGGTCTCCTTGTCCGAGGAAGTCGAGTTGTCCGTCTCCTTGGTGTCGTCCTGCATGGGGTCCTGGAGATCCGGGGACAAACTCCTGTCTGTACATGAGGACACTGTAAAGGAGACCCAGAGAGGAAAGGGGGGTGGGGGGCGGGTGACTTAGGGGAGAGATCAACCCCCCTTCTCCTCTGTCCTCCCCGGCCCACCCAGCCCAGCTGCTGTCCAGGAGAGGGTTTGGGGGTGCTGGAGAGCAGCGAGGGGTGCAGATCGCCTCTGCCTCCCCGGTACCCCTAAAGCATCATCCCCCCGACATCACGCACAGCTCCAGGCAAGCGCCGCCCGCTCTGGCCCTGCGCGCTGTGTCATGCCGGCTGGGGGGAGCTGGGGAGGGGGCGATCCCCCAGGCCCACCGCAGCCCCCGGTGCTCCCCCTCTCGCCTCCTGCGCCTTTCATGCTGGGAAACGGGATGCACCGCCGGGAAAAACGCAACCGGTCCCTGTCGGGGTCTGGGAGGGGGGTCTCCAGTCATTGCCTTGAGCCTGGCTCACACCCCCCCCCCCAGCCAACCCGTCCCACGGGGACCCTGATGCCAGCACCCCCCCAAGGCCAAGCTCTACTCGCCTCGCTCACAGCAGCGGCCCCACTGACTGGCGTGGCAGGATCCGGCCCCGGGTGCTGGACGGAGAGAGAGCCCCCGGAAGGGGGTGAGCACAGGCGCCCGGCATGGCTGGGACAGCAGGAGTGGGCCTGATCCTGCTGTCCTGACGCAGAGACAGCTTCCAAGGAAGTCAAATGGGAGCTTTGCCTCTGGGTGAAAGGAGGCGAAGGATCAGGCCCACGGCGCGGGGGGACCGGGCATACTCGCGGGGGGGGGGGCTCCGGGGTGTGGGGGGCTCCGGGGCGTTGGATCCCGGTTCCCCACCGCCCCGCATCCCCGCTGCCGTAGGGGCCGTGTGCGGGGCGGGAGCCGGGGGAGCGATGCTGCGGGGGCTGCACCTCGGCCGCCGCTCATCCCACGCGTGTCCGCATCCCGCGTGGGGGTCACAGAGGCTTCCCCCCCCCCCCCCCCCCCGCGGTTCGAAGGCTTTCACCTCAAATCTCTCCCTCCCCCCGCGGATTAATGGGGGGGTGGGGGGTGTCGGGCTGGCTGCGGAGTGCAGCCCCTCACCCCGCAAAGCGCAACCCCCTCCCCGGCCCGGCCGGAGGTACCGGCAGCACCACGGCGGCTGCCCGGAGCGCTCGGGTGCTGCCTGCTCCTGCCTGTACGAGCGGCGGGGATGCGGCCCCGGGCGGTGCGGCGGGCTGAGCCGCTCGTACCTGAGTTGAGGCTGCTTTCCTTCAAACTGGGAGAGTTCAAATAATCCTCTTTGCAAACAAATTTGTTTTCGTCTATGATATAGAGTTCCTCGCCCGTGGAGAGCTGCTTGTTGCAGACCATGCAGGTGAAACAGTTCAGGTGAAAGACTTTATTCCGGGCTTTCCGGACGAGGTCGCTGGGGGAGATGCCTTGGGAGCAGCCGGCGCATTTGGTACCAAACCTCCTGGAGAGGGGGAGAAAGGCGAGAGCTGGGACCGGGGGTGGGCTGCGGGGCCGGGGGGGGGGGGGGTGTGTGTGTTTGCACCCATCCCCCCTTCTCAAAATCCCACCGCGGGATCCTTCAGCGTCTCTCGCTGGGAGATTTGGGGGGGGGGGGGGGGGGGGAACAGGCGATTTGCACCCCTTGTCCCTTTGAGGAGAGGAGGAGGAGGAGAGCCTTCATCCCCGCGCAGCCCCGCTCGCAGGGGCAGGGTGGGCTGCGGAGGGAGCTCAAGGTTTGGGGTGTCCCCACCCGAGGGACACACACACACACACACACACACACGCATCCTAGACCGGATTTGGCCCCAGGAGGGCCGGAGGGGAGGGGAGGGCGGCGGGGGTTCCCCTCGGCGCTCCGCGGGGGTGGATTTCGTTTCAGCCGGTGCCTCCCGGGCAGGGAACGGGGGGGGGGGCTCCGCCCGGTGCCGGCCTGAAAATCCCGGGCAGAAAACGGGGCTAATTACGGCCAGAGCGACGGAAAAAGGGAGCAGCGGGTGCGGGGGACGCTGCGCACCCAGAACAACAACGGGCGGCGGGGAAGGGAGCTCCGTTCCCCGAAGCATCCCGGGGTCCCCAGCCCGGCGCCGGCACCGTCCCGCTCTCCCGGGGAGGATTTTTCCCGGTCGGGAACACCGCTTTGGAAATCTCCTATTTTCCTTCCTTTCACTGGAGGCAGAGCGGGGTGGTTTTTTGTTTTTTTTTTTTTTTCCCTCAGGAGATGCCCTTTTTTTTTTTTTAAAAAAAAAAAAAAAATTCCAGGGAATCCGAATTGCCTGGAAATGATCTTCCCCAAGGGGAAGGAAAAAACCCAAAAAAACCAAAAAACCAAAACCCAACAACCCTCCACACACACACACACACAACCAACCCACAAAAACCCACCAAAAAAAAAAAATCCAAACAAAAAACTCAAAAAACCAAACCGCCTCAAACCCCAAAAGGAACAAAACCCCCTCGAACACACACAAAAAGATGCCCCTAAAGCCCGGGAGCGGGGCTGCCGCTGCCAGGTCCCCGGGGGAACCGGGGGCTGCCAGGCCCCGGGGTACCTACGCAGGGTCCCCCCCTTTTTCCCTCCGGTCGCGGCACAACTTCTGCCTCCCTCGCTGCTCCCCGTGACGTTGATGTAGTGGGAGCATTAGGAGTCATAAGTCATCGCCCCCCCCCTTCCCATCCCGGCCCCTAATTTCCTCCGCGGCCCCTTATCGCAGTCATTAGGGGCGTTTAAGGAGCGGCGGAGCGCGGGGCCCCGCCGGAGGGAGGGAGGGAAAGGGGGGGGCGAGGTTTTGGCCACCGTCTTCACCGGGGCCTGTGGTCCTGGGAGGGGGCGAGGAGCTCCAGGCCGGACCCCGGAGGGTGCGGGACACACACACACACACACACACACGGCTGCCGCCGCCGTGGGCCTGCCGCGACGGGGCGGGCGGTGGCACCGGCGGAGCGGGGCCCGGTGCTGGTGAAGGCAAGGTCATGGGGAGACTGGGGGGGGTGCCCAGCCTCGCCGCCCCCACTTCGGGCTGCAGCAGCCGCCGGCCCCCCGCACCCCCCCGGGGCTCCCTCGGCCCGGGGAGCTGCTTCCCCCCCCCGAGCGGTGGGGCAGGCTCGGTGCGGATGCCCGGCAGAGAGGGATGGGCGGAGAAGCGGGGAGCCCCCCAAGCTCCCCCTAAAGCTCCCGGGGAGGCACCGGGGGCCGGAGGCGGTGTAAACCTCCGCACCCTCTCGTCCCCGTTTGCAGGGTTCTGTGGGGGGACTCACCTGAAAAAGTCATTTTTGCAGTAGAGTTTGCCTTCCCTGGAGAAGCATTTCTCGGTCAGGTTGCACTTGCACTCGCAGCACTGGACGCATTTGATGTGCCATGCCCTGTCCAAGACGTTCAGCAGGAACCGGTCCAAAATCGGCCTCTCGCAGCCCGCACAATGCACCATCATAACCTCCGCCGGGGGATGGAGACGCGCAAACGAGAAGTCAGCCCCGCGCCGGCACACGGCGGCGGCTCAAAAAATTCAGGAAAAAAAAAAATTAAAATTAAAAAATAAAAATAAAAAATGAGGGAATAACGAAAAATTCAGGGGAGGGAAGCGGAGCGGCTGTCAAGTTCTTCCCCCTCTTCTCTCCGGAGCCTCGGCGGCGGGAGGGAAAAAACGATGCCCCCCCCCAAAAAAAAAAAAAAAATCCAAACCACCCCCGAGAAATAACAATAATAATAATAAAACCCCCCCAAATCCACCCCCCGGTTCTTCCGGAACGCCCCGGGAGCCGGCGGAGCGGCGGCCGCGCTGCTGGCGGGCTCTGCGGCAGCGGGCGCGGCGGGAGGGGTGCATGAACCCCCCCCCTGCAGCCGGCAGCCCCGGTGCCTCGCTGTGCTCCGCCGCCGCCGCGCCGCCACTCTCATGCTGTCCCCATCGCCAGCTTTGTCCCCCGCCTTAGTAATTCGCGCATCCTTATTCAGATTTAGTGACGTAGAGGTCCGCGTCGGCCCGGTTGCGGCCAATGGAAGGGCGGTAACCATGGCAACCTCTTAATTTATAGCATATCTAAATTGGCTCCAGCCTTGTGCTTGGCACAGAGGGAAAAAAACAACGCGCCTCTATTGTTGAGGGTGGCTTGTACCTGTGCCGCCAAGTGAGTATGCACCTGGCTGGGGGGCCGGGGGGGGGGCACGCTGCGAAACCCCTCTTTTCCCACCAATTCGCCTTTTATTTTTATTTATTTCTTTTAAAGGAATGCTGCGGGAGGGTTTTGGGGAGGTCCCGAGTTGGGCTGGGGGAGAGCATCACCTGGGTTGGGGGTTGGTTTAGGGGGGTTTTGCGTAAGGGGGAAGAGATGCTTTTGTCTGGGAGAGCAACAAGCGGGAAAGGGGGTGGGGGGGGGATTTGGGGGGGGGGGGAAGGAGGAGGGGGTCGGGGGGCGCGGGGAGGGCCGCGCAGCGTGGCGGGATGAAAAGTTCCCCCGGCAGCAGGCAGCGCGGAGGTATGCGGCCCCCCCCGGGCCCCCCGCCCCCCCGGCCTTTGTCCCACGGGCCCGCCGCCTTCCCGCCCCTGCCCCGCTCCGCGCAAGGCGCTGGCAGCTCCCGGGGGGACAGGGGCGGGGGGGGGGGGGCCGGGGGGGGGCCGGCGGGCGGGCGCTGCCCCCTCGGACAGTGGTTTGTGGTTTGTTTGGGTTTTTTCTCTTTACTTCCAGGTGCGGCGGAGCTGTAAATCGCCGGCTGGCCGTGCGGGAGGGGACGGAGTGCAGGATTGGACCCGGCGCTCGGGGGTTATGGGGGTGGGGGGAGGAATTGGGGGGGGGGGGGGTATTCTGTCTGGGGCCGGGGGGGGCCGCTGCCCCAGCCCGGAGCTCCCAGCCGGAGCGGCGGGGTCGGTGTGTCGGGCGGCCCCGCCGTCTCTCCCTCCGTTTTCCCGGGATTTGGGAAGGGGACGGGGCAGCCCTGGGGTCCGGCCGTGCGGGGAGGAGGAGGAAGGCGTCAGGGCAGGTGAAGGCCAGCCCTCCTCTCCCCTTCCGCGCCTGTTTCTCCTGCCAAAATCTCTAAATTTATATTTTATTTTTTTTTTCCGGGGTAGAAGGGCTCTGCCAAAGCCCGCTCCGGCCCGGCAGCCGCGGAGCATCCCGCCGCCGCGGAACGTCCCGCCACCGGCTCCGCACCAGGGAGCGGAAACGCTCCCGGTAGCGGCAAACCCCCCCCCAAAACCCGCAGCGGCACAAGGGCATCGGCGGGGAAGTGGAGGCGGTTTCGTGTGTGCCCTTGGGTAGGGGTGTTTGTGGAAAGAGCCAGAATCGAAATAAGAAAATACAGACAGAAGAGACTACGAGAAAAGAGAGAGAAAGAAAAGAGAAATAAAGAGAGAAAGAACACTGAAGGAAAGAGAGGAAGCGTGTGAGAAAAAAAGAAACAGAAAGAAAAGGGAAAAGAGAGAAAAAGGGAGTGAGGAAAAATAAATTAACGGAAACAAAAAAAAAGGAAGGAAGGAAAGAAGGAGAGACAGAAGGAAAAACGAAAGAAAAACGAAGAAAAAATAAGAGAAGGAAAAAGAAGAAAAAAGAAATAAATGAACGAAAGAATAAATAAATAAAAAGAAAGAAGGCAAGAAATAAGACGGGGAAAAAAGGGAAATAAGGGAAGAGTAAAAGCGAACGAAGGAAAGAAAAAGGAAAGAAATAACGGCGAGAATGGAAAAGAAAGGAAACGAAAAAGCGTGAAAGAAAAGCGTCAGATCGAGCGAGCAAGGAAGAGGAGGGAAAAGAAAGAAAACAAAGAAGGAAAAGAGAAAGGGAAGCGAGAAGGAAAGGAATAAAAAAGGCAATAAACTAGAAAGGGCAGAAATGGGCAAGAAAGGCGAAGGCAAAGGAAGAAAGAGGAAGAGACCGATCGTGGCCGCGCTCCCGCCGAGGCTCTGCCCAAGTTTTTGGGGGCTCCTTCGGCTTTTCTGGGGCCCTTTGCCCGGCGGCCGAGTCGCTCCCGCTGCAGCGCCCGGGGCACCGCTGCTGGGGGGCCGGCTGGTTTCGGGGGGGCCGAGGGGAGCACGGCAGCGGGGCCGGGGCTGGGGGGGCCGCGGGCATCTCCCTCCACGCCGGGCCGAGGAGGAAACCGCCGCAGGTTCAGTACACACCTCACCGTAGATTTAGGGAGGTACGCGTGTGTATGTATATATATATATATGTACACGTTCACGGCTGGACGCGTGTGCGTAGATAGAAATGTGTACGCACACGCGTAGACGCGAATATGTATACGCGCACACGCGTGTCCGTGTGCCCGTCCCGGCGGTAAAGCCCCCGCTTGCAGACACCGCAGGATTTTCGTTCCCACGGAGAAACGCGGGCGCGGGTGGCGGCTCGGGCGGCCCCGCTAAGCACCAACGGCGTGGGGCTGCGTGGGGGCGACGCGGCGGGCGTGTGCGTGTGCCAGCGGCGGTCCCACGCCGTAACGGGGCTGACACAGATAACCGTACGGATAACCCGGTTCCTACGGATAACCCGCAACGCGCCAGCAAAAGGTGCGCGAACGGCACTCACGCCTTTGCTTGTGCCCACGCACACACGCTCCTCTCCCGCGGCCTTGCACACCCGCACAGCCCGCTCTCACGGCCTTGCACACCCCCCGTGGCCCTCGCTACGGGTCGGTGGGTGATGGCCCAGCCTGCCCCGCCGCCGTGCCGGTCCCCCCGCCGCGATGCCGCTCTGCAGCCGGTACCCGCAGCCGGGGACTTCCCCGCTTGTCCCCTGCGGACCCGGCGGCGGCGGGGAGGCGATGCCGGGGGCTCGGCCGCCTTTTTCGTTTGAAAGTAAAGGAATAAATAAAGCCAAGGGGAAGGAGAGCAAACACCCCCCCCCCCCGCCCACCCCATCAGCCACATTCCCCTATGGTAACAGCTGGTAATTCAGGCCACATAATATCCGCCGATATGTAACTAATAAACCTATTGTGTTTTAACAGGGTAATGCACGGAGAAGCAGCGTCGCTTATACAAGATGTTGATGGAATTTACCCTCTCTCTATATATATATTAAAAAAAAAAAAAAAGTCCCCTTTCAAGAATAAAGTGTATCAACTTACAACACAACAGACGGCAGAGGGATAAGTGAAACAGACAAAAGACAAACAAGATAATAATCTGTTTCCAATCAGTTAAGCCCTGTAGAATTTGTAATACGCGGTTTGCATATTCCCCCTGTGTTTTGTAATTAATTATCTATCTGTTAGGATGCTCCGCCGCCGACTTTGTTGATATTTCCAACTATTTTTGGTTGTAGGCGGCGGTCGCGCCGGGAAGCGCGGATGAAGCGCGGAGGAGCGCGGAGCGGGGCCGGGCTCCGCGCTTCTGCCCGGCCCGGGGAAGCCGAGCCCGGGCGCGGGGGGAGGCGGCGGTTCCGCGCCTCTCCGCGCTCCTCCGCGGGGCTGCTGCCGGCGGGAGCGCTTTTGGGGGCGGGCGAGGCTTTCTCCTCCCCGCGTTCCCCTCCTTTCCCCTGGTAAGAGGGGGACGGTGCAGGTTTTAACATTAAACAAACCCAGCAAGCATCTCCTCGCCGGGCCATAGGCGTTTCTGAGTGACTGCGTTACAAATTGTAAATTTAAATAGCTCACAGGATTCATTACCTCCCGCGTCTGATTTCACCCAGCCGTGAAAAATTGTCCTGGTGTACCACTGAGAAAGGGTTTGCTGCAAAGAGCCACAGTCTAATCACCAGCTTTCTCTCTCCAACAAAAGTGTAATTATTTTGTTTTGGGTGTAAATATAACCCACGGTACAAAAAAAAAAAAAAAAGAAAAAAAAGGAAAAAAAAAAAAAAGATAAACCTCCAGCAGCGTCTGAATGCATTACAGGGCCGTTTAAAAAGATCCGTCCTAAATTAATACCAAGGTTAAAAGGGGAAGGCAGCTGGGACATGGAAATTTCCGTATTATGGGGAGGGGGGGGCGCGGTGCGCGTGAGTGTGTCTGCGAGTGTGCGTGTGCGTGTGCGTGTGCGTGTGCGTGTTCACACCGCCGGCAAACAATGCGGCCCCCGCGCACAAAGCGCCGCGGAGCCCCACGCAGCCCCCACGGTGCCACCCGGACCCCTCCGACCCACAGCTCCTTCTCTTCCTCCCCCCCCCCGCCCCGCAAAGGGGGCTCCGAGGAAGGGCCGGGGTCCTTTAAGCCTCCCCCGGGGGGGGGGGGGGGGGGGATGCCCCAGCCGGGGTTGGGGCGGCTCTTTGCTCCCTGCGGGTGTTTTTGTAAACGGCGGGGGGGGGCTGAAAAAAAAAAAAAAAGAAAACAAACAAACAAAAAGCCCCCAACCCCACCGCGGCCCAAATACAAACGAAGAACAGTGGAGTTTTTATTTTTGTTCACCTCCCTTTTCTTATTTTTAACGAATTTATTTTTCCTTCCCTCCGAGCTCCAGCCCGGGGTTTCGGAGGAAGAAACGGCACAAAACGAAAGGCGATGCCGGAGCCGGCGGTAGGGTGAAGCCCCGGGAGAGGCTGAACGGCCGCGGGCTCGGTCGAAGCCGTTTAAAGAGAAAAACCAAAACCATAAAAAAAAAAAAAAAAAAAAAAGCGGTGGGGGGGAACGGGAGAAGAAATCCCAAACCAAACTGAAAACACACACACAAAAAAATAAAATCAGGCGAGGAGCAGCGGGGTGGGTGCCGGCCGGTGGCTCAGCGGCCCGTCGGTGCGAGCCCGGGCGGGGAGAGCGGCCCCACGGAGCGGAGCGCCCCGACTCCCCCGGGGTACCGCGGCGGGGCGGCCCCGGTTGGGGCTGTCGGAGCCCCGGAGCTAGCTGCTCCCAGTTTTGGGGGCAGCCAGTGCCGACCGAGGTGCCGCTTCTCCCACCTCCCCGCTCCCCTTTCCCAGCCGCGATTTCCCGGCACTTCACCGGCCGCTGCCCCCACCCTCCCCACAGCCCTTTTAATCAATTCCTTTTTTTTTTTTTTTTTTCCCCCCCCGTGGGCGGTGGTAATTGGCGAAGCTTTAATTGCACCACCCCACCCCCCCCCCCCCCCGAGCCCCTCCTAGCACCGGCACGATCCCGGGGTCCCGTTCCCATGGCCCTGACGGTTCCCCGGGGCTAACCCGCCCCCGGGTCTCCCTCCCCGGGCTGAGGGCCCCGCTCTGCTCGGAGCTGGCCCGGAGCCCCGTGGCTGCCGCTCCCCACGATTCCGAATCGCGGGTGGGCAAAGCCTACAGCCAGGCTGTGCTGCAGCGTGTGTTGCAATAAAGAAACCGGAGACAGCTAAACCCAGAGCTTCGGAAACTTAGTGACTTGAGGGGGACGCGACGAAGAACTCGCTCCAAATTTTCTCGGGTGATCCCCGGCCCGCTTCAACCTCCCGTCGATGCGACCGCCCCCCCCGGAGGGGCTGCTCGGGCCGTTCCCACCCGCTCCCCCCCCACCGCCTTCCCGCTAATGAGCGTGTGTGTTGACACGGCGAGGCGATGCCCCCGTTTGCCTTTGTTTGGGAGGTGTGAAAGAGGGAATCTGCATGAGAAAAGCCGGCGGCAACCGCGGAGCTCCGCATAGCAGCGGCGGGACGGAGCGAGCCGGTGCGTGGGGAGTCCGCCCTGGCGGGGCAGAAGCCCCGGGAGCGGGGGGAGAGGGGAGGGGGGGACACGGGACGGGGATGCGTGGCGGGGGGGGACGACGGGGGACAGGGCTGAAGCCGGGGGTTGTGGTGGAAGGGAGCTCGCCCCGGTGCTCCCGTCGGGGGTCGGGGCTGAGCCGGGCGTTGGTAGGGGTTTTACCCCCCCCCCCGGGCACCCCCCGCACACGGGATCCCCAAAGCTGGCGGGGCGCTGCGTGTCCCCGCCGGGCTGTGCCCCCCTGGCTCCCTCCTTGGATTTTTCTTGGGAAACAGGGAGCGGGGAGCACACGGCCCGCACCTGCGGGCGGGATGAGGGGGCTGGATTACAGCGCTCCCACCTTCCTGCTAATGGCAACCTTGGGGCGACTGGGGGGGACACACAGGGGCGGGCTGAGAGCGCCCCAAAGCCACGCGTGTCATGGAGCCATGGGGGCCAGTGAGGGCGGCGGGGGAACCTCCAGCGGGGACGGCGGTTTGCCGGGGCTGGCGGCGGCGGAAAACGGATCAGGGCCGCTGCCCTCTCGCTCCCACGTCCCGGGTGGGCGCGCAGCCCAGCTCCGGGACGGGTTTGACCCCGATGCCTTCGGCAGGGCTGAGCCCCGGGATGGGGGAACCCCTGCCGGGATCCCCGACTCCGAGCCGCGCCGGGTCCCGCCGGGGCCCCCGAGCCCTGCCTGGCCCTGGCACCGCGGTGTCCCCCGCCGTGTCCCCCCATACCCCCCCCCGCCTCCCGTGTCCCACCCGTGTCCCGCCCCGCCGTGTCGCGCCCAGCCGGCGGCGCGGAGCTCTCCAGGGTGCTGAACCGCGCGGCCCCCAGCGGGCCCGGCCCCGTCCCGCCGCCCCCGCCTCGCCCTGCGGGTACCGGGGCACCGGGCACGGCTGCCCCCCTCCACCCTTCCCCTCCTCCTTTATTTCGTTCGTCTCTCTCGCTCGCTCTTCCCCTCTCTGTTTTTCTCCTTTTTTTTCCATTCTCTCCTTTTTTGTCCTTCTTTTTCTCCTGTTCTTGTGTGGTTTTGGTTTTTTTTTTTCCACCCTGTTTTTCTTCTTTTATTTTTTCTGTTTTTCTCCTCTTTCTTTCTCTCTCTTTCTTTTTCTTTATTTCTTTTTCTTTATTTCTTTTTCTTTATTTCTTTTTCTTTCTTTCTTTCTTTCTTTCTTTCTTTCTTTCTTTCTTTCTCTCTCTCTTTCTTTCTCTCTTTCTTTCTCTCTTTCTCTCTTTCTCTCTTTCTCTCTTTCTCTCTTTCTCTCTTTCTTTCTTTCTTTCTTTCTTTTTCTTTCTTTCCCTTTGCAGCTCTATTTCTCCTTTCCCCTCTCATTCGCACACATTCAATACCGACATCTGTCTCTCTTTTTCTCTCCTTTCCCGTTTCTCTCCCTCCTCCCACAGAAAGCTCCGTTTGCCAGAAAGACTGGAAATTTTGCAAACACGACGATGTAATTAGCAGACACCCATCGGAGCCCCCCAGCCTCCCCGGTTCTGTGCGAACATTAACCGCCTGATGCCGACGGGAGCCGGGCTGCGCTGCCCGGGGACACCGCCAGCTCCAGGCACCGTCCCTGCCGCGGGGGTAGGGACCAGCGGGATCTCAGTGAGAATATTTGGGTTTTTGGTTTTTTTTTTTTTTTCCTCTTACAGCGGCTGCGATTAAAACCGAAGCCCAGACTGGCGGTGCCTGCCCGCCCCGAGACGTGGCAGCGCGGGGGGGACCCCCGCCCCTCGGTCCCACGCCCGCGGGGGGACCCAGGCGGCCGAGAAAAGGAAGTGGCGAACCCCGAGTGTCACGGAGCGTTGACACTCCGACACGTCCCACCTCTCCTCTTGCACAAACGCTCCTGTCCTTGCACTCACACACCCCCCACCCCGCATCGCCCCCCCCCCCCCCGGGACAGCGAACCGGCAGGACCGCCGGCTCCTCCCCGGGCCACCTGCGTGGAGTCCCGGACCGGGGCTTGCCTGGCTTCCCCTGCCCCAACACCCCGGTGAGGGGCCCGGGGTCTGCACGGCTCTTTGTCTGCTTCGGCCTCTCCTGCACACGCACGCACACACACACATCCTTTCCCTGCATACACCACCCAACCTGCACATTCCCTTCTGTTCCTTCATGCATGTCCACGTATGTGCACACCCCCCCCACGCTTCCCTGCACACACCCAGACCCTCTTCCCCTACACCTCCACGGCTCAGAAACACAGCCCTTCCACATGTTACACGCACACGCCAGCCAGCCTTAACGCACACACATGTTCCCCCTGCAACACCCATCTCGGTGGCCCTGCCTTCTCTGACGTACCCAGGCTCTGTGGGAGCTGACACCATCCCTCAGCCCCATCTTTTTGTACCAGGAGATGAGTTTTTTCTCTCTGTGTAGGCCAGAAGAGAGACCCCTTCCTGGGGTTGCCTTGGGGCCAGGAGTGGGGCTGAGGGTTTGGCCTAGGCTGCTCCAACGCCCGTTTCACAACCCAGGTGAGAAGCCGGGGGCAGAAGCACCTCATGCTGGGCAGGGATCTGAAAACACCTCCATCGCCTCAGGGAAGGGGGAGGCTGCACATGGGACCTCTCTAACCTCAGCTGCCAAATGTGCAGTTCTGGTGAGCGTACTTGGACTGTCACCTGGGCACGTGGCCACGCTGCTTGCTTTCTCCTGCCTTTCCCTCTCCTCTGTCACCATTGGAAATACACAACCTGCCTCTTTTAACCATGATCAGGACCACAAAAGCAGACCCACTTGCTCTGGTCAAGGTGGTCTCCCATCGGTACCTGGGTATCATGGACTTCCCAAGGTGCCCGAGAGCCAAGATCTGGCAGCAGGGTACCGTGGGGGCTGTGAAGTGAGGTGGAGGGTTGAAAGGGGAGCAGCATCCCTGCAGGCTTGGGAAGCTGTTGGTTTCTTTCCATTTTTCTTTAAATGCTTCTGATCCTTTTTTTTTTTCTTTTTTTTTTTTTTTTTTTTCCAGCAGGGCAAAACCCAGCGTGGGGGAAGATAGGTTTAGCGTGTTCATTGGACACAACTTCTCACAGCTGGAGGTGGGAACGAACGAGGGCCAGCCTTGGAAGGGTTCCTCACCTCAGCCAGCGTGGGATCGAGCCCTGAGAAGGCACTGCGGGGCAGAGGGGCTCCCAAGGGGACCTCCCTCCACCCAGGCCTTGCTGCAGTGAGTCCCGAAGCAGAGGCGGGCACCCCTTGTGCAGGGACGACCTTAACCCCTGCAGCGCCTGGGTGGTGACGAAGTGCCCTTGTCCCCGGCATTTGGGGCTGATTCGTGAAATTAGCTACGGGAATAAGGAGCATTCAAACAAGTGCAAGACTCGCTGGGCGGTGTTCTGCTTTATTGTGTTACTGTAAACAACTGATGGTTTGGGCAGCTTCCCTTGTGGGCTCATGTGAGCTTGACAAGTAATTCAGGCAGGGAACATAGATGAGGCTGATGCAGTCTTGCTTTTTATGAAAAGATGACATATCTCTCTGTGTATATAGAAATGTGAAGGTGTTGCACATGTATGCACACATATCCATGCCCTCACAAACTCTACAGGTCAAGCCTGGGGTGCAAACCTTCCCCTGACCCCCATGCCCTGCTCATGCAGCCCAGGGGGCTTGAGTCTGTATGCACACTCACGCACGCTCGCACGCGTGGCTTGTGGTGCAGAGGGAGCGGAGCTGGAGGTGTGAGCGTTTTCCTCCTGTGCCCTCACAATCCCAACCCAAGGCAGCAATTAAAGAGGCCATTTTCTCTTTGCAGAATCTGAACCTGATTCTGCACTTGAAAGCCAGGGGGGATTAAATCCGGCAGAGGCAGGCTCAGGTCTTTGGCTCGCAAATGCTTTGTGCAACTTCTCCAGACTTCAGCGGGGACAGCATGTACAGAGCTGAGAGCAGCCCCTGGCCCCGGCTCTTAATTTCTTTGCACTGGTGCATGAGAGGAGATTAACAGAAAGAGCAGAAGGCTGCACCTCTGAACTCTTTGCTCACTCCTCACACAGCATCTTTCTTTGTTTTCCCTCGCATCCACATCTCTAACCCTGTGGAACCCAGGCTTTGGCTGGCTGCAAACTGCGGACATCAGTCCTGTGGTGGGCCAGCTATAATTTCTTTTCTTTTTTTTTTTTTTTTTTCCTCCAGAAACATGAGGGATAAACACAATAATTTCAAAGAAGCGAAAGCTTCCCGCTGTAGAAGCCAACAGGGACCTGCCGCGAAGTCCTGGTACGGTGTGTCACTGACACTGATTCAATCTGACACCTGGGTGTCTCCAAAGCCATCACATTGTGTGCTGCAAATGTATATTAACATTAGTATGCATTGGCACAATATGGATCCATTATTCCAAATGCTTATGAGAACTAGGTGCTCATAGGAGCAGCTGCTGCTTTTTAAGCCTCAGAGCATCAATAGATTCATAGATTTTAGGGCCAGAAGGGACCCCGACGATCATGTAGTCTGACCTCCCACGGAGCACGAGCCGCAGAGACTCGCCCGGTAATTTCTGCATCCTGCCCCGTGACTTGTGGTTAAGCAGCAGCCTCCCCTGCGAAAGGCAGCCAGCTTCGGGATCCCTAGTGATGGAGAAGTTGATGTCTCCCTCCGTAAATTTGTTCTCTTGTTTTATCACTCTCCTCGTTAATCATAAAGGGGCAATTTTTAATTTCAAGGCTCAGCTTGTGTAGATCCAGCTTCCCACCACTTGGTCCTCTTGGGTTCCTTCTTCTCCCATATCAGAAAAATGCCTTCCCCCTTTTGTTGAAGTAGTGACGACATAGGAGAAGAGAAAAAAAATTCAGTGTCCTGGAATGTCATCTGAAAAAGGATTGGTACTTCTTATGGGTGGAAATGGTGTCTGACAGATGGTCAAGTTTTGGGTGATTCCCTGACTATAAGTGTTTAGTCTTTGTTAAAAAAAAAAAAAAAAAAAAAAAAAAAAAAAAAAAAAAAAGAAGAATCTGCCTAAATGCATTTTGCAGCAAAGGGGTAATGCTGTAGAAGTGGTTTGGTTTCTGTTACTTCTCTTGCTCCTAGAAAATGAAAGAAAAAAAGAGAATGAAAATCCACTATATCAATGAAATAAAAATGGCTGAAAGTCCTATATTATGGTCACAAAAATTTTTCAAATAAACATGGCCTGGGTGGCAGCTGAAGATGGGTAATTATCACTCAAACCACCTCTGATCCCCAAAGCACCGACAACACCTCACTGACAAGGCTTTAGAAATCCAGAGTGGAGGGGTACGGTGGTGGGCACAGAGCCTGCAGGCATGGGACAACCTGCCTGCCGTCGTACGGGACTGGGGCAGCGGCTCCAGGACGGGGACAGGGCTGGGGAGCTGAGGAGTGGGCTGGTGGCTGCAAGGCAGGGGACCCCTCCTGTGGCCCCCGTTCCAGTAACTCCCAGTCCCTCCCCATGCCGGGCTGCCTCAAGCTGGAAAGATGCACTTCTGCCTTCCCAGGGGAATCTCTTGGCTGACCTCAGGAGGTTTTTTTTGTCTCCTTTCTGAGATTATGTGACCCCTTTGATAGCATTTCCTACATGAAACAGCTAGTAGGTGACCAACATAAAACTAAAACCCCTTTCATATCCTCAGGTGACGGTGGTAGAAGCAAGGTTTAAGACAAACTGTACTTCTCACCATGAGTTATCTGTGGAACTCCTCACTGCAGGAGCTTAATGGATTAAGAGGAAACGGGACAAGCTCCTAGGAGAGAAATTCCTTGAAGGATGTTCAAGGAATTTCTGGCTTTGGTGATCCCCAAGAGCATCCCAGGGACCTGTTACAGATGCTTGCCCTGCTCTGCCGCTCTTCCCCAGATGATGGCTCCTTGTCCCTCCTGGGAACAGCAGTCTGGGAAAGGTCCTTTCCTCGGTCAGGATGTGGCCATTCCTCTGTTCTTATGTTTATTTTTCTCCAGCTCAGTATTTTCTCAAGATCTGAGAAAGTAAGGAACAATTGCGTTCATGGAAAGGATGTCTCTAGCATGTCTCCTCCTATCCCACCTTGTGCGAATAGCTTCTTTCTTGGCTGCTAAGCTGAATCCTGGTTTGCCTTTTCTGTTCCATTGCTCGGCTAATGTCACAGCAGGCATATCCCTCACCTCTCATAATCTCTGACAATGATGAGAGGAAATGAAAAAAGATTATTTAGTATCATTTTTTTTCCTTCTACTAGACGTTTCATGTAGGAAACACTTTCAAAGAAGAGGGATGAATCACACAACCACAGAAATTAGAGATGGAAAAGACCTTTTAGGTCAGCCAGCCCATTTCCCTGTGAATGCAGAACAGCTTCTGAGTACAGTTAGATTTTTCAAGGACTTTGTCCAGTGTAAACCAACTTTAGCAAGAAAGCTTCAACTTAGTCCATTCCAAGATGGCTGTAGCTGGAAGAGGGGTGGTTTTCAACCGGGGTGTGATCTGAATGCTCCTTAACTTTCTTCCAAGGGAGACGTGGACATCTGCCGAGGTTTAATGAGGAGATGCTGCAGAGCTGAGCGCATGGAGCAGCTGGGTGGTCTTCGATAGCTCAGCTGGCTGGGGAGCTGGCCCCTTCCCCACCCCAACAGCAAAGCCATGAGTGATTGCGTGGTGCAGATCCCAGCGGTGTGAGAGCGAGGGGCTATGGTAGTGTTGCTACGGGGTGATGGACAGCAGATCTGCTGTGGCTTGCATGGGTTGGAAGCTAAGGGCCCAAGCTGGATGGTCACAGAGCCACCTTGGGCAACTCCGGGCAGCTCCGTTCCTCAGTTTCCCTTTTGGCTGGCTGGGGTCTCAGCTCTTTGGGCCTCTCAGCATCGGGCTGGCACAATTCATGCTATGAATGCCAAATAAACCATTCCCACCCTCAGCTCTGAATCCGGTATCCTAGGCCACCTTCCCAGCCATGGAAAACCTCCCCAGAGGTCAAGCTACAATTAACTAACAATACAGGTGGAAGAAAAAAAAAAAAAAAGAAAAAAGAAAAAAGAAAAAACAAACAAAAAAAGACATCCTCAGACATTTCATATCCAAGTGGAATCACTTCACACACAGTTGTGTGCTTCCAAACCCCCACTGACGTGGGAGCAGTGGAGGGACATCTGAACCCAAATACAGGCAAAGAGCTACCCAGGTCCTACAGAAAACTGCTTCCCAGGGAGGGAGAGGAGGAACAGAAAGAGTAGGGAAGGGAAAGGAGGATAAATTCCTAACAATGTTAATATTCAAAGAAATCTCTGGTCCAGGGATTTGCTGTTGAATACAGATTTTTGGCTGTGTGAACTTTCCCCCAGTGACTCTGCAAATCCTTATACTTACATTTTTTGGGGTCATCTTCAAAAGACATAATGTCTCTGAGCATGGGATGCAGGCGAGAAGGGCCCTTCCAATTAACCCAGGAGGGACAGCATCCCTCCTGCCTGCTCCGACCCTGCACCGTTAGGGATGGAGCAGGATTGCCAGAGCTCACCTCCAAACGATGCCTTAATCCCCCTCCCCAAAATCCCCGACCCCTGATCCGCACAGAGACAACCATTTTAAAGAAACAGTGTCACGATGTGCCACCTCCTTCTCATAAGTGGTCACCTGCCAGCTTCGACTGGAGGCGTAATTACCATCCTTGAGGCCTGATCCATCTTATTCCCCTTGAAGTCGATGAGGAAACCTCCCAGACTCTGCTGGAAGCAGTATTAAGATTCCCCCCCACACCCCCCCCCCATCTTTTTTCCCAGGATTTATCTCCTTGCGAGGACGGAGGATCCACCCAGCGTTGAGGCTGGCCTGGCCGGGGATGGAAGGGTCTGGAGGGAGGCATTGCCTTGGGAAGCCGGCGAGAGGGAGAGAGAAAGAAGAGCAAACACAGGTCCATTAATCCGCAGTTAGTCTGCCTTTTTTGTTAGGAAGATGAACTTGATGAGTTAATTAAGCCACAGCCTGTAAAACCAGTTTATTTGCATAGCAAACTCCTGGGCCAGTGTGCTGTGAGCGGGCATAGACGTGCAGACAATTCTGGGGAAATTACAGCCTCATTAATATGCTAATCTGGTTGCAGGCCTGGAACGAGTTTTGGGTTTGCGGTGCTTGGGGGGGGGTGTCAGGGGGGGCGTTGCTTAGCAACCCTTTCCTCCAGGTAACCCTTCTCTTGCTTGCCCTTGATATCCCCCAAGGATTACCAGGGAAGGAGGGGGGCTCCGCTGTCACGCAAGAGTGAGCAAAGTGAAAGGCAAACACGGGGGGCTGGAGCGCAGGGGTGCATCGCTCCCCTTGCACGGCATCCAGGCACGCACCCCCAAACGGCGGCGGGCAGCTCCCCGCCCTCCCCAAATCAAGGTACGGAGGCGATCGTTGCAGATGCGCAGTTGTCTGCAAGCGCGCGTTGCGTGCAACATGCGTGCGCGCACATAGATGGGCACGGTTGCTGGGTGAGGAGCGCTCGCAGTCCCCGAGCGCCCAATCTCCCGGCCACCAGTGCTCCCCAGCCGTGCGTTGGCACGGGCTGCTCCCTGCTGATGGTCACCCCTTGGCCCGTGACACCCATCCCTGGGCACGCAGCTCCCTGCTGAGCACTCCTCTCCATCGAACTGTGCTTCTCCAGCCTGCCCTTCCTGTGTCCCCTACAGCTGCCCTGTCTCCCTGACTGTCCGCCCAGAGTGGCTCAAGCCCAGAGCTCCTTGTCTACCCCAGCTTCCTGCTGCACTGGTCAGGATGGGAGCATCAGGCATCTGTGGGAGGAATACAGCATCTCTGCCCCCACCAGCCCCTGCAGTGCCCGGACCCACCCCTTCGGGGGCAGGAAGGGGACTGTGTCTCTGCCCCAGGTTGGTTGTACAGTCAAGAGCTTCCTCCTGCACCTTAACCTCCAGTGACACATCATGACAGCAGAGCAAGCATCCTTCACCCATCCCATCACCAGCTACCAGAGGAAGGGACATGCCCTGGGTGTCCTGCTGTCCCACAGTGCCGGTGTCCACCAGCCTTGGACCACAGAGAAAAGTGGCAGTACATCTTCTGCGGCAATACCAGGGCTTTTCCAGCAAGAGGACTTGTCAGAAGTGGTAGGGGACATTCGTACCATGCAGGTCAAGAAGACAAAGTGCCCACTGCGGAACTGTAACAGCAGATCAAATCTGGGCAAGCCCTACATCCTCCGTCCCAGGGGGTTACACTCGTGTTTACCCTGCACCCTTTTCTCCCAGCAAGTGCTACTACCTGCCAGGTCTCTGTGACAGGTAAGCAATGGGAATTCACATGCTGCGGTGTCTGTGCCTGCAAAACGAGGCCAGGACAGAAGCCTCAGAGCTGATGAGGACATCTGGGTCAGATCCATCCAGTCTGTGCAGACTAGATCTCTGCCTCTAGACCATTCCCTCACTGAGAGGAGAGTCAACTGGAGTTTAAAAATCTGGAGGTGCGTGTTCAGCTCCCTTGCTCCACCGTGGAGCTTCTCAGTCCAGATGAATCAGGACCTAGCTGCAGTAGGAATTAGATGCCTAATTGCCCCCTAGGCTGAGGGCTCTTTGCTGACCAAATCTGGCTCTTGGTCAATGGAGACTGAGAGCTTGTGCTGGGATGGAGGAGACTCTCCTCTCTCCATAGCTTTGTCCCGTAATGCTTGGAAACATCCACCTCTACTCATTCACCAGCCCAAACGCTCTTATTTGAAGTGTGAACAAGTGTGCCAGGCAGCAAGTTTTTGCATTAGATGTTTCCCTGCCAAGAAGCAACTCTGACTTCTCTGGAGGAGGCCGATTCCCTGGATCGCTGCTGGAGACACCGATATGCAGAAGGGAACTGCTGCCTTCCTACCTGGGGAGTCCCAGTCTCCAGGGCTATCCATCCGTTAACCTTCATGAGCTCAAATATTTATTATTCATATTACCCTGAAATGTGCTAAAAAGATGAAAAAAGGAATTAATGTGCCAGATCTTGCATCCACCTTTTAGCTTATTACAGTGCTAAAGCAGTATTAACATTTACAGTATATGAGCTCTGCTTTGCTTGTGCCTGAGGCCAGGGGGTTTAAGCCAGTGCCGAAGTTAATAGCGAGCGCTGGTTAGAAAAAGCCCATTATGTCATAAAGTTGGAATTTCACTTGGGCAGTGGCCACTGGCTCTTTCCAATTGGGATGCAATGCCATCCTCTCAATCCCTTTCTGCTCTGTCGCCTGCTCCAGCTCGCTCTCCCTCTCACATTCAAACAAGAAAAGAATGGGGGGAAATTGTGTTTTTCTTCTCAGTGCTGGTGAATCGAAGAGCATCATGTTTGCCAGAAGATAATTGGTTCAGACTCTGGCCAAGAGGCCTCATCCCCTCCTGGAGCGATGCTGGGAGGTGCCATGCAGTTGGAGGTGTTCCTGGGCTCCATTTCATCTGTCGTGCTGGAGATTCTGGGCTCCTGGACATCTCCTCCTTTACAGCTTGAACATATTGGTTCATCCAACTTACATGTGTTCTGCTTAAGGTTGTCTTTATGAGCATCTTCTGTCCCCCACTAGGAAGGATCTGCCTGTAAAAGTGTGTGGAGTCCAGCAGTGCGGTGGCTGCGGTGTGCCGCCCTGCCAGCCTCTGCTCCGGGGATGCCAGAAGGAAACTCTACAAGCCATGTACGTGCCTGTGGCTGCTCCTTGCAGCTCTGCTTTGAGGAGACACTGTGCTCTCCTTGAAACCCAACAGCCTCATCGCTAGGCAATGTCTGCTGGGGTGCCCTTTGGGGGTCATTGTGCTACACAGTGGTGGTGATGGGGCAGATGCATCCTTACCTGATGGATACCCCTCTACCCTCTCCCCATACACCTTGTAACCCTGGAGAGCCCCGCACCTTGCAACTGGTTCATGCCCTCTGCAGAGAGAGGTACCTCGGCCAGTCCTGTGGCTACTGAAACTCACTTGGCCCTGCCACCGCCAGGAGCTGCCATGGACAAATTGTCTGGGCTTCAGTCTAACCGAAAAGGTCAAAGCCCCCCTGAGATCCACTGTCTTGATTCACATCAAATAACACCTTTTAATTTCACTAGGATGCTGGGCAAATGCCCAGCCCAGGGAGTAAGAAAGTTTCTGCTTTGGTGCACCCATACCATTGAGACAAGGCTCTCAGCCCTGAAGGTGATGGGCATCAGGGGCCTGTGGGCACTAATCAGCCTTAATGGCCCTGACCAGCTTCACCTGGGGCCTCCACCCACACCCTCTGCCCATGAGTGGGAGGTCTATTTAAGCTGAGCCCTGGGTCCTTGCTTTCTTCTTGAGCTTTGCTGTAGGTGTGCCTCTTCTAGCCTTGTCCATGCTGGGCTATGGACCCTCTTGATGTGGACTGCAACCTATGGGCTGACTTCCCAACTTGGACCTGTCTTGTCACCGCAGTCTTGTCTGGTGATTGCTCACCTGTGCCACCAGACCTGACCCAGACTTGTGTTTCCAGCCTGATGACAACCCCGCCTCCTTGCTATGGACTTGCTGCTGACATGGGCTCATGGCTGACCCCAGCTGCCAACCTTGGGCTCCTCTTGCTTGGAGAGAGCAGGATGGGGTTTGCTGTGCCCTGGTAATGGGACATCCTCAGCTCAGACACCAGGATGAGTGCTATGTGGAGCCTTTGCTGCTGTGAATGTGAGTTTGGCACAACTGAGTTTATCTTTGCTGTATCTGAGGCTCAGCTGACTTTCTTCTAAGCACAGGGTATTAAGGTTATTGCTGCTTTTACAGTTCAACACTTGCCTGGTGTTCCTATGCATGGGACAGCTGTTTGACTGATCCCATTGAGGAAGAGTTTGTGCAGGGGAGGTTTCACCCTTTATGAAATCAAATATTACTTCTAGTTCCTCATGCTTGATGTGTGCGACTCAGCAGCCACAAGCTGGGAGTACTGAGTGTCCAGCAGGATGAGTGACAAATTCACAGCATTAGGTACTGAGAAAAGAGTTTTCTGGAGGATTTGCTATTGCCTTTTTTAGCAAACATTTGGTTTTGGACACAAGCAGGCGTGGAGATGTGGGAAGGCAGCAGGGTGGTGCTTGGAGACCCTGGTTATACTGGGTCAGTGCAGTGGGGCTCACACTAACCCGAGCATCCCCTGCATGTCCTTCTAGCCTGATGCCTGTTTGTCTTCTACAGTTCCACCTCTGGTGATGACAAGTCCTTTGGAGCAGTCCCTAGTGCTGGTATTTAGCAGAGGACCGTGGTGATCACTGGAGACCTGAGGTAACGTTGCTTAAGCCCCTGTGCAAGGTGCCAGCATCATGCTGAGCCCACCCAGAAATTGCTTGAAGCCCTTGGATCTGGGGAGCAATGTCCTCTTTCCAAATGAAGAAATCAGGTCTCAGCTTTTTGGGGTCTTTCCTCTCTGTTTTCTAGCAGAGCCATCCAGACTATCAAAATAGAGCTGAGTCCTATTTGAAATTCAGAGGGCACCATCAGCCCATGTCATTGGCAGGGAATAAATAAATACCTCCTTTGAACAGTCAGGAGTGATGGGTTGCTGGGCTTATTCAAGGTCACACCCGTAAACATGTGATGGAGGCAGGAAGCAAATCCAACCTGCATCCAATCTCAGCCCTCACTTTCCTGCAGGATAAAAATCCTTCCCTGCTGCAGGAATACCCAGAAAACATGGGCCAGAGCCCGGGGAGATGGCAGTGCTGGGTGCCTGCCTCTGCTCATGTCCTCGATGGGTGGCTGAACGGGACTGTCTGGGGGGTGTGGGAAGGACCACTGTGTCACTGGGCGGAGAGGATGGCTTTCTGAGGGGGTCTGGTGTTGTAGCATGTTGTGTGACATCAGCATGTGAGAATTCTCTAGTGCTGGATCGTGGTCCGGAGCGTGCCTCAGCACCCTTGGTACCCAGTGGGTTTCAATGTCACCAGAGGATTTCTGAGTATCTGCATCTGGGGCAAAACTTCCCTGGGAAGCAGCTCCATTTCTGGCACGGCAGGTAAACCCCAGGCAGTTCTGTGGCTGTGTCCATCTGCTTGGCCACACACAGCTCACCCCTTCTGGACACTTTGCAGACCCCCTTATGCGCCGTTCCTCCCAGGGCAGTCCCCTCACCCTCTTGGGTATAAAGCTAGTCCATCCCCACACTCCCTTTCTCCATCCCCTGTGCCTAACCTACGGGAGAAGCAACCAAAGAGGACAACCCAACGCAACCCCCACCCTTGCTCTGGCAAGAGCCCTTTCCTCCCGTGCTGAGGCTCAGACCCCAAGTCCAAGGCTGCTCAGCTCTGTGTCTCAGCGGTGCTCCTCACCCTTTGACGAATCCTGGCATTTGCAAAGTTATTATACCTCATTATGAATTGGATTTTAATCTACTGTAAATAGTCCTACCATTATAGTGTCATAAGAAGCAATTAGCCCCCCTGCTTGCTTCTATGCATGAGGGGAAAGCTTTAATATCACGGAACTGTGAGGGCTTGATGGGGCTTCAGCCTACATACGTACATGCAGGCAGAGGCTTCGCTCTCGTGGCATTAACCTGTTCAGTGCATGCTGGAGATGTCCCCTCTGTGTCCTTAGGAGGTCTCCAAAGCGAACATCTCCTGAGCTCCTGGTTTGATTTCAGCCTGGGATCTCTGTTTCTGGTTGGGTGTGCTCTGTGGCACAGCTGGAAATCTTCTTCTAGAGGATGGATGCGGTTCAAGCAATGATAAATCGTGGTTTCTTTGCCTTGCCCTTAACCCAGTCACAAAGGGGATTATCATCCGCAGGGGTGAGAGGTGTCCGGAGTCCAGTCCCTGCTTTGCCTCAGGGTGATTATTTCCAATCTCGGTGAAGCTTTCCTCCTTTGCCTCGTGGAGGAAATTCATTATCTGGAGCCGGCGCGCTTGCATGGTTATAAACGAATCCTACCTTCTCTGTGCCTGTGTCACCTGGAGCCGGGCCGGGGGAGCTGGCGGGAGCCCGGGCACTCAGATGTCAGCGCTGTCCCCACTGGGTAATGTCGCATGATTAATAACAACCCTGGGTTAATGGGGTTTTAATATTCCTCCAGCAGTGGGGAGAGGGGGTGGTATCCTCAGCTCGGAGCTGGTGTGGAGCAGAGCAGAGGCTTTGATCTTTGTTTTAGGGAGGAATCGAGGTGTCTTGGTGCTGTATGCGTGTCTGTGGACAACCACGGCGTGCGTGGCTTGTACAACAGAGCCAGATGTGCTCTGGAGTCATACTCAAGTGATCGTGGCATGATGGACACAAGCATTAAATACTGTCCCCAGTGATGACATGGGGATCCTCAGCACGTGGTGGGGGACTGCACAGAGCAAGGGGTGCGAACATGGCACAGGTCCTGCATCAGGCTGCTCAGCCCAAGGAGCAGCAAGATCCACCCTTATGCCATTTCCAGCAAAGAGCGGCTCCCTGCACCATGGATTTAGCAGGGAAAAGGCTTTTCCTTCCTCTCCCCGAGGATGGGAAGGGTCCCAGGTTGCACACAGAGGAGCAGCAGGGCTGGGCAAAGGAGCCAGTGGTCCATCCCTCCTTGCCCCTGGGGTACTGTTTACAGACTGTGTTGTGGTCCCCACTCCTGTGAGCAGTCCTGCAGAAATCTGCTCACAGGGGATGGGCCCAGAAAAATACTCCCCCCACTGCCCATCCTTTTTTTGCCACATGAAAGAAAAGCTGTCTGCCTGTTAATTACGTGAACCTTCTCATGGGCAATTGAGCTGGCTGTGTGTGTATTCATGCTGCCTGCAAGTTCTTGTCTGATTCATGCTCACAGGTGACTGAAATGAAGCCAAATTTTGCAACAAAGCAGGATGCTGCTGGCTGTGTCCAGCTGCATCCAGGCCCTGTCCACCCAGTGGGGCAGCATCTTTCTCCCAGGGCAGAAACAGTGGCCACCTCTATCCCAAACTCAGTTTCCATGTCCTGTGATGACTTGTCCCCATGGCCAAGATGTGGCCAAGGGGTGGGCATCACTCTGCCTGTTACCTCCTCTCCCTCTGCTTTCCCAGGGAAGGTCCTTCAGGCTCAGCTTGTGCAGAGCATCATGCTCTGTCCCTGGCCCGTGGGCCAGGTGAGGTGCAGCCCCTTCCCCTTGCTGATGTGGAGACTGGTGTTTTGGGAGATGATGGGTCATAATGCCAAGGGGGGCTGGGGAAGAGGACGTGCTTGGTGTGGCAATCGGTGCTGCTGCTCCACATGTCTATAAGCAGAGCCCAGCAGTGAGCCACCGTGCTGGCTGAGGACTGTCCTCTGGCTGCAGGGCCAGCCTGGGACCTGAGTCCCTGTCACCATCTGCCCTGGGTGGACAGAGGAGGTGCTGGTAGCCCAGGGAGATGCTGGTCCCTGGCTCGGCATGGTGTGCATCAGAGATGCTCCTCAAGGATCCATCCCTCCCACTGGAGTTTGGGGGTGTTGGCCAACAGGGCTCCTGTATACCTCCACAGGGGAATAGGTAAGAGTGATGGCCACCCCTGTGTGTGTATCCTGGCACAGTTTTGGCCCATGCCAACTGGTACCCTCCCAGTCAGTGTCTGGGAACAGATGAGGGTCTGGGCACAGGATGCACAAGGGGACAAGTCATAGACCTCCATGGCTCTGCAGCTCCTCTCCTTCCTGCCAGATTGACTCCAACCTCTTCAACACTGAGTTTCCAGGCCTTAATTTCCAGTGCTCATTGCTATTCATCGGTGCATCTGAATATTTTAATCCTTGGGGAGGGGGGGCTGGAGAACAGCATGCCCCCCCTTTCCCAGACACCTTCCCTTGCTTATCTGCTGAAACCAGGGCCAAACTGTTCCTGGCCTCAGTGGGTGAGACAAATTGTAGAAGAAGCTTAAAGCAAGACCAGCAACTCCCACCTTGTGCTTGGAGGGGGCTGGGGAAGAAGAGGAGGAGGGGGTGAGGGAAGCAGCTTGTAATTACAGAGTAAGAGGCAGCGATAAAATGATAATGGAAGAGTTCTGACCTGGCCAAGCCAGTTCTGCAAAGCTGTGAAATAAATTTAGCAAAAGAGCGAGGGCACGGGGGCTCCCAGGCTGGGTTACAGCTGAAATGCTGGTTTCACAAACAAGACGTAAATTGGATTGCAAACATCTAATTAACCTCTTTGCTTATTTTTTTCTTGGGAAAGGTGACAGATTCCAGCCAAAGCCAGCACTGTGGCTTGGGCTCCCTTGCTGGAGAGGATCTGGAGGAGAGGGAAGGAAAGTGATCTGGTGATTTCACCTTCTGGCTCCCTCCTTGCTGCCCAGACATCAGGGAGAGGAGAATTTCGAGCTCTTCTGGCCCCTCTGCCCTGCAGTGGAAGCTGTGCATGATGTCCATGATGCCCTTGCTGTGGGAGCAGAAGGTGCTGGTGAGGCTTCTCCTCGTGTTTCTTTGTTCATCTTGCTTGGAGTTCCCCACTTCCAGGGGGGTCAGGATCTCCTGTGGCCTCCCCAGCCAGGCTGGATCTGCTGGGCTGCCACATTACCTGGTGCTGGGGCTACTGACTCTTCTGGATTTGACCCAACCTCTTTGGAGAGCAGAGTAAGAGCAGGAAAATGACCCTCTGCTCCCTTCCCCGGGCTCCAAGGGTTGCTGCTTATCTTGCTGGAGGGCAATCGTACCACATGGATTTCAGGAGCAGCGTGGCTCTGTGACACCACCCCCCCCCCCCATCCCCTCACTGCCTCCTGCTTCCCCCTCACCCCAACCTCTTCTCTTTTTCACCCCACCTTCCCCTAGGGGCATCCAGCCAGTGCAAATGGTCCCTTGGCAGCAATGATGAAGATGGATGTCTGATTGATTCTCTCTCCTCTGTGCAACCCCCTCTCCAGCCCCCCCCTTTCCATCTCCCCCCCTTTCCATGCCCTTCTGGCAGAAAATTAAAAGGCTATTTGTTAAAGGGTGAAAGCCCTCAGGTGCAGCCCCCGGCTGGACAATTTGTCTCCATGAAAAGGATGCTATTATGAGAGCGGCTGGATCCAGGAGGAGGGGGAGAATTTGCCAGGAAGAGAAGGGAGAGGTGGGGAGGGGGAAGGAGGCATCTCCCGGGGACAATGAGGTTGGGCTGGGGGGGGACGGGAGATTGTCGGGGCTTGCTGGCTGGGCTGCCGTTCAACGGGGAGTGTGGAGGGGAGGGAGAGCCATGTGCTGGAGGGAGGGAAGCCAATCCTCTTGTTATTGAGGCCTGCCGCAGAGCAGAAGTGCCGTCCTGCCAAATCCTCTCCGGCGGCAGCTCCGCAAGTCACCCGCTTCAAAGGGAACAGACGTTCGGGCCAGCCGGGTGTCCCGCTGAGCAGCGGTACCCCGACAGCCCGCCTGTACTCAGGCAAGGGGGGCAGAGCCCTGCCACTGTCTGATGCCCCTAGTTGCTGCTGGGCTGTGTTTGGGCAGCTCTGCATGTCCCCAGGGCTGGGCATCCTCTCCTCTGCTCTGGGGAGGAGGAGGAAGAGGAAGTAATGTACTGATGTGCTGCCTCTTGTCTATTGAATCCGTCAGCCAAGTGTCTGCCTGCTCAGCCATCCCATGGTGCCCTTCATCCACCCACATCTGTATATGTTTGCCATTCCCCCCACCCAGCTCTTCATCCTTCTATTTATCTTCTCTCTGTCATCTAACACCCATTTGTCCATCCACTCATCCATTTGTCTCCAATTTTAGGGTTTAATATGAACACTCAGTTATGCTGTCCCTGAGGATCTGCAGTACTAAACCGGAGGAAGGTCCCCAAAGGAGCTTGTGGAGCCTCCAGCCTTTCCCTCTCCAAAATACTGTGGAAATCCTTCAAGATTTAGGCTCGGTCAATAAAAAGCCACTGCTGTGAGGAAACTACTGCAGGATTGAGATCTCCTTATCCAAGTTTGAGGCTGGCTCTGAACTGGAAGAGGCTGAACATCACTGAGCTCCCCTGGGAGGGACCAGGGCAGGACTGAGACCTCTCATTTACTGTTGATCCCTCGTAGCAGCTAATAGCTCTGTGCAACGCCTCACGGTAACAGCATTGGAAATGTGTCTGGGCAGAGGGTCCTGCAGAAGCTGGGGAGATGCACTGGTGCTGCTGCTGTGCCCAGCAGGATCTTGCCACCCCAAGGGTGAGGCTGGTTGCACATCCTTTGTGTCCAGGGAGGTTCTGCCCTTTGCTCTTTGAGTCTGCTGCCCACAAGGAAGAGGAAAAATGAGGGAAGCATCCCACTTGGGAGCAAGCAGAAAAGCACTCACGGAGGGTAAGAAACAGCCTGGTCTGGTATGAAAATTGCTTCGCTGGAGCAGCATTTCCATGTGGGATGCTTCTTTCCAACAGCTGGATGGGAAGTTGATGTTGCAGCTGGTGAGATGACAACCCTCCACCACACTGTGGGGCTGGTCTGGAAGCAAGCAGCAGGTTTTGGTGGGTTTAGCCTCACTGCACAGGAAGTGGCACCCTGAAGGGGAAAATCTGGGGAGGGTGAGTGGGTGGGAGAGATCAGAGCCCTGAGATGAACTAGTCAGCTCTGCAGTGGACAGTTTGCTCTGGGGAGAAGGCATCTCTGCAGGGGACTCTTCCTGAAGGTCAGTCTATGGGACAAGAGCCTCTGGCCATGTGGCAGTACAGAGCTCTGGGTGTTCAGGTGCTGAGCATCATTGTCTCCTTGCAGATTGCTGAGGGTTGCCTCCACTTCATCTTACCCTATCCCCAAGGTGCCTGCTTGCTGGGACACAGATGTGTTTGTGAATGCCGTGCTGGGCAGAAGGTATCGGCAAGACGCTAAACCAAGAGTGCAAATAACTGACAGTAACGCCTGGATCCAGCAGCTTCCCTGGGCTGTGAGTGCTCTGGGAGAGGTTCTGGGATCTTTTAGAAACTCATGTCTCCATCTAGTGAGGATGGAGGAAAAAAAGGCAGCCTGTGAATTGTGAAAGAGCAGATGCTGTGTCCCAGCGCTGAGTTTTTCCTCTCGCTCCCCCCCCCCCCCCCCCCCCCCCCAACATTGGTGTGTATTTATGGGATGTGAGACTGGGAGAGGGGTGGGGAGGATGAGTGCTCGTAGGAAGGCACTGTGCCCAGTCCAGGCATCCCACCTGCACCTCCCTGTGTTGGCAGAGTAGGATTACACTAAGTGGTGGCTCATGTTCAGACCTGCTTGACCCTAAGATGTAGCCAGGGCTCAGAAAGCAGCTCTGAATTATTTGCGTTATTCCCATCAGACCTGGCCCTGACTTAGAAATCCCCATTAAAAAAAAAGAGAAATTTTTTTTTTTAGTCTTAACTCAGGACAAAGTTCTTCACAGGGGAAATGATTTTTCCCTTCAGACAGGGAAATGGGCTGCAGCCACCTTGGCCACAACCAGGAAAATCAAATATTGCTCTGCTTTGGCTTGGATGTTTTATTTTGGTTTTGCCTTTAGAGACCTTTGACTGCATCCTGCGATCCTGGATATACGTGGATGGACACACTCAGGTATGTGCGCTCCCATGGGACACGCCAGCCTTGCAAGGCTAGGAGCTGGTTTTACCTCTTTACGAGCAGCAGGGACTTTGGTGGGCAGAGCAGGCTGGCTGGTCTGAGCTCCAGTTGCTGGGGAGATGATCTGGAGGCGTCTTCTGTCTTGGGCAGGAGGGGAAGGAATAAGGCAGTGGTGGAGCTGAGACGATGAGGGCAGGCAGCCCTCCCGGTGCTCTGCAGCTTGACTACCTCTATGATTGGGGCAGTCCTGCAGCCTGAGCACAATTACCTCCCCAAAACAAGACCCAAGGCACGAACCCGGACACAGGGTCTGGCAGGGAGCTGCTCCGAGGTGTACGGCCCCATAGCATGACCGAATCTGGTTTGAATGTGAATCTAGCCAAAGCCTGTAAAAATGGGTGGAGGGAGGGAAGAAAAGGGCGTTCAGGTTCTCAAGACAGAGAAGCTGCCTTTTTCCTGGGGGCATTCCTGTTTCAATACCAAAGGCGCTGTGTGTGTGTGTGTGCTCTCCCAGCAATTTGCTCCTAAACCCAGCTAAAATAGATTACAGCATAAGATTTAATGATTCAGCACTTCTGTTGCCACTGATTTACTGACTGATGCTCAACTTTTTTATCAGCCGAAGAACCGCTTGGCCATCAGGAGCTGCAGGCAGCTGCAAAGGGAATTAAATAATAATATCTTTTGGAGGTAAAAATGGATGGATTGAATGCAGCAGCACCACCATCCAGACAGCGAAGGAAAGGTCAGGATAGGAGCTCAAATATGAAGGAGGAGTCTCCATGTACTTCTGTCACCTGACAACACTAACACAGACTTAACCCACATACATGCCAAGGTCTTTTGTGCGTTTATTTTATATTTCTCTCTTTTCCAGAATCGCTGATTATTTGATTTGGGGATACAAAGTAATGCTTTGATTCTGCGTGAGGTTTGCGTGATGGGTAACCAAATCTCTACGTGGCACCTGAGAGCCCCAGCAGCAGTGGGCGAGGAGGGCAGAGCCCACAGATGAGTTTCTGGAGCCCCAGTCCTGCCCTGGGGTGCCCCACGGTTTGTCCCCGAGCCCACCCAGGGGCAGTTCCCAGCACAGGTTGCCTGGGGGAGGGGGGGGGTCCCTGGCACCCCACACCCTTGGGTGGGATGAAGGGGTCTCAACCCTGCACCCAAAGTCCCACCAGCACCAACATCTGTGTTTTCCCGGTCTAGCTCCAGGTTTTTGCCCCCTAAACTCAGACAGGGTTGCCCAGGACATGAAAGCTGGACCTTCTAATCCAGTCACAGACCCACACCACCTGCATTATCCAGTTAGGCATGGGGAGGGTTGCCAAAAGTCAAACAAACAGCTCTATCTCTGAGCCCAGAGGCAAAGGTTTTTCCCCTCAAGCTCATGATGCTGAAGTAGTGTTAGAAATGGCTGAACTTTGCCCCTTCTCCTTACCACAAGCCCTCCAACCTCCTTGGCTCTGGGTGTCCTGTCTCACTCCTACCAGCGCTGTCCCCTCAGTCCTGCTGCCCTAGGCTCGAAGAGAGATGTTTGCACAGCCCGGAGCATCGAGTTTCTTCTGGCCAAAGGAGTGGAGGACTTCAGCGAGCTGGGAGGGGAGGGGACCACCAGGACAACCCAACCACCCTGATGGTCCCTGTGGCTGTGACACCAGCCCCATGCATGGGCAAGGAGGAGACAAGGGCCTTCTTCCTGTGCTCTGCAGTGAAAATCCCTGTCCACAGGTGACAGGATTGATGGAGATAAACAGAGTGAGAAATAACTCAGATCAGGAGGATACATTGCTGGGGATGTGCGGCTTTGCCAAGCGGGGGGATGTGGAGGCAGGGAAGTTCTGGAGAGAGGTTTTGAACTGTCTGAGCATACACCAGTGGATGAAACGATGGGTGGGTGCTGGTGGCCATCCTGGGCACCCGGCATGGCTGGCCAGGGTCTACTCTTTGAGCTGGCCCAGGGGAGTGCTGTTTGAACGAGCCTGGGGGAAAAAAAACAGGGAAGGGGAAAAAAAAGATGGCCTGAGTCCAAAGGCAAGAGCTCTCTGGAGACGGCGCAGAGCTGTTCTGCGATGGTGTCTGGAAACCACAAGGAACGTGAAGCGGAAACCAATGAACCACAGTGAGCATGCTGGAAATGAGGCCTAATTGATGGACAAAAACAGGAGCAGATGGGCAACCCTGCCCACCACCCCTTTCCAGGGGTCTAATTTGCCACTGAAGCCAGGAGAATGGCCATCCCTGAATAACCGAGCGTCGCCACTGCAGACGGGGGGTTGCCTTGTCTTGGCATGCTGCTGGAGGAGACCCTGGGGGCGTCCATGTGGAGGGTTAGCCGGCAGCATCCCACATCCACTGTCCCTATGGGGTGGTCAGGTATGTCCCCCTCCCCCCTGCCTGGCACAGCCATGCCCTGTGCTGGATGCATCGGCACACTGACACGCAGTAAAGCCCGTTGGGGTGGGGATGCTCTAGTGCTTTATTCTCGAAGCCAAATTCAGCGACTCGGTGCTGGGACAGGCAGGTGGGGCATTACCAGGGCTCAGCAAGTTACCTCATCTCTGTAAGTAAGGCTTGTTTTTTGCTGAGAGCTTTGAGATTTGGACTTGATCTTCCTTGCCATAAAAGACATGAGTTAGGAAGGTTGTTTAGACAAGTCTGTCTTGCTTCACAGTCAGAACTAAGACCCTACATATTACACTGAGACGGTTTGTGTTACATTAGGACAGGTGGCAAGCAGGTAAAACACAGCAATCCCATCCTGAGGACCAGGTGATGCAACCCTGGCACCTCTTTGGGGATGCTGAGAGTCTGCGTGAGGTGCTTTTCCTTTGACCCCTGAAAGACGGTGCAGGTCCACCTACCAGCCTTGCTCTGCAGAGGAAAAGCGGTGAGTTCCCTACGGCAATGTTTACAGAGCCGGGGACCAAGGGATGCTTGTGGCTCCGATCCCAGCTGCAGTCCCAGCCGTGCTCGGGGCTGCTCTTGAAGCAGGCACTGACCCTTGCTGCCTCCTGCTGCGGCCAGGGGGAAGCTTAATGAGTTAATGCTGATTAAGTGCTTTAAGATAATCAGATAAAGGTGTCATAAAAGTGCTTTACAGTGATGATGATGTGTTTTATGGTGAGGAGAAACTGATGATCCTAAATAAAAATCCAAATTAAACTGGGGGGGAAGTACAATGGTGTCTTCAGATGTGGGGTGAACTTCACATTAAGGGCAAAAACCTGTTCAAGCGTTTGCAAAGTTCCCATCTCTCCTCAAACAGTGCCTTGTTTTGACCTCCTCCCTCCTCTCCAAGAGCCTTTCTGCTCGAGACCAAGATTAATTACCTCCCTCGCAGCCCTTTGGGCTTCCCCCATCTGATAAGGTGTGAATAAGGCTGACAGGACCTGCTAAGGGTCTCACAGCTTTCTCCGCTGCCCGTCTTTCCTCTCGGAGCAACCGAGATCCAGCAGCATGTCCGCACGGTCATCACATCCCTGCGCCTCCTCGCTGGTCCCCAGCCTCCTACCTTGGTCAACACTTGCCTTGTCACTCAACTTTTGGCGTCCATGGAGGGACGAAAACCACAGGGATGGAGCTCCTGCCTGCTCTCTGTGCTGGGATAAGAGAGAAATCAGCCCCAAAGCCTGAATCTGCTCACATCAACTGCACCAGCACCAGGTCCAGAGCGTGCCAGCAAGACCCTAAATAAATCAGGTAACAGTATTTTCCCCACTTTGAAAGCTGGCTTTGTCCAGGCTGCCAGAGACACCGTAGTTGAGGGACACACATCAAGATCTACAGCAATTAAAAGGGGCACGAGCCTTAATGTGCTCAGCTGAAAGCCCAGGTCCCCAGGTTGTATGCTGGAAATTGGCTGGTAATTTAGTGGCTGGTGCCAACTGCTGCATCTGTCCAGCCTCGCGATCGCCTTTTCTTTCTTGCTCTTTTCCAACCGCTTCTCTTGGCAAGCGGACAGCCCGGGGAGGAGGCAGAGACATCTCGCGTGGGTTTATGGCCACGGCTGGGCAGTCCCTCCCCGGGGTGGCACAGACAGGACTGTCGCTCCCGTACGTCTCCCTGGGAGCAACGGGACCTTCCTGGCTGATCCCACTTGCCAGAATTATAAATAAAGTCAGTGGGATTTTGGGGAAGCAAAGCAAGTTATGCGGTGATGATCCTGCTGAGGGTCCAGTCCAGCTCCCAGGGGTCTCTTTGAGTTCCATCTGTGAGATACCTGGCATGAGGGATTCCCAGATCCCGGCTCAGTGGGGAGATGATTTTCATTTCTTTTTTACTCAAGCGACTAAACCAATTTTCTTCCTGCACCAACAAGGGTTTTTTATTTTTCTCTTGAGCCAACTGAAATCTTTGGTTAAAAATAAAATACCTTATACTATTTTTTAACATACTTTTTCCTCCTTCATCAAAGCAAATGAAAGATCCAAATTTGTTTCACTTCACTTAAAAAGCATCAAGATGAAATGATCCAACTTTTCCAGCGTGATATCTCTGTTAGAAAAGCATTTATTTAGGCAAGCTGGTTTGCCAAATTTGACAGGAATTTGTAGCTTTGAGCTGAATTTCCCAGTCACCTTGAGACACAGCGTTTTGAAGAATGATGGATTTGTCTAAAATTTTTTCCAGGCTGGAGTCCACTGGATCTTCAACCCAAGGGATGGGACAACGTCCCCCAGAGGTATTAGCTTTCATCCTACAAACACGGTGCTACAGAGCAAGCCAAAGGAGAAGCTGAAGACTTCAGTTTGCTTTGGAGAAGGTGCAGGTAGGTGATCCACAGAGGTCTCTCACAAGCTCACCTCCCTGTGAGCTGATGATAAAATCATTTCCCCATGACATCTGTTGACTCCACGTGGTCAAGCCCAGCGTGGTCCTCTGTAACAGTCTAGCATGTCCAGGTTCCCGGCTGGGTAGGGGTCAGCAAATTTGCTCCAGGCTGGGGGTTTAGCAGCTCTGGTAGGGCTTGCTCTGCTGCCAAGCTGTGCCTGAGACACCTCAGCTTGGTGGAGGTCACAGAGGGGGACTTCAGGCCTGAGATGGGGAGAAGGGATGCAGACGATGGAAGAGCTCTTCTTCACTGTCGGCCCTGGGTTTTGCCTGGTGCTTGCAAAGCTCTGCTGCGTAAGGCCCATCTCTGCTTTGGTGCTAATGCAAATCCACCTGGAATGAGGCAGGATCTGGGATGCTGGCGCTAGCAGCACCTTGTCACGTCTCTGTCACTCCCTCGGGAAGGTCGGCATGGGACGTAGGAGATTTGGGCTGACTCTTTGCTGCTCTTGTTGGCAGAAAATGAGAAACTCAGCACAGAGAAACAGTGCTGGGAAGTCACCTGCTTTAAAATGCCGTTGAGGTGCTCCAGGGTGCCAGGAGGAGCATGGACAAAAGAGAACAGACTATTTTCCTCCCCGCTCTCCCCCTAGCTCTAGCCGCTATGCCCTTCAAATGTCCTTGACCCCTTGGCAGAGGAGGTCAGTCCCTCATCTGTACCGCTCATGACGAGCACCAAGTGACGGCTCCCCATGCATCACCCTAGCAGTCACGCTGGAGCTTGCGTGTCATTTCAATTCGTCTTTCTCCGAGCGCTCCCTGTCACCAACAGCGCTGCAGGAGACGCGGGGGGAGAAGGGGAGGCAGAGTCAGATGGAGCCAGGGAGAGGCAGGCAGAGAAAGAGACACTGCTGAAGGGAAGGAGGAGAGAGGCAGGGTGAGGGAGGTAGAACCATCCAGGCTCTGTTTACTGAGGGTTTCTTCTTCCTTTCCTGGGAAGTCCCACCAGCCATGTCCCAGCAGTAGCTGCTGACCAGGAAGGGATAGAGGTGCCCATCCCTCATCCCGAAGCAGGGAACAGCAGGGCAGCAAGTAGGCAGAGCACCTCAGGAACATGTTTTGAGGTCCCTCCAAACACTGTAAAGCTCAGGATTTCTTCTGCTTTGAGGCAGTGGCACAGGAAGAGTCATGGCCCCCTTAGGAGTGCAGCCCTCCAGCATCACATTTGCTCAGTAGGTCGGGGAGCTGCGGCACAGAGGGGAAACCCAACTTTGCACCTTTTAATGTTGATTTGAATTGAGAGTCATGGCTTGATTTCTGTCTCCTGGCATCCAACCACAGAAAATGGGGTGACAGCGGGGCAGTCCCTGGTGAACCCATGGTGGCATCAGACCTGCCATGATCTCTGGGCTGCCCGTTTGACACCCAGGGAGGAACAGCCATCTCCTGCTTCTTGGCTGCTCTTTGGGAACAGGCGGGATGGGAGGACACGGGGCTGAGCTGCGAGATCCCTACACCTTGGATAGGGACCACTTCTACAACAAATAAGCTCACTCGGCGCCAGCTTTGGTCTTCTCCAAGGGAACTTGGCTGGCCTGCCGCCGGGGCCG
Organism: Balearica regulorum gibbericeps; assembly: GCF_011004875.1. Lineage (NCBI taxonomy): Eukaryota > Metazoa > Chordata > Aves > Gruiformes > Gruidae > Balearica > Balearica regulorum. The sequence goes on from NC_046200.1 coordinate 13,245,611, forward strand.
GGCTGCCTTTGTGCCGCGCTGAGCACGGCCCAGTGTTTCATCTCCCACCCGGCTGGGCTGCCTATGTGGGCTGGGGGAGCCGCTCCTCGGGGTCATGTTTGTTATGTTTCCAGGAAGCCCCTCCAGAAAAACATCCTTGAAACACAGAGGTTTCCCTTCTGCCGGCATACAAATGAACCCCAAACAGAGCCCACTTCAAAGCGTCCAGCTAATGAGCCGGTCTCTCCCCCCTCCCCGCCCTGGTTTCAGGAGGGCCCTAACGATGCTGCGGTATTACAAAGGCGCCAGCTTTGCTTTTTTGAGCCTGCTCAGCGGAAAAAAATAGAAGGAGAGGGGGGCAGGGAGCAGTGGGAAGCGGGCATGCACATGCCAGCACAGGCGGCCCCGGGATGCTGCCCAGCACCCTGGTACCCCGCAGGCAGTGGGGCAGCGTGGCACGGGGGGCTGAGCATGACGTGGGGCTGACACTGACCTTTGGTGCTTCAGTGGTGCAGACCCCCACCCCTGCACGAGGACCGTGGTGGTGGTGTGTGAAGGGCTGAGGGTCTTGATATTTTTGGGTTTTTCCCAGGGACAAGGCGGGGGGGGGCGATGGGGGTAGGGAAGCAGATTAGATGGAGAGAGCACTGCTTGGACTGTCCCCTTGCATCGCAGTGGGCTTTTGTTCTCCTGAGGCAGTCTTTTCAACTTTGCTTGGAGCTACTGGTGCTGGCTGCGGGGGAGTGAGGGCTTTGGCACTAACCCTACATCGTCAGCCCCCCACCCCTCCCTGTTCCTCCTCTCTTCCCCTGGGGTTCAAATCTCAGTTCACCCTAACTCCTGCCATAGAATGCCCCGGGGAGTTTGGCTGTGCTGGGACCAGCATCGCTCCCCAGGGTGGTTGCACCTCCCTCCTGACAGCGCTTGGCCCTTGCGGTGGGTACCCTGGGGAGCTCGTGCACCCCCAGGAGCTGGAGCTGCAAACGCTGCCCTGAATCCCCAGCACGAATCATCCAGCGAAAGCCGGTAGCAGGTGTGGGGATCAGCTTAGAGAAAACAAGAACTGCCGCAACCGTTAGCTGCAAAGCCAAAATGAAGCGCTGAGTCGGGAAACGGAGTTTGCAGTTTTTCCTCCCGAACTATTTTGAGGGGGAAACTAACCTGAAATTTTCTCTGGCTTTGTTCAAAAGTTTTCTTCTGTTTCTGGCTATTGAAAAGTTAGCAGTTTTCTGATTTTGCTTGCAGAAAAAAGAAAGGATGTTTTCCTACTTTCGTTTTATCTACAACATTATTGTTGTCTGGCTGAGAAAGCATTTTCCGCCACAGAAATGTAAAACAAAACTAAAAATAACTTCTTCCCGCTTGTGCGCCATAAATATTCACTGCACTCTGCCATTCCCTGTTTCAGGTGGAAGTTTTTCCCATCCAGCAAGCAGAGATGACATGTTTTCCTTGGGACCAGCTTCCAGCATGCATCCAGGATTGCCACCACTACTGGAGAAAGGTTTTTTGTTTAATCTCTTGATCTCAGAGGATTCCTGCATCCAAGTTAAGTCGTTTTTCAGGGGAACACCCAGCTTCCTGGTGCAGAGCTGACCTGTTATTTTAGGGCTGCCATACACTTTAGCAACTTTTATTAGCCAGAGGGGAAAAAAAAATTCTATTTCTGAGAACCTTCATGGTTTCACATCTTCCATGCTGGAGCCTTTCAGAAAGCTCCATAGGAGAGAATTGCATGGATAATTTTGGATCGAGAGGATCAGAGGTTTCTCTGGACCCTCTCTCCAAGAGTCTTGCATCTCAGGAGCCTTCCTTGCAAACCCGCTCGTGCATACAGCTGCACTCCTGCAACCCAAACAGTGGCACGAACTGATGGTGTTGAGAGCTTCACATCCAAATTTTCCAGTAGGTCTCAACGTTTCCTTCTGCTCTTTACCCAAAGAATGCCCCAAAACCCAGGGCCTCGATTTGCTGTAAATCAGTGCGTGGTGCTCAGCCTCAGGCAGCACCTGGATGGGTTGGTGTCGAGCAGCAGCGCACGCAGAGAGGGGGAAACTCCTTCCTCCGTGCCGCCAGCATCCACCATCTCCCCGATATAAATAAATAATCTGCAATCTCAACATATTTCCACCCCCGAGGGCCAGAGCGGTGATGAATATGCCCAGCCAGGCTATTGTTCCACCGCTGGATAATAACAAATCTTCGATTTCTGGCTGGCCGTTAATGCCTTTGCTGTGCTCGGCTGTGTTTAGCCGGGCTGCGGGCGTCCCTCCGGCAGCCCCCTGCGGCGGGGGCAGCCCCTGTGGGCGCGGGGACGATGAATGGGAGCCGTCATCTCCTTAGCGAAGCTGTCAATACCGCTGATCAGCTCTGGCATTGATTTCCACCCCTTGCCTCCTTCTCCCTGCCCTCCCACCCGCTGCCGCTCGCTCGTTCCCCCTGTATTTTTCTCTCTTGATCAGGAGATAAATAAACAGGAGCAGCCGGCTCTCTGTGCCCAGAGGTGCCCAGGCTTCTGCTGTGCATCGGCTCGGGTGATTGCCATGGCTTTCACAGCCTGCCGTCAGCTCTGACGCCGGCCAGAGCTCGGCCAAAACCATCACCGCTCCTACCGAGCATCGCCCAGCCCCACGCCCCGCATCTCCCCTGGGCGGGGACCACGATGTGAGGAGGGGTCCTAGCACGGGAGCAGCGGTGCTGGGCTGGACCAGGGCGGCCGAGGCTTTCCTCTGGCTCAGCCTCTGGTCCCTGGGATGGGGCTTGACTTGACGCAGAGCCCCAGAGCATGTCCAGGCTTGGAGGGCTGCTGGAAATCCAGTTTGGTGGCCCTGTGGCTGCGTCGGGTATTGGAAAATGAGGATCCAGGCTTGGAAAAAAGCCTGTGTCTCCATTGCTCCCCATCCCTGGAGGGGGGGAAGCAGAAGGAAGGGGGGAGCCACCCTGCCTTGCCCGCACCAGATCCAGGATGGATATTCAGCAGCTACGAAGAGGGAAAAAACCAAACAAACACCCAGACCCCCCTCCTCATCCCCAACCGCCAACGGAGGAACAAAACCCCGCAGCAAAGGGCCCTCAAGTGAGTAATCTCTCCTTCATATGTGTCCCAGCATCCCTCCGCCATGCGCTGTCCTGGTAGCCACCACTTGAATTAGCACCAAAGGATTATGGGAGCCAGAGTCATTAATCTAGGTGACAAACAGGACTCTGAAGGAATATTTGCACCCCGAAATTGAAAAGATTAGGCCATATTTGTCAAGGATTGGTAGGCTTTATCGCCTCCAGAGCAGATGCTGTTAAATATTCATGAGCTGCATAAGTGGGAGAAGACCTCGCTAGGCCTGATGACTTTCAGAGAGAGGAGGGAAGGGGGGGGACGAGGGCGGGGGGGACACGGTGGCATCGACACGCGATGGTGGCGCGGGTGGGGAAGGGGGACGCGGAGCAGCTCTGCGGAGCGGGGACGTGGCTGGCAGTCAGGGGCACTGGCTGGGAAGGGGAGAGGGGAGGTGGGACCCCGTCTGTCCGTCCCTCTGGACACGGGCCGTTGGGTGCAGCTCATCCGCGCCGGGAGTCCCCGGCCCCCGCGCAGGCAGGTTTTGCCTTTCCTGCTCCTCAACAGGGAGTGGAGCCGGGCAGGTGGGTCAAAGGCAGCTGCAAGCTTGGGGGGGGTGTCACTGTTGTCCCCTCAGCCAGCCCTGCCACTAGCCTGAAGGGGGGTGATGAAGGGTCCCCCCAAAGGACTGGGCTATGAAGTGAGCTGGGCTCGGTGCTGCGGGACTTGTGGGCCACCGGGCTGGGACACTGGATGTCCCCGTACGTGTCCTCCCGGACAGAAACAGGTCGTGAGATGGAGAGATGTGCAGAGTGTGGGGAGGAAGGACTTCAGCAGCAGCGGGGAGACGGAGCGATGGGGAGAGGAGCTGGATGGGGAAATGAGTGGAAGAACGGGGAAGGGGTAGAGGAAAGCATCCTTGGAAAGGGAAACATGAGAAAAAGCAAGATAGTGAAGAGAAGATGGAGAGATGGATGGGTGGTCAGAACAAGACAAAAAAATAAAGTAGGAGGAAAGACAGTAAGTAGAAAAAAAATAGAATAAGTAGAAAAAACATGCATAGACAGAGTCTTCCCCTTCACTTCCTAATCCTTAATTTCCCTCAAGTTTAAAAATGACCTTCCCGATTGCTGGTGACTCCTGTTGCAGACCCCGGACTGGCTCACCCTGACTGGAGGATGGAGGGCTGGGGTCGGCAGATGTCCCCCTGGAAGGGCCTTGGCCGCAGAGCAGCTCACAGGTTCCCACAACACATCCCTGAACTCCGACTCGCCAGGATCAAACCCCTCCCACGTTAGCCGGAGTTTTCCAAAATGCAAACTGGCTTCCCAGGAAAAATGTGGAGTTTCAGGCTCTCCTGCAGAGGCTGGAGGCACTGGAGCTGCTGTCTGGGTCTGTCCCCTCGGCTTTTGGCAAGGAGGTAAGCAGGAACACCAAAGCCGTGTGGGAGGGCTGGGGGCTGAGATCTCCCCGACCTCCCCAAGTTTCTCTCTCTATCTTTCACGCACACATGGTTGGGTTGGATCCAATTTGAACCAAAACTCCAAATCTCCAAAAAACAGGGAGAATTTCAGCAAACCAGAAAGCTTGATTTTCAGCCAGCTGTTTCCCCTCATGTCAGTCAACTGATAAAGGGAAAAGCCAGGGCTGGCATTAGGAAAAGCATCGAGTAAGCTGCAAAACCAGCAGAAAAGACTCCATTGCCAGGCTGGTGGGGTGACAGACGCTTAATTTAGTGCAACCCAGGGATTTTTTTTAATGTTAGTGGAAAATCCTGATTCATCAAAACCCTGATTCTTTGAAAGAACAGGTCAGTCCCACCAATGTCTTCACTCAATTTAAAGAAAGCCCAAACCAATAAAAGTGAATCAGGTGAAATTTTGTACCCGACCTCTTCTGAAAGGGAAAATTGTTTGCTGATGGGTCACCAGGGATTTAAATTGTTTGCTGCTCAGGATGTGATGGGTGACCACAGATTGGGTGCATCTGAACCCTCCTGCCCATAGATGCTGAGCACCCACCCCAACCCCTTTGCTGTGCAAAGCACCATTTCCCAGGATGCTGAGAACAGCGGGGGGGGAGAGCACTTGAAGATGCTGCATAATCCACTCCCCCAAATCCTCGTTTCCATCTCAACCTTCAAGAGATCTTCATCAAGTTCTGGCCTCAATCTGTGAGCAGGAGCTGGGCTGCCCGGTTCTCCTCCCTCCCGCTCTTCCCTGCGCTCCCCAGGCCCCCGCCAGCCTTCGCACAATTTAATGTCTTACAGCTCTGTCCCTATTTGACAAACAGGTGATTTTGCTAATGAGGAATAAATGAGATTCACAGGATGAGAGAAAGGGAACAGCAGCTGTCGTGAGTGCAGGATGTGCTGGCTTTATTAAAATAATATATGGCCACATGCTTAGTATTAGGACTCACAGTTTGAGAACTCCCATCTCATCCCTCCCAGCTCCCCCTCGCCTTGGCTCCCCCCCGCTCCTGCCTCTCAGTCCTCAGCCCCCTTCCCTGGAACATTTTCCAATCAGCGAATTACTGGCTGGAGAGCCTGGACCATCCCAGGCCATGCATATGAAATGCATCCTCCTGCACAGCAGCCCTGCTGCGGCTGGGGCTGGGCTGGAAGAGAGAGGGGGTGTGGGGGTGTGTGTGTGTGTGCACACGTGTGTGTAGGGAAGGGGAAAGGAAGGGGAGGATTTAGGTGCTCTGAAGGGGACTGTGATGAATTCTGGCAGCTACTCCTGGAAAAGCAGGTGGTGCACAGCCCGTGACGGGCAGAAGAAGGTGCAGAGGCTCATTCAGGCATGGGGATGGGGCTGGTGGCCCCGTCCAGGAGGGAGGTGGGGGTTTGGCTGGAGGTTGACTCTGGGAGGAGGTGGAGACGCATTGGACAGGAGGGAGATGCTCTGGGCTAGATCTAGCGTAGGGCGTGGGGCACGACCGTGGCATTCCTGGGGTGGGTGACCCTGGGCAGGGCAGGATCAGCCCCACGTCACGGAGCAGCAAGTGGGATGGTCAGTGGGTTGGATTGTTCCGGAGGAAAATTGGAAGGGGGGATTAGATGAATGCAGAGATAAAGCAAGTGGCAATCCCTAGAAAGGGAGAGAGGAGTGGGAGAGAGGTTAAAGGAGGAAAATAATCAAAATAAACAGAGGGTGAAGGGAAAGGAATCTTGCAGCAAGACAGGAAAAGTGGGAGAGATGGAGGGAGGGTGGAAAGTAGAGGAGAGGGATGGGGAGGGGGGACATGGAGCTCACCACGCTCCTGCGATACCTCCCTAGTAGCAGGTTTATGATAGCCCAGGGGTTACCCCGAACATGGCAGAGTAGATATGCTTTTTCTGCAGGTTTTTCAAGGCTGGAGTTTGGTTAATGTCTCTTCACCTAAACTTTTATCAGCTGGGAGGAAGGTGTTTCCTCAGCTGAGCAGGAATACCTGGGTAGTGTTAGCTAGAAACCAAAATGTGGTCTACAAGAGATACTTCTGCTGCTGGAGAATCAGGGAAAGCTGCAGTGTTAAAACGGTATTTCTATGTTCCCAGAAGGCCAAGAAAAAACCCAGACATGTACTGGCAAAAAACCTGACCAGGCAAAAAATCCTACAACCCACCAACCCCTGTATTTTTAAGTTGTTAAAATGAAAACAAACTGTTGTGGGGTTGGTTGTTTGGGGTTTTTTTTCTTGGTTTTTTTTTGTTTTTTTGTGTGTGTGGTTTTGTGTTTTTGGTTTTTTTAAGAATGGCTTTACAATTGTTCATTTAAACAAATCAATTACTTCAAATGATTCTCCCTCAGACCTGTGGACTTCTCTGCCCCAAACAGCCCATCTCCCCTCCCAGCTCATCGCCCACCCATCCGCTGTGCACACACGGGGATGTTCCTCTCTCTGCTGCCCCAGAACTTCATCCCCTGAGTCACAAAACCAGTGGCAGCAGGACCAGACTCGGGACACACGTGGGTGTACTGTGCATGCGTGGACACCCCGTGGGCACCTCCGCCAGCTTGCTGGAAGCTCCAGCACCATCCCCAGCACCCCGTCGCATCAGTGTCTGGACCACGAGCCCTCCTGTCCCACGACACGCACCAAACCCCAGACCTGGACGTGTTTCTCAGCAGTTCTTCCCCATCCCCAGCCTGAACGAAGCACGGACCCCAGCCTGGTTTGGGCAGATACGCACCCCCTCGCCTGTTTGCTCAGGTGCCCTCCTGCTCCTCCTGCCTGCCCGCACGGCAGCGGCTCGGGTAACAGGCAGGCAGCAGGCAGGGAGCGCGGCACCGAGTAAACAAGTGCTCGGTGAATAATTTACTCAATGAGTGACAGAAGAATTGCCGTTTAACAATTTGCTGGGCAAATATTATTTGACCATTTCTAGAGCTGCTCGAAGAGTACAAATATAACCTCCCTATACATTGGGAATAATTCATTCGACAAAAGCAGGCTGCAACTCATCAGATAAATTATTGACAGGGGATAATGCAGCCCCACTTAGGGGTGTCACAGCAGTCACCAAAGTCCTCTTGCCATGGAGGCACAGGTCTACGCTGCGGTCCTTGCTAGCCCGCCTGGTCCACATGGACATGGGGTCTCCAGAGGGTCTGGGTGGGACGGTGGCCGCACCACCACCTTGGCGGCCCAACTGCTCGGAGGGGAGATGGGCCCCTTCTCTCCGGGCTAGCCAGTAATCCCCGTGTGCCCACATCTCTGGAGGATTAAGCTCCCATATGAATGCTTCTGGGACCCCAGGGAAGGAGAGGAAGCATCTCAGCTTCTGCATGGGGGGAGACAGAGGGTGGAGGAGGGGACAGGCTCCAGCAGGGAGGGGGAAAGCATTCCCCCCCTTCCACGGCTCAGGTTTTGGAACAAAAAGCCAGAGTTACATGAAGAGCATCCCCTGCTGAGGCCCTGGGGCCGGCGCTCCTGCCTTTATTGAGGTGGGCTCCGGCATGCATGGCTCCAGGTGTTCCCACAGCAAAGATAGGAGCCCAAATCCTCTCCCCTGCATCCCCCCCGCCAGGCAACCTGAAACTCGGCAAGGTACTGGGGAGCTCTGCTTGGTGTGGAGGAGACCGGGGAGGGGAATTGCCCTCTCCCGCATGCCCAGCTGCTCTGGAGCAGTCCCCTCTAGGTTTGGTGGTGCACATAACTTTCACAAGAAGGAGCCAATGGCTCTGGGATACGAAGTGCTGCTGCTCAGGACATCCCGGCAGCCCCTGCAAGCCGGGTGTGTGCAATTCCTGGGGGGGTCTCCCCTTCAGTGCCACGGGCCCTGCCTGAGAGACAGCATACCTGGTGGGAAAGCCCAAACCTGCTGGTTTCACCCCTCTCCCCCACAAGCAAGGACACTGCGATCTGGCGGTGTGTCATCCCGAGCGGGACAGCTGGCAGGGGACGGGGAGCACCAAGGGGGTCCTTGCACAAATCTGTGCTCTCTCACTCATCCAGGTTGGACCAGGGGTATCGCAGGGCACGGGGGATGCTCAGCCTCATCCCACCACTGTCCCCAGCTGCTGCGTGACACGGGGGTCCTGGGCCTGAGCAGCCTTGATGTCCAGCAGTTGTGGTGGCAGTGGGGGTCAAGCGGCAAATCTCTGCAGGCCTGGGAGTTTATCTGCTCTCCTTGGCCCAAACCATCCCATGGCACAGCTGTGCTCTCCAGCTGGGGACCCATGAGTCGCCCCTCCCTTGGGGCTGGCTACGATCAGGGCTGTGGGCTGAAGCTGCTGAGAAGCTCTGCTTTTGACCAGTCTGTGCCTCAGTTTCCCTGGGGGTTTCCCAGTGCGATGCTACTGGTTAACTGCGCTGTACATCCCAGCTGCTGGGCATGGGGAGAGAATGGGAAATGATTCAACAACCCAGAAGAAACCTCTCACTCTACTGCGGGGATCAAGAAGTCAAAATTGTCAGGTACCAGAAAAACAATTAATTACAGAAAATGGAACAACAATTTTAAGAGGAATATTTAAAGCTAACTTTAAAAAAAATATTTAAAAAATCAGAACTTGAGGAAACTTGGTGGCAGTGGCTAAAAGTTTGAACTCTTGTGGAAGTGAAATTAAAAGCAACCCTTGCTTTCAATCAGCAGCACGGGAGGGGTCACTGCACCTCTCATTGCCGGCTCTGCGCACACCCCACTCCATTCCATTACCATTCCACTGAGTGATTAAATGTAGTATTATCTTATTTATTTTGGCTTGCCTCCTTGCCAGTCCCCTGCTGTAAATTAAATGATTGCCGAGTTAGATTAGCAGAAAGCATATGTGGAAATAACCTTTTAATTTCTTAATTACATTGCACTCACCTGCAGCTCAACCTGCCAGTGTAAGGAAAGTGTGAAGTTAATTTCCATTGATATATTATCTGCATTCTTATAAATTAGGATCCTATTAAAGAGGAAGCATATCAAGAATTCATTGCTCCTAATCAGACTGAGACGTGGATGGGATCCTTCTGGCTCCAGAGATGTCTTACGGAAACTGGGCTGCTTGCAGGTCTGTGGGAAATGATGTCTCACCCTGGGCTGCTCCAAGGGATGTCACCACCGTGTGAGTGAGCTTTTCTGTATTTCTGTAACGTCAGCAAGGATGCAGGAGTAAGAGCCTGAAGCCCGATATGTTCTCAACCCCAGCTTGTTGACTCTTAGGGTTGTCTTAGCAGCAAGCTCTCATCAAGTTACTTTAGTCACAAGACTTTGATCAAGGCTAGAAAAAGCTCTGGGAAGGTGGCACCTTCCAAACCCTGGCGCAAATGAACCAGAAATTCTGATTTCTCCCAACATTTCCCTTCCTACCAGGCTGCTTATCAAGGCTAGAATGAAGAAGCCTAAACCTGACCTTTTATAGTGACATCCAAGTCTCTTGGTGCTTCACACCAACCAACGAAGCAGAGTGACCTGGCAAGGTAACTGAGCCAATTGACAGATTTCAGCCTGCTGCTGGAGGATAACATGGCAAATCCCAGTTTTATTTATGAGATAAGTTCCTCTGAATAAGATAAAATGCAGGAGCAAACTGAACAATTCATTTAAAGGAATGATTGCTGGGGTCAATCCTTTTATTTCATCTTTATCTTGTGTTACAAGCAGAGTTAGTGTGGGATCTGTCCCGAGACCTCTCCTGTGTCATATGTTCATCCTGTGCGATATGTGACCTGGAGGATGAAGTGGGGTGCTCCTCGTCAAGTTTCTAGATGAGAGTAAACTGTGGGGTTCATCCCGCTGTAGGACAGGGCAGACTTTCAGAGGGATTTGGATGGGCTGGCAGGAAACATGGAATTTAAGAAGGACAAATGCAAAACCTTGCCCCTGGGGTGGTCTAAGATGTTGATAAATAAAAAGGTGAAAGAAAGATGTAGGTAAATAGGCGTGAGTTCAGCAGAGAGATGCCAAGATGTTCAGGGGGCTGGAGGGAGGGGAAACTGGGGGTGTTCAGGCTCTTTGAGGTGCATGACAAGAGAGGGGGTGGGTATAAACAGAAGCAGGGGAGGATCTGATGGGATATAAGGAAATAACAGTCACTGTGAGAATAAATGAGCAGTGGAACAGGGGCCAAAGGAAATAATGGGATTCCCACCCTTGGAGGTTCAAGAATGGGCTGGACAAATCTCTGAAAACCCCAGTCTGAATTCATTGCTGGCCTTGCTTTGAACAGGAGGTTGGATTAGATACCTTGTGATGTCCTGTCCCACCTGAAACATCCTATGATTTGGTGGTGTTGCTGTGCTGCAAGGGGCTGAAATTGCCTCTTGTGCTCTGCCCAGCATGTCAGACACAGACCTGTATTTCTGCTTTAAACCCTGCCAACCACACCTGAAAATCATCAGGAGGTGGCACAGTTCAGTTGCAAAACCAATACATTTGCTTCAGATCAAAAATGTCTGGTAAAATCTGAAGCTAAGACAGAAGATGCCTGATATTTTTTTTCTCTGCACAGTGCCTTACCTCACTTGACCACACTGCATTCATTTAAAACTCCTCATTCCCCACCCAGAGGTCACATCACCTATTAATCATGCTGAAGAGCCCCTCAATTATCTGAAACCACGATTACCCCAACCCATTCCACGTCCCCCGTGACATTTGGATAACTGAGGTTGTTCTGTATTATTGTTATTTTTCAATTGTGGTAATTATTGTACATTAAACCATTAGCATTCATTACTCCTACAGTGTGTAATTAGAACAATGGTGGATGGATTGCTACCGACTCTAATGAAGTTTTTATAATTGTAATTTATGGTCGTCAAATTACCTTTCTTAAAAATGAAGCCTAATATTAGCCTCTTAAGTTATGGGGAGGGGGTGGTAATTACTTCTAATTGATGCTTCTTGTTTGCACTCTGTACAGAGCAATGCCGATCCAGCCCCGCTCCAGATCTCCAGCTAACCAAGAACGGGAGAAGCACCCTTGCAAAGCAACCGTTCATCCTGCCCTTACCGACGACGGCGATACGGGGCCGAGCATCGCGACGAAACGCCGCGGGATCCGTGCTTGGGAATCTGCTGGCTTGGTGTAAAGAAGGAGGAAGCCCAACCTCAGGTGGGCAGCTCTTGAATCAGCAGGCAGGAGAACGGGCAGCTGCCTGTTGGGTTTCGGGAGGGCGTTATAGGCGGGGAGCGGCCGGCCGGGAGTGGGGAGCTGGCCGTGGTGCTGAACGGCCCCTCCGCGCCCCTCCGCCGAGAATCCTGGGGGGGAGGCTGGGCATTGAGGGGCGGTTCGACCGGTTAGCTCAGCCTGCCGTTCCGGCTGAAGGGGAGGGGTGTAATCCTGCCCTTTAATTATTATTTTTGTTGTGGTTATGAGTTAAAAATAAGCTGCGCCTTTGCTTCCCAGCGGGGATCTGAGATTTGCTTTAATTGCCTCTGTTTGAATCAATTTCGGCTCAATTATGCTCCTTCTTAGGTGTAATTGAGATGTTTGTGCCTATCTGTCTGAGGTAGATGTAATCATCCCCCGAAGCACTGCAGAACAGAGAAGCAGAGGGCGGTGACTTGATCACCTTCCTAATGGTTGGCCCTAGGTGAGTTCAGGAGGAGGATTCCCTCAATCAACTCCTTTCCTCTTGGCTGGGGAACACAAGGGCTAAACCTGAGCAGGGAGGCCCCTGGGCAAGTTAGGAATCTACAGGTGTTGGCAACTTTTTGCATTACAAAGCTCTGCAATTGGGTCATGCTAACCTGCCCTGAGACGTTCCAGGTCCTGGAGAAGATCAATTGCTGTGGTTTAACCCCGACCCGCAACTAAGCCCCACGCAGCCCCTCGCTCACTCCCCTCGGGTGGGATGGGGAGAGAATCGGAAGGGTAAAAGTGAGAAAACTCATGGGTTGAGATCAAGACAGTTGAATAGGTAAAGCAAAAGCCACGTGCACAAGCAAAGCAAAGCGAGGAATTCCTTCCCTGCTTCCCATGGCAGGCAGGTGTTCAGCCATCCCCAGGACAGCAGGGCTCCAGCACGCGTAACGGTGACTTGGGAAGACAAACGTCATCACTCTGAACGTCCCTCCCTTCCTTCTTCTTCCCCCAGCTTTATACGCTGGGCATGACGTCGTATGGGATGGAATATCCCTTTGGTCATTGGGGTCAGCTGTCCCGGCTGCGTCCCCTCCCAACTCCTTGTGCACCCCCAGCTACTCGCTGGTGGGGTGGGGTGAGGAGCAGCAAAGGCCTTGGCTCTGTGTGAGCACTGCTCAGCAGGAGCAAAACCATCACTGTGTCACCCGCGCTGATCTCAGCACCAATCCAAACCCGAGCCCCATGCTGGCTGTGGTGAGGAGAATTAACTCTACCCCAGCCAAAATGAGCATGCCAATGGAAGAGTCTTCACCACCAGAAGGCTTGAAACTTTGAGCTCCACACAATACAAACATTATCAGGAATTGTTTTTTTAAGAGAGTGATTATGGACAATTCTTCCCATTTGGATGGGATGGGCAATGATGTCAAACCTCCAGGCTGGAACATCCATCTCCCAACAGGATGTCCTCAAGGTGTAGGTACAGGTCCCCTGCTCAGCTACAGTAGGAAAGTTTTGTTCCAAAACATGAGGAACAGGTGAATTTTCACTGCTTGAGAAAACTCCAGCGACAGTTTTAAGATTATTTTTTTCTTAGAACTAGGAAGAGAAGAAAAAAAAAAAAGGGGGGGGGGGTTGTTGTTGGTTTTTTTTTGGGGTGGTGGTGGTGGTGGTAGTGTTTATTTGGGTTGTTTTTTGGTTTGGGGATTTTTTTGCCTGAAAGAGAACATTTCACTGTCATTTTTCTACATTGCTGGGATCTGAGATCAGACTCATGAGAAAGCAAAAGGCTGATTCTGAGACCTCTGCTTCAGTTACTTGGATCTGTGGTCACAATTTGAGAACAGGTCAAAGGATGGATTTTTCAGAGGTTTAAAAAAATAAATTAAAGCATTTCTTAATTTTTGACTGACCTCCAGGAGGTTCACGTTTTCTCCCTTGAATGTAGCACAAACCCAACCCTTATGTCTTGGTCTTTTAAAAATGCACTAGCTGTTTCTCATCCCCAGCTCTAGCAAAAATGGAAAAATATGGAGTGGAGGAGGACTGCTGAAAAGCGTCACTGGTTAGTAGTGGTTCTTTTGTAAAGGATGGTTGAGGCTTTTCTAACAACCTGATTTTCCACTTTTTTTTAAAAAAAAAAAAGCTCACAAGCTTATGTAGAGGTTTTAGAACCGAGGACTATATTTGCAGGTCTCAGTGTGTAGTTCTTGGCTATGAAACACCACAAGTGCCTTCCTCGTCCAGAGAAGAGTGCTGGTGATGGGAGGTTGGGTTGGCCTTTCCCTCCTTCCTCCCACAAGAATCGTTCTCTCGTCATCCAGTTCTGAAGTACATGAAGAAGCAGCGAGGGCTGATTAACCTCCCATGAACAGCAGCGCTGAGAAGAGTCCAAACACTCCAGTTTCCCTAGGCTGTGAGCCTAAGGACCGTTTGGACCCTTCAGCTCTGCACAGTGCCCAACGCAGGGTGGGCCTGGCTCTGTCTGGGGGGTCCAGCACATCACGCCCAGACACCTCTTGCAACATCTTTGTAGCATCATGTTGCTGCTGCCCTCTGACTTCAGCGGGTGTGTGCTACTGGGCCACCGGCAGTTAGGACTACCTACTCCAGGTCTGTACTTGGCCAGGATTTAATAGACTCATAGAATGGTTTGGGTGGGAAGGGACCTTTAAAGGTCATCTAGTCCAACCCTCCTGCAATGAGCAGGGACATCTTCCACTAGACCAGGTTGCTCGGAGCTCTCTTCAACCTGACCTTGAATGTTTCCAGTGATGGGGCATCTATCACCTCTCTGGCAACCTGTGCCAGTCTTTCACCACTCTCATCATAAAAAAATTTCCTTATATCTGGTCTGAGTCTACTTAGTTTTAGTTTAAAACCATTACCCCTTGTCCTATCGCAACAGGCCCTGCTAAAAAGTCTGTGCCCATGTTTCTTATAAGCACCTTCAGGTACTAGAAGGTGCTCTAAGATCTCCCTGGAGCCTTCCCTTCTCCAGGCTGAATGACCCCAACTCTCTCAGCCTGTCCTCACAGGAGAGGTGCTCCAGCTCCTGAGCACTTTTGTGGCCTCCTCTGGACCTGCTCCAACAAGTCCATGTCTTATGAGGGGGTGGTGGCCCCGATTCGTACCAGCCGCAGCCACCGAGGTCTCCTCACCATGCTGGCTGAAGAGCCTTCCTTCCCAACTTAAGCTGGCTCGCCTGAAGTAATCCATGCTGGTTGTCCATGGAGCACCCACCCATCCCCGAAATGGGGTACGGCCGAAAGCCCCCCCGTCCCCGCGCTACCCAACCCCTACACAAAGACTGTTGCCTTTGAGCTGCTGGCACAGGCCTGGGCGCAGCGCTGATTAGATCGCTGTCACCAGGGAACAGGAAGGTTAATTGCCATTCTCTTTGTGTGCCGCTCGGAGAGGAGACCAATTTCAGCTCAGTAGCAACAAAGTGTTGCCTGCTCGCTTTGGATGGGGGCAGGGGGAAAGCAAACCAAAGTGGGAGGGAGGGAGGGGAGCGGGGGGGTGTTGGACAAGCGGGCAGGATTGTGCATGGACTTTGAGCATAGCTGTGTCTTGTCTGGTCTAGCAAAAGAGAAGTGCTTAACAAGTATTAAGAGACACAAATAATTCTCCTTTTCTCCTCTCGCCCATTCTTTTCTCTCTTTCTCTTTGCTTGTAAATCCTGCTTATCGCATCTGAATAGCAGAATGGTTTCACACCGGACCTTTAATCTGGCCAGAGCAGCCCCCAGAGGGGCAAAGTGGCTGAGGATTACCTTTTATTTTATTTGATTTTTTTTTTTAGCTTTCTTCCACTCCTCCCCTCCCTCGTAGTTTTTTTTTTTCTTTTTTTTTTTTTTCCCCCTTGCGCTGCATTTGTTCTTGGAAGGAGTGAGGAGCAAAGGCTTAAGGGGGGGAAGGGGGAAAAAAGAAGTGTGTAGGGGGTGTTACAAACTTAAGGGGATCTGGATCTATTCAGAGCGACTTGTCCATAGCCTTGCTGCTTTTGTTCGCCTGCCATTCTTTAGCTGATTTCTTCACTCTAGTAAAAGAGCTTTAATTCCCTTGTAGATACCGAGAATCCCTCCTTCTCCTGCTCTCCCCTCCTTCTCCTCCTGCAGCCCTGCGCACCCTCTCTCACTTTCTCAGACTCTTTATCCAGTGTCCTCCTAACCACCAACAAAGCCCAGAAATCGTCAAGTTTTCTGTCAGAAGAATGAAAGAGAAAGAAGGAGCAGGAGGAGCCAGAGGAGATGGGGAGCAGTGTGTGTGTGTGTGTGCGCACGCACACGTGCATCTCTACGTGTGTCGCACTTGCCCCATGCTGGAGGGGTTTTTTTGGCTCTCTCTGATGTGGTTTTTGATCCCAGGAAGCTTTATTCATGGTCTATTCAGCTCCAGGTATAAGACATATGGCAAAGTCCTTTAGGAGAGAAGGGCTGAGGAGCCAGCCAGCATCGGAGGATGCAGGAGGACCTCACACCCACGCCCTGGCCGAGGGCTGCTGGAGCTGGTGCTGGGAAGTGTCACCAAGGGACAAGTGAGGAGATCAGCGTGGGCTGGACACCCCACCGCAGACCTGAGGTGGGTGTAACTGGGCTGGTATGAAGGTCAGCAGAGCAGCATCCCCACCAGCCGATGGACAGTCAGGGAGAGGCTGGTCTTCTACATTTAGCGAGGAGAAATTTGCCCACAGGAGGAACATCTCAGATCTCCAGGCTATGAATCACCCTCTGCAGATACTCAAGGGCGATGCCGACAGCTTAGTGGTGGGAATACCTGCCCGTGCTCTGAGTCGCCAGCTCTCTCGGATAAAAATAGCTCCTTTGCCCATGATTTTGACTCTGAAGCTCAAGCAGCTGTTCAGCTGCATGGCCTTGTGTAGGACCACGGGGTACCTGACGAGGAGATGCTCGGCCCCAAGCAACGATGCCAATGCTTGACGTGTTGTGAGAACAGTCTCTCACTGTATTTCAGGAGGGAAAATGTTATGACTGAACACCCAGAATTTCAAAAGGCAATGGGGATTTGGGAGGCTGCCCTTGCTCTAGCCAAAGGCTCAACCATGAGGAATAAAGAACAGTGAGCAAATTGAATCGGCTGGTGTTCAATGGTTCACCCCATAGGCATGAAACGAGTTTATCCATGTCAAGTCTTAAGGTGTGATCTCTGAGAACTCACAACTGATCTAGACAACTGGTTATCAGCCTTCGTTAACTGATAAGAGAAGTTACCATGCTGAGCTCTCCACAGAAAGAACAATCTCCCATCCTGGCCAAGGCAAGCTGGCATACAGCTCTGGTACGGGTTTGTGGATGCTCCTGCTGCCAGTTGTAGTCCGGACCCAGCTGGCACTTGGGAAGATAGGAAGCCCAGTAAAGGGGAAGGGATTGGCACATCCACCAGTGGGGGTGGGCTGCTGCTTGTCTTACCACGGGGAGAAAGAGGTTCTGAGCTGGTTTCCAGGGACAGCGAATATATGGCACGTGCAACCCACTGCCAGGCTCCCAGTTGGTTTCTCTCTGAGCTGTACTTGCGTCTGATGAAAACCAACACTGTAAACTGGCACTAGATCTGCAAACAGCAAGCCAGTCAACAAGAAAAACATTTGGACCAAACCTGGTGTTTTTGAAGCAGTTCTCTGAGCTCCAGCACAGCCTGTGCTGGGATGTCCCCGTTCACCTTTCAGCCACTGCTCCCTGCTTCCAGCTCTGCCTGGGGAGCTGGGACCGTGTGACGGAGCCAACAGACGGCATCAGGAAAGCCTGGAGAATGCACAGGGGGAGGAAGAACAGCAGCTTGACCTGTAAAGATGTTAGATAGGCTACCACAACACGTGTCTGCTCTGCCCTAGCCCTAGAGGTTATTACCCCGGTCCCAGACAGGGAGATGTGCCTTTATGTCCAATTGCAAACTGCAGCTGATGAAGCGTAGGGAGATATTTCCCAGTGCTGATTCTGCTGCAGAAGGTGGTAAATTCCTTCCTGTCCTCCTGTCCCACCTTTTGACTTCAGTGTAAATCAGAGCCTTGGTCTTGCCTGTAATGCTAAATACATTGCACTGAATCAAAGCCATCTTCATGGTGAGAAGATCCTCCGTGCTGTTTTAGCACTTACCACCATCACGATATTTTGAGCAAAACAGACTGCACCTAGCAGATGTGTGAGCTAAAAGCACACACATGCCTGTTGTCACAGCTCAGCTGAGGAGCTCCTTGGACTAGAGAGATGGCTCCAGCATTGAGAAGAGTCTGGTCATCCCAGGTAATTAGCCCAGCTAGTAAACTCAGATTTCTGTGAGACCCAGGAGCTTGCATGGATAGACCTGGAAGAGATCACCGCAGTCTGTGAGGTTGGGATCCTGCTGACGCTGCTGCTATCTACACAGGAGACCAGATGCACCTGCAGAACATGAGTTCCGCGTGTTCATCTCACCATGGGCTACAAAGCAAACATTAAACTCCATCTGCAAATCAACACCTCTGCATTCAGAGACCAAAAACCTTAAATGTGGTGCAGTGCAAGAAAAGAGCAGGGGACAAGAGCAGGTACCTAAAATTAGGGTATCTCATGGGGACTACATCTTTCTTGCAGTTGATACGTGATGGAAGAAAACTAAAGCCAGCCATGGGGAAGGGAATGGAGCTGCAGAGGTGACTCTTGCCAGGGCCCTGATCAGCCTCCCCGGGCCCCACCACCTCCACCCATGGCCCAGGCGCTCTATTTAAGGGCAGCCCCGTGCCTTTGCCTCTGCCTTGGGCTGTGTAGTAGGTGTGCCTGTCTCTGCCTCCTGGATGGACCTTGGATTTACACTGTAAGTAGCTTGTCTGCTGCCCCTGATGAGACCCCCCGGGTAGACACTGGACCTGGTTCACCCCCTTGTCTTGCCTGGAGCATGCTGTTGTGAGCACCCTGCACTGGGGTCAGCCCTGGATCCCCTTTGCTCTTCTCATACCGTGAGCAGTGAGGAGATGCAGAGGGGATTTCCCCTCCTGCGCACCTTTTGTTTGCTCAGCCTGAGCATGGGTGGCTGTTATCGATGCTGACCGGGACAGTCAGTGCATTGCAGAGTGTTTCACAGGCTGGCCCTGCTGGTTTTTGGTGGGAGAGCTCAGGAATATTTTCCACATCTTCCTGGAACTGGGAAGGTTCGGTGTGCCTGGGCATGTGTTCCTTTGCAGAGCAAAATGTAGGATCAGGACCTGCTTTTACAACAGGGTTTGTTCCCACGTTGGCCAGGATTAACTCCCACCCCTTCCCCTCCCAAGCAGTGGGGAACAGGAGAAGCTGAGGCATTTCCTGCAATGACTAATGAGATCCAGCTCCTAACAACAACATGCACCAGAGAAAAGCAAAGCATTAGTCAGGACAAGGTAATGAGACTGTTCCCCTCCCCAACAATTTCTCCCACTAATCCCAGACAAAGCTCCCAATGCTGGACCGAGCTGCCAGGCGGTGTAAATCAGCACTGCTCCGCTTCCTTCAGTGAAGCTTTGCTGATTTATAGCAGCTGAAGGTTTCTCACCACCAATAATTTACATCTTGAGAAAGAACTAATTTTGTGCATGTTCATTTCTAATCCTTCTCCCCTTGGGTGCCATGGTGGATACCAGGGCACGGCTCTTTCTTGGAGGTACGTTAAAGCTGCCACCACCACCACGAAAGGCAGTGCCGCTGCTGACAGAGGTAGGCACGGGGGGTGTTACTGCTTTCTCGGATGGCTGGATTTCTCCTGCAGCCACTGTGGTGGCATTGGATTAAGCCACAGGCCAAATGCACAAGGAGTTTAATAATGAATGATGCACGCGCTGCCATCGATGAGTAATTCACGCAGCAGTGTGTGTAGCACAGCTGCTGTCTAAGCACCTGGCCTTCGAAGGGTGAATGAACATTAAGATTGTTCCATAAAAGCCAGTCCAGCGGTTGCAGGGGGGGATGTTTTATGAATGGAGGTGGCAACCTGGACCTAGCATTTTTGCAGCAGTTTGCGGGTAGTGGAAGATGATTTGCAGTATCGTTCACTGAGGTGATGGCCAAAGTCTGGAGCAGATGGGAGCATGATGGGGAGGCCTGAGGAACGTGGGTGGAGGTGTAGGAACACCCAGGAGCAGAGGGACATCAACAGGTAATTGGGGGGAATTTCAGAGTGGCAAGACAGACCAGTACTTCAGCCAGAGTTTCCAGGTGAGATGTATCTGGGCTTGCTTAGAAGTCAGGAAGGGATGGCTGACACAGCTCCCATCTCCTTTCCTTTGAACCAAAGTCATCAGATGTCACAGGTAGCAGGTCAAATGGCTGGCAGAGGTGTGCTGCTGGTCACCCTGGACCACCCAGTGCTGCTGCTCACAGACCATCAGGGTCTAGGGTGGGTTCCATGTGCATAAGCAAGGAGATGGTCACTGCTGAACAGGGACGGTCAAAGATCGTACTCAGTGTGCAGGCACTCAAGACCAGATGAAATGATGGACATCTTGAGAGAAAGTGGTTTTAGCAGCTCCCTATAAGTTGAATGCTGATCAGCCCCTGCCCAACAGGTGAAATCCAGCCTGCTGGACCATCACCTCTGATGCTGTCACCTCTTCTTCCAGAGCCTTGCAGCTCCAGCCTTACCTGCCAGTCCCAGCAACAGAGAGATTACATTTGTCTCGTCTTGTAACTGGACACACACACCCGGCACAACAAGGGACCTGGCACTTCAGCCTTGGCATGGATGCTTCCAGCCAAGGGACAAGGGCTGCATGTTCTAGTGTGTCCCCACAGCATCTTCAGGACAGGCTTGGTAACTCCTTCCAGATCGATTCCCAACCCCTGGAATTGCAGCCAGGAAAGGGGTTTGAGATCAGCATCGGAACCCAAAGAGTCAAGTGAGGCCCAAAAAACCCCTACCTTGACTTGCAGGAAGCAATCCTGCTCTGCAGCAGCCGAGCCCCAAGCCTTTAAGAACCCCAGCTTCTCTGTGGTGGTACCCAAGTCCCTGCAGTGTGTCTTGTGTTTTGCAATGGCCTCAGTGTCTTCATCCAGAGTGCAACCCTTGTTTGAGATGGAAAACAGAGCCCAAAGCAATGCTGAGCACAAGCGTATTTTTTATGCAAACCCCACCCCTTCCCACAAGCACCACTGTCCTCTTGGCTGCTCCCGTGCAGGCACTTTGGTGAAAGAAAATACTTCTCCCACGTTTTCTCCCTCCCATGGGAATTTCACCCCTCCTCCTCCTCTTGGGATGCATCATCCAGCCTCTTTGGACCACAAGCTGGGGAAGGCACAGGGAGGAACAGGGGAGGGAGAGGAGGAGCTGGAGATGTTTGCTAGCAAATAAAGGACTGTGTGCTTAAACACTCTTCCTCTGCCTATCCCCACCCGGCAGCGTTTGCTCAGCAAACAGTGCTAATTCACCAGCTTTCCAACGTTTGATTCAGTCTGCAAAAGCAAACCTCGTATCCCACGTCCCCAGTGGCCTCCTCTCCCCGCCTCCTTCCACCCCCCAAGATGTGCTGCTCAGCACCAGCCCTCTGAACTTCCCCACGTCGCCTGCTCTTCCCTTCCACCCCCGAAATCTGGGACCTGGTTAAAATCAGGCTGAGGTGGACAGGTGATGCAGCAGCCTCCCGCGCAGCAAAGCTCTCCTGCTGTGCTGCCAGCCCTCATAAACATGTGGGAAAAAGCCAGCCTGGACAGTGTTTTCCTGGGATGCCACCCGTGCCCAGACAACAGGCTCCAGCTGGTAAGGGCTGAGCACAACCCTCACGGGTTCAGGCAGCTTTGGTTATGGGAAGGGTCACGAGCCAGGTTATGTGGAGGTGGGAGAGGGAAAGCTGGCGTGGGACGTGTTTGTTTTCCCTTGGAGGAAGGTAAGAGGTTTTGCAGAGGGGCTTGGGGAACTGCAGCCCTGATTGCACAAGGGGGTCAGCACCTCTTTTGCTTTTCAGTGGTTATTTGTAACCAGCACCTCTCCTAAGGACAGGGCTGAGATCCTGCATCTTCCCTGGCCACAGCAGTGAGAAAAGGTTTTCTCACTTGACTTCAAGGTGCCCAGTGAAGAAGCTGATGTTGTTTTAATTTATCAAACTACCAGACACAAGAAAACAGCCTGAAATCACCGTTTGCATCCAGATGTTGTCTTATATAGGAGAGTCATCAACTACTATGGTATAGTATAGTAGGGAGGATGCAATAGTACGGTTGTGGAGAGACCAATACATCTAACAGGGAACATTCAGATACCGAAATGCTTCAACAATTCCAAAATGTTGAGTTTGAGTCAGAGCATAGCATCCTTTTTGTTTTGGGATAGTAGTGAAAACAATGTGCTGAAATTACCATTAATTTCTGCTTGTGGCTTGGCCAGGAGTTTGGAAAACCTTTCCAAACTTTAGTTGCATCAGAATTTATTTTATCAGTCATGCTGACCAGCAGCACTGAGATAAGGAGATATTGGGACTGCCTGGTTCCAGATTTGCTTGGACAAGAGGCTTGAAGGGGAGAACGAAGGTCTTGCCAGATAGCTCCCACCCAAGTGCTGCGTCTCGCTGTGTCTCTCCTGATCACACTTGAACAGCGCGCAGATCTTTTCCTTCTCCTGCTCAGCTTCTGATCTAACTTAGTACTGGGGAAATACTGATTTGGAGCCAGGACCAAACCCAGGGAGGCTTGGCTTGCTTGGTTTGGGTTTGCTTTGTGTTGTGGCTTTTGTCGTAGCCGTTGTGAGAGCTGCAGTCCTTGGCCACGCTCTGCTGGCCTTCATCCTGGCAGGACCTCGTGCTATGGGCATCCAGACATCCATCGCCCACGCTCGAGCCGCAAGCACGTGAGTGCTAATGGCCACAGCAGGTCCCTGCTGCTCTCCTGGAAAAGGAGATGGGCTCGGGAAAGCAATCGTCTCTGCTCGCCCGTCTGCATGGGAAACGTCCCCCTGTCACTTCAAACCAGCCCCGCAGCCCAGGCTGTGACATATGCTCCCTTCTCGCCTCCTCTCCCGCCTGCCTTTCATCACAGGTCCTCGCAGGAGGCCCATTAAACACTTAGCTGACCTTGGACCTCTGCCCGCGACAGCTGCCCGTGAGCGCGGGCAGGAGCGTGCTTCCACCACGCCGTGCCCGCCGGAGCTGTCAGCGGTGATTTACCACGCTGCGGCCGCGATGCTGAGCACAGGGAGCCAGCACCGCTTGGACAGGGAGGGAGGGAGGGAGAGCTGGGGTGGCACGGCAATGCCACGGGGCAGCGGCAGGCTGCTCTGCGTATCTGCTGGCCAAGCCACCCTTCTTAATGCCCCTCCGGGTTCAACCCTGGGTCTTAATTTTCCAGCTGACTACACTCGTTTCTAGTGGGAGAGGGGAGATGCAGACTAAAGCAGTCACAGCCTCTGGCGCTGTGTCTGTGGCTGAAGGACGAACAACAACTGGGATGGGCTATTTTGCCCCCTCCTCGTGTTGTCCTGGTGGGACCAGCCCTACCATGGAGGCTCTTCTTCTGGTGAAGGGGTGGCGTGTCCCAGCCGCAGGATTTTGAGTGAGGCGTGTGGACACAGCAGGGCTGCTTTCGCATCAGGAATCGGAGCGGTATGCCTCAGACCATCCCATATGCGCTGCTGTCCAGGACAGCATCCTTTGGGTATGGCGTTAAGCCCTTGCCATTTTAGTTCTTGATTTTACACCCTGAATCTGAGCCATCACCCCACTATATCCTGCCCAGCCTTTCGGATTACCTGGCCTTATCTCTAAAAAACAAATTTTCCATGACAACTTCTAAAAGATCTTCTGTGGTCTTAGCAGAGCCTGATGACCCCCCTCCCAAGCCCCTCCTGCCCCATCTCTGAGGTCCTCTGCACTACTGGACCAGAAATCCCCACCCAGGGCAAGTTCTGTCCCCAAGCTACCTCCAGTGTTTCTCAGGGCTGTCACGGGATGTTCTATTTATCTTGATTTTGTAACGTGAAACACTGAGGTTTAGGCTATTCCTTGAGAGGAGAAGCAAACGAGACCTGCCTCTGTCAGACTTTGCAGGCAGCTGGAAGAGAAGAAGCCGTATGAAAGAAGGTAAGGATGGAAAGTCCTAAAAGGGGCTTCAGCAGAACAAGGCGATGGCAAGCTGCAGAGCTCATCTCTTTTTTCTCCCAGCTTTATTTGGGGAGAGCCTTAGGGAAAAGGGTATTAGAGCATTCCTAGCTGTATCACCCCGTTCATCACATGCTCAAGGTCAGAAAGAGAAGTCTTCACCATCCATGCTTCTCTCAGGTCACATTTGGTAGTAATGAGGTTTTTCTGGGAGCCTGGTATGATATACAGTGAGCTACCAAAAGGAGGAGACGTTTCTGCTCTGTGTCCCAGGGGAAATTAGTATGTATGTGGGAAAGGATGGGAAAATGTAAATCTCTCTGCCAGGTGCAGGGTGGCTGCTCAGGGAACCTCTTCAAGGGATGGGAACGTTTTCCCTACAGACAAGCTGTAGGCACCTGCTAAAATCAGAGCAACCTCCCCACAGTGAACCTATTTCCCTACTCTATGGTGAGCAAACGCTCATCTGAAGCTTGGGCATCCCCTGGAGCCAGCTTGCACCTTTTTACACAACCCAGCATGTAGGAATGCCCCAGGGAGACTTTTACGATGTTGTCCCCACCCCGAGGGGAGGAGAAGTCCTCAAGACTCCAGTTTCTGTCACCCCTTGGACCTCATCTTTCCCTCATGCCTGGAGGTCAGGAGTGGGTGAGGGGAGGGTGTATTTGCAGCTGTGGTGGCTGCAGTCTGGGATTTCTTTGCACCCAGAAATTAGCCAAGCTGTGATTTTTTTTTTTCCTTTTTTTTTCCTTTTTTTTTCCCCTAGAAATAACCTTTGATTCTGAATGCATTTATGAGCAAGGCAGTTCAAAGGCAGCTCGGCTGCAGCAGGCAGGCTTGCACCACTCCTATGGTATCTCTGTTGGACACAGCAGAACTCGGGGACATGAAAATGAGGATCTAAAACTCAACGTGCCTTTGAAAAATCTTCACTTGGAGACTTTGCTTGACATAGTGAGGAACAAAAAAAGGATTTGGAGCTGCGCAGGGGCATGGAAGGAGCAAGATATGAAGGAGTAATGCTGCTCCTGATGCTGCCAGTGCTATCTGGTGCCTTGACTCTGAAATAAGCCACGAAACCCCATCACTCTTGGCTTGGAAAAGAACCACCCTTCAAGGGTTTGGGGTTCTGTCTTCATTCCAACTGAAGAATTTCTTGTTGTGGAAGGTACTTCAGAACCAGACCGGTGTAAGCCATAGCTGGGAGGTGCTGGTGGAGCGGTGGGACAGACAAATACAACCCGGTGTGGGAAACCTCTGCCGTGACCTCACCGCTGTCGTTGCAGGGATGGAGCGCTCTGCTCTTGGTGGCTGGTGCTGGAGATGCGGTGCTGAACCTGGCCAGAGCCTGGGCATCTCCTGGGTGAGCAGGGGAGGGGTGGAGGCTGGGTGTGAGCAGAGAGGTGCTACGGTGTCCACTGGCGGGAGCATCCTGGAGCAGGCTGAGAGAACCCTCTTGCACCAGCTCCCGTACGTGGGTGCTGAGCATGTCCTATGTTGGTCACCTTCTTGTCCGGAAGAGGCCAGGAGAAGAGGTCTCCCGGCCCCGGCTGTGCCTCTGAAGTGTGCTGCCCTGCAGAAGGAGTCCTCCTTCATCCCCCCCTGCTTTGTATTATTATTCCCCCCCCTCTTTAAATTCATCTCCCTCCGCCATCCGGGGCTGTCCCTGCTGGAAAATTACTCTCACAAAAGCTCCCTCAGCAGTAATTACCTAAATGGGGGGAAGGGAGGGGAGATCCATTTAGAATCCACTTCATTGCGGGATTAGCTAATTAATTAACGGTTTCACTGACAACTCGAAGGGGAAGAGTGTGTTAAATAGGAAGGCTTCGGAGCTTGATTTATGTGATCTGACACTCACGGTCTCTCCGCCAACTTGCCATCCTGCCTTCCCCTGGCCGTGGGGTCCGGCTCGCCGCCTCTCTGGGGATGCTGCGGGGACGGTGCCTGCCCGGGGCTGCCAGAAGGCTGGGGCACGTGTGCCTGCGCGCAGGGAGACAATGCGAGGGTGGATGGGAGCACGGGGTTATTAGCTGGCAGATGAAGCTGGGCTTGGAGGGGGCTGTGGCCGCTGAGCTGGCAGGGCCACCCATCTGCCTGGCTCTGGCACAAAGAGCCGGGGAGGAGGAGGAGGATGGTCCTGCCCTCTGCACACCCTGTCCCACCCTCTGTCATGGGGGGAAGGGGATTGTGCAAAGTTGGATACGAGCTGCCTCCTCCTCCAAACCCAGCCTGTGGCAATTGCAGCGGGTCCTTGGGTGGGTGGTCGGGGATGGGGTGCAGGGTATGTGTCCCCCAGCTATCAGTGAAGCTGCTGAACAGCCCAGTGGCCCCAACCAGTGGATTTGTCCTCTCCTCTGCCACAGGCTCCCTGTGCAGCCCTGGGCATATCCCTCAGCCCCGCAGTGCCTGCCTTCCCTGCCCATCACCCGGTGTGGTCCCTTGGCTCAGCACCTGCAGACCCGGAAGACCCTTGGGAAGTGTCCTGGACACCAAACCTGATGGCACATCCCCAAACCTGCTCCTCACAGAGCTGGTACCAGTGCTGACCCTGACCCGGTCTCCCTTTGGGGACTGATCCTCATCGCCCAGTGGCTGGGGAAGGCCCCAAACTGCAGAGGGATGGGGTTGGCCGGGATGGTTGTGCAGAAGAGAGGACCAGCATGGCCCAGTCCACATCTGGCCATGCCCAGCCCAATGGGGACAGGGATCCTGGGGATACGGGCTGCCTGGGAGAAAGCCGGCAGCGCTGCTGGCTGTCCAGCCCTCTCCCCACTGCCTGGCCTGGGATGCCCCATGCCACAGCTGGAATGAGTTTGTTGGGTCTCAGATGGGGGAGCTGACCTGGAGTGAGCTCCCAGCATCGGGAAGACAGTGACCTCAACTCCCCCTTCATGTATCCTGTGCTTTGAGTGTGCTCTGTTCACCTTCCCCTCTGTTTTTTTGTGGAGTTGAGGGTTCCCAAAGCAGGTTGGGGGTCAGGGCTTGCTCTGCCCACCACCCAAATTCAGTCCCCGCTGCTTGGTGCCTCTGACACACACTGGTATCTTGGGGGACAACCAGCTGTGTGTTTGGATGGGGAAAAATAAAACTCGAGAGTTTCCAGCTGGATTTGTTAATTTGAGCCAAAGGTTAAGACGTGTATTGAAAAAACATGCTTTTTCGGGTTAATTTGCATTTGTTTGTTTGTTTGCATTCTGCAGAGACTGTAATTCCCCTCGGAGGGAACAAAACTGCCAAGTTTCACACCTTCTCTGGAGGTGAAAATTTCTCACGTTGGATGCAAACCCACAGCTTGGTCTGGGGAGAGATAGGAGCGGGGGAGAGCAGCAGGGCCGGGTTTCCTTCCACTTTCATCTGCTTCTGTGAGGATGAAGGGGAAATATTGATTAACAGTTGCACTGGAGCTGCCCATCCTCTCTGCAAAACTGGAAGGTGCCGGGGGGATGTGGTAGGCTACAAGGTGGGACATCCAGAGCCCGTGGGATGGGCACGGGGACCCTCGTGGGCAGGTAGCTGGGCTCATCCCGACATCTCTGCCCCGCTGTGGTGCAGGGCTGGAGGGATGCTCCTGCCCAAACCCTGCCCGCACCCGGCCCTGCCCCCCCGCCCCAGCACTGCCCAAAACCTCTTGCCATTGACTTTGACGATTGTTTCAGCCACTTGAACGCCGGAGGCAGGGAGCGGGTTAAATCTAAATAAATGTTAAATGCCAAATAAATAAATAAAGGCAGTTCTGGGGTGGGGTGCGCCTGTGTCTGGCAGGCCTGCGCTCCCCCCGTGTGCGTACCCCCCAGCACTTTGATTGCTTTTTTTGATGGCTTCTAAATAGAGGCGCCCGATCGCATCTGGGAGGAAAATGAAACAGATTTCATTTTTCACACGCGGCACAATGGCCGCGCTGACAAAAGAGGAAGGCGGCCCATTGTCCTGCTCTGCATCTTCACATCCTACCTCTGTCCCCCGAATTAACCCCTTTCACCTCCGCCTTTGTGGCGACACCACTTCGGAGCCGCTGAACAAAGGCGGCAGAAAGCCCTCGCCGTGTACCGGGGAGGGGGGGGCGGGCGGCAGTAGGGGGGCAGCGGGCTGAGCACGTTGGTGTCCCTCATCTCGCTCCCCGGGGCCGGCAGTGGCCATCCCTGTCTCCTTCCCATCAGTCACTCGCCAAGCAGAACCTTCTCCATCAGGATCAGGTCCTACCTGCATCCCTGGCTGCGAGGGGTGAGGAGGGGGCGTTTCTTGCCCCCCACACCTCCTTATCCACCATGATGTGGGCTTTGCAGCAGCAGGATCAGACCCAGAGAGCAGCTTCGCCCCAGCAGCCCTGGAGGAGCACGACGCCGTCAGCAGCATCATGGCCCTGGCCATGCCGCGTGGTTATATGGCACTTGGTTCCCTGCGAGGTCCCCCCTCTGCTCTCCGGTGCTGAGACTTGCTAGACCAAGACCCAGAGCTTTGGTGACGCCATTAACCGCATCCCCCTTTCGCACATTAAGGGTTCCTCGGGATTTTTTTGTTTCTTCCTGTTGTGGTTTAACCCCAACTGGCAACTAAGCCCCATGCAGCCCCTCGCTTACTCACCTGGGTGGGACGGGGAGAGAATCGGAAGGGTAAAAGTGAGAAAACTCGTGGGTTGAGATCAAGACAGTTGAATAGGTAAAGCAAAAGCCACGTGCACAAGCAAAGCAAAGCGAGGAATTCCTTCCCTGCTTCCCATGGCAGGCAGGTGTTCAGCCATCCCCAGGACAGCAGGGCTCCAGCACGCGTAACGGTGACTTGGGAAGACAAACGTCATCACTCTGAACGTCCCTCCCTTCCTTCTTCTTCCCCCAGCTTTATACGCTGGGCATGACGTCATCTGGGATGGAATATCCCTTTGGTCATTGGGGTCATCTGTCCTGGCTGCGTCCCCTCCCAACTCCTTGTGCACCCCCAGCTACTCGCTGGTGGGGTGGGGTGAGGAGCAGCAAAGGCCTTGGCTCTGTGTGAGCACTGCTCAGCAGGAGCAAAACCATCGCTGTGTCACCAGCGCTGATCTCAGCACCAATCCAAACCCGAGCCCCATGCTGGCTACGGTGAGGAGAATTAACTCTACCCCAGCCAAAACCAGCACATTTCCGTAGCTTTTTATTATCAACTCCATGATGATTTGGCTTATCACGCTTAGATCCCAGCTGTGCAAAAAATACAAAGCTAAGGGGGAAAGAGGAGCAAAGTGCTTGTGAGCAAAGGTCAGGAGCATTTGGGGTTTGCTCAGGCCAATTTTGATCTGAGCCTCGTGCCTTCAAGGAGAGCGCAGGAGGGCTGGCACGGCCGCTGAAGCCAGGACCGAGTTACGTGCCAGCACGGGGCTGGGGCACGGTTTGGACAGCAGGGTTTTACACCCATGGGAAAGTGATTTCAGAGATTTCAGCATTTCTTGGAGCCAGGAGAAATCACAGGATTTCTCTCCCTGGCCTGTTGGTTTATCTCCTCGAGGTCTCATTTCGGGGAGGATGCTGTATTTTGTTTCACTTGATCGTTTTGACTCCCGTGCTCACGTCTATCTGACAAGCCATTCTGTTCAAAGATGACACCGCCGCGATGAAGCTGGTGATAATTTCCTCTGTCCCTGCAATCAATGCCCTCTCACGCAACGGCTGCCTTCAGCTGCAGTGGTATTTTTAGATGGAAAAAAAATAAAAAAATAATCGCACCGAGATTTGTTTTTCCCTTTCCCAGCTCGGTCTTTGCAACAGACCCCCAAAATGCCATGGTCAGCAGCCCGTCATGGGCACCTGCACAATTTGCTGCCTCCTTGGGGTTCCCCGGCTGGGATGTCCACTTGCATTTGAGCAGGACGAGGGGAAAGGATCAGGCCAGGCAGATATTTTGGGGGGGGGATTTTGCTAGCAGGGGGATTTTCCTCCCCCAACCAGAAGGTCACCACGTACATTGCAGAGCAGACAAACAGCTGGCCAGCCACATCCCCGGTGGTACCCAGGGCCGCGCGGTCCCTCTCCCTCTCTGCGGCTGCCTTGTGCAGTTCCCGACTGCAGCATCCCTTTAAATAGCAAGGGACTGAACTCCCACCCGGGGCCTGCAGAAGGTTAGATAAGAGAATACAAACCACAATGCTTGCCCTTTTTTTTTTTTTTTTTTTATCTTCCATTTTTTATTATCTTCTTATGGCTTTAGAATTATCTTCACAGACACTACATGAATTTAGTCAGGGCAGGTAAGGTCACACACAGACACAGTTGCTCATATTTATGTATATTCACCAGGCAAAGGAGATAAATGGGAAAACAGGCGCAGAGGGGGACGGGGAGGGGAGGCGGGCGGCGGGGGGGGAGGACGGGATGCATCGACCCCGGGGTAGGATGAAGAGGGGCAGCAAGTGGGCATGGGCATCGGGCTGTGGCTAAGGTGGGGTTGAGCAGGGTACCGTGGCGTGTGATGGAGGGGGAGCTGGGCAACAGCCAGGAGGAGGAGGAACAGCACCTGGGCGATGGCCAGGCCGTTTCTCATGCTGTGGTGTTAGAGCCTGTGAGGGGAGGGCAGGCAGGATTCCCTGCAAGGCTGGTAGAAAATCACCCACAAAGTCTTGGGGTTTTGGTCAACCACTATCTTCTGCACATTTGTGATGCACGAGTCAAGCCAGCAACCTCACGGGTGGGCTTGTAAAGCAGGTCTCAGCTAGTTCAGGCTTTGAGAGATCAGTTAGGACACCAAAAAGGTAGGTGAGATGATTCTTACTCCTGCTCCTTGGCAAAGAAAGCAGTGCTGTGATGGGTGACATGTCCGGGCTCTGGCTTCCAGGTCAGATGACATCATGGAGAGGTGGAGATGATCATATCACGGAGAGGTGGACATGATCACATCATGGAGCGATGGGGATGACCACATCACGGAGAGATGGAAATGACCATGCCATGGCGAGGTGGGTACCCTGTGACCTCACGCTGGCTGTGGCTGGAAGTCGGGTCATGGCAGAAGGGTGTGAGCAGCGGTGAGCTCCAGTGCTCCGTCAAGGTCAGGCTACAAGGAGCACACAGATGGGGCTGATGGTGCGAGTGCTGCTCCATGCTGAATTGTGGTAGACCTGGGGCATGGGAAGCCCGAGCTGGGGTTTTACAGGTGATGAGATGTAGCTGGGATCCCCGGAGACATGGGGGTGGTGTACCAGGGGCTGCTGCAGCCTGGGAACCAGCTGGGATGGAGCGAGCACAAAGCCAGCTGGAAGCTCCTTCCTCCTGCACTGTGCCTTGTGTTTCCCAGGGACATGGGGCAGCACCTTCTCCCCGCTGCCCTACACAGGGCAGGCCGGGGGGACCTGCGTGTGGGGGGCCTCGGAGGTGACAGAGCTCCTGCAGCAACGCGTCCCCTTCCTCGGGAAGCCCCATCGCTGCCGGGCGCACAGGGGAGGGAGCACCCTCCATCCTGAGCAATTGCAACCTTGTGTGTGGCAGAAGGGACCTCGCACGCATAGACGGGTGACAGAGAGGAGCTGGGAGGCTGATTTAACCTGTACCCCAGCCACAGACATTTGTAGAGCTGCTGAGATGACCAGAACAACGACCTGAGCTCTAAGTGACCCGGTACCCACCCAGCCGCTGCTTGCCGGCACCTTTTTGGGAGAAGAAAAGCAGACGGAGGGACCTAAAGGGCCGCTGAAATCAAGGTCAGCTTGTCCAACCCTTACTCGAGCCGGGTGGCACCTACCCATGCGAGTCTTTTAATCGCAAGCCGTGGACTCACCCACTCCCGGCGTCCGTGAGCATCCCGAGGGATGAGCATCGCGGGCAAAACTTCCCGGGGGCTCCAAGCTGCGAGCCCACAAACCGGGAGGCGTTGGGCCAGCTTCCGAAGGAAAGGAGCGATAAAGGGGATATTGCAAAGGTCTCTTTCCCTGGGTGGGAGGGGAGGTAGAGGGAAGGAACGGGGCAGGGGGCCAGGGCTGGGCATCAAACCGTTAATGGCAGGAGTCTTTCTGGGAAGCTGGGTACCGGAGCCGAGTGTGATGCTATTTCAAGGAAAATATATAATGCACCTAAAGAAATTGTACAGAAATTGCAAACAAAGCATGCACAGGAGGATATAAAATACCGAGTACAAGGGCACCCACCGATTATAACTTGATTTAAAACCACTTAATTCACTAAATAATAAATGCAGATTTACCAGAGGTGTCAGGACTAAAAGCATGCCTAACAATGCGTTTATTTAATAACTGTTTGCTCTCAATGTCAGGGCACTGTGTCTAGAAAATACACGCAGCAAACGGAAGGCTGTGATTTTTATTATTTTTTTTCTTTTTCCCAAGGCCTAGTATATCTTGGGGGGGGGTGGTGAAAAATCAAGAAAGAGAAGTCAGCAATGATCCAACCAAGATGAAACCTGGCTTCCCTTTACCCAGGGAAACAGGAAACCCCGACGGGAAGTGGGAAGCAGAACAAATCAACCGAGCACACTAATTCTCTGCTGGTGTGCGAAGATGCAAAGGAAGGAGAAAGAGGTGCTCGTGTAAAAGAAGCCTTCCTAAGCGAGCATCAACTGAGGGAAATGGCTCCTTGCTTCGCAGACGGGAAGATGATTTGTAATATCGGATCAGATGCCTTTTTGCCCAGGAAAACTGAAGGAGCTGCACGCTCTGCTGATGACTCGTAGCTGCTGTTGGGATGGTGTGAAGTTAAACAAGCGCTTTGTTGGACTGGTTCATCCCCCGCGGTGTGTTGAGGAGTAATTTTAAGTGGTGTGGGAGACCGAGGACTTAATTGGCTCTACACTGGCAAGATTTGGACTGCCACCCAGCCGGGTTTTGGGGAAAACAGGAGAACTGGGGGGTTGGTGTGGACCTAGCAGATTATTTCACCAACACACCCAAGCTGAAGGAAAGTCTCAGGGTCTCTGGGGGGTTCAGCTTCACCCGGGAAACTCCCATGCTACCAGCGATGTCTCGGGCTCTGGGGTTTTAGCCATTAAAGAAGAATGTGGATCATTCCACGTATTGCATGATTTTTCAGCTCAGTGCCATGGGGTGCTGAGCCCAGGTCCTTGGAGAAATGTACGGACCAGATTCCACCGCTTGCCAACCTGTAGTTCAGCCTGCAGGAGGTAATAAAAGGCCAAGGAGACCGTGTTCAGAAAGACTTGTCTTCTGCAAAGCTGGCTGAGAGGCATTTGCTGGAGCTTCACACCAACGTGTCTTAGTAAAACCAAAGCAAGCAACTCCCCCACCACGGCCACCACTGAGAGAAGCTCATCTGAACCATCATTTTCTCTCTAGTTGGAACTGAGCAGCCATGAATATTTTGAAGTCTTTGAACCTGACCAGGAGGTGAACCAAAATGTTTAGCCCTGCTGATGGCCCCACATGGGGATGTGCTCTGGAAAGGGGTGATTTCCCCCAGGAGCCTCCTCCCGGCCTCTCCCCCATGGCCTTCCGCTCCACGCCCAGCCCTGCTCAGCATGGCGTGGGGAATTCAGGCTCATTGCCTTCTACATCCTCCTTTTTTTGGTCTTTATATAAAAATTCGGTTGTTATCCCCACTGCCACCATGCTGATCAACGTGAGCTGCTCCTTGCCCAGATCTTCCTCCCCCAGGTCTAGCCTCGTGGCTCTCTGAGGTTCACACAGGGCAATTCTCCACAGTTCCCCAGGTTCATCAAGCACTTACTGTGCAAGCTGATGTTGGCAAGGGTGTCAGGTTTGCCAAAATAGCCCCTTGTTGATATCAGTAGGTGGTGCCCACTTCTGCGGGCAAAACATGAAGGACCCGGCAGGGCTATGATGGGACTGGCAAGCCTGAGTCAGTGGGTGACTCCGCTTTGCTCGTCTGAAGGGGGCTCGGCTTTGAAGTAGGCTGTGCCAGGGCAGAAGAAGGTCTGTTAATGAATTTTCCTGTAGCCTTTGAAAAGTCTAAGGCTGGTTTTTTGTTTACCACATTCCACGTGCTGGGTGTGTGTCTCCAAAGCCATCCTTGCCCCCTGCTTTGGGAAAAACAACACATGCGGAAGCTTTGTTTCCCGTAGCACCTTTCTGCTGAGTGTGGTGTTGACATATCAAGGCTGGCTGCAACTCTGTTGTGCAAATGTTCACGTGGGGGGGACCGGGTCCCTCAAGGAGCAGAAGAGCTGTGAATGAGCTGACCTGGTGGGATGCTCTGCTGGGTGACCCTCCGGCTCTGCCCGGCTCTGTCTCCGGTGACGCTGGAAGGATGCAGCATGACGTGAGAAGCGGAGATGCCTTGCTTTTAAGTGGTTGAATCAGGGAAAATGAATCTCTAAAGTCAAATCTCAACGTGGCAGTGCTCCCTGGCTGCACGTGGGTTTCTCCAAGCCCACCCTTTTCCTTCCCACAGAACCGTTGCTCCCACGGGGCTCGCGGAGCTCGCACTGCTCCCAGCACGCCCGGGTGCTGCAGGTTTGGCCGAGGGGCACGGGGAGGCCTGCACATCCCTCGCCGGTGCTCCCCCGGGGTGTCTGTCACCCCAGAGAGCTGCCCTTTCTCCGACAAGGGCAACCCCTGCCCTCCGCGATGGTCCCGGCCCTCTCCGGCCGTAGCGGTGGGGTTCAGGGAAGGAAAAGAGAAACTCACGTTTCTTTCTGCCCTTAGTGACGCCCATCCCTGAAAAGCTGGTTATCTTCCCCAAATCCTGCGCCTGTCAGGGCGGCGACGCACAAAGAGCCCCCAATCCCTTCCAGCGCTGCGGCGAACCCACGGCGGAGGTCTCTGCTGGGCTCCTCTTCCTTATCCCCCCCCCTCCGCCTCCCCCACCACTGTCTCCCAGCCTTATCTTCTGTTGTCTTCTTGTGGAAGAAGAGATAAAAGTAATTCTTATGGATGCTTCTCCAGCGAAGGCTTGCCTCCTTCCCCCCTCGCCTCCCCCAGCATCTCCCTGCTCCGTCCAGATAAAGGGTGAGGACCAAGCACATGTCATTTTCTTTGTGCAAAATCAATATTCAGCAAAGTTTATCTGTCCGACATAGCAGGAAGCGCTAATTTCATCCGCGTCAATTACTTTGATGAACGCTCATACTGTTCAGGGTGCGAGAACAAGATAAAAGAATTACTGAAATAAAAAGCACACACCCGCAAATGCGCCCCCCCCCCCCTTCTGCTCTCCCCCACCCCAAATTGCCCCTCCTGGGGTCGTGCGGTGCAGAGCGGGGCTGGGGGCGGCCGCTGAAGCTGAGGAGCGAGGGTCTGGGATGCCAGCGGAGGTGCCCAGGCAGCACATGCAGCCTGTCTCTACAGGAATGAGCGCAATTTGGGTGAAAAAAGCCACGGTTTGGGTTGGGTGAGAAGTCAGACCCCCCCTGCTTTGGGTACGTGGGCATCCCTCGGCAGCAGCAGGCACATCCCGCGGGGGCTTGCAGGTTTGCACGTGGCTTTTTTTGATGTGCAGAGAGGGGGTCACGCACACGCTGAAGGTTTTCCGCCGTGCTGCTTTCCCCTGGTGAGGGTCTCAAAGCAGCGAGGCGCCCGCCTGCCTCGTCACGCCCGGCTGGACCCCAGACCCACAACAGAAATGCCAGGGCAGGTCACAGGGCAGGGTGTGGGAGGGAGGGAGGGAGGGATGGATGGAGGGATGGATGGAGGGATGGATGGAGGGATGGCAGCCCCAATCAAGGCTTGGAGATCCACCTGGAGAGGGTGAAAGCTGTCGCTGAGATTATGCAGGACAAAAAACCTGACTCTGATGCTGCTGTGCTTGAGAAATGACCCCGGGGGAATAAGACAAGCCCCTTCTCTCCAAAGTCACCGGCTCCTCTAGCCGCTGCCTCAGCCTCTGCGCATGAAATAGTGCGTAACAATTTTATAGCATTGCTACCGTAGAACTGAATAAGCAGATCTCAGGGCCCAAGTCTTTAATTAACCAGCCAGGTTTGATTTTCCAGCAGGGCTGAACGCACACCCACGCTGTCACGCTCACAGCGTGGCCCAGACCTCGGAGACATCAGCTCTCCCCATCCTCTGCAAAACCTGCCTGCTCGTCCCTGCCCGTGCCAGCCTGGCTCCGCCACTCGTGCCCCCAAACCCGGGGTGGCAGGAGGGGTTGAGCCCTGGTACCCCCGAGGCTCAGGGCTCAGTCCTTGGAGGACGAGGGGGTTGTTTTTCCTTAGTTTTGAGGAACTCATCCCATCAGTGCTGGGCTTCGTCAGCCCTCTGCAGCAAGCCCCCTTGTCCCTCCATCCCAAACTCAGGGGGAATGGCTCCCGGCTCAGCTCAGCTCCGCGGGCTCAGCAGCCCTGGCAGGAACGTGTACAAATGGCTCTTCCAAATATCTCTGACGCTGTCCGTCCCAGGCAATTTGTCAGCCTGGTGCTCCTCTCCTGGCCCTTGGGTGCGCGGGGGCACGGAGCAGCCCAGCTCTGCCGCAGGGGTCCTGGGAGGGATGGGGCTTTTCCGTGTGGGTGCCTCAGGTTGTTGTTTTGGGAGACAAAAGCTGGCAGAGTGCTGGGTAAAGTCTCATCCTCGGTTAGAGCTGCCTGATTTTTTGCCCCATTTTCTTTTGGGAGGCATCACCCTCGGTGTCAGGCAATCTGGCAGCAAAGCCCCCCCGGCCCCGCGCCAAAGTACCCCACAAGCCTAAAGCAAATAAAAGCCAGGGGTGTGGGGGTGTTCCGCTCCAAAATCATTGTGCTCTACATGAGGCATGAAGAGATCCTAGAAAATCCCAGCTGCCCGGGGTGGGATGAGGATGGGCGCAGGAGGGACAGGCTGGCCCCAGCCCCCTGTGTGCTGCAGGGGTACAGGCAGATGCTGGCGGGGGCCCCGTGGGAGGCAGCCGAAGCTCACCCCGAGGCTCCGGGGGTACCCAGAGGCGCAGGGCCGTGTCCCCGCTGCCAGGCCCCAGCTCCCGAGGGAGGTGGCACTCACCGGTGCGGGGGGGGGTTGCCGATGGCCAGCCCCTGCAGCCGGGTGACCCCTTGGGCGCGTTGCAAGAGGCGGAGGAAAATGTGGCTTAAGCAGAAATGCTGCCCGCACATGTGCAGGGGGCTGGGAACGTGCACTGGAGCGATTTCCACAGCTCAGCTCGGCAGCGGGAATTTGTTAAGTCACGGCAATTTGCCAGCTCGTGGTGGTGTGATCAAGAGGCTGTCCCCATTTCCTAGCCGGCTGTGCACGTCCCCGTCGTGCCAAGGCTCCCTGAGCGTCGCGCTGGCACCTGCAGCGGCAGGATTGCCCCTCGCCCGCGCCACGGGGCATCTCCGGCCCTGCTTGGTCCTGTATGAGGAGCACAAGTATCCCCCCAGCCCAGGCGGCGGTGTGGCTGTGGTCGTCCCCCCGCCACTTGCACCCCGTGCCCGGATGAGCACATCTCTGCTGGGGACCCAACCCAGGGAGGATGCTCTGTGCCGAGGTGCCCCCAAAGGAAGCTTTTGGGGTGCCCCCAAAGGAGGCTTTTGGGGAGCAAGCTGAACTGGGTGGCATCTCAGAAGCAGGGGGACGGTCCCTGGCCTGGCAAGGGACGGGGCAGCGCTGGCTCACCCCTCCGCTCAGGGTGGGGGGGGTGCTGGGGGTGCCTCTCTCTCCACTGGCTACAGGGGGAGCCAAGACATCGAGCTAAGCCGAGATGCACATTTAATCCGTGGATGAAGGTAGCCGAGGCATATGGTGATGATGTGCTCCCACAGGGACCTGCTGATGGGTTTGGGGACAGCTAGGGCAAAGCTGCCAAATCCATAAGATATTTTTTTTTTGGGGTGAAGCTGGAAGTGCAGCATCTCAGCACCCCGGGGGACGCTCCATCTCCATTTCTTCGCCCTTGCTGGAGCAGGTAACCTGGCCAAGAGCTCTCTCGGCCCGGCCCGGCCCACCTTTTGCCCTCACATCTTGCAGCGAGGAGTTCCCCACCGCGTCAGGAGGATGTCCCCATCCCTGACTCTCGCTGCATGGGGTTATTCAGCACGGGAGCAGGGTCGCTGGTGGCAGTGAGGGGTCCCAAAGTCACTGGTGGGGTGGCCAGAGGAAATATAACCCAGATGCGGGGCAGGATCTTCACGTCCCGTCCCCCAGACACCCTCCTCCTCCTCCAGCCCGACCCAATGGTTCTCCTTGATGTCAGTACCAAGTGTCTGCGTGTTTTGTGCAGCAAAAAGAGACCCAAAAGAGATGAACTGAACTAAGGCCGAGCTGCGCAAATGACGAAGTCCTTACAACCGACACAATTACTGCAGGATGCTGTCCTCGCCAAAAAGCAAACCAACCAACGACCAGAAGCAAACTCAAAAGCTGCAGCCTTAAAATGTGCCCAGTGAAGAATGGTTTAATTTTTGAGATAATTTCGAATCATGTAATTATTTGCTTGGTGGTGGTGGGTTTTTTTTGGTCTTTCTTAAATTAGACGTTGCTAATGGCACTTCAAGGGTCTTAGCACAAGTGCCAAATAAAAAAGTCTGTCTAATTAGTAATACTTTGTTTGGGAAGAATAATCCTTTTCCATTATTATTTGAAACAAGCAGACTCGAGCTGTGTGTGTAAGTGTGTGCAAGAGGGAGAGCCCAACCTGCCAGCAGAATTATGCAACTAAATATTTCAAGGTGGATCTCAGGGCATGAGGCTCCAATTTAAGCACGTGCATGAAGTTGGGCTTAGCTTTAATCGGGGCTGTCCGGGAGCTGCTTGATTTGTCCCCAAAAAAATCTTTGTCACCCCAACGGGGCGAGGAGGGATGAGGCTATGCCGGCTCGGGATGAAGCCCCGCTGAGGAGGGAGGCATCGGGGCAGGATACGTCCCCCAGCTCCGAGCCTGCCCCATCCCCCCCGGCCCCCTGCTCCCTCCTCGCTCTCTCCCGGCGAACACAAAGCTGAGACTTGGATTATCTTCATTTCCATATGGAGAGCGATGTAAGCCCGTTCAATGCATGGCCGGGCATTTTGTTCACAACTTTACAGCAAGCGGGAGCAAAACCCACTGGGGAAATCAACTATTCAGCTCCTCTCACCTTGTGTGCACACGCATGGATCAGGCGGCGCGGGAGCCTGGTTAAAATAAAGCTGCCGCCCCGGGCTGGCTCTGACCACCCTGGATCTCCTGGTGCTTTTTTTGGGGGTTAAACTCCACCCTGGGGAAGCCACCTGGGTCCCGGTGGGGGACAGATGTCAGCGCCGGGGCCAGCGTTTCCCGGCGAGGGGTGGCATCACCCCGGGGTGCTGCTGCCCTCCGTACCCCCCTTGGCTGCGTCCCAGCCCAGGGCAGACCCGGGCCCCTGCCAGCACCCCCCCTCCACGGCAGGGCAGCCCTGAGCTGCTCCCCACCAGTATCCCCAGCGATGTCCCTGCCGTGTCCCCGCTCCTCCTGACCTGCAGCCCCCTCTGCCGTTCGCCGCTCCCGCCTGGCCCCAGCCGCATCCCGCAGGATGCATCCCGTAGGGAGCACGTACCCCCGCCCTGCACAGCACCCCTCCAGCAGCCCCGGGTGCCCCTGGGTGCCCTGTGCCCTCCGTCCCCGCTCTGCCTCTGCTTTTTCTCGGGGGAGGGAGGCGTGCCGTGGAGCCCCGTGCTCCCTCCCTGCGGCCAGCATCCCTCTTGCAGAGCCGGCAGCATTGGCGCACCCAGCTCCGAGCTGCTCCTTTTCTGGGCCCACGGCGTGCGGAGGGGAATCGGAAGAGCCAAACTCCAAAGAACTCAACCCAAACCGCCGCTTCCCTCTCCCTCTTGCCCTCTTTGCAGAAGGAGGCGAGCTCAGGCAGCAGGGACCAGCTGGGGTGTGGGACAGCCCCC
Source organism: Balearica regulorum gibbericeps (assembly GCF_011004875.1). NCBI lineage: Eukaryota > Metazoa > Chordata > Aves > Gruiformes > Gruidae > Balearica > Balearica regulorum. The sequence goes on from NC_046200.1 coordinate 13,284,912, forward strand.
CGCCCCGCTGCGGGGATGCTGGGGGCACCAACGGGGCTCTGCGGGGAGGCTGTGCCCCCCGCTACCCGCACGCCTCCGGGGCAGACCCCAGCCCGTTGTCCCTGGTCCCCAGCATGAAGCCCCTGAGCGGCTCGGCCACGGAAGGGCTTGGGGTGCCCGGCCCTGCGGCCAGCCCCTAAGGACACCGGGAGGGGCGTTTGCAGGCTGGGTGAAGAGCCTTGGCGTTTCTCTGCCACAAAATTACATATAAGGCACTAAGACCTCGTTAACGGCTGCGGGTAATTGCGTCTGCTCCGGGCTGCAGGCAAAGAACCCCGTCGCAGCGTGCCGGGCAGCACAGGGCCACCCCCAGGACCCCTCTTGCCGCCCTTGGAACCACGCTTCCCTCCCTGGACTTTCAGTTGTCTTAGACACCAAGTTTCACCCTAAACTGGAGCCCGAACACCTCCCGGGCCGACGGCTGAGCCTGGTTTCGCTACGGGTGAGGTTGGCCGTGGGTGCGTCACCCCTTCCAGCTCTGTTTGCCAGGGCGGCGATGGGCTCAGAGGCCAGATGCTCCTGCAGGGCTGGCGGGTGCTGGCAGCCAGGCAGAGCGCCGGCACGTGTGGGGTAGCTCTGTACTATCCACCAGAGAAGCCAAACCAGCAGCTCGGTCCCCCCATAAGCTGGGAGCCCCCCCACCAGCAGCGTGGGCTGGCTCCCACATACCGCAGCCACATTTGCAGGGAGAAAATCCTGGGCAACCCCCCGGCACAGCCGCAGCCGTTCACGTTTGCTGGTGAGAGGAACTTTTCCATCACCAACCCGTCCTTCCGAACCCTCCCGCTGCCGCCGGCCTGCTGGAAGCGTGGGCCACAGCTTCTCCTGCGTGGTGGTCCAGGAGCGGCCATCACCTGGCGGGCTGGGGCTTATTCTCCTTTATCTTTTCATTTTTTTCATTCCTTTTTTTTTCTTCCCTTTATTTCCCCCCCTTCTTTTTTCCTTTTCTTCTTCTTTCCTTCTTTTTTCCTTTCTTTTTTCTTATTTTCCTCTTTTTTCCCTTTTGCCTTCTTTTTTCTTTTTCCTTCTTCTTGTTTTCAATTTACTTTTCTTCTTTCTTTCTTTTTTCTTTTTTCTTCTTTCTTTCTTGCTTTCTTCTTTCTTTCTTTCTTTCTTTTCTTTCTTTCTTTCTTTCTTTCTTCTCTTTTCCTTCTTTATTTTTTGTCTTTTTTCCTTCTTTTTTCTTCTTTTTTCCTCTTTTCTTCTTTTTTCCTTTTTCTTTTTCCCTTACACTTTCCCCTTCTTTTTTCTTCTTCTTTCCCCTTCTTTATTGCCTTTTTCCCCTTCTTTATTGCCTTTTTCCCCTTCTTTTCCCTTTTTTCCCCCTTCTTTTTTTCCCCTTTTTTTTCCCTCCTCCTTCTTTCTTTTTTTTTTCCCCCCCTCTTTCCCATCCCTTTCCCCATTCCCCCTTCCCCGCCGCTCTCCCCCGGTGTCAGTGCGGCACGGGTGATAGGACACGGTGATAGATCTGCCTCGGCCACACTCTACAATAGCTCTCAGACAGTCTATTAGTCAGCAATTGTCTGCCAGGCAGCCTGGCCCGGCCCGTGTGCCGCAGCTGATAATGGCAAAGAACAAAGATGGCAGCTGCTTTGTAGAGGAACAGATTTGTGGCAAATCGAGATAAAATAAAGAGGAAGAAGAAAGAAGTGTAAGGGGGGGGAAAAAAAAAAATATATATATATATACACACAAAAAAAGGGAAAGGAGGGAAGAGGAGAAAGCGTCGGGGGCCGGGGAGGGAGGAGGAAGGATGCTGCGTGCGAGCTGTCAGGCTGCGGGAGCATCGCTGTGCTCTGATCTGGTGCCGTTACGGGGAGGGGGAGCAGGAAAACCACCACGGGAGAAATAGAAAGGCTGGTGTACATGGAAAAAAAAATCATTTTCAGGCTTCTGGTGTCAGAGGTGGAGATAAGCACAGAGACGGAGGCTATCAGGCGCAGGGCTGGGGGATAATGTCTCCCGCTGTGTATCTCTGCCCGTATCTTGCGGGGGGGGTGTCCCATGCCCGGGCAGCAGGGACCATGGCATGGAGCACGCCAGCGCTGCCTCTGCTTCCCAATGTCCGTGCACCCGGCAGGGCGGCGGGGGCAGCTCCAGCAGCATTTGGCCCCTTTTGGGTACGGAAAGTGGGGGCTCAGCCCAGCTGGGGGGGGGTCACTGTCTGACCAAGCATCCCTCCTGCGGGACGGGCTGCAGAAGGGTAACCCAGCGCTGCACGGGGGCAAAGGGGCGTGTGGGGGGTGTGGGGGGGCTGTTTTACACCTCCCTACCGAGGTGGGGCTGAGAGCCACCCATGTGTCTGCTCTCCTGGCTCCCAAGGGGATGCACAGAGGGGTTTGCACGCAGAGGGGTGCGTGCAAAGATTTTCACACGTGACTTTTTTGCATGCAGGAATTGCGTGCAAAGCTTTGCGTGCAGGAGTTTGCACACCCGAGTTTGCATGCACGCAAGGGTTTGCACACATGAGTTTGCTTGCCGGACTTTGCACGCTGTGATTTGCATGCAAAAGTTTGCGTGCAGGAGTTTGCACGCCCGAGTTGGCGCGCGTGCCGAGTTTGCACGCGGGCACCTGCCAACCCAACCTTGCTGAGGCACCTGAGCTCCTTCCAGCCATCGCGACGGCGCTGAGCTCCTCCAGCAGCCGGCAACTCCTGCTCTCCCTCCCAAATCCGTGGGTGTGGGACTGAGGAACCGCGGCGTCCGGTGAAGGTGAGGGACGGTGGTGGCTTGAGGGTGGCCTGGCTCCGCCGCCAGCAAAGGGTGCCCGACCCCAGTGACCGCAGCCAAAGGCTGGTGCTCCTCCTTCTGAGCAAAAGGAGGATCAAAGTCAATTACAAAAAAGAAATTAAAAGGTGGATGTTTTAATTAAAATCAGATTTTTTTTGCTGAAGCTGGACTTGTTAATTTAAATGAATTATTTTTTGCCTTAAAAACTTAATCAAATTAAAATTAAAGTTAACGTTATGGTAAACCTATGTTAAAGCCTAAATTTAGTATAATCTATTCACATTTAAATTAAATATATATATACAATTTTATAGACATATATAAAAGGATAGCTGTACATATTTGCTGTTGAAGTTTTAAAGAAAGTTACATTACCCAATCACTGCGAGTCAGCCGCTAAATACTTAAACCCCGAATTACTGGAGTGGTTATTTCCTTATAGCATCCCATCTGCAAAGACAGGTTTTCCTTCCTTTCGGTTTTTCTCAAGTGGCGCAGCTCAAAGCCTGGTTGGTCCAAGTTGGGAGAATAATTAGAAGGTTAAAGGCAGGAAAAATGTAGGTTTTGTCTTCCCACTTCTGCAGGATAAACCCACTGAGAGGTGAAGTTTGCTGGGGAGGGGGCAATCAGTTCAGGTCCCTCACTGCAGACAGCACCTCCACTCTTCCAAGAGTCTATTTAAAAGGGAAAACTAATGTTTAGGAAATGTAAGACCTTTTTTCTTATGTATTCAGCTTCTTTAAGGTTTTGTTAATATATTAAAAAAACATTTGTAAAGTTCTGTTTTCACACATGTTTAATTGAATTCCGGCTCCCACCTAACCAGTGCTCGATAGGATGGAAGAATTAATAACCACCCACGTGATCCCTTCCACTGCCTGTGTTTGGGGGGGAAACCCCAGGGATCCCCCGCGCACCCGGCACCGAGCGCATGGGGCCAGCCAGAGCCCGGCACAGCCATCGCGGTGCCGTGGGACCCCGGGGGAGCGATGCCCTGTGTGGGGTGAACCCGGTGAGGGTGCGCACGGCCAGGTGCCCGGCTTGACCCAGCCCAATGCCAACGGATGCTGAATTTCTCCATCCCATCGGCTTTCCCAGCACCCCAGCCTGGTGACGAAGGTGCCCTCCACGCTTTAGTCATCATACCCAGAGCATCCTGAGCCGCCCTTTCGGATGGAGTTGGGTCATTCCCACGTTAGCTGGAGGGAATAGCCAGGTTGTTGCTGCTGGACATGGACTGGGTGATGTGAAAGTCCCCAGCTAACAGCATCACTGTGCTTGGCCATCATCTCCCAGTCCCCGGCTAAGGGCAGCATCCTGCTTGGCCATCATCTCCCAGTCCCCTTGGTCATCATCTCCTGGTCCCCTTGGCCATCATCTCCCAGTCCCCTTGGTCATCATCTCCTGGTCCCCTTGGCCATCATCTCCCAGTCCCCTTGGTCATCATCTCCCGGTCCCCAGCTAAGAGCAGCATCCTGCTTGGCCATCATCTCCCAGTCCCCTTGGTCATCATCTCCCAGTCCCCAGCTAACAGCAGCATCCTGCTTGGCCATCATCTCCCAGTCCCCTTGGCCATCATCTCCCGGTCTCCTTGGCCATCATCTCCCAGTCCCCTTGGCCATTATCTCCCGGTCCCCGGCTAACGGCAGCATCCTGCTTGGCCACCATCTCCTAACGCAGCATCCCTCTCGCCATCTCCCTCCCTCCCGCCTTGTCCCGGCTTTGTCCCAGGAGCCTCCCCCAGGGCCCGGCTCGGGGTTAGTTCAAGTCTAGCCTATTTAGATAACCTTCTGGTGGGTCTATAGAGAGCCGAATATCCCTGCTGGAGGATCTCACTACAAATGAGCCAATCCGCCTAATCTCCTTATCGTTGTAGGCCTCAGCCTCGGGGCCTGGTTATCTATATGGATAAAAGAAAAGGGACACTGCACAGCACCTATCCCAGCAGAGACCCCTCCCCTTTAATCCTGCCAGGGTTGTTTCTCCCTTTATCCCCCCATTGCAAATCCCCAGCGAGAAGCCCCCGGCCCCCCCCCCCACGCCCCGCTCCCCTCCCTTCACGCCTGAGCAGGGAGGCAGAAAGGATGCGAGAGGGCTGAGCGGCGCTGGGATGCTCTTATCACCAACACCTGGAGTGGGAAAGCGGGGCTGGGGGGCACAAATCCCCCCCCCAGCCCCGGCCGGGAGGGAGGCTTAGAGGGGCTGGGGGCTGCTCCCGCGCCCCTCCGGAGCTCGCCCGCCCGATAAGTACCGTAATCATTCAGGGCCAGGAGTCCCCCGGGGTGCGGGCTAAGCCCTGCACATTCCTGCCGCACACAATTAGGGCTCTTTCTCCTTCCCTCTTTACATTTTTCCCTCGCTTTCATTCCTGCCCTCCACCCTTTCACCTTTGCGGGAGCCCCCTCTCCCCCGCTTGGCCCCCAGCGCATCCCCCCACCCCGTCCCCATTTCTTTCCAAACCTCCTTTTCTCTCCGCCTTCTCAGATTTCCCTCTTTAGCAATTTTTTTTTGGTTTTTTTGTCCCACTCCACCCTTTCCCCTTTCCTTCCCACACCCCATCTTCTCCCCTACCCTGTTCGCATCCCTCCGGCTTCGCTTTCCCCCCTTTCCCTCTCCGCTTGCTCTTTGTCAGTCTGTTCTCCATCCCTCAGTCTGCCTCTAATTTCTGATTAATATGTTCTTAGCCAAGGAAAAGGGAGAGCGAGAGAGAGAAAGGGAGCGGGAGAGAAAAGAAGGAATCTTCTAAATAAATCATTTAGTCATGTGAGGAGCTAATCTCCAAGTGACGGCCTGTGTTTATCTAGTTTTTAGCAGTGCATGTTAAATAGTGATATGGGACTAATTTTTTTTTTTTTTCTGCTGGAGCTGCTGTGAAGGGATTTTTAACTTCATTTCCCAGAAAGAAAAATGGTGAAAGCAGAGATAAGGCCCCCGAGCAGCTCTTCCCCTGAACCGTTAGCCAGTGCAATTAAACAAGATGCCGCAGAAAGGGCAGCCGAGCCCAGGTTGCCAATTACCGATGCCTTCTCCCCGCGCCAGGCACCGACGTGCCGGGCTCAGCATCCCTGGGACCCCCTGGACCACCTCTCCCCCCCCCCGCCCCCCGCAGAGGTCCCACTGTCCTCTGCCACCTGCGTGCTGCCTGGCCTTGGTCTTGTCACTTAGCACGTGCTTCTGCTGCCCCCGGGGCTTCTGCAGGACCTGGTGGCATCTCCGATGGGCTTTGGGGGCCACTTGGGTTTGGGTTGGGTTTGATTTTGGTTGGGTAAGAGGCCGGTTTGGTAAAGGAAACCTCTCGTTTTGCAACAACGCGGGCAAATATTTTCTCTGGAAAATGACCAACCCCAAACGTTTTCACTTTTCTGGGGAAAAATATTTTTAGTTGCCCTCTGCACTGAAGCCTTTGACAAAGCTGACCTGAATTTTGAGCTCTGTCTGGATCCTCCCCCTCAACAGATGAGCATACATAGTGTTTTTTAACATATGTATTATTCCCTGAATATTTTTTCACCCTTTCTCGTTACTTGACCTCCTGGCTCGCTGACTGGTTTTACCTTCCCGGGGTCGCAACATCTCGCTGCCGTCACTTGCAGCCCCTTCACCCTTTGGCTCGTTTTCCAGAGAGGCAAAATTATTCCAGTTCGGTCCCATCTCCCTCCTTCCAGCGAGGGGTCCCACTCCCACCCTCACCCTGCTGCATCACAAACCCTTCCCACTTTCCCACCTCTTTTTTGGGGGGAAAAGGATGGAGATGCTCGGGTGACTACTCCTCTCTCCCGTAGATAAGGGGGGTGGGGGGTGGCAGTGAACCCCCCAGGGGAGGGATTGGGGGGGGAATGGATGTGAGGGTAAATGGTGGGGAAAGGAGGGTGCAAGCCATCGTTGTAGGTCAACATCTCCAAGAGGACCTGTTCTCCTTGCAACAGCTTCTCCAGATGTTCTCCGGCCCTTGAAACCCAGCTGCTCCCCGGGGAGCAGCTGGGGGAAAGTATTAAAACTCATTGTTTTTAATGCTCCAGGCAGCTCCCTTCATAAGGGGCTTTCCCCTGGAGCCCAGGAAAACCCCCAGGAGCTGCCTGGACCTTCTCCCTGGACCACATCGGAGCCTCCTGGGTTGGGTGGATAATGAGCGGGCAGGAGAGGCAGTTCATTTCCACCAAGAGCTTGGAGGGGGAGCCCGCAAGCGATTGCAATTAAGCCCTGAGCATTAAAAACACGGTAATAAGGGGCTACGTTGAGGGGAGGCAGAGCGGTAATTTAAATGATAGCCAGCTCAAATATGGAACGTCTAAATGTTCTCTCAGAGAGATTTATATGTGCGCGGGCCTACCTCACTCATTTATTTCGTTAACTAGCTCCTTATTGGTATATCTGCCCGCTCTGCCTGGGGGAAGACGGGCGTAAGGAGGGATGCTCGTGCAGGGTGCGTGGCGGGCTGGGGGCTTCCGTTTGGGTGGGGAGCATCCCTGCGTGTGCATCCTGCTGAGCCCTGACAACTCGGTGCACCCCAGGAAACCTGGGCAATGCTTTCCATCCCCTTCCCAAATGGGGAAACTGAGGCAGAGGGATGCCGAGCGATTTACCCTCCCTCCCCGCCGCCGATGGGTCTGCAGCTCATTGATACAACCGGAGCCTGAAATATCTGAGCGGTGATAGAGGAGTTTGGGTCTGGGAGGGTCCCGGCACAGAGAGGGGCTGTGGGCACCTGCCCTTAGATGTGGCCTCGGCAGTGAGATGGGCTGGCCTGCCTTTGTCTGCAGCCAACAGCCTCAATTAAAAAAAAAAAACAAACAAACAAAAAAAAGCAGCAGGATTTGTCCAAAAGGTAGGAAAATGGGAAATGTTTGTGATGCAGCAGGGTGAGGGTGGGAGTGGGACCCCTCGCTGGAAGGAGGGAGATGGGGCCGAACTGGAATAATTTTGCCTCTCTGGAAAAATAAGCCAAAGGATGAAGGGGCTGCAAGTGACGGCAGCGAGATGTTGCGACCCTGTTCAGCGAGCCAGGAGGCCAAGTGATGAGAAAAGGTGGAAAAAATCCTCGGGACAGCAAACCCTCCTCATCCTCCTGCGGCAGGGACAGAGGGCTCGCGGGAAGGATGGACCCCCCAAATGCTGAAATGGGACTATTTTACAGGGAAAGAAAAGCGCCGGTGCCAAAATCCTCCCTCCCCTCGCCGGCTCATCCACCCTTCGGGAGGGCAGCGGTGTGGGGACCCCTTCCCTCCCGGCCCCCCCGCCGCCCCCCTGGCTGCTCCCCCTCCGGAGCATCCCTCGGGCGGGCGGCTGGGAACAGCTGTCGGAGAGCTGAGATCTAATGGCTGCCTGGAGAGCAGTTAGTGGATAATTAATATTTGCAGCACAGAGCTGTGATTGCTCTACATCTTCCTCCTGACAGCGGCGCGGGGAGGGAGCCCACGCCGGCCAGGCTGGGAGAGATCCCAAACCCGGGGCTCAGCGCCCAGCCGGTGAGCAGGGAGCTCAAACGGTCCCGTCACCCCAAATACTTGGAAATCCTTGGCCGTGCAAGGGAGAGGGGTCGTAAAAAGCCCCTGGGTGCAGAAAAAGGGTGTCGAGGCAGGGGTGCATTAGCCAAGCGGCCGGGGTTTGGCTCCTCCATCCCATGGCAGCACCAGTGCCCAAGCAGCCCTTGGAAACCTCCCTCGTGGGTGTGAAACCGCTCCTCCTCCTCCTCCTCGCTCACTTATTTTCTTCCTTTGCAGAAAAGGCAAAAAAATATAAGTAGAAAAGTGTCACCGAGCTCCCTTGCAAAAAAAAAAATAATAAAATAAAATCAGCTTGTACGGTTCCCTGCCCTGCGGGCTGGCAGGACGGGGATGCTCTGTGCACCCAGAAGCCTTGGAGGGATGGGGGTGAATAGGAGAAACGGGGTCCCCCCCACACCACCCGGGCCCCTGCGCCGAGCTCCTGGTGCAACGCCATGCCAGAGAGGGGCTGAGCGGCTGCTCAGGGAGCTGAAAACCCCCTCAGAGCCGCCCCCGGTTCTCACAAAGCGAGAGGCACCCGGCGCTGGGCGAGCCCCCTGCCTGGGGAGGGGGCAGAACCGCTCGTGTCTTGGGGAGAGCACCCCAGGAACAGCAGAGCCCCGTCACCCTGCTAAGCCACGGCGGGGAGCAGGGGCTGCCGGTGCCGGGAGCTCTGCCCGGCTCTGCGGACACTGGGGTACAGAATGGGGGGGGGGGTCCCTGGCCCTGAGCGGGGCGATGAGCAGACGTTGCGTGAAGATGCTCCGAAGCAACGGGGCGCATTTGGGAAGGAACATCCCCCCCCTCACACACACACGCAGCGCTCGGTCACGGCCAGCTGAGCTCTGTCTGCCTTTGGGCAGACCCAGCCGAGCTTTGACCTTGGGCTGAGCTGGTGGCCGAGCCCAGCGCGCTCCTGCTTGCCAACCGGCTGGCAAATCCCCTCGCAGGCTCGGAGGAGCAGGGAGGCAGCAGCCCATGGTTCGGCCAAGCTGCGGCTTTGGGCAGCCCCATCCCAGCCACCAACGTCTCCCCCCGCTCCGAGGGAGCGGCATGCTGACCACAGAGCCCTCAAACCTGGAAAAAATAAGGCAAAAAAAAAAAAAAAAGGCAAAAGAAGAAATAAAAGCTTCCATGCAGCGGGCAGGGACTCTGTTATCCTTCTTTATTAGCATTGTTTTCCTAGTTTTTTTTGGCGAGGAGCAAATCCAGCCGTCTCTGGCTGCGAGCGGGTTTGCTGCAGCTCGTGGCATGCAGTTAATTCCCTGAGCTGTTTAATTTAACAGCCTCTGAGCATGCAGACATAACACTGTCACTTGGCTCTTCGGAGAGCAGCCTCGGGACCCAGCCAATAAAGGAAAAGAGCAAATACTGTACTTGGGAGAGGCTCAAATCCCGCTCCATTCCCACTCCCTCTGCCGGCAGTGGCTCCTGGGGCTGCGAAGCCCCGTGGCGAAGCAAGACGAAGGGTGGTGGGAGCGAGCAGGAGTGAGCCCACCACCCTTGGTGGGTGCTTGGTGAGGAGCGTCCCCCCCTCCCCGGCCCGGCTGTTTTCAGGGCCTGGGAGGGTAAAGGCAGCCGGTGCATCCCCATCCCATCCCATGACTGTGTCCCGGCTGAAATCATAGGCTCATAGAATATCTCACGTTGGAAGGCACCCGGAAAGATCAGGCGATGGAGGGTCTGTTCTGAGCATCACCATCAACGGCTTTGCATGGGTGTCTCCGTGCCTCAGTTTCCCCATAGGCCTGGCACGATAGCATTGCATCTGGCCACGCTGCGAGGTGGTTAAAACAACGAATATTCAGCTGCCACAGGGATGAACACCAAGGAAAAGCCCGTCCCTGAGGTGTCCCCCGCGATATGGGTCGCCTTTTCCATAGGGACAGCGTGGCTGTCGAGGGATGGCCCAGTGGGCACAGTGGTAATTAACGGCTGCTAATTGCAGACTCATGGGCTCTCTGCACTATCAGCGGAGGGAAGCGATCCCGACAAGGCAGAGGGTGGGACGTGGTGAGGAAGAGGAGCTGAAGAGCCCAGAAGGAGAAGACTTAGGCTTTGCTCTGCCACTGCCTGCCCACATGGCCTTGGCCATGTCCCTTCATCCGGCTCGTCCCAGTGTCCAGCCCGGACCCCCGGCACTGGGACGGGGCAGCTGAGGACACGGGTGCCACTCCGCCTGCCACTGCCGCTTGGGGCTTAATGTGAAAAATTGCCATCCCCAAACCCACATTTTTTAACGGTCTCTTGGATCCCTGTGTCAAGATAACAAAATTAACCCATCGACATTTAACACACCCCCCCACAAACGCCCCCCCCACCCCCATATCACCACTTGGGGCAAAAGGGACCATCTGCAAAATGATTATTTCCCAGCAAAATCCCCAAAGCCTAGAAAATTCCTGCCAACATTTCCTATTGATTAAAAAAAACCCAACCCACCACCAAACCAAAACCCAAAACCCAAAACCCAAGAGCAGGAATTTAACGGCCAAGCAAAATCCCTGGGTTTAGTGTAAGCACCGAATTGCCGCCCCCCCCCGCCATGTCCCCGAGGACGCTGGGGCTGTCCCCAAGGACACATGGCAGCCACCTCAGAGGATGCTCCACCGCTCATTTCTTGGCTGGGGGGGGGGGGGGGCAAGCAGAGGGATGTGGCTGTCCCTGTGTCCCCTCCGCTCACCAGCTTTTGGGGCTGCATGGGACCTGTGACGAGTTGGGCAGGTCTCAGCATCGCCCAAAGCTGCTGCACCGTTAGGCAGGAGAATGAATTAAACCAAGCAGAGGAGGATGAAGCTGGAGGGGCCGGAGGGGAGAGCACTGCAGCCCCTCAGCCGAACAACCCCCCCTCCATGCATGAGGATTTGGGGGTTGTGTCCCCTCGCCGGCGGCGCGTGACACAGGGCACAAAGGGTCGCAGCGGGCTCCAGTGCCTGGAGAGATGCAGGAGGATGCGCGAAGCCATTCTAAATCCGCTCCCAGTCCCGGGAGGGGGGGAAAGGGAGAGAAAACCCTCGCACTGGGGCTCTGGGGTGGGGGCAGCACCTTGCCTTCCGCTGACACCCCGCTGCCGTGTTGGCCACCGGGATGCAGCAGGACAAGGAGATGCAGCAGGACAAGGAGATGCAGCAGGACAACGTGATGCTTCAGGACAACATCCAACCCGGTCTCGCCTCCAGAACCAGCCCCGGCCTTTCCTTTCGGCTCACCCAGGAGGCGGGATGGGAGCAGGGGGCTCCGGGTGCCCCCCACCCCAGCCCCCAGCCCTGCACCCAGGGACGCCCGGCCCCCTGCCGTCGCACGGCCCGCGCTGGGGCCGAACAAGCGGAAAATCAGGCTGCTTGTGCCATCGCTCCCCAGATTAAAAAATCCTATAAATAGCAGGGTGGCTGCGAGCGGCACCACCCCACCCCACCGCCTGTGAGGGGGCCGTTTCGGCTCCGGCTTGATCTCCCCCCCCCCTCCCGCCTCTGGTATTATCCTTCCAATTTCTGCCGCAAACCCCGGAGTGCCTGGGCTTGCACACGCGGGAGTTCACACCTAGAGAACAGAGCCTTATCTCGGCGCTGTGTGCAGGACAAGGCTGTTTTACTCCTCCCTCCATAACCCTCTTAGACTTAATCCCGTCTTTAATGCCGCTTGGAAGGGGGCTTTGAACGGCTGGGCAGCCTAACTGGCTCTGACCTCTCCGGCTGCTCTCTCATGCCCATTTGGAGAACTCCGACTTTCAAAGAGATAAGAGAAGCCCGGTAAATCCTCGCTGGGAAGCTAAAGCGATTGTCACACTTAGGGGAAGTTTACTCGGAAAGCAAACTTAGAGCAGCTTCCCGGCCCCGGCGGAGTGGTGGTTGGGGGGGGGGGTGTCCCTGCAGCGGGAGGGTGCGGGTGGACGCGCCGAGCGGCTTTCGGCGATGACGGTCCCTGTTTTGGTTTTGTTAAGAAGGACTTGGGGTGAAGCGGTGGAGGGATGCTAGCCAGTGGCCTTCATCCGCCTCGGCGGGGAGCCGCTGGGTGGGGTGCAGGATGGGTGCCCCAGCTCTCTGAACCCGGCTGCGACGCTCTCCCCCCCTCAATGCAGCACCTCGCAGCTTCTCCCCCGACCCAACCCGACCCCCCCAAAATAACACGGCTGCGGGTTCCGAAGCACCCCGCTGCGGTCCACCCCATCCTTGGCTGCTCTCCTCCGTACCGCGACGCAGGAGCAGCCATCCCGGGGCGAACCCCCTTCCCACGCAGCCCCACGAGGTCCCCGGCAGCCCCGGGAATCGACACCTTTCTGTTCCGCTTTAAATTAATCAAACCCAGAGTCCCTATATTAATACTGTGGTGGGAATTAAAATCATGCAACGCATTAAAGATGTAATTTAAAATTAATAACTCATAATTATTTATCATGGCGTATCAGCGGGGCTATGAATTTTCTCTTCTCACCCGGCGTTCATTTCCTTCCCTTCCCTCCTTCTTGCGCCTCTAATAGCTGCCGGACCATTATGAATATCTGCGAGTGATTTTTTGGAGATGCTGAGCTTAAGATATAACATGCTTAATTTTTTTAATTCCCCGCCCCCCCCTTAGTATTTCTCAGGGCGGATGGGAGGAGAAAGCCTTCGCCGTGCCGAAGAGAAGGCGGATGCTGAGCCTGGGGGTGCCGCTAAAAACGAGGGCGCGGGTTTTGCCACGTGCCGACGGCTTCGGAGGAGCCGGCCGGTCCCTCCCTTTGCACCGAGCTGTGCTCGGCCATGGAAAATCCAGGAAAAGCCTCGGGAATGGAGAGGGTTTTCCATCTCCACCCTGCTTTGGACAAGCGTGGGACCACCGGGAGCTTCCCGCTGCCCATCCCCACCAGCGCTTCGGGGGGAGACATCTCCCAGAAGTGCAAGATGGACGCATCCCTGATGGCCATCCTCCACCGTGCTCCTGTTCCCCCAGCAGCCCAGAGGGTCAACTCGGCCATTTTATAGGGAAAACGCAGAGAAAACGGTGGTGAAATTGAGCGGGGGGGAGGAAGAGAGTGAAGCCCAGCATCCCTCCCGACACCACGCACGTCCTGCCTCCGTCAGCGAGCCGTGCCGATGGAGGGAATCAAATCCCAACCAGCAGCTGGTGAAAGCTCACAGGAGGGGAGGGGAGAAAAAAAAAAAAAAAGAAAAAGAGGCCAGAGCAGCTCTGTCTCTTTAAAAATAAATAAATAGATAAAGACTAAAAAAAAAATGCAATAAGTATATGCAAATGTGTTGAGCTGAACATTGCTGTCTGTGAAACAGATGAGGGAGAAAGTGCTTGAAGCTAGAGAGGAATGAGGCAGCCAGTGCTGACCTCGGGGTTAATAATTTTTACTTCTCCATCTCATTCCCTCCATAAAAAAAAATACAAGGGGGGAGGGAGGGGAGAGGCGGCGCGGGAGGGAAGGGCTGGGGAGCCGCGCCGGCAAGGGGAGCCGGCGGTGCCTGGAGCCCGTCCCACCCGTGGCAGCACCCATGGGTGGGAGCAGGAAGGGCTGGGGGGGAAAAGGAGCTGATGCGCTGCGGGGCTGAGCGCCGGTGCCGAGCGAGTGGTTTGCAGGAGGCATTTCCCGAGTTCAGCCTCGCCAAGACGACGGCAGACGGCGGGCGACGACGGAGGGGAAACGCTGCGGCATCACCCCAACGCGACGCTTTGACGAGCTGGAGAAACCTCTGCTGGGAAATGTTGCTTTTCCCTCAAATTGACGGTTCTTGATGGAAAAACCCCATCTGGCGCCAAATTTCCACCAGCTCTGGCATCCTGCACCCCGTGGCGCCGGCCGGACTCCCACGTGCTGCACCCAAAGGTGGCCTCAAAAGCAGATGAGCCAAAGAGGATAAAGCCTCGACGTATTTACCCGCGTAAATATTTCTCAGCTCCTCCTGTGTTCCCCAAAACAGCAGGTTTTGGTGTTTTCTAAAGGAAGCCTTACGTTCTGCCGCGATACCGGGAAGGACGATGCTGCGGCGCAGCGCCCGAGACGGTGCTGCCATGTTTGCTGACCAGCGACCAGCCGAGCGCCTCAACCAGTCCAACGTTTCTGGTTTCTTTCCAACCCAGGCTGGTTTTTAGCTACAAAACCCCTAAAATTCCTCCCTGGGTGTGGGTGGATTCCCCATATTTTTATTTCTAAGCTCCACGGGTGTGCAGGGGTGTGTAGTAATCATCATACCTCCAGGTGTTTGGAAGCATGCGTTTAGTTTTCGTACTTTTCCCCTATTCTATATTACTCTGCTCCCCATATAATGAATTAAAGGAAAGACCCTTTCATACCCTGAATAACCCCAAAACCTCACCTGCCGCTGCAGATGGAGGTGGGAGACCCAGCACCAGAGCAAACTCCGCTGCCCTCCATCCGCAGCCCCCCCCAAACGCGTCTCCCCACTTTACACCGCAGGTCAGACCCTGCGGGAAGGCTGAGCCCCGCCGGGCTCGGGGGGTCTCCCAAAGCTCGAGCCATTGGGATGGTAAAACCATTCTCCCCCTCTGCAGCGCTCCCCATGCCCTGTGTCCCTGTTCATCCCCCCAGGACGGGATAACGGGACCGAGGGGAGGCCCCACAGCGTGACGGTGGCCGGGGCAGCCTTTGCCCACCCCCATCTCCGTGGGAGCTGGTGCTGCTGGGGAGGGCTGCAGGCCTCGAGGAAAACCGGCTCTTCCTCCGGCCGGCCTCGCAGGCAAGCACCAGGAGCTGCCTTTTGTGGAGGGGTCATCTTGGTGGGGGGATGGAGCTGCCCGCACAGCCAAAATCAGCAGCAGGGATGGAGGCTTGGCAGGAAAGACGACGCTTGGCTGTCCCTCACCTCTGCAGCCCACTTGCCAGCCTTGTCATCCCCAGCTCTCCTCACCTGCCTGCCGAGGGAAGCAGCCTCGCTGCAACACAGCAGCCTGTGCAAGCCTGCATCCCGCCCTGCATCCCACTCTGCATCCCGCCCTGCATCCCGCCCTGCATCCCGCCCTGCATCCCACCCTGCATCCCTCCTTGCGCAAGCCTGCACCCCTCCCTGCACCCCTCCTTGCATCCCTCCCATGCAAACCTGCACCCCCCCATTCAAGCCTGGGCACCCCCTCCCCAGGCACACACACCCCCCCCCTCACCATTTCGCATCCTCCCAAACCCCAGCCCGATCCAGACCACCACCCTCACAGCCCACCCGCCACCCCACCGTCCCCACCCTGCTCTGCTGAGCCCGTGACCCTGCGACCGTCACCGCGGCGTCGCACCAGCGATGCTCGGGGCTGCGCTGAGGAAGCGCTTCCTCCACCCCCGCGCTCGGGCGCTAAATGGAAGCAGCAGATCGATCCCGAGTGTGCCAAACTGACACGGAGGCTCATTAGGGGTTAGTTTTCATCCTCCTGCTCCCTGGCAGCCTTCACATTATCCCATAAAATTTATTTACTATTTCATGAATACATAAGCAGCAGGCAAACGCCGGCTTTTTATATATTTACACTGTATATATTTCACGGGAGAGTTATGTATGTCTCTGAGGCAGAGTGGAGGGAGCGAGAGGGGAGCAGGAGCAGAAGGAGAAAGCAGCTGTGAGGGAAGGAGGAAAGCAAGCCGTGGGGGAGGACGGGGATGGAGCGTGCTCAGCCACCGCCGGCGCGGGGCGGGAGAGGCGGCACGAGGCGGGGGGCAGCTCGGAGCATCCCTCGCCCCAGGCCGGGTACCCGCCTGGAAGCCCCCCCGCCCCGCAGCAGGGCAGCCCCAGGATGTGGGGACGGCGGCAGGAGTTGGGGTGCCGGGGACACACAACGAGAACCGGGGGGGGGGGGGTTTGGGGAGCACGAGCTGAGAGCATGGCGAGGGCCATGGCTGTGGTGGTGTGACACCAGGGCACCTTTGGGGACCCCCCCCCAGCCCCAAAACCCCATTCACGCTGCAATGGAGCAGGACTCGCGCTCGTGCCTGCTGTGCAACGGGGCCGGAGCATCACCCTACGGTAATTCCCAAACCGACCCCGAGGCCACGGTGAGGGGCTCACTCCTGCTCTGGGCTCCATCCCGCAAGAGCCCTGCAGGCGCCTGAGAGCCCGGCGGGCAGCCGCCCCCTCGGGCACGGTCCCCAACCCGCCGGCACCGGGGACGGGCACAGCTTCTGCCCCGAGCTGCGGCGAGGCAGCGCTGGATTGATGGGCTGGAGTTTACCTCACCAGCTGGCTCCCGTCTCCCGCGCTCTCCTTTGTCAAACACGACCCAAACACACGCCGGATTCGGGAATCGCTTAATTTTGAGTGTATTAAAGTCTCCTGGCTGGGAAGTCGATCGCGGCTTTCGTTTTGGGGCAGGGGGGAGAAGGGAGAAACGGCAGACAGGGGACTTAATTCATAAAGCTTTGGCTTGGCAATACTATATATTTCTTTAAAACCCAGCTGTGATGTTTCTATTAACCCCACAAATTACAAGCGGATTGATTGCAATCTCATTTGTTGTTCCCTCGTTTGCTCTGCATTCAGCCCGGCCAGATCCGTCACCCTCCCGGTGGGGGTCGGGGGGGGGCTGGCCCCGCGGTGCTCAGCTGTTGGGATGCTCAGGTTGCCAGCGCCGCAGAAAAATAGTTCAGAGAGGGGGAAATAACTTTTTTTTTTTTTGACTGAAGTGGGTCAATTTAACTTCTGAGGAACACACTCGGAGGAGCCGGGCTGCATTGATGGCTGCTCCTAAGGCAGCTGTAACGCGGGGGTACGGATGGATTTAGACGGCGCAGGGAGAGCTCAGGGCCACGGCAGCACGTGCGTTGGCACCCGTCACGCCCCAGGGATGGTTTCAAGCCGCAAATCCCGTCCCATCTCCCCCAAAGCACACGCGTCACCCCTAGAACCCGGCCAGGGGCTGTGTTTCGGCATCCCGCTGCGCTCCCGGGTCTGGCACAGGGCTTGTCCCGGTTCCCACCGCAGGCAGGGCCAGGAAAGCGCAGACCCGGCGGGAGGCAGGAGCGCAGCTCGGCCCCCTCCATCCCAGCAGGGCGGGCTGCAGGGGGTTTGCAACCAAAGCAAGGGCAGCACCAGGAGCACGACGCAATAGGCGGGATCCACGCAAAACCCCTCCCGGCGGCACAGAATTCAGTCTGACTCCCCCTTCTACGTGAGCAGGAGCGGTGGCCACCCGTCCCCAGCACCGTGACAGCTCGGCTTCTCCCACGGTTTCATTTGGCGAAGACAGGGGAGGATCTTCTCCCTCCCTCCAGCCACCTGCTTGCCCCCCCAAGGGCACGGCAGCACCACGCTGGACGGCCTGCCTGCATTCGCCGAATTCGGTAGAAGTCAATAGGCTCAGAAGGGGACAGGGCGAAGGGGGGACAGGGCCCGTCCCTTGGGAACCCAGCAAAGATCCCCATTTCCCGAGTGAATGTAAGGGGAAGAAAAAAAAAAAAGAAGAAAAAAAAAGAAAAAAGAAAAAAGGAAAAAGAAAAAAGAATAAAAGAAAAAAGCAAAAAGAAAAAAAAAGCCTGATGGTGTTCATTTTAACTGTTCAGCCACTTGTAGCCTGATGCCATTAGAGAAAATAAATAGACAAGAGCCACTCGAATTGTACGTGCAAGGAGGAGACGGGAACAGAGACAAAACAAGCGCTGGAAGACAGAAGGAGGCACTATGGCTTTGAAGAAAAGCGAAGAGCCAGAACGATGCTGCTGCCGCCCCAGCTGCCTGCCGGCCCCGAGTCCCCGTGAAGTTGGCAGCAGCCGCCGCGCAACTCCCCTTCAAAGGCTGCGCGGACACGTCACCCGTGTCACCTTCGGGCTGCTACGGCGTGGGGGGGGGAAGGAGGCAGAGCTGGGGGTCCTGCTGCTACCAGAGCAGCCCTGAGCTCTTCCCGGCCGCTGCCCCTGCCCTCCCCGGCTGCGTGATGGCCGAGGTGGGGGCCGACACAGCCGGCACCATCGCTGCGAACGCCGCTCGATACCTTCCAGAGCGCGGCCATTTATACACCGTGATAGATGCGGTTATCAAGGGGGAACGGCCGCGGCTCCTGCCGCCCCCTCCCTTCGCCGGGAAGGGGTGTAAATTTGGCAGAACAGCTTCGCTAACCTTTGGTTGTTTATCGTACCTTCTCGGAGCCTCCGCAACCACACCGGCGGCTGCGGCACGACGGCCCCCCGCGCGCGGGGAAAACCAGGTGGGAGACACTAAGGGGCATCCCTCACCTGGAGAGGGGCTGGAGGCATCAAAGCGTGGCTATGCTAACACACCTTGCCACGGACCGGAGGTTGTTTTGGAGGTCTCCTGTTCCCCTGGTGCACCAGAAGCCCCCCGTGCCCCCCTCCAGGTCCCCAGCACCTATGGCAGAGGGGCAGCGGGATCAGCGCCTGGCAGATAGCTGGGCTCCAAGTGACCTTTCTGCAGATCCGGCTTAAGAAATCAGTGCTTGGTCTCACCTCCTTATGTCACTACCAGGCGTAGGGCCACCCCCCCCCCCCGAAACACCCTGATCTTACACCTCCTCACACACAGCTGCCTCAGCAGGAGCCAACAGCTCTGCCACGGAGCCATCTCCTGGTTTCCCACGGAGAAATGAAGGTATTTCTTCTCTCAAGCTGCGAGACAATTGCATAAATGGGTTTTCTTCGCAAGACACCCGCTTTTTCCCTCCTCTCTGCCCTGTATCGCTTCCCTCCCCAGCCCGCCGCATCCCTAGGTCAATGGCTCGCGCAGCGCGCGATGCTCTCCAAGCACCGACTAGCCCAAACCCAGGCTCCCACGCTAAATATTCACGAGCCAGGGGGAAGATGGGGCAGCACGCAGCTGGGCCAGCAAACAGAAAAGGGGAAAACAGAGAGGAATTACTGGGGGGGGCACGGTGCCGGAGGGTCGGAGCAGGCAGCACGAGGTGAGGGTGGGGGAAGCCTCGGTTGAAGCAGGAGGCACCGACCGGCCGAGGCTGCTGCTGGCGAGGGGCAATGGAGGGGGACTGGTCCCATCTGCTCCCCGTGTCACGCTGTCCCTCCTCCCGGTGCCCTCTGGCAGCCACGGGCTCCTGACAGGCTGCAGAGCTATTGATGCCATTTGCCTCTGCCCTGGGGGCTTTTTGGTGATGGAAGATGCCTCCATTAATACAAGGGAAAGCAGCAAATGTCTGGAGATTTAAAAAAAAATAATAATAAAAAATAATCAGGAGGGTTTGGGAGATTGATGCGACAGGCACTGTCGCTTTGCTGCTGGGGTGCAGAAAGGGTTAAACCCCAGGATCGCTTTGGGAAATTGGTATGGATGGGAGCGAGACATCGGGAGCAGAAGAGCTTCAGTCAAGCAGCCGGTGAGCGGAGCGATGCCGTGAAGCCCTTCCGCTCGGTCCCTGACCACCCCGGGCATCCCGATGTCCGGCATCACCTCCCTCCCCGCCATCAGTCATTTCTGCGCTGCAGCTTGCCGGAGCCACGGCTGCGAGGAGCCGAACAAAGGGGGAAGATGGCTGTTCCTCCTCCCGCAGACATCATGGGCGAGAAGGAGCAAAGTCCTGGCAGGAGGTCACAGGCTTTGGCACTCCACGAGGCCAAGCGGAGATGGGCCAGGGAGATGCTGGCGCTGCCAGCCATCAGCGACACCGGCTCCCCGCACAATGATCAAAGCCTTCCTGGAAGCAGAGCTGGGACCTCTCATCTCCTGCACGGGTGGGTTGCAGAGTCAGGGACAGCAGAGCCACTTCCCGCTGCACCACCATGCCCGGCTGCAGCAGGACCGCGTGGTATAACCCAGCAAACCACCGCCCACGCCATCCCCATCAGCCTCCAGCGCCGCCTCCTCCGCAGCTGCCAGCTCCCCCCGCAAGCCAAGTCCTCTCCCCAGCGCTCGTGCTGGATTCACCCCCGCTACGTCGAAGCAGAGGGGGTTCCCCAAGATACAAACTCCAGAGGAGCCAGGGCACGGGGAAACCCACACCGCCTCCATCCCCTCGCACCACCATAGCAGCACCATCCCACAGCCATCGGCGACAGACGCCACAGCCCGGCTTTTCCTGGCCAGACCGTCCCACCTAGCAGCTCTCCTCCCCACAGTCGAGAGGTTTGGGTTAAAAACCAAGCCACTGGCCTCTCCCGTTCCCCGCACGGTTGTTCTCCCCTCGGGAAAGCTCTCTCCGCAGGCAGCCCAGCCTGAGCAGATGCTTCAAACATTGCCCAAGCTGCAAACACAGCTTTGCCCCCACCCCACACCCACGTTACAGGCGAGGAAAGGGGCTGGTGCCAGGGGGAGGTGGCAGGGGCTGCCTCACCCCGGCCGTGCCCCCAGCCCCGGGTGGCCTCTCCCATGGAGGGATGCACCGGAGCTGGGTGGGTGTTTTAAATATCAAACCGAAGACCTACAAGGAAAGAAAAAAAATATTCCCAGGAGTGCTGAAGGGGCTCCTGCCAGAACATTAATACTTGCCAAAAAAAACTTGTCTTTAATCAGACACAGCAATATATTCAGTTTTATGTCCATTCTGCATCTATCTTTATTGCTTTGGGCCACTTCAGCTCAGGAACCTGCTCCCCAATGCTCTGCCAGGGATCAGCACCCCAGGAGGATGCAGGGGGGACCCCAGGGACCCCCTGCTGCAGGGAGAGGGTGAGCCCTGAAAGCAAGGCACTGCAAGAGAAGGAAAAAAGGAAATTTGTCAAATGACTCAAAGCTTGGTGGTGGATCCATCAGAGAAGATCTTTAATTCACTTCTGATCTGAACCAAAAGAAGTTACTTTTTCTTCCCAGCCCCATCTAAAAGTAACCGCCCCTGCCAGGGGAGCTCCCAGGGAGAGCTGGTGGGTCACAGGGCCAGCATCAGGGACCAGAAGCACACCTTCCCTGGAGGGGTTCTGCATGGCTTCCCACAGCTAGATTGCTGCATTTCAGGTGATAGCTCACTTGAGGAACACACAGCTGAGAACTTCAGCTAGTTACCAAAGCCATGTCTGACATTTGCCATGCCATCCCTTGGGGACACAGGTTGAAGTCCCCCCATCAGCACAGGGACCTGCTCTGCTCCAGGATGCCCTACAGGAGGAGGTGGTCTGCAAACTCCAGAGGAGGGTCCTGGGCTCCACCAGCACATGGGACAGCTGGTGAAGAGACCCCCACCTTCCTCCGCTGAGGGGTCTCATGTCCTGGGGAGAGAATGAGAAGTGTCTCTCCAGGGACCCCCAGGCCCACAGACCTGCACGAGCTCCCAGCCATCACGTCCTCTCCATCAGGCAGGCTGAGGGACCGGGGGAACCCTGGGCACACGGTTTGTGACATGCCAAGGGAAACGGGGCAGGAGCTAGGCTAGAAACCTTGCATTTCAAGTATTTTCATGAAGAGGGCTGAATGCTGCAGGAGGAACCATCTAAAGCAGTCTGGAGATGCTCTACCAGGGCAGAGCATGAGATCAGCCCCTGTGCATGCTGGTGACTCCCCTCATTTCTCCCACCCAGCACATTTCACAGCCCTCCACGTAGGATGGAGAGCAGGAGATGTGCATGAAAGCAGGGAGACACCATGGCTCGAGTCCCTCAGCTGGGGGCACAGCCCTGCTCCATTCCAGCAGCCCACCCTCAGTTACACCAGGCAGAGGACTTCCAGGAGATGGAGGGTGCAGAAGAGCATCCCTGTGTCACAGAGCATCCCTGGCCCACGCCAGCCACCACATCCACTGCGGGATCTCTGGCACCAGGGCTGGGACTTGTCCTCCCCACCCAGCCTGGCTCCAGGGGACAGGCAGAAAGCAAGACACCCCTTGTGTTATCTCGGGGGGGGGGGGGGGAGCAAAGCAACCTGCACCAGCACTAACGAAAGGGGCAGGAGAAATTACCCTAGTGAGAGCTCCTGTGGCATGACTGAAACACTGCCATCAGCCGAGTCCCACTCAGCTGCAGGGCGAGCTGCCTGTCATTAACCCTTCTCACTGCCCAGCCAAGTGGTTTGGTTTGGAGGGAGGGGACAGGGGGGTGTTTCCAAACACCATCAAGGGCGATCTCAAGATTTAAGTGTCAGGCTGTTTCCCCAGGAGGATTGATGGAGGACTCTTGCCCCCTTGCAGAGGAGGGAGCAGCTCTCCATGCAGCACATCAGCAGCCAGCTCGGCATGAGCGGGGCAGACCTGCGCAGGACACGGTGGCACAAGTGCCTTTAGGGCTGCCATGCCACCATGCCAGCTGAGGACTAACAGCTCAGGACATGGGTGAAGGGCAGCAGGGTAAACAACATCAGTGATAAAAGGGACTTCGGCAAAAAGCAGGGAGGTTGCCTGGGGACAGCAGCTGTAGGAGAGCATCGAGAGGGGCTTTGCAGCAGGACCCTGCAGCAGTTTGAGTTGTCTCTGCGCCTTTCACCAGGCTACCAGGCTGCTGAGAAGGGGCACATCCTCTCCTGGGTCCCTTGTGCCTGGTCCCACTCCTGGTGAGGGAGCGCCCCGGCTGCTCACCCTGCACACATCCGACCGCAGTGGGGGAGCAGGGATGCCCGAGCATCCTTTCCACCCCCCCATGATGGGCCCAAACCCTTGGGTTGAGCACACAGACCACGGGTGGGTTGCCCTGCCTGTCCCACCTCCTGCTCTGGGTGGAGGTGCTGACCCTGCAAAGCCAGGCTCAGCACCCCTGCTTGGCAGCCAGTCCCTAGTCAAACACACACCCCACACCCCGACACCTCCCAGGCTGGACATCAGCAAAGACCATTCCAGAGCCCTGGGCATCCCCACCGGGGCAATGCAAGGCGACAGCCAGCCTGCCAGGCACAGAACGACAGAACGCCTTGGAAGGGACCTTAAGGACCATCTAGTTCCCACCCCATCGCAAACCAAATCAATCCAGTGCTAATTTAAAAAGCAACACATTCATCAAGCCTCCCTCCTCAAGCCGACAGCTTCGGCATGCTCAGACCAGCCCACCGAAGCCAGCAAAGCCCCAGCAGGCGACGGGCAGGTGGGGGGCTCTCTGGCACACCACTGCATCGACTTTTCTGCTGACCGCTTCCACCCTTGGGTTCGAGAGCTGCAGCAGCTCTAACCCAGCGAGCGCTGGGCGATGCAGGCACACGGAGCTGCAGGACACCTTCCCCGCGCAGCGGGCGCAGACCTGCCAACGACAAGCCCGTTCCTGCAGCGGGTTTGCGCTGTTGATGTGTGCCAATTAGAGGGGTCTCACTGCCAGCACCGCAGCTGGGGCCCAGAGCTGCCCCCTCCCCAGCATCTCCTGCCTCCCAGCACCACCCTCTTGCACAGCCAAACCAGCTGCTCCCCCTGAGCAGGGGGGTGCACAAGCCCCAGAGGATGGGCTGGAGGAAGAAAATCCCCACAGCCCCTTGGTGGGAGCCCCCTGGACCCCTGGCAAGCACCCAGGTTGCTCTGCCACCCCCCCCCCCCCCCCCCCAAGGCTTCCTCCAAGACGATGCTCCGAAGCTGAGCAAGGCACATATTAATTAAAATACCACCCTGATCCAGTGAGGAACAGCTCTGCCCCTTGGGTCCTCAGGGAAGCAAGTGGGGATCTTGCCCAGGGAGTTTCTGGCTTCCAAACCCCATTTCATCAGCAGAGGCCGAGCTGTGAAAGGAGGAAGGCTCCAGCTGACCAGGTTTCCTGTGGTCCTGGTCTGACCCACCTGAACCCCCCAGCTACGCTGGCTCCGGAGCTGTATGCAAGCGCAGGACCAGCGGGTTCGCTGCTGGCAAAGCTCCCAGCTTGCTCATGCAGTTTGGGGACCAGCCCAAACACCGCTCTGCCCGGCTGAGAGCTGTGCCGCATCTCACATTTAAGGGGTACCTTGACACCACTCTGACTCCAATATCTAGGAAATAAGCCAGCAAACCCAACAACTCAGTGCGATGCCCCAGACTTCACCAGAGACACCCCGAACATTTATGATCACAGTGAGCCCCACCAAAACCACCCAGAGGCATCAAGGAGCATCTGCCAGCCTCCAAGCCCTGTGCATCCCTCACCCCAGCTACCACCAAGAAACCTGCAGATCCAGGACTTGAAACATTGCAGAGTACCTTTTCCCACCCAGTTCACCCTGCAGACATTCAGAGTCCATCTGAGATGAAAGACCACCAGAAGATGGAAAGCCTGCAGAGCTCAGAGCTTGCATGCAAGACCCAGCCTTCCCATCGATCAACTTCTTTGCCCAAACCGATTGGCAACTGTACTTCAATTTACAGGGTGATCGCAACTAAGAAACAAAACTTGGAGTTAGAATATTCATGACCAAGCCGCACACTTAAAGCGGTCAGGAAAGGTTCGTTGAATACATTCAAATAATTAATACATATGAGAACATTGCAATTCCCTCTTTGCTGGTCAACAAACAGAAAGAAGCTAAATTCATTAGATTAATATTTGTTGAGACTTATTAGTTTAGCTCTAATTTCATGATCAGATGGCATTTTCAGGAAGTTGAAAAGCAAGCTCTAAAGATTCATTGAACCTAAACCACAGCATTAAAGAGTAAGCAATTTAAAAGTTTTCCAAGAAAGTCCGTGCCCAGTTGCCGGTTTGCTTTTAACACCGTTCTCCCGCCAACTGGGAAATCTGCCACTTCTCTTCCTTACCCAACCCCAGGCCAGGGCTCAGGAGTGTTAATATTAAAGCAAATAACTGGCTCCTCCAGCTGGCTCGGCGGTGGGATGCTCAGTGGAGGGAGTCGACACTGGGTCCCTCCCCGTGGTGAAGCCCCTCGGCCAGGCTCAGGGTGATGGAGCTCCCGTGCTCAGCTGATGGAGCATTTCCAGCCTCTGTCACTCTACAGCATTCAAACCAACAACTGTCCTTCAAGAAGTTCCCCACCCAATGCACCTCCTGTGGGTAGGTAACGAGAGCAAGGCAGCGCAGGAGCCTTCTCCAAGGAGTCAGCCTTCCTGAAATGGGGTTGCCTCCTGGCTTTGATGGTGGCCATCTCTGTGCACCACCCATGAGAAGGTCCAGACACTTTTAAGTCATCTTCTAACTGAAATGGATGAGCAAGACCAGGCTGATCTGAGTGGTGTCCTCAGCCACCAAGTACCAGAGTGAACCACAACCCCTTTGCACCAGGAGACAGCAGCAAAGCAAAGACCTTGCACCCGCGTTGAGACTTCCCTGCACTGCATCACCACCACCTGGTGACCTCATTCAATAAACCCAGTAACTGCAGCTTCGGCATGACAGGAACATAAACCACAGCTGCCAACCCCACCTCAATCTCAGCTGCTCCGTGCGTGAAATCTTCCAAGCCCCTGGACCCAGGCAAAATATTTCATCATGAGGAAGACACTGTACAGCAAAGAGGACTGCGCTGCATGCATCAAGGAGCTGGAAAGAGCAAGAAATGCCCAGCGTACAGTTGTCCAGCATGATTCCTGCCCCAAATAGGGCTGGATGCTGGAGAGCCTACCTGGGCCATGGTCTGCAGGTGGTGGGGAGATCATGGACCTGGTCCTGAAGGCAACCTGGGCCCATCTCTCCTGGGAAGGGCACTCCACTTGGAGGTAATAACATGCTTCATTCCCTGCTCCTCAAGGAAACTTTTAGGGAGGCAGAATTGATTCTGAAGTGTTATCATCTTAATTAGAGTGCACATTTGCCACCACTGAAAAAGCTGAGGGCCAGGTACCCAGCTGGTGGAAGCCACGGGAGGATCTCAGTACCTTCCCACCAGCTGGTGAAACCCCAAAACCCAGGCGATGCTGTGGCTGCCGAGATGCCAGCTACCTTCCCAGGGCTCTGCTGCTGCAGCATCCCCCTCCCCTGCCGTGTTTGCTTTGGCCTCGGGCTCCCTCTTCTCCTGGCTGGAAAGGTCAGCACCCCCCGGCCGAGGGGAGGGCAGGAGCGATCACACCCCCCCACACCCCGGGGCGACCCCTCGCCCCGGTCCCCACGCTGCCCAGGGCCGACGCGCGCCCAGCCAGCTGCTGGGTGGCTGACCTCCGCGGGTCCCCGCGCTGACAAAAGGCCTATCTTCTCTCCGCCTAAATGATTTAAATTCTAATCAAACATCATTTATAGCACATCTCGGAGCCGTCTCCCGGGAGCTGGTCCCACGTGAGCCGTTGCCAGGGCAACCAGGGGGTCTCATTTCAGAAATGTCAGATTGCATTATTGTCTTCACACTTCTCTGATAACCCGGTGTCTCTCCCTCTCCCTCCACCCCCCCCGTGTCCCCCCTCCAGCCCGCTCCTCACCGCAGGAAATCGCCGGCTCCGTCTCATTCCTTGCCCTGCCAGCGCCACCCTCCCAACATGGGTCCCCTCCGGGCTCTGCTGCCTGGGCCGGTGTCCCGTTGGTGTGGATGGAGAGGAAGAGGAGGGCTTGGTTTGTGCTGACTGTGCCAGGGTGGAGGGGGTGATCGTCCCTCCGTGTCCCCCCCACCATGGTACTTGGTGGTATCGGCACACAAGGGTGCCATGGGGCCGGACAGAGCTACTTGCTGTCTTCCAAAAAGTACGAGAAGAAGGGTGGACAGAGTTCAGAGGCAGCATTTGTGTCTGCCCAGGTGAGCCCCACTCTCCTGTAGCCTCTGCAGGAGACCTTCCCCCCTTGAGGGCACCCCCAGCACATCTACAGCAGGTTGTGCTTTAGCAAGAGCTGCCCATGCGTCTGTTGGAGGAAAACAAGCAGCACATGGAGGAAGAACACCTTTGCACAAAGGAACTTCTGGCCTAAGACACCTTCCAGCTCCCCCCCCAGTTATACTGGCCCGTGAGAGGAGCTCCTGAGCCAGCTCCACAGCTACGTGGTGAGCCTAGCCACGTTCTCCCAACCAGCCCTGCTTCCAGCAAAGCTACGGAGCCCAGGTCAACTCTCTTACCTCACCACTGCCTTGTAAAATGACATACAAGAGCCACTTGACAATGATCTACAAACCACCCAAGCAAGGCAGCACCCCCCTGCCCCTTGCACAGTACCAAGTGGGAACACATTGGAGCAGTTAGACATCATCAAGTCATCAGACAAGCTTCACTAAGGCCACAGGTATGTTGAGCCAAGCACATGTCTAACACAGCCAAGGAGAACAGCCACCAGCAGCCAAGGAGAACAGCCACCAGCAGCCAAGGAGAACAGCCACCAGCAGCCAAGGAGAACAGCCACCAGCAGAAGAGCACTGACACCTCGCACAGCACGAGCTACATCACAGCCACCACCTACACACAAAGCCTTCAGCACTGTCCCTCCCTAACCCAGCACCTTCTCCTCAACGTGGTGGTCACTCCACTTGCTTTTGTTGCTGTGCCACAGCCAGGACCTTCTGCTCCTCCTCAGAGCACCAACAACCCAACTGAACCTCAGGAGTCACATCTTATCCCTTTCCCCTTGGGAGGAGCCTCTCTAAGCTTCAGGTGACCCTCATTCCCACATCTTCTGAAGGTGTTGCCAACTCATTGCAGCCAGCTGTGCTGCTTTGGGCCTCCCCCAAGCTGTGTCTACCAGTAAGGCCCACCTCCACCCACCCAGAGGTCCTTGCCTCCAGCTCCCACAGGCCAGGCTGGTCCATTGACACCATGGCTGGCTGACGAACCTTCAGTGAGGTCTTGCACAGCTCTGAGCTGTCAAAACCCAGCTGAGCCAGGTCCAGCGCAGCCCTGGTTGTCACACGCCGGCAAGGATTGCCCGCTGAGCCGCTGGGAATGGTATTCTGGGGGAAAACAGCCCTGTTTCCACTGCCCTGGGAAGGGTTTGGCTGGGAGACAGCAATGGTCCCGTGACCCCGGGGCAAAATTGGGGTGTTTTTATGATTATTCTGCACTGAGGGGGATAAGCTGTGCCCGGCGGTTGGGTTTCAGGCTGTTTCCTACAGGAGCCGATGTATTGGCACGGGCTGTGCCTGCCTGTCCCTCACACCGTCCCAACAGTCCCAATTCCCCTATTTTTAACCCCGTTTCCCTGCATCGCACCAGAAGACGTTGGGGGGTTGGCCCCAAAGAGCCAGGCTAGTGGCGGTGCCGTCCCCGTGGTCCCTGGGTACCAGCGTGAGCCCACGTGCGCTGTCCCGCAGCCATCCTCCATCCATCCATCCATCCATCTGCTGGGCGTCTCGGCTGCCTGATAAACCCCTAATGAACCTCCCAACTCTGCCTCTTCCCAAAGAATAAACCAGCCCTGGCCCAGGCGGTTAATATTTAACTGAATAAGGGCCATAAATATGGAAAATGGGACTTTTAATTAAATAAGCAGCTTTTAAAAGGGCCCTTGGGCCAAAGAGGCTTTTGTTTAAATATGATTGATTTGACATGTCCTTTCCCTCCCGCTTTCTCTCGCTCTCTCCCTCTCCCGCTCGGTGCAGGGACGGGAGCAGGCTGGTGCATCGCCGTCCTGCTGCGGGACCCGCCGCCCTGTCTGCACCCAGCCAAGCTGCCCGCTCCCCAAAAACCTGTCTGTGGCATCCAGCACGCAGGTTTGGGAGCATGGGAGCACCCGGGTGGGTGCCCAGCCAGGGACAGCCCTCCAACTCATTACAGCCCATCCGATTTTTAAGATCTAAATTGGAGGAGGTTTCCCCGCAGCTGCCAAGCCACCCTGTGCCCCCCCCCGCCCCAGCTGGTGATACCCTGCCTTGCACCCCCCAAATCCGGGCAGGATCTGGCCTCTCCCATCCACACTGCTATGTGGTTTTCTCTATTTAAGGCATAGCAGAGGTGATGGAGGGGAAACTGAGGCAGGGAGCAGGGACTGACCTGCCGGGTCAGCAGCACAGCCAGGGGAAGGGACTTGGCCCAGTGCTTCGGGGCTGGATTCACCCCCCAAACTTCAGCACCCCCCCCCACCCCCCCCCACCCCCACCCCCCCCCACGCTTCAGCTGCAAATGTGTAGTAAAAGCAGGTCTTAATAGCTTTGCTGTTCTTTGACATTTGGGTTTTACTCGCTGTAGCAAGCGGCACTAATTACTTCTCAGTTACCCAGGCGTCGCAGAGCGACCGGAGCAGGGGGTTTATGGAGTGCCATGGGCTGCCGGTGGGCACCGGGACGTTTCCAGGCCTGGGAAGACCCCGGGGAGGTGTTGGGGTGCAGGTGGCCCAGACCGGACCGGCAGCGTCACCCCACGCAGCAGGCAGCTGCCCTGAGCTGAACCCACCGGCAGCGACCTGCCGTGTCCCCCCCCCCACCGCCGGGAGCATCTCCAGGCCACCAGACTTGGCTCTGTAAGAAAGAGGAGTGGGGTGAAGTAACGGGAGGCTGAAGGTCAGAAATTATTGGGAAAAGATGGGAAGATTAGGAAAAGGACCAAGGAGGATCGTCGCTATGTCACGGTATAAACCAGAGCTGCGCCCACATCTGCAGGACAGGATGCAGCGTCCGTCCCCGGCTCGAACGGGGCACAGAGAAGCTGGAACAGGCACCGAGACCAAAAAAAAGGATGTTCCCCAAAACTGAGTGACCTTGGGCTGAGGGACAATTACAGACCGGGAGAGGAGACAGCCCTGGCTGGTGGCTGGTCCCAACCCGGGCAATGGCCGCAGTGAGGGTCGCTCTCAGCTGGTTCCTTCTGCGTATTTTCCAGCCGTGGTTCTCCCCCATCCATCCCCCGTCGACGCCGCAGGCCTCGGGCTCCCTTTGCTCAGTGCAGCCATGGCAGGGTTCAGCCAAGAGAGCACGCAGCTAATTATCTCCACAAACAACTCGGGGGGAAGCAAAGTATTCCTTGGACTTGTTGCTTCGATGGGATTTCATGAGGGAAGATGCAGAGATGGGGGGGAAAAAAGGGAGCAGTAACTTGGAGAAGAGGTTAGGCTTCACATCATCTCTTCTGGGTGTCCTCAGGCATGAAAGTGCCCATCACAAGGTGCCCAGGACGATGTCCTCAGTCTGGGGTCAGACTGTGCTGCTGGTGGGACCTTCTCCCCCAGAAACGGCAGGGAGAACCCCTCAGGCCAGGTGGATCCGGAGAGATCACCCACCCCGGAGGCAGCCACGGCTTCTCCCCGGCTCTAAGCATCCCCAGTGGTGACACAACTCATGGACGGTGCCCGGGGCCAAAGCCTGCTCAATGCCGGGGTCACCAGCCGTCCTCGGGAGCGGGCAGGACCAGCGTCCGTCGGCGGTGGCACGGGGAGAGCTGCTCGCACCGCGGGCCCCTTCCAGCACCCCGGTGTGCGACACGCGAAACCCAGCGCAAAACGAGGGGCTTCTGGTGTCAGTTTGCTTGGAGATAAATCAAACCCTGCGTCTTAACCTCACGCTTTCAGCAGGTCACGCTTCCCCATGGCACCTAGTCGGGGTTCCCTGGCTCAGATGGCACCCCCCGGCCAGTATCCCTCCTGGAGGACACCCTTCTCCTGAGCTGCCTTCCATCTACAGTGACGTACCCTAATTCTTCATGCACATCGCTGAACATCTTGCGTTGTCCCTTTAAAGCACGCAAGGCACTGCCTCGAGTAGTTAGCGATGAGCACGCACGCCGCACCCCTCCCGTGGCACCAGCCCACCACAGCTCCTCTCCTCCGAGGCACCCTCAGACCCCTCCAGCTCTGGGTGCCCTCTCCAAGACACTGCGGTCTCCTCATTTTTCTCCCTCCGAAATCCGGGCACATCTCAGCCCTGTCGCGCAGCTTTCGAACGGTGCAACGTCAGTGAATTCTGGTGTTCCCTTGATCCTCGGTGCCTAAAATCCCCTTCTCCCAGCCCTTCCCCTCTGGGTGCCAGTGCTGGGAGGACAAGGGACCTTTCTGGAAGGGGCAGCTCGGGAGATGGAGCTGGGGGACAGACCCCCTTTCTGGGCAGGGGTTTCCTGGCTCTGCCCCTCTCCCGCTAGAGCCAGCTGAGGATTTTAAGGTTTTCCTTTTAACGCCTGAACAACCTGTTTGAAAAGCAAAGCCCCCCGCTTTCCCAGCTGGCTCCTAGTTAGAGGAGATGGGAGGAATCTATGGCCCACGTTTGGGTCGGAAAGGGGTGTCCTGGATGTCCCCGAGGCACTAAGTCCATCACACACGGTCCCCCGCTGCAGCTGCTGGTGTGAAACTTGGCGCTCGGTCCTCGGCAGCACGAGGGCATCCATCGCTCCTCCGAGTCCCGCTGATCTCCGTGGATGCCGCGGATGCCGATGCCGAGGGCTCCTAAGAAATCCCACCCCAAACCGCAGCCGAAACCCCAGGCCAGACCAACCGAAGTGCTCAGCCCCGACAGAATCAGCGGCATTTTTGTGGATTCAGGCTCATATTAAGCTCACGTGAGAAAAACAATCTGGACGCGCAACCCGGAGAGGTGCGTCACCCCGGGAGGTCTGATGCCACAAGCAGATCTGAACACGGGGCTGCTCCGGGGGACACGAGGCAAAATGCAGAGCTCGCCGTGGCAGTGCAGAGATAGAGATTTTTTTTTTTTTTAAAGGTATGCGGTTCTTGAAAAGAAAAAAAAGGAAAAAAAAAAAAAAAGCCCTGTGTTTGCAGCCAACACGTGTAATCTGTTGCAGCCCTTGTCAGACAAAACAGTTTTGCCGTAAGACAGCGATTCCCAGAGGGGAAAGGGGCGAAGTGAAAATACTTTATCAGCTGCGTACATATGTAAAGCGGTACCCTGGTTGAAAAGCAAAGCCTCTTTCCCTTTGAAAGGCGGGAAGGGAGAGACGGGAGGCGACTGCCTGAGAGCAGGGACAGAAATGACACAGGCACAAAGCCGAACGCAGCAAACCCCAGGCCTCCCTCCTAAAATATGCTTATCTCCCTATCAGACCAAAATAACCACCTCGCTGTGGCGAATATGTATTAAACAAACTAATCCAAAAAACCTGAGATGTGACTCAGTTTGGAAAACTCTGAAAATATACGTGTGGTTTTTAATGTACAGAAATTATCACTTAATTCAGACATTACGAGCAGGTTCTGCCGGAGTCCCTGGGGTCCGCAGGGGAAGTGTCCATCTCCCCAGGTGTCCGTGCCACCAGGCTGGGCGGTTTCTGAGACGAGGGAAATCGCATCCCTGCCTGGATTTAAGAGGCGATTCTCGGGCAGGAGCTGCTGGCAGACAAGGGCTCTTCCTCCCGCTCCAAATTCAAGGTCTGGTTAAAAGGCTGGGAATACCAAAACCTGGACGCGCGGCATAAATCAAGCCCTCGGGTTCACAGGATGAGCGGATTCCGCTGGCAACAAGTGTGCTGGCTTCCGAGTCTCCAGCGGAGGCTTCTCCTTCTGCATCCATCAGCGAGAGACCTGAGAAGATGGGAAAAAAAAAATAAAAAATTAATGCCATTTAGCAGCTCCCTGGCACCGTCGGTGAGACAGCGAGGGGGACTCGAGCACGCGGCTGCCGGGCTGGGGGGGGGCACGAAGTGCCAGGCTCCATCCCGGGCACGGCCGGCTCCTCCGGCGGGATGGAGAGCCCAGGGAGGGGAAGAGATGCCGGGGGGCTTCCCGTTGAATACGGATGCACACGGGCTGGAGGGAGGTAAGAAATGGGATGGGGGGAGGAAGCGGAGAAAAGAAAGGCGAGAAAGAGGAGAAGAAAGGGAAGGAGAAGAGGCAGCGGGGGGAGAGGGAAGGAGCACGCGCGTGTGCCCATCTGGGCGATGCATCACATTGAAATTGTCCCGCATTAAAAATTCACCAGCCAGTGAATTTTCAAGGGATTTGTAGTAATTAGATGACAAAATGCTGGCAAATCTCAGGCTTGCCAAAGATGTTACTCAGGGGTCAAAGACTCGACACTTTTGGCTGGGTAATTTGTAAGTGTCAATCACACTCAGCCATCAGAGAGAAAGGAGAGATCTAACGGCTGAATCCTAACGAAGTCCGAGGCTCCTGCCTGCCGTCGCCCCCCTTGCCCCCCTCCCGCAGCCGCGCTCGCTGCCGGGCGCGCGGGGCTCCAGGCAGACCAGCTGAAACACAGAGTGGGGTGGGGTTTGGTTTTAAATTTACAAGAACTTCCCAGATTTCATTTTTTCAGCCCCAATTTCTGGCGGGAGGAGCACCTGCCCTGGTTTGCATCTATTTGGGGGCAAACTGCCTGTCCTGTTTATCCTGCTGGGGGGACACACGATGGTGAGCCCTCCGCAGATCTGCAGCGGCCGAGAGATGGGTGGTTTTCACCACTTCTTCTGACATGTGCTTAAAATTGCTCCTGGGACAGTCCGTCCTCCTGTTTCCCAGGGCTTTCTTACCCCAGGCTGACACGCTGGGCTGTGTTCGGCTGAAAATGAAATTAAAAAGGCTCCTGCCTGCAATCTGCCTGTTTCTGCCTCCCCACCAGGTGTAACGGAGCCTTCAGAGCCACCAGCACCACCACATGGGTTGTCTCTGCCTGCCTCGGCTCTGTCCAAATAACCCGGGTTAATTCAGACACGGGTGGGACGGTCCCAGCCCCGGCGGGGTGGCGGGGGCAGCCGGGGGGGCGGCCGTGCCAGCGGAGCGGCTGGAAGGGGGGGTCCCGCTTCGGGCTGAGCCGGCGGCGGCTGCTCGTGCCGCACACCCACCCGGAACCTGGCGGGGAGGAAAAAAAAAAAGAAATTAAAAGGTTTTCTACTTCATCGGCTTAGAAATCAGACCACAAAATGCAAAGTTAAACCTTTAACCAAAGCGCCATGAGAAATCTCGGTCCTGGCCATACACTAAAGTAGAAAACGTGGGCACTGGTCAGAGCGCGGCACCCCAGCACCTCGCCAGCCCCATCTGCATCAGCGGGACAGATGCTCGCAGGGGCTACGCTTAACTCCGAAAAGATTTTAGGTCACCAAATGCGGGAGAGGCAGGAGCACGATTTCCTCTCCATCTCTCGTGGCTTATAAAGCTGTCCTCATTACACCTGCTAAATCCCACCTCCGGTTTTGGGCCATAAGGGACTGTTAAAGCTGTCGGGAAGGAGGGATGCAGGGAGGCGGGGGGGCTTTGGCCACCAGCTCTGCAGCTGCTGGGACCCTGACAGCATCCATCATACCCCAAGGAAAAACACTCTGCACACCCCAAAACCACCTTCCAACACACTGAAATAAGCCAAGTCACAATGGGGGGGGGGGGGAAGAGGGTTTGTTTGCTCCGTGCCACCCAGCGTGCTAAATTTTGCGAGCGTCCTCAATCCAGCGGCGCGGGGAGGGGAGAGGTGGCGAGGGGGAGTGGAAGGGCAGGAGGAAAATCGCCTTTGGCCAGAGTTGCTGCGGTTTATTTCGAATCCATTGCGATTCCTTGCTGTAGGACAGCGGGACTGTAATATCTGGTAAGTCAGCCAAGCGGCAGCACGGTGCTCTCCAGCCGTTGCGCTGCCCTATATAAGGGAGCTAAGGGGACTGTAAAAGTGGCTGTAGGTTTCTCCTCAATTTAAAAAGTCATTTAGCAGCTGCAAAACACCGCCTGGCAACAGCCGGCCCTCGGAGGGGCATCCTTCCTTCAGCTACTCATCAGCTGCATTCTGAGCTTCTATTCTGCCTATTTAAACAGCCCGAATCACAGACCGAGAGCTGCAGAGGTGCTTTTCCTTTTTTTTTTTTCTTTTTCTTTTTTCCCCGTCTTAACTTTATCTAACATCACCTGAAGTTGCTGCTAGAGAAGCATTTGTAGGGAAGCAGCAGCTGATCTGCAGTAGAGAAGGTCTCTGTGACCTCCCGAGCTCCCGCTGCTGCTGCTCCGTCCGGTGTCCGGCACTCGGGAGCCGGTTCCCAGGAGCGGGGGGTGCCGGCGGGGCAGCACCTCCTCCCCGCAGAGCCTGCCGCCGGCAGACCGACAGCCCCCCTCGCTGCGCCGGAACGCAGCTCCTGCCGCCGCCTCGCTCGCTCTCGCAGCGGAAAATTAACCGGCGGACAAAGCAAAATCAGAATTTTAGTCAAGCGAACACAAAGAAAACCTTTTTTCCCCCCCAGATCGCCTCTCCTGCCACACGCCACAGACCTCCCTCTTGCTTTCCTCCTCGTATTCCCCGTGACGGGGAGCACGGGGTGCCACCGCTGTCCCAGCTGCTCGGCTGAGCCCTGAGCTGGGCACATCACGCGCGGGGACGTGACGACTCCAGCTCCAGGAGCGCTGGCAGGACGCACGGGCCGAGCACGCGAACGCTCATCAGCCCAGCACGGTTCGGGGGTTGAAGAGAGAGCTGAGCCTAACGACGTGACTAAATTACAGCCTAATTACAGGCTGCGGCACGTAGGGATCCGTGCTCCTGCAGGTCCCACGGCAGGGGAGGTGGGACACCGTCCCTTTTCCGGGGTCCTCCCCCGTCGCCGCTCTCCGGTTTCCCCGCTCTCGCGCTGGCGTCGCTTTCCGTGTTTCACCGATTCAGGTCACACCGTGCGCACACCCGCCTCAGCCAACGTCTGTTGATATTCTCTCTGCCTCCCTTCCTAGCTCCAGTTTGGGGTGAAAGCCTCCCTTATTAGCCAATTTGGATACCCATTTACTGTGAATTACTGAGCCTGATTATTATTCATGAATGGCTATGTCTGAAATCTCAAGCCCTGCCATGCGATTTCTCTCCCTCTCCAATGCATATATTTAGGGAAAACAGGAGGCAGCGCGTCTCAGTCACACGCAGCCGCGCTCCGGAGAAAGGAAAGCTGCACGCTGCCTCCTCGCTCTCCTGTTTTATTTCCCAGCGAGGAGGGTGGTGGTGGAAACTGGAGGGTGGTGGTGGAAACTGGAGGGTGGTGGTGGAAACTGGAGCGTGGTGGTGGAAGCTGGAAGGTGGTGGTGCTGAACACTGGTCATGGTATGACCTAGGGTAAGGTCCAACCATTCTGTAGTATTAAGGAGAAGCTCGTGCTCCCCAAATCCCGAGCAAATCTCCAGCCAGCATCCCAGTGAACCGTCCCCACGGGCGGCTGCAGCCCGGGGCGATGCCAGTTTGCTGCCGTCCCCTTCCACGATGGGGTCCAGCTACCGGGAGCCACCTTGGCTATGGCTGAGCCGTGGCAATCAGTTACCCAGCGGCGACTCGGCCAACCCCTTAGACACAGTCAGAATATTTTAATGCTGGCTGCAGGGAAGGAGGTTTTCGCGCAAGGCGGGGAAACGATGGGGCGGCAGCAGTGGCATCCCTTGGCTAATCCTCCGGCAGGGGAGAAGCAAGCAAACGGGGTTTGCAATCGGAAAGGGCTGGTGGAAGGAGGAAAGGAGACAATTAGGAGCTGAAGAAAAGCAAACCCTGACTGCCAGTGAAAACAGGAGTTTGCAGCACACCTGCACGCCCGGCAGGGAGCCGGGCTGCTCCCGGCAGGGATGCGGGAAGGGGCACGGGCACAGCTGCTTCCACCTGTAGGTCTGCGCCGGGCTTTGCAAACGGGGAAACCGAGGCAGCGAGGGAAGGTCCCCGCGGGAGAGCACCGCTCCGCCAGCAGCACGCTCACCTTCGTGCTGTTTCTTCCATCTCAAGGGAGCAGCAACCGAAGCGCTGGGGTGTTTTTTTCAAGCCCAAACCCATACTGTGTGTTTCCTGCCACATCTTGCTCAGGAAGACAACTTCAAGCACGCACAGGCACCGCGCTTATCGCCTCTGCGAGCAGACAAGCAAAGCCGGTAGAGTTGCCGGGGAGAAGGGGATGGCTGCCAACGCCAACAGGCAGAAAGAAAGGCTTGAGATCCCAGAGCTCCTGCCTGGAGCTGGCAGGGGCTGGAAAGAAGCTGGAAAGATGCAGGGGGATGCGAGCTCTTCCTGCAGGCCGGGCAAAGGGCTGGCGAATGGCAGGAACGGGAGGAAGACTTTGCAAAGGCAGGATGGGATTAAAGAGATGAGAAGAGCTGAAATTCATGATCCATTGCCGTAGGCAGGAGCAGCGGGACGGCGATGAGAAGAAATCACCCGTGGCTGGGCAGAGGGATGGGGACACGCTGACGTCAGAAGCAACTGAAGCCCGCAGAGCGGGATGCTACCTGCCCGACCATGCCTGCGCCGAGTCCCCTGCTTCCTCCCGTGGGACGGTGAGGAAAACAACACAGATAGAGCGCGGTCAAGAGTTTTCTAAAGGCGACGAGTCACTTGGAGTAATCAAAGAGGGCACCGTGGCTCCGAGAGCAGTGGGAAGCATCGCTCCGTGGAGACGCACAGCCCTGGAAGCGGAGGGACTCGTAGCCCTGAGCAGAACCGGGGCCCGCTGGATATTCTCTCCGCGTTGGCTTACTTGCTGTCCCCTTAAGTAGATAACAGCCCACGCAGGCCTCTGGCAACAGGCAGCAATAAAGTAAAGCTAGTTTTACATTAAAACCCGTTAACCCTCTAATTCAGTAAAAAGGCTGCATTTGAATAATATCCTAATCCAATTCCAGAGCCAGGGAGGGGGATATGGCGGGTGCCCGGGGAACAGCCGTCACAGCTCCCGCTGCCGTCCAGCTCGCCGGGGGATCGCCCCGGACGAAGCCGTCGCAACGTGGCAAAAGCAGCGGGCTTCACCCCGGGCTCCGCAGACCCCGTGGGGACCACACACCGTATCCCGGGGCTGGCAGATGAAAGGACCGAGTGTGAAATACTGGTTTCAGCTCTCCGACGGGGAGAGAACGCGCCTGGCACGAGCCCAGAGCTCATCTGCCGGAGCCCGAAATAACGCATGCAGCCCCCAGGCCGCTGTTACCTCCAGCTCTGGCCCGCAGAGTGATGAGCGACGACCCGGGCAGGGGCTTGGAGTGGGCTGCTCGTCCTCTCTGCCCTCAGCACAGCCCGGATACAACGCACCCGCCCCAAAAAGGGGGATGCAGAGGGGATGAGCATCGCGCCCTAGAAGTGCCCGCATCTCCCCCGGGAGCACGGGGCAGCTGAGGGGTGACGGGCGCACGTGGCGACACCGACCCTGCCGCATCAAGAGCCAGCAAAACGAGGGGACCAGGGCTACAGCTTATCATAGCCTAATTACAACAATTAGCGTGCGATCATTTGTTATAGACGCAACCTTTGCGAGTAATTGTTACTGCTACCGCTCCCCAACAAAATCAGCGTATTGCGACGGTGTTCAGCTGCAGAAGTACCGCCGGGGCTAAGGACTGGTGGGAGACTATTTCCTGGGTTTAACTCCGTGGACGGTTAAGACAGTTTGCATTATTTTATCATTAGGATTGTTTCGGATTGGAAAAAAAATAAATAAGGCAGTGGGGAGTGATGAATTTCCTGCAGACCTACTTAGGTATTCATTTTAACTCAGGGTAATTAGCAGGTATATGCTCGTTTTCAGAAAACTCACATTAAACTCGCTGTAATTTTAGGGGTGCAGTATGTGGGATTCTCAATACGTAACAAAGAAGTCAAGTCTTTGCTTGCGGAGTAGGAATTAACTCAAACTGCTCTCCAGAGCTGCGATCAGCACTTTCATAATTAATGTACGGGCATATATATATCTGTATACACATACACAGCCCCCCCCGCACACATCAAACAGATTTCCTTGATACCAAATTGCCTGAAAAATTAACCAATGTCAAACTGCTCAACAAGATAAGTATCATTAAGGGAAAAAGAAAATCTTCATTGTGTTTGAAGGTGCGGCGGAAAAAAAAAAAAAAAAAAAAAAACCTCATGAATGTTTTCTAGCCTGTTTCCAGACAGGGAAATAACATGTTTTAAAACATATCAAAGGGTTAAATTAATTTTCATTAAAATTTAAATTTGAGAAGGCTCCCTCTCTTCTTTCCTCCCTCCTCCCCCTTTGAACGTTTGACTGGCAACCATTTCATATTTCAATCTCGGCAGAACAAATTGAATTAGATGTTGAAACCAAACTCTGCTCTGTTCTCTAAAGCCTACATGCTCTGCTTGCGCTAATCCTTTTCGTCGCTGCTGCAGACCTCAGAGACGCTCAGCAAGAAACCTGCCCCGCCACAAAAGACAATGAAGGGGTGGGGTGGGGGGGGGAACAGGAAAAAAACCCCCAGGAAAATCCAACCCCAACCTGCAACCCCGCAAAGCTTCGCTTAAATCGTGTGCTGGGCGATGCATGTGCCTGGAAGGGATCCTGCCCGGCTCCTCTGTGCCGGCTCTCGGCCGCGTTGAGCGCTGCCGGTTGGTCCTTCACCCCCGGGATGGTGAAGCCCCGCGGTGATCCCCCGCCGCAGAGAGACCCCAGGACCACCGACGGGTCCTGCTGCTGCCACCCCCCGTGCCACCCCCCGTGAAGGCAGGGGGGAGCAGCGGAGGGAGAGGGGAGGGGAAAAAAAAAAAAAAAGATTTCCCCCATCCCTGGTGAGCTTGTCAGCATTTTGGCTGACCCCCTTTGACGGCGCTGCTCTGACACCTGTGCCTCAGTTTACCCAGTGAGCGAAGGGCAGACAAGTGTT
Source organism: Balearica regulorum gibbericeps (assembly GCF_011004875.1). Taxonomy (NCBI): domain Eukaryota; kingdom Metazoa; phylum Chordata; class Aves; order Gruiformes; family Gruidae; genus Balearica; species Balearica regulorum. The sequence goes on from NC_046200.1 coordinate 13,324,260, forward strand.
TTACACCACAGCCCCACAGGGGTTCCAAGGGTGCACCCCTGAATTTTGGGGGTCTGTCCCCTGAGCCAGCAGCCCCAGGTCCCAACAGCAGCAAAGTCCAGTGTTGGGGGCCAGGAGGCTGCACGGAGGCAGCAGCGAGGCTCCTGGGCTGCGCCGTGGGTTGGGGGACCGGCACGGGTGTTACAGCTCAGGGCGCTGAGCAGCAGCGCTCAGCCTCCTCCCCGGGGACTGCACGAAGAGCCGGGGAGCCGGTGAGCCTCGAGCCCACCGGTGCTGAGCCCCAGGCCCCATGGGAGGACTGGTTGCAGAGGAGCTGGGATGGGATGCATCTGAAAGCGTGGGGCTTGCCTGGGCTCTGAGCAATGCTGCCTGCCCTGCCCTTCCCAGCTCCAGCTCCATCCCTCCCCAGCTCTGTCCCCAGCTCCAGCTCCATCCCTCCCCAGCTCCGTCCCCATCCCTTCCCAGCTCTGTCCCCAGCTCCAGCTCCATCCCTCCCCAGTTCCATCCCCCCCCAGCTCCGTCCCCATCCCTTCCCAGCTCTGTCCCCAGCTCCAGCTCCATCCCTCCCCAGTTCGGTCCCTCCCCAGCTCCATCCCCATCCCTCCCCAGCTCCGTCCCCATCTCCACCTCCATCCCTCCCCAGCTCCATCCCAGCTCCATCCTCATCTCCAGCTCCATCCCCATCTCCAGCTCCATCCTCGGGCTGGCTGCTGGAGAAGGTGTTCAGAGCCCATACACCTGGAGGCATCCTTAAATCAGAGCTGCTCCAAGGGAGCGAATGTTATCTTGAGACCCCGGCACTTGCTGCAGACGCACTGCATGAAGCAGGCAGTTATTTAACCCAACTCGGATTATTCCTGCGGTCACGTAAGCACCTTCCCTTTCATCAGCAGGGCCCCGGCGCTGTGCTCGCGCCCGGTGCTTGCAGCAGCCCGGGAAGGCAGTCGTATTAGCAGGGTTATTGGTCGGCTGCAGGCCCAGATGCGCTCGCTATTCAGGCGGCCAGCGGTGTTGTGGGTTGAACAAAAGTCCGGTAATAAGTAAGGTTATGAGCGTCCCACTGCTAGGTGTATTGGGTACCGCCTCGCAGCAATAGGCAGATATTGCCGAGAGGAAAACAGCCTCTCCAGCAGTAATGTGCGTCGTGCACACAAACACATGCCAGCAAGCGCGGGGCGGCTTCCCGGCGCTGATACACAGAGGACAGCCTCGGCTTCCCCCCGGCACGGTGGGCTCGGGGACACGTTGGATGCACGCATCGCACAGCACTAGCAGCCCCCCAAAAACCAAGGGGCCCCTAGGCCACTTGGAGGAGATTTAGGAACCGGCATCATTTCTGTGGCTGTAAAAATGGGAGCCAGAACATGTCAAAATCATTCCCTTGGAGGTGTTGAGCAAATACAGCCTTGCTGGAGAAAGCGCTGCAGGGACTTTCTCCCCAGCACGAAGGATTTGTCACCCCAGTGCCCCGAGTCACCTCCCCACGGGCAGCGCGCCGGCACGACGCACTGGTCTCTCCGAGTTTCTCGGCACAGGACGGGGTTTCATCACCGTGGAGGTGGGTGGCAAGTCCCTCCGTGGGTGGAAAAAGGGGGGCAGAGTGGGGTTCAAAGGGACCTAGGAGCCGCCCTGGTGTGTTTATTGCACTTTCTCCGGATGCTGTGGCTGGCAAACAGGTTTCCTACCGGCAATCCGGGGGTTCCACCGTGGCCACGAACACGCAAAGGAGATCCATGAGCCTGTCTCACCTCTCTTGAACCGGCGCGGGGTTTGCCAGGAGGTCTCAAAAGGAGGTGGGGGCTGGCTGAACTGCACGGTGTTTGACCACAGGGAGCTATTTAATCCCGGCTCCCTCCTGCCAACCAACCCCTGCCATCCCGCACTCTCCAACCCCGCGATGCTACTCCAAGACGACACGCGCCAGGGAGGAGCGATGCCAGGCGGGACTCAGGAACTGGACCTTGAGGTGCACGGTGCCCTTGGAGGGAGCGAGGCCGTGGAGACTGCGGGTGCTAGCAGGGAAAAGGCCTGCGCCAAACTATCTGTTTTGCGGTGGCAGCTGCAGGTTGGTCTCCAAACAGTCGCTTTTTTTTTTTTTTTTTGGCAGCCCATCTGTTCTCCCCCAACCACAGAGAGGGCCAATTCGCAACTCGACAGCGATTTCTGCTGCAACAGCAATTCTGCTGGCTTCCCTTGTAGGAAAGCAAACACACCGGGGAGCACAGAGAAACGCAAGCAGTGCATGCACTCCCTTTGACGCGGAGCCTAAACCGAGCCTAAATCTGGGCATGAGACTACGGCTACAAGCCTGCAGGGTGACAGGGAGGAGAGGCAGCGGGTGGAACCCCAGCTCGGAGGCTGCTGAGCCTTTCAATGCCACCTTCTCCTCCTCCTGGCACTGCCGTCCCTGCGGTAGCCCAAGGCATTTTGACCTTTGGGGCCGGCTGTGCCCACCACGGCCCCGGTACCCACCTCACCAGATGCCAGGCAGCTGCTAGATAGCCTCGTCTTTGTTGCTCTCCTCCTCTTCCAGATGCTCCAGGATTTCATTCAAAACCTCTGATCGTTTTCTCTTCTTTGGGGAGTCTGTCCAGGCCCAGGCGATAGCGAAGGAGATGTAGGAGAAGAAGAAAAGCAAAGATTACAACCCGGGTCCACGCACGACTGCCTCCAGCTCATCTCCTGCTCCCTCCAGCCCCCCTCATCCCCCTCCTAGGTAAAGCCCCTCAACTATCACTCACATCTCCTCACCAGGCACGCCCCGGCAGGACACCACGGCCGGAGGTGTGACTCCGTACCTACCACCGTGCTTTGCTGGAAGCAAACAGCCCCAGCAATGCCAACCCTTCCCACTGACCCCAATTCACCCATCCCCTGTCCAAGAGCGGTCGCAAGACCAACCCAGACACCAGCCTTGGTTGAAGAAGGCTCTTGGCAGGACACAGACCCACCAACGTCCTTGCTGAGACGTAAGGTCGCCGCCTGGCCCTGCCTGCATCTCCCACCTCCGCTGGCAACGGGTGAGGGCAAGAGGCTGGCTCTGCCCTGAGAGCCAGGCAGGGATGTCCCTGCTTCGCTTCTCCTGCCCCACACCACCAGCACTGTCCTGTGACCCCCCCGGCATCGTCACCCTCCCAAAACCGCTGTGGGGCAGCACCGTGCGCCCATCCCTCCTCGTGGATGCTACAGCCTGCGGGAGGGCGAGAAACCCCCGGGGGGGTGCCAGCACCCCCGCGAGCGAGCATCCTAACCCCGCACCACCACCCGGGGCCGGGGGGGACAAAGACATTTGGTCCCCGTGCTGAGGCCACCGTCGGTGCTGCCTCCTCTCTGCCGGGCACGAAGTGCCCTCCCGGCAGGAGCCGTGGTGCAGCCCCCTCTCCCCCTGCTCGCTCCCCAGCCAGCGGCTCTCGCTTGCGAGCCACACATGGAGAACAGCTGTTTAAATCCTGCTTTCAGACATCAAAAGCCTCGCTGGGTTTCTCAAACAAACAAACATACCATAGGACTAAAGAAAAGGTGTAAAATAAATAAATGGAACAAGCTGTGCATTTTCTTTTAGTATTACAGCTGCTGCGGGAGATAAACAACAAGTAAATGTCACAAAACATCAATACAGAAGAAATTAACCTGACAAAAGCTCACATCCCCCCCTCCGCCTCCCCCCCCACCTCCCAACAATTTTGCATTTCTGGAGTTCCCATCTAATGATTTTATTTTTCAATTAATTCCTTGACAGAGCGCCAGAACCCACCTCCCTCCCCACCAGGGGCTGTGGGGACGGGCAGGGGGACGGGGGTGCCAGCAGCCCCCGCTCCCCTCCCGCTGCCCACCCTGCCCAGCTCGGGGGAGCTGAGGGGGGCTGCAAGGTGCCACCCTGGGACCCTCCAGCGGCTCTTCCTGCTTCAGTCATCCAAAGGCAGAAGGGACGACCCATGCCGGAGGAAGGTGCCAGCTCGGCGGTTATCCCTCCCCTTTACTCTGCCCTCCCGGCCAGCCTTGCGCTTGGGGCTTGGGAATAGCATCAAACACGGCCTCAGCTCCCAAACCCGCAGCAGGGAAGAACGCGTCCCCCACCTGCCACCCCCTCCCCACCACCCCAACGTGCCCCTCGCAGAGAGCCTGCACCGAGGTGACGATGGGGGTTGCACGGTGGAGGGGATGCTGGACGCGGGACGCAGGGTGCTAAGGGAGCATCCCTAAGCAGCGCGGTGCAGCCAGGGGACCCTGCCGTGGCACGGGCAGGGGGCTGGTGGGGCAAACGGCCCCCACCGGGGACTCCAGATTCACCAGCTCAGCCACGGCACTGCTGGGGAGCACCAAGAGCATCCCCACATCCACTTAACAAGGAGGAATGGGGGGGGGGAACCCACCCAACCAGGAGGGTGGAGAAGCGAATTGGTTCGACTTCCGTTCTGCTGCTCCAAGCTGGTTAAGGTTTGCCCGCTAACGATCCCATTTGCTTCCTTTAAACAATAGCCAAAGCCAGCGGGGGTGGGCCGAGAGGGGGATTACCACGGGATTAGAACGTGGCAGGGTTGCGGATGCCACGCTAATCCTGCAGGGTTTTACTCTCCGGCTACGGCATGTGTTTGCATTAGTTACAGATGCTCTCAAAAAAAAAAAAAAAATATTTTTTTTCAAGAAAGAAAAAGAAGGAACGAGGAAAAAAATAGAGCCCAAAAGGCTGGGAAGTGAGGGTGAGCGTGGTGGGTCAGGAAAGCAACCGAGAGGTAAAAGGAGCAGTTTGGGGGTCTGTGGCCAAGGGAGAAGCAACCCGGGAAAGGCGATGGGGACAGGGATGAGGAAGACTCTTCCCGCCCTGCCGGGGAGGGCACAAGGATGGGGTCCTGAGCGGAGCGTGCCTTCCCCTGCAAACCCTCCGCTGCCAGCAAACAACTGCAAATACGCAGCGGTGAGCTGCAGTGGGGCTTTACACCCACCCACAGCCCTCTGCTGAGACCGGGGCCCTCGCTGGAAACGCTCTCACAACTGAAACACGAGGCAGACCCCCTCCTCACACAATCTCTCTCATTCGGCCGCCCCGCAGTCTCCGCATCCCTTCTTTTTACCCCATCCTTCCTATAAAAAAAGCCAACCCAGAAGTCATTCCTTCCCCTTCCCACGTCTCGCGCAAAATTCCCCATCTGTCAATTTAATTCTTTGATCGATGGGAAAGAGCAGGAAAAAACGGCCCGGCACAGCTGGCTTCCCAAGTTAGCCCTGGCAGGATACTGCCAGCCCCGCTGGTGATGGCTGAGTGCAATGTTTGTGAAGCGCAGAGAACACAAGTCAATAGTAATTTAGCTGGATTGGGAGCAAGTACCTTCCCTGCACGGATTGCGAGCTCCCGGGAGAGAGGGAGCGCGCGCACGCTGAGGGCATCGCCGCCTTGCTCGCAAATCTTCCCCCAGCGAGGTTTGCCGGCGTGGAGCCGCATCGGTGACTGTTGCCCCCGTGCCGGGCAGGTGAGGGAAGAAAAGGGGGACGGAGGCGTTCACGGACCTTCCGTGGGCTGCAGTTACGTGATCGCCGGGACGCAGGAGATGCACAGGTCTGCACCGGGGCTCTGGATGAGATCTCAGACCGCTCCGTCCTGCGCAGGGCACGGATTCAGATCTGCCCCTGGCCCCAGGGCTGGCACGTTCAGCTGCAGGGCATTCGGATCCCTTCGTCTCTCTTTCATTGGAGCCAAAGTATTCTCCCTGCTGGTTTTGAAGACGTCCACGATCCCCGTTTTCCAAAGGGAAGATCCCCCTCCCGAACGAGGGCCAAGATGCTGCTGGTGGCGGGACGTAGTGTTTGCCATGACCCTGCTCCACACCACGGGTTGGATTAGAGCCCCCAAGGCCAACCGTTGGCCAACCTTTCTGTGGCTTCTCCTTACCATGATAAGTAATTAGATAAGGGCTCTCCAGCCACCTTGGAGCAGCAGGTCCCACAGATTAATAATGCATGGTGGGGTGCAATTAAAGCTCAAAGAAAGTGGGGTTTTTTCCTAATGTGAGACCCTCCTGCCCCAGGACGAAGAGAAGGTACACCCAGAAATGGGCAAAAAGACTTAAATCTCTTACAGACTGCTCAGAGGCAGGAGAGCAAGCGCAGGGTGCAGGGCTGGGCTGTGGTTTCACTCCTGACAGCATTACTGAAACCATCTCTGGCAGCCGGTGACCACTGCTGGGATCTTCACTTTCTCCTGGAACATTACAAAGACTCAGAACAAGCCATAAAGAATGACCTGAAAACTACACAAAATGGGAAGGAAGCCTATTCCATTTTATTGCATCTATTAGACCTATTGAAAAGATGGCTCAGAAGTGGCTTGATTGCCATGACAAACGCCTGCACGGAGAAAAGATTTAGGAGACCAGACCTCTCTTTAACCTAACAAATAACAGCAGAGTGAGACCTGGGAACTGGAAGCCAAATCTCTATAAACGGTGTCTAGAAATAAGGTGCATAATTGTAGCAGAGAGAAGTCAGCAGCAGGACGTGTCTCTCGCAGCCCAGGTCTAGATTTTACAAAGTATTTCCTTGCTAAGACAAAAACGATGGGGCTGACACTGGAGCCACTGGGTGAGAGGTTCTGGCACGCAAGACACCAGCCCGAAAGACGACGGTGGCTCTTTCAAAGCTGGAGATGCAGAAATCTGCTGTGAGGGCAGCAGGATGAGCTCATCGCTCAAGTCAAACTCGCCATCAAACCCAGGGGAGCACGGGTGACCGCGTTGTGCCACCGGACGTGGGTGATGACCACCCCGCCAAGGCCTTGCGGCAATCTTCTCACCCCCTGTTAGCACTCTGCAGCCTCTCCTGCACACAGATCCACCGCGTGCTAACTGTGGAAACATCTGTGCATCACCGTCGTGCCCAAAGCAAACCAAAAACTGCATACAAAAGAGGAAATGGAAGAAGAAAAAGGAGGAGCTTTTCAAAATAGAATCATAGAATGATTCTATTAATCATTCTATGAATGAATTCTATGAAAAAAACATTAAATTCCGATTGAATAAAACTTGAGAGAAATGTGTCTGAATGCCCCGTGAGATGGGCAGTCTCAGTCCTTTGTCCTCCTTTAACACTTTCACCTCTTCTGGTACGTGCAAAGTCCTCCGCAGGCTCCCTGGTTGCTTTTATGTCTGTGGGACAACCAGGAAAAGGGCCAGGAGCAGCAGAGGCCACACGTCACCCCGTACCGACGGCACAGCACCGCCGACACGGCTCGATACAAACACGCGACGCCTCGAGAGCAAGACCAGCCTCTCCAAACAGCGTGGGTGGCTTGTGGTGTTGGAGGTCTCCAGATCCAAAAGGATCACGGAAGACTTTAAGAGAAAGAAAACTAAAAGGAAAAAGACTCTCCCATGGGATGGCAATGCTCAACCCTGCAAAGAAGGTCACCAGAGGGAGCTGACCACAAAGCCGTGGGAAGACCCTCGCAAGTCACCCACACTAAGGCGGGACAGAAAAACTCACGGGGACATCCATGAACAGTGCAGGGATGCCTGAGCTGCTCCTGCACCTGTGGGGAGAGGAGGAAAGTGGGGGGGAAATGGGTATCCGTAGTAAAAAGAGAGCCTGGTTTCTGGTCTACAGAATCCAGTTTGCATCATCAGTGGAATGAGCTGCACGGTCTCAGCCCGGCTATTCGGCAGGCTGAAGGGGCAGGGAGGATTCAAGGCAGGGCGGCAATGCTGCGCGTGCTCTCTGTCCTCTCCATCCCGACTCCATGTGGGAACTTCAGCCTCCAGCTATGCCGGGCAGGAAACGCAAAGGAGCATCCCCAGGGGGGCTGAAGGCAGAGCGGCAGCTGCAGTTTTTCCCTCTTTATCGCTATCACTGTCGCTTTCTGCGTACCCACAGCAAAAGGGACGGGGCACGGCTCCCTCCCCTCCTCGGGGATGCTGGGCACCAGAAACCCTGTGGCAAGCCCGCCTCAAAATCAGGAGAGGACATTTCCCAAAGAACTAAAATCCCACCCCGCCGCTGCGGTGCGGAGAGGCTGAGACCTGGTGCCAGGCACCAGCCAGCTCCCGGTGCCCGCTGGCGTGCCGTGTTACGGAGACCCGCTCCTGGCAGATCCCACTCCGCCACAGGATTAGCTACCGGCGGCTCTGCAGCAGAGGACGCGCGTGTGCACCAGACATGGCTGAAGTCACTGGATGTTATTTCTCTCCCCTCGAGATGGGCTGGAGCGCAGCGATCAGCGATGACACTACCGCCTTTGATCGCACTTTCACTCCCCAAAGATGGAGAGCGATAACCTCGCTCCTGTGTTTCAGCCAAGGCCCTGGAGCCACCACAGCTTCAGGGCTGCATCCCTCGTGGGACGTGAAAATGCTCTTCTGTCGCCCTCCCAGAGCCCCCAGCTCGGTGAGGAAGACCCTGGACAAGCGGGTTGGAGCAAACGCAGACAGAAACTGGGGAGCAAGCTGAGCCTGGGAGAAAGAGGGGAGCGACAGAGCTCGCGGGCAGCAGCCAGCATCTGCTGCAAGTCTGCAGCTACCATAAAGCAAAGACTGTTTTTAACCCCTAGACTGAGCAGAGTAGAACAGGAGAAAGAAGATCCCGAATATAACATGGGATGCGTGAAACATCACACCCGCTGCCTTCTCCACCCGGGTGCAGACTCGCATTACTGCGATCCAGCAGGACGTGTGTCCCCTCCGGCGCTGGGTCCGTGCCCAGCAGTGCCTGTCCTTCCTGCAGCCTCACGCCCGCCCCCAGCAGCACAGCGCTACCCCACACACCCACACACCCCTCTGCTCCTTTCCGTCTCCTTTTTGGCACCACGTTGGAGATCAGCCCGTGGATCCCATCACATCCCCCTTTGCTCCACACCTCTCCAGCCACATCCACCCTCAAGCCCTTCCACTGCCAGCTTCCCCAGCCTGCAATAATCAGCGCGGCGCACGCTAGTTCATGAAATAAGGCTTGCTGCTCTTCCATCGCCGAGGATTGCGACGTGCAGCCCCAGAACTGCTTATGCCAACCCCTCAGGCGACGGGCACGTGCGTGACAGAGGGGAGGTTGGGAGGGGATGCGGGAGGAAGAGCATTGATCTCCAGCTTAGCCCTCCAGCCCAGGGGAGCCCGTCCTACATAAATATTTGCCAAGCAATGCATTTGTGCCTGTCGATGGCTGTCAATAGGAGCCTGCAGTGCTGTTATCTGCGGAGCTGTCATTCTCAGGAACCTGATCCAAACAGCCCTCTCCACATCTCAACCGACGGCCAAATTATTTGTCCTTTTTAATCTGCGTGCAGCGTGCACAGAGCCCGTCCCCAACTACGGAGCACCCTGGGGTGCGGGTAGACGGAGCAAAAGCATTGCAGGTGACATCGAGGTGCCTCGGTTGTGCCGGCACACGGAGAGTTAACTGGCTCACGTGCAGACAGAGAGCTGTCAGACAAAGCCCTGGCCTGGATGCCTCCTGCTTCCCCCTGCGCTTGCATAGTCAGGCTCCAGCAACTACCTGCCAGCTCCGGCAAGCCAGCAGCAGCAGGGAAAGGGCTGGCGTGGACCAGCAGCGTGTGCCAGATGGGACGGTGCCAGCCAGGGCCGTAGCGACAGGCCAGAAGGATGCTGCTACGTTACCGTGGAAATGGTCTGCTGTTTTCCGTCTCAGGGCCTCCACCGTTTCCTCCGCGTCTGCCCACTCCAAGACCAGCCTCCGGCCGTACAAATGCGTGCTGTGGCACAGGGCGTTGAACGCTTTCTGCAGAATTAAGAGGGAAAAAAAAAATAATAAGAGAGAAAATAAAGACAGGCTCACATGAGGCAAAGCAAAGACGTCCCTCCCTCTGCCCTGAATCTAAAAGGCCCCCAGAGATCATCCTACTTGGAGCACTTTGCTCTGATGGGGCAGGATTCATCTCCATCAGTGGCTTTGACTCGATCATTTATCTTCTACGTACTTGCAGCAGAGCAAATACCCACAGCCACTCCTGCAGGCTGCTGCTGCTCGCTAGGGAGCAGGCTGAAATCCAGCACAGCAAGCGGCTCAAGGTTGTCGGCAGCCTCGCATCACCCTGGGACCACACCTGAGCCTGGAAAGGCTGTCGAGATTTTGGGCAGCACTAGACGGGTCAAATGCAAACCAGGACCCTCACGGGCAGCGCAGCAGCGCTGGGTTAGCAGGGGCAGAGCAATCTCGCGACTCTCCGCCCACCCTGTTCTCTGCTGGCACTCAAACGTGAGTAGAGACGTTGCTTTCTGCTCAGGGGCGACAAGTCTGAAGAAGCACAAGCTCGCTGGGGAAAGCTGCCTTCCTCTCACCAACCATTTGTTGGCCACGGTGGCAGCAAACGTGGCAGCCAGAAGCCAATGCAGGAGTCCTCTTCTCTTTTTACCTGCAGTGGTTTGCTACATTACAGAAATCCAGAGGTTTCCTCGTTGTTAGATCCTGCTTAATGACATCCATACAGCTATCATCTCTTGCTGATGTTGAATACAAGCGTGCCGGCCAGCACGGTAGCTCAGCTGGCTTTCTGTGCCTGTAGGCAAGCGGCAGAGACACTCAGGAGACGGCGACTCGATCCAGGGAAGGTTGACTTTGTCTTTATTTCCCCACAGACTTTCAAGGAAATTCAGGACTGAGCAGGATTGGGCCCATAATGCAAATACACCAAGATGCCGGTCAAACATTCTCATCCCCAGGGGCCCACAAAGTGCTCCACAGCAGTATGACACGTGGCTGGGCACAGGGGTCAAGAAAAGGAGCCCAAAATGCTCTTTTAAAAACCCCAACTAAGGCTGGGATTAAGTCAGGTTATAAACTCTGCAAACTCGCACCCCTGGAATGAATACAGCAGCCATAGGACCACAGAAACACATCCCGCTGTCCCCCCGGGACGTGTCCTCCCATCTGGAGGCCCCCAAAACAGCATCCGAGTTGTCCTGGAGAAGCCCACACCTCTCCTCCGAGCCGTTCGCTAAACGGCAATTCTGAACCACTGCGGTTGTGCCCAAACATCCCGTCTCGGCGCAGGGGGGCTCGGCCTGCAAGAGGCTTTGGCCGCCCATGACCGCTCCTCGGCAGACGCGACACCACCTGAGCCGCCGCCGGGCTGCGAAACTCAAACCAAACCCCATTTCCAGTGACCAGCCCTCGGTAACCTGCGTTTCCCCCTCCTTCTGACTCCCTTTCACTCATATAACTCTCGTTCAACACAAAAAAGAGAAAGGAGGAACACCAGCTCCACCTCCTCCTCCGCACCTTCGCCAGCTCCCGGGGCTGACCCCCGCGGGGCAGCGCGCCTCCTTTTTAGGGGGGGCGCGTTCCCCTCTGAGGGGCTCCAAGCCTGGCTGGTGCTTTTGCAGCTACAGCTGTTTTTATTTGCCGCTGCTGTTGTTTTAAAGGCCTATTTTCACTTGGAATGGTATCCAATTAGCAGAGCAATGTGTTGGCTTAAATAAACACTCGGGGGGAGGTGGCAGTAGGGAGTTGTGATGGCTGTTTACGTTGGCACAAAGAGCTATTTCCAAAGCCTGGCAAACAACTGCAGCTCTAATCGCCGGGTCTCATTTGTTAATTTATACTTTTTAATTTCTCACTTCCCGCAGCACAAGGAAGAGGAAGGTTGGAAGCCTGGATGCGACTCCGGCAAAGTGGCTGTGCCCCGCGGCAGGTCACGGAGGAGGGCAGACCGTGCCGAATACGCCCACGGTCGTGGTGCAAAGCGCGGCGCTTGGTGGGCTCTCATCCTCAAAGCAGCTTGCTCTGCCACGTCCTCCTCGTTGCAGGATTACTTCCACGCCCCAACGGGCACGCGTAACCGCTCGGCCCAGTCCAGCGTGAGGCATCCTGCCCTAGATTTGCGGGGAGCACTGGGAAAGGTCACGGAGCAAGAGCTGCCATCAAGTTGTGTTGCGTGGAAGAAACCCGCTGGGAGAGACGCATCTGCCAGCAGCCTGGTGACATTGGCCCTTCCCAGCCGAACACGCTCCCAAAACGAGCTGGTTTGAACCCAGGATGAAGCAAAGCCTGGGATGCCGGGGTGAGATCGCAGGGACCCTCCCAGCCCACCACCGCTCCTCCAGCCCCCGTGGAAAAGGCGATGCTGGGACCCGTGCTCCCCACGTCCCCACCTGCCAGAGGGGCTCCCGGAGCTGGGGCAGCTGAAGGGAAGCCGTGCATTTCAGGTGAAAAAACACCTAAATGGCATTTCCTTTGGAAACCAGGTGAAAAATAAAACTTACAGCTTCATTGCTTTGAGAGGAATTAAGAGTTTTTCAGGGGAAAAAAAAGAGAAGCCACCGATGATTTAAAAGACAAAGGGATGAAAGGGAAAAATGGCATCCCCATACATCCACGTTGCTGGAAATCTTCCAGCGAGAGGAGGAAATTTGCCACTGCTGCTATTCCAAATGAAAAGATAGGTAGGGAAAAACTGTATTTTAATTACATGAAAAATATGAAATGAGGCCAAGCAGATTGGCTTTCAAAGAAAGTGAGGCTGGAGGCAGGAGCTATTCTCAGGGTACGGCTCCTCCACCTGAGTGTCCGCCTTCCCGGGACACCTTTGAAGACCGAAGCATTGAACGGCCAGAGGTTTGTTTAGTTGTATCTGAACCAGGGATAGAGAGATGCGTGATATCTGCTCATGCGAGAAACAGACTCACCAGAAAAGACCTCTGACTACGATGGCTTTGCATTATCTTACACCTTTAAGAAAAGAGGAGCCTCCACCACACAAGGCTCGGTATCCTTAAATACCGAAAAAGGATTTAATTAAAGCTGCTGCATTTGGTAATACACCCACTGGCAGGTAACACCGAAAGCTGAAGAGCCCTGGCAAACCTCGCAGGTCTCTTTTGCTTTCCGAATGCTTTAGGGGTTGCATGAAAACCCTATGGACTTCTCCCACTAGAAAACAGGATGCGAGTATGCTTAAAAATGTCATTTCTGAACCCTCCCGCGTATGATTTTGTAGAGTTTGGTTTGAGCTTAACGTCATGGCTCAGTGCGGCAGGATTTTGTCGCTAGCTCTGAGTACAGCTTGGGCTGGGCTAGAGCCCAGGCGGTGGATGGAGAAAAAGTGGAGAGAGGAAGGGGAGAGGCTGGAACAGCAGCTTAAAAATGTTTGTGGGATTCAGAAAGGGAAATTCAAAATTAAGCGGTGGCCGATAAACTCACACGAAGCCCGGGCTGCCAGGACAAGACAGACGCTGCTTTGGAGCAGAGCCTGCTGCGCCGGGGCGGTGGAAAAGCAGAGATCAAGAGACCGGACCATTGCATCCGTCACCCCTGAGTGCTACAGCTCCATCCCTAAATGCCGTATTAATTTGGAGGACAGTGCTGCTCTGCCTATAGATTCCCCCTTGCCCTATTAAATACTCAAGCCGAAGAGCCTCCGGGCTGGAGTCATTAGAGGGACAAAGGGTCAACAACATTAGGAGATTGATATATCTCCCTTCCTCGCAAGAGCCAGTCCCAATTGAGGATGCTCTCTGCGATGCCAGATGCACACAAGGATTTTTCCTTCCATGCGCGTGCATTTTTAAAGGGTTGACTGTCTTTCCCAAATGGGCAATTTCTATTTGGAGACCAGATGTATTTTTATATCAACAGGGGAAAAAAGTAGAAACTCGGCTTCCAGTTAATAGTTCAAAAATAAAAACAATCCCACAACAATTCTGCACAGGGAACGTCAGGAAACATGTCAAACAGTTAATACTTCCTTAACCGGGGTTAATGTGTTATTGCCAGCGGATCACGGTTCCCCTACTCATCCCCTTCCATGCACTCCCTGCTAGTGGTCAGCTGGCACTAGAGATGTAAAACCAAAAACTTGATCGGCAGGCATAAACCCCTCTTTGTGAACACTACTTTGTCCCTCCTGTTGCTGTCTTTGACGTGGGTTCCTACCCGCTTCCTGGCTTTGCGCGTGCTGTGATCTGTTAAATGCTGGCGACACAGAAGAGAGACGACTGCTAATTTCATCTGATGGCCGTGTAACACTCCCAGTCGAGGTCCATCCATCACCCTGGGAGCCGTCAAACGACCCAAGAGACAGCCCCAGCTGCAGACATCACCGTGGGAAAGCCAGGTGTGAGACTGGGGCTCTGAAGGACGAGCAGATGATGGGGAGAAGATGCTACCACCAGCAGCATCCCGTGCCCTGCCAGAACGTCACCTCCCCTGCAGCAAGGCGACCCGCTGCCTGATGAGCGCGGCTCGGGCGCTCACCCCTCTCCCAAGACAGCACCTTTTGGCAGGGTTGGCGCTCGCTGAGCGGGTGGCAGAGCATCAGGGGAGGCCAAGGGGATGAAACCCAGCCCGATGGGACTGGTCTGCAGGCACAGCATTGGGGAGCTAGGAGGGGGAGCCCCCACATCTCTGTCCTGCCTCTGGAAAATCTCCCTATGCAGTCCCACAGCAGCTGTGACGGCTCAGAGAAAAAGACAAACACGGGAGGTCACAGGCTTTAAATGCCCAACAAAGCCACCCTAACTATACTATTACAAAAACATCATGTTTTATAAGATGCTTATAAGCGATTTCCAGATTACCACTCTCAGCAAAAACGTCATTGATAGTCACAGCTATTCAGCTCAGAGGTCTCCAGGCCCACTCCCCTCCTCTCATTTCACTTAGCAATAAACTCTAAGCCAATTATGTCCGTGTTTACAATATTCAGGATCCTATTCATCAATACACAGCGCATCCGTTTCCAGACGGCCAATGGAGTGTACTTGATGTGCCACTTGTGAGACAATTAAATCCCTCAAAGAGACGAGGGCGGAAAAAAAAAAAAATAGAAAAAGAAGAAGGAAGAAGAGCTGCTTTGCTGGAAAAGAACCCCCTGCCCCGAGCGATCTTCTGCAGGGCATCTCACTCCCTGCATGCTCGCCTCCCGCGGCCTCTGCGAGCTTTGGGAGCGGCGCCCCAGGCAAGCGCCCTGCCCGGCTCTCTCCTCTCGGGCTGGCTGCCGGCGCTCGATGGGTTTCCTACCGTTGAGATCTCTATTTGTCCAACGCAGCTGGAATCGGCCACCGGGTCCCCAAGAGGCTGGAGAGGGACGGGAGGCAGACACTGAGCCCGTGCCCTGTTTCCTCCAGAAACCAAGCAGAAAAGTGGGTGCTGTCTCATTCGCCCCCAAGCCAGCAGCTGAGCAGCAGTAAAGAACCAGCCAGGTCCCTGTACGCACCTTTTCATCAAATGCTTCAAGTTTCCTTAGGAAAAGACTAATTCAAAAACCAGGCATAAAGCCTGAACGACTCTGGAGCGAAGCAGAGGTTAAAGCAAAGCTGCCCAGCGCCGGGGTTTGAGCAGAGCCGCAGGCACGGCCCACCGTGCAGGGAGGGGAACCGCGCTCCTCGGGGGGTCACTGCACCCCACGCTGCCCAGTGAGGTGGCCCCCAAGGGGAGGACGAATGCTGAGCGGAAGGAAGTTTGAATGAGGATCGATACACGACTAACAAAGAAACTCCGTGTACTGTGTTATACGGGAGGTCAGACTGGAATGGATGATCTAATAGTCCCTTGTGATCCGGGATCAATGAATCCTGTCTAAAAACATAAACACAGGCTACCTCTCCTTCCCCCTCCTCTCTCCTCCATCTCTGCTCACAGGCTCAAGAATTTGGAGTCTCAGGGAGTCAGTGGAGCCGTGTGGTCCCTTCCCTGCAGCAACAACATCCCTTGGCCTGTGCCCACAACTCTGCCTCTTCCAGATGCTGCTCAAATCGCCAGGAGCCAGCGGTGGGGCCGAAATCCGCACTGCTCTGGTGCTGGCAGCACCCACGCAGCAGCTTACAGCAGGGCCGAGGACCCTCTTCTGCCCAGCGCAGGAGGGACCGTGCCTGGTCCAGCCTGTTCTGCACCGCTGGCAAAGGGTAAGAGCAGAATACTATCAGACAGGCTACAACCCCCTTGTTTCTTCTGCAAGTACAGAGCTTAAATATATAGGAAAGCTTTTAAAAAAAAAAATGAAGGAGAACATTTTGAACAGCAATCTATCCCGGCTTAAAACGCTATGGAATATTTTGCAGTATAAAGTGCATATGGATTGCAAAAATGTCAAGGTATTGGAACAATGGGTTTTGCACGTTTTGGTTAAAGCAAGACGTGCTTTTGACCTGCAAGCGTCAGGAGCTCAGTTCCCGGTGCTGAGAAAGGCGTTTCCCAGGCACCGCTGCCCGCTGCCGACGTTTTCCATACTGCTGTCAAACAGCCAGTGCGAACCACTCTGAGAAAACATCCCTGGCCAGCCCAGCACAGCGAGCTCCCCTCTTCGGACCAAGACAATCACCGGATTACATCTTTGTTCTTGTGTTCAGCAAGGCAAAGCAGACACAGGCCCTCCTCCCTGCTTGCCCATCCTTTTGACCAATTCATAACTACTGCTCCTCTGTTATGCTCGCTACCCGAAAAAACACCAGGGTAAGGCTGCTCACAGGGTGGGGGTCACAAAACACACGGAGGAACTGATGAATAGAGACCTCGTGCAGCTTACAAAGCAGCAAAGAGCCACAGTATCTAAACCTCCCCTAAAGCCAAGGCAGTGGTGGAGGTGGGACACGTAGTCAAGTTTCCTGATGCGTTATGTTGGGTCAAAACCATCTCTTTCAGCTTCTCACCTTGCTTCTGACAAACTCCTGTCCTTCTACTTCACAAGAACTTTTAGCCATTGTGTCAGCTGCACCAAACCTCTGCCCAGTACAGCTTAGGTTGCTGTTTCTGTCACGTAACCTCCAGTGGTGGTTGCCCACATTGGGGTTTTAGCCTCAGTGCAGCTTTGCCAGTGAATAGTAATGGCCTGCCCCAAATCTGGGCTAAGCCTCAGCGGGACAGAGCCTCCAGGCTCCCCTCCTCACCTTCTGCTCTGAGACCGGGCTGGGAGCGTGCCAGAGGGGGAGGGCTACATCTCACCTTGGCATCCTGCTTGGTGAGGAAATCCACAAATCCAAAGCCCCGGTGGGATCCTGTTCCTGCCATTTTCTTGGGAAGCCGGACGGTCTTCAGCTCTCCAAAGGTGCTGTGAATTAGAGAGGGAAAAGCAAAGACACTGTGAGATCGAGGGAAGAATAAAGCAAAAAAATTCTTTAGTAGAACTGCTGTGCTTCTCCTCCCTTCAGAAGATCTGCAGAACCCAAGGACCCAGCCTGCATGCCATACCCTGTTCAGGGCAGGCAAAGAGCATCTCCAGGTTACCAGGAGGCAGGACTGCTCCTCACCACCATCAAAACATTTATTTGACCTTTGAAGAGGGGCTGGAGCGCACAGGATAGGGGCATGAGCCAGAGCACAGCCTCACGGGGAGCTACTCTCTTTCCAAAACCTCCCCCCATCCCAGAGCCTGTTGTGCGCATCATGTTTGCAAAGATGTCATCCCTCTGCTCTGTCGATGCTGGGCATCGAAGACTGGATTTCCTCGTTTTAACACTTCACTTGGGTACCTGCATTTCCCATTCTGCCGCCAGCCACCCGACCTCTTTCATGAGCTAGAATAAACTGGTTGTATTTAAGCTTGCTAAGTGTATAAAGGGAAACAGGTGAATCCAGCAGACCCAAGTCCCACACAACAACCCCCAGATCCAGCAGCGTTTCAGACAAGTTTCTGAGTGCCAACGGGACAGAAGGGGAAGAAGAAAAAAAAAAAGGGGGGGGAAAGAGGTTCACGTTTAGCTGGAGGACATGGGACAGGGCGGGCAGCATCCGCGCTCGGACACGGCCCAGCAGAAACCTTGTCACAGCATGCCTGCCCCTGGAGAAGAAATTTGTCACTTAAGCACCAAAGCACAGAGCCATCCCACCAGCTTTGGACCTTGTTCAAAAAGCTGAAAACAGACCCAAAGGCAGCACTTGCTGGACACCCCTCTGCAGTGCCGCCCCCCCCCAGAAATTCCAAGACAAAGCCGATGCTTTCTCTGCATCCGAGCTCCAGCTTCCCCTTCTCCTCCCCTCCCCTCGGGCCCATTTATCAAACACATATGCACAAACTGCAGGCAATAAATATTTAATGTGGACCGGGTCTGAATAGATGTGTTATTTTATTTGAAAATCTACACACACGCGCGCATACACAAAAGGAGCCTGGGATGCAGCAGTGCCAAAGAGCACCTGGGAATAAACACAGTAAAGGCCATAAACGCTCTCGTGAAATGATATAAGCTAAATCCTGGGAGTTAACCTGGTGCACTGGCAGCATGACCAGGCATTCATCTACCCAATTTCCTTAGGCAACGTGGTGTGTAAATGTACCATTATGAAGCCTCAAAATGAATCCGCACGTCTCCTCCTCGGCGCTTTCCCTCCCTCTCTCCCTCCTGCCCCTTTCGAGCTGGCGCTACGCAAACAAACAAACAAACCCGAGCGGAGACGAGGGACCAGCCTTGGCCGGCGGGGATGCTCGGCTCCGGGAGCAGCAGGAGAGTCGCGTGGTTTCCAGCAGCAGGAGGGTCCTCCTGCAAAGGGGTGCGGGCGATGGGGGTCCCGGGAGCTCTGCAGGCGGCTCTTCTCGCTTGCAGCATCCCTGCAGGATCTTGACTGCCCCAGTTGGGGTAAAGGGAGAGGTAATGAGAGAGGTCCTGGCCCAAGGAGACGACCATCTAGCTAGGAAAGACAGCCGGTGGGTTGCATGGGCAGGGGAGTGCTTGCTCCAACCTATCGCCCTGTGAAAAACATCATGGGCATTGCCTGGGGGGAGCAGAATATTTGCTAAAGGAATACAAGCAGAATATTTGCTAAAAGGGAGAAGGTCTCAGACAACACCTACTCTGTGCACTAAAACACCACGTGTCTCCCTTTGACACTGACTCAACGCACAGGATGGGCAAGAAAGGACACGGGGGTGCCCGGCAGGAGCAAGACGGCTACGGACCCCAGGGTCAGGGGACCTGGGGAACCCGTGCTGATCCACATCAGCCTGGGCAGAGACAGGAGAACCTGGCTCTCCCCTCCTCCCCAGCTCGAGCCACCCATGCTGGGAGACGTGCGGAGGCGGTGGGGAGCCGATCTGGAGCGGGGCTGGCCACAGGCATCTCCCCGGGGAGAGGGCTGGGGGGGAGGCAGGCTGGCGGTGCCCACCAAGGGCTCCCAGAGAGACGGGTCGGTTGGAGGAAGCTGCAGGGGAACAGGCAAGGGGCGGGGGGGCGAGGAAAGCCGAGGGGCACGGCAGAGACAGGGCTGACCCCACCGGGCTGCGGAGTAAAACACCCTCCCTCCCGCTGTGGTGCTAATTAGAAACCACAACACAGCAATTACCATCCTGGGAGCTGCGAATGAAGTGGAGAGCCCCGGCCTTTAATGTTCTCCTCTCCAGCGCCAGGCAGAGACTCACACCTCTCTTTTCCAATTATTTCCTCTGGATTTGGGGGGAGAGAGGCAGAGGGAACCCAATTACCCCCCGCCGTGCCAGGCTCCCAGTTCCCAGAGAAGCCAGGTGCTGCCGTGGTTCCTCCCACAGCTGCATCAACGCCGCAGCCTCCCGGCTCCGGGACGGGTGCGCACGGATCGCACCACGGCTGCCACCGGCAAAGCCACAGGGGCGGGAATGGTGGAAGGGAAAGGGATGCCGCACATCGCCAGGGTAAAATCTGAGCAAGATGACACGGGAAGGAAGAAAGCAGCTTTTATACACCTAACTGCGTCTCACCTGTAAGATCCCACCGAGCTGCTTTCAAACACACTTTCAACATTCCCCAGGGTGGGGATGGCTGTGGAGGCAGGGGGGCTCACAGCAGCTCAGAGCCGGTGTCACCGCCACCTCCTTCCCCCTCCGGCACACAGCTCCGATGGGCGCAAACGGCGTGAAAACGCAGCACATGGCCCAGGGTGGGGGTTCCCCTCGGAGCTGAAGTCTCTCTCCTCTCTCCGTAGCAAACTGGACGGAGATCAGAAAGCGCTGGCACCAAACCGCGCTGCCGGCACAGAGCACAGCACCGTGCCAGGCTCCTCGCCCCAGGCACGACGGTTTACAGGGAAGTCCCCGGAGTTAGCGTGAGTGTGAAACCCCAGCGGTTTCTGGATTCGTAACCACCGGCATCCGCATCTTCTCCAAGCGCTCCTGAGCCCCTGTGCCACGACTCAGCCACAGCACGAGGGCTGAAGGACTTTGCAGCTGTGGGAGCAAAAGCCCTTTCCTTCTTTAGACACCAACTTTTCCGCAGTCAGCCTGGCGTAACTTTGCAGACAACTGTAACCTCCTTGCTGGTGAATCCTGGCCCCGCCAGACCCACGTGCCTGGCCCCGGGCTGGATTTCTGGCAAGGCACCCCCAGGGTTCTTGGTGGCACCATACCAGGCTGCAGTTTCATCCATAATGAGCGCAGCCAAGGTCTGCAGCAAAAAGAAATGTCTTATGTACGAAACTTCCTCGTGGAGCTGCTCGTGATTAATACACAAGTTTTGGGAGAGCAAAAGCCAAAAGCAAGAACTTTGCCACAGAGGCGGTGGGTTTGCAAAGCCCCCAGCGAGCTGCCATGCACACAGCTGTTCCATCACCTCCCGGCTTCCTTCCCCATATATTCATGAAAAACGATGTCCAAATGGCAGTCCTCCGAAATCCCGAGCGGGGGTCAGGGCCCGGAGGGGAGGGCAGAGTGCACGCCAGGCATGGGGGGGGTTGCAGGATGTGGCTCTCCCGGCCTCCCCACGTGCCGCAGGCAGCTTGTCAGCCAGGCTGCCAAAACCCGTCCTCACGCCTGCGCTCGCTCTCCCAGGCTTGGCGCGTTTTCACGTCGCTGGCTGGAAGGGATGACAGCCCCGAACAAATGCTGCAACTAAGATATTTCCTAAATGAGAACCTTTGTTTCGTGCTGATCCAGATTTACAAAGGCAGAGAGGAAATCAGTAAAAGCCCGTATTGGTCCTGGCTGAGCAACGATCCACGCGGCTGTGGAATAGAGACAGCCACAACCTTTCCCTTGACAAGTTCCAAGCTCAGCAGAAACACACGATGTTGCCCGAGATCCCCTCCCTACCACCCACGTGGGATCTGGCACTTCTACACAGCGTTGCCGGGTATCTGCCGCTCTCCCGACGCTTTGGCAGCTCTTCCCGTGGTGCTGCGGCCATCCCTTCGCTTCCCTGGCTGAAGAGAGGGAAGATAAGGAGATTTCTCCTCCGTGCTCTAAGACGCACGCTGCAAGCTGGCTGCAGGTCAGAGGAACATCACTCCTTGGGAGTGTAATTATATCCTTCTGGCACAGGCCAGCTGGGAGGCAAGTCCTTTGCCTGCTAATTATAGGACATTATATTGCTATTAAAGAGAGCACACTCTAGCTCGGTAGACAACATACTGCTCACTTGGCTTTGCCTGTTTCCTAAAAGGTGCTTGCGCATCCTTCATCAACACGGCCAAGCGGTGGAGGGCAGAGGGGGACGGGGATACAGGTGGTCTCCAGAAACCCTCTTCCCTCCTTCGCCAGCGCGACACGCAAGTTCCCACCCTGCAGCTCCCTCCCCTTTCACCACCGCTCTCCTGCTGCAGGCACAGCCCCAAATCCACCCCAGTATCTCCAGCCACGTGAGTCCCAACCCCATCTCCTGCCACTGACTCTACCACCTCTCATGTTTCTCATCACCTCGCTCAGCTCCCGATGTCTAAGTCCAGCCCCACCGCTGCCCCAGGCAGCCGCGATGGCCCTTTGCACGCTCTCGTTCATGGGACAGGTACCTACAGATGAGGTTGGACAGTAATCCAGCTGGGAAATGTCCCCTCAGAGCATTTAAACTGCAAGCTCCCTGGGACAGACCAAGACCTGTCCAGCCCTCACCATTATTTTCAAGACCCACACACAAAGATGCGTTCATCACTTTTGATCTTGGTGTCCCCTCAGCTACGAGCTGATCAAGCACTCTTTGGTTGCCAAGTTCTATAGGAGAGAGCACAACCGACACCGCAAATCCATGCACATAGTTGGAAAGACTAACTGCCGTCCAGTGCCAGAAGAGCAGATCTTCTTGGAAAACAAACAAAAAAATCACCCTTAGGTCTCTCCAGACACGTACAGATGTCCCACTGCATGGGCCAGTCCTAAACCCCTCTCTCTGGTTTATCTCCCTTCAAGAAAAACAAGCCAGCCATAACCACGTTAAAAACCGATCATGAAAACCTCTAGCAAGGTTGCCAACCCTCCCATGGGTTGCCATCTACTGCCACTGCCTCCTCCCCCTCCATCCCCTCCCCTCCCCTCCCCTCGCTGCCTTCTCATCCCCAAGCCCTGCCGCTGCCGAAATCCCGCCTTGTGACTGATAGCAGCCCTAGGACAGAGCTCAGGCAAACGAGCCAGGCAGCGTAACCGCTCATCAGAAATGGCTCCGGGCAGGGGACGACGAGTCCAAGAGAGACAGAAGTCCTCCCCTTCCCTTGCTGCTCAACCTCTTCCCCAGCAGCAGGCTGCAGCCGCACTTCAGCCCAGCAGAATTCACTCAACCGCTTTGCAATGGTCGTCTTTATTTTTTTTTCCTCCTCGCCCCCAAATAGGACCTTCCCTCCCCCAACAAATTACCTCCCTGCCAGTCTCTGCTTCTGCGCCGATTTGCTGATTATAGCGGGGGGAAAAAAGAAAAATAATAATAGTCCTTTTTCTTTCTTTCTCCTTTAGGAATGCGGGACCCTGGCAAATGGTTTTGCCCCTGGGCTGAGCCGTGGCCAGTTCCACCCCCTGCATGAGAGAGTTAATGAAATACGCAGCGGAAGGTCCCTCCCGCCTCCCGCTCCAGGACTTCAGCTGACTCCAGTACGGCTAATCCCATTACAAGAAAATAACGTGGATAATTCAAGCTAATGAAATCGTTACAAGAATGTGGACAGCCAGGGGTGGACATTCAGAGCCAATTTAACACTCCTTGGTGTTGTTATCCCCAGCACAGGAAATATCTGAAAGGAGGAAGGGAAAGGAGAGAGGGAGGAAAAAAGCCCTCCTCTCTTGTTAGCTTAAATCCTGTTAGAGAGTTCAGGAATTAATCTGCCACCTATCTCCCCTATTACCATTATCATCATCATCATCAATAACGTCTCCTCGGTAACCTCGGAAAATTAGCAAACCAATGGGCAGGAGGGCAAGGCAGGAGCGAAGCCTCCTGACACGCTGAACCAAGTGCAAACTGCTGCTGCCTCCATCTCTCCAGCTCCGGAGGAGCCGCGGGGGCAGGAGACGACGGGTGGAGGGACCTTGCAGCAGACCGGGTGCCCCAGGGACCCCCAGCCCACGGCTGCACGGATGAAGCGAAGCGGAAAAGCGGGTCCTTGCCTGCCCTGGCCCAACCGCAAAGCTGATCCTTCGTTCCCGCAGCACCGGACAGTCCCGTTGGATAATCAAATCACCCTCAAAACTCCTACCAAAAGCCAGCGGTGCACAGGAGGAGGACAGCCACCTGCGTGCTTTGTTCTTTACTACATGGATCATCAAGTTTTTCCAGCTTCCTCTCCTCTTTGCCCAGGAGCATAGTCTTTGTTTGGAGGCCTCTTGACCTGCTGCCATAGCAAGAGCAGGTTTTGCTTCGTGCAATTCCTGTTCTTCAGTACCAGCCTCGTGCTGCCGGGACAAGCGTTGCTGTCTTCTCCGAGCTCAGCTGCTTCCAAGCGATGGACCCCTTCTCCAGGCCAGTTTTCCGGGGGAGACCTGGCCACGCAGCAAAGAGCCTCCTACGGCAGCTCTAAAGCCAGGCTCCCCTCCTGGCCACCCGAGCACCGACCGACGGCACGTGTCTGAGCTCAGCCGCAGCGTTTCACCACAAATCGTCCTTTTTTTGGTGCTGAGCGATTCCAGGCAGAAGCCGCCGGTCGCGCTGCGGATGCGGTGGGGTGCCTCAACGAAGCACAGCCCTGTCTGCTTGGGGTCGGAGTTGTGGGAAGCCTCACCACGACAAGATTTCAGAGCTATTCAAGCCTGTATCCTCAGTTCACACGGGATCATGAGTTCAAACGCGTTTGCAGCTGGATATGGGTGATTCCCACTTGTCCCTCTCCGGCGCTGCTGGGTGATGGCAGGACAGGTCACACACGCCCCCGAGCCGCGGGATCGGTGATGACCATCGGGTCCTGATGAGGCAGGAGCAAGCATCAAGAGATGCTGCAGCCCTTGAGCTACTGCTGAGGAGCTCAGCAGCCAGCAGCGATGCTGGGGAACCAAGTGGGGACCCCAGGGTCCTGCTCAGCCTCTGCTCCCCCATACAGGTGACCTTGCAAAGCTGCACCTCTCCCACTTTTACAGCTCACCACCTGCAAAGCCACAGCTGCTGTCTACCAACCTCACACAGACATACGATGCTTCGATCCATAGAGGCAGCAGAGGGACTCAGGATTTTAAAAAAAGGCAGTGCAACATGAACGTGACCATCTTTGGTACGAGACAGAAAGCAAAAGCCCCACAGCAAAAGCAGCAGCAAAGCTGGAAGTCCTGAAAAAGGGTGACCAGGCCTTGCAAGACAGAGAAATCACCTAGGGTCTTCTCTTTGATGGGAGATTGGGGCCAGAGAAAGGTGCACAAGAAGCACCTTGCTCTGTGGACCATGGAGATGGGACACGTGGTGTCCAGCCTGGGTGGCCATCCCCTCCCCATCCTACATGGAGACTGATGTGTTGTAATTTCCCACCTTTCCTCCACTGCAGCACAAATCACACCTTTCCCCTTTTCTCAGGCTTTACTTCCACTAGACTTGTAGGAAATGAACAGCAGCCAGATTCCCACCTCGCATCCCCCTGAATTTGGAAGCGACCAACACTTTCCAAAAGCTGCCCTGCCCCTGACAGGGGAGGGGGGGAGCGGGATGAGCCCCCCAGGATGCGCCCGGCACGCACAGCACCATTCGACGTCTCCGGGATGCTCTCTCGTGAACGCGTCTAATTACATCCAGACGGCGCTTTCGGCACACCTGCCACAGCAACTGTTTATCTTGCCGACGACTTAAAGAGCATCGTTTGCAAAGTTTGCTGGGAAGCAAAGCCAATTAGCATGTCGCCGGCTAGGCACAAAGATCCTCTTGCTTTATCTCCACCGTGGCTGCTTGGCAGAGGACCCTTCGGTGCTAATTCCCTCCCGCCGCTCCCCCCACGTCTCCTCGGCTCCTCCAGTTGGAAATACACTGCTGTGCTTTCTCCCAGAAAAGACCCAAAAGCGAAGCGGGGGGGGTTTTGCGAAGGGAGGGGGCAGTGGCGGCGAGCCAGCCCAAGCTGCCAAACCTGCCTGTACCAGGAAATGTCGAGAGCCGTGCTTGAAGGAGGAGAGCCGGAGGGGCAGAGCTGAGATGGACCACTGTGATATGCACGATGGAAGGTCTTGCAAATGAAGTGTTCATTTTATCTATTTGTTTAAAAACTCTGAAGCTGGGGAAGAGGCGGGCACCGTGCCTGTGGCAGAATCAAGTGATGCTTTGCCACAAATACATGCCAAAAAAAAAAAAAAAAAATCATCCTGGTAGACACAGCATCCAGGGTGGTGTGGTCTGGGAGTGGAGCGGGGAGAGCCTCCAAGGCCCCCACGTCCCCATCCCTACATTCCCCTCTCCAGCCGCCACACTGGCCCGGCACATCTGCCCCAGCTCAGACCCCCCCATCGCACCCCCCTGCCCAGCCCTCACCGATCTTTCCTCCTCCATCCCCATCATCCCGCTGGCTCAGGGTTCCTCCGTCCCAGCTGAAGTCTTTGCTGGGACTCTCCTCTCTCCTACCCGCAGTCTTTGCATCTCCTACCCCTCCCTTGTCACCTCTCACCAGGGACCACCACTCATTTATCCATGCTGTTGATTTAAGTTTCACTGCAGTGTCTCCCTGACGTGCCACCCCTGCTCACCGGAGTAACGGCAACGCTGGGCCCAGCTCCAGCACGCAGAGGAAGCCCATGAGATCCACCTAGAAACCAGTCCTGGGGAAGCTGGTCCAGCTTTTGGATCGCCCTCGCTCCCTGTGTCTTCTGCATGGGGAAAACTAAAATCATAGAATCTCCTGAGCTGGAAGGGACCCATACGGATCATCGAGTCCAGCTCCTGGCTCCACACGGGACCAGCACAATCAGAGCATATGACTGAGTGTGTTGTCCAGACGCTTCTTGAACTGAGTCAAGCTCGGTGCTGTGACCACTTCCCTGGGGAGGGAGTTTAGCTCCTTTTAGATTTATTGCATTTTGGCACAGATCTTCAGAAGTTATTTAGATGCTCAATACCACAAACAGTGCCAGAGACTACGTGGACATAGATGTGCTTCTTCCAAGGAGCTGTGAACTTACCCACAGGACTCTTGCTAACATTAAGTCCTGTTTTTTGTGGACGGCTCAGTCAGCAGCAGCTTCCCTTGGAGCTCACGATGAAACGGGATCAGAAACCCGACAGCTTCGGCCCCAGGCAGCCACGGGACCGTCCCTCTCCTCAAGACGCAAGACCCCAAGGCAGCGGCTGTTTCCCGTCGCTTAAACGGCTTGTTTAAAAAAATGTAGCAAAACATTTTACCCCTTCTCGATTTATTTTCCTTAACAGTTGCTTATGAGGGACCTTATCAAAAGCTTTCTGAAATTCCAAGTAAATTAGTCATTAGGCAGGTTTTCAGAACAGTAATTAGGCCACTCCATGCCCCTGATGTATTATTTACCTGAGAAGATATACATAATTAGGGCTCTTCTTTATAACTGGTATTACACGCACTAAATTCTACTCCAGTCTATCGTGTAATTACGCAATTAGGCTGCATGCTAAACAGAAAGAAACCAATTCTGAAAACCGAGCAAAAAGAAAAGAAAAAAAACAACAGTCATTATTATTTTTCAAATCCTCCATCACCAGCACAGTGGCAGGTCTTAAAATTTTAATATCCCTCCACTTAAGTCATTTTTAAACAGGTGCTGCAACCAGGTTTGGTTTCTTAATTTTGCCGCATTTAATCCTACTTTGCGAGGTTTAACGTCGTGCCAGAGATTCAGTTCCTTAAAGAGATTTGCTTTAAAGGCTGATGTTAAAAAGGGCCTTTTCCTTCCCCGGTCGGCACAGATTTGCCGTGCCGGTGGAAGCGGCATCGCGTTGTCTTGCGGCCTCCCTTCGCCGCTCCTCGGTCCCGCGCTCCTCCCAAACGATGATTATTTTTCAACAGCTTCCCAGCTTGCAGCTGGCAGCAGCAGACAGGTACAGTTGCTATGGTACGACCGTCACAGTAATTTAGCCCTACAGAGCTGGCTCCCACGGCTGAATTTAATGGGGCAGCGCAGCAAAAAAGAAAAAGACGGGGAGCGCCGGGGGAGGATGAGCACCAGCCCTTGGGTATCTGCAGCGAGAGATGCTAACGTGCAGAAAACCACGCGGCAGCCTCCGCACGGCTTTCGGACAGAGAGATGGCCACGGCCACCTCCCGATTTGTTCCCATCTTCCTCCTGGTTTGACTGCAAAGCGAGAGCTCAGCTCTGCCGCAGGTCCCTCCCTGCCCGCAGGGTGCTGCGCAAGCAGAGTCACAGCTGTGCGCGGCTGTCCTGCCTGTGTTTGCTGGTTCCCACAGACAGAGAAGCGTGTGCCATGGGGTCTAACACAGGCTGGGGACGTTTTTTTAAATCTACCTCTTGTCATAGTTCTATTTCAGAGTTGGCGAGATCAAAGAAAAACCACCCAGGACTTGCTGAGCACGTTGACGCCTCCCGGAGAAGATACCTGTGTATTATCCACATTTATTTTCACGCTTTCAAGACGATGATTCACTATTTAGTTAAAACACAACAAGACTTCCTTCTGAAACTTTACATCCCAACACTCCACATTTCCAAGCCAGTTCCCAAGGCACAGGGGAAGGCGCGGAGCTGGCACGGGGAACGCCGTAAGGTTTAGGAAGCCCCAGGTTTAAACACCACAGCTGGATTTGCACTGAACTCCGCAAGAGAGCTGGGGGTTCAAAGTCATCTGCTGGTCCAAAGCACCTGAGTCGGTGACCCAGAGGACATAAAAGTAACTGCTGTTGGACATGTGGGACTGAAGAAGTCATTCAAAACCAACAGAAAGGTCAAAATTCTCACTCTAATATGATTTAGGTTTTACCATTGCTTCTCTCTTTTGCCACCTTACAGAGATGAGCTCCGCTCCCAGTCCCGGTCACCACAGGGCTCTTCCCTCCTCTGCCACTGCCTGCCAGCCCCTGACGAGGCTCCGCTCTCAAACTCTGTGATTTCACCTAACCAGCGGCTTTCTTCTAGATGTTACTCTATTTTTAAATTTTTTTGTGGGGAGAGAGAGAAAAGACATTCAAGTATAGTGGAGAAAGGACCGGCTCTACCAGGAGAGCTGAGAGAGGACTTCTCTTGAGCCTTCCCCAGCCTCCCATCACACCTACCTCCAAGGACCACGCCAGGACCAAACTACAGCTTCCGCCACCTCCCTCCCATGGCGGCTCTCACCGAGATGTACAAACCACCACAGCCATGACCCAAACCCCGTGAAATCTCAATCCTTGCATGGACAGACTTCAACAAGAACCTCCCAACACTTGCAAAGCCTTTCGCAGAGCTCGCACCCCTAAGCCGCAATTCTCCCCGCACACAGCACCTTGCAGGACCAGGGCTTAGGAGCCACCAAATCACCGCAGTAATCACCAGCGGGTCAGGATTTCAAAGGAACCCACAGCTCCAACAGCGCTGCGATTTGGGGATTTATCTCTCTTGGGCTCTTTTGAAAATCCTGATCAGAGTGCAGCTCTGGTCAAAAGTAAGTTATGCTAAAAATAGTGCTCACAGGAAGGCCTGGTACAAATCTCCGCTCCTCTAGGATTGTTATGAGTCAGCTTGTTTCAAAGACAAGAGGAAAATTTGTACAACTGGCAAAGCAGTAAACACAGAAGGGAGAGTTAGCCAAGCCTCATGGTCCCCAAAGGGGGAACTGGGGCATCCTTAGGAGAAAAAGCCTTACTGTGAAGACACCGGCTGCACCAACAGGCAAAAAAATAAAAGAGTATCTCAGATACCAATGCAGAACCTCCTGCACTGAGTTGGAGGAGAATAAATATAGAAGCAATGAGATATTTATAGGCAGAGAGCTATTTTAACACAGCTCTGCTTTAAAGAGAATCCTTATTTAAGTCTTGTCCCTGTAAAGCTGCAGGATGACTTAGAAAAATAACCAGATTAATTATTTTCATCAGGAGAACAGAGAAACACGTAGGGAAGATCAAATGCATGCAAATGCATTAAGAATGTGGGAGCTCAAGTGAAGTGCTTCTGTTCTGGTGACTCAAATACAATAAGGATGCTGAGATCTCCTGAGCGCAGGCTGGTCTCTGAAGAGCCCAGCCTGACCACGTCTCAAGTCTGCCAGGGATCAGAACAAGACAAAGCAATAAAAACAGGCAGGTGAGGCAGGCTGGGAGCCACCACGGGGTTGTGCTCCCCTGACCTGCACCACCCCGACCAGCACCATCCTCTCCAGAGATGCAATCAACAGCAAAACATTAGATTTTCTCATTGCACTGGAAAAGTGATGTAAGCAGAGGAATATTTCCAGACATACCGGATTTACTCCGATAACGATCCAATTCACCCAGCCGGTCCCCAAAATCAGATGTGCCGCTGTTAGCCGAGCTATAATGGTTGCTCTCTTCCTGCTCCCTGTCCTTCGGTCACCCTTTCCCTCCCCGCAACAAGC
The DNA here is from genome assembly GCF_011004875.1 of Balearica regulorum gibbericeps. Lineage (NCBI taxonomy): Eukaryota > Metazoa > Chordata > Aves > Gruiformes > Gruidae > Balearica > Balearica regulorum. The sequence goes on from NC_046200.1 coordinate 13,353,812, forward strand.
TCAGCGGCTACTTTACGCAGTTGGACACATCTTCGCAGGTCACTCGGAACACTCTCAGAAGACGAGGACAGGGAGCAATTGCATGGTGCAAGCGGTATCTGAGCCCTCGTGGGATTCAACGATGACATTTCTACTCTATTTCTGCAGAAAGCTTGTTGCAGCCTCAGGATGAAGAGGAGAGAAATTTGGAGCACCGCGAAGAGCAGCAGAGCCCGCGGCGGAAGTCAACAACCCCAGCTGGTCCTCAACCGTGGGACTTGCTGGGCAAAGAAAACTGTAGCGGAACTAACTGCTGGTTGGGTTTGGGGTACTTTTTTTTGTTTCCTTATTTATGTCTCAGCATGGAAGAGCATTAGACGTGCAGTAGGGCTGCAGTGCAAGAACAGCGCAGATGAATTGGAGAAGCAGGAGCGTGCGTGTCCACGCACAGGGAAGCTGGAAGTCCACGCTCATCGGTGCTGCCCCGGGGCCGGGCACACACATCCCACCGCTGCAGCAGAGGCAGATCCTCCCTGTGGGGATGGACCTTTGCAAGGAGTGAGCCACCACCGGGCACTTACCACCTCCTCAAGGCAGGGAGATGTCCCAGAGGTGGGGACGTGTCTCCCCGCACTGTCCTCGCCCAGCGCCTCGCTGTATCAGTACGCAAACACCAGGCAGCTGTGAATCCTGCCAATGCAACCTTGCTAATTTAATAAATGGACTTTGACGAGGCTAAGTGCTTCAGTGCTCCCCATCCCCCTGCCCCAGCACAGCCCTGCCCACCCCCTCCCGACTCAAAGCCTCTTCAATAAAAGAAATTAAACCACCCAACAAAACTACACAGCCTGAGTGTTTTACAGCTCTGCTCTCCGGCAGGAGCCAGAAAAACGCAAAAGAGGGCAGAGTCGGGCAGGACAGTTCAAAGGCAGCGCCAAATGCCAAGTGGGGCATCTGTGCAGTGGGGTGCAAGCTCTCCCCATTATCCCCCTTCGGCTGTGCCCCCCCAAAAACCTTCAGGAAGGCTCATCACGACACCCTGGGCGTTCACGATAGATTGTAGGCAAGAGCAGACGCTTGCACCTTGCTGACAGATGCCATCAGCACAGCGTGGCAGCTGCAGGCTTGCCGAGAAGGTGAACGTGAGATAGAAACAAGGGGCTAGAGAAGAGGAAAAGAAACCATGTTGTTCTCCGTCTGTCAGAAACGCCTGCACCAGCTGACCCGAGCGAGCTGCAACGCACGCATGGATGCTGGGAGGAAAAAAATACAAAAGAGGCAATTGCACACCTAAAAATAACCTGCCAGGGCTGACTGGAGTCCAAAAGGGCCAGAGCCTGTGCTCCCAGAGGGGGCATTTCCAACAGCTTTGGACCACTGGCTGCCCGGGCAGGGACACCCGGCTTGCAGGGAGCGGGAGTCAGAGCAGGGACCTCATTTCCCCTTGCTGCGAGGCTTCCAGGCCAGCGGCTTCCAACAGAAGATCCTAATTTTTAGAGGCAAAACAGAGAGGTACAGCTCTCTGAGCTGGTATGCAAGCTGCTATGCCCATATTCGAGTTGAGGGATTAGATGAAATGGGAGCAGGTAATGACTCCCCAAGAAGAGATGCTCTGCTTGAATAGAGGCACTGGCCAAGTTATGAGCTTTCCTCTAGCTCCTGCAGCGATACCAAGCAACAGGGCTTGGGAAACCACCTCCCATCATCTGCCTCTGAATGGCCACAATGTCCCACATTCCTCCCAGAAGGAGCATCTCTGCTTCTAGCGGAAGATCTCCTACACAGGAAAGAGTAAAAGCTAAGAAGCATCGCTGTGGGCTGGTCACGTACAACATGCTGGATGACGGTCAGCTTTAGGTGTGGTGCTTTAGCCCTGAGAAAGGAAATTCAGAGAACCTTCCTGCCAGCACTCGCTGCTCCTAAGGTCAATGCAAAGGTGGAGGAAGACACTGCACCACAGAGATGCCAATGTCCCCAAGGGATGTCTCTACGTAGGATGAGACTTCTCTCGGTTCACACATCAGAGGATGGCCTTTTCAGGGAAGAGGGGACCTCAGAAATGAATCAGAGGAGGTTCAGAGCTCTGCAGGCACAAGTCACAGGTCCCTTAGGGCTCACGGGACTCCTCCTCCTGCACAGGCAGGTAACTCCCCTCCCAGGATTTATGATAAAGCCTTTCAGTCTCAAACAGGATGGGCCATCAGCTCTCTGCTGTGGGGCGAGAGCTGTGCCTCCTAACCTGGCATTTCCTCCTCTGCTCTGCAAACAGGGAGAGCTGAGCTGCTGCTGCGTTCTGCCAAGCGCTGCAAGAAGTGCGGCCATAGGGGACACCATCAGAGAGAAGGGGGGAGGAGATGATCCTTTCAGCCCCAACCCACAAAAAAAAAATACAAGAGCACACGTGGAAAAAAGCTGAGACATCTTCAAGGGATAAGAATAACAAAAATTGCTGGGGAGAGAACAGAATCCCTGTCGCCAGAGAACCTTATGGGGGGAGCGAGCTGCCAGCCAGGATGGGCTCCAGAGCGCTGAGCCTGCGTGGGAGCTGTCACAGTCCCAGCCCTACCTCGCGTGACGGTGAGAAGTCCCTGCAGAGGTGACAGCTCTGGCAGATGCAGTGAGCAAACAGGCGAAAAGAGGGAGAAACGAGAGAGGAGGCAATGGCGGGCGGGGAAGCGATCTTTGCAGGCAGAGCCAGGCTGCGCTCGCTTGGATTAAAAAAGGAAAAGGGAGGCAACTGGTTAAAGACCAACTTTTAAGCAGCATCCTCGCTGCCCACAGGTAGGGCAGGGCAGTTGGCAGCTCCCCTCCCTCCTTCTTTCCCTCCCTGAGACTTCCCCGCTGCAGCAGACCTAATTTCATGGGGTTTTTGCACAAGCAGCAAGGTGGAAAATGATCATCGGGAGGCAGCGCGTGGCGAAGCAGCCCCAGTTCCCCAGATCCCCCTGCAAGGTGAGCAGCTCCAGCCCGGTCCCGCTGGGTCGGTACCGCAGCGAGGAAAGAGGCTACAAATGAGCTTTCCAAATCACAGCCACGGTGCGGAAGGGGGACCCGTGCTCCCCCCATCCCCATCACCCTCCTGGATGCTGACGGGAGAGACAGCGCAGTCCTGCGTGACAGCGTGAAATTAATATGATTTTGGGGGAAGCTGGCAGTGAGTAATGAGCATCTGAAATACTGCATCTCCACCCCCTCGCCCCCTGAACTCTTTTAACCCTTCGGCTGCTAGCACAGCAGCAGGACCAAAGGGTGGGAAAAGACAGGCCTGGGTTAAAGAGAACCAGAGAGGGGTCACGCAGCCCACCTGACAACTGAATCTGCAGGGCAGGTTTCGGCACAAATCCCAACGGCGCTGCTTGCGATCACGCCCAGCCGGCGGAGGTGCCAGCATCAGCGCTCCTAGGCTTGGAAAAGTCATCGTTGCTGCCTTTCCAAGCGAGGCTCCACAAGCAGAAGTCAAAAAAAAATTGGGGGGGGGACGGGGGGGGACACACACACACTGAAGGGGGACCAAGCCTGTCCTCCAAACATCCTCGGGCAAGTCCCAGAAGGGCACCCATGAGGGGGACAGCCCAGCGTGCCCAGACCACCGATGGGCAGCCCCTCCGCTAACAAGCGGGTCTGTGAGCAGCACAACAAAGGAGATTGCTTTCCCAGGGTTGGTTTTCCTGGTGTCCAAAAAAAATGAGAACTTGGTCAGAAAATAGGTCCCATCTTCAAGAGCAGCTTACGTAAACTCCTGGATGTCTAATAAGGGTCAATCCCCTAACACCGCCTTCCTGGGAAGACAAGGTTCAGGAGCTTCCTCCTACATTGAATTGCACCAAGTTCTCAAATTTAAGATCTCCTCTACTCTGCCAGATGCCTGGAAGCGGTCAGGATACTGCTGCGGGAGGAGGAAAGGGAAGCGAGAAGATGAATGACCAGCCCGATCTGCCTTAGCTTGGTTTCTTTAGGAAAAGCAACGCGTGGGCAGGAGCACAGACAGAAAAGCTCACGGTGCCATCAGAAGCCAACACGGGTCAAACCCCTTTGGCAAGGGGTCTGCCCCGAGAGGTAAGAGGCTGTGCAATGAAAGATCCTTAATTGTAACCATATTTTAAAATCCACTGGATTAGAAGAGGTGGAAATGCTGTACCAGGCTTGAGGTTAAAAAAAATAATAACGCAAACAGAGATGCAAATAACGGACATGGTGTCATCCTGAGGAGAAAACTGTGATTCATTAGAGGCTTGTTCAGGACCTTCTCATGAAGTGAGACTGAAAAATAGCCACACGTATGTGCTAGCGAAAGACAGGAAGGTGGATGGGTCAACGTCACTGTGCGAGAACTCTAGTTAAGAAATGCAACAGAGGGAAGAATTTTAAGATCCAGAAAATAATCAACTTGATTGCTCCTTGACGTAAAGGCTAAGACACAAGCTCAAAAGTGAGCCTAACGTAATTTCAACACCACAGATCCTGCAACACCCCTGGCTGCCAGCCCCCAAAATAGCCTCAAGGGACAATTTTGAAAATGAACAAGAACTGGCTACAACATAAGGCGATAAACCCCACGTTTTTCCTTCCTTAGACACACACATACTACTCTTAACAATTCAGACGAAAGGAGACCTTATAATACGAATAGCACCGAGTGGGTTATTTACAGGAGACAGCAGCTCCTATAAGCTTTGTTTTTCATTTCTTATGGAGGAGCAAAATCCCACGTGTATGCACACACGTGCCAGTCCCACTCGGCACAGAAAAACAGCAAAAACCCCAAAGCAAAACCTCAGAGTTACATTTCAGTAAGACATTTCAAAAGCAGCCCCTTCCCCATCTCTCTCCACCTCCCTAAGCCCCTCCGTGCTGATGAGCGACGGAGTCTGTGCGTAAAAATAATTAAGTTCCATCGGGAGGTTCGGCTTGGTGCCTTGGCGAGAGATGCTTCGGCAGGAGTCAGAAGGAAGCAGCCTAGAAACTCCTTTCATTTGCATCGGACAACTGGACTGCGCAAAAGCAGGCAGCCGAAAACTCCTCGGCAGAGGTTTTGGGCGAGCAGAAAAGGAGGCCTGTGGGTATGGAGTACGTGGAGTGCAGAAGAGGGGGAAAAAACTCTATAAAATTCAAATACTGCAATGAATATTCAAGACGGGGAAAAAGAGGTGCTGGAAAAAAAAAAAATCTTCCTTCTGCTCTTGGGGAAGATGCACCTTTTAAAGCAACCCTGTCAAGATAACAGAGAGTTAAACATTTCCTTATCTATGTTAAACACCTTTATGATTCAAACCGAAAAACAGCGCTGAAAACCTATTGCACTCTCCCCCGCCCCATGGCTCATTTTGGATAGTCAAATTAAAGTGGCCAGTTACATTTCTGGTCTCTGAATATCAGCCCAACATCGCTGTGTTTGGGTTTCCAGCACATAAGGAAAAGGCTTGAAGAAGGACCAAAAAAAAAGTTTAATTTATGCTTTTTGAGATAGGGAAATAAATAAAGCAGCCCAGCAAATCCCTGCATTCTCATCCAGAGCTCTCAACTCAGGAGGCTGGTGCACATTTCTGCAGGTTGCTGCCTAGAAAAGCACCCGCACCCTACATTGCCCTGCGCACCGCTCCCGGGCACCTGCAATTTGGACACGGGAGCATGCAGGGATTAGTAAATCCCCCGTGCTGAGCCGGGCTGTAAGGCTGCACCTGGGGCAGGCTGTGCAGGAGAACAAGGCTGTGCACGATCCAAAGGCATCGGAAGAGCAGGGAGGAGAAAATGCCACGGGCGCTGGAACGCGGGTGGAAATGGAATAGTAAAGAAACTCCATCTTCTTCTTGCAAACCAAAAATCCACAGGCGGGGCAGAACCAGGACGGAGGGAACAATCAACCAAACAGCTTCCTAACCACGCCAAAGAAAACACGTGCAACAAAGACATTTTTTGCAAGCGCCTTCAAATTACATGGGCAGACGTGGCCCACACAACGAGCAGGCGAGAGGAGCCGGGCTGCACCTGGAGCACCAGGGTGGAAAGCTTCGATCCAGAGCAGCATCCTGCAGCCCCCCCACGCCAGACACGCTCCTCCTCAGACGCTCAGCAGCCGAACGCACAGATCTCGCATCCTAATTAGGAAGCTGAAATCCAGCATTAACGCAAAGCGCCACATCATCTGCTGGCATCATCGGAAGCCGCTTGCGTTTACATCTCCGGAGGATGTGGCCTTGAACCAGCTCACTGATGCTCCTTCCAACGCGTGCAGCCCTGCAGTGCTCTGGCCATGGGTTTGGACCACGGTTTTGGGAAGGCACCTTTCAAACAGGAAGAGTCTCTATCCCTAGGGATAGACCAAAACAGGGTAAAAGCGCTGTTGGCATGGGAATCCACCCACCGCTGAAGACATCAGAGCACATACACGCACCTAAGCATGCACTCGGATGCAAACCACCACGCCATCGAGTGCCTGTAACCTCGGGGATGGCTCTGGAGAGCTCAAAGAACGGCCGGTCACATTTTTAAACCATGAGAACACGATACAGCGATCCCACTCAACAGCAAACCAAACTCAGAGGCATCATTACTACTGTCAGTGCACAAATGTGTAACAAGACATGTTCCAGTTCTTGCTCCTAAAACTGTTTTTGACAGGTTTCCACCCGAACGCGTGCTTCTCAGCAAGATACACGTTCCACAGCCCTTCCGTGTGCTGGCACCAACGTCCCGATTCGCAGGGGAAGCCAGAAAGCTGGGATCCAACGCCGACCCGACGGCTGGGTGGGTGCAGAGCGCCCACCGATGCCAGCTGCTTCCTCGGGGTCTTTCTGCTGGTGCAGACTCATTTTTGTGCACCAGCTTGCAAGCACGGCACCCTGGGACGAGCAAAGGTGCGAGTATTGCAAGGGAGCCGGCAGCTCAGTTCTGCACAAATCCCTTCTGGCAGGGCACAGCACTGCTACTGAAGCATCCGAGCATTTATTTTAATACACTTATCCTACCAGTCCTTCTCAGGAGTTGTGTCTGTTCTCCGAAGCACCCAAGTTCCAATCCACAAAGGTCGTTAAGTGGGTGATCAATACTGGCCTGAGTAACACGAGCAAAGAATTGAGCAAGGTATCCGGACTGGTGTTGAACAGTGGAGGAAGATCTGCGCTTTGGCTTTTCACAGGAGGGTGCAGGACACACTGGGGACATCACTCCCAGCAAGGAGCTAAGCAGGCGATTCAGCCAGGAGGAGACACCTGGCCCAGGACAGACCTGCTGATGTGGTAGGATGGCAGAAGGGACAGGCAGACCCAGGAATCGCTGAGCCTGTCCCATCATCTCCAGACCAGATCTCCAGTGTGGGCTCAGCAGCTCCTGGGGCTTCTCCCCAACATTCCACCCGCCAGCTTCATCTCCCCCAGCCCACCCTAACACCATGAGGAGGTGCTCACTGTGGCTTCTGCAGCTCCCCCCACATTCGTGGGCCATCTAACTGCATGGAGACAGTATGGAGAGCAGCAATGGATTTTGAAATATTTCTAACACAACATCTAGGGGTTTAAAAGCAAAAGCATCACTTGCAGAGTAATGTGATTGTTGAGCAAGTGATGCTTGCAGCATTGTGCATCCTAGGGCTGCTTGCACTGAATATTCTAATTAATACTGCCCAGCACTTGCTTAACAAACTCACAGGTTTATGAAGGGACTAATTTTTTTCCTCCTCTACCTTTCGGTAGCAGATTTCCACGGCTTCAACAGGGCAATGTTACTCTGGGAAGAAGAAATTGTTTCTAGTCATGTAGACTCCATTACTGGGAGAAAGGTGTGAACAGCAAGCATGTCTGGCAGACGGATTCATTATACCACTGTGTCCTTTATAATGGGAAATGAAAAGCCCATTCTGATAACTACACTTTATTATAATAGGTCAGAAGAAGTGAAAGGCATCATCTTATAAAATTAACTTCATAAAGACTGCCTTTAAAAAAAGAGTATCTCTGCCAGTTTATCCACTGTTATCTTTCTTCAGAGATTTTTCTTCTAGCTTCTAGAAGAGACATGACTCCAAAGTCTTGTCCCACTGGCTGTCTTCACTTCTACCCTCTATCAGAGGGAATAGATCTGTTTTCTCCTAATCACTCCCAGGCATTTGTTTTGCCAGATGCAATAAATGCCATGTCTTTGTCAAGACGAAGAAAATACTCAGCAAAGGAGTTAAAATTAAGAGACACACCCACCCCCGAAGGTCTTCACAAGAAGCAGCATTACTTTCTTTACAGGAAAATCAGAATACGGAGATAAACGCACCAGATAACGTGTTCTGTGCTCTCACATACCTTTCACGATTGCTTCTTCTGCTAGCTGCTGCTTTAGTCAAACTCAAGTCCAGTCTCTCAACTGATAATAATTTGGTGATTTAAAAGCTTTACGCGATGCGTTTGATTGCAGTTCCTACAGGTGAAAGGCACGGGATGGCCAGTCGGACAATAAAACACCTTCCACACTCACAGTGCTGGCACCTGTCTCGCTCTGAATTTTGAGAGTTAGTGTCTACCGCAACTAATTGGCGAAGGAGGGCTGGAAGCGATGGTCATTGCAATTTTAGGAGAATTTATAGGTACAGACCCAACGATAAGTTTTTCGCAAGGAAAAAAGGAAACGCCAGCTCCAAAACACACTACTTGAGATGCCATTCTAACAACTGCATCCTTCAGTGGTACAAGCATCAGGTATGTCAGACTGTAGGCAGACTCTCAACAGTATCTGTATCGCATTTGCTTGGGCAGAAATCCTTTAAGAAGTCTTTTTCTATATCTAATCGTTCCCCCTTTAGAGAAAATAAAACATACATCTCCTTGAAACATTATATGCCAACTGCAAAACAGCCTTATTTTTAATATTCATGAAAGCTGGTGCAGAGAGAGGGAAGGAGGATGGAAGAGGATGCTATGAAACAAATAGTTAATTGGAACTTCCAATGAAGGCTGCATGGATCTAATGCGATAGATTTTAAAGGAGCCTAATTTTCTGAAATTGCCAGAGCTCCAATCGGTGAAAATGTGGCCTTTCACAGGTCTCCAATTCAGCTTGCCACATCTAGAGTTCCTTTTGAAAAAAAACTCTTGCCATAAAAGCCCCCCAGTTTGGTAGCAAAAATTAGCAGCCTTCATGGGATATCAATTCCTTTGTCTCTCCTCCCCTAACTATGGCTCTTTGGAAAGAACTAAGGACTATTTGTCTTTTGTTATTTTTCCAAGTAGTAAAGATAAGAGTAGAATCTAATAAAGAACAAAAATGGGGGGGGGGGGAACCCACCCACAAAAGCTAAATCTTCACACCTAGCCCAAAAGCAGCCCCTGTAATTGAAAAGCATTTCTCCCTCTGAAGAAAATAACACCTATTGGGTCTCAGAAAAAAAAAAAAAAAAAAATCCCCTTGGCGGTGTGAGAGAGGCCAACACCTCCAGCAGAAGACAGCAGGACAGGCTCTGAACCAGCACCGCGCGCCCCAGCAAAGCCATCGGGTCTGGTGCAGAAGGTGGGCAGCACCTATGGCTCATGGAACCCTGCAACAAGACATTTATTTTGCAGGCAGAGGACTTTAGCTGTACAGAGAAAAATTAAGCACCACCTTTCTCTAGCTCAAGAATTAGAACTCAATACCCCACAACTCCACAATTAAAAGAAATGCATTTGCTTTGAATCTCCTGCAAACTACGAGCTTGGGGATAAATCAATTTGAATTTTACATCCGCTCATAGACCTCTCCCAAGGGACTGCCTGGCCTCCTTCCTCCCAGGGATCCACCTCTCCACCGAGGATGGGCAGGAGGAAACTCCTGGGGAACGTGGCTCCCCAAACCCGCTGGTGCTCATGGTGCAGAGGACACGTGCAGTCACGCGATGGGAAGTCACCAGCCACTTCCAAACCCCAGCGAGGTCCAACCCGGCGCAGAGCCTTTCCCTGTGGTTTGCACAGATCGCTCGAAGCAGCTGGGGAAAGGCAACAGCCCGGGAGGACACACACAAAACAGCCACGATCTACCTTCGGCTGCTGTAAGATCACAAATGACGGCGCAGGGCAAGTCTAAGCATTTAACTGATGGATCCATAAAGAACGATATTAAAAAGCGTAAAGACAACCAGGGCAGGATTTCCTGAACTGCCAGTGCTGAGTAGCACAGGTACAACAGCTTTCAAAATTCGGTATTCAAAAGGCTCAGCTCCCGTGTTTTGCCGTTCCAGTGTCATTAACGCCTACTGCAGGTCCATTTAAAAAGGAAGACACAGCTCCCTGACAAAGCTCAAACCATGGAAATATTTGTTTGGGGTAATATATATATATATATTTGGAAATATATGCTTGGATAATGTATTGTTTGTCTGGGGTAATATATACACACACTATACAGTGTGTGTGTGTGTATGTTTATTTATTTATTTTTCTGCTGCCCAGGCAATGGAAAAAGACAAAAAGCAAGCACAGAAGGAAGCAGGTTGGGAGACATCATCAGCTGCAGGGCTGGAAAGTGGCTTTTGAGCGTGTGAAACAATAGAGGAGACATTTGCCCTGCAAAGCCTCCCACCTCCGCCGGCCCAGGGCTGCTGCCCTGCATGGCGATGCCCAGCGGTGTGGCCTGGTGGTCCCCAGGCTGGCGGTGGTCCCTTGCTGCTCCCAGGCTGGCGGTCCCCACCACTGTGGTCCCCAGCCAGCCTTTCCTGGGCAGGCTAAGAGTGCCCTCTGCAGCCCTGCCGTCCGTGCCGCCTCCGCTGCCAAGCAATTGTTTGCAATTTCAAATAAATAAATAACAAAATACAAGTAAGACAGGTTCCTAAATGCAGAAAGAGCTAAAAGCTCCAGAGCAAAGGCATCTGATTTAAAACCACAAAAAAAAAAAGCAATCTAGGAGGATGAAGTGTTTAGCAGCGCTCCGTCATGCCCTGTTTTAGCTGCTCTGAAGGGAAGGAGGGATGGCAGGGGTGGAGGGAGGATTGTGGGTCCCCCCCCAAGCCATTGGCTTTTGTTTTGAGGATAAAACCCACATCTCTGAATATCCTAGGTAAATGAAACGGATGTTCACGCATCGCTCTGAGAACGCTGTCAACAGCGCACGCGGCTAGAAGCTGTGTGTTCCTTGCAATATTAATCAGACTGCTCCTCCACCCCTCCTCTCCACAGCACCAAGGTGCTAGACAAGACAGGAGGAAAAAAACATACCAAACCCCCCCAGTCTCTGCTGGGTTTGTCTATCCTCATGATCTACATCAGCCTCCCAGCTCCTTGAACTTAACCCAGGACCCTAGAAGGCAAATAGATCCCCCTGGTTTTGTTTGCTCCAGCTTTACAAAGGTCACGTCTGTAGCCACACGGTGTTGGGTTTTAAATTTGCAGTGCCCCACGTGAAAAGAAAACTCAGCACAGTGACTTGGAAGTCCAGGTTGTTTGCCCCGTTTCAGCAGGGCCTCCGAGGGCAGCACTGAAGCAAAAGCATCCAAGCTGCACAGCATGAGCAAGAAAAACCTTTTGCTCTTCTACAGCGATTTTTACGTTGTGCCTACCATCACCCTTCCAGCAACGGGTGTCCAAGAGTCAAGTCACAGTCTGCATCGAGTTAAATCCCCAGAGCCCACCCCAAAACAGTGTTGCTACATACAGCTTTCCTCACCACCTTCCACCTTGCAAGGAAACAGCCTACGAGCCACATGGGAACCACTGTCCTTACCTGGGGTCAAGCCAGGAGAACATCACAAGCTAATAAAGAAGGCAGAATTCACCGCATATAGGGAAATGCATCATTTCCCCTGCAGCCAAGAAAAAAAATCACTGCCCCATGGCTCCTCACAAGGCAGTTTTCACCGCGTGGTCTGGGGAGGTTTCAAAGGGTTAAGTGATTCCTCAACTCAGTCCATTTGGAAAGAAACACCACAGCCCTGACATGACGAAAGCACCAGCCTTCTGCTTAGACAGACCCACACAGAAAAGCCACCTCCTAACACAGTATTCACCGTGCCCTGCAGATGTGAGCTATCACCCTTATTGTGGGAAAAACTGATGGGCAGAACTGGACACCGATTCCCCCCCAAATTCCTTCTGCAAGCCAGCAGCAGAGCAGGGACCATGGCCTGGGTCAACGAGCGAAAGATTCTCATCCTGGGAGCGGAAAAGATGTATTTAACAAAGTTTCACCTCTTTTCCGGGATGCATTACAAGGCTTAACGAGTCACTGCACAAAAGGCCGAGGATACAAAGAAAACAGAGATCAGCCAGCGCACAGAAGAATGCAGGCTGGGATCCTAAAATCCCTATTCATCGCTCAGCACCGTCCCGGGCAGGTCTCACGGCTGACAAGGTATTTCTTGCTGAACAGGGTATTACAGTCAGGATAGTCCTGCATCCCTACAGACACAGGGCTGCCAACCACAGGGCAACACCCCACTGAGGCACATGCAGCAAAACACTCGTGGAAGGCAAAGCAAGATGTAAGTGCTCCCTCCATGACGAGAAGGAGCTACACCATCACGTGGGCAAGACAGATGGAGGAGGGAGCCAGCCCCAGCTAAAACCTTTCACACCAGCTGTCTGCAGCGGCTCTCGGTGCTCCTCCCCAGCCAGGTGTGCCGAGCATCAGGAAACCTGCTGCACGCCTTTCAGGCAAGAAGGGGGGAAAAAAAAAAAAAAAAAAGATATCCAACGCTACGTGGTTTGTTGGATATGCAGGTCGATCTCCAAGCTCGGCGGATGTCTGCTACACGGTGACAGGCCACCAGGCTCTGGCCTATGTGATCTCTGTGTCACCGGCAGAATCTCTATACTGGTATAACCTGCTGAGCCATTGGTGTTTACATCAGTAAAAGGCTCATTTACTTCCACGAAGAAAACAAAACTCACAATATTTACAACCAGATAGCAAGATCCCCTACGAAAATCATCGCAGTTCTAGCCTGAAGCACTCCACAGACCCGACAGAAAGCACTGTCCTACCTGAACAGTTCCCTGATTTCCCTGACAGTGGCCTGGAATGGGATGTTTCGGACCAAGATTTTGGAAGTCGTCTGCTTCTTGACGATTTGTTTCTTTCGGGACAATTTCACAGCAGGCCTGTGAAGTCAACAGAAGGAGCAGGTAAGGACCGCTGCGCAGCAAAACACCCAGCGCATTCTGGCTCCTTCAAAATTGGGAATACAGAAAAATTAGCTGGCTAGCTCACATTGACATCCTCACTGGCATCTTACTGGCGACAACCCAGAAAGAATGAATTTAAGTGATTTAAATCCTACATCCGAAAATCAAAGTTTCCAGCTTGCTAACTGCAACCTCAGTTGAGGTCAGGCATCAAGCCTGCACTCAGATTTGTCACTAACTTTTATTTTGACATCAAATCTTGTCCATTCAATTGTCAGGAGAACATACTATTTGATATACTAAAAAAAAAAAAAAAAAAAGCTTAACATCAGCTAATTTTGATTCTTTTTCTTACTGGCCTTGAAAATAGCAAATGAATTTTTTAAATAGATCATGAATTTTTATTTTTTACTTCAGCATTGTATTGCATTTGAATAAGATAAGAATTGACCTAATACAAAACACAGCAGCTTATTTCATGAAGCAAAGCATTCCGTGCTGTAGGTTGGATACCTACGGAAGGGATTTCAAAAATCAAAATGTATTTCAATTCTTTAACAAACCAAGTGCAGACACAGAGCTGTCAGACTCCCCAGACTCTCCTGGTCCCCAGGGACCAGATTTTTAAACAAATTTTGACATTTCAGAGATAACCTCCTTCCAGTAGGGTTTCCAAAGTGTCTAAAGGACAGTTTTTAGGTGGCAACATTCATCTTCAAACATCTGGATTAAGATTCTGCGCCAAATAAAAACTAGGAAGGAAACCCTAAAAAAGCAAGACTCGAACTCCAAGTAAACTCATCCACAAGTTATTACCTCCTCTGCACCTGACAGCCCCCAAAAAAAGAAGTTAAATCCAAATTTCTTTTCAAGCAAGAAAAAAACCACCCTGTATTTGTCTTGATTTGATCAGAATTGGCAGCAGAACATTATTTTCAAGCCGCTGTTCTTCCTGATGAACTAGGGTAAAAGATTTCATTACCCAGAGAATATTTGTCTTCAAGAACTCTTTAAACCCACTGGAACTCAGGCTATCAGTTTAGACAGACTGATTTTGCAATGCTGACCACCTGTCACCAAAGCAGAGGTTTTAGAGGAGCCTTTTCCTTGAGTGTGGAAGAAGACTCAAGTGCCTGGTTCACACTTTGGGCTCATTTTTGGGCTCCCACCACACTGCATGCTGCTTAGGGATTTTAACTGGAAAGGTGAGACATAGCTTTACCTGACAGCTCTCTCCGAGATTTTCACTTCCAGCTTATGGCCATCTACAGAAAAGCCCTAGAAGTTAAAATAAAGGAACAACAACAACAAAAAAATCAAAAAGTTACAACGGCTTCCAAGCTTCCGGGACGTAAACACAGCATTTCACATCTTGCTCTTTCCCATATATTCCTCCCCTTCTCCCTGCCAAAGTTTTTCTCTGTTGACCACTGCTCATGCGAGGCAAGGCTTCCGATACGAGGTTGGAGACAGCTTGACTGACTGAAGCAGCAGCCAATATCCCTGATCTAGTTGCCCATCAACCTCAGCTCTGCCACTAAACTGGCAAAGACGCGTCACTTCACTGCCCTGGGCTATGGTTTCCTCTCCCTCCAGATTGCGAACTCTTCAAGGCAGTGACCATCTTACTATTTATTCTGGAATGAGCCAAGGATGTCTCGTTGGCCATCAGTAGCCAAGAAAGTTTTCTGTCTCTCACTTCCTGCGCCTCAAAGAGCCTCCCACAGTTCAGCACTGAAAACAAGCAGCCTCTTGCCTTTCCGGCCCTGACCGGGTACACAATATGTGAAGGTACTATGGGAGCCCTGCTACCTGCTCTCTCCACTAAATACCCGTTTTCCTGATTTCTCTCTTCCCCAGGATTCTGCCTTTCAAAAGGATGGAGAACACACATCTGCTCAAAGACAACCTAGGCTGTGGAATGTGAAATAACCGCCAGTTGAAGGTGGGACTTGTGGATTGCGGTCACCGAGCATGCACAGACTACACAAAGTAATTCCTTCACATCTGCCTAGAAAGCGATGACGCCAGTTGTCTGGCCTGCACCACCCCGGCAGCGCGGACCAAACTCTTGGCTGTTGTTCTGGCAGCAGAGGGAATGATTTATTCCTTCGGAGTGCAGCAAAACCCTGTGGCACGTGCCAAGGGGAAGGCAGGAGGCTACAAGACCCTGAAGCAATGGCAGAGTCACAGAGGGTAAAGACGAACTCTGCAGCACTAAATACTAAGCAATATTTATTCTCATTATGAGGAGGGACCTGGGTGTCCATCACCTCTGGAAAGGGAACCTCGGAGAATAAAGCCATTAAGTTTCAATCACTGCACATTTTCTTGCCACCTCCGTATCGGATCAGGGCTAAGAAACACTCTTCTGCATGAGGTCTCGTCCCTTCGCACACCCTCTTTCCTGACAAACCTGGCCCATTTTAGAGGCTTCTCCATCTGCACAGAGTAACTCACAGCACTGACATCCTCGGCTACGGTTTGAGCCTCACAGTTCATCCAAGCCTTTGCCCACCACCTCTGGAAGAAATCTGGACCGACAATGTCTAACTTACCTGCAGCCTCCGCAGGGCTTTCTGCGCGCTCTCCGGCTTCTTGTACTCCACAAATCCAAAGCCCATTGAAAGCAAAGTGCCTGTCAGAAGAAAAAGGGGACTCATTTAAGCTAGCAGAAAACAGCGATGATATTACACAGAAGACTTAAAAACCAATCAGAAGCAAGCGCTGATTGCCAAAATTGGGGGGGGACAAAAACCAATACCCCAGGCAAAGGGGGAGCCTGCCCTCGCCCTGACTCTGACACTCCTCATGAGCACCCCGCACTGACTTGTTTTGAGCAAGCCGTCGCTCTGGAACAGCTTGGTTTGGTGCTGATGTCAAAGAGGAGATAATCAACACTGCATGCAAAACAGATTTTTTTTTTGCTTTACATAATTTCAGTGCAATCTCCTTAAATAAAACACTAAGTCCTACAAAACAACTGCTGGTCACAGTCAGGGTAAGCGATCTCATCATGGATACACAAACATTTGTTTACACACAGGAGTGAAATGAGACCTTCTTTTGGAAAATTTGCCAACTACCCAGAAACGGGTGTGACTTTTGTTGCAGCACAGCAACAAGCAGGTTGCAGTTCGGTCCCCGGAGGAGACACTTCTAACCTGCAAGCCCTTCAGAAATTCATTTTGGCCCACGCTTGACAAGCAGTCAGTTACTGACCGCTGCTGGGAGCCGAGCGTTTGAGATCTCCACGTGCTGTATTCCTCACGACCACCAAGTGCAAGCCCTGCGTTTCATTTGAGACACAAAACACCTTGGAGGTCTGCAAGGCAGAAAAGGAGCAACCACTTCTATAAACCTGGGTGGGCAGCTGCTGGTTCCACGCCAAAGGAAGAGACATCTATTCCACACCGTACAACAGCCATAATTAAGGCCGGGTGAGGAAAGGAAAAATCCACCATCAAAACCATAATGCCCAGTTTCCAACTTCAAAACCTCAATGGCAGCAGGCTACAGAGACATCGCACAGCGACAGAAGGGGATCACTATGGTAGGTGGTATGAGATCAGCCTAGGCTCAAACGGTGCTGTCTGGTCATGAGCACGCCTGCAGCCAGACACCTGAGCAGTCCCGAAGAGTTCGCTTTATTTCTTTTTCTTTCAGTGGATCTGAGTTTTTGAGCTTCTGTGGTGGGCTGACCCTGGCTCTGGTGGGCTGGGGGCCAGGTGCCCACCAGAGCCACTCTACCCCTCCCCTCATTCACTAGACAGGGGAGAAAAAGTATAACGAAAAGCTTATGTGTCGAGACAAGGACAGGGAGAGAAGCCCTGTAAGGCAAAATCCTGTAAAGGACTGCAACTCCCTAGCCTAAAATCCAGAAAGACCCAGCTCATTTAGCTAGCATTTGCCTTAGGCAAACTCTTCCCTGTCCAACCCCCCAGAAAGCGAGCGCAGTCGCTGCAACAGGGATAACCACTCGTCACCGCAGCCTGCTGGGTTCGAATCTGGCAGGCAGAAGGCAAACGAAGCCCACAGAGCACAGTATTCAGCCCCGCATCCTTGAAGATCCCGGATAAAGCGTGTCGTGAACAGGTTTAATCATCGCAGGGCACTGGTTCCTTTCAACTTGCATCCTGCTCTCTTCTGCAATCCTGAAGGAGTTGGCTTCTCTATCCTAAGCTCAAGAGAAGGCCACATCTCCACAAATCCCACAATTGAGCTTAACCTTCTAGACTGAACTCGGGGGTATTTTTGGTTGCTGCTTTCAGCCATTTCAACAGGCACACTTCTAGAAATAATAAGGATTTCACCAACGAGAACACAAATGCTCAGCCAGATGAATGCTAAAGCAATGCCACACCTGAGCCCTCAGCAACCAGCCGAGGGAAGGAATTGAACAGCAACATCTAGAGTACCTGCTTTGTCTTTCTTCTTGGATATTGTGCAGCTCTTCACAGCTCCCACTTTGGAGAACGTCTGCAAGGAATTTGGACACGTGATTCAGTTCCCTTTGTCACAGGCTTACAACTCAACTCGAGTGACAACATGGCCCTCTTCCAGAGCCAGGAGCGCACGCTGGCAAGCCCACCTCCCCCCAACGCACACCTGACAAGCAGTCGGTGCAGCTGTGTCTTATAAAATTATTTCTGTACAAATATACACCACCCCCCCCCCAGAGACTCTTAAAGAAATCAATACACGCGTTCCCAGAAATCCTCCACCACCGCGGATTACTATAGTAGTGGGGGCTGGAGGGTAGCAGGGGGTGCCCTACAGTGACAAGCCATCTATTCAACTCCTTCATACAACTGCTGCCAGAAGGCAGAAAGAGGCGACAAGCCCCAGTCCTCCTCTGAACAGTTATATTTGTCCCCAGACCCAACTAGACCAGGGTGTCTGCTAGTACCACAGTCCCAAGGTGGAGGAGCACAGATCCAGGGTGGACTGACATTGCGCCAACATTTTTGGGCCACGAAATGTGGCTTTTCACATGGCTACAAGAAGTGGAACTCCCAGTTGCTTCTCCCTATTTTGCTATTAATATCCCACATGGCTTTAGAAATGCTATGCTCTCTCCCAGGTGTTTTGCTGAGGTAAAGCACAGACAGCTCACTGTTGGTAGAAGCTTAGAGGAAAAGCACATGTCAGTGAAACCATCATTTATTTCTTCATTGCTGTAACACACAAAGCAGTATCACAGCTGCGCAAGTGCTTGTCCCAAGCAGAAGCATTACAGAAAGCACGGGAAATCTTATAAGATTTCCTACTGCCTCCACCTGTCCCGAGGTGGAATTAAACCCCATCAAAACTGTTTCAGATACGTTTGTCTTAACTGATGCCTGAAACCCCAAAGCAGAGTTTCCCAGTCCCGGTACAATCCCATCTCCTGTTAGGTCATACTGGCTGCAATTTACCTCCTTTAAGCACTTTATCCTCAGCCCAACAGAGGTGGAGAACATCCTGCCCTTCGCCTTCTGCAGCAGAGTAGAGCCCTTTCTTCTAGCCCATGCTGGGAGTGGGAGTTTCACTCCACCTGACATCTCAGTTTGGCCCTCAGCCACACACCCAACCCCCTCCCGCTCCATTCGAGCGAATCCCAGTCCCCCCTCCGCACTTATGGCTCACCTCCTTCAGTGTCTCTTCTGTGGTGGCAAAGTTCAGGTTTTTGATGAACAAGGTACATCCAGGAATGCTTTCTTCTTCCTCCTCCTCTTCTTCTTCCTCCTCCTCTTCTTCCTGTGTTGCTGTTTCCTCTGAGCCCTTTACAGCTGTGTCAGTGTCCTCATCTGAAACAAAAATAAGCCCAACTTTGCAACATATAACAAAGCCAAATTTTGGAGGAGTGTGTCCACTACTCCAGCTAATAGTTACTACTCCAGCAGGAGCAGGCCAAATCTCTGTTGGCTTTTTGTGGGTGGACGTAGACTGAAGAAAGCTCAACACTCAGTATATGAGCACGTCCTCACGAAAATTAAAATATCACCTATTCTTTGAGTGTAGAAACTCCACAAACCTGCTTCCCCAGCACTCAGGCACCCTCACATCAAACCTAGCCAGACACCTGCTGAACTAATCAAAGAGGCTCCAAACTTCCTTGAGCACCTTTCCGCACTGCTCTGAAACCTCACCTCTTGCCAATACGTACCCACAAGATGTGAAATAACATCCCTGTCAGCAAGTGAAGGAATATGGTCCGTAAAGCCCAAACACGTGCTGAAAGGCAACGAAGAACTGCACCCAGCACAGAGGCTGTGGCCTTCAAGGGCTTCACTATAGCATTAACACTTCCAGAGCCACGGGTTTACACTCCGTGACTCACAAACCTCACTCAGGTCAACAGCAACGCACGCTATTTTGTGCAAATCTTGCTTTGGGGATTCTGCAAAGACAAATCTGTAAAAAGAAAACCAAGTAATCAAGCTGCAATTCAGCGGTCAGCGCAACAGCTTCCTCTGGGGCACCCAAGCCCCACGATGGAGCTGTGAGGTTAACAGAAACCTGGATCTGTACAGCTGATCAATGGGCAAGTCTGCTGGTATTTGTGGTTGGTCTTAGCCAGGAGGGAAGCTTTGGCAACTCCATTTTGACTCTTTCCATCCATCCATTTCCCTCTCTTCCCAATTTCTAAAATGGCTTAATAATTTCTACTGTACTTAACGCAATGAAGAGGCCTCAAAGCTACTGACCACATGCGACAGGGGGGAGGAGAGACCTGTCAGAGCCTCACTGAAGCGGAGACTGCAGTGGGATGAGGCCCTTATTAGACATGAAGAATACACACAAGCTCGCGCTCTCTCGCCCTCTCTCATCCACTGACTTACCAACTCCTTTCCTCACTAGGCCACTTGTCTTTTAGAGCAGCTTCAACCCCCACAGCACAGCTGATCCTGTGCTCAGAAGGGGTAAACTACACATCGCCCTTTGGCATTAACACCTCCCTCAGAGATTTTTCTAGGCTTATTTCTCCCTCATTTCATATGAGGGGAACCTGCACTGGACCAGGGGTGTGCAGAGACCATTATCAGCCCCGAGCAGCCTTCTAGGAGCTCCTGCACTTAAAGCCCTTTATCTCCAGGTGTGGGTCTCTGTTACGGGGAGATAAAGCAGCCCTCCGGCCCTTCCAGCCTTCCCCTGTGACCCAGGCGCAGCACGGCAGCACAGGAAGAGGCTTTTCATCAGGTTTTCTCCCCCTTCCCAAAAACTCACAATCCTGAAATACCTTCTAGCAAAACAAACCTAATAAAGCCACTCTTCTTTGGTGTCCTGTTTTTCTTTTTTAAAAGGATCTTGAAAGGTTTTAAGTATATAGGCGAGATGTAATTTTTACAGCCCCTGGGATGGGGAGAAAGAGGCTATACTCAGGGAGGGAAGGTCATGTCCTTGCAGTGGGAAATCACCCAGACAAAGCATACAGCAGGGCCTGACACAAAAGCACAGGAGAAATATGCACAGGGACCCACAACCTGTCACCAGCAAGGCGACCCTAAGGGCTGTGCAGACGACTTCGTGAGGCTGGTTCCATCCCCAAAGGGTCAGGAATATCGGCGCTGCTACTTTGCATGTGAAGGAGTGGCAAAACAACCAGATACACCTCCGTCCCAAAGTCAAAGTTCTCACCAGGTACTAGCCTTGCTTTGCCCTCCTTTTCTGCAGCCTGAGGGCTTTTTTTCTGAGGGGCTGGGCTGAAGAAGACACCCATTGGAGCCCATTCCAGATACAACGGCACAGAATGAAACTGTAAAGAGAACACAGGAGAGACATGAAAAGTGGAGGGCAAAGCCTGGAGAAAAAGCTCTGCTCTCAGCTTTATTTTCCTCTCACTCTGTAATGGAAAACAGCAGTAGAAAAGCTGAGCAAGTTTTTCAGCTGGCTAAACTCCCTTTCACTGAAGCAAAGTCTGTATCCAGCCTCACATGGGACCATAGTCCACCACGTACCGCGCTCTGGTATTGCAAAAGGTGAAAGACACTCTCTCCAGGCCATCCAGGCTTTTCTAGATGTGCATAGCCCCCTCCTTCAGCTATCTTCTGCAAGCGAGGAGTCCTGCACAAGGATGCACTGGGCATCTCCCTAAATCCAAGGGATAGAGAGCAACAGCAGTGGCTCTGGGATAACTCACTTCCCTCAGAAGCCCTCTGCCCCTCACACTTGTAGCAAGCGTTCCTTTCTGCAGCTTCACAACTAGCCAAGATCTGCACTCTCCAGGCAGCTGCCTACCCTTCCCCACGCTCACCTTGGAGTAGGCCAGCCTGGTGAAGGCCTGCTTGGCCTCGGTTGGCTCCAGGAACTCCACGATGGCCGTGATGCCTCCTTCTGGCAGCAGCACCCGGCCCAGGCTGCCGTGTTTGCCAAAGACATCCTCCAGCTCCGCTACGCTCGTGCCAGCAGGGAGGTTCTTTACCAGGATCACCGTTTTACTCCGCTCACCAGCAGCCTGCCACATTCAGTGGGAGAAGAAAGGGGAGATTGGATTTAAAAAAGCACAACCTGGGACCTTACTAACTGAAGATTTCAGATCCAACTTGCCGTGCTCTCTCACTCCATGTCACCCCTTTCCAGAATCCAAGAGGACCAACAGCCATTTAGAAAACACTTCCTAGAAGATCCACACCCCAGTACAACCTTCCTGTTCCACAAATGCTGGTGTTTGGAGGTTTCAGCTCCAGATTCACCCTGGTATAGACACGGGACTCCTTCCCTGCCTACAGCAAGCTGCCCATCATACCATAAGCCATCACATTACGTATTTCAGCCATCCCAAGGACAACCGCATTTTCAAATGGACAGAACATTTCCTAACCCATGTAAGGGTTCAATCCTGCAAGATGCTGAGGATTTAATTACTAATTTCAAAAAGACAGCTGAGGACGATAGGACTGGGCCATCACATGGAAGAGGCAGGTCCACATTGCTGCCTTCAGCTGGGCATCTCACCTGGCTGAAGGAATCCAGGCTGACTCCATTTTCGATGAGGAACCGGCGAATTTCCTGGACCAGTTCGGTTTCTCCCAGAGCGACCCTCACTGCCACACTGTCTTTACTCTCCTGCAGGCAAGAACATCAGTTGACAACACGACAAAGCTCAACACAGGGAAGTAAAGAGCCTGATCCAGGAAGGTGCCAGGCACCTGTTTTTCCTGCTGCACCCATAAGCAGATGCAAAAGGAATTTGGCAGAGAGCTTGAAGGTAAAATGCTTCAGCTCCTCTGAAGCTGCTAGGAGTTTTGCTGTTGGAGTCAGAACGCTTCCCAAGGCAAAACAAAGTTTCCAGGAAGGACGTGAGCTTTAGGGTGCAAATTCCCAACCACTAGTTACGTAGAAATGCAAAATTCAGTCAGAGAAAAGCAGACTAGGCAGGAGAGCTGGGAGCATGACTTTGTCTTCCAGTGACAAAGGGGTTGTTATGCTCAGATCCCACAGAAAGGCTACTGCATCACTGATCTCTCAGCCTCTGTGGTGTTCATGGATACACAGAGGCTTTTGTTGCACCAAAAAACCAGGCAGGCCCTGGGCACGAGAAAACAGGTAGGAAAATGATCTCCCGTGCCAGCTGATCAACAACACAACTTACGTGATCCAACACTCGGCTTTTGGAAGCATTGTACTTCTGAGCAATGGCATCAGCCACAGCATTTGTCCCCACAAACAACGTGTTCCAGTTGTGAGAGCTGGAAAGAGAAAGAAGAGCCAGGTCACACAGTCCCATTTTCCACTGGTGTCTCTCTATCCAATGGTCCTGGGGAAAAACCAGCTCTGAATGCCACCATTAGCAGCCAGGATGAAAAGCTAGAGGGAAAGAAGGATTGAAGATCCTTAGAGATGGGTCAGGATGAGGGAGACACGACTGGAGAGGCAAGAGAAGGGCAGCTGTGCAGGCAGCCTTGCTCTTCTTCCCTACAGGTCACTGGCCACAGGTCTGCAGTTACAGCTGGAAGTTCAGAAGAACGTGGTTTTTTCAACCTGTTTCTTAAACACACAAAGCCTGTGTGAGTAAGGTTGCATTCCTTTCCCTTCAAGTTGGAAAGTATCGGCCACTTTCAAACTAATTTGTCACACAAAGATAGAGTTCCTACAAGTTTTCTAAATGCAGGCGGCCAAGTAAAGGAGAAAGATCCAACTGATCTGAAATCGCTACGCTGAAGAATTGCGGCATCAGACCAACTTTTTATTAGACGTCAGAGAAATAAACTCATACACAAAGCCAGTGAAAACCATGCTTCTCTCAAATGCTGCTCACTGAACTAGCAGAGCTACTTGGACAGAGTTATCAAGTAAGTAAGAGAGAAAGGAAACAGAGAGCTGCACAGCAAATGCTTTATTGCCTTTGCTGTAAAGATTACCAAAGACCCCACAGGCATTCCCGCCACTTGGGAACTGGGCAGGTTGTGTTGTCTTGCCCCGCTACAAGACACCTCTGTACCTGGCACTGTTGGCTTTGTCCTTGGCCTCTTTCTGCTTTTTGTAGGAGGAAGACTCTCCTGCATCTGCATCTTCGTTTTTTTCCTTTTTGATCGTGGATGGTAAAAGATGCATCATTCGACCCTACAAGGAAGGAAGAAGAGGTCCAGGAGCTCTGAAATAACGCATAGAAGCTCATGAACTAAGCAGAGTAGAGGAAATTTTCTGGCACCTTCCCTAGTCAAGCAGCCTAGGTGGAAGGAGGGAACCTTCCCTCCCAAAGGAGACATAACTGCAAGTCAGAATAGCCACACAATGTGAGAGAGACAGACTCCGATCTCCTTCCTCCACCTCTAGCTCAGATGTTGGTACCTGCGAGGCTGTTCAAACCAGGCAGCTCTACTGAAAGCAGCTGTGTTCCCACACAGCAAGGCAGAAGGGACTCAACCTTTTCAGCAAAGCACAGAAGCAAACATTTGGCCACATTACTAACAAATATTCCCATGAGCTGCAGTCCAACAGCACAGAAAAAACATCAGTCACCGTACCTGGAACACTTGCCCATCCATTTCTGCATAGGCCTTCACTGCGTGCTCGGGAATCATATACGTGATGAAAGCAAATCCTTTGGGTTTCTTGGTCAGTCTGTCTATAGGGAAATGGATCTCCGAGAGGGGTCCTGCAAAAGGCAAGGCCTTTCTGTGAGAGATGCCCTCGCGCAGCCATCACACGCTCTGAACTGGCACCTCCTGCTCAAAGCCAGGGAGGGCAGAGCAGCTCTCGACATTGCAGAGGGTGTGCGGCGAGCTGCCAGCCCGGGTGAGGAGCTGCTGGCTGCAGAATGACAAGGCAGGCCCAGCAAAAGCACCCCAAGTCCCGCTGTGCACCGTGTGGCAGCTCACAGGGCTTTGACACACAACAGGCAAGCTCTGAGCAGCTGCGTTTACCTTCAGTCAGGAATAAAGATTTCCACAACCTAACCTTCTCTCCCACCCCAGAACACTCTAATGCCAAGACAACCTTAAATTTGTTCATCTTTGAGCTAGAAAAGGGGAGCTTCAAGCTTCCACCTGATATGCCAAACGTGAACATGAATTTGGGGTGTATCTCAGAGATTCAGAAATCTCCTGCGTGATCAGTATCTCACGCAGCAGGTACTTTTGGTTATCTTCTCCTCATCCCGCTACGACTCAGAGCCTACACTGACCGGCAAGAGCTTTCACCGTCGCATCAGAGATGCGATAACAGGGATGAGGAGAGATGCACACGGCAGCACACGCTTTGAGCAAAGGAGCACGGAGCCGGCACCCGTTTCAAAGCCAAGCAGCCGCACGCTACCACACCAGGCAGCAAAGACGATGGGAGTCGGTCCATGCTCGAGAGGTGTGGGACACGGAGCTTTGTCCATTCACACCCAGCAAGAAAACCTCTGTGCACACGAAGGAAAGACGTAGTCCTGCAAGTCCCGGTCCCACAAATACTTACCGTATTTGGAAAAGATCTTCTCCAAGTCCTCCTCAGTGCTAGTAAAGGGAAGATTCCTGACAAAGAGTCTCCCTGATTCAGACAAGTCCTCTTCTTCCTCATCGTCCCTCTTCCTTCTTTGCCATGGCTGGTTATCAGGTTTTGCTGTAACAGTTTCTTTTGGAGTATTCCCACATCGGAATACCTCAACGCATCGTCCACCTAATCCAGAAACACACACAGCAGCACATCAGTTGCTTCCCAAGGCCACAGGCAATTGATAGCAATGCACGAAGGGCCTGGGCTTACAGCAGTGACACAAGCAATTACAATTCCACAAGCTTTGAGCAGAACTCTGCCTGATATAAAACAAAAAGAGGGGACGAGGATGCAGTAGTCTTCATAAAAACCAGGATAACATTTGCTAGACAAGTCCACAGTCTCCCTTCCTTTCAGAGAGCTCCAGCCTTTCCGCCTGTGCCAACCTAGTCCACAGGCTTCCAAGTGGATATTCCCATTTTTGCATAGGATTTTTGCAAATATAATTCTAGTAGTCCAGCTAAGGACTAGGCCAAGAACGGGTTTCAGACACAGGCTTACAAACTAATTTGTACAAACCCCCTACACTACCCCAACCAGATTTAAACAATATCATTTTTATATCAAGATCAAGATACACTTGCAGCATGACAAAAACCAAGGGCCAAAGAGCAACAGGCATAGCTCAGTCACTTGCCAGTTCTTTGCTGCTCCCAACACAGAAATCATCTGGTTAATCCCATGTTAACTGAGCAGAGGAAACCACCCCCACCATCTGCCTGGAAAAAACCTAAAAGAACAGGAGACACTTCCGCAGCAAACGCTTCAGCAGCTGAGCACTCTGCCATCAACATCAGCCAGAACAAGAAGGAACAAACAGCCCCTACCTATGTATTCTTTTTTTCGCTTCAAGGCCCTTTGCACTTCTGCTTCACTCTTCAAGTCAACAAAGATATAACCTTGGAGGAAGGAAAGGTTCAACTGAGCATCATGTGGGGAACACACAACCACTAATTGGCTAATTAAGGGTGAATTGGACTTTCTTTAATATGGATTCCTATAGATAAAGCATTTTGCTCCCATTCAAGTCTCAATCCAGCCTGAAAATGGCCACGGCAGACTGGAAGTCTGCCTTTTAAAACCTCATTTCTACATGCAAACCAAAGCCCGATTTAACAGCTGAAGGAGGCTTTCACAGGTGTCTCCAAGAGCAAATAAAAGGTGCATCTGCTGTTAGGCTATGCAAGGAAAACAGCATATAGCCGAGTTCCCTGTCAGCTCCGAGGACCTGCTCCTTCAGCCTGTCAGGAGACCCACCTCGGCTGAAGATTGCTCTGCAGCCGATATGCACAGGTCAGCAGAGTCCCTGGGCACTGCTGCAGGTGAACCTGGGGAAGAAAGCTTTCCTTGGCATGGTTTGGGATGGTTAGGGAAGTTCTGGAGGCAGACCAAAGGAAAGGCTCCTGCCGCTGCTCCTAAGGGAGCACAGCCAACATTCCTCTGCCCACGGCATCCTACGGACAGCAACTAGGGCAGGTGAGCTGCAAAGTCACAGAAAGGTCTGGAACAATCGGGACATGAGCCAGCAATTTGGAACTGCAGATGAAAAGAGCAGAGGGGTGATTGAGAGGTCCTCTGACTCACAGATCCAACCTCCCTTCCACATGTACCTGTATTTTTCCCCTGGGCACTTTTTCCTATCCGGATTGCCACTGGCTTCAGAGGCAAGAAGAATTCCCGAATCTTTTGCTGCAGGAAGAATTATAATTGTTTAAATAAGTTCTCAGATAGAGGAAGCAGCAAGTTTCCGATTTACAGGTTTTTTATATATGCTGTAAAAACACTACATGCACCACAACATCTCTGCACAAAGCCAGTTCAAAAGTTTTCCCAACGGCCCATACAACCCTCAAAACAGCTCCAGAAGCGAAGACAGAAACCTCTGCAAAGATCACGCTGAGTTACACACTGAAGACACCCCCAAGCCTCCATTCCCAGCTTTGTAACAAAGCTTACCTCAGTGATGTTCAAGGGGGCACCACGAAGTTTCACCGTGTGTGGTGTGCTGGCTTCCACTGAGCTGTCTTGGTTCTGGACAGAAGCCGGGGGCGGGGAAAGAAAAAACGTTGAGTGAAAACCAGCAAAAGTCATGGCACAACAAGCTGGTCTTGTGCAACAAGCAGAGAATCTTGCAACTGCATCAGCCTGGGCAGGTGGGCGCAAGGTTTGGCTGGGATAGTTAAACCCAGTTGCTAAAAACTGAGTTCTGCAGAACAGTGTTTTCTGCAGAGAGAGAAGGACACAGGAAAACCAGAAAAGCCTCAGAAAAGGGCACGAGCAGCACTTGTTTGGAAGCGCTCTCTTGGCAGGGAGGAATTCAATCAGCACTAGGAGGAGATCCAGTAAACTTTTTTAAATGGCTTCCGCCCAGTGAGCAAAGAAAGCTGGTACCTTGGGGTGCCACAGACTTCAGGCTTTCAGCTCATCCCCTGAGCGACTGACAGATACACACCATCTCCGTAAACCTCCTGCTTTAGATAAGGCAAAAGTCTAATTCAGCTCTACCTCTAGCGTGGATCCTTTTTTCTTCTTCTCCACTGGCGCGTCTTGCTGTGTTTGTTGGGCTTTTGGCTTCCCCCTTTGATCTGTGTGGGTGCCCATGGTTTCTGTAATGCCCGAATCCTCCTCGCTCTCACTTTCCTCTTCTGCCTCCTCACTATCTGTTTCCTCCTCTGCACTGGATGAGGAGGAAGAATCCTTCACCACTTTAGATTTCAGGTAATCCATATCTGAGAGGTCTTTGCTGGTAGCTGCCTTCTTCTCTCCTTTCTTTGCTGTCAGAGAAGAGAGACCAGAGAGGTTTTGCACACGTTGCTGCTCTCTGCCCAACCAGGTAAAAGCTGAGAACAGACACAATCACAAGAACCACCTTCCTCTCCTCTACCCTTCCCTTTTCACAGGGAGGAAAGGCTCGAGAATAGCAGAGCAATTTTATCTCAGCAATTCCAGACTGACATGTCTGGACAACTATTTTTCAAAGCAACAGCTCATGTATAAAACAAATTAAAAAGGAGATTGAGGAACTCCACGGCAAAGTATTTTGTCTCAATTTTAACTAAATAATTCAGACAGACGCCAGAGAAGGTTTTCAATTGTTCGGTTTAGTTTTGCAGGGTCAGGGACACAGGAAGCTGTTTCTCCAAAACAATCCTCCCTACTAATGATCAACTGATCATTTTAGTTACCCAAAGAGAGGTGAGAAGCAGCAGGGAAACGCCGTTCACTCCAAAGGAACGGCATAAGGAAATACCATTCAAGGAGGGAGAAAGGCGCCAAACCCACATTTGTTGCTGGTGCAGAGACACTGGAGACTGAGATGACAGACACCAAACTGCAGCCCAGATTTCTCAGTCTAAGTTATCCCACTACTCCACTAGATAGAGTTTTCCTTTCCAGACCCAAGATACTGAGCTCCGTCTGTTCCCATCAACTCTGACAGGGCCCAAGGACACACCAACGTTTCCTCAAAGGCGGACCAGACCAGTTCACAGACATCAGCTACGGGTTACTAAATAAACAGAAACCACATCCAGCTCTGGAAATCCTGGGGATGAAAGCAGCCGTTGGCTAGGAGAGCACTGAAAGGAGTGACGCAGATGTTTGCCCTGCTACTCTTTCCTAGGCATTGACTTAAGGGCCCATGGAAAGCACAAATGCCATCCCCTCAACACCAGAAGCTGCATTTCCCCCATTTCCCCCTATTTGAGAACACAACCATACATCCACCACACGCAGAACGAGTCTCACACTTGAGAAACCACCTTCCCGACTACACGGTCTCCATTTGGAGGCAGGACTCGGAGTTCGGTTCGATGAGCACACCTGCTCCCACGTCCACTGAGACAAAGACAAGCAAAGGGTGACAGTTCCTCTCGGTACCTTTAGTTCCCCTCTCATCTTCAGAGGGTTCATTCCCATCCTCCTCCTCCTCCTCCTCGCTCAGCTCCTCAGACTCGTCTGAATCAAAGTTGAGATAATCGGCTGCTGGCTTTGATTTTCCCTTCTTGGGCTCCTCTGCCAAAGTGTCATTAGCCCAAGTGGCCACTTGAGACCGTTTCTGGTGAACCACCAAGAACTCCTGGAATGTTTCATCTTCTTCCAGCTGTTGAAAAAGAAACCAAGCAGACAAGCTGTGAAGACAGACACAGGAGAGCTAGTAGTGAGTTTGATTTCAAACATATCACCTCATTTCCAGCAATGCAAAAAAATCCCTAAGAGGGGAGTCCCCTTTACACTCACAAGGTGAGCACCTAAAGTGACTAAAGTCATCTCAAGATCTCTCAGTCCTACTCTTTCTTTTTGTAATTCATGTTTAGAAAGTACTTTAAAGAAGAAAACAAAACATTAAAAAAAGAAAAAAATGTACAAGTTAAACGTGACAAAACTCACGTATGGTTAAAAACCTTAATTGTCAAAACAATGGTTGTCCTGGATGCTGTGCTCACACGAGTGGCTGACAAAAAAATTGGTCCCTGATGTGGGGATTGTTAAAATCATGGTTTATTACAGTAGAACTGGACTGTCAGGCAGTTGGTTACATCATACACCTTGCCTGAATTAACAGCACAGGAAGCGGTACAGAAAAGAGTTATTCAGCTCTTGCTCTTCATACAAGCTAGCAAGAACGTAGGGATTGTGATTTAACCTCAACTCACCTCCTTTAAGTTTTCTGTTGGATCTTTCTTCTTTTTATCCTAGGGAAAAAAAAACCAACACCATTTTTCACAAGGCTTATTAGAAGCACAGCCAAGATCATTTCTCATGTAACCTAATACTACAGACAACATAGATTCTAAGGCAGAAAATACCAGAACCAGGACTCCAACATCCGCTGTCCCAGCTACTCCGTCCCCTTCTCTCTGCCAAGCCACTGACACAGTTCAGAGCCTCAAGGAAAGAAGCAAAACTCACTTTCTTTGTGCCTGCAGGAGCTGTACTTGTCACAGGTTTCTCGGTCTGTTTTTCTGAGGCAGGGGCCTTCTGAGAGTGCTTACTCCATGCTTTGGGTTTTGAAGGGTCACCAAAAGATTTGCATAACTCAACCTGAAAAGAATCATTCAGATCTTTAATTAAACATATGTTCAACACTTTGGTTCTGTACCTGCTGGATAAGCCTCACTCAGAAATCCTTCTTATAATCCTGACAGAACGGAGGGTGCCTGTGCAGGAGAAGAACAGGCAACTCCATGCGGATGTTCATTTTAAAAGTGCAGGGCTACACGTTCAGTCAACATGGGGAACGGTCTGGTGTGCTTATTTAAGCAGAGTCAAGTAAGTTGTCCTGTTTATCATGAATCATCCAGCAACATGAATGACTTTAAATGGAAAATGATCCCCAAGTACAAAAGTTCAGATTATGACAGCTCAAAACCCGACACTTGTTCCAAGCAGCACTGAAATCACTGCTGGTGCATCAGCACAGCCCAACTGAGCCAAGTGTCTGCTTGAGACTCCAGCAATGAGCCCTGGCATCAGGCTTTGCTGGTTTGCTGCAGAGGACTTAACCTCCAGGCTTTGTCAGCCCCTGGCTGTTCACCCCTAAAACTACCAAAATGACAAACTTTCTTAGGAATCCAAAGAAAATATCTTTAAAGATCAGCTCACTGTGATTCTGGAGGTGTCTAAGAAACTTCTGTTGAAATGGTTCAGTGCTGTTTGAGCTTCATCTTCAGACCTGTAGCCAATGAAGCCAAATTTCCGGAACTTGCCCTCCTTGGTGAATTTCAAGCAACAATCGGTCAGCGTGCCAAAGGCGGCGAATAGCTTCCGAAAGCGATCTTCCTTCATCTGGGAAACAAGGAAGGACAACAAGAAGGCAAATCAGCAACGCAATGAGAGACGCTTTGTGTCCAAAGCAAAACATTTGCTGTCAAAGGGCTTCTGAAGTGCCACAGGAACCATGCTGTACTGTGGCAACCCCGATAAAAGCCCCACACAGCAGCTACCAAATCACTTCACCTCCTCCATGAATCCGCTACGCGTACAGATCTGCCTGCAACGCCCCCGCAGCTAAAGGGTGCAGCCGGCTCTCGGGGAGCCCAGGGCCCCGCAGCTCTGCCCTGCCACAGGCCCGGTGGGACCCGGCGGGGGACGAGGACGGCAGCAGAGCGGCACAGCGCTCACCTGTGCCCAGCTCCCGCACACCGAGGGGGGGGACAGCGGCCACGACAAGCTCCGCTCCCCCACCCGGGGAGGCTGCCAGCTCCCCTCTCCTGGGGCACCACTCTGCTTCCTCCCCCCCAGGGCATCTCCCTGCCCTCCCCTGGGGCACTCCCCGCCCCAGCCCCCCACCATCCTACCCCCACGGGTGCCCCCCAGCTCTCCCACACGGACCCCCTGACCCCTGGCAGCCCTTCCCGCAGGATATCGCCAACCCCCCGGAACCGAGGACCCTCTCTCCCAGAGAATCTCCCCGCTCACCCCCGAGGGCCCGCTCCCCTCCCAGGGCCCCTCCCTGCCCGGGACCCCGCGTCCCCCCGGGGTGTCCCCTCAGACCCAGCTCTAGGCCCGGAAGGATCCCTCCACCCCGCAGAAGCCGCAACCGCGCAGCGGACTCACCCCGTTGGGGAGGTTTTTCACGATAAGCCGCGACATGGCGGCGACAGAAACCAGCCGGCGACAGAAACCAGCCGCCACAGGGCCAGGCCCCGCCGCGCTCAGCGCCGCACACGCCGACCCGCGGGCGCCGCCATCTTCCCGCCGAGTCACGTGGGCGAGGGGCTGCAACGCGCAGGCGCCAGAGGCGGGGCCGGGATCCTGGCAACGGCCCCCTAGCAACGGCCTTAGCAACAGGCCCCTAGCAACGGGGAGGAGGACCCCGGGGGGATAACGGGGAGCATCAATGGAGCATCAAGGGGACAGGGACCGGCAGTGTACGGGGAGGGTCTGGGAACTAGGGACCCGGCCGCATGCGGGCAGAGCCGGCAGCGCCTCCCCGGGGGTCACCCCGTGTCCCCCGCCAGCCCCTTGCCGGCCGCTGTCAGCATCCCCTCGGTAACGCCGTCCCCTCCTCATCAGAGGGGACCCCCCTGCCCACCTCCGAGTTTCTCGGGGGCGTGCGGCTGCAGTCGTCCCCCCCCCCACCCCTCCCGGCCCGGCCGCGCTGCTCCGTGGGGCCGGAGGAGGGAGCTCCGCGCCCGCCGCTGCCCACTCCGCGCTGAGCGGCCCCGAGCCGGGCACGGCAGCGCCCACGGGAGCAAAACTCCCGCGAGGGCTGTCGAGGAGTTGGGTTTAACGCGGGGGAAACCGCAGCGTGCCCCGCCGCCCTGCTCTCCCACCTAAAACCCGCGCAGCAGCAGCAAGGAGGGAAGGGTAAGGGCAGTAAGCAAAAGCGACTTCTCTCCAAGGAACAGCTAAACAAACCACACGGCCTGTGGACGCTGTGGTTGCAGAAGCTCCCATGGCTTTTTGGCTTCCCACGAGGCCGAAAAATCATGGAAGAAAAATCCCTTGATAGTTATTAAAACACTGAGGGTCTTCTCCTGCCCTGAACATCCACTGCTGGAGGGAAAGTGTGTTTTGGGGAAGCAGGACTATTCTCCTTCAAACATCCCCTCTTGCTCACAGCCCTGCAGTCCAGCTCTGCCTGTCTTACTCGAGGGGCAGTGGTCTGGACCTCAAATCTGGCTTTACGCCTTTATTCCCAGAGGAAGATGCTCAGGACAGCTCTCAGCTTCAGCACAGCCCCCACTAGTTTTTCCACCCTGGTTTGGCTCCACGCCTGATTTACCCCAGGGATGGAGGCTGCCTCTGCCCAGCCCAAGCCACCCTGGCACAGAGGTCTGCCACCCCACAAACAGCGTGCGCAGGGGCACCATCTCCTAATGCCCTTCCGAGGTGGATCCAGCCGGCTGAGCCCATCCCGAAGGCTCAGAGCAGCAGGGAGCACACAGCAGCAAGCTATCTGGGGGAGCCAGTCCTCAAGCTGCACTGCTGCTACATCCCAGTGTCCTGGTGGGACTGGGATGCAGGCTTATTAGCTAGGGAGCCCAGCTTGAGCCCACGCTCACCCTCGCCCCCGCACCGAAATGAGCAGCAAGGGAAACATTTGCATTTTCCAGGGAAGGAGAGCTGGGGCAGCCGCCAGGCTGAGCACACAAGAGAGGGTGGGATGCTGCCAGGACTGCCATCTGGTGCCCTGCTCAAAGGGAAAGTGCGCAGCACAAACCCCTCTCACCCCACAGCCCCGACTGGGGGTACCCAGGAGGAGATGCTCCTCCTCGCGTTCCCCTGGCCCTTCAAAGGGGTCTCCGTGAGATGTCACGGTACCAGGGACCCAGCTCCCTCCCCCCCTTGCCCTCTGCTCCTGCCTCGTCCTTGGGCAGGCTGTCAGGCCCGTCACTTGGGATGAAGGCTGGCACTGACAGGGCCACACTCGCACCGTCACTAACACTTCCAGACCTTGCCCTTGTCACTCCCGTCCTCTCCAAGACACTTGTCCCCCTCCTCTCCCTCCCCATCTCCTCCTCACCTGCTGCTCGCAGCTGGCAGCAGTGTCCTTGCCTGTTCCTGCCTCCCAACCGGGCACTGCTGGGACAGAGACGTACCCTGGCCGTAGTTCTGCTCTCAGTGCATCCTCACCTCCAGCCACAACTTCACCTGGGGCTGCAGTTCCCCCCCTAGTAGCCTCTCCTGCAACTGGGGTTGATTTTCCCCAGGTGAGAGCTTGGCCCCAGCTGCATCCTCTGAGGGTGCCTGGGACCAGAGAGAGCCAGGTCTCCACTGAGGCTTGGGAGAGAGGTGCTTAACTGAGCCAGATACCCAAGCTGACCCTTGATCCCAGCAAAGAAGCCTCAGTGTCCACGTGGGGACACAGGTTTTACAAAGCCCATGGAGATGCTCAGCTTTGCTAATCGCCCTTCTTTGAAAACAACACCTTTTAGCACTCCCCAGATGCAAAGATTCAATACAGCAACACAAACTTTACAAATACTAACCTTAGATTTTATTTCCTTTGTGATTCCTGCTCCTCAGGGAGGATGAAGTTTTCAAGTTTATAAATGTGAGAGTTGGAACAACATCCTTTTTCGGGAAAACCAGAGATTTTAGGGGCCTCAGAGAGATAAGAGACTTGCTCCTTCAGCAGGTGGTTCTGCTGCGCCATGGAAGGTCCTTCCCCGAGGCAGGCTCGTTTCTGATCAGAGATCCCAGCCCTGAGCAGACAAGAGGGAAACTGAGGCCTTATCTTGAGGAGGCTCAAAGGAGGTTTTGGAAAGCAGCTCCCAGTGCTTGAATATCTGTCCTGAAGCTCATCCTTAACCCTTCTGCTGCCGGCACACAGCGTGGGTTGGGGACAGACCGGGTATTGCACAGCCAGCTTGGATGGCTCGCTGGGGGCAGGTCAAACAGCCCGTGTTCCCGAGACTGGGGAAGAGGCTGAATAAATTGTTGTGGGTTTTTTTTTTTTCCCCATGGAAAATATTGTCTTTGATGATGCCAGTGTGAGATACTCGTGTCCCTGTGCCACAGCAGTGCTGGACCTGGTCCCAACGAGGGGTCCCCAGTAGCGGATGGGATGGACGCAGCCACGCCGGGAGCTGGGTGGGGAAATGAAAGAAAAGAAGTGAAAGAAAAGTGAAAGAAAAGTGAAAGAAAAGTGAAAAGTGAAAGAAAAAGCGAAAGAAAAGTGAAAGAAAAGTGAAAAGTGAAAGAAAAAGTGAAAGAAATGTGAAAGAAAAGTGAAAAGTGAAAGAAAGGCAAAATAAAAGTGAAAGAAAAGTGAAAAGTGAAAGAAAAAGTGAAAGAAAAGTGAAAAAAGCAAAAGAAAAAGCAAAAAAAAAGGAAAAAGCAAAAGAAAAAAAACAAAAGAAAAAGTGAAAGAAAAAGCAAAAGAAAAAGCAAAAGAAAAAGCAACTCTGCTGAAGTTTTCTTTCTCACGCTGGCTTACAGCAACAGGCGGCAGAGGGTGACCGGGAGGTGACATGCCTGGCAAAGGTGACACATTGACCCACAGCCCGAGAGAGCACCGGGTTTGCCCTCCCACCCCCCAGCCAGCTCTGCCTTGGGGTGTCCGATGGGCCGGTGGCAGGGGCCGGGCAACGAGCACCCCTTCACCCCCCCTCCCCAATCCCCCCCCCCCCGCCGGGCAGCGAGGGGGACCCAAGGCTGCGTCAGCCCCACCGCCGCCGAGAGGAGGGGGAAGACGTGGCCCCTCCGTGAGCTCCCTCCAGTCGACCTGTCACAACGCGTTAGGTGCCCGGCTCGTCGGCCGTCCGGACAGGGGGTTGCACAGCGCCAAAGAGCAGGGGTCACCTTGCTGTAAAATGGTATTATGGGCTGCCGGCCAGCCACGCGGCTGAACTTTGGAAAGCGGGGTGAGGGCGAGGGACGGCAGTGTCGGGGGTAACTCTCAGTGGGGAGAGGCAGGTGTGGGCGGAGGGGTAAAGGGTCCCCGACATCGTGCTCCGGGAGGTGAACGCGCAGGGGGTAAAGCGCTGTCGAGGAGAAGAGAAAGAAAAGCTGCCGCAGATCCCGTCTATCCCCAGGCGTGATAAGGGAGAGGTCAGATGCAAAGTCTACTGCGGGCTTCGGAGAGATGCTGCTCTTGATCTACAGCCCCCGCGGTGTCCAAAGGGGCGTCGGAGCTTTGTCCCCAGTTCCCCCGGGGTGGCACAGCACCGCCTGTCACTCCTGCCATCCCGGGCAGGCAGAGCTGTGGCCCCGAGCCGGGACGGCCGCAGCGGTGACAAGCCAGCCTGCCCCGGGCTGCCAGCCCTGCCCGAGAAGGACGAGCGCAGCCCCGAGGAGCCCTTCATGCCTGTCTGATCGGGAGCGCCTCGGCCACCGCCGGACGCTGTGAAGGTGAACAGGGAAGGTAAGATCCATCTGAGGCAGGGTCACCCTTGCTGGGACAGCATCCCCCAGGCAGCCTTGCCAGGCAGCCGGTCCAGTGCTTGCAGGGTGTTGCCAGGCAGCTTTGGGGGCTGTTGGGGGGTTCTGGGCGTACCCGCACCCCTCGATGGCAGTAAACACCAGAGGTGCTTAGTTTTCTCAACACTCAGACCTCGAGTCCCTCCCTTTATCTTTTAGATGAGGATAATGAGCAAAAATCAACCTCCGGTGATGACCTCAGAGGGCTGTAACCTGGCTGAGGACCCTCTTCAGCTGATTAAATTAACCCACAGACACGGATGAGGACAGGGATGAGTGTGACCCAGCAACACTCATCGCCTGGTTGTGGCGTGCTGGCCCCCTCCCCAAGGCGCTCTGCTCCCGTGGGTGATGCGATATTAACAGCACCGTTGGAAATGCTGCCCGAACCACCTCGGTTTTGCTGCTGGAGATGTTAGCTTTTGGGAGCAGAGATGGCTGGACCCTCCTCGTACGAACAAATTGTCCTGCCCAGTCCTGGAGCAAGGAAATCGCAGGCTGCCTTTAACGATACAGCTGGCGCTCGGAAACGCGGTGCCCGATACACACCTTGTGTGCTGCACAGCGAGAGGGGGCCAAGGGAGGAGCAGGAGGACAAACCGCCCTTCTGAAGAACTTCATCGCTGAGCAGCTGGGGCTCTGCCCAGCCTGGTCTGCCGGACCCTCTGCTAGAGGGAGAGGATGCTTTCGTCCTTGCCTGAGGGACGTGATTGCGGCAGTGTCACTGAGGGCAGCAGAATTGGGCTTTCGACCAGATAAAGCCTCACCTGAACCTGCCGCCTCGGCTAAGGAAACGGTCTGCACGCGTGTCCCGTGGTTCTGCCCTCTGCCCTTCTGGTGTCTGAAGTTTTGGGGTGGAGATGGTGTCTTTTCAAAGCCTGATAGCTAAACTGTGATGCCAAATAACAGGCAGATGGGTGTGAGGATGACAAAGGGCAGGAAAGATTTTTCCCCATCACGTCTCCAAGCACAAACGAGCTGCTGACACCAGCTAGGCTTGGAGAACGCTTCAGAAAGGACTTGGAAACCCTGATAGTCCAAGTCCTTTACATTACAGGAGCTGGGGAGCAGAGGTAAGTCATGTGCACAAACAATAAATCATCTGCCAAAACACAATTAACGGGACCCCACTTGTGCTGGAGAGGAGCCACCACCAGAGCAGGTCTCAGACCTCCTCCCTCTCCCTGTGAAGCAGCTGATGGTGGTGGCTGGCACAGTCAGAAGAGATGGTCCATGAGGTGAAATCGCTCTGCCCACGGGCTGGTGAGGAACATCACCACTGGCCCACAACATCTCTCCCTAGCAGAGCCATCCGCAGTCCTCCAGATGGACCTTGGCATTGAGCACACACAAACTGCTGAGATCAGAGCAGACCTAAAAGAAAGGTTGGTGCAGCCTCCCTCCTGAGCCCACCTAAAGCCATGGGAGATGCTGGCTGCGCTCTGCCACAGCTGCACCTGGCCCAGGCAGCTGCTGTCACCCACCAGTGACACCTTTTCCTCCGGACGACAGATAAGGTCCAGCTCCTCCCCAGGGTGTCCGAGCCAGCCTTCAGCATCTCTGAGACCCACGACAGAGTCCCCACCAGCCTTCCTGCTGGCCGCGGATGGGACTCTCTGCGAGGAGACCAGAGAGAGGGATTTTGCCAGCTGCTGCCCCTTGCCCGGTCTCCCCTCCATCCATCACCCCTTCCACCTCCTTCAGTTTCCTTTGTATTTCTGTATTTTGGGGGTGGTGGGGGGGTGGGGTGTGTAAATGGACTCAGGGGAGGGTCCGGGCAACAGCTGCCTTTGATCAGCGCAACATGTGGGAGATGGAGTGCTTCAGGAATGCCGACTCCTGATCAAAGGTGGGAACACAGTGACAGCCGGGACTTGGCAAAAACCCATCTCTGCTAATCCCTGCCGGGGGGTCGGATCAGCGACCCACACAGGCAAGCCAGCCCTCGGCCCATCGAAGGGAGAGACCCGTGCCCTGATGCAGGGTGAGGGGCAGGAGGGTCGCTCCCGTTTGTCTCACGGGGCTCTGTCCCAAGCAGGGCGTTATCCTCTCTGCGACAAGGCAAGCCACGGGATTCCACCTCTTCTTTTACCCTCTGTGGCTTCACCCCTGCTCCCGCGTGCCGGGCGGCCCTGCCTGCCCCACCAGCATCTCCGCCGGCCCGGCACACACCAAACCCCTTGGAGGGGATGCCCGAGGGAAAGCGGGTCAGTCATGCCCCGACGCTTTTATCATCTCCACAAGGATGAGGTGAGGGTTGAAAGGTCACTTGCTATAAAAACAGCTGGGAGAAAAAGGGAAAGACAAATTACCCCCCTCCCGATAGACACCCAGGGTTTGGGGACAGCACCCAGGCACACGGGTGGCAGCGTGCAGGACAGCTGGATTTGTGGGCTTGGTCCCAGCGCAGGGCCTGTCCGATGTCCCCTTCCCCTACGGACACTCTTATCCCTGGGTGGGCTTTCTCCCGATAACCCTGGCGGGAGCCAGGCAGCCCGTCTGCGCAGAGCGGGTGGACTCAGGCAAGATGTTGGGTGAGGGCGAGCTCACCCCCCCGCCCAGCCGCAGCCAGCCCCGCGCCGATGCTCCGCTCTTCCGATGGGAGCCGGGTCGATGTTTTCACCCCGGCAGAGGCTCTTCCCAACCTCAACAAGCCCTCTCACACTCTGCCAGCAGGAACAATCCCAAGCCCGCGTGCCAGACGCTTCCTGCACCCCCTTGTCCTCACCCCCCCCACACACCCCTCCCTCTACCCCATCGCTATTTCGGTATTGCTTGGCTTGGCCGAGGCTCCTCTGTCCTGTTAAAAAGGGAAGCTTTTAAAAAGTGCCGATAAGGGTTACTCCCGCGGGGTCACCCCGTCTCCCCAGGCAGGGTCACAGGTTGCTTCCTCGTCACGCCGTTGCCTGATAATGAGTCAATCAAGGCCGGAGTTATGGAGACAGGATTTATCAGCAAACCCTGGGAAAATAAAGACATGAGAACGTCTGCTGATGCACCAGGCTGGGGGATGCGGCAGGGACGAGCTTTTTTTTTTTTTGCGTGGATGGAGGCTCCAGGTTTAAGAGCTGGTGGGGTCAGCACAGAGGAAGGGGGAAGGATTTGGGAGGCAACAAGCAGCGGGAACAGATCAGCAGCTCAAGAGTTACGCTCCCCGCTTACTCCCAGAGTGGCGATGCTCTGCACCGCGATGCTGCCGGTTGCCTCCACAGCGAGCGTGAGCGGGGACATCGGAGAGGTCCCACTCTGGAGCAGGACAGGCAGCAGCCAGGGAAGGGGGGAGCCCAGCCCCAGTTCTGCACTGGTGGGACAAGGCGGTGCCGTGCCCCACGCAACACCCTGTGCCAGACCCCGCTTTATTCTCCCTGCTGGTACCTGCACGACCTGGGGCTGGAGGTGCTGGGTGAAGCTGCAGACCCTGGGAGAGGTTTGCAGGAAAAACGAGATCCCAGCGAGGGGAAGTAAGGCAGGAGGGACAGCCTGATGGGCACTGCCACGTCCCCACGGACACGGTCGCATCATGCAAGTCCCAGCCCAAAGGATTTACCTGCCAAAACATCCCACAGACCACAAAGTGCTTTTTTTTTCCTTCGCCTGGTAACAAACTGAAGACCTGCAGCCTCCATCTACAGCCAGGCCTGCACGGAGTCCTGCGTCTCAGCACCTGGAAGCTGAGCGTGAAAACCAAGGAGCAGAAAGGGAAACCGAGGCACGGGGAAGGGAAAGCCTGGTGACACAGCCAGGGATGGAACCGCAGCCTCCCCTTGCCATACCTGGCCCGTTTTCTCTCCAGCAGCAGGAGCAACCCAAGGACCACACACAACGCCCACTTCTGTAGGGGTTACGGAGGCAGCCGGAGGCTTCCCGAGCTGCAGAAAGAGCCCTCGGCGCAGGGGTGCGGCTGTCCCATCCCAGCCCCAACGCGCAAACCGGATTTAGGGGAGCGGAGAGGCGGCAGCATGGGGCAGGCGGCTCTGGGAAGGGAGGGGAAAGCGTCGCGCACCGCTCGAGCTGCTCCACGGCGGCAAGGGGCGACGGGCACTGCTGACGCTCAGGAACGCCGCACGCAGCGAACGCCTCGACAGGCGGCACGGGAAGGGCAAGACGCGACGAGGGACGGCTGCAGCACGAGGCCATGGGGCAACCCCGACCACGGACTTGCTACCTACCCGGGCTGAACTCCCTCCTTGGCCTCTCCTCCACCATATGCATCTTGCAAACACTTTTCCCTATCAGAGAGGCTTAGCAGGGTGAATATTGAAAGCACCTGCCTCCCTTGGCTGGGAATCAAAGGCCCTGGCGCTGGGATCCTGCCGCTCGCACAGCACAATTATCCCCGACCAAATGCCGCGTGCAAGAATGTAGGGCACACTCTCTCCTCGCCGACCCTCCATCGGAGCACAACGCAATTAAAATAAGCAATGCCAGATGGTTTATTAGCGACTGCAGAGCTGGGAGCCGACACTTATTTTCTTATTCCAGCGCAAAAGCATCAGAAGCGGGTCTATCGCAGCCGTGTCTCTCCCACCAGCACACACACACCCCCTGCAACAGGGCAGGAGAGGTTGGATTTATTTGGGGAGGTGGCACGCTGACACCGCAGTATTGAGTTCATCGGATGGAGACACGGCGGGAGATAAGGTTGTGGCGCTGAGAAGGCAAATAAGGGAGAAACATGAATTGTCATCTAGGTTAATAGCGGTTTGTTCATAGCATTAAAGGCCAGATGAGGTGCTGGGCAGTGGGGCTGCCCCAGACCCACCGCTCACCCTCCTCGCCGAGCAGAGCTTGACGCAAAGACCCCGAGCGATGTCAGCTCCGCTGCATCCCAGAGTCCGTCCTTCCTCCCATCCCATCCCATCGAGCACATGACCCTTCCCTAGGAGGGAGCCCCGCTCTAGCAGGCGAGACGCACCGAACCGCTGGCTCTCAGTCGGCTTGCGGCACAGCCAACCACCCTCACAAAAGCCAAAGCGCGTTCAGTGCCCTCATACTTTTTTTTTTTCTTTTTCCCCTCTAAGTAAGTTCCGTAGTTGCGGCAGTGGGTGGGCTCTGCCCCAGCAGCGTGCTCAGGCACCACGGTGCATCTCACCTTGCGTCGGTTTGGTGGGAGCAAACGGGACTTCGACAGCAGGTGCCCCAGTGGAGGTGGAACCTCTGTCAGTGCAACACAGCCTGAAAACATGCAAGCCTGAAGCGTTAAAGAGAAACACACAAATCCTACGAGAAGATTTTCACACTGAATATAAAAACATTTCGGGGGCATTGTACGCAAGGCCGTTAGCTTGTGTCCCCACACCGGCTCCTCCGCTGCAGCCTCAGACCCGCCGGGCTTTGCAGAGATGCAAAAATCTCACCTTTCTGCCAGGGGTTTCACTCCCGTCTGTGCCTTTTGTACAGCCCCGACTGCTCACGCCGTGTGCATCTCCACCGTTCCGTACCAACGGAAATGTTACTTCCAACCCTTTGGTGCTGCGAAAGCCAGAAAACGCGGCTTTGTATTGTCTACAGGCTGATGGTGAACCAGCCCGGTTCCCTAGAGGGGTTCCCCAGGTGCGGCAGCAGATTTGAATTCTCTGCATTTGTTTTCCTGCTGCTATCAGGTCCCTGGGGACAGCTCCTGCACGGCAAGGCACAGCCCTGCCTGCCGAGAACACACAAACTTCAGCTCATCTCCCGTCAACCCCCATAGCTGCTCTTCGGAGAGCGTGCTGCAGCTCCCGGGCACGGCAACGCGCAGGAGCGGCCAGCCAAGGCTTTCATCTGCCGAGTCCCTTCCTCTGCTTTACCGAGCACACCTGCAGGGATATTTGGGTCGGAAGGAGCAGTTTCATCCTGCCTGGGAGACGATAATACACCCCGGACAGAGCGAAACACCACTTCGCTCCCTCCTTTCCCTACAGCTTGGCCTTCAGCATCACCACCGTGCTGCCAGCACCCACCCGAGCTGCTGCAGCCCAGGGCTGCCCTCCCCGGCGCTTCGCCCTCCCCGGTGTTGGCAGCTCCGTAAGCCGTCACGTGAACCGCTCACCGGACACCTCGGGCAGTTTATATCCCGTGCTGGGCTTCCCCGCCGCTGGAGGGGGAATTTCAGTGCCCTTTTAAGTCGGGTGAAGCGTTGTGGCAGAGCAAGCTGGCGAGGGGACGAGAACAAGCTCCCGTGCTCCCCAGCCTCCTGCCTAGAGGGGGGGGGTTAGGGGTCCCCCAAAGCAAACCCTCATCCTGGCTCTGGCACAGTGCTTTCAGTGCCCTTATGCTTTTTTCCCTATGCAATTTCTGTAACTCCAGCAGCGCGTCTGCTCTGCCCAACCAGCGCGGTTGGGCATCACATTGCATCTCTCTCAGCATCAGCTTGGCAGGAGCAAACAGGACTTTAATACCAGGAGGTGGAGTTAGTGCAACAGAGCCTGGCCTGAAAACATGCAGAGCTGCTAAATCTCACTTTTTTTTTTTTTTTTTTGCAAGGTGATGCTGCAACTGCAACTTTGTCTCCTGCAAAGACATCCCGTGCAGTTTATTTTTCTGCTGGCAAGGCTGGATGTTAGAAGCTGCCAGGCAAGGGGCTCTCCAAGCAAAGAACTACAAAGAGGGCTGACACCTCTAATGAATTACAGTAATACCAGCTCGGGGTGAACTCTAAAGTGCCTGTTTACACAATCACTGACCTCCCCTCACCCGCTCTCTGGTGCAAGTCCCCCCCCCCGCCTTGATGGATCGCAGCTGAATGGAGGCAGACCCCAGTGTTTATCATCTCCCAGCTTTGGGAAGGGAAGAAATAACAGCATTTCCTGGCACACCGGCCACCACCGGCGATAAAATGCCCACCCAACACTTGCTCTGGGAAATAACCCCTGTATCATCTTCTTTTATAAATCCTTTTTTATTGGGAAGGGCCCCACGCACGGGAGGTGGCTTTTGCAGCATCAGGTGCTGGGACCCACAGGCAAGCCCCTCGCGTGGGGCAGGGATGGGTGCCGGGGTCAGGGATGGAGGACAGCCCCCGTGCCCGCCTTGCCCTGGGCAGCAAGGGATGCCACAGGATGGCCAGCTCTTGGCCAGGAAACCCCCTTTGGGGTGTTATTCTGATTTTTTTTTTCTGCTTTGGTGCAGGATTTCCCTGCGTCCTGGTGCTCAAGGGCTGTGCCAGCTCCTGGGTCTCACGGCTCAGGGATTGCTGGCACAGCCGCTCCCTGTGACCGGCTCAGCACCGGGAGGGAATGGCTTCATTGAGAAGTCCCAAGCTCGGTGTAAGGGTGGGACATGGGTGCTTAGATGAAGTCGGGGAGGAAGCCAACGGAGCAGCAGGTTCCTCCTTCCACCACCCGTAACACTCCCAGCCAGAGCTCCCCCACGGCCCCAGCACCTCGCTCTGTCCGAATCAAACCCTGCTCCGTAAAGGGGAGCTGGAGGTCGGTCCCCAGCTACGGGGATGTCAGATGTCCTCATGCCTCTGCCTGGGGTCATACACAGCAGACCCCAATTCTTTCTCCCTCTCTGCTGATCCCCCCTCTGGTGCGGGCAGAGCCCAGTGAAACACCGTAAGATCCCACCCTGTCCGAAAACAGCCAGCCCTGTGCCCAGGCACAGGCCAGCACACACATGGATAAGGGACCAGAGGAGCCCCCCGGTCCCCCCCTTCTGCCCTGTGCCACAGTCACAGGAGTCCTGTGGTTGGGACGCAGCCGCAGCATCACCCTGCAAAACCCGGAGACCCAGGCAAGGAGAGCTCCCACCGGCAGAGACACGGCCAACGCCATGATGCTGCCGCCCTGTCTGGCCGTGCCACGTCCCACCCTGTCCCGGCTCTGACTGCACCGAGGAGAAAAATTGGGTTAGAGGATGGGCTGGGGGAGGCTCCGCTCCCAACAGGCGGCGGGGAGGAAGGGCAGTAAGACGCTCTGTGCCACCGTCACCCGGCTGCTCTCACACACGCCTGCGCTTACCTTGCCACAGCTTGTTAATACAGCTGAGTTTTCCTTCCTCGGGTACTCAGAGGATGAAAACTTCAGTGCTGGCCCCTGGGGAAGGTATTTCTCTGTTTCCCTGCTCCCCCTCCGACCTCTTCATTTTGTTCCAGAGTTATTTTTGGAAGTAAAAGCTTTTTTCTTCACCCTTCCCCTGGCCCCCATCTTTCTGCCAGCCAAAGTGGCATTTTAAGCCTCCTGCCCACCCGACCAGAAAAATGGTGGCTGAGGCAGGGTAGAGTTAAACCTTTCCATCCCCCGAGGAAGCAGGAGGCCTTCTCGACTCATTAAGCCTCCGACAACTCAGCCACCCAAAGAGGTGCTCTGGAAAGTGCCTGCCCCCCGCACGGGTCCACAGGGGAGACCCACAACCCCTAAAATAGGGGCTCACCCCATGTCTGCTTCTCTACAGCACTACAAAATCCACTTGATTAATTCCAGCACTGAAGTACCTACAGCCCCCCCATCCTATGCAAAACCCCAGCTGCATCCTGAGCCCTGCTTCCACTCGGAGCTGTATGAACCAAGAAGGTCCTACCCCAAAAAGCCAGGAGACTCAAAACCAGAGACCTTGTACCACCGAAAACACACACGCAGAGCAGATGGACCCTGCTTCGTGCTGCTAACAGTCAGGAAAGGGATGTCCGAGCCAAAGAGCAGGTGCCCAGTGACCTACAGGTACCAAAACCCCAGGGTCACTTCACTCCTTGCTTGCTGCCGGAGCTGCTCTGCCAGGAGGCACGGGCACGCCAGCGACACGCTGGGCATTGCTGGCTGCGAAGGTCAAGGCTGCTCCCACGGCACCTCGGAGGAGGCAGGTCCCTGTCGCTCGTGGGGACCAGGATGGTGGCAG
Source organism: Balearica regulorum gibbericeps (assembly GCF_011004875.1). Taxonomy (NCBI): domain Eukaryota; kingdom Metazoa; phylum Chordata; class Aves; order Gruiformes; family Gruidae; genus Balearica; species Balearica regulorum. The sequence continues at coordinate 13,398,514 of NC_046200.1, forward strand.
GAGGGTGCTGGGAGCCAGGGGACAAACCATGCTCAAGGGGAATAAGAAAATCCTTGAGCTGCTCAGAACCACAGTCCCAACCATCACCCCTGCCCAGGGATTAACCTTTTCCTCCACAGAACAAGAAGCAAGAGCAAAGCTCTGCAGAGCTAGACGCTTTTAAACTCTCCCCATCTCCCAAGACAGTAGGGTGCTAGTCCCTCCTCCGCACCCCAGGGTGCAAGGACAGGCACTGGCTGCAGTTTGGGGTGCCATGAATTTCCAGAGCTCTGCCCCAACATTATATCTCAACATCTGGGATTGAAACAAATTCCCAAAAGACACAAAATCAATAAAAATAAGCAACAAGAGGCTAGTCCAGACACCTCAGCACCCTCCTCCTCCTCGCACCAGCCAGCATTGGGCACTCAGGCAAGGAAGGAGCAGATGAGATGCACAAAGTTACTCCTGGCCCAGCTGCCAGTGGTCAGTGGTCTAGGGACATCCCGTGATACCTCCAAACCACAGTGTTTAACACCCCCTGAGAGACAGCCCTCCTCTTTCGGAAGGTTTCCAGCCCCTTTCGAACCCACCGACGTTCCTGGCTTCCGTGGCATCTCACAGCAACGAGTTCACATTCGATTACGGGTCCCCCACTGGGTTTTAGTCCACTGGGTGCGACAAGATCTTGCCACAGAGCGTCGGGAAGGACTACACCGAGCACCCCGCGTCCCATCAAGGTACGAACCCGGGAAAGCCTGGCCGCATCTGTGCTTTATCGGGATGGCTGAAATTCTCACTCGCTGGCACAGATGCTGATGGGCAAAAGGGAACATAAAGGATTTTAGCCTCCCGCAGGGCACCGGGGCTGCCTCGCCATCAGCTTCACCCCCACTCCCCGCCGAGGCCGAGCTGTGTGCGGGCAATGCGGGAAGGAGCCGGCAGCGAAGGCTCCGGGCCGAGGGACCCGAGCAGCTCCCCGGGCACCGGGCCGGGCCAGCCCAGCAGCCTCCGCCGCTCCATCACCGCGCAGCCCCGGCGAGGAGCCGCCACCACAAGATGTCACCCGCACCCTTCGCCCCAAGGCCCCCCCGCCCCCCCGAGCCCCCCGCAGGGTGTCTTCCCAGGGCAGCCTGCCCCGAGGGGCTGGTGGGTGTCCCCCCGTCCCCTCATCCCCCTGGTTCCTCCTCAGTGGGGACCGAACTGCATCTTAGACTCAGTATCTTCCCGTTTCCATGGGAACCCCCTGGCTGCAGCATCCCCGCGGTGACCAGCGCTGGACCACGGGATGCTGCAGATGCTCAGCACGGTACAACAGGGCCGGCCCTCGCACTCCCAGTCCTAAACCCCGTTGTAGACTGGAACCATTTCCCCTCAAATTTTTCACCCACCCAGAGACCTGCGAGCCAGATCAAAAATGAGAACAAATTGCTTTCAAACTAATATTTATAAGCTTTCTGGCTCAGGAGTGCCACAGTGGGTATCTGTGCAAGAAAACGTTCCGCTGAATTTGTACAGAGGGGTTGTGAGTAGTATTAACCCAGCTCAGAACAGAACACGCTGGTTTTCGCAAGTAAATAAATCAGAAGTTTCTTTAAAGCACAGACTCATCGAGATATTTTTGCTCCAAATTAATTCATTCAACTTGAACAAGAGCCTCAAAATCAGAGATAAAAAAACAGAAAGGAAAGATCGTTTTACGCCCAATAAACAGCAGGACTGTTCTACAAATACAAAGAGGTGAGCAGTTTTGACTCGAGGGGAAATTCAGTTTTCTAAAGCAATATGCCAGAGAGCTTTGTACTCCCACAACACTCCCAGGTCTGTATTTCTTCCCCACTAAAAATACTGGTGTAAGACTGCGGTGCCAACCTCAGTGTTAGCACGCAGATCTGCAGCAAGCCTCGAGCGTTTTCCGTAGTGACCCCTTTTTCCTCCCCCAGCTCGGCAGGGAGTAGAAGACCTGCCAGCAGGTAGAAGCCTCAGGTTCAAGGTGAAATACTAAAAGCACAGGGAAAGGACAAGCAGGCACGGGTCTTTCCTTGCTGCCTACGGCCTCCTTGGACAGCTCTGCTCAAACCACAGCCCGTGATAGCAGCTGAGGACCAAGCGCAGCCCTTGCAGAGAAAGGACACCCGTGGGGTTCAGCAAGGCCAAATTTAATGCCAAAATTACTGGTTTCTTTTTCCCCCCTCCCTAGTTTAAGTTCACCGTGAGTTTTGCCACAGCCAGGTGATCCCCAAGCCCTGCACGCAGCACGCTGGGTGTCCCAGCACTTCCACCCCACTGCCTGCGAGGAGACAGGCTGGAGGGGTGGGAAGAGAGCTTCTTTAAGTGCTCTGGATGGCTTTTTCTTGAGAAAACACCAGCAGATCCAGAAAGAGAATAAGGCAGCAAGCGCCTGTGCCTTTCGCACGCAGCCAGGGCAGCCGGGGGCTGCGCTCACAGGGGCTTCACCCATCAACAGCTTCTCCTGGCTGCTGGGAACAGCGAGTGCTTAATCCCTTCTTCTCCCCTTTGTCTGTAGCAAAAACAGACAGGCAGGGACGCCGGATGGTTATTTCCCACCTCACAATCACCGAGCCTGGTTTTGCAGCTCAGCATTCAAACGTGGAGCCTGAACCTCCCCCCCCGCCGCAGATCCCCAGCTTTCAGAGCATCACGTTTTCACCCAAAGCTGCTCTTGCTGTTCATCCACATCCAGCGACAGCATGGGCAGCCAGGCCAGGCAGGGCACCCGCTCACCCTTCTCAAGGTGCAAAGGAAAGGACATCAAGGTGCTGAGCAGGCAGCAGATTTTAAACAGGAAAGAGATTTTTCCCTTTAAACCTGCAACCCCATTGGAGAACACCATGCCACAAGCCATGGATACTGAGAGCTCAAAAGGATTTGAGAATTTCAACGAAGGACTGGCTGCCCTCTCCAGCCTGGGACATCCGGCAGCTGGTGTCCCCAAACGCGTGCCACCAGGGTCTGCAGAGCTGTGTCATGCTGCCGGCTGTGGTCCCCGCCTGGACAGTGAGCACAGCCCCTTTCCTGTGACCCCCCCCAGGAAGGTGAGTGTCCCCCCCCTCCTCCGACCCCTCCAGAACACCCCTTACCCCAGCACCCCGCGGAGCTGCAGCTTTCCCAGAGCAGCCGCTGCTCTTCCAAAGAGACGCAGGCAGACACAGGCTTTGCCTTGCGGCCAAAGCCCACCCGGGCAGAGCCCGTGCCAGGACCAAGAGGAGTGCCCAAGAGCCGTGGGATTTCGGAGAAGCTTGAGCCAGGGAACAGGACCCACACAATCCCTGGCAGGGCTGCGCTCAGGACCATCACTACACGCTGCATCAGGGGCTTGCGGGCAGCGAGGGGCAGAGGAGGCCGAGCTCAGCAGCGTGCTCAGTAGTGCCAGTTACAAGTGATACATGCAATGCCCTCCCTGTCTCCTTCCTCTTCGGCTCAGGAGCCGCCAAGTGCTACAAGATGTACCGACAGCAGCGAGCTTTGGGGGTTCTCAGTCTCCTTGGTCCAAACAAGACCACGGAGACTTTTGGCTTTGAAATTTCAGACTTCATTCTCAGAACTGAATTTTTCATCCAAACCCCATGGCATCATCTGTGCTAGCCCCTGCTGCCACCCATGCTGTTCAAGTGAGCATCCAGAAACCTCCCCTGTGCCAGCAGAGATCCTGACCATTGCTGCCTGAGCTCCCGTGCCGCCACGCTCTCACCGCACGCAGGCAGCGCAGAGGAGCGCGAGTCCTGACTGAATAGTGAAAGGCAACAGGTCCTTCCTTCTCCTGCAGCCCAAGAAAGAAATAATTTAATCATCAAAATTCATGCTGGCTCTGCTTGAGCGCAGTTTCCAGGAAAAACTTCTGTCCCTGTACGGCAGCTGGAGAAATTGTAACGCAGAGCTACCCAGAGCCACGCCGTGCCCTGCAAGAGATGGGAACACAAAGCTACAACAAACAGTCCGTGGTCCCCTGGCAGCTCGGGGACCGTTGCCCAGCACATCGCCACTTCTCCTGGGCCGCAGACCAATGTAACGCCCACGAGATCACAGCAACGCTTGGAAAGGGAAACAGGGATCCCAGAAGCCTCGAAGCACCACCAGCAATAAAACCACATAGACCAGCAGCATTTTGGCCAACTGACCCTGTAGCAACAACCAAATGCTCTGGAAAAATCCCATCCTGGGTCTTTTCATACTTGACCTTCTCTGCAGCAATACATTAGCCTCTCTGTAAAGGCTCTTTGCTGCTCGAGCCATAAGCGGGATGCTGCCGAGTTTATTACAGAAGCAGAGGGATCGGCTCAGCAAGGTCCCCGAAGGCTCCGTCCCCCACCGCTGTTTAACTCTGGTTGCGTCGTTTAATGGACTGGTTTACAAAAAGCACGTCTGTTGTAAGCCCCCACAGCGTCTTATAAAAGTCAGCACCAAAAATAAGCCACAAGCTTGGCTGCGTGGCTTTGCTGCTTTGCTTCGCAAACAGGTTATTGCTTGTTAAAGTCCCTCGCTGGAAGGAGCAGCTCTCTATGAGGGAGAGCCAATGATGCCTTTTGATATGTTAAATAAGAAAGCCCCCACACTTGATTTCTTTCCCAAGGAATATTTGATATTTGTTGCTCTGAGGTGTCCAGAAAGGAAGAAAATTACTGGCCCATTAACAACTGCCCCTTGGCCTGTTTTTCCGGGTTTAAAACAATGTACTCAGAATTGGCAGTCAAGTCAGCCTTAAACATTTGTTTTGCCTCAGATTATTTGCAACACCCTGTAAACTCGGTGGCTTTTCACTCCCTCGCTAAGGGGATTTCTCCTATGCATTTTTCCATGTGTCTCCAACATATGGAGCAATAAAAACATCTAGCTCTTAGCTGGTGTCACGAAATATTTTGAGGGTGGGGGGGGTGTCTTGGAGAGGTGTAGGACTCAGATCTGTATGACCTGGCGGAGACCTGGGCCTGAAGGAAGCTCATGTTTTTATGAGCCAGGAAATTGCAGGCTCAGCTTGGGCTGTGCCAGTTGTCCATACGTGTCCAAGTTTCACATCATAACTTGGGTCTCGGCGGAGTCGTGGAGGTGGAGGGAGACGTACGCAGGGACAGATGGCAGCTGCACGGGAGGGTCACCTCCACGGAGAGGTGGGCACCGAGAGATGGCTCAGAGCGATGGCCAGGAGGAGGCAGGTTGGTGGTTGGGGATAACATTCAAGACCCAGGCAGGGAAGAAAAAGGAGAATTCAGCTGATTTACTTAGTTTAGTCCCACCCCACAATTGCCAAAAAGCCAATGAGTTGGGAACAAGTTGCTGAGGCTCCCCATTTCCCAGGAGCACGAAGGAGCCTGGAACACTTCCCCATGCCATTTAAAAGCAGAGACAGCCATCCTTCTGCACAGTACCGGCTCTCCGTGAAGCCAGCCTACCCAGGTCTTCCCCGTCCAACAGGATTCATGTTACGGGGAGGGAGAGAGGACTGGCAGAGGCGGCGTGCAGGAGAAGGAGGGTAGAAACACACAGAGAGGTGGGACCTAATGATGGAGAAGTGCAGAGTTACGAGAAGAAAGCTAACACACTAACCTATAGAGTAGAAATAGTGCCCGAGGAGATACCACCCAAAGAGCACTTAGTGCGTTTTCCTCTATACATCAGCAGGAGAAGAGTTCAGCTATGCCTGAGTCCCCAAATATATTTTCTCTGTGTCTGCCTGAAAAATTTTACCAGGCTCAGGGGTTTCTGGCTGCCCTGAGGTCTCAAATGAGACTTCTTACTGCCCACGAACCACAGCATCGCTGGCAGCTGCAATCCAAACACACTGATGTGCGCAAGAGGCATCAGACCGAAGCACACTAGGAAATGCCAGCTTTGCTGCCCGTGCCCAGAACACGGCGTTCAACCTGCCCACACGCACACGCTGCTCTCCAGGAAATCCTGCTGACCGGTGTCGGAAGCTTCGATGAGACAGTCGAAAGCTTTGCTGAACCACAGACAACAGCGAAGAGCCCGATGAGCACAGCCAGTGCCTTTCCAGCTCTTCCCACCCACAGATTATTCCCATCGAATTTCAGGGCTGTGATTTAAGTTTTCCAGCCCACCAACCATTTCAGCAGCGGGGTGGGCATCCCAAAGCGCAGGCAGGCTGCCCGCGTATCTCAGCTGCTCCCCACATCCCCTCGCGTAGGTGCTGCGAGTTGCCCACGCACAGCAAGTGCGATGCAAACGTCCCTCAGGCACCATCCAGCACGTGTCAGGGAAATCTTGAGCAGGGCACCCCAATATCCAAGGCAATGGGTACATCTAGCCTCCTATTTAAATAAAAGGCGGAAAATTAATCAAGCAACCCAAATTCTGGTGTTTCGCAGCTTTTCTTCATTTGTCACTTCAATAATGTTGTTTCGAAGCAGGTTTTAGGGGTGACTTGTACTTGTTCCAGCAACAGCCCTCAGGCTCCGCAGAGAAGGGGGTGAATTCTCCTCTACCTGCTCTGCTCAGCTGGTGGTCACCAGCAGCCTCAGCCCCATCTCCTCTTGTCTGCTTGGCACTGAGACAGCCTGGGCAAGTCCCTTCGGACACCAGAGCGAGGTCTCTCCAGGGCAAAACACACATCTAGGTCCAGATTTTGAGCCAAGCACTGGCACAGTCAAGGAGTCCAGGAGCTTCAGCCAGAAGTTTTCAGCCCAAACCTTCCTGCATAGCGAGGAGACAACTGGTTTCTCTGCCTCACTTCTCTCCTTGCACTGGGCAGACATTAGAGGGTGACAAAACCCCACCGTCCTTTCGAGAAAATCCCCATCTACCCGCTCGCTGCCTTCAGCTGCCCTGTTTGGTGATGCCGGTGGGGTCCAGGCACACGTCGCAGGGGGAACAGCCCACACCCAAGGTCCAAACAGACCTCAGCCCATGGCTGCAGGCTCAGAGAGGGCACTATGTACAAATATCTCGGCAGGGCGAAGGGGAACACAGCTCTCTTCCCTCACCTCCCTTGGAGCGGGCGAGCCACAAGCAGGGCTGGAGCGAGGGCGAGCAGAAGGCTGGAGTTTGTAAAGTGGCGTCCAGCTGTCATCACTGGCATTTGTCAAACGAAGTGACCACTCTCGGGACAGGTACTATTTCAAAAGTGGACATCACTTTAAAAAAGTGCTAATGTACAAGGCTGTCAGGTCCTGGCCCCAGGAGCAAGATCAGTTCTCTGATGTTTGGGGGAAAGATAAGGCGACGGCGCGATCGCCGGCCGCGGCCGCTCCCCGGGAGGGATGGCAGCCTGGGCTATTTCTGCAAGTCACTCAGCAAAGCACACACAAATCTGGTCTTCCAGAAGTGTTTGATCCACGGCCTCCTCCTCACCTTGCTGCTACAAGCGAGTCGCCCTGTGCTGGGAGGTGAGCTCCAGCCCGCTCAGCTGGTCCCCAGCATGTCCCAAAGCCTTCGCCCACCATCTGCGCCCCACGTGCAAGGCTGTGCAACACGTGATGGAGCCTGGACAGACAAGATCGGAGGCAACAAACCCTCAGCTAAAGAGCAGAGAGTTGAAGCACAGAGCAAAAAGTTTACAGGGTTAAAGCTTCACATATTTCAAGTTAAAAACTTGAAAACTCCAAGAAAACTGCAGTGGAGGACTTATTTTCATAGAACAGGCAGTAGCTGCCATTCCTGCTCCTCACTCCAAGTGCTCTGCTCACCAAGGGCTGCTCCATCTGAAGCATTTGAGAGCTTTCCCCAAAACCTCCATCCCTCTGGAGGCCAGGAGGGAAGGTATGAGCCTTTACCCCGGTGTCCATCACCTCCTGCCCGCAGCCAGGGCACAAGGCACCCAGCAACCAGAGCATGACCCACACCAGGCTCACTTGAGCCCTTACCTTTCTCCATTTAACATCACTCCAGCAGAGAAGTTGCCTTACCTCTCACTTCTACATTAAGAACACTTGAAAGCTGTCTCTCCATCTCATTTTAGGAGAAAGAGGAAATGAAAACACCCAAACCCAGAACTCAACACATCTATTTCTCCTTCCTACTTTCATTTCTGGAAACAGCCAAGCCCCAAGCTAGCAGCTCTTAGGATTTTTAGAGATTATTCACTAGTGTTAGCTCCAAAGCTGGAACAGGAGCTCTTCCCTTTGAAAAGCATGAAACAGCCTCTGTCTGATGAAGGGACTCAGTGTAATCATCTTCTCTAGAGAAGAGGGGATGACTTAATCCCACCCCTTGGTCACCCAGGGCTCCACACCCCAGCGTTTGTCCACAGCCACAGCCCAGCCCATCACAGTTGCACAGCAGGACATCCCCTCCAAACATTGCTCCCTTGACACCAGCATCACCCAGGGCAGAACATTTGCTGCCCCCAAAACAACACCTTCTCACCCTATATATCCTTCTCCCAAGATGGAAAAATAAAACCCATTTCACATACCTTGGCAAAAGCACACCTTGCCATCACCCAAACACCTCCAGCATTACAGCAGGGACTGTGGTGCCGGGGCTTATATAGGAGTTACCACCCCAGGGAGGGAAAGTCCTGCCCTTTCTCTAATTACCGGCAGGTTGTTCAGCTAATTATCCTTCTTTCCTTCACTCCTGGGTCTTTACCAGCTGTGCTGATCAGTACATCCCATTCTTTGTTAAAATCAGAGTGGAGGTCGTCTTGTTGGAGCTCTACAGCTGGTCTGCAGTGTATGGCTGAAAGTCAAATAATACTTAAAAATATTTTCCTTAAATGATGTAGTATTTATCATATATAGTATAATGTATTACACTTAAATAGCATAGACAAATGAAACCCCAAGAACCAAAACAATGCTACAGAAACACAGAGGACACCTTACTTATTGTGCAGCCTTTTGATTGTTGATTGATTTTTGCAAATGATCATTTAAGGGATATTTAGTGGGGAAAAAAATACATTCTAAGTCAGAATATTTTTTTTAAATTCCTATCCATGGATAAGGACATATATCTATTTATTTATAATAGAAACACAATTGTTTATTCCTTATTAATAAAAGGAGATCACAAGATGAGGACTGAGCTCGGTATTGACATATAGAAAAATGTGAATTAATAAAGCACCCCAGGCAGCAAACCCAGAAAAACTGTCAGAGTCCTACATCAGGGTGCTGAGCCAGTGCTGCGAACTCACTGTGCACCAGCCGTGGATGGGTCTGCGGTTCTGCAAGGGAAAGCGAAAGACTACTCCAAAGCTGAAGCCTTGCAAATTCCAGTGAGAAACGAGGCACGCATGTTTAAGTGAGGGTGATTACCCGCTGGCACAGCCCACCACGGGAAGTGATGGATTCACCATCTCTGGATGTCTTCAAACCGCGCGCGGCCGGATGCTCCCTGGGAGCCCTGTCCTGAAACCCAGCCCAGGGGCTGGATGTGACCTTCCCTGGCACTGCGATTGCTACCGTTCACCTCTCAGCCCCCAGAAAAACACTTCTGGGATGCGTATGAGCTCCTGATTATTCAATACGCAAATGCGTAATTATCAGAGGCAGGCTTCTCAGCAAGAGCCGTGAGTGACGCAGGCTGGGTGGGCATCGTAACGGGTGAGGAAAAGAAATGCAGACCTTGAGAGACCAAATTTCTCCTCCCAGCTCTGCCTCTGACCCACTCTGCAACTTTATATCGGAGTTATTTCATCTCTCGGTGCTTTTTGGCTGTCAGTTCTTCATCCGGGCTGTGAGTGTTTAGGGCAGGAACACCTTGCACGATGGGTCGTAGCGTGCTCAGCGTGATGGGTGGGTTGGATTTTAGGGCTTTAAGATATTGTTTATGTATGAATTTTTAAGGGCTATGTACCTTTTGGTGGGGAGAAGAAGTCTGGAGGTAATTCATGGCCAGCGGGCTTCACAAACATATCAACTGTACAAAAAGTCTTAAAATTATTCCATGAAAAAACTTAGTTTCATCTAAAACAGAAATAGAAAGAATATAAAGAAAAGGATTAGAGGATAGAGAAGTGGATCAGCAAACAGATGGGAGAAACCAGACCTCTCTATCAACATAAAAAAACAGCTTCAAATACGTAGGAACAAGAGCAGAGCATGAATTTTTAAGCTAACCTCCTCTGGGAGAAGGACGAGTTCAGCTGGGGCCAAGAAGCCCAAAGGGGGAGGTTGTTCTTACTGAGACATCTCCAGGGGATGGAAAATCAGGAATGGTCAACCAGAACAGCACCGTGGGTACAAAGAAATAGAGAGGGGGGAAAAAATCTGACCAAGGAGCTGGGCTGGATTCGTGGGCTTGAATCAGACAGAAAAAGCACATATTTCACAGTGATTTTAATGGAAATTGTTAATATTAATCATCATATAGAAGCAAAAGTTTTTACCAGCTGGACTGGGAGAGAGGAGATTTCAAAGCAAAGTTACAAGACTTTTTTTTTTTTTTAAATGGACTTTTTAACAATCCAGTGGTCAAGCTACTGCATGAGCTTTGGCTTCAAGCCACGGGAAACTGTTGACGCATCAACCCAGGGTCCGTCCCACCACCAGCGGAGGAACGGGACCGCAGAGGACCGCTGGAGCAGGCAGGGACGGGTCCGGGAGGGATGTTACACAGCATCGCACTGGCGTCTTTTTCCAGCTTGAGCTACAAAATTTTGTAGACTTCGTAGCTGCAGGAAGAAAGCGGTGGTCGACAAAAGGCCCATGGTATGGTTTTGATGGATTTTCATAGTGTTATCAAGCATGGAGAGTCAAAAAAGCAGGGTTTTTTTTAAAAAACATCTTCATCCGGGCACTGAAACAGAAGTGCTGACCTGTGCCATGGCTCGGGCCCTTTCCAGGACCTGAATTTCAGAGCCCAGCCGAGCACAAGCTGCAGGCGAGCAGCATTTTGGTGTTACCCCCTCTCCTCTCCTTGCCAGGGTCAGCCCAGCAGCTCTGCGAGCCCCGAGGAGGAGGAAACCCACCGCCTCCCATCACCGCTCCCGCTCCATCCCCCCGGGGGGCTGTTCCCCCTCCTGTGCCACCATCCCGACTCGGACCACTTCCATTCTGCTCTGTTTCCAAAAACCTAACTTTTTTTTTTTTTTTTTTTTTTTTTGGCAATGCTGCAGGGAAATATCAGAGGCACCCATGTGGCCTCCCCTGGCTCAGAAAGGAGGTACTGGCTGGGGAAGAAACACCCAATTATTTAGCAGCTGTCAGGGTTAAGCTGAATAACCCCGGGATGGGGAAGGCTGGGCTTTGTGCGTGTACGAGCGGGAGAGGCAGAAAGCATCTTCCCCGAGGCGGCCGAGGAAAGCAGAACCCACGAACCAAATATATTGCACCAGGCTGCCCGGCGGGACGCCGGGTTTCGAGGAATGAAAAGAAGCCGGGGATGTCCTGGCAGACGCCGGGGCAGGGCTACGGGCAGACGAGCTCTGCCTATTCATCAGGGCCCGTCAGGCTCCCCGAGCCGGCCGTGGGATAAATCAAACCGCAAGAGGGGAAGGGGGAAAAAAAGTGTCCGAGGGGGAGGTGGGGGGGCTGCGAGACGGGGGGAGAAGAGGGAACGAAAAGGCAGCACGAGGGAGAGGAAAAACTAGATCAAAGGCAGAAATTCATCAGAGATAACGGAATTATTTATTTTTCCTGCTGCTAGTGGGGATTTTTTTTTTTTTTCCCCCCTTTGAGGCCCCCCAGGCCTTCTGGGCTCCTACGTCTCCAGCCAGTCTGTTATTCTCAGGCGTCCCATCACCCCACCCCAGCCACAAAGCAACATGTTCACTTCATCACACCGCTCCGCTCGGCACAGCAAGACCTTTTGATCTCCGTCTCTCCAGTGTTTATGTGTGACAGTGCAAGAAATGTATTTACAGTACACGGGGCTCTGTTAGACACTGCCTGCCTTCATTTGAACATTAATATTGGGAGCAGGGGAGCAGCTCTCCTTTAATTCACCCGTCATTTATTAAAATGTTTATTTGGAAATCCACAGGCCCATTTATCTGGTTATTACTCAGAGCAGGATCAAATAATAACTCAGGTTCTCTGTGTCACACAAGGCAAACCAAATATACGCTGGATGAGGTCTTTCAATGGCCCGATATCCATCCTCACGCCTGGCGCTTGGCCGGCTGCAGGGCCCTGGGTGGGCTCCCTGGACCTGTGATGCAGCTTTTCATCTCTTGCTTCACAGGCTCAGATCCAGCCTGAGCCAGTTGTTGCTACTGCTGGCGGTGCCCCCAAAAGCCCCCCGATAGTGGTGGGTGCATGGCTGAGTCCTCCTTACTCTGCTTAGAGCCTTTCCCCAGCTCCAAGTGACGCAGAGTCTGCTTTTAAAACCATCTCCTTCCATCTTCATCACCTCTCCCAGGAGCAGATGGGTGTGCGCAAGAGGACCAAGCCATGGAGGACCACGTCGGCACAGCCGGTTCGCTATCACGTGTCAGTAGCAGCTGGAGAACTTGGAGTCACCACAAAGCTCTTGTTGTCAGACCCTGAGGCCAGAAGAACAACCCTAACTCTGGGGTATTCTGGGATGAATCTTGTATTTCTGGAGATGAAGATAGTCAATGGCCACCCAGCACCAGTGGCCTCCTTCCTCTGTCTGCCCCACCATCTCCTTCCAACTTGTCTCATACTTCCTACTTTGTTTTGGGTTGCCTGACACAACCACATGATGAACAATGAGGTTTTGGAAAGTGCTAATTTTAAGCTCCTCATTGCTCTAGGCTGACCTGTAAGGCCATAGTTGGATGGTCTAAGAGCCCCTGGCACATGTTTCCTGGTGGCCAGCTGTTGGCTAAGAAAACATTGAAGCCACTTTCAAGTGGAACTTGGTGCCAAGAAAGTTTTGACCAAACAGCCTTTGGCAATGAAACGGCAAGGGAAAAGTCAATGTGGCCCATTTCACGTGGTAATGGTGGGCAGAGTTGGTCAGGTAGCACTTCCCACACAGATCCAGAAGAGAGGCTGGAGGCGCCAATAAGGAAAAGGCTTTGGAGAACATTAGCACTTTAGGAAAGGAATGATTACAGAAACTGGCCGCTGCAATGAAAAGTAAGCTCAGCAGATGAGGTTGGACACACGAGAGCTCTGTGCTTCATGCACCTAGCTCCATGCACTTCACACTCCTCTTATGCTGCTGTGTTACTCTTGACTACAAAGGATGAACCACCATCAGATCCCAGTTCTTCTTCAAGTGCTTGACACCACTAAGCGCTCCGCATCAGCAGCTGCTTGCAAATTTTGTTTTAAAACTGTGTTGTGTTCCAGAAGATGATGTAGCAGGCATTATCTCAAACCCAGCTTGCCTGGGATCACCAAATAAGCATTAAGATTAGCATTGGGAATGAGGAATGAAGGAACGAAGCACCAAGCCTGGAGCTAGAATGATAGACGACGTACTGACCACAAGCCTCTCCTGGGCTCCACTGCAGCACAGGCAAAAGCGTTGTAAAGATGCAAAGGTACCAGCCTGTGCTCCGAGAACCTCTGCGATCCGCCCACCTTCTGACAGCACAGTTCCCCCACGGCCCCGCTGCCCCACGCAGCCCCTCGGGGGTCCCCAGTGGTGTTATAAGGTGGTATTTAACCACGAGATGGCTCTGCCTTGATGGGTCCCGGGTGCTCCCATGGCAGTGTGGTCCCAATGGGACCCTCAGAGCACGCTGGATGCGCAGACACCCGTGGGACCCACGCCACACACTCACTAGCAACATCACCCCGTCCTCCATCTCCAAAGCTAACGGGGCAAAGCCTGCAGAGAGGTGGGCTCGCCCTATCCTGCAGCACGATGCTTTAAATTAAGCGGGGCTAGAAGCTGGCACCGTCACTCACAGCGTGGCGAGTCCTGCCCAACCTCTGAGCAGGGATCGCCCTTAGGAAACATCCCATCCGCTGTTAGCATCCTGCTGCTGACCCAGAGAACCACCGGCACTCATCGGTCGGTTACAAATGTTCATTTTTAATGCCTGCTTTCTCTACATGCGGATTTAAGATGCATACGATAAGGTGTCATAAAAATATCTGACAACAGAGGAAACATTGAGCTGCTACGCGCATATTCTTTTGACACTATTTGTAGAGTCGTCTGGGTTAAAGCCTGGGATTCTGTAACAGAAGCCACCGGCGGCCGGAGCACAGCACCCGGTCACCTCCCAGGGCTTCACAACCCCAGCCTGCCCTGCTCCCGGGGATCCAGCCCGGAAAATACAGACCGGTTCCCAGCTGGGTGGTGTATCGGGCAGCAATCACGCCGATAAAAATGGCGTTTGGAAGAAAAGTTTTTTTTTGGTAAAATTATGTAAATTGGGGGGGGGAATTTTGCTTAAAAGAAAAAGGCATATTCACATTTTCAGAGGAAAGGGAAGTTCTGTTTTTCAGTTCAACAGGTCTTTTCTGTCTGAAAGTGGATTTTTTTTAGCTATTTATACAGACGTGCATGGAGAGAAAAAGCAGTTTCGGTTTCGAGCACTTGCCTCATAAGCATACATACATTACACATAAGTGCAATGTTTTGACTACATATAAAATTGTTCAAGTGCCTTCCCCCTTTCCCGCCTAAGTTTTGTCAAAAGAAGAAAAAAAAGTTTGCATTTTGGCTTCGCAACTTCATTTATGATCATTTTATTTCTTCCAACCTACTCTTTCCAAGGAGCAACCATTCATTTTACACTCCTCACTACTGAAATCCTGTAGCGCTTTTAATCCTTCCTGTGCACACACGTGCAAAACTCCTCGATACAGAGACCTCACAAAATAAAACTTAGTAATTAACTGCCTGAAAAATGTTTGGGTTTTTGGTTGGGGTTTTTTTTTATTATTTTACCTTCTCTTTCAGTCCTAACTCTGCAAGAACGGGTGAGTCACAGCTTTGAAATCTGCACTGGATGCCAGCTGAAAACAGAGGCTTTACACAATCAAATTGACAGATGATTCAAAGGCAGCCCTGCTACGCGCAGACCCATCCATATTCCGAGTTAAAAGAAATATTGCATTTTTAAGGGTAAAGAAACATATTTAAGAGATAAAGGAAAAGAAAAGTTTGCTGGTCATCAATTATCATAATAAAACAGAGGAGAGTGGGGGGGGGGGAGAAATTCACTTTAAAGACATGTTAAAGCCCCCTAATCTTCAAAGGGATAAAGGAGGGTGGCTGCCCTCCAGCGAGCCACTCCGCCAGGAGGCAGCCGCGGCCCCGGGGAGCTTAATCCAGCCACAAAATACACCCAGGGTCAACCTGAACTGAGCGCGGTCGGGTTCAGCGAATGGTAGGACAGGAGGAATGAGAGGGCAGAAGGATATGGTGGATCCAGGGGGTGATGACTTGTGGGGCTGTTAGGAAAGCCCCGTGCTTTGGGGTGGCATCCATCTGAGCCCTGACGTCTGCTCGAATCTGTGACGAGACTCCCTACGCATCCAACGACTAGCCTTGGATAAACTATTTATAACTGAAACCTTACTATGAAGTGGAACTCAAATGTCTGGCGAGCGCAGACACACCTTCTCCAGGACCGCTCTCCCTGTAAGCTACCTGACCTGCATACGCAACGGCCAACGTATATCAAATGGGACTGAGGGTGACATGAAGGAAAGTCTCATTGTGTTCTTCTCCCTCCAAGCCCTGCTCCTCCTGCCAGGCAAGCGTATGCACAGTTTGAGCTCAGAACAGCTTAGAAGAGGACAAAAAGTCATGACTGCCAACGACGTGCTGTGGTTGGACCTGCAGGACCAACCCTCATCCACAGTCCCCTGAAGTCAATGGTCTCCAGCTGAGTTCATCTGAAGCCCTTGGGGCATTCTGTTACCTGGGGACAACAGTCAAGGGATGGATGAGAGAGGTGAACTGAGATGGTACATGCCTTATGCTTCTGAGCACAAAATGGATGTGCAAAGGGCATGTCACGTCATAGGTCGGCAGAGAACCACCACATCCTTAGATTTTGCGATTGCTGTTGTGAAAGTCTAAGCCTGGACTCTTTGCACAGGATTACTTAAAGAAGATGCACACATTTCCTGTACACACATTTCTGTACACAAAAAACTGTACACATTTCCTCCCTTTACAAATTTTGTAAGATCAATTCAGTCAGAAGATGCTTCAAAATCCATGCTCTAAGCAGCCCTCCATGAAGCCTTCAGCCTGCCTGTCCAAGCAATGTGTGTAAATGGGGAGGCTCTACAAATTGCATTTCATAGTCCACCTGGTGGAAGAGACTTTTGTGCAACTCTAAGTAATTTCCCGTGACAAAACCGTGCACTTTCTTTTTAGAAGAGAAAGCAAAGTTCAAAAATCCAGGAAAAGCCACAAGATGAACAATGATAAGGCCAGGTGGGCTGGGTTTCTCTGCTGGAAAGGTGATGTGCCCTTGGAAAAAAGGTCAATTAACTGTTGAAGCAAAAATAAGACCATGAGCACTGCCAAGTTTTGACCATTGGTAAAAATGTGGAACCACAGAGATTCGGCTCCATCTGCTTAGTGTTTGCTGGCTGGGGTAAAAGGATTGTGACAGAAGGGTCCTAAACTTCGGTGAAAGGAGTGTCCCACTCTGAGCCAAGCATCAAGAGTCATCAGAGGGGAAAAAAAGGTCCACCAGGAAATGAAAACCTGGATTCAGCAAAGGGAGCTTATGCCAGCTATTTGGAGAGCCCTACTGAGTTGCGGGGGTGGAAGGAGCACATCAGGGTGCTCGCTCCTCCCAGTACCCTCAGAGGGTTCCCCGGACACAGAGTGCTCAAGAAAACGGGAATTTGCTGCAGCATGCCTGGATTATGGCTAATGCATCTTAACTGCATTATTGGATTATTAATACTAATACAGAAATTCTATCCATCCATCAAGCTGGACTGGGTCCCATTAACCGCTCATCACATTTTCCAGAGGATCTTTCCTTAGTCAGATGAAAACTGGACCAGCTCCACCATGAGCCATCCAGGCCCATGTTAAAGCTTGGAGAAAACCACAAAGTTCACTCCAGTTCCTGCAGCTCCAACAGATTCAGAGCACGAAGTCCATTTTATATAGCTGAGCTCAACTAAGGATATTAGAGCAAAGCTGGAAAGAAACTCACCAAGGACAGATGATGGGTGACCCACCACAATGTGTGGAGGAACCCCAAAGCATCCAAGCGAGGTATAAATAAGCTAGTCAGAGCACGGAAATAACTGGATACTTGCAGGTTTGGCTAATTCACTTTGCTCCTCAAGCATGTGGTGTGGAGACCAACCCCAAGGAGCAGAAGACTGCAGGTGTCCAAACTTTGGAGACCCCCTCCAGCAGCAAGGTCTTATCCTGCCCCATGTCCCAAAACACGCCCATGCCTCTTCTCTAAGCCCTAGTGTTCATTCAGCTTGCGATGTGCCAGTCTCTCACCCTCTTGGGCCCTCAAGGCTTTTAAAAGTTGTTTCCAATCTCAGATCCCACTGGTGCGGAGAGTTTATCATGAAGTTCAACACCAGCATTTTTCTTCAGCTTGCAAGCCAAAACTAACATAAACAGCCAGCTCCTCATTCATTATTCTAATTCCACCATAAAACATGCCGAAGCCAGTTCTGACTGAGGTTTTAGCTGATTTACTGCCTTTTCAACAGGCAGTGTCTAATGAATTGGGTAAGCTCATGGATCAGATTTATACCAGAGGAGCAGCTGTAAGGAGCTCGCCATCAGCGCAGCCTTTCCCGGA
Source organism: Balearica regulorum gibbericeps (assembly GCF_011004875.1). NCBI lineage: Eukaryota > Metazoa > Chordata > Aves > Gruiformes > Gruidae > Balearica > Balearica regulorum. The sequence continues at coordinate 13,416,086 of NC_046200.1, forward strand.
CGGTGTTGCTATGCCGAGAGCAGCGGAAATGCTGCTCACCTGCCGAAAAGGGACATTTCCAAGAATTTCCTATTTACCACCACATGGAAGGGGCTACCTCCAAAATTTTTCTGTTAGCTCTGACAAGAGAAAGGTGAAGGAAGAGTTTAGGGGGGTTGGACCATCCAAACTGAAGAGTTTGCTTCCAGGTGGGGATTTGAAGGAGCATTGCCAACTGGCAGCTCATCCAAGACACCATGTGCAGGACAAGAAGTTCTGGCACACATGACATCGCTGAGAAGGACACGCCATCAAGCAGTACACGTCACTGCGTCAGAGGTCTTACAGAGGTCGATGGGCAAGGAGTGTCAGTGGCAGCTATGTCTTGTGCTTCTGACTGCTGCAGAGAGCTGAGGCCAACGCTCTCAGCCTGGATGCACTCGCGCAAAGCCATTGCTTCTCCTGGACCCAGGGGTTTTTTTCTTCCTTGCTGATGGAGGAAGCCATTCCCAGCTTTGGCAGCACCGCATATAGCTATGAGAAGTTTCATCTGAGCAAGAAACTCCAACACATGTTTTATCAAAACAATTCCCAACCAGGTCTGCTTTCAGTTGCTCCAAAATCCCCTTGCAAGACCTGCTCCAGCGAGTAGGATAGCAATGCCAGCTGTAGTACATATCACAGCCTGGTTTGCCTCCAGCTCTCCTCAACAGGACCCCTCTGAGAAATGGTGCTGGCATCGGATGCTCCCAGCTAAGTTAATCCCACTCAAATATAAAACGTGTGCCATTTTTTAAATTTTTCTGTATCAGGTTAAAAACCTGTTTCTCAGGGAGGCTGGTGCATGGAAAGAGGAGGAGTTCAGCTAAAACATTAACCCTTCAACATCCCACAGCAGATATTTTGGAGTTCCTAGAGGAATCCATTTTTTACTGGAGAAATTTCTATTTTAACCACAGCCAAGCTCACACATAAAGACTCCTGAGCAGCATTTTCCAAGTAACATATCATTAATGAATCCAGCAGCTTTGCAAGGGTATCAGTCAGCTATTCTGTTTCCTAGGCTGCAAGAGGAAAGGACAAAACAAGCCAAAAAAACCCCACTTCCAGTTACAAACATCATTTTCTCCCTAGGCAGGGCAGAGCAAGAGAGAGCAGCCATTATCTTCACCAGGAAAAGCTTCAAAGTTAGCAGCAACATGCATCTTGCAGAGGCACCCAAATGGCTCCAGGTGATGTGAGATCTTCCACTTAGGCTCTGGGCCATGCTCTCCAATGCCAGGGCTTCACTAGTGCCAGGAGTGAAGTCTCCAGAGATGGACAGACAGACATCTGCCGGTGTATCCCTCCTCTGGGAGCCCTGGGAGAAGGGGGGATGCTGTTCCTCATCATTAGGCTGGTGCATGATCTGGGGTTGCAGGAAGCTCTTGGTCTGATGCCTTGCTCTGCAGCTCACTCCTGTCTGCAGGGATGTGCTGAAAGGCTGCCAGTTGGGCATCCTCAAACCCCCCTGAGGCGAGATGCAAAGGGGAAAGAGCCAGGCCAGGATGAGGGAGGGCCATGGCTTCCCATGCCTCCCATCACCAGAGCCTGAAGGACTTCCTCTGATCCCCTCTCCTTGCCCGGCAGCAGTGGTTGGGAGCACAGTCCAAGAGCAGACAGACTGTCAATGAATCCAGGAGGTCCCAGATCCAGCAGAGCTTGAGTCAAAGCACACTTCAGTGATTTCTCATTGCTCTATCAGCCACAAACAGCCCTGACACCAGCCAGATGCTCTTCCTTCCTTGAGCTGAGACAGCTGAGTGAGCCATGGCCCTGGGGAGCTTCGTTGTTGGATAAGCCCCTACTCAAGCTGCCAGTGATGAAGCTATTCAAGCAATGCTGCTAGCAGGACAGCAAGGTGACTCTCATCCAGAGCATCCCGCAAAGGCTTTCAAACTGTGCTGTGCACCACAGCCTGCCTTCCTCACCAGCAAAGCTCCTGAGGCCTTTGCACCACGCTGTGCTGGAGACCACCTGGCAGGGCTTGTTCCTGCCTTGTTTTCTCCCGAAGGCACCAGAAGAAACAGTGCTGCAGATGTGTGCAGGGGAGGCAACCTGGATTTCACATCAGGGTTGCGAGGAGAGGGATTTTTCGGTCCTTCAGCTTGTTTTGGCCCAAGTAAAAACACATTTCCCCTCTCTCCGTGGGCTGGACTCTTTAACAGCCCAGACACTTTCACATTTCAGCCTGGCTCACCCTTATTCCTTCTGCCCGGAGCAAGACCAGTTTGATTTATGGCTGGCTACGTAACATTAAGGCCAGGAATGTGGGTCCTTCTCACCTCACCAGAGTACTGGACGATGCAGCTTTCTCCAAGTATCTCCAGGTTGCTTGGCAGGAGATGCAAAGAGGAAAAGGAAAACAAAGCTTTATCTAGATGCCAATGTTGTTCTGGCTTGGCTAAAATCAGATGTAAAACCAGTTCAAGGCTTGGAGCGAGGAGCTGCGTAAGTCAAAGAGGCAGGCACCCTCTGTCCCCTTCTTGTGGGGACCACACGTCTGCTCAATGGCTCTCAAGGGCTCTCCAGTTGCCCAAGACTTTTGCACATCAGCCAACAAGAGCAGGAAGAAAGCCCGTGAAGCCCCTTGCTTCATCCTGCAGTGCCAAGCACGGCTGCTTTCCTGCAGCCAGCCAGAGAGGATCACCGCTCACTTGGGTGTCATGCACCCCCAAAGCACACCCAGCTCTTCCCCTACCCTCAAACATCTTCAGGGTACCTTGCCTTGCTGATCTGCACAGATATCCATCCATTCCACTAATCAAAATATTTGGGGATGATTCCTTGCGTGTCTGTGGCTGCAATGGGGCATATTAGACCAGCACCTGCATTTTTCTATAGCTCAGGTGGGAGGGCACATCTCTGCCAGGAGGGGACCGTTCTCCTGCATTGCTTGCACCACGCAGAAACCCTGCCGCTTGCCCTCAGCCCCTCCAGGACAGGGACGTGCCCTGGGTTTTCTCTGCCTTCCTCCTTATCTGAGATGAGAGTTGCCAGCAGCTCAGCACCGTGCTCCCCCAGGAGCCTGGGGAGAGCTGCAAGCCCCGTCTGCTATCGTCATCCCGGCTCCGCCGGCAGACCGGGTCTGCGTTATACCAGCCACAGCAGCTTTGCCAGAGGAATCAGCCAGCAGCGCTGATCAGAACCCCTCCATCCCCTGACTTTTGCTGTAGATACAGGAGGAAAAAAGGTATCACAGCACGTTCATTAACCAGGTGACATTCAAATCCAGCAACCTCCCCCACCTTCCTCTAGGCACAACCGCTGTGATTTAAATTACGTGGAGGGGTAGGATTTAGTGGGCTGCTGGGAGTGGACTTGGCGCACAGATTCCCATATCTGGAAGAAGTCTGTCCTTTGTGTATTGTGTTATGAGACAAAGGCGGAAGAAAACACCTGGAACATTGAGGCCAGGGTGGGGGGAAGAGATGTTGCCATGGCTGCTTAAAAGATTTTGGCCAGATTTGTAAAAGTCCTTGGAGATCGGCCACCTCTGCCAGTGGGACCTCTGCACCACGACTTGGAGCAGTAACCTGATGCCCAGAGACCTGGGTCGGGGCTTGCTCCGGATGGTGAGAAACCCTGGACCAACCTCCCCTGAACACACGCGGAGCAGCTCTGCGTTACATTTGCCGCGGGGCTGCCATGTCCCGGAGGCACCGACCTGCTCCATATGTCAAGCAGAGTCAATCTCTGCCTGCGATGTGTTGGATTTGCTGCGTACACGCAGACAGGACCACCTCCTTTCCCATGTGTTGACAGCACTGTACTCAAGCACCTAAAGAAATATAAAAATGTGCCCGGTGGGACGGAGCTGCAGGGCCAAGCTGAGCAGCTGACTCCCACTGAACTCGCAGCCTTGCACCTTGCAGACCACCTTCCTCCATGTCTCAGCCAGTACTTCATCCTCCAACAGCCGTGGCACCCTTTTTGGCCAGGATAGGAAACTCTAGCAACGAGCTCTAGCAAGTCTTCAGCTCTGCTCTACACACGGGACACTGTGCAAATATCTTTTGCAGCCAAGAAAATGGATGTAACAGCTGAGGGAGGAGAGGAAACACAGATAAACCCTCTCCCCTACCTCTTCTTTGGAATTCCCCCATCGCAGGTGTGAAGAGAGGGGTGAGAGGTTCGTCGGACACCGATAACAATCTCCCCACCCTCTCAAGTCTGCTGCCTCCCAAACGCGAAAGCAGAAAGTTGGAGAGCAGTCGGAGTTACGATGCAAAGAGACCGAGCACCAGGGCAGGGTCCCCCCTAGTCCCTCCCACAGATGTTGCCCCCCTGCCCCATGCAGCATCGCTGCCGGGTACCCCGGGGCCGACGGCGATTTGAGGGCTCCGAGCAACAAGCTGTAGAGCACACACTTCGCCGTGCGAGATGCAGCACCTCCCTTCCTACCGGGAGGAAGGGAAAGCCCCATAAATAAATGGTGATAGGAAAGATATTACAGGTCCTCCCAGAAAGTGCCTGGAAGCTGCCTTGGAGGCGAGGCGGGGGGAGGAAGGGAGGCTGACTGACAGCCTGATTTAAGACCTGTCTGAAAAGCAAACAAAAGCAATTGAAAACTGCATCATCTAGGAAAACTTAGTAGGTTGTATTTTCACAAGTGAGGACTGATGGTAAGACCAGCTTAATCCCCCAGTGGACTTTCCACACCTCCGCACGCCGGCTGACGGGGCCAGCTGGTTTGTCTTGCAGCTGATTGCTGAAATAACATTGCCGGGCTGGCGCGATTGAAACAGGATGGGCTGGGAGGGAGCGACCCGCGACCGAGGCAGCCAGCGTTAAAAGAAATGTGCTTGGTTTCCAAGTCCCCCTTTCTCCAGCCAGCCCTCGGTCCCCCGTAAAAGCCGGGGGAACCTCTTGGCCTTTACAGCGATGAGCAACGATGCTCTAAGCGTTCAAGTCTGGGCAGGGTATCTGCTCACAGGCAACCGGAGGAAAAAAATCCCAAGAGAAGTCTTCTCGGGTGTTTTCAGCTAATTTGGGGTGAACAGGAAACACAGTTGAAAGGTAGAAACATAACTCATGGCCTTATCTTTCCTTCGCAGGGACCAACCTGGGGACCCACCGAGCCGAACAGCACTTTGGCCGCAACGCACTGACTGCAGATACGGTGCTTTACACAAACAAGTTTTAAAAGATTACATCATGTACATGCAAACAAAAAAAACCCAAGCCAAGCCATTCTGAAGCTTTCTAACAATAGTATTTCCATTTGCTTTTGGTTTGAACAAAACTGCAGAGTTCCCTTGTGTTAATTGCAGAATCCCAATAAATTCCAGAGAAGGACAGTGAAAAATATCACCTTGCCCAAACCAGGTGATGTTCAGTGCCCTCAACTCCTCCTTATCCCCTTCCCAGAGCCTTCACTGAAATTATGAACCAGAATGACGTTTCCTTTCCCAACATCAAACTTATTAACAGAGCAAAAACCCCGCTCGTTTTAACTAGCTCAACACATCTCCTGTATGGATCAGACTTGCAAGCGGCAAATGCGTGAGCCTGTTACTGAATCCTAAAACTTTTTGTCTGCACATGATTTAAAAATGTAGGTTATGGTTTAAAAATCTGTGGTTAAAGAACAAAAGGCAAAGTAAACATACTCTTACATCCATTCCTTTCAAAGTCATCTATTTTAACCTACAAGATGATATATACACATACGAGTATAGATATATAATTAAATTAATATGGGAGGTGGTTCACCTGGGATATTTGAGCATTTAGGGCTGACAGCCTAACAAGTTCCTGCAGCATAATAAGCCTAAGCCTGGCATCTGGGAGCTCAGGGAATGTCCATACAATTAAAAGTAGCTGAGACATCTCTTGGTAGCTGAGCCTTCATGACGAGGCTGTGAAGTTAACTCCATCCGCTTAAGCCTTTCGGCCAGAGAAATCATTTAAATAATACTTTACATTTGCAAACAGGTAAGGAACACATGCGCAGCCACTTATGTCCGCTCGGCTGATGGGTGGTAACCCCACCAGGAGATAGGACTGATCCCCTCCACGCTACAGCCCACGGTCTGTCGGTGCACACCACCTGCACGCGTACGGCTGCCCGTCCACACACGCGTGCGTGCTGCTGCTGGCTCCTGTTACACGGAGCGCCCGGTGCTCTCCAGATCGAGGGCTCTGATAAGACACATCGTCTCTGCACCCCAGGTACTGCCACGACAAACAAGCCCTCCTTCCCGACATCTGGAATCCAGACCATAGAGAATTTGCTCCTTTCCTTCTCTGGAAGAGAAGATGAATGAACCTGCCTGCCCAACCTGTGGTTGTTCAAAGGGACAGATGATATATCAAGGTCTCTCCCTAATCTAGGACCTGGACTCAGGGCAATCTGCCCTCTGCTCCATCCCTGGCAAGCGGCAGCACAGGCAGGAGAGCATCTCCTGCTTCCCGCTCCCTGGGAAAACACACCTTCACTCCCCGCGGGAGCAGGAGGAGGCTGCTGCTCGTTTCGCGAACACAGATTACCAGCACAAAAAGCAGATTTGCAGAAGTCACAATATTTTGCAGAAATGCTGGTGAAATTTTCACCAGGAGAAATTTACTTGTTTCCTTCAAACAGCAGCAAAATGCTCTAGTTTGGGCAGACAAGCAGCCTTTCTCTTTGACCCTGCTGTTTCATTTCCCTTCATTATGAGTTCTTAGGCTGAATTACCCTTTTCACTGACAATTAGGTTAGCAAAGGAGCTATTTAGGAGCTTATATTTTGACTGATGGAAACATGACATTAAAACCCAGCCTACCAAATACTCTGATGTTCTCAAAGCAGGAAGTTTTTCAAAATTCAATTCCACAGTAATGTTTGATCTCTTAAATTCATCTCCATTTTTTTACAAAGAACACGGATCTCAAAACAAAGCAGCTTGGTCCTCCTTAGCTAAGCCAACACAGTCTCTTCCTCACATGCTCAGGTCTCTGTGCAACCAGCAGCAGAAAGGGTTGGGCAGTTTTGAGCTTCTGAAGGTTGAGTGAAGACCGAGGCAAACAAGAAGCAAGGTCTTAGAACACCGAGAAGGACAAGTGACAAAGAGGATGTTAACAACAACAACAACAAAATCAAAAGGTGTGGTCTCAAAGACAGTGCCTCAAAGCTGTATCATCCTTGAACCTAAACTTCTAGTTCCAAAAACCAAGGCGGGTCTGCTCCCAGACAGACACAGCCCTGCTGAACCCATCAAGCCCGACCCATCAAACACCTTGTTTTTCCTATTCTGACGAGGAAATATTTATTCGACCTTCCCAGACTGGATTTTACTTCTATCATTAAAGGCCTGTGTCTGAAACACCACCTCCAACTCCTCCTTAATCCAAATTTAAGAAATTAACCCATGACTATGTCAACAAATTAAAATTTCTCAAGGACTTTGCAACTCTGGTAAAATCAGGAAAGTGTAAGGAACAAGTCAGGAAAGCGTAAGGACCAAAGCAGAACTTCAAATACCTGTTTACTGCAGTTCTGAATTCACGCAGGACGCAAGCGAATGCTCTCGAGGTGTGATTAACTCAGGGCTTTGGGTTTCTGAAACATCGGTACTGCCTGCAAAAAAAGGCAAGCTATTTCAGACACATCGTGCTAATTGTAAAACTTTCATTCATATACTTATGAGAAAAATCTGTTTGGATATTTTAGGGATGAGGGAGAGCTCCAGTTCCACCCCGACGTGCACACCATGGGTTTGGGTGGTTCTGGCTGCACCGGACAGGGCATTGCAAGCAATTTGGGTGGATGCTGTACATGCATGAGGGAGACCATGGCATTGGTTGGGAGGGCAGAAACGCTTGTGAACATGAGGTGAGGAGGGCAGAAGGGCTGGGGAAGGAGAATGGGGGGTTTATAGCATCGCTGCTAAAACGCAGATGCCTGGGAGGGGGTGGGAGCCGAGGTCCTGGAGTCCCCGGCAGAGCCGTGGCTGCAAACAGCTGCAGGCGGAAGCTGAGGAAAAGCCCCCGGGGAGCTGTGCAATGCCCCAAGGCTGGGCTGATGAGTCAGGGGGGAACCTGCATCCCCTCCGGTCACTGGCACATCTCACCCGAACCGCTCTGCTCAGCATCTTATGGCCAAACACCTGGTGCTGCCCATTCGCTTCCAGCACGTGCCCAGGACCAGCAGCTCACCCTGCTGCTCTGCCCCGACCAGACCTGGACTTACCCCCCCGTTCTCAGCCCCTCCTCATCTCTGAGCAAGCTCAAAAACCAAACGCAGAGCAAACACGTTGCGGCTAGCACTTCCAAATCCTCCTCTTCCTCACTAATGCCTTGCTCTGGATCTAGGCGGCTGGGCTTGGCTCCAAGGCTGATGCATCTCCTCCAGGCTGCGAGCATCTCAAACGCACGACCCCAGCAACCTCCCCAGCTCCAGCCTCTCTCCACCCAGCTTCCCAGCAGATGGGGGGGACGGCGAAGCAGCACGAAGCCCCAGAGCGATGGGCTTTCGCTGCACTTTAGCTGTGAACAGAGGGAACGGAAAAGCGACTGCCTCGAGAAGCAATTGCTTCCACATCCCTCACCTTAGACATCTGCCTGGAAAATGGAAAAAGAGGAGGGGAAGGGAGGAAGAAAAAAAGGAAAAAAACCCCAGAGGTCCCACTTCTAATTGATTTCCTGATGGAGACGGCTGTTTTATCACTTGCTATTTATTGGGCGTACCTGTGCTAGAGGAGCTGCAGTGTTTCTGCTCCCCGGGGGTTGCTCCCCAGCTCCCCCCTCCCAGCCCTCGTCGAGGACGACGGCCCCATCCGCTTCCACTCACGCTGTCGGCAGCCCCCAGCCCTGATGGAGATGGACGAGCGGGTTCACGCCATTAATACTGCCTTTCCCCGGCAGCTCACACATCGTCCTGCTACAGAACTAAGTACCCAAATAGGCTGATTTCTTCCTAAGAGTGTCAGCTTTCCCTAAAGTATGTCACATATCCATTGAAAACTGAAGATTTCTCATTCAGAAACCTAAACCTGCATTCATTTTCAGAAAAAAAGCCAAACTTTCCTCTGTGGTGGAGACAGGGAAAGGGACGTTTTTTTTCCCCCAGCAGCTTTAGCTGCTATTTATTTGTTCACGTTTTCCTGACGCAGCGAGTGCCCTGGTGAAGCTGGTATTTGCTGCCCCTTGGCTCCCAGTGCCACCGAGGGGACACCAATCACCATCAGGTCCCCAGCCACTGACAACACTGCCTCTGATCCCGCTCTCTGAGGAAGGGAATATCCACAAGGCCAAAGTCTGAATTTTAAGGTGGGATGCTCCTCAAACAGGGTGGGATTTGGGCTGAACCCACCCTGTATCAGGTGCTGAAGTCATTCAGACACGTCCGAGGCTCATGAAACCCCAACCCCATGGCAGATACACACAAAAAACATCCTCTGCGTGATACGTGCACAGGGAATTGTTTTCCCTCCCCATCCCTTTCTTAGGGCAGCTATAAGCTGGGTGTTCCAGCACACGCACACACACAAAAAAAAGACCAAGGAAATTCATTGCAATCACTGCTGCCAGCCAGTTCCACCCATTTTCACACCTTGGGGTCTGCGTTGCGTGGTTCAGCGTCTGCTCCCCACCATCCCTGTCCCTCTCCAGAGCACCAGCAATTCCCCTGGCATTCCAATAAACGGATTTACTGACGATATCCCAGTGTCCAGCCCGGCTCGGCATAAGGAGCCGACGCTCTGGTGTCCTGCCACAAGTAGCGATCGATGCCGTCTGCTTTAAGGGTTCAGCGAGAAATCCTTGTTTGGACTGGGAGGCCATCTCCCCCTCCAAGGAGGCATTTCTCCGAGCAGACTGGGGAAGAGCACAGCACTTCAAAAGAAAAGTTCACCCATGGATAAAGGTCCTTTCAAATGGGATTAAAAATTCACATTTTTGTCCCATATTTTTTTGATGTTTCTAATCAAACCTATCCTGAGACAGATATAAGAACGAGTTTAGCTCACTATTTTTCAGTGACAAGACCATCAGTCATTGGAAGCCTTTGGTGGGTATTTCTAATAAGCATTTTTTTTTTTAATTCCTAAAAAAAGCAAACCCTTACCTGAAACACTCATCTAAAGTCAGAAGGTCCCATTGAAAACTTACAGTTCAAAGCTTTGCATTAAAATTAAAAAAAAAGAAAAACACCAAGAAAATTCTCTCCACGGTATTTCAATTGCTGCATTTTCACCAATTTTGCCTGAAGTCCGGTTACACCAACATTTCTTTCCTCCATGGAAACCCTAACCCAAACCCTGCACAGGTTTAGCTCTCCAAAAAACCCCGCTTTAGCAGATCAGGCTGCAATGCCCAGAAGCTCAACAGGGTCCCCTTTGCCTCCTTGCCCCGTGCTCCCCAGGGAGGCGAAGCCCCGTATCATGCTGCCCTTTAAAGGCGGCATTTCCAGCGCGGGGCAGGACTGCCGGGGGGTTTCCTGGGGGATTTGGAGCTCAGCAGCAGGTAGGTGGCCTTTGATCCCACGCACTGCCCGGGGCAGAAGGGCCGGTGGATAAGACTCTGCGGAGACAGGCTCCGCAGCCATCCCTCCTCTCCTAATTCCCTTCTGAAGTGCTGGAGCCACTGTCACCTCTCATTAAAAGAAGCGAATGCCCTTGTTTTAATTTCTAACCAGAGCAAACTGGATAATAATATTAATCCCGGCAGGGGGTGGCAAGAGAAGGCACCTCCTCGCTTCAAATGTTTGGACAAAAAATTTGCTCTCATTAGGGCAGAAGTCCAGGAGATGTCGTCTTTGTAGGGCTGGCGGGACGGCACGCAACGGGGCTTTGTTGCGTTTGAGTGCTCCTCGTCTCCTCCGAGAGCGCCCAGGCTGTAATTGGGGCCGGGCAATGGTCGGGGGAAGAGAGGGAGAGACAAAAAGAGAAAGAAAAGCTTCATATCTCCAAACATTGCACAGACAGATCTCTGTTAAATCCATATTCTGCTGCAAAATAAGCTGGCACCACGTGCTCCCAAAAATCAGGAGCAATGTGGTGAGCATCAGGCCATGGATATTCTTAGTGGTAAAGGCAGAGTCTAATCCTGCCTAGCGCTCAGGCTGAGGGATGGTACCCACTGCTCTGGGAGAAGCGTTTGAGGTCGCACCAGGAAAACCCAGTGCTGAGGGCAAAGAGACTAATTCGGCTTAAAATATCTGAGCTGGAATGGGAAACCCATGGGATACACCCAGAGGTCCTTTTTACCATAAGTGGGAAGAAAAAAAAGGCGGGGTGGGGTTGGGGGGTAAGCACCTAAGCTGACCACGCTGTGTTCTTATTTCTCCTTGGACAGATACTCATTTTTCCCATCAATTGCACAAGAACTTGTCCCCAAATTCATTATTTATATTTGCCTGAGTTTCTCCCTCGTATGCAGGTGACAAAGATGCTGCAAAGCCAGCCAGGAACATGGCTCTGCTGCTGGGGGACTCCCAGTCTCAGGGACGCAAAAACGTAAGAAAAAGCTCATTTTTCCACAGCAGCAGATATTTTTCTGTAGCTGGCTACATCACCTGGGGAAAGGGGCTTAACTTCCAAGTTACCTGCTACCAAGATCAAGGATCACAGCATCTCTCCGGAACCACACCAAGGTCCAAACCAGGAGCATCCACAGCTGAAAGAAGGGATGTGATGGGAGACACGGGAGAGCCAGCCCTCCTAAATCAGGGCTGCTGCAGCCCACGGTCTCCGGGTATTGCACAGGATGCAGACAGCTCATAACAAGGCATAGCATTGACTAAACATTGACACTACCTGGACCTGATACCATGAATGAAACATCTTTTACACAGACACCACTAACTGTAGGAAATTCTGCAAAACGTAGCATCCCAAACCTTCATCCTAGCTCCACCATACTTGGAAAACAGCACCAAGAAGCAAGAGTTGGTGTGAAAGGAGCAAAGAACTGGTAAAGAACTGTTCAAATCAAGCAGAAAGTGATGGAAACACCAAACAACAGAGAAAAATAATCGCCACACACCTTTCCTCCACTGGGAAGCACATTGTCAGCCAAAGAGATGCAAGTTTGGTTTAGTCTCAGGTAAGGGTGGGAAATTAAAATAAAGCGTTCAATTAATTCCTCATTTATGGCCAAGTACCCGGTATATTGCTTCCCTCGTTCCCCGAATCACCCACTGTCAGTATGTTTAGAAATAGGTTGGAAATTAATGTTCTTCCTGTGGGTGGCTGTCAGAAAAGATAAAGTATTTCTTTGGAGGGTCCCTTTTTCATTATTCTATTATCATTATTGCTATGTGAAACCTCAGAGCTACCCTGGATACACACATTTCTACAAGCTGTTGCGTCAGATGCATCTAAGCATGGCATTAGGCTAATGGAGATTTGGGAACGGACAGGTTCCCACCCATTGCTGCAATGACAACACAGCTCGAAATTGCAAAACTAGCAGTGGGACTGGTGCTTAGTGCATTGGAAAAGGGCAAAACAAAAGCAGAAATATATGAATTCACCTGACCTTATGGAGACCTCCACATTAGCTCCTCCAAGAAGAGAAACAGGCACTTCCAGAAGGTAAGGCAACTTATCCTGCCCCAGGTACCTACACCCATGCCCTTGGAGAGCTTGTCTCACTGAACTCCACCAAGGTTTTAGATCAAAGGACCTTGGGCACCAAGGTCATGCTGCTGTGATTGACTGTAAATACCGGAGACTGGGAGAGGTGACTGCAGTCAGGCACTTTGGTGAAGATTACATTCATTACCAGTTTCAAGCCAGAGCTCACTCATTAGAGGCACACCTTTCTTCAGCACATGACTTTTGCATAGAGCACGTCGATATCTTGGTTATTAAAAGCTTATTTCCCAAGTGAAGAAATATAGTGCTATTCCATAACGCTTTTTTTCTTTCCAAATTCCTGTTGAAAACAAAAGAAATCAATCATCTTCCCTTTCAGCTTGAATCAGTTTTTAACACTTCTATGTACAAAAAGAGAGGTTATTCATTCACTCTTTAGTCTAAGTACTATGGAGATTCCCCCTCCAGGTAAAACCAGGCACTTTAAAAATAAAAAAGAAACACGTGCTTTAACTCTGAGAAATCTGGTGAACAACCAGCCCGCTGCAGATCTGTTGAGGGTAACTTGATGGGACAAACCTTGACTGTGATGGGACAAATGACAATTGTCATGTTATTTTCAGAAAGCTTCTTCTAACATCAAGATCAAGCAGAGCCTCAGGAAACGGGATACAACCTTCGTTCAACCCTGAGTTTTCTCCGAGTGAGTACCCTCTCCTTGCCCATCCCTGCTTCCAGTTTTACAGAAGAAAATAAAAAACCCTAGAAAATTGAGTATTGGCAAACAGCAAGTGCAACCTTGGTGGTACAGCACCTTGCCAGGGCAATTAGACTGGGCAACTGCAACACGCTGAAGCAACAAGCCAAGATGCAAACAAGTGCCAGCTGCAGCAGATAAACGCCCCAGTTTATTCGGCGTACAGCACAGCGAGGCACGCAGTTCTGTACATCTGAGCAGGTTTCATGGAGGGGTTGACTTCACACAGTCCCTCCACACCATCCATCTTGGCCAGCACAGACCATGTCTGGTCCTGGAGGAGCTGGGTATGATCCACACCACGGGAAGCACGGAGCTGGCCCCTAAGCCTTGGCTTCCCCTTCATCTTTCCCTCCCCGTTAGCGCTGGCCAAGCTCTCTCCCTACAACTTGGCTTCCTTGTCGGTAAAATGAGGATAATGAATGATTTTGCCTTTCCTTCTGAGGGGCTGAGATAATTCCATTTAAGAAAATGACACACACACACACCCCCCCAAAAAAAGCATTATTGAGTACCAAGTGGAACTAGAAAGCCATGGATCAAAACCAGTTGGTCAAAAAGTTATTGATGGAGGCCTTCCTTCCCAAACACATTTGGATCAAAATCAGAACATTTTGCGAGAACTTGTTGATTTCTACAAAATTTTTTGAAGTAAGAGAGTCAAAGCATTTGCCTCAACTTCCCAGAGGCAGTGCTGGAAGGTTTAATTTCATTTTGGACATAATTTTGTTGGAGCATTTTATTTAAAATATATTAAAATATTTTATGACATATTATTACATATTAAATGTCAATGTGTTTTATGATGTTAAATTTAAAATATGTATACAAAAGTCCAAACAAAATACATTCTCATCTTAAAATATCAGATTTTTATTTAAACAAATGGATTTTTTTTTTTTCAAAAACATGGCCAGAAAGCACTTAAGACTTAAAAAAAAAAATTGTTGGCTTTTGTCCAATTTTACTGCATGAAAAACACTGGCTTCTTACTGCTTTTCAGAACTTGAAAATTTCATTTGATTGTTTTAAAGCTAAAAATTGCGATTCTCAGTCAGCTATCAAGGTACTGGAACTTCTCAGATTCTTTTTTCCCCTAAAACTAAAGGAAGAAGGAAAGATGGTCATTTCCATCAACATTTTTGAGTTATCAGTTAAGCAAAAGCTTGGGGCAGTTGACAGAAAAAAAAATTCAGCTTTTAGCATGCCAAGAAGAGAGAACTGGTGACAAACATTTCTCTTAAAAAGCCAACAATTTGCAAATACACTTTGGATCCTACTGAACATCAAAGACATTTTACCTTTTTTGGGGTGGAAGAGAATACATCTTGGTCCTCAGTCGGCAACACCTTTACCTGCTAACTCCTGTTGTTACCTGCAGGAAAGAAAAAGAATAAATCCTCTTTGTTGCATGTTTTTCTTAGGCTTGGGAAAAAGAGCAAAAAAGAAAAAAGAAATACCCTTGTGCTACAGCTTCTCAGCACCTTCTGATGTTAAGGACTGTTTCTGTGGGAGCTAACGGGCAGAAGGCAGGTGATGGTCGTCAGTTCATAACTGATATTATGAACTATCTGCACGTCTGCAGACAACCCACTTGGTGGCTTGGCAAGCGTGGGGTTACAGCTTGCACATGGGGGAAAATGTGTATTGATATCACATGTGGTGGTGAAAGCCCTCCCAGAAACCTCTGGCTGCAAGATCATGGTGCTGTTTTCAATCCCTTATCTAATGCAAATGAAGCTGAGAAAAGAGATAAAAAAACCATAACTATTCCCTTGTACTAGCATGAGTGGCCCGGTCATGGATAAGATTTCACAGAAATGGAAAGCAAACTTTGCTGTTAAACACCCCCAAAACGCACAATATTTCTATAGGATCACAGAATTTATCAGTTCAGAAGGAACCTCGGGAAGTCTCTAGTCGAATCTCCCACTCAAAGCCAAGTCCACACTGAATTCCGACTGGGTTGCTCAGGGCTTGGTCCAGTCAGTCCTCGAATATCTCCAGGGACTGAGATCCCGTGACCTCCCTGGGCCCTCTGTCCAGAAAAAAGCTGCAAAAATCCCTCTCCCTTCCCCAACATGGCTATATTAGTACGTGGTTTTCCTTCGTGACTAGTATTTTTTTTGTGTGCATTCTTTGGTCTGGTTGGAATTGTCAGATCCCAAGACCACCAAGTACTACATGACACCACGCTCTACATCTCTTTCTTGGGATGGAGAACTGGTCTGACAACAGCACTACATTTTCACCCAGTCTAGGGAGCTTCAGTTTTTCCCAGCTGATGATTCAGCCACCAAGCAAAACAAAGGACATAATACGATGGTGTGGTCACCCCTCATCTTCTGCCAACATCGCTATTAAGTCAGTTCACATGGGGTGTCTCTCATCCAGAGCACACAGTGAAGTTTTTATTGGCGTGAATCTGGTCTGCCTGCATTACTCACCCACTAGCAGAGCTACGCGGCATTCCCTGATGGAGTCACAGCATGCAAGTAAACTTCTTATTCCATTATTGACTGTTGGGTTTACGGCACCACCAAGAGAAGCTGTTTTGGAAAATGTTGCAGTGACTTCACAGCAGCAGCCGTCAGGGCTGTGAAAGAGCAATTCTCCCTCTCTCGGTCCCTCAGCTGGAGTCACGACCTTGCTTCCCTTTTCCACAAGCAAGCTCACGATGCCGTCTGAGGACTCTAGCCTCAGCTGGGAAAAGTCCAGCCCTCTCCCACCAAGCAGCTGACTCACGTTGGCATCACCACTCTGCTTCTGTTTCTCATCACATCTCTCTTGTTTGCCAGGACAGACCTATTGCTGTGCGTTCATACAGCACTGAGAACCTCTAGAAATTGTGACACCCTAATACTATTGTTAAAATAAATATATATATATATTAAAAAGGCAAGATAGTCATATCATACTTTTAGGCAACTCCCTTAATTACTGCTCCCAGCACTATCTGGAAAAAAAAAAAAATCTTGCTTCTACCTGGCAAAGGAGACCAAGCCGCAGATACAGCGAGTGGAGGCTAGGAGAAGGAGGAGCTTCCTTCAAGTGCTGAACTGGAGTCCAGAACCAAAGAAAATCCAAGTGGCAGCCTCCCAGTGACTCTGTCCTGAGATATCACGTCTCTCAGACTCCACGGAAAGCTGCTGCCTTGAGCCTAGTTAAAAAAGGAGAGAGATTATTAGCCCAAACAGTTCACAAGAGTCTCCACCTTAAGTGCAGGGAATAAAAAGAAAGATGAAGCTTTCTATTGAATGAGTTTAGAGTGGAGACCCCTTTAATGTTTCCAAGGGTTTGAAATGAGGACAGCAGCCCCAGGTGATGAGCCATTGGTGAGCAGAGTGCAGGTGAACCCCTCAAGCTACCAAGGAAAGGCTCCTTCTCTCGGGGTCCAGGTTGCAGAAGTAACAGCATCCAGGGCCAGGCTGTCAGTAACACGTGGGGTGGGTGAGCGGGTGTTTACCCTGGCTATAAATGATCCTCACAGCTTGGGCTGGAGGTTTGATTGTCTGACAGTTCTACCATACCTATGGCTCGAGTGCACAAGTTCTTGAATGTTTTCATTATTTTTTCATTTGTAATTTTATTTCGTAATAGTAACAAGACGCCCCAGGGCAATGTGTTTCCAGGGGATTATTGCCTTCAGCTTTTTGCTTTATGACACATGCCATAATCACCAAGAAATGTACAACCTGTCATATTTCATTACATAAATGTGGGTTTTATATCCATGTATTAGGCGCGATGGATAGACTAGAGCCATAAAGTTATATGGACATTTGGTGGCAAAAGTTACTTTGTGCAAGCAGTTCCTGAGAACGGCTTGCAGCTGGGCTAGCTCAGTCTGGACCCATCCTCTACTTCAGAGCTCTTACAAGTTGTTTTTGCTCTTATTCTGCCCACAGAGCCATTGGAGAAGGTGCATGAACTAATTCTGTGGTCTCATGCTCTCTGTTTTCCCCCTTAGCTTGGCAAGGTTCACCCCGCCTGCAGACACCACCAAGAAACACCCCCCAAGGCAAGCTCAGCCCTGGGGTGACTCACAAGAATCCCCTGAGGACTTGCAAAAAGCAAGTCCCAGGTCAGGCTCCTTCTACCTTTTACTACCCACTGCCTATAAATAACCATTCACAAGACTTCCTGGATGAGGAAAAAGGAGAGAACACAGAACCTGGGGCATGAGCTGCTTTCTTCCAAGGAATGGTGTCATTCTGGACTTATTTTATAGTTTCAGTCAGTCTGGGCATCTGGCACAGGAAGCCAAGTGTCTGAAGACATCTTGGCTTTTGGTCAGCTGCCAAGGGACAGGAGAGCAGTAGCCAGTAGGTGACCTGCAGGTGTGCTCTGCAGGTAACGTTCTCCTTGGCCAACAAGGTTGGACAAGATGGGCAGGACCCACATTCAGAGTGGCCTCACAAAAAGCCCTCAGCACTCCAGGATGCTTTAACCAGAGCTCTTGCACCATGGCCAAGAAGGGCTGGTGATCACAAGCTCTTCTCTGGTGCTTGCAGAGACTCGAACAGGAGACCATTCATGGGGATCCAGTCATTCCCAACAGCTGTACTGGCTCTGGCTCCCAGCACTCCACTGTCCTCAGCATACTGGGAAGTTATGTCACCCCCGAGGGCTGAGTCAATGGACAGACTCTGATGCTTTTCTCAGCAGCGCACAAGGCTGAGGTTACAGCTGCCTGCAGTCTGGTAACTCAGGAGAGCATCAGCACTCACCCAAGCACAGAATGAAGCTCAAGTGGATGAAGAGTACTTTTGTACAACTCCAACGCACAAATGCTCTTCGAATCAGAGGCTCCTGACCTACCACCTGCAAAAAAAAATTAAATAAAACCAAGACCAAGCTGAAGACTAACCATACGGAGACAGCAGGCTGGAGGGGATGTCTCTGGAAAGCTGTGGGGCAGATAACCCTTCATTATGAGGGGCCCAAATCCTTCCCTGGTTGGACTCAATGATCTTAAGGGTCTTTTCCAACCTAAACAATCCTATGATTCTTGAGATAGGTGCTGGTGGATCTAAGGGACGGCAAAAGCAAGCAGGAGAATTCCGTCCTGTGTATCTGACTGAAAAGGCAGTTGTGAGATGCTGTAGAAGACACTCTTAAGCTTTTGCCGCACAACTGCAAGTGCCTTTCTCCGGATGAGAACACTCACAATAAGGCTCTGAGAGCTGGACCACCAGGAAGAGCGTCACCAAGAGGTAAATTGAGATTCAAGGTTTGCCTGGCAGGCTCTGTTGCAGCGCAAGTCTTCCCACTCGGCTCTCAATGAAGCTCTGTGCTAGCCTGGGCGGCTCACACAACTGCGGACTGGGCTGGAAGAGCAGCCTGTCCTGGAGATTTCCCAGGACCACGGGGAAGCTCAGTCCCAGCTCAATTAGGCTAGGATGGGTATTTATTTTTTTGACTGCAGAGAGCCTGCACTTAACCACAAAGCCTGGAAGAATCCAATGACCTAGCCCTTTAGAAACACAAGCATGAAATAAATTCACAACAAGGCTTTTTCTCTCCAAGGAAGTTCATCTTACCTGAGCCCTGGAACAAGGTCACAGGGGTAGACCCTTTCTTTCTCTGGGGAGCATTTGCGATGGGATTTGCAGCAGATTTTCCATGTGCTGTGCCTTTAAGCTCTCTACACTTCTGCCTCCATTTCCAAACAGCAGCCTTTTTGTTCTCCAGGCTGCTGCAACTTGCAGATACGTGCACCATGCCCTCTTTCAGAGGGAGATATTTTTTTCTTTCTTGCTGTTCTCCATAATCTAAAGCTAAAGACAATCAGGTTAAAAATACATGACTGAGGTGCTTTTTTTTCAGACCACCTTCTCCCTCCTCAGAAACCAAAGGTACTTTCTCAGTCGAGCAGGATCAACCTCCCCCAGGTAACAAAGGCAATTTATTAAGACGTAAACTACAATTATGCACAGTCAAATGCTCCTCTTGGATACACGAAAACAAATCCCTTTTCCTGCTATCCTCAGATAGACACTGCAAACAAAGTGCCTACATCACTTCTGCTATACCCGCTCATGCTCAAGTTTCCCTTTATTCTCCACTCGAGAGCGGCTAAACATAAATCTCTGTCTTCCCAGAGGCTTCTAAAGGTTTTTTTCTCCTTGCCAAGTTTCCTCCCAGCTCCCAGAGGGCAAACAGCAGCCACACAGCCCCTTTTGTGCTCTGGGGCTTGGCTAACCGGCCCCACCTGGGCCAGCAGGCAGGAGGGGTGCCCTCGGCCGTGCTCCGAGGGCTGGCACACCATCAAAGCGGGCTTTGAGAGGGAGCTGCCGCTGGGTCTCCGATGGCAGGGGCACCTCGCCAGGCCCCAGCGCTGCGAAGGAGGAGGGGGTCTGCAGGGTAGGGGGTTCAGCAGCCCACGGGTACCTGGAGGCTCCTGGGGAGATGGTGCTTGCAGGTGGGAGCCAGGTTGTTTGGCAGCTGGGGCATAAGAGATGGGCCTCAGAGGGGGAAGCTGGGTTCTCCGGATTTCTGTTTGAAAAGCACAAAATACAGGCCTGAGTCTCACCCAGTTCACTGTCCGGGATGAAAATCAGACCCTACAACTTCAGAAACACAACTTCCTCACCCCCATTCAGCCCAGGATGTACAAACGCAGCTGCAGGCACAGGGTGTGGACAAGGACCCAGCTGGAGATGTTCCTGTCCCAGCTCCTCACCACATCACCAAAACCTCCCCAGTCCCTCCACTCCGCCCATGGAAGGGGACACGCGAGTGTCCCTGCATTGCAAAATCAGCCAGGGGCTCCTGACAGCACTTTAACTCAGCTTTAAGGGATGCTCCTGTACCCTGTTCTGCTCTGAAGGGGCAGCACCTTCCAGGGGAGGAATGGAAACCGCATCCAGGACCCTGCAACATCTGAAGCCCTGATGGCTCTTGCTCTGCAGCCTGGAGGGCTCCGAGCAGTGGACACAGGCTCCCCTGTGCTAGCAGGGCTTCGGCATATCTGTTGGCGAGTGGGCCAGTGACTTTGGGTCATCATGGCCACTGGGGTCTGTCCTGGGCCATAAAACTCTTCTAGGGGTCACACAGTGAGTTAATGAAATCCTGTAGTCACCTGGGGACAGGTTCAGGTAATGGAGAAAGAAAGAAAACCAGGCGAGAACAATAACCCTTTGCAATGGCTTCTCTTCCTCTTAGTCTGTTGGGTTTTTTGTTGGTTTGGGGTTTTTTTCCCTGTTATTGTACTGGTTCCTGTTTTCTTCCTTCTGGTCTTCTGACTTTTCTGTATCACTTTCTTTTCCCAGTATCTCTTTTTCTCCCCCCCCCTTCCCTTTGCTGCACTTGTGGGTTTTTTCTCTGCAAACCATGGCCCACATTTCATTTACATCTTGCCTGGCAGGCCTGCTGGTGTTTTTGCACAGTGGCCTGGGTTGTGGTTTGCATGTGTTGATGTGCTCCCATTTATTCTCTCTTTTTTTCTTTGGAGAAAAAAAAATATATGGCTTTCCTTAGTGGTGCCTTCATATTAAAAAAAATCCCCCACACTTTAGTGTCTTATCTAATGCCCTTTCTCTCTCTCCTTCATCAGGCACTGGGCACTGCAAAGGGACACACAGGGACCACAGTCCCAGTGCCTGGCAGTGTGGCACCACTGCCCGTTCCTGTCCCAACTAGACCAGAGCTGGAGGAAGAGCCCAAGATCTCAAACACCTCCGGACAGGTCTGGAGGTCTGGCCTGACAACACACGCCATCCTCTCCTGCAGCATCTTCTCCCCCTGCCCAGCACCAAGGAGGTCTTGGGCTGCCGGCAGACTCAGGAAGCCTTCAGTCATGCTCCCATCATGGTTCCAGCCCTGGAAGAAATGTATTTATTTGTAAATGTAAAATGAGACTGTGATCTCATGTCTGGGATGAAGCAGGTCCTGACAAGTCATGCAAAACGGTTCCTGTTACTGCAGGGACCAGAATAGCAACATCCAGCCCGGGGCTCTGTGAGCGGATGGATTAGCTTCAGAAAGACACTTTGGGAACGTACCCTGGGAAGAGCAGGATATTTTTGGTTTCCAAAAGGTCCTTATGTATTAAGATAAAGGGGGAGAGTGAAGAGGAAGGTGGGCAAAGTGTGCCGTGCACAGTACTTCCAGCGCTCTCCAAAATACACGGTGATTCCCCAGCCCCTCTCTTCCCCCTGCCTCTCACAAGGCCCTGCACGGAAGGGGGACCCTCCCTCAATCCCAGGAGTTATGCAAAGTCCATTCCCCTTACAAATATCCTGCCATTCCCTGAGCTTGCCTCTTATTTTCCTCAATTTCTTGCCTCACAGCGATGCTGCAGAGCTGGGCCCTGGCTCCCACACAGTCTCACTACCTCCCTCTTGGGTTTCTTATACATGCATTTTACCAAAGCCTCGCGCTTCTCAGCTTGAATGGTTTAAAATGCATTAAAATAAAGCTATGGAGTATTCCGAGACAAACTCCCTATTTCAATTATTCTCCAAAATCTCAAACATGCGGTTCCTTGCTCAGGGAACGCCCTCTCCCAGGCTGGGACACAACCCAGTGCAAGGTGTAAGTGCACATCAGCCATGCCCGGGGGCTGCAAGCCAGGTCTGTCACACCAAACCCTGGGCAAAAAAAAAAAAACCCAAACCCCAAAACACCACCGCCAGCTGCTCCTGGTAGGGTCCAGCTCCCGTGAGATGCAGGGGCGAGGTGCCGCCGAGTGGGTGAGCCACCTCCGGGCGTGGGCAAGCTGCTGCCGGGCGCGATCGCACCCGCGACGCCGGGCCCGGGTGTCCCCGAAGGGGGGGGGGGGACCGGGAGCAGGACCCGAGCATCCCCAGTACCGGCGGCAGGGAGCCGGCCTTCCCCGGGCCCTCCCCGGGCCGGGAGCCGCTAGAGGGCAATAGCGGTATGTCCCGCACCCACAGCGGCCGGGGGGGGGCGAGCGGCTGGGGGACCCCCAGGGAGGCGCAGGGGCTGCTCGGGTGTCCATAGGGACGCACCAGGGCATCTTTCTTTCCTGAAGATTAAAAAAAAAGTCTTTTTGAACTTTTCTGCTCGGTGGGTAAGGGAGACACACCTTTAGCATCCACACAGCATCCAGGACATCGCAGACACTCCCAGGGTATTGCAGCTCAGAGCCACCACTCCAACACAAAGCAGAGAAATACAGCCCCAGGTGAGCTGCTTTTTATTCCCTGCTAATTAGGCTAATTTAGGGAAAACCTGTTCCTGCCCAAGATAGGCAGGTGTCAGCAGGTAGTTTCCACCTTGCAAGAAATATTAGAGCCACGCTGGTGTGCCTCTGATTTTCGTGGGGATGCATTTCCTTGCTCCCACAATGCTCCCATCACCTCTCCATTGGACATTCCCTTTGCCTCAGGCCTGGAAGCTGGTTGCTCCCCAGTACGACCCTTTGCTCTCCGTTACCCTTTGGGGAAGGGCCTGCCCTGCTGCTTCCCCTCCACCACATCCTCACTGACACGGAGGGGCTCACGGGAGAAGCACCCCAGCCTTGCCACCTTTGTGTTTGGCCAGTCCCCAGCTCCATCCCCTGCTCTGGGCGCTTCCCCAGGGTGCCACCAGCCCCTCGTTTATCAGGCCGGGGCGGTGGGAGATAGGGAGGGAGGCCGATAAGCCCTCAAGTGGCAGCGTGCTGTAAACATTCCCACTGGTGCTGTTAGATTAGAGCGCTGGGAAAATGCCTCCAGCCCCCCGGCCCACCAGCGCAGCGGGCTGGGGCTGGGGGGCTGCAGAGCTGTTGAAAAGCGCAGAAGGAGGAGCCGTGTCGGAGCTGAAGTGTTTCGCTCGCAGGCTGCAGGGCTGGCTGCTGCCTCCCAGGGTACCGGGGCTTGTCAGGGGTCTGACCAGCAGCCCTAGAAGGGCTGCTTTGGCATCTGACCCTGCAGTCCGTCTCCATCCATAGGCTTCACTTGCCTTTTTTCCCCGGCTGGTAAGAAAACTCACTTCTCCCTCCCACCATCTCCCAGGCCGCTGGTGACCAGAGGTCTCAGCTGGCTGGAAACATGCTGGTTGGTTGTTTGAGCTCCTTCACAGGAGCTCTGGTGTCCACACAGACCTCTCTTTGAACACACCTGGAGGACCAGCACATGTGAAAGGCTGTGGTCCTCCTTTCATAATGATCTGTACCTGTTTTAAACCCATTTTCCACCAGTAAAAACAACAAATCACAGATTGCACCCTGCTTACTACAATTTATTGTGGAGCGGAGAACGCAAACCCTTCAAGCCACTTGTCATCGAGGAAAAGGGACTCCTTCCTTGCAGCAGCTCCTCTGCATGGGCTCAGCCCAAGCTGAAACCCTGTCATCCACCTCTCACCTGGCACTAAGTTTATCTAGATTCAGGCTTGAAAATGCTGATGGTTGTCGGGGTTCCTAGTATTGGCTCTGCAAAATGAGGCGTATCAGCAGAGGCATCCTCAGCTGGGGCACACCATCAGCCGTGCCACTGCTGGAGCGGACACGGAAGCATGCAAACTGAAAAACCCCTCCAACTTGCACCCCAAGACCACGCAACTGGCAGGTTTCAAAGCCTGCAGGTGGTTGCAGGGTTCACAGAAACGTGATCCAGTTCATAAATATCTTAAAACAAAGCCTTGGTGGGTGTCAGGACAGAAGAACATAATCTGACACCAGAGTAGTGCTATCCTCTCCAAAATGCCTGGTGCATCAAGACTGGCCCACGGATTGGAGGGACCCTGCCCTGGGAGTCTTTTCCCATTTAAACTGAAAAAATTCGGAATGCCACCTCTGATTTTTCTTCTTCCTTGTCAGGGGTTGAATGCAGCTCCCCCAAAGCACAGCAGTGGGATGGATGGTGTTACTCTGAAGTGATACTGCTGTAGACGGGAGCAGACCAGAGCCAGTCCTGGCTACAGCACAAACAGGGTGGCATGTGTCAGCGGAGGTGACCGGTCCTGGCAGAAAGGTGGCACCTGGAGGAAAAGTGCCAGCAGTGGGAAAGGGGGCACAGCCTCACATCGCCCTTCCCAAGCAGACAGAGCTGGGGCTGAGAAACAGATGGAGCCGGCAGGACAAAAAGCCAAATGAAAATCTATCTGTGAGGTGGGTACCACAAAAGTCAGGAGAAACGGGTGCTGGCAAAGCAGCACTGGAGGGAGAGGGGGCTGTAGCCCTGCAGAGCCCATGGTACCCGTGGCCTCTGCAGGGCCCCACGCTGCAGTCTGAGTCACCGGTTGTAAATCCTCATGCACTGGGGCTGAGGCATCTCTGTGCTGGGTAAGAGAAGTGGGAAACAATCTCCTGTTCTCCCTCCCATCCTGATGCACCTTTCCAGGGATCAGGGACTGACCCAGACATGGTGCCACCCAGCCCAAGGAGGTGGCAACATGGGCAGGCGACAGCTGTGGGGTACAGGAGCAGTGTTGGTCCTGTTGGCAAGAGTCAGTTGGAAGCAAGGGACATGGTCTCGGTATCCCCACAAGAACTGAACGCTGTTGTCCTTATCTCGCACCAAGCAGCATCCCTCTCTCTTGCCCACATCTCTGTGTGTCCCTCCTGACCTGCTGAGAATCAGCACCACCCTGCACCTTCATCTCCAAGGCATGAACAAGGAGCGGATCTTCTCTGTCCACCTAACCTTTTTCTCTTTAGCCTGGGAAGGACCTGAAACGACCCTATGTTTAGGCATGTCCACTAGCAGTGGAAGATCAGTGCTGAGCAGAGGCGTCGCAGCTGCCTTGCCGTGCCGCTCGGAGGCAACCTTCCTTCCTGCTCCCATTCCCCAGCATCTCCTTGGCCTTCAGGCAGCTTTCAAAGCTCACAGGCAGGCAACGTCGAGCCATGGGAACGCCCCACTCCTACTTTCTCCCTAATATTTCCACAGTGAGTAAATCTCCATCCTTTTAGGGCTCTCAAATCCATTATTTTTACATTTGCAGTGGATTCCCTGGCCCTGTTATTAATGAAAACCTCCAGGAAAGCTCCTCAAATACAGCTTTGACTTTCTGCCCAGGACCTGTGGACAAGGGGAAAAAAAAAAAAAAAAAAGGCAACATTAATAAAGCAGGAGGTTTCTATTAAGTCTGAGGGACTGGACGCTCTGGCTTTCTTGGATGCTGAAATCCTCTAGTGCGAGATAAATCTTATACACTTCATTTTCCCAATCTCTCCTTCAATATATTTTAAGAGAACATTGCTAGTATCAGAGTAAATAATGTCCTAACTGCAAACGTGGGGTCTGCAGAGTGGCGTGGGGTCAGCCTGTGGGATGTGGCATCCTCCGCTGTGGTCTGCTTGTGGTCTCAGCCCTCTCTCCGTAATCAGGGGGTTGAGCTTGAAGAGGTTTTAATTAGCCGCGAATACAAATAACAAGCAATTCCTTGGAGGCTGGGGAAGGAAGTGGGTGAGCTAACATTATGGAGATGTGCACTAAGTCACAAAATATGCAAATCAACGAGCTCTGTAACCAGCACCACCTTGGTTGTGAGCAAACCTCCCCCAGCCCTCTTTCCTGCTAGCAAGACACGTTTCCCATCTGCCTGCGAGGGAACTCTCCATTTGCAGGCTCTGCTGTTTTTGCACAGCACCTGTTTTTTGTACCTCTCAGCTCCTCCTAAAGATGCCAGGTTTTCTTGGTAAAAGCTGTTATCTGGGAGCATGCACGCCAGCTTTCGCTGCAGAAGAAAAGGGAGCAAGTCCATGGGGTCCTGCGAGCCCAGGGTCAGGCTGGGAAATGACTTTCCTTTGCTTTTATGTCTTTCACTGCTTCGCAGAGCACACTGAATGTGAGCTAAATGCAGCATCGTCAGCGCAGGCAGGTGAAGGAGCATCTTTGTGTCTTGTTTTGGCACCAACAGCTCACACGCAGCCACCAGCCTGTGATGGATGCTGCCAGCCTTTGCCTGAAACAACCATGTGCTCATTCAAGGGGGATGGCAGCTGAGCGATCCTCATTTCTCTGGACCAGTTAGACCTTGCAAAGCTTCCTCCTCTTCTCCCCGAGCTCTGTAGAACCCACTCACGTTGGGCCTGATCCAAGCTCCACCAAAGCTGGTGGAAAGTCTCCATCTGGCTTACATAGATTTTTACCAATCCCTTGGCCATTAAAATGGAGCCAAAAAGGTTGGGCGGGTAGAGTCCAAACTATTCCACCCCTCCTCAGAAAAATCTTTACCCACATTTCAGACCTGATACCTGAAATGTCCCTCCATTAGGAATGGACACAGGGGAACGATGCCCAGGAAAGGGCCACCCTCCCCTACCCCCAGTAGAGTACCATTAAGGTCACAGGCTCCCCAACTGCCAGGATAGTCCTTTATGGCTATTTGCATAGCCATCACAGTGGCCTCCTGATGTCACAAGCTACCTCACCACATTCTGTTCCAGAACCTATAAATACTGGCCCCCCAGCACTTGTCCCACATTCGCTGAGCTTTCGAGTCTTCGAACTCCACAGAGGTTCGAATAATGAAGACCCCAAAAAGCTAAGCGAGCGGGCGCTCAGCTCTGCATGGGTGCCCACAAAACCAGCTGCATGGGGCGCGGAAGAAGAGGCTGTGTCGGAGGGGAGGCACCATCAGCTACGCGGTCATCTTCCGCGTAGCTGATGGTGCAGAGCCGATGGAGGTGGATCCACCTCCAGGATGGCTACCCTGGCACCAAAACATCGTGCCAGGGCTCCACTCCGCACCACCACCGACGCAGTGCCGCAGGGGCATCTGGCCAGCGCCCTACTGCCGGCCCTGCCTCTGCGCTCGGCACTAGCCAGGAGGCTGACCCTCCGCGCCTGGCCGCCCTGCAGCTTCCCTCCCGTCCCCCGTCCCCCGCCCTACCCCTCACCCCTTCTAAAGGGGTGTCATCTCTTCTGCACTGAGCCCCGAGAAATGGGACAACATGGTGTCACGGTTTCAGCCACTGTGCCGGGAGAAGTCCCTCAGCGGGCCACCGAGGTCCCTGGGGCCTGGAGACGGGGTGGCTTCGGCCTGGAGACGAGAATGCTGCCCGATGGGAGGCTGGAGAGGAAGCCAGATGCTCCACGGCGGCACACAAAGAACAGCAGTGGGTCAAGCAAAGACGTAAGAGACAGCTGCTCCTCTGGAGAGGCAGACCACCACAGGCCTGCCAGGGAGGAGTGCTGGCCTTCAGCATTAAGGCCCCTTCTAGCTGTCTCGTTTGTTCTTTTCAAGATTGGGCAATTAAAAAATAGATAAATGAAAGTAACAGTGAAAATGCTTTCCCTCTCTCTTATTTGGTACTTTGGTAACTGTGTCCGGGCTCCTCTGTCCCCCCCCAGTTCCCCCGGCCCAGGAAAGACAGGGGTGCGTGGGGCTCGGGCCCAGCCCTGGGCCTTCGGGATGGCGAGGGGCCGGGGACACGGGGGGTGCTGAGGGGACTGCCTCCGCTCGTGGGGGTCAGGGGACCCTGGAGCAGGGGACCAGAGAAGCTGTGGCTGCCCCTGGCTCCCTGGCAGTGTTCAAGGCCAGGCTGGATGGGGCTTTGGGCAACCTGGGCTAGTGGAGGGTGTCCCTGCCCATGGCAGGGGGTGGGACTGGATGGGCTGTGAGGTCCTTTCCCACCCAAACCATTCTATGAGGCCATGATCCCACGAGGACATGAGCCTATGAGGCCAAAGTCTCCTGACTGGCCTGAAAAAGTCACCAGGGGAACTGTGCTTTCTTCCTCTATTTCCTTTCTTTTTATATACCAAAACCAAACCTCTCTCCTCCTCCCTCAGCCCCTCATATAGAGCAAAGGTTGAGAATTAAGGCAAAATTAGGATTTTTAGATACCAAAGAATATAAGGTTATATTTGCTCTAGGATTAAAAGAATCTAAGGATGGTCTTCATAAAAGGATCCTCCTTTTAGGATTAAAGGATATAAGCATATATTAGCTTTAGGATTAAAGCATATAAGCATATATTAGCTTTAGGATTAAAGCAAAATTAGGATTTTTAGATACCAAACCACTCTCCTCCTCGCTCAGCTGCTTCATACAGAGCAAAGGTTGAGAATTAAAGCAAAATTCGGAAGCACCAGGTTTTTCTGTTTCCCAAGGACCAGCTGTTTGCATTGGGTGTGCACATTGTGCAGTGGTCTGGCCTGCAGCTTCCAAGCTGCTGACAGGTGGCACATACCTGCATTTTCATTAGGACCTTCCCTCATGCTGCTTCTCATGTTGTCTGGAGACACCAAGCCACAAAGTTGCAGCAGAACTATGTCTTACCCTGTGCTACCACTACAACTGAGTTCCTCCCTGGTGCCTCTGGAGTAGACATTTCATTTCTCTACAGGGTATGGGCTTAGTAGGATGGCCAATGGCTGTTTGAATACTAAGGTGGTTGGTCTGTGAGGTTCCATGGAAAAAAGTTGCTCCTGTTGTTACCTCCTGAAACCTATGCTGTACCTGAAGTAGGTATCCTTTAAAGCCTTCAGGAGCTCTATGAGATTCAAAGCCCTTAGTGTGGTCAGAGGCTAAGGATTAAAGAATATAAATGATTGCCTCTGTGGTGTGCGGAGACCTCAGATGGTTCAACTCAGACTGGTGGTCCCCTGCCACTCCTAGCCACTGCTGAAGGATCATCATCTCAGTTCAGGTTCCATAACGCTGACAACAGGAACAGCTGTCATGCCCTTTCTTGCCCTTGATCGATAGCATCCCAATCTCAGCGTTCGATGG
This sequence comes from Balearica regulorum gibbericeps, assembly GCF_011004875.1. Taxonomy (NCBI): domain Eukaryota; kingdom Metazoa; phylum Chordata; class Aves; order Gruiformes; family Gruidae; genus Balearica; species Balearica regulorum. The sequence goes on from NC_046200.1 coordinate 13,445,015, forward strand.
CATAAATTATTTATCTCTAATTGGATTGGATGCTTCCTTGGTCCCAGTGAATCAATTAATGAGTATTTGCCATCAGAGTTTTTGGTGCCCTCCAGAGAGGCTTGTCACAACAGCACCAGTGGAAACTGGTGCTGGAAAGATTGGGAGGAGCAGAAAGGAAATCTCTTGAGGGTCTTTCTTTGGAGGACAGGCTTAGTTGCAATGGCTGTCAGGCATCTGATCTGGAAGAGAAGTTGCATAAAACCTTTGTTCTAGTTGCAAGACCTTTCCTTGAAAACCAAAGTTCCTTGAGATCCATGTGAAACATGGAGAAGTTAGCATTGTCCACTCTGCATACCCATCACTTTCCTCTTCTGCCTGTAAAGAGTTATCCACCCCTGCTATCGTAACCTCAAGCTACTTTTGAAGGGCAGTAGCCATCTGTCCTATAACTCTTTTAACATGCTTGGGGTTGACGATCAGTGCGAGGATACCCTCACGCTGATACACTGTTGGGTAGCAGTGATCCACTGCATGCCAGCAGCTGCCTTTGATAATGAAGGATTTCTGAGAACTTAAATGTTCTCATTTTAAGCTCTGACAATATTTAAGCATGTGTTAATGGTTTAAAGAAGCGACCCACTAGACAAAGTCTCATTTGTCAGGAGCAGTTCCTCTAAATTTCATCATAACTGAATTAAGACAGCCCAGAAAGGAGCAAGTTAGAGCGAAGACAGGAGCACTGATGGATGGTTTGCACTAGCTGCTAAAATGGTCCTTTGAAAGCTCCTTGAGCTGAGGTTCTGCAGATCAGCATTCGTGACTCCTGAGTAGAAGCAGGGCAGCTTGAAGAAGGCTGAACTGGATTTCTGAACTATTGCGCAGAGCCACACATCAACGCAATGCCTGACAGTAATGCTCCTCGTCCTCCAAATCATCTATATGCTATATGAAATCAAATGATGGGCTGTCACGGGTTGTGATGACTGGAGAGACTCAGATATCACCTTCAGAAGCACAGCACAGCTTCAGGAACTGCATACTTAAGATAGAAGAAAATCCACCACCATTGCAGTTCTAAGAGATTTTTCACAGTTTGGAGCCTTTTCTGCATTTTTAGCAACAAGACCATGAAATACCCTTGGAGTCCTACTGTTCCTGATTCTATATACTCTGGATAACTTAAATTGCTTGTTAAAAAAAAAAAAATCAAAGCAGTGGGTTTAAGTAATTGCTTAATGCTGCTGCAACTGCTAAACATGAGAATCAGCAAATATACTGCAATGAAGTATTCCTCCAGGCTATAAGTAAGGAGGGTCATGGAGAATAGGTACTAACCAGGCGGGGAATCAAGTCAGCATGTCACTCCTAAAGTTATCCACAAGTTGGGTTCATCTATCAGAGGAAAATGAGAAAGTTGAGGGGGCAGCCAGGGCAGCCAGGGTAGACAAGGTCTCAGTGCAGGGCAGGATAAATGGCAGGAAGTTCCTACACCGGTCTGGGTTTGTTACGAACTAAAGTATTTTGGTATGAACGTGTTGAGACTGGGAGCTTGGGAATATTTTAGAATGTCAAAATACAGAAAATGGGATCTTTGTCCTACATCATGGCAGGTGCAGTAGTGACGAGCATTAAACTTGACGTGCCATGCAAGGAACTGTGCCCATGATAGCAAGAGACCACTTGGAATAGGTAAGAAAGAGGGAAGAGACTCACCCAAGACCACACGGTTGGGCAGACCTTGGACCTGCTGGTCTCAGTGACTGATGTCCTCACCCACTCGAGGCAAGCAGCTGCATCACGCTTTTATGGCTCCCACAGAGCATCGGCACCGAGCAACACCCAGGAGGGCAATGACTTTGTTCTCCCTGTGGGGGAGTATTTTCTCTGTCCCATCATAAAGCTTTTTAGCACCCGCACCAGCCTTCTCCATGCTGATTTTCAGCAGATGTTGTGCTAATGAATAACAATGTAATCTCAGTGCCTTAATATAGTGCTGGGGTGCGATAAGTCCAAAATTGCTGTCATCATTGGTGTGAGGACGATCTGGTCATTGTTCAGAACTGTCCTCCTCTGATGATTACATGAAGGGGAATGTATTTTCTTCCATCTACTCCCACTCTGCTTCCAAATTTAAAACTATTCAAGCATTAGATACTTCTATTTTTCTAAGGGCTTAATAAGAGGCCAGGATGCAGATGTTCTGATAAGGCCATGACAAATTGCAAGTGGAGAAGCCATATTAAACTTGACCGATTACAGGATGCCAAGCTCAGCTCTGTCTGTGGAAGCATAGTGACAGTCTGAAAAGGGCGCCAGTAATTCTGCTAAACCAGCTGCTACCACCACGAGCCGTTTACTGGTGAGGGCAGAGTAGATGGCTTACAGCCCAAGCAAATATTGCAACTCAAAGCTGAAAGCCAGAGATTAAATACAGGACTTGGGGAGGGAGCTGATGGGTGAGGGGATGGCTTGGGACCCCCAGAGAACCTGCCTAACAGGAGGGGAGGCATCACTATGGGGCTGTGCAGCTCCCACCTTCGGGAAGTTTGGGAACAGATGCTCCAGGCAGCTCTCACTGTCGATGCTGCCAGGATGGGCTTGGCAGCACCCTGGCCATCTCCCACCCCGTGCCCATCAGGGCAAGGCAGGCCCAGCTAAAGACTGTAAACTCCATCCTGTTTTTAAGGGTCGAACAAACATGCAGACATGGCCCACGCTCAGGAAGGGAATAGCAGGGCCACAAGGCAAAATGAAATGGGAGATTAATGGGCAGTCTGGTGTGGGGAGGGGAGAAGTGAAGAGATGCAAGAGGAAGCTCTTTTCTAGGAGAGACTACAAGGGATGGGAAGGCAGCCTGGGAGCAACAACACTGTCAGCAGCGCTGCCTTGGAAGAAGAGTGGAGAATTCAGGGGCAGAGGAGGAGAGAGGGCCGGCGTGAAGTGCCACGTGTGAGATCATTCAAGCAAATAAAAGGAAACATCATGACACGAGCCTTTGTGCCACTGGAAAAGGAGTGGCTACAGGCAGCTGGATCTACCACTCTGACATCTAGAGAAGCATGTAGGTTAGAAGGGACCTCTGGGGGTGTCTAGTTCAATGCCTGGCATCTTGCCCTGCCAGCTTCTGACCATGGCCAAAAAACTTTTTCCTAGTGTTCATCATTGGTTTCCCATGTTCCAGCCTGTCTGTTCCCTCTTGGCATATTGCCATGCACCTTGGAGGAGAGTTTGGCTCCATCTTTTCTATATCCTCCCACCAGACAGTTGTAGACAGCAAAACATCTTTCCCCTTACCCTTTTCCTCCCCTTACCCTTACCTGTGAGTTGAAGAAACCCATCTCACAGCCTCTCCTGTACATCACGTGTACCGGATTCCCCCCACGCCACCTCGGTGGCCCCTGCTGAACTTGCTCCACTATGACAATGTTTTCCTTGTGCTGGAGAACCCCAAACTAGATGCTATAGTCCAGTGCAGCCCCCACTATTTGGGGACTAGTGACTGTCCCCGACCTGCTGGCTACACTCCTGCTCATACAGCCCAGCTCAGCTCTGCAGCAAGGACTCTCTGCCAGCTCCTTTTCAGCTTCTTGGTCACCAGGATCCTCTTTTCTGCAAAGCCGCCTAGAAAAGCTGGCCCCAACCTGTCCTGTTACAGGGCTAAGTTGCTGCCAGAAGCAAGACTTTGCGTTTGCCTTTGATGATTTTCATGAAGTTCCTGCGAGTCCAAGCCTCCAGCCTGTGGAAACATATCAAAGGAGGAGGTTAGGGGTTAAGAAGATTATTTCTGAAAAAAGCATCTCCAGAAAATAAGGAGAGGGTCCACAATCCAAGGAGCACACTGGCTCTGCTGCTTTTTGGACAGCAGCCCACCTCACCGGGCCCTTCAGACTGCAGCAGGTGCCGCAGAAACATTTGCACCCTCCCCTCCTGCATCTGTGGCAGACCCTGGCCAAAACCCATGGCCAATACCCATGGCCAATTTCCACCATGGCTCAAGCTGTAGCTGGTGTCCAGGTGCTATTTTTCTTTAATAAAAACTCCTTTGGACAGTATTTTCTGTCTGAGGCTTTATCTCCTGATAAAGCCAACACTTACCCAGTCAGTGGGGACTGGTCCGTATCTACCAGCATTCACCAGCTTCAATCTTTTGAAGCTGAAAAGCCATAAAAAAATATGTACACAACCACTGAAGCCCCATTTCATCCTGCAAAAACACCTTAGGAGGAGGCACATCCACCTGCAAGTAGCTCTAGGGTACGTTTCCCATCTTCATTTGTATAGTAACATTTATACATCACCACAGAAAATCCTGAGCCCAGATTAGTTCTCCTTATAAACTCCAGAGCCGTGACTGTTATTCTGGAAACCAGCTGTTAAAATCTCACTGTCCAGGCTTTCTTCCACGCTGCCAGCTTTGCCAGCAGCCATTCTGCACTGGTAAAGGCAGCATGATGGAGGAGCCAGCAAACACAGCTCAGAAATGCCTCTATTATCCAGGGACAACAGAAAAGTGGAGATTCATCTCAGTTATACAGTCCTGGGGACCAGGGAAATGCTAGCTGTGCTCCTTTTCTTCCGGACAGCTAAATCCCATTCTAAGCTTATGAAATATCGCCTGCTCTTTATTTATATATCTGATGTATTTGCTGACGGTCAAAACCGACATCTCTGTGGCTCTCTCTTTCCAACCCCACAGTCTTTGGATCCGAGAGCAGCCCTGATAGAGCAGATGAAAACACAATGGTAACTCAATCTAGCTTGCTCGGTGTAAAATGTAATAAAAAGGGGGCCCAGAGCCCAAGCCTGAGGCTGTAAATTTTCCGCCAGCACCGTGCCTGTCATCCTGCTCAGACGTTTCTCCTGCATCTCTTCCCTGCTCTGCCCGGTCCCACCGCTGGGACTTGCGGTGCTGTCACTTTGCCTTGCTGATTTAGGCATTTCAAAGGAGCTGATCCAACAGGCTTTAATTCAATAGATACTCCAGCAAGGACAAGATGACTTAGGGGAAAGGCAGAAAAGATAGAATAGACTTTGCTTTTGCCAAAGCCCAGGTGACTGAAGGGAGGGAGGCATGTCTGCTACGGAGAACAGGCTCTGCTGAGCTCCGTGCGGCCAGCTGGAGGGAAGAGCCTGGCAGCACTCATCCCTGACTTGTGTGCAGCACAGGAAACACCACCATAAGAAGCTAATTATTTCAGTTTAACTAATGGCTTCATTATATACTGGGGAATAAAAAGCCATATGTATTACATACTGTCCCGACTTCTCGGTCTCGTCTCTGTGTCTGCTTTCAACTGGCTTGTAAATAAATGGATGTGAATAACAAAGCCTTACCTGCTGCCAGCTCCACGTCTTTCATGCTCTTACTTTGCTATCCATTTTCATCTCCCTTGTCTAGAAATAAATCAATACCACGTCAGTTCGCACCTTGTCCTGACTGTACGGTGTCATCAGAAATAGCTGGTGGCCAGCGGGGAGGAAGCACGGGCTGGTGGCTGGCATGCTCAGTTAGGACGCGGGATATCGCAGCTCAATTCCCTGGGCTGCCACAAACAACTGCTGTGACCTTCAGCAGGTTGGAAGGGCCTGAACTGCTCCAGCAGCTCCGTGTTGCTAATGGCATTAGCTGTGCAACACCCCAGCTCCTCGGGTAAGGACTCGGTGCCACCCCGACAACTGAGATGAGAGAAAAAGGCTCCGGTGTGGGCTGAGCAGGTGGGAATAGCTCCAAGGTGGGATGCAGGCTTTGCAGAAAACTCTCCCAAAATGCGATTCTGCAGCAAAGACTTCCATCTCCAACTGGGGGGGGGGGGGGGGGGGGGGGCAGGGAAAGCCTATGGAAACCCCCACAATTTTTATCTAGAACAGATTTTTTTTGTTTGCTTGAAGTTTTCCTGGCAGATCAACACAAGAGAAGAGGGATGACACTGTTTAATTTAGTCATCTAAGTTACACAACAGAAGAGTTAAGGGCTAGGGGACCCTAGATAGATAGTGGGGGGAAGAGATAGAGACTATTTCACAGCTCCACTGCGAGCACTCCTTGCTCAGCTCCCCAGTACCTCCCTCGCGCTCTTGGGCCCCCTGAAATCCTGCAGGCAGAGCATCCCAGCCAGACACCCCCTCCTTGGGCGGAGGCAGGAACCCCATCCTATGTCCCTGGGAGTCGGGGGACACAGACCCAACAACAGGCTTGCAGAGAAGGGGGACGCCTCTCCTTCCCCTCCATTCCCACCAGCCAGGGCTGGCTGCAGAGCTCAGACCCTGCAAGCAGGCAGCCCAGGCTCCAGCGCCAGGTTACCCAAACCCTGCAGGTCTCCTCCGCACATCGCTGGCTGCAAAGGGTGCTCGGAGCCAGGGGCTGCCCCATTTCCAGCAATAAGCCCAGCCTGAGCACCAGCAGTAAGGAAAGAAAGAAAACACAGCCCTGCTCATCTTCCCCTCCCTTTATAAGATCCCTTCGCCCCAGCCGAGCTCTCCCACAGCCGTGGCGGAGATCCAGGGCTGCGATGCACTGCACCTGCCTGCAGCGAGCTCGAGCCGTTATCTGTGCCCAGGCACAGCTGTAATTAGGGAGGGAGGGAGAGAACTGGGAGATTGAATGTCCCGAATCACATCATCTCTATTGCTTTGTATTAAAACATCCCATGACACACACTGCAATAAATAGGCAGACAAATAGACGATTTAAAATGTGATCCCCACAAGCTGTTTTGAAAAGAAATTATCTCAGCTCAGCGTTAGCTAGAATTACCCCTGTTACTCACTCCTCTTCTGCCTCCCTCGCTGGAAAAGCCCCGAGCCAGCACCTCCTGATTTACAGTGCTCAAAGACACAGATCAGAGTCATTAGGGAAGCTGGTTTTAAAACTCTTCGTTTATAGAGACATGAATGTCAAAGTGGCTTCAGCCCCAAATTTGACCTCCAGCACCAGGAAAATGATAGTACTGGGTACAACGTGTCTTCCAGAGTCTAAATATTTGTTACCACGTGGAGAAGCACAGGCTGTACTCGAAGTGGGATAAAGAGGCAAGCAACCCCACGGGCACCGGTGAGGAAAACACGCTTCTGCACCAGCATCTCCTGCTGCTACAGGAAAATCTTTGGTCCCTATAAATAAACACCTGTGCCATCTTCTGCAAGGCTCCCCTGCACAGCTCCAACTTCCTAACGATGATGCTGTGTTACCCACTAAAGAGCTGGCAGAACAGGAGTTTGACTGGATCTCTGAAACTTGCTGTTTCTCAGTCAAATCCTTGAAGTCTGAATGAATTAATTTAAATTAGGAGTATTTCTGGAATGTTTAGAACCTCACGTTTAATACCCAGTCATAATGTTGACTAGCCCTTTTGTAGCCAAGAACTGAATGCCATTCTGGATCAAAAACCATATATACAAAGTGTAAAAAAAATCAAAATATTTTCCTCACCATCTTTCTTATTCTGTCTTTCCACCACGTAGAAACACTTCCCTAGAATAAAAATGTTGCCCTGCTGCACTGGTGAAGAGTGCGTATTCCCACAAGATAAGGGTCCTTGGGATTTAAATTTCACGGCATTACATTTCATTTTAGCACCTTTGGAGTTTTCAATTGGCCGTATGACTTCACCTTGTTTGAAAAACATGAACTTACACTGAGCCACGCTACCGTGTGCCCTTCCATATAGACTTTTATGATCATCACGTGCAGGAAGCTGAGGCTGTGGCTGGACCGGAGCTCCTCTCCCTTCATCCCTCCAGGATGCGGTGGTTCATCTCACCCCAAGGTGTCCAGCTCTTCCCAGGTAGATTCCCATATCCATACACATGATCTTATAGCTTATTGGGAAAGTAACTTCCTACAAAAATGTTCTTCAAAACTCTCCTCTTTCTCAGCACACCCTTTTTCCTCTCTTTTCCTGCTGCCTAGCAGCACCACGTGCAGGCAGGGCTTTCAAAACCACCTATTTCAACTTAAAACTGCACGTGCTCCCAACCTTTTCCTTTTTTTTTTTAATAGAAACAAAGAAAATAAAACCCTTCCTTTCTTTCAAAATGCCTCGGACTAAGATCACACTGAGGGGTGAAACACTGGGCTGCGATGCTCACCAAGCCAGATGCATCGTCCCCACGTGCTTGCCTCCCTCCCTGCCCCTGAGACCGGCTGCCGGCAGGGACGAGGATGATATTTGGGACTCCCTCCATCCCGCTTGGCCATTTCCATCTCACAAAGAACAGGGAAATGGGTGCAAAGCACGACGGGCCGCGCTGCACCGGCGTGCCTCTGGAAGCCCATTACTGTTTTATGGAGGTCACCCTCACCTAATTATGCCACTGTTCCTCCCAGCCCCAGCCTGACCCTTCCTGATCCTGAAACGGATTAACATGTCTTGGTCACTTGAGCGTGTGGTGTGTGTCTGCTCCGGGAGGGCAGCGGCTGAAGGTCTGGCCGTATCTCAATGTTATTTTGACCTCGGCCGTTTTTTTCCGTGGCGAGTCCTTCGCAGACCTGTTGAATGGGGCTTTCATTTTGCTGACCCCCGGGGTCATCTGTTTTCGGAGCATGAAATATGGCTGCCGGTGGACAGGAGGGAAGAGATAAACTTCACTGAGGAGCCTTAACAGGCCAATGAGCCGTGACTAATGATGATTGTGGTTTGTCTTTCGAGGGCATAATTTATTGGGCTGCTGACCACTTAGTGCACTGGCGGGGGAATTAACTCCTTCGGGTGTGGTGCTGGGTGCAGGCACACGGGGCTCTACCCCAGAGGGGTTTGTCTGCTCCTTGCTCATCCTTCTCCCCTTTCGCAGGGGGACCGAGCGTTTCTCCCCACAACTTCTCTCCCCTCCAATGTTTTCTGGCTGTTTGCATGACCTTTTTAGCCTGTTTCCCACCCCCCAAAAGATAGTTCTTGCAGCTTTTCTCCGAGCAGATTTCTTATTGCGATGTCCTCCGTGATGCCCCAGCCGTTTCTTGCAGCCAGAGAAGGGGCCGTGGAGCACGGTGACTCTTTTAGGCGGGGGACCGTCGTGCTCCTGGATGGCAGGCGGCTGACGCGAGCTGCAATTGCCCCAACAAAGGAGCTGGCGTGTCAAACACTGCTCTTACATCTTCATCACGGGGCTCCCTCAAGGCCTGCAGCTTTCTCCTGGGAGGAAAACCTGAGCCTGACAGCACGTTCCTGGCAGCACCGCCATCCGTCTCTGTCAGCCTGCGGACAGACGGGGGCGGACAGACAGGCGGACAGGGATGCTCCCCCCTGCCGTCTGCGGTGCAGGCAGCCCGGAGAAGGACGGCAGCGTGCAAAAGTAGGCTCAGCGCTGATTCAAGCCCTGATTTCACCTTTTTTTTTCAACTTAGCATTCAATATTTGGAGGGGTTAATTGCAAAAAGTTGGATTTGTCGTGGTCAGTAGCTGGAACAGAGGCTGACGCTACGAGGAGTTCAAAGGAAATAAGTCATTTCATGCACATTGGGGTTTTTTTTTTGGGGGGGGGGGGGGGGGCGGTCAGTGTCTTCTCCAGCACCCAAAAAGCTGGATGTTAGGGAAAAAAAAAATCAAATGTTGTAGAAGTGTCCTACAGCCTTTAAGTTATTTTAACAGCTAAATTCAGTCTTTGTCTGCATTGCCCACTGGGTGCAATTAAGGAGGCTCACTTAGTTTGCAAGTGCCTCAGTTTCCCCACCTGAACATATGGGGCAGGGGGAGGATGCTAACACCAACTTTCCACACAACGTGTTTGGAGATCAGTGGGGTGAAAAAGATCCCAGAGGTGCTGGGGGAGGGATGTGGTGCAGGGAAAGCAGCTCACCTTTCCTCCTGCCAAAAGATGCCAGCACCCCACGCTTGCCTGGGTGCTGGTGGGAGCCCATGCAAGCCCCCAGCCGTGGCAGCCCTGCCTGGCCCCAGGGCTGGAGGGGTGTCCCGTGTTCTGGGGTGTTCAGTGCAGAACCATCAGTCGTGGAGGCAGAGGGGACCGTGCTTCTGGAAATCACAGGTTTGGGGAGAGTCCTGAAAGAGCCATTTTCAAACCAGCCATAAATTGAATAAATTGATCAAATTATCAGTCAAGTTGTACTTTAAACACTAATCCCATAAATTGGAATGAGAGTGGTCTCCTTTAGATAATTCCCCTTAAAAGCACAGAAAAAAGATATCAGAAAGCCTGGGAGGAGACTGGAAGAGTTCCCCAAGGGCTTACACAGGTCCAAATCCACTTCATCCTTTAAAAATCTGTAAGCATTTACATACGAAGAGCCATCGTGCCAGAGGAGCTCCGTGCCTTTGAAGGCACAGGAGCTATCTCTGCCGCAGCAGCGGGTATCCTTTAGGGTGTGGGGACTTCAGCAGGGCCAAGGACCACAGACCAGAAGCCACGAGGTCTCCCCCAGAGCCAAGAGCCCCCCAAGAAGCACAGCACGAGGTGTCCTTGGTGGCTGGCTGGGACACAGCTGGGAGATGGGACGGTGACACGACCGCAAGTGCCTCTCCATCCCTTAGCGTTACACTTTCCTGCTCTTCAGAGCAAGGTTTGAGAAGGGCTCTGGACATTTAGGACTGGTTTGCTGCTGATTTACAAGCCAAAGAACAAGCCATAAACTTCAGCCATTAATTGCAGCAAGAGCACTGGCACAGCCCAGGTCCAAGCTGCAATACTTGTACAACCGTGTGCATTAATACACCACCACGACCTGGTACTCTGCAAGTTCAATCACGCTGTCACTCATCACTAGCAAATTAGAGGAGATATTCTCCTCCTATGCAGGCTTGCTGCAGATTTCTGGGGAGGCACAGGAGGACTGCAGCTCCTCCAATAATCACCTGAGAGAAGATTTCACTGGAAATCGCGTGGCTTAGCAATTTGAAAGCCAGAGCAAAAGCAGTGTGAGTTATAAGCAGCTCCGAACTCAGGTGAGGGGTTTGTGTGGGGGTGCTGCAGCAGCTGAAGCTAGCTCTGTAGTTAAATACTTTTGGAGGAAGGACTCTTAGGTAGATGGTAAGTTTTTTACATTAATATTGCTGGGAGAAATAAATATTAAAAAGAAATTTTAGGTAGGGTCTGGGAGCTTCTCTGTGTGCATTCCCTCAGGTTTTCAGATTTATTTTTTTTTTAAAAACTACTTTTTGAAAACTAAAAAGGTACCAGGGTTATGTATTTCTGCACATATTTCTTGTGGAAAGCATCGATGTTTGGAAAGGAAGGAAGGAAGTGCCTCCTTCCCTGCCCATGCAGCGTGCTGGCACCTCCCGGGCTGCCCTCCCAGCACTGTCCAGCCCGACATTCCACCTCCTGTTTGATCTCCCCTTGCAAGAGCCCTTCCTCCGACTGTTATTGTTATCACTAAATAGCGCCCAAGCAGGAGAGACGAAATTACACCGCTCGGCCCTTTTCCCCCCAGGTGGAGGACCACACACGAGCACGGCCGGCCGCGCGAGAGCAACCTGCGCCCTGCGAGACGGGGGAGATGGCAAAGGTGCACAAGATGCGTGAGAGATGGCAAGGCGTGGAAATAAAGATGTGAGGCTGGGGGGGGGATGGGGGGGGGAAGTGGGGGAAAAAAAAACAAGGCAGGCTGAGAAAGTGAGCTCACCGCATCCCACGGTGAATGCAGACCTTTAGGGCTCTGCAGCCACAGTGATTAGCCAAGACATGATCCAGCCTTCGCTGGCCTGATGCAGGGTAAGAGGTCAGCAGCAGGCTGATAAAATGGAGTATCTTCAGCTCCTCACGGGGGGTGAGATGGCTAAAACTCAACAGCAAAGGTCTCTGAGCAAACAGCCTTGCAGTCCCCAAAAAGCACCAGCGGCCACTGGGCTCAGCTCTGCCTTCGCCCCCCCCCCAAAACGGGCCCATTTGGGTCTTGCAAAGAAACAGGGCGGCTGCTTCTTCCTATGGTGTGTTCAGATGCTTTTGTCAGAGGGTTTCATTTGGGGAGGGGGGAAATGGTGCAACTTTGTTCTTTTGAAGTGATATTGTTACCTGCTGTCAGGAAGCTTTAATGGATGGGAAGATGGCTCTTGGCTGGGCTGAAATTCCCGAGCCAAGCCTTGTAAAAGAGGATCTGAATGTAACAGAGAGGGGGAGATGTTTAACAGAGCCAAGACCTGGGGATCAAGAGGAGAGAGGAACATCCCAGCACATCAGGTTAACCCTTACAGTACCAATTTCTACAGCTCTGAAAGCTGATCTGGATAAATCACAGCTAAGAAACAGCGTGGAGTAAAGCAGGAAGAAAAAAAGTTGGGGTCTTAAAAAAAAAATAGCCTTCAAAAACATCCCAGCTTGGTTTTTGGAAGAGGAAATGTAGTTTTTTCTTACCCTGAAGCCTCTGCTTTCCTCTCCCATGCTCTGGGTCAGCAGCACAGCTCCCAGCCCCACAGCTCCCAGCCCCACAGCCGGTGGGGTGACCGACGTCGCTGCAAAATCATTAACTCCGCTGCAGATGCTTTCACTAGTTTGGATAAACAGCCTGCTGTTGTTCTGCACATGTGAGTTACTGTAAGAGTTGGTGAAAGATTCTGGATTTATAGCCTTGGAAAATGATTTATTTTTTTAAGCCCACAGCTGATAAAGCTGGGGAAACGCCAGTGTGCGATTTCCCTGTACTGCCTCTTGCTCAAGCACTGCATCTCGGAGACGCCAGCCGTACAGAACAGGGAGAAATGTTCGAACAAAAAAAAAAAAAGCCACAAAATCCACAGCTCACCATGGCAGTAAATACTGTTTATGCAGATCTACGTCCATTTGGGCACAGACCCAGCCAATCTGCTCTGTTTCCAGTACCGAGACATCTTCAGATAGGAGCACAGGCAGGCTGGGGATGGGGTGGATTACAGACCTCTTATCCCAAGAGTGGATCCGCAGCAGACAACCAGCAGCCACCTTCTGGCACTTGTCCCAGATGCTTCAGGATAACTCTTCCCAGCCTCCTTCACCTGGGCAAAGCAGTGTTTTGGGGTTAGTCTGGCTCTCCCCTCTCACCAGCAATGCAGACCATGCAGTACCCACCTCTCGCACCCACGAGCAGTGCCCAAGGGTCCTCCAATGCCTTCACATAATCTCCCATCCCACCAGAAAATCCTGCCTTCGATACTGCTGTCGAGGAGCAGGATATAAGGTCTCAGGATCATGCTGGAGAAGCTGCCCAGCGCCTGCTTGATGTGCAGCATGAAGAGAAAAACCTCACGCCTGACACCAGCACACCACAGGGACATTATTGCTTTGTCCACAGCCATCTTTGCAGCATCATTTTTGGGGTCTTGAACTGTTGGAACTAAGGCACAACCTCCCTTAAGTCCAGCCATACCTAGAGATACTTTTGCCAAGGGGATTTGCCAAATCGTGCTCATTGGAGGTTACAGCTATGCAAAATCTTAATTAAGACCAAAGTCGTCTTACCTGCAGTATTCCTCCTCTGCCCCTTGGGAGTACCGGGAGGTGTCAGTCATTAGTGCCAAGTAATTTCACACACCCCAGATCGCAGCACTCGCTAACGTGGGAAGTTGCAGCTACCTCTGTAATTACCTCTAACTCCAGGCTCCTGTGGGATTTGCTGCATTAAATCCACACATGGGTTAACAGGCCTTGGATGTAGCTCTCTCCTCTCCAGCCACCTCCTATATGACAGAGAACCACTTTCTGTAGGAAGGGTCTCCTCCCTCCACTCTTTTTCATTAATTAGGGATCCAGCAGAGCGAGCGAGCAAAAAGGTGAAGAAAGTCCGTCCCTATCTGTGAAGCCCTTGAAGGAGGAATTTACACTCAGCAGGCTCTTGGTCTGAAAAGGAGAGTGATGCTCCAGCATCCTGAGAACTGGGGTAAGAGCTGTCCCCCCCACCCAGGACAGACGCTCTGGGGATGGGCTGTAGGCTGCAACACCCCTCCTTGCCTGATTTAGTCGAGACATGAGAGCAGCTCCGTGTCCCCTGTCACTGCTGCGGCTACCTCTGACCCTGCCAACCAGCCTACGTCACTTTGTGAGAGAGTTTAGTCGCGTTCTGAAGGATGAAACTCAGAAAAGGAGCTGAAAAGTAGCGTGGTGTTCCCAGATGAGACCAGGGCATTCGGGCCAGGGATTGCAAGAGGGGAGCAGGGTATAGACCTGCTAACTCGCTCTGATGTCCCAGCCAGCCTTGATGGAAAGTAATTGCAAACCGCTCCACTGACCACCACCCCATCTCACCTACCCATCGGAGATGCTGGGCATTAGCAGTTTGCTGTGGCCACCCGAAATATAAGTTCACCTCTTTGGTCCCAGCTATGGTAAAAGCTGGCAAAACAGCTGTGGGACCCACTGGGATGAAACCAGTAATAACACTTGGTGCTATACATGAATAATCAGAGGTTAACAAAGTCCTCATTAAGCAAACTAGGGTTGGCTTTCCAGAAGATGGGTTGAAAGGTAAATGTCTCCCTTTACAAGTGCGGTGTCTAGAAAAGGAATAATCCTAGCCTGTTCTAGATAAGGGAAGAGTAGGTATGTCTTAAATATTTCTATTACTTCAAAGTTCATAAATCTATTGGTTTAAAACTGTCAACAAGAAAGAGGAAATATGAGCTAGAAACATGGTTATCACCAGGAAAGGAATTTCCTCCAAAGGGAGAGCAAGACAGTAAGTCCAGGAAAGAGGGACAGATAGGGAAATACCTCTATGAGATGTTAGGAATCTGGTCAAGCTTGATCTATGAATATCTTTTCATTGACTCCAGCAGACTTTGCCTCTGCCCCAGCACCAGAGAAGGATGGCCAGGGAAGATTGCGACTCACCAGAAAAAAAAAAAAGTAATAGAAAGCATATGGGTTTATTGGTATTATTTTGTTGGGTGGCTTTGGATTTTATTTTTTTTTAAGTCTTTGAAAGAGAGGAGAAAGAGGAAAAAGAAGGACTGAAGAAATGAGTGCTAGACTCTACACCTGTTTTTGGTTTGCACAGGATGAATCAGAAATGGCATTGACCCTCAGAAGTAGCTTTTCCACTCAGAAGCATCCAAACCCCCAATGCTGTTCAGCTTTGCTGCCCTAACACCAGTATCTCTCTAAACACAACCCCCATTTCAGACCATTGAGACTCTGATGCTGTTCATCCTTTCCCAGCCTTTGAACACACCTGGGGCATTGCTGCTCAGAGCAAAGGAGACCTGAAGAGCTGCTACACTCCCAAACAGCGATGGGAAAAGGGCAGAGCTTATATCAGGAGCGCTCAGCACCGAATCGGGAGGTGCCTGCAAAAGGCTGCGGCCATGGGAGCTGCACATGGAGCGAGCACTGTGACTGTCATCACTCCGGAGGGTGATGGGGTACCCCTCTGAAGGTGATGAGGACCAAAATATGTGCTTCCCTACAGGTGTATCAACAAATCCTCAAAAGATGGAAAGTGGCTCTTAACAGAAGCCGCGTCTGCACAGTCTGCCAGTGCTAATGGTACTGAAAACTGGGCATTTGAGATTATCAGCTTTATTGTTCCCACCAGGCTGGAATGGTCATGGCCCTGTCTGAGCAGATGGAGCCTCCCCTTCACCCCTCGCTCCGGACACAGTACTGCCTGGTGCATCTATTCTGGGAATACACCGAGGGCTCCGGTTCCCAGGGCTGTCAGGGCAGCACTAAATCCACCAAGACCATGTTCAAACAAACACATTACAGCAGATAAAGGATCAGATAGTTTGATGTCTCCGACTCCTACCTGAGCGCAACACGGCAGTACAATTGCACCCAGCCTGAATTTCATCCTCTCTGTATATCTGAAAACAGTTCTTTAATAAGCCCCATCCTTCCCCCACCCCTTCCCTTCTCCTTTTATCTAATTCAGCCTAAAGTCACCATCCTGTCTTAGGGCAAAGTTCCCACTGCTGTCAACCCCTCCCCTCCTTTCTCTCGATAACCCAAGCGTTTTCAGCCTGATCTGCCTGTGCTCTGCTCTGTGGGTAAGCAGTAACTTGCTCATATAAGAATGTTTACATTGGAATATAAGTACAATTACACCAGCCGATCTAATAGTCTTCTCTGTATATGTTACTGAGTACTTAGGGCCATTTTTTTGAAAGCCATTATGCTCATGTGATTTTCCTCAAAGCCTTTCGAAGGGATTTTGTTTTGACAGGAGGGCATTAAGGGGGTGAAACTGATAGCATAAGTACCACTTACAGACTTTGATCAGCTTGGGTCATAATTCTCTTGGAGAAAGTCTTGTATATATTAGAGAAGGAAATTAATTTTATTGCTGCTGTGGCTTTTTTTTTTTCCTGCCAGTAATGTCCAAGCACTTGTGCTCAGATTTTTTTTTTTTTTTTTTCCCCAAGCCTGTTGTGTTGGGAGCTGAAGGCTAAGTTGGGCTGTCCTCCTCCCAGGAGGAGGCACTGGAAAGAGGCCATCAGCATGGCTTGGGCCCTCACCTGAGTCCTCAGGAGGATGGTTCTCTCCAACACCATCCCTCAAGGTAATGAGGGAGACTTGCAAACCTCTTCTTTCACATGCACTGGATTTAAATGTTGCACAGATGAATTACAGCAAGAATATGCTTTTTTTTGGTCTGTAAATATCCAAAGATAAGCAGGTAACTGGACCTCACGGATACCTACAAAGTATTATTTGGGATGCCCAGTTCCCAGGCTAGTGGTTTGAGAAGAGCTACATGAGAACATGCTAAATATATCAAATGTTTCTGCACCCATGACACAGGGAGGATGATCCACTTTTGCCTCCAACTCAGCTGGAACACTCAGGAGAGGAGAAGCAGAAATGACTGGCACTGTAGATTTTTGGGGCGAACAGATGTTTTCTCACAGCTGGCCATAAATCAAGCTCCCTACTCTGCATCTCAGGTCCTGTGCACACAGGGGAACTGCTGACACTGTTTGGCACAGAAGCACATGGTCCAGGCTGAGGCAGCTGTCAGTGAAGAAGGTTACGCCATCATCACAAGCTCAGCCAGTGAGCCATGGGAGCTCGGGTGCATATTTAAAGCAGGGTGAGTAGATGGGGGGAAGCAGCCACCTTCTGCAGGAAGAGTTAAACTTGGTCACTGGAGCTTTTGGCCAAACGAATAACACCAAGGAACAGCTCAGCCAGTGGGGAAATGGTGTATTATCACAACTACCACACATCTGAGCTGGTCATAAAAGAAACGAAGGAAAAAGATTTCTGAAAAAAATCTCACTGTGCATTTTTGCTAGTATTTTTGTTGTCTGGTCAGGTGGTGTTCCAGCCATCACTTTCCCTGGGTGCCACTCAGTGAAATGAAGGGGCAGCAGAGCATGGACAAGCAATCTCCAGGAGCTGATAGCCATCTGCAGTTGTCACATCTCAGCCGCACCTTGTCAGCAGGTAGGAACTGGCTGTGATCTGTAGCCTGTGGTCGTCAAGGACATTCCCGCCTTAAAGACAAGCTGATGATGTCACCCAGAAGTGCAGAGTGGTATGAATCTGCTCCCTCCTTCCCGAAAACCTTTACCAGCCCATGCCTTGGTCCCCTCTGTCGGAAGAGAGGAACTACACATGCTCACCCTCCTGTATTCACTGTAACACATTCCTGCAAGACATTTGGGGTGGAATTAATCCCACATAACATTGGCAATCTAAAAATGCTGTCTAGTCTAAGCTAATGTTTAGTCTAACTATAATGAGAAGATGGCTCGATTCCTCAAGAAGAGTCTCGCCACCAGCCTTTTGCCAATGACAGTAGAAAAAGCACAAACAGCTGAAGCAGACACCTTGCCTATGGCTAGAGCCAGAAAATCTTCTCATCTTCTGGTATCCCTACAGAGATCCAGGAACTGCATCATAAAGGAAAAAAAACACAATAGTAGTGTTAGACCAACCTGTATCTTGGCAGAACAACCCTCTGAAAGGCAGAAGTGGCATGTACTGCTGATGTTGGCCCATTCAGGTGAGCTACAACTGCACTTCAGCCCAGCTGAACAAAAAGCTCTGCCGGACTTCACTCCTATTGATATTCCAGTCCCTGTTGCCAGATGGAAGATGCTTATGGACTACAGCTTGAATGAAGCCTAGATCAACTTCCGAACCAGAACCGGTCCCAAGCATGAAACGCACACCAAGAGATCCTCTATTGCTAGGGGCAGTGGTAAATAGATGCAGAAAAAAATACTGTTATCCCATCCCTTTTGAAATCTAACTGGGACCTAACTTTGGATCAGCACCTATCTAGCCCTAATTCAACTTGCTTGTGAGTATTTCACATTAAGGGAGTGCTTTAATTCCTGTGTGAACCTCGGTCTGAGATCTCCCTGGAAGCAGGATGCTTTTAGCGGTATTGGGACCTTTGACAGGGCGATACATCACTGACGGGTACAGAAAAGAATAGCCCCTCTTCATCCTCACCCCCACTCCCTGCCAAATCCAGATTGGAATCGAGAGTGGAAATGTTTGTGCGTAGCTAGTGAAGCTGGTTGGAAAATTTTTGTCAAAATAGATTTCCATCAGAAAAAGACGGCCTGTTGGCTTTGGCAAATTTTTGTTCAGGAACAAAGTGGAGAGAGAAAAAAATGTAAATGTCAGCGTGCCCTTTTGACATTTTCCCCCAATGAAAACGATGGACTTTCTTGCTTCGAAATGACTTTTCCTTGACATTCATTTTCTACATTCAACTCAAAGCAGATCAACTTTTCTACCAAAATGGAATTTGACAACTACTCTAAGAGGGTTTTTCCTTTTGGAATTGAATATGCAGAAATTCTAGGATACTGGCTTTTTCCCAATTCAGGATGGGATTGGAAGATAAAAAAACCTTCTTTTTTTCTGATGAGTCAAAGACTCATTTTTCACACCAGCCAGGCCCCTGCCATCTTCTCACCTGAATTTCTCCTTTTCTTGCTCATCCTGGACTGACACTTATCCTCCACTTAAACATTGCCTGCATTTTCAGCTCTAGCACTACCTTTTCCTGCTTCTCTTCTCCCAGTGCTGAATCGATACCAGATCCCCCATAAAAACTCCAAACCAAAAGCAACCTGGGGTACCCACATGTTCAGCTGGAATCCAGCAGATGTGAAGTGTTTACCCTGGAGATCACCAGCTATCTCTATACTCCCAACCTTTCTCCCAAGGTTCAGCTGTGGCTCGTAGCCTGGGAAGAGCAGCAGCATCTCTCCTTGCCCTCTCCCACTGCTGCTAGGGATAGGAGTGACCATCTTCTCTCATTCTGGCCTTCACCCTCGCTCTCTTTCTCCATCAAGGACTAATCTGCAAGGATTTCTCTCTCCCCTCCTGAGGAGAAAAAAAAAAAATGTTGGGAGAAAAAACAACTGTCTTCTAGAAAACCAGCATCAGTTTTTCAGCTCAGGCATTGTCTGGTGAAATGTGAGCCACTTTTTCCTCTATGCAATAGGTTCCCAAGACAATTGGGAATTTAATTCAAGAGACTGTAATATTGATGCATTTTGCTTAAGCTTAACCATCTGCTGTGAAGTGTCTCATCTATGCTGACTGTGTGGCCATCTTCTGCCGTCAACAGACAGTAGATCTACAGGGACAGATCCCCACCGCATCGCTCCGTTGGCAATAAAGGGCACTCGGATATCTATCTTACAGAGAGCTACAGTTTGCTAAGACACATGGCACATCATTTCTTACCTTGGAGTGCAGTTCTGGACTCGTACCAGCTTTGGCAAACAGGGAACCGGGACTCTGCTCCATCACCGCAGTATTTCCCAGCCTCTTCGCTGTAAAAGCAGAATGAAAAGGTCTCAAATACACTCTTGTCTGCCCTCAGCAGTTACAGAGTACTGACATCACAAACAGATTCTGTAATGAACCCGTAAAACAAGCAGTCCTCCATGCAATGTCCTCAACTTCAGCTTTTTTAGATACACACACCACTGGCGCCGATGGTCGCAAGTGCGTAGAGCAACGGCTCAGGCAGAGCAGAGGTACGGCCTCAGCGTGCCATCCTGCGCGACAGAGTTTTCACTCAATGATTATCAGACCCTCACAGAGCCACCGACTGCTACGAATGGATCCGTGAGAGATGCCAGGAAAAGCAAGTCTATGAACAGGAGCTTGAAATGCCTGTGCAGAGCTCATGGGGAGTTGGGGGGGGGAATCTGCAACTCAAAAAAGATTGAGAACAGCTAGACTAAACCCCTTTTTTTACTCAGCCAAAGCTGATGAAATGTCTACCTCCTCATCCCCACATCTCTCCTACACGCAGTAGATTTATCTCGCTTGAAACTATCTAAATGTTCCCACAGGGACTTTCCAGCACAAGCCTGCTCTCCAGCGAACAAGCAAGCCTGCGAAGCCAAGCCGTGCTCAGGTCCTGCCTTGCCCAGAGGCGCAGGAGTTTTTGAAGCCAGTGCCAAGGATTTCCCTTGGCTTTGCAGCCGATTCAGTGTTAGGGCCAAACTCTGACTGTATTTCACCACAGGCAAGACCAAGCACCTTGAAAAGGATCATTCCTTCCCATCTTGGTAGCCCCAGGGAAATTGCACCACAAAATAGCATCTTGACACAATTTAGCCACCCTGGCTACTCCCCTGGAGGTTGGGGAAGAGGAATACGAGCTCAGAGCCAAAAAGTGACTGCAGCATTTTGTGGCCAAGTGGATGTGCTCTGGGAGCAGTGGATTTTACCAAGGGGTTAGAGGCTGCCGGACCTCCCTGGTGTGATGAAACTCAGCTGCTGTAGGCAGGAGAAAGCACTTTAGATAAGAGGCCAGCAAAGGGGGGGGGGGGGGGGGCGGGAAGGAGCAAGCATGCTGGATATTGGATGCTGTCACTCAGAAATCTCACAGGGTCCCTGTGGAAGAGGCTGGAGTTCAGAGAGCCACAAACATCCACACCTCTGTCCCTCCAGGCAGGACAGCCAATGCTCTCAGCTCAGGTGGCCAGGCTGCACACACAGGACCCTCCTCACTGGCTGCTCCACACCCTCCCCAGGGAAGATGCCTCCAACACCGCAGCCGGTGACCCTCGGCAATGCAGAGAAATTCAGGCTGACAATTTATTGATAACATCAAGCAACACTTGAGCTTCTCTGTGGACCTGAGCACTCCCTGTTCAGAAGGGCACAGGTGGTGGGAACAAGGGATGTTTTCTGAAGTCCCACCTGGCCTCACACTTTCCTTCTTGGCACTTCCAGGTTCCTTCATCAAGGATGATCGATGTGTCCCAGCCCTCCCTCCCCTTGCTGATGAACGAGACAACTTCAGGGCTTTGCTCGGGTGCAGGAGCAGGTGCTGTGCTGACAAGGCAGCAAGGGGGAGAAACCCCAGGCTTCGCGTACAAAGTAGCCTTTCAACATTGACTTTCTTGGCTTATCTCTTGCTGGAAAGGAAGAAAGTGGGAATGGAGCTGAGTAGGTATTTAAACACACACACACTTAGTAGATCAAATCACTGCTATAAATCAGTCTAGACTGCAGATCAGCAGAGCAATGCTGGATGCTACCATAGAGAATCTAGCCCTTAACACTAGTCAAAATATTTAATTGTATCTTTTTTTCCCCAAAAAGAGCACTGTTGTAATGTTAAAACTGCGTAATTCCAGCCCTTGGGAAGGGAAAACTGATGTCAAGGAGCTGTGCTGCCCATGCTGCATGCCTCCAGTGAAAGGCAGTTGACAGTGGTGTCCAAGCACAAACTTGCAGGAAACCCTCCGCACACGTTTGGTGACATCCCAAGGGCACAGAAAGGAGTGAGCCCAGCCACGTTTTGGGTTTGCTTTGCCTTAAGAGCAGTTGGACCAACTGACCTTCACACTAGCAGTGCTGGAAGACAGCAGCATTTATTTTGCACAGCTGAAAAGTAAAACAACGAAACAAATTAAAGGATGAACAACTTTGTTTTTCTTAGATACAAGGAAATTCTTGAGTGGAAATATCTGCTTTCCGATATTTTCTTCGCCAAGATTTCAGCATCTCAAATACAAAATTCATCCTGAAAGCATTTCGACTCTTTCAGAATCATTTTTGCATGCTTGACCTGAACAGTCCAACAAGCCCAAACCCCAGCTTCCCCCAGACAGACCGTGCAGTATCACACAGCCGGGTTTTGTTCTCTTGTTCAAAGGATCTCTTCACGCATTACGCAGACATTACACGTTGGGTGAAGGCATTTCAGAACTACGTGCTCTTAAACACCACCTAGATCAAAAAGCTTCTCAGTCCCTCTGCCCAGCCCGCAGCTGCCAGCGTTGCAGAGGCACTCCAGCTCCTGCAGCGCTGCTGTGGATGGCGGCGTGGGCAGACGTGGTGGTGTGCCACGTTTGCAGTCTTACAACAGAAGTCCAGATGCTTCATGGCTCAGGTCCTAGACTCTTCTGCAGCAAAGACACTGACACCAGCCAGAGCTAGACATGCAGCTAAGGAAGCAGAGGCACCACAAAGGAAAGGACAGCAGGGATAGCAGCTCAGGGTTGCTCATTCAGGGTGGAATTACATTTACTCGTTAGCCTGGTTCAAGGCACAGGAGCTCAATCTAACATGAGGTTAACCTGCATTTACTGCCGGTGGAAACAGAGCTCTTATGTTCCTTGCCAATCTTTCTTTGGATGAGTTGACCAGCCCTCTAGAGCTGCCAGTCCTTCTCCCGTGACTATGGTGGGCACCTGAAAGCCCAGCAGAGGTGGCCTAGGTGACCTCAGCTCCAGGTGGTGAGCCTGCTGGGGACCCCCACAAGGGGAGGGACATGAGCTGGGAGCCAAGGGTGACCCCAGAACAGGCAATGCCCTCACCAGCGAGATACTCTCCTGCAGGGTCTGAACACAGCAGGGGCCATCCACAGTCTCAGACAAAGCAAGTACTGAATCAGGTTCAGAGTCCACCCGAGCAGCAGACAAAGCCAGGGACAGGAGTAGAGGTGGGGAATCTATTCAGAAGACAGGAATACAGACAGACAACCTACAGGACAAGAGACAAGTTACTTACAGGTCCAAAGTTCATGCAGGAGATAGGGTTAGAGAAAAACCACCTACAGCAGATGGGTCAGGTGCATCCCAGAGGCAGGGCAGGAGACAAGCTGCCTACAGCATATGCCCACAGTCCACCCAGGAGGCCAGGGACATAACAGG
Organism: Balearica regulorum gibbericeps; assembly: GCF_011004875.1. Taxonomy (NCBI): domain Eukaryota; kingdom Metazoa; phylum Chordata; class Aves; order Gruiformes; family Gruidae; genus Balearica; species Balearica regulorum. The sequence continues at coordinate 13,468,002 of NC_046200.1, forward strand.
CATACCTACAACATAGCCCAGGAAGGGAGCAAGTGCTCGGGGCTGGCCTTAAATAGAGATCCAGGGCCATGGGAAGAGGAGGGATGGGTGGAGGCTTCAAGTGAGGCTGCTCAGGTCAATTAAGGCCAATTAGTGCCTCAAGATTACCAGCTTGCACCTGGTTCTGCTGTGGAGTCTGCCATGGCAGGGGAGAGACTGGTGGGACAACCTCAAGGGACTCCAGGTTGGAAAATCACACTGAGGAAACATCTCCAAGAACAGAAGAACCCGAGCACGTCCCACTGCCCAGGCCTGCGAGTCAGGCTTGTGGGGAGCCAACAGAAGGATCCAATGTGGCAGATTTGCTGAATGGTGACAGATGGGACAGATGTGCCATTTCTGCCCTCAACACCACGTAGGAAAAAAAGTATTTTCTCACTGTTACACACGTACCTGTGCATTGCTCAGGAAGTTTCACCTGTATCTGTCCTAGATGAACATCAGAGCAGAGGTCTTCCCTTGGAGCTCTCCTTCCCAACTGATAGACTCACAAGGCTGGTTATGTCCCCTGGCCATCAAACCACCTCTGTTTCCCAAGCCCACAACGCTCTGTTCTGGGCACCTACACAGCAGAAAGGAAAGACGTAGCAATCACCATGGCATGTGGAAGACAATTCTCAAATGCACCTTTTGGAGGATGACCTGGCTTTGAAGGTGCACAAAGTCTCGTAGAGCCTGAGACTTTAATTGTTGCTCTGCATCGTGTTTCCATCAGGCGTGCAGAGGGAAGCAGGCAGGGGAGGGGGAAACTCGAAACGCTATCTGCAGATTGCCGAAGCGCCAGACGTGAGGGCAATTTCCAAGAACACATTGACGTATTGTACAGCAGAGGGAGGCCTTCAGAGCACGCTTTGACTTTATGCCAGGCCTAGGCAGTGTGCTGCTTTGTATTAATTTGTGTAACTTCATGAATAAACTGTGCTTGGCTTGCATATGAATTTTAAATGAATTGTTAACACATTTTTATGAATCAAGGAGGAGGTGCTAGCTGGGGAAGTTGACTGTTTGTTGTTTAAAGCAGAGGAAATCAATCATGGTTTTTCGCAAAATAAAACTTTATTGAGCTGTAATAAACAGATACTTCTAAAAAACATTTAAAACCACATAAAAACCAAGTGGAAGGTGTTTGACTGCTTCAGCATGAATCGCAGGTCAGTGAATGCGTATCTGTATTAAAGCTCCTCTTTTTTTTTTTTTTTTTTCTAACATCAGGAAGGAAGATGCATTAATGTGCTACATCAGTGCCCTCGTGGTGGGCGGAAGATGTGCCTACGGCCCGACGTCTGGGGTCATCGAGAGACCCCATGCAGCAGCTGCCAGATGCCAGTTTGGAGATGTTTTGATGCAGGATGCTTTGCTGTGCCAAAGGCTGCCCATTGCACTTTGTAACACAGGAATTCACCCACCGTCTGTGCTTTCTGCTCCCATCCATCCTCTCCTGTCCTTTCCAGAGACTTTTGACTCATGAGATGGTTGGGAAACACAACCTCCCACATCTATTTCTTCATCCTTCTTTTAGCAGCAGCAAAGGGGATTCTGCTTAAGGTTGTTGCTGGGGAATAGGGAAAACAGAAGTGAGAAAACTCTGGGGTTTTTCCTATGAAGATCTGAAGCAAGACGGCTTTAATTAAAAACAGAGGAGCAGCTCTCGGGACAGTGAGTCCCTCTCCTGCTATCCATTGGCTGCTGCTGTTGGGAAAGTGGGGTCACAGAGCTACAGAAAAGACACCTATGCTAAAGGGAGGTCACTTTTGTGGCCTTTGCAGTGAAATCACTCCTCTTTGTCCATTCCACAGCCTTAGGAACCAAAAACTTCTGATGTCAGCATGGATGAGAGAGAGAGAGAAGAAAGATGAGAGAGCCAGAGAAGAAAAATGTGCAGGTCTACAGGACCTCCATGGCTTTGGCTACTACATGGCAATCAGGTCTCCAGCAGTGGGAGCAGAGTATCTCCTGCAGTAGAATGAAGGCAACTTCCTGACTATGCAATAAAGGTGTAAATAATAGAGAATAAAAAGTAGATCCAGGCCAAGAGAAACCTCAAGTGGAGAAAGTTCACATTGCTGCCTGTTCCTGCAAGCTGAGGTCTTCAAAGCCAAGGTCTCCCAGCCAGGAGACAAACCAGTTCTGCTACTTTCCCTCCCCAAAATCCAAGTCATTCATCTTGGAACGGGAAACTCTGACTGGAAAACCAATGGGTCTTGGTGCTTCCATTACAGGCTCGTGTTATTCATAAAAGGTCCCACAGACTGAATGACCAATTCCTGGATTGCTTCCAAGGATTATTTAAACTTTTCCGTATTTTCTAGGTCTCAGTTTGAATGTGTGACTTTGGCCAGTGCATTGATTGATGTTGCTAAAAACGCTCACTGCCCCCTTCTCCGGAAAGTATGTGTTTTGGAATGTCTCTGGATTACTTTTAATAGTGAGCTTCTCACTTGCTGGAGAGCACTGTTATTAAAGTAAGTGGATTATTCAAAAGGCAATTCCCTGGTCCCCGGCCTGTGCACACTGGCTGCCATTCTGGTTGAGGACAGAAGACAAATTTTCAAAGCTCAGGAACAGAGCAAGGAAAACTCAGAGGATGGTTTTCTGTGTCTTTGTGTCTCGTGGCCGCAATCTCTGATGTTCCACAAAACAAAAGCTTCAATTGTAGTGTTGCCTGGGATTCAATCATTTTATAGCATGTCCATCCTGCACATATCCCTGATGCTGATGGGTGAGACCGGCGGGGTCCCTTCCTTGTCACCAGGTAACGTCGCTTCTCCGTAGCATATCCCAGCACGGCAGCATTGAATGAGCTTCTTCATCTCACCTACTGCTACACATCAAAGCTGGAGGATAGACAACCAGCTTGCCAGATGTCCAGACACCTTTAAAATCAAGAGGAAAAGGGCAACTCTTCTAGTATGTCATCCATCCATTCCCACCTGAGGTATGTCTGCTGCTGGGATGGACTGAGTCACCCAAGGAAAGCACTTCTGTTTCTCCTCTAAGCTTAAAAGACAAATTTATGCATTATACTCTTGGATCACAAAGTCCGGAGCCAAACTTGTGTTGTCCATAGCCGCACAGAACCCAGGACACCTTGGAGCGCTTCCTGGGCCAGAAAGCACAAGGTTTATTTGTGACTTTTACCCTCATGCCACCTGTGGGCAGGGAAGACGAAACGGCATCTTCATCCCTGCTATATGGGGCTAAAAGGAGTGGGGAAACAAGTTGGGCAAGAGATTTCAGAGTTGGGAGCAGAACATTTGCTGTGTAGGGACCGGCACAGAGTGGGATTGTGGTTTGCCTGGGTATAGGAAATGCAGCATCGCTCAGCAGAACGGAGCTCGTAAAGAACTTGGGCTCTTCTGGGAGACAATTAAATTTGATCAGCATAAACTCAGGGTTTTCCGATGGAATTCAAAACAAGGGATGGATCCAGGACGTGTAGAGACAAGACAAGTCTTACCAGCAATGGGTTGTTGTGTAGGTTGGGATTTGTTACCTTTTTACTTATCTTACATTGCACAAAAGTGCGTGTCACCAGGCATAAAAATATTGAAAGCAAATTCTTGAAGCCAATGGACCTGAGATGTCAACACCACCACCAAGGCACAAAGTCAAGATCATTTGCAACATTGCAAGACTTAAGGGTTAGAGAAAGATGATTTCCATCAGCCCCCAACCTGCAAGAAAAGATTGTAAAAACCATGACATGAAAGAAAATTAGGAAGAGAAAGAATAAGAAAGAATAAAGGTGGGGGTCTCGCTATGGGGCTTTTGAGCTCATAACAGGTCACATTTTCTGGCTATTCTTTGCAAATACGAGTGTTAGAGATGGGCTTTGTTTAAAGAAAATGAAAACTCAAGTAATTACATGGCTTCAGGAGCCAGGACTCTAAGAAAAACACCAAGTATTTCAAGAGTTGGCAACGCTGCCTGTGGAAAAGGAGTGAGTCATGGTGTCTTTTTGGACTCCGAGGTGGGGGAGGGAGACCAGTGCAGCCACTCCGGAGTGACGGGGAGTTTGCTCAGCCGCTCGTGTGGCTGTGGGCCTGCTGGCCATCTCCCCAGCATCACTGCGCACAGCTGTGATGGGACACACGGAGGGTGGCGTGGCCGGGACGAGGGATGCAGAGCCCCGTGTGGCCTTAGCTACCTGCCTGGGGTGCAGAAGGGACAAAAATGCAGCAGTCTGGGGAAGGAGCAGGAAGGTGACGGAGGGGAAGTCCCTGGCCTTGCAGGCACAATGTCTCCCTCTGCCCTGGGAGCATGCGTTGGAGGGAATTCATTGCAAACCAGCAGCTATGAGCCTTGCAGGGAGGTAAAATCCTTCTTTTCCTGGGCAAAGACTTTGAAATGCTGAACTGTTCCTTCTTTAAAAGGATTCAAACAGACCTGGACTTATCCTGCCCAGTGCTAGCAGAAAAGGGTGGAGGGAGGATTAAGACATTAAATACAGACAGCACAGTGGGAGCAAGGATACGTTATGCTTTGCTTGAATAATGCAATCAATATTTTAGCAGTCCCAAAGCTCGTTTGTTGTTTTTCCGTGTACTTAATGTCCTTCCAGCTTATCACCTCCCTAGCCTTCCCTGTCTGTTTTGTCCTGCATATGTCCCCGGTCCCAGTGCATTTTAGTTAAATTACTTTTGCAGCCTGAGTCCCTGAGAGTCAGAGAACCTCCTTGGTCCACTCGTATGCTGTATGAGGCAGACAGATGAAGGGCATCCCTGGAGTCAGGTCGTGGCTGCTACCTTGAGTCTGGAGGAAGAATCAGCCCCTGTCTCATTGCAATATCTGTGCATGCATCCCTCAGCAAGGCTGTGCATCTCAGAGGGTGCACAGGAGGCATCAGGAAGCCTCTGAAACCATCACTCGGGTGGCAGCGGTGGGACAGACGGCAACTCTGGGAGAGGAGTCCAGGAGAGCCGCTGGTTGGTGATGCTGTGCGTGGGAGAAGGATAAACGGAGCCAGGCAGGGAACCAGAGCCTGCAAGCCAACATGCCATTACCCAGACAGGTGGGATGTCCTGGGTGATCGGCAGAGTGCTCCCCGAGCATCCAGTTCCCCAAAGCCACGCTGCAATCCATCTCAAGGAAACGGAGAGAGCTCATTACAGGAATTACTTCCAGGCAGCCAGCTGCACAGGCCAATAAGCTCCCCACTGATTTCTGACTGCCCTCCTTCCCAGCAGAGGGAGTTTGGGAGATACTTCTGCATTGATCCAACCTGTTGTTTCCATAATGGGGTTGTTGCCAGATGAAGTTTACATTAAAAAAAAAAAAAAATTTGTTATGTTCAGATGTGCTGAAGCTCCCGCTGCTCCAAGGAGCAGGCATTAGCACAATGTCAGAGAAATGATCCCCTCTTCCTTGACAGCCCATTCAGCAGGGTGACAGCTTTGCTTCACCTCTGGTACACACCATGTCATTGCTGATTCTGATCAGCAACGTCTTGAATTCATAGCCAATGAATTGCAGTCAATGGCCAAGATCCCATGGCTACACTGGGGCAGAGTCAGTCCAGAGTCCCATCACACTCTTCACACTCTTCGTGTGATCAGCCCGGCCATCCATGCTAGACCTGACTGTAAAGCAGGACGTTGGGATCAGGACCTCTCACTTGGGGGCACGGTAAAAGCAAGCAGTGGCAGGGCTGTCTGGCTCCCCTGGGACACCAGAGAGCAGCCCAGGGAGCCCTGGTGACTCCAGCAGGTCCCTGCGGGTGGGAAGGGTCCTCCCAGCAGAGCTGCTGACTGATCAGGGTCTGAGGAACAAGTTCTCCAGCCAGAGGTTAGGTGGTTTCATTTGGATCCTATGAAGCCCACCCTCAAAGTCATATAACTCACACAGTCATTTTTTTTACCTAGACTAAACTCATTTTCTCCCTCACTGACATTTAATTGGCTCCATAGGATGAAGAGATACTCTTACTTTCTGTCTTATAGAGCCCTATATCCCCTCATACAGCAACCGAAGACACTAATAACTCCATCTAATTACAGAATGAGTGATCCCTGTTAAGGGGAATGGCAGATATGCTGGTATTATTTATGTCACCTGCTTTGCTCCACGCAGCGCTCGAGCCAGCTCCACTTGCTTTTTTTAGCAAGCACATTTCATTTTTCACTCCCCACTGTCATCCCCTTCCCTGTCTCATTCAGAAACTTCACCCACTCATTCTATCACAGCCTGTCTCTCTGCTACCCTGCGATATAAATCAGCATTAATTATGCTGGTAAAAATCCTCTAAATCACTCATTGTCCTCATTATTATTATTTATCTTAGCCTGAAGGTGACACATCCAAACACAAGCTCTTCTGTTCCCCTAGCAAGGATTTTAATGGGCTTACTGGCTTGGCAACCCAACCGCAGCACCTTACGCGGTTTCCTAAGGGGGCTGCCTCCACCTGGTTCTGCATCCCTCCATTTGGGTCCATCGCTCCTGGTCTAACGTCTAACTGATGAGGTCCAGCGAAGCACTCGGGAGCACATTTCCCTGCGAGCATCAAGCTTGCTTTGGGATCACTGCTGCAAAGGCACCTACTGTGTGCTGGAATGAGCTAATTAAAAGCTGCATCCTCGTACATATGTGCAAGGAAAGGCACACAGACAACTTTTGTCCGGGATGTTCAGAGCGGTTAAGCAGGCAAGCGTTGATAATTTTTTCCCCTCTCAGTTATCTCATCAACTGAAGGAGTTAAAGCTCTGTAATTCTGGGCTGTGCAGAAAACGGCATGTGTAAATAAACAAACAACCTGGCCGCTTTCCTCCTCTGCCTCCCCTGATCAGGAAAGACGAACGTAAGAAATAAATTGAAACTAAAAAAAGCTGGAAACCAACTCGCCTTCCTGGAACAAACCCAGATCGAGCACAGAAGCCAAGGTGGCAGCTTCTGTTTTGGAGAGGGTCCCCAAATTACAGCCGTACCGATGGCACGCAGCCTAAAAAGCCAGCGGTCTCCTTCCCCGATGCCAGCCAAACAGCGTATCCCTACCCCCGCATCTCCGTAAGCTGCATTTTCCAGCCTGCCCCCCGCCCCCCCCATGCCTCGGCAGGACAGCGCCGGCCCCGTGCAGCCGCGACTGTGCAAGCCGACCTCCAGTCCCCCAGGAGCAATAACGCACGGGAGTATCGATCCTCGCACTTGTCACTCCGGATGGATGTGCCACCGCTAAATCCCTAACCTTTAGCTGTGCCTGGAGTCTGTAAATTCCCACCCTCTCCTCCCGCCAGGCAGCAAACACCATGTCCAACAGCCTATTAGCAGGAGAACAGCCTGTCCCCTGTCAAAACACACAAGGTGCCACGGTCCCCGCGGGAATGCCGGCGGCTGCTGACAGCACACTGGCGTGCCTGCCTGCCTCCCCTGCCTGCACCGCCGTCCTGCCCGCATCCCGAAACCTGCAGCAGCGCTGGGGAGTCACAGCTGAAGAGCAAAATGACCCTGTAGCTAGCAAAGGGAGGAGGCAACATCCACGTGCTGGCTTCAAGAGCCGCTTTCCTTGAGACACAAAGGGGATAGTGCTGGCCTTCCTCCCGTCGGCCCTCCTCATCGTCTGCAGGAGAAGGGAAGCCGTTCAGGGCAGGACGCATGCAAAGGGAACGACTTTAGGCTCGCACCATGCGCATTTCAAAGTGTGCGGAGAGCGAGGGGCTGATTCTCTCCCCTTCTGCTTTACAGAATTATTTGTAAGCATTACAGTTTTGAAACAAGACCAGGAACATTTTTGTATAGTTTCTTTGTTTCAGGAAAAAGGATGCAGACAGGTGAAGGCAGGTAATGAACTCCAGGCAATTTATTTCTAGTAGGCACCTAAAAACCCCATGACAAATTAAAACAGTCATTAATTATTTCAGTAAAGACATGGCCACACCACACACGACCCCACCTCAGTTGGGTCCTGCCTGGAACTCAGATAGCATCTCAGTTTTAGAGACACCCAAAACCTTGATGCATCCTGGTGGCTTTGAGGCCCCCTTGCTATAAAATGAGCATTTTTCAGTGTGTAAAATGGGACACACACAGCCTGGGCTGGTATAAATCTGATGGCAAGTTCATGTTCACAATCTCTCTCGAATCACTACCCACAGGAATTAATTAATTTATCCTCAAACTCTTCAGAATAAGCAATTTGCCTGAAGCCTAAACCACTCCTGCAGGGCAATTCCTTTTCCATATAGCGAATCAGACTCCAAATGCATGGTTTTGGTGGGGTCTTTTTTTAAGTCTTGCCATGGTGGGACCGTCTGCCCCCTGCTATGCTGCACGGGGGCTGCAGTGCACCTGTACGGCGAGAGCCCCACGTCCCATTGCTCAGACAGCCTTTGCATCACTGCAGCCTCCGCATTAGGCATCTGCCAGGGCAGTCCCTGCACCACACTGCTCACAACACTTGTCCTAAGGTAGGTCTGACACCCCTCACGTGGCTCCACCTAGCCTGTCCTGATCCTAAATATTCACTTACTAAGCCCAGGTTTACCATTAAACACCATTAGAGTTGAAACTTCTTCACTGTTTTCCTCCAGGCTGTGCTCCACGTGGGAGCTTTCCTAACCAGCATCCCTCTGGGATGAAGCACACCAGGTTTGATCTCCACCCAAGCCCCATTTTTTCAGTCATTCGTAAGGAATCGCACCATCCATGTGTGTCACTTGGCTCCCTCCAGTAATAACTTTCAAAATCCATGGGTCCATTTCAATCAACTCGGACAGAAAAAGCCCCAAAAGCATTAAGAATTGGCTCAGTTTGATGGCTATAGGCAGCTGGATAGACAGAAAACACTGAATTACTGCCCTTGCTGGGAGAGGGGCCATGGCTGGAGCTCAGCAGGGCTGTTAGATGCTGGAAAAGGCACACGGGAGAGAGATCTTTGAAAGGCCCCAACCTCAGGAAATGTTTCGATCAGAGCTCACACCATTAGGCACGCGATAATCCAGCCACGAGACACAGAGCCGCAGGAAACCAAGCTCCATAAGTCCTGCTCCTTGCAGACCAACTTCGACTTTAAAAAAAAAAAGAAAATAAAAAAGAATAAAACCAAGCAAAAAACAACAAAAAGCTTTTCATAAAGCAGAGACTTCCGGAGCAGGCACTTCTGCATCCTCCTGCCGTAACAGAGATAGGCTTGGGACTGCCAGGAAATGCAAACAACATTGCTAAACCAGAAAGACATTAAAAGACAACAAAGAGGATTTCCATCCAGCGCTAGAGAGGATTGTAGGTGCCAAGATCCACTTTAATGAGACTGAGGAGCTAAAAAGCTTTGAGAAACTCTACCGACTTAGGGATGGCTTGGATTTAATAGCAATTCTTGCCAAGATTTTTTTTTTTTTTTAATTCTGGTTTTATCCTATTTCTATCAAAGTTGTTAAAAGACCAATGAAAACCTTGAGCCCCATTTCTCTGACTGGAAAAGATCCCCTCTACTAATACAGTAGCTACAAGCCAGTAGCAAACAAAGTTTGATTAATTTGATCTTGACTAGAGCTAAAAGACTTTTTTTTGGCCACAGTTATATTTTGAAGCAAAATAAGTGGAAATTCAATCAGAGCAAACCACTTCATAATACATTTTTTAAACACAAATAATTTGGCAAGTTCAAAAACAGAGAAAACCCAAACACATTGTTATTTTAAAGAAAGCATTTAATTACGCTCCACTTTCAGTTAAAAATATCTTTCCATCTTCTTCAAAAATGATTCTTTAGATTTCTTAAATGCAAAATGAAATTCATTTCAAATTGAATAGAAGTTTTTTTTGGCTCAAGAATAGCGTTGCTTATTTTCTAATTCATCAGAAAAAATGTAGCTGTGCTGCTGTTCATTCTCCTGCAAACTGAACCGACACCATTTCTTTCCTTAGCGCTAACAAATTCAAAGCCACATGCTAAACAGCAAAGTCTAATACACACTTTTGTGTGGCCAAACCTGTGGCCCAAGTGGGGATTTGAAGTTCGACCTTAAATGCTACATGTTCCTGTAGACGATATGCGTGTACGTAAATACGTTCTTGAGGAGGGTTGGGAAAGAGGACACATACTAGCATTTTCATTTAAGATATCACTAATTTGAGGAGGCTTGGGAGTCACGAGCTGTGACCTCCTCTTTCACAGCAAGCTGCAAGTCCCAGCCTTCACCAGGCTGGCAACCTCAGCCAGGAATTCCCTCTGATTTCCTACTCGAACCACTTGATTCCTCCTGCTTCCCTTATTATTACATTTAACGATCCCTGACATGCTTTTGGCAACCTCCTCAGAGATAATCAGGTTGTAGCGCTTGAGACCAGCTCCACTGAGATAAAGAAAAAATGAGTGATAAAAACCAGCGATGTATTTGCAGATCAGAGGCAGAGCAGCGGAGAGCACGCTGTGTTTTAGACTTTTGATCAGAAGAGAACGCGCGTTCCTTGTTAGTGCTGTAATATGGCAGTCACAGGATTTTTCTATAGCAATTGTCAGGCCGGGGTTAGAGCTGGAGCCTGCAGCTCTGTCTGCAAGACTCAACTTCTTCTCTGGTGTATCAGACACAGCTCCTATTTTCTACTCTCACAGATATTTCTTAGCACAAATCATGCCAAATACCTTATGTCCTACTAGACCTCAATTCTTTTGCAGCTACCCTTTAAATCATAGCCTTCCCAAGGGTTAAACCTGAAAAATTTACAACAGAGCAGAAAACAGAGAGAAGGGAAGGAAAAAAGGTGACAAAATATAAGAAAAAAATACAACAAAAAGAGTATGACCAAAAAAAAGGCAAAACAAAAAAACCCAAACCACCCAGCTGTTGGATCTGCAAAGATCTCCACTCCAACTCTATTGATTTCATTACACCTCCGCTGCCCGACCCATTAAGCATGGCTCACTGGCAAGGTGTAAGATATTCAAGTTGCACTTTGTTACATCCTTAGACATCTCTTGTGCCTGGAGATGTTCAACACCTCCTCAGCTTTCAAATTTTCTTTGTTTAGTAGCAAGTTCACATAAACCTCCAAGTGAGAGGAATTCGTTCATAACCCAGTTTGAAAGCACTCCTTCCAGTCTGTGTCTTGGCTCACCAGGGTTGATTCTGGCTGGGAGTCATTTAACCAGCGTTGGCCAAAGTTGGCTGTCCCCAGGCCACATCTGCAGATAGTGGGAAGGGACTGACACCTCAAAAGGTCTTTCTTCCCTCCTAAAAAAGGCTGTTGGTTTGAAGGATGGTCTCTTGGGCTGCTGATCACTCTCCATTGACTATGGATAGAGCCTGGACACTTGGAAATCTGGTTTGTAGATGAAGAGAGTTACTTGAGAAGAATCCCTCTCCTCCAGCATGGCTAGCATCATCTCACATCCCTCAGTGACGGGTTCCAGACATAATCTCAGACTCTGGCAATCAAAATATATTGGGACACACAACAGGGTTGCATGTCACAGCCTTTCCTTGCAGAGCAGAGTGTCACAGTGAAGGTCCCTTTCAGGGAAAGAGAGGGACTGAATTGCCCAGACACTTTCAGACATGTTTTCTTCCACAAAGAACTAGCTCCATTCCTGTGCCTGCACCTTACCCACATGTTCTGGGATGTTGTCATCCCTTTTTTGAGGGCACTGGGCAAGAAGGCTGGACTCTGTGTGCCCCCTGATGCAAGCACAGGGCAGGGGTTTATCAGCCCACACCACTCCACGGAGAGGCCATAGGCTGACCTGCCTCCTCCTCATCATCAGGCTCTGACCAAGACCATGGTGACACCCTGTTGCCACGTATGTGACTTCGTATTATTTGTCAGGCCAAAAACCTGCAAACTTTATCTCTGACAAGACATCCGGAAAACACAGACAAATGTCTATAAGCCTCAAGCCCCACTCAGACACAGTTTATGGGGAGACAAAAGGAAGGATATGGGCAAAACCCAACCTCAGGCGAGCCCGCTGACATCCCCATCAGTGTCCAGCTTCCTACTCGCCCGGATGCACGACAGCACCCCGCAAAGGACAGACCTGGGTTTGGTACAGACTTGATTAGGGCAGAAATAACAGAAACATGCAATTCTGGTGTCGTGGACGCTCTGACGGCAGCAAATCAGGGCCCGCTCAGTGCTGTGGTGAAAACTTCACCGGAGAAAACTCCTCCACACGTGAAAGCACTTTGGAAACACCCGCCCCACGTCTGCAGTAGGTCCCAGATCTTCCAGTGGGAGAAATGGTCTGTCTTTCCCAATTTTCTTCCCAAGCCTCTCTGTATACTTTCCAATATGCCGTGCCTTTTCCTGGAAGACGATTAGGTCAGTGGTTTTCCATATAGTGGATAATTCAGCCTCATGGGTCAATGCACCGATCTTTATCTCGACTCTGAGTTCCCATCAGCCTGGCAGCTTAAGCTCTGGCTACCCGTAATGGATGTGCCTTCGCTGGTATTTTAAGCTTGATCCTGCTTTTTACCCAAAGTGAATTGTAGCCACTAGTGGGGGAAAAAAGCAGAAACAAAAGAAAAATATAGCATCTTTATCCTGTGGGGATGACTCTATCCTTTCTGGTGCTGGGTACCTTAATAGAAGGTGCTGGTTAACCGCAGGCCTTTTGCTTTCAGTTGAAAATATTACCACTGATAATACCTAAATTGCTACTAACTTCAAAGAAAAATTTACGTGAGTGCGGACTCCTTGAGAACTGAAGATCTCCTGTAATTCACACTTACCAGTGCATCTCCCAGGCAATCCCTGCAGAGGAGTAACAAGGGTGTTTCGGTTTTATTCCCCAGGCAGCAGAGAATAAATAGCACATTATGGAAACTGCTTATCACAGCCCAGGATCAGACACTTTGCAGGAGCAGGTTTTTCCAGGCAGATCTTGGATATTTCCTTGTTGTCCCCTCTCATTGGGAAGTCTCTATTTTTCTTCCAATATTTTGGAGCTTCCATGGCTAGTCTCACCCAAACCCAAGCAATGGCAAAACTTCTGGAGCCTGATGCAGAGGTCTGCTGTGACTTTGGGTGTAGCTGACTGTGGCTTGTCACTTAACTCGCTGTAAGTGTGCGATTTTGTGCCACCTGCTGTAATCCACCCTGGAACGCTCCTGAAGAGACGCAGGAGAAATTCTTAAGATGCATTTCCCTCAGACCACAATATATTCCATATGCTCCAACAGTGGAGGAGAAAGGAACTGGTAGGTTGAGTTACCTCTGGTAAATCTATCATTCCCAGCTGGGGGGACAGGGAGGGACGGGAGAGCTTATCAGTGTTTTCTCTGACTTTACAGCTGGAAGAAATTTACAGCCAAACTCACCCTCCTGTTGCAAAGGAGGGATAAGCCCTCCCCAAACATGCTTACAAGCCACTGTTGTTATCAGAGGATCAGGGGGGCTTTGGATCACCTTTATTGCTGGCCACCAAGGCTCTGCTGGGGTCCGCTCTTTGTGGAACCGTCGGACAAAGCAAGGGGCTGCGACGCTGCCCTTGCAGGTGCAACACCCTCAGCCGGGCTCTTGGAAAGCGCATTGACAAAATTGAGATTATCTGTGAGCGTACATCTTTCTGAAGACTGCTGGCAAGGGAGGTTTTGTCCCCTCTCTCCAAAGCTCCCTCTTTGGGAAGCCCATAGCCAAACATCTGTTGCCTGCACGCTGCAAAACCACTTTGTTCCTGGGAACGTCGAGGTCCCGTAGCCTGGTCCCACTGCAGGAGCCACGCTGGAGGTCAGGTGCATCACTGTGGGTTCCTCCTCATACGTGCTAAAAACTAAACGTGTCTGGGACCCAAACGCCTACTCAGTTTGTGGCTTCGTCGGGACCTTACCATTGGGCAGGAAGAATTTTACACCTGAAATTCATCTTCTGCTTTTGACAGATTGGCAGCCATCAAACACCCAGCTACAATTTTAGTTTCTGAAATGTTGAAAGGCATTTTTAAAAAAAAAAAAAGGCAATTTTATAGGCTCTTTAATTACTTACCTTTCAGCAGCTTTGCTTAATCTTCAGATTTTACAGCCATCACTGAGCTCTCACCATCCCACCTCCTGCCGTGGAGAGGGCGAACTCAGCAGCGGAGGGAGCTCTGCTCAGGTCATCAGGGCTGAGCGTGTCCTCAAGAGCTGTTGGGAAGTGGGGCCCGAGGGAGGGCAGCAAGATAATTAATTGTTATCTAAGCAATTGACTAATTTGTAATCACTTTTTATAATTAACTTAATTATTCTAATTAACTTAACATTGATTGTTTATGTTTAATTTATAATTATCTAAATTGTTATCTAAACTGCAGGCAGACTAGACAGTCTGCATCTCTGTAGTTAATTTCTGCCTTTAAACATGGGACTCTATAAAATGGGACTAAATAGAGGACTAAAAAAAAAAGAAGAAAAAAAAGCAAAAGCTTTTATACGTGCTGGTTTTCTTTCAGAACAATTTTTTTCTGCACTTAATTTTTTCCAGCTACATAAAAATACCTCATTGATGACGAGTGTCTCTAGAATAACAAACCTCGTATATACCTGTGTGCGCACACAGCCCACGATCCCCCCCCAAAAAAAACCTGTTCGCCATTAAACCGGGGTTTTGTGAAAGCCAAACATGAAAACAAAGCGTGTTCATCGCAGAAGGAAAGAAAGTCCATGAGGAAGCAGATGTAAAACTCAGACTTTCAATATGCTCTAGCAAATAACCAATGAAAGAATAATGACTTGAAAGACGCCGGGCCAAACTCCGTGCTGGCACAAGTCCATCAGAGCCGGTGGAGATAGGCCAGCAGCGGATGTTTCCCACTTCGTCAGTTGAATGTGAAGAGTTTATTTTCCAAGTCACCCCTCCTCTTACTTAAATTCCCCGTCATTGATCGATGGGTGTCCCAAAGATGCTGAGTGGAGAAATCTGTCGCTTACAGAACTGGTACTTTGCTGTATAAAAACAAAAGGTCTCTAGTCTGGAAATGGCAGAGATATTTTTTTTCCCCCCTTCGAGCAGCTGCCAAAAAAAAGATTAAAGAAAAATTATAAGCTAGAGGCTGCGCTTTCTGAGGACACTGCCAATTTTTTAAAAGGATAATCCCAGTGGATACAGCATTACACAACAAAAGTCCAATTGTGGAAATGCTGCCAGTTTTTTAAACGTCGGCATTTAATCTCTTGGCAGTAGTACAAGTCCAACTGTGCTTTTATTTTTATTTTTTACAGTGGCTAATCACATATTTGCATACATTAGAGCAGCAGCATATGGTCTGGAGAAGGTTAATTTGCTCTGCAATTAATAGTGGCATGCAAATCCACGTACAGCTAATACGGACTGAACCAACAGACAGAAAGTCATTGATGTTAGAGCTGAAACGTGGAGAGGAAGGGAACGTTTGCCAAGCACCTGACTCTCTTTCAACCTGATTTCCTTTCCAGAGCAGCTGATAAAGGCAACAACAGGTTAAACCCAGCTCTATTAAGGCAGAACTCCTCCTAGTTTTTTTACAGATGAAATTTTGTGGGATTTGCAAAGAGGTTTTAAAGAGCTGGGACCCAAAGAGGACTTTAGGGCAGATTTTTCCAGGCAGCAGAGCACAAAGCCAGGATCCTCGTACCACTGGGAGCAGGGATGCGCTGGTGAGATGCAACAAGAGGCTGAGTGGGAAGAAGCCAAGACAGAATGGCTGTGAAAATGCTGAGGGGGCACTCAGATCTGAGTAAGGAAAGAAAACTCCTTGCTATTATTATTTGTATGTAAAACGTTCAAAATTTGGTAATACATAGAGAGATATAACATTATTACAGTGCTGTAACAACGTAGGGAGTGACTTTGTATAGACATAGACTATTTTTATCTGCAATATATATACACCAAAGAAAAAAAATAGCAAGCCTAATTGCAGCTCGTTGGCCACAGCCGGGGCACCACCATCCCTCTGCTCCCTCCCACCGCCTGCCCAAGACACAAACCCTGGCTGTTCATCACCGCGCCCCAACCCTCCCATCCGGACAGGAGCCGGTCGCGTGGGATTGTTCACCTGTCATTTTGTTTTGCTGCAAGTCCTTTTACGAGAGGGTAGGGCTGGATACGGAGAGCTGGGCTTTGAAAACGGGGCCCCCCGCGGAGGG
The DNA here is from genome assembly GCF_011004875.1 of Balearica regulorum gibbericeps. Lineage (NCBI taxonomy): Eukaryota > Metazoa > Chordata > Aves > Gruiformes > Gruidae > Balearica > Balearica regulorum. Next base: position 13,484,077 of record NC_046200.1, read on the forward strand.
GAAGGAGGCAATAAAGCCCAACCCCTCCGCGCATCACACGGGGCTTTCACCTCGCAGAGAAGCAGCAGGAGTTGGGGAGCAAGCGAGCATAAGGTCACCGGGTTTTGAAGAGGGAGGCTCTGCTCGCAGGGGGAGGGGGGAACATCTCTGGTCTGCCTGGCTATAGGATTTCCTGGATCTTTAATGATGTGGTTGCCCAGGGTTGTTCGGCTTTAATGAAGCGATTCATGTCCGGTTGGCTAATCGCGTTGGAGAGGTGCGGAGCTGCCCCTGGCTGACGTCTCTCGTTCTGAAGATGGGCGTTTTCCATCTTGGCTAAAAGGAAATTAATTGGGTTAGATCCTTTATATTGCACAACCACTCCTCAGGTGTAGTATGGCAACTAGTCCCCCGTGGGTCATGGATACCCATGAAGGCAAAACACCCAATTCACCTGATGTAGCTGAAATTGTTTGTCTATTAGGAGAAAGGCTCCTTCAGATACACACTGACCCTGGGAAAGAACCCATGTCCCTCTCCTGTATCTCATGACAGCAGATATTTTTGCTCTTCCTCAAGCCCCAGCTTCTGGAGTCCTGTAATTACAGGGTAACTCAGCTTTAAGCAAAAAAGAAATAGAAGAAATGGGGAATGGTTCCCAGTCTACTCTTTGGGGAGGCGGGAACACGGTTAGCCTATAAAGCATCAACAAATAAAAAGTTCCCCTACTACCGCTATTTTAATTATTATGCTAATAACAACCAGAACATTTTCAGATGCTTTTAAATTTTGAATGTTCAAATTCACGCTGTAACATTGGGTACCCGGCTTGGCTGTAAGGGGAGCCGCAATTGGAGCTGGCAGCACAGGCACAAGCTCTGGGCAAGACTTTCCCATGGGCCGGCAAGGACAGCAAAGCTCTGGAAGAAGCAGGAGCTCCTGGCCACCAGGAAAAGCAACAGGACACAAACCCAGAGATGAGCCTTCCCAGAGATTTCCACCATCCACATCTGCCAGCGAAGCAGAATGATTTCCCCAAATGCAGGTTTCATCACTTAAAAGTATTCCCCACGTAGCAGCTAATCCAGGCCACGCTACGTAGCATTGAAAGGGTCAGCAAAGACCAGCAGCGCTATCTGCCTGCCCTTGCAGGGGGATGTGGGGAGGGGAGGAGAGCCCAAGGACAGCACCTTCACATGCACGGCTGCAAACAGGAGTCTCCCGCAGAGATGGCCCCTCTGCCATGCTCTTGCGTATCTCCAAAGTGAAATGGATTAGCAGCTCACTTTCAATCAGGCTGAATTATGAGTGCAGCGATTTGCTGGACATTTTACATGAACCAGAAGATGTGTTATCTGATGAAAATTGCTTAATTTAATATCCTGGCCTGACAAGCAGTGAACTGTACATCTCCTGGAGAATTTACCAGTGCAGATGATTTTACTTAGCTAGAAGGATTAAGCAATCAGACCCCCTTTCTTCCCCCCAAAACTCATGGCAGAAAACTGCCCAGAGAAACTCTGAGAAGCTGGTGGTGCCAAGGTTGCCAGCAACCCAAGGAAAAACAAAAGGTTTGGGTTTTCTCCATCAGAAAACACTGCAGAATTACATGCATTTTGCCACTGTCACGTCCCCAAAAAATCACTTCTTGGGAAGGGAAAGTTAAAATGCCAGGAAAGAGATCAGATCCAGCTCTCAGAGCTGCTGTGAGGACATAGGACTTGTGCCTCTACTATACGAAGGCCAAGCTTCAGAGCAGGTCTTCTAGTTACGTTGCTCTGATAGATGGGAAGCCCTACTGGGAGCCGTCTAAAGGATGGAGGACCAGGGGCAGGCTCAGTCTCCCATGCCTCAGGGTACCTCAGGCTGTGGCTGAATGAGTGTGGGCTCATCCCAGCCTCTCTGGGCTCCCTTCTCCCAGCAAGCACTTGTCAGCCCAGGTTTGCACAGAGACAAATGGGTGGTGGGTGAGGTTGGTCTTCGTAGCATGCACAAGCTCTCCCTTTCCTTACCGTAAGGATCTAGCCAGCAATTAATGTTCCAGTGGAGTTCTCCAGCCGAGCCAGGCTTTCCTTTGTGGCCCATGAGTAATAAGCCCAAGCCTATGCTTGTTTTCACAAGGAAACTCTTTCAGGCTGAGCCATAAGCGGGGAATCTGTGGGCAGGTTCAAAATACAACTGCAGCACGGAGCAGAATTGCTCCTCAAGCCTTTGCAGATTCATGGGGAAGCACAAGTCACAGGAAAAGCATCCACTACCCTGACCTTCCTCTTTAAACAAAAGAGACCGCAGCAGTCTGCAAAGATGGATAAACCTTTCCTACTAACTGCACTGAGGAAAAGAAAACAGATGGACAGCTCTGCATAAACCAGACCCTGCCAAAGCACATGCCATCAGGCAGCTGAGAGCTGAAGGATCCTGAATTACCAGTCCCTCTTGAAGATCTTGCCATAAACTAGTTGTATGTATTCCCCACACTTTGGTATGAGGCTCCCATTGCTGTAGACATAATACATGAATACAATTATGTAGACTTTATCCGTGCTGGCAATCTTATCCAAATTCAAGGCTTTTAATATAATTGAAGGCTATTATGATTTATGGTTATGTTTTTAAATAGCACATAATTAAGTGGTAGAACTCATTGTCATAGGACATTATAGAAGCCAAAAGCAAAATGGGTTCAAATAACAATTAAAGACATTGAAAGATCCATCAAGGGCAATTACAGAGAGGGATGCGGATACGACCCATAGCTCAGGAAGTCCTTCAGCTGCAAATTGCCATGAGTTGGAAGGGCCATAGGAAGTATCACCAGGGGCTTGCCATGGTCTTATATCTTGCCCTAAGCATTTGCTGCTGGCACGGGTAGAGACAGGATATTGGGCTAGATCTTTGATCTGAGCCAACATGTCTATTCCGATGTCTACATAACGTGACCTCTAACAGACCTCCTCTTTCCAAAAGGCAATAGGCCAGAATAAGTTTAGATTGTGGTTTAGGCCTGCAAGATACAGACCTGACTTAAAAGCTGTATCTTCTCCATCTAGAAGACTGAGCCAGAACTTCAGGTCAGGCGATTGGCACATCTTCCAAGCTTCAGTCTCAAGAAGTCCTTCAAAAGGGAGTTTTCATTAAAGGAATTTTCTATGACTGGGAGGAAAAAATGTTGCAATGTGCGCTACAGTTTTCTGATTGCCTAAGTTGGCAATGCTTTAAAAAAACCCTAAATATCAGGGGAGAACACAAACATCACACCAGTTCACAAAACATGCAGCTGAGTTTCCCACAATTGTGATGATGGCAGGGGTCAGCGTAGCCAAAGTGCAAGAGATGAGCTTCAGCCTGGGGAAACAACCTTCCCAAGTGAGCATGTCCCCTGCATTTGCAGGATTCATGAAACAGTTCCCCTTTGAGGGGAAACTTGGTGGACCTTTGGTCTTACCTTGTGGTGGTGTTTTTATGTTGTCCCAGGCAAACACGCTGTCAGAAGGTACCAGTTTGACAGAGTTGCTCATTGACTTCACATTGGGGAAAAATCTCTTTACTTTCAATCAAAGTAGCTGAAGAATGATCCAGTCGAGCCCTTCGCTGCACTAAATAGACACAGCCAGGAATAAATCAAGGGAACAAAGCTCTTTCATACCAGTTGAAGAGCTGCTTCTAGAATACCTATTTCAAAGCATCTCCACTGTTGGCGACACTTTGATGTACATTAGACAGGGCAAAACTTCAGGCCTGTTTTCCAGTGACCTACCAAACCCCCAGGGCACAGCAGGAATTCGAGTTGCTTTTGCAGGGGCAGAGGATACCAGATAGGTGCTGGAGTCCAGTCACCTGGTTATCACAGGCCATCTAAAGCACCATCACGGGTAGTAAAGAATCACTCCAAGGGACAATAAAGGAAAAGACCTAAGCATTATTCCTAAAGTGAAGCAGTAGTTCATAATACTTCATTAAGTCGAAGAGACTCCTGTTTGAAAAGCTCAAATCTTCACAGGGCATTTTGACCGGATCCACATTCCCACAAAGGCAACACGTCCACATGGCAACTAGAAATCTGCTGGGACCAACCTCAACATGACACCTGGCTGGGGCTGGGTGGCAGGGGGTGAATATCTACCTTACGTTAAGGTTATGCATTTAGACTGAGCTGACAGCTATCTTTGTCCCGGATGGGTCCTTCACACTCAAAGGTGCTTTAAAAAAACCCATAAATGTACTTGAGCAACGCGGCATTTCATCTACTTGACGTTAACAGCTGGAAAATGAGCTGATTTCTCAGCAGTCACTTTTGATTGGATTAGCATTAGCGTTGGTGCAGGAGGTAGCATGGGTCTCTTGGCATGGCACAAACCCGATGGTGAGTGTTCAGCAGCAGCTGGAGAACAGCACATCTGGAATTTCCCAGACCCCGGCTCAGGGACTCCTCCAGCCACTATAGATACTCTCTTGTGTAATAAAAAGCAGGGGCTGAAGTGAAGCAAGCTGGGCCCAAATCTAACGGTGTTTAGGCATCTAACTCCCACTGGGGAAAATTAGGTGCCTAAAAGCCTTGGAGATCTTTCACAAGATCTGGTCAGGCACACAGAGGCTGCATAGGAAAACGGTGTGTGAAACTGAGCGTATTTACAAGCATTTTTTTTAGAGCTGTAAATGACAGCACAAAATAAAATACAAAGGAAAATCTGGCCCTAAGATTCAGGCCTATGCCTTTTAGTGGGGAGACATTTTGCAAGGACAGAGAGATGTCATAATCAAAATTAGCTCTTTAACTTGTTCTTAAATGGAAATCAAAGGGACCATCATCTGAGAAGTCGCAACATTCAGTCTGTGAAGATTTTCCACCCACTGAATTTTTGGCCAGCCCAGGCCTAGAGAGGACTTCCCTGCAGTGTCTTGGGCTGGCTAAAGAAAGCCTTAGCAAATAATAAATGCCAGGCTTGTGGGCACGGAGGGGTGGGATTACACAGCACCTCCCCGACATAAGCCTGGGAGCACGCACATCGCATTAGGCTAAAGGGGAGGTGACAGCCCTGGAGAGGCCACAGCACGGAGTGGCTGGGGAAGCTGGCTGAACCGGAGGGTGGACAACAGCAGCAGCCAAAGCAAAGCGTCTTGCCAGAGCTCGGCCAGGGAGCAATGACACACAAGTTATGCTGCAGATATAAGAGCTGGAAAAGGGGACAGGACAGGCTCAGGAGCAGGCTAGTTTAATGTCTTCCTCTGGTTTAGCAACCAGATCAACAAGTGTCAGTGTAGTCTGTTGATTTAGTCAAGCCCTCAGCAGCCCCCCAGGAGAGCCAAGTAGGTTCAAGACACTGGTACAAATACGCACACCTGAGAAGCCCTACACAGTCCGAGACACCATCCTTAAACTAGGAAATCAGGTTTCCTAAACCCCTGCACATCCCTGCTCCACCACTGTAGGTCCATCGCATCTTCTGCACGTCCAGGCAGGGCTGGGACACCTTTCCTCTGCTGAGGACATTGCTCCAGCCTGACCTCAGCTGGGCACCCACACCACAAAGGTCCTCCCAGCCCACTGCAGCCAAAACGATCCACACTGATTCCTCCATTCCAGCAAACCTTCCTCCTTCTGCCTTCTCCAGCACCCTCAAGCAAATGACCCACCTTTATTTATAACCCACGTATAACCTGGACAGCCAGGCAGCTCTGTGAGGACACAGCTGCCCTAGCACAGCACAACAAACATGGGAAACTTTTGTTTCCCTTTTGCCAGGGAGATTTTTGAGAAGCCAGTTTTGTCAGCAGCTGCAAGACAGAAGCACAGACTAGAGAACAAACGCGTTGGCAAGTGAATGAATGCGGCACATAGTCGGAAAATAAGGTACTCTAGAAAAAGAAATATTTTAAGCTCATGAGAAGGCGGGATTCTTTTCAACTTTCCAGACAGATTATATTGGCCAGTTCACGTACCATTTATCACCTTGCCTACCAATTTACAACCTGCAGGCTTTGCTCTTTTTGTTGCTCATTTTAGCCTAAGAAAATGCTCTTGGCTTCGCGTGCCTTGTTTGGGTGAAGTCACCGGGCTGGCACAGGTCAAACTGCTTTCTGCCCACGTAGAAGTGCTTATGTAGCAGGACAATTTCATTACTACAAATTTGCTTAGGCAAATGAGCCAGCTAAGATTTCCTATTGCTGTCCATTGCAGGGAACCCAAGTGCTTCTATAGTCACAGCTTCAAAGCAGCTCCTAGATTAAAAAAAAATCCCTGTTTGGAGAAGGAACAGGGGAATTGATTTTGTTTGTATGGTTGATTTCCTCCTCTATTTCTGATTTGACTTAACATAGGAGTACCTTCAGGTTGTAGGAGGCGACTTGCTTAACCGTCAAAAGACTTTTTCAAAGGAACAGCCTTTCCGCCAGGCAGCCAAGCTGTGAATTTACCCACTCCTCTCCAGAAATCGATTGTACAGCCAGATCCCTTCAGCCAAGAATGCAGACCTGTCAAATCTCAGGCACCGAGCAGGAGACGCGCAATCTGCTCTGACCCTCTGCTCCCTTCCAGCACAGCCCAGCTCTCCCCTGCTCCCTGACCCCGGGTGCCAGACACGGCCCCACTTCTGTTTGGCCCCGAGCACCCATGCCTGGTGCTGGGGGTGGTCCTGGGGCTGGAGAGCAGCTGGGAGCCTGCATCCTGCTGCTGGAGGATGTTTCTCTGGCCATAGCTGTCTGCCAGCTCTCCCCTGGTGCCCTTTCCCTCCTCGCCGCATGACCAAGCACAGCGTTGTCTTCCGTGTTAATGCTGGAGAAATCCGAGAACGATCCGTCTTCAGTTTGTGAGCACTTTCATCCTGGCTTGCGCAGAGTATCCCAGAAGAATGCAGCTGTCTCAGTCCAGGATCATTTTTGTAAAGCAGGAGAGAAGATAGACTCTTCCCCCTGCTTTTTTCTGATTTATTTGTTCATTGCATAACAGCTTGTCCACAAACATCCCAGCTTGGTTAAATCTTTGACATGTAAAACATTTCCAGAAATTCTTGCTGCCATCCAACAAGAAAAATGGGTAGGACTTGGTTTTGGTTTGGTTTTTTTTTTTTAAAAAAAAAAAAAAAAAAAAAAGACTCCTCACTTTTCTTCTGTTTTCTTCTTTCTAGTGTGACTTCGTCTCTGGCTTTCCCAAAGCAACGCACTCATTTATCAGGCTTGCAAGTTCTTACGCATTGGCAGACTCCGCGGCTTTCCGCTTGGCTCAGGGCTTTCAGCCACCATATGGAACGAGTTGCACATTTTCACTCCTTATCGGAGTTTAAGATGGAAATATTTCCTTGGTTCTTCTTGGGGTATTTCTGCAATTGCACACATGCTGGGAGTATTTAACCCTGACATTGCTGATGAGTAGCTGTTACTATTAAAATGCCATCAAAGATTGAACTGAAAATCTTTTACAGTGAACTACGCCAGCAGTTTGATTCTGTTCCTGGTTACAAATAGTTCCTTTAATAGTTTTGGAGTTACATGCATATAACAGAGAAGAATCTGGCTAGCTGTCTATTTGTCTGTCTGCTTGTCTCTCTAAAGAGACAACTTTTTCTCCCTCTCTGCATACTGATCCAGTTTTGCTGTAGTGCTGTTGTAGCAGTGACTGTCTAAAGAAGTAAGAACAGCTATTCCCTCTCCATCCTGCCTTTATTAAACTAGATGACAGCTGAAGACAGACAATTTTTCAGGTGCAGATCAACCATGCATGAGTCTGCCACTACTATACATCTAGCTGAGGAATTTTTTCTCTGCTCTATGCAAAGACATGCATCATACTCAGGGTTTGTTCCAGCCCCTCTTTTTAGCACAGGCTACTGGTTAGGACCGTCACAGTAAGTGGAGTGTGAGCCCATCCAAGCCAGGCTCTCCAGAGCAGTGGTGATAGAAGCGCGGTCCTCCAAGATCACCGCTAGCCTGGAAAGTTCAGGAGGCAAGACTGGTTTGAACTGTAGCTCCAGGTCCCATCAACACACCAGTAACAATGCCAGAAGGCAGCTTTCCTGCATTGCCAAGACAATGCTTCAGGAGAAGGCCAACCCTGGGATGGAGAAGAGGAATGGCCATCCCAAGCCCTGATTCACAGGTCCACAGCTCTGCTGAGGAGCCCCAGTGAGCAAGAACCTCAGCGTGCAGGAGGTGCAAAGGTCTGGCTGCCCTAGCACAGGCGAGGGGAAACAAGTTGAGTAAGGTCTCTCCTGCTCTTCCCCTGTGTTCTGCACAGCCGCAGTCCCATTTCCATTTAAGCTGTCGCTTCCAGCTTTACATCCAAGGCATAGGTCTTTCCTCATTAGACGTTCAAGCCTAGACACTCTTGGATGATATCACTGATGATGTGCACATGTGGGTTAACAGGTTATGACATATACTACTTCACACATCTTAGGTAGGCTGAGACCGAAGGATGAAGTTCCTAAATCCACATTCATAGAAGAGTCACAGCAAAACTTAGAGGGTAAATATGATGCAAGACCTGGGTCTGAGACCTCAGTGCCTCTTCCTCAGGGTCTCTGTAAAGGAGGTGAGGAACTTCCATACTTTCCCACAACAAAGGCTAGAGTCTGGATCAATTCAGTCTGCATTGCATTTGACAGCTTGCTGCAGCTCAAATACATCATTGGACTCTATAAAAACAGACTTCTCACATTTGTCAATTCTGCTTTTCTCATTGTATGTGGTTTCTGGACACATAAAGCATAGTTCTCTGTTCTCCCAAAACTTAGTCCACAGTGGTAGAATACATCGGCCTTCAGCGAGAAGGGAATTGAACACAACTTTTAGGGAAAGGAATGCTGCCAGAAGGTTGTAAAGCAATATTATTATAAACGGAAAGCAGGGTCTGGTGTCCATATATCTGAGATTGGACGCTAGCCCTCCCTTTGTTTATTCTTGGTCAGATTTTATGTTTTCTTCCATATTAGCTTTACCTGATTTGTACGGCTGGCCTTAGAGCATTTCACTGTGAGCACCATGTTTTTCCATCAAGCTCAACGTCCACTGGTTTCAGCGTTAGCTCCACGAATTCCAGCGTTACCTCCAGCTGCCAGAACTTCACCTTTAGTGAGCATACATCACCACCAGTCTCCAGAGTTGTTAAAAAAAAAAAAACATGGTTTCCATGGATACAATTGCTGATACTAGTCTAGATGTCTGCTTTCTCTTTTTCTGTGCCTACAGTTAACATAGCAGGGGAAAAAAAAACCCAAACGTGTTAATCCCTGGTTTTCAAAATTTCTCTCTTTCTAGGGGAAAACAAATATGTCTAAAAGATTGAGAAGACTGAGGGAGTCCGATTTCCATGCCCAGGGTCCAAGGTAGCTGGTTGCCAGAAGATGAAGCCACACTGATGCTGCAACTGGGGCAGGAAGGTGCTGGTTCCCCGCACCTCCTGCCTGCCTGGTGCAAGTTGGGACAGTGAGTGCACAGTTTTCCTTTATCCATCCATGTTTGCATGAATCCAGAGACAAGGGATCTAGGCAGAACCAGGTCCTCTGTGGCAGATGGTGGAAGATCTGCTCATGGCCAAAGAGAGATACTGAGGTTACTGGCAGAGGACGGCTTGGGTAGAGATGGTGTAGATTCACCAAAGGGCTAGAAAGCAAGAGCCCGCTCGTACCAGCTAACAGAGCACGTGCACCACCTAAGGTGGGTGTAAGTGCTCAACCTCCCTGTTTGGATGGGAGCCTCAGCCAGCCCTCTCTACGAATAGCCAAATCTGGGCCAGCCAAAGAATTTTCCTTCTTTTCGCTTATAACTAATGAACCTGCGAGAGCGCTACGATCACGGATCTCTTCGGACATTTGGGCAAAGTCACAGGAAAAAAAAATGCTGAACCATTTGCCAACTTTAACCTCCATTAGAAGGCAGCCAAATATTTTAAAAGTCTCATTCAACTTCCCAGGCACTTGTCTCCTCCCACATCAGCCTGTTCAATACAGAGAGGCAGCTGACCCAAGGGAGAGTTTGGGTTGAGTTCTTAGCAAGCAAATGACATTTCCCCACCGCGGTAAGCCTGGAGAGGCACTATGTTAGCACTGTCCAAGTCAATTTTTTCCTTATGTTCAAAGGAAACTCTAGATATGTTTTCTAAATTGCTTTCCAGCCCTTTCAGCGAACAGGAGGCTTTGAAAACACATTCTGAAATCCTTGTCTTCATCTCAATGCATCTGTTCTTTTTCTTCTCCATCTGGACAGCAGCACAGGTACCCAGACTAGACCCTGGCCTTTGGCCGACATGATCTTTCCAAGTAATTTTTGGACATGAAGTGAAAAATCAGTCCAAAGCTCACTCCGCAAAGGGCTTTTATTTCCATTTGAGTCCACTTCAAGGGGCTGCAACAGGCTTAGTTTTGTTATTTTTGTTCCCCTTTCCAAAATAATAGCCAAGCGATCCAAAGTTTGGATTTAGAGAATTATTGGGCTGTTGCTGAAAGAGCAAATAGCAGAAGCTGCGTCTCTTCGCTTGTATCTCTAGAGTCTTGACCACTAATTGTACACAAGATTAAGTCCTCGCTGTCATTCTCTAATTCAAGATCAGACTCCTGGACTGACTTCAGACAGTTGCATTAGGCAGAAATAAAAGCTGGCACAGTCAAGCAATGCCGTTATTCATCCAGCGAGAAGAGCAGAGCTCTGGAAGTGACATTGGCTGGTAGAGAGCAGGCACCTCCTGGAGGCACGACATGACTGCTGGCTGTGAGATGGCATGCTCACGGAGCCAGGACAGAGGGCTCGAGTTGACACATCCGACAGGTAGCCTAGTGCCGCTTCTGCAGTTAAAATGCAGTAAGGGAAGAGGCAGCGGGGAGAGATGCTGTTTGCAAGGGGGAAAGAAGAGATGACTAATGAGGCAGCGTGCCAGATGCTTCAGGAGAGAAAGAAGGAATCATATCTACCTGAGATTTTAAAAAAATCATACCAGTCCTGGAGGAGCATCTCTGCCAACTTCCCCCAAGGATCCGAGTTCACAGAGCAGGTGTTTTGGCTTCTCACAAAGCGCCTTTGGAAACTCATGGAAGGAGGGACCGAGCTGAAGTGTGGGAAATCGAATGAGCCAAGGCTTCCCAGCAGGGCAGCACTGCAACAAGTTTGGGAAGAGGAAACCAGCCTCCAGCTTCACCCTCCTCTGCCAGGAGCTTTGCTGCCAACAGGTGACAAAGCGACACTGTGTCCCAGAGGGGGGGACAAGGCCACCGGGAGGGCTGGGAGCACGGCTCCTCTTCCTCCCAGAAACACTGGCTGGAGAGGCACAAAAGAGGAGGGGGCTGGAGGAGAGGGAGGTGAAGCACGTCCATACACAGATGAGAGACTTGGAGCTTGCTTTTCCAAAATAAACGCTTGGCCTTCCGAGCTTGACATCCTGCCTTCCCAGGCAGCCAGGACATGATTCCTGCTGTGTAACAAGCCACCCCTTCCATGCACAAAAACACTTTTTTTTTGTCCTTTTTCAGGGCCAGATGGGAGGAAGTCTTTAGTGCTGGACTGGAAATGGCCAATGTCTTTTCCAGCCATGGTAGATTCTATCATCTCCCTCTGCAGAACACACAGCCCCTGCCATGACTTAGAATTAGACAAGAATTTCCTCTTTAAAGACTTTTTCAACCACTTCCTCTCATTTTATTCCCCCCTCTTTGAGCTGGGGAGGAGTGCAAGAGGAAGGACGAGGCTAGGATTTCAGCAGATTAGCAAGCTTAGATCCAGACTGAGCTAACTCTGATCAAACACCAGTTGCCTATTATTTTGCCCATCCAACCGTGAATTTTCACTGATAGACCCTCTTCCCCCTGTCCTACAGTATATGGCCCATTTTGCAGAGGAGCTGATCATGCATGACTCTTGTTGACATCCATGTTGTAAACCAGTGATTAATCCAAGCACAGCAAGATTGGAGCCAGGTCCTAGAAAGGGGTTTTTTTTTTTGTGGTTTCTACAGACAGCCATTGCCCTTTCCCTCATGAGTTGCCTTTCATGTTCGTCTCTGAATGCAAGAAAAAAACAAAAACATTTCACTTTTTGACTCTGAAGCAATGTTTTCTTTCTCTCAATTCACTTGGGCCAGCAAGAAAGTTTCCACAGATTTTCCAAGGTCTCTTCTTTAAGAACAGAGCAAAACTATTAATGGAAAGCAGTCCTCATCTTTGTGCATGCTGAAATGTTTACTTTGGAGGGTTGAAGAACATATGCATCAGTGGGGTGGAAAACAGGGGTTGAGTATTCTCACACAGCTATTGATCTCCTGGGTCCACCTCTGTGAAGCAGTTGAGCAGGTGCTTAACTAAATTCACTGCAGAAAAATGAAAATGCATGGGGAGCACGTGCTAGATCAAGCACAAGAATAGTGCCATTGAAGACACAGTAGTGTGGGCTCAGCACACGCCCATCACCAGATATGGTTTGCAGTTTGCGCAAGTGCAGTGATCTCACCTTCACTGAGCTTGTGGCCAAAGGCTGAATGGTCCCTTGAGGTCAATGGATCTAAATAAGTGTTTGATGTTAATTATTAGAGGGTTTTACTGGCCTAAGGCTTGGTGAAATCCAAGAGCTCCCTAAGGCTGGTCTTTGGGCAAAGTTCTTGGCTTTACAGAGGCCATCTGCCTCTCTTGCACACCTCACTAAGAGCAGGGAAACCAAAGTCTGGCACTCTCCCTTGGTCTTGCAAGACCAAGCCCACATCTGCTGGGAAAGATCCTCACTCCATCACCTGGCATGCTTGCTAGCATCTGTAGGTGTTCATTTGAAAGGGATTTGCCATCTGTGGGATGAACAGTAAGAAAAAGGCAACAGACTCAATGAAGAACTATAGAAGCCCAAGAGGGGCCACATCTGATGAGCTACAAGCCACCCAAAGCTCCTCCCCTCCAAACAGGAAGGGGAAGAGGCTGTCTTTTTTATTGTCATCACTTGGGTGATCTGTGGAACTTTCTGCTGAAGAATCCATCATTTTTCCAACACTGGCAAGTCCACAGCTACCTTACAACTAAAGTGAAAAGGAAGTCCTGGTCCAAAGAGCTTCAGGCAAAGCGTGGTTGTGTCAATGGTATATGTACCATTTACCTCTCTCATGCCTCAGTCCCAGAAAGTTTAGTTAAAGCAGTGACGTTTCAGTTTTGACTAGCAGATTGACCTACTGCCCGTCAAAAAGAACAGAAAATTTGTCCTGGATTTGCAGTGCTGCATCAGGCTCCTGGGTGTTGAACCACAAAGTCAGCCCCAGGGAAAGCCTGAAGCCAGTCAGTTTCCTTTTGTAGCATTGTATCTCTCTTTCTATTTCTAGTGCACTTTAAAGTACAGGAGGTTGCGTGCTTCTTATCACTTCCAAGCAGCACTATAACACAAGCAGCAGACAGTCCATGCCAAAGCATGAGTTAGGGAACAGGCCTAGTGGGGATTTTTTTGATGCTGTTGCTGTGATTATTCTAGTTTGTTGTTGACTTTGTCACTGCTTTAAGTAATGTAACCACCACCACGAGCAAATATCAGAATAGAAGCTGCATTTCTGTTGATCCGGCCACTGCTTCCCATTTCTGTTTATCTTTCTGTCTAGGCATATGAGAGGCTCAGAACAGAAACCTGACTCTGTGCCAATGCCATGTCCTCACCCAAAGCCAGCACACTGTCTCGCACTGCCGGGCCATCCCTACCGCCACACGCTTTACCTGTACTTTTGCTGTGGTACTGTGCCGCAGTGTCTCCAGCAGCCAAAGGACGCGCCTGTTGCTTAAAGAAAAGCCTGGATGGATAGCTTAGATTCGATGCCTCAATTTTAAATTGCTAAATTAGATGACAAGGACTCCCAGCTCTAACTGCAAGAACAGCTGATATCTCTGGGAGGTAAGAGTTTTCTCCCACAAGGAAAGCTTATATGGGGATGGGGTTACACTGTCAGCCATCCCCTTCTTCCCTGGAAGAGTGATGGATGCTGTACTTGCCAGGGTATTAAAAGGTGAAGGCTCCCAAATATATTTTAGTGGTTTCATTTTTTTTTTCAGCAGGTTGATGATCACAGTGCTTGCAGGAACATGCATCAGCTGGATGCCAATACAAGATGTAGCTAACAGGCATGTTCCTTCAGAAAAGCTTATGGGCTCTGCTCCACTTGGAGCTGCTCTCCCCAGGTCTTGGTTCAAGGCAGCCTCATACACAACAAACCAGAATTGTTTGTGGGAATTTGCTGGTAAAGCCCCTTTCAGGGGAACATTAGGAAGGTCAGGACACAGATCACAGGAGATGGCCGTACAGAGAGTTCTCAAAAAGGGCCGAGAGCCCCAGAACACATCCCTGGTCCAGCTTATTGCATGCCATCCCCCTCCCCATTTACTGCCACTCCTTTCCCTCTGAGCTCCCCACCCACAGTTCTTTTTCTATAAAAAGGTCTAACTGGATCTTAAGGGCACACAAGGCCTGTGTGGCCTTCTTGGCAACTGCCCCCGTCATTTCGCTGCCCTGCCAGGGAAGACCTTTGTCTGGAATTCCCTTTTTACTGATGGCCAGGCTGTGGCCCCACTGACTTTGGACCTCCTCCCCAATACCAGTACAAGACATTTACCCTGCTCAGTCCATTCCTGGTCTGGAAAACCTCAGCTTAAGGGTTTAGGTGCCCCCTCAAAGAGTATGCTTTGGACCTGGACTCATCCTGATCAGTCCATAGGATAGCAGCAGCAGCATGACCACAAGCAAAAGTAGTCATTGTTTTAAGTATGGTCACCCTCCCAAAGCCATGCCATAACTGAATCTTGTCTAAGTTCCCAGCTGATTCCTTGGTAAAGGGAACCTCAGTGTCCCATATTCTTTTTTTGGCTGTGGTTTTTACCCCATTGTAGCTTTAGAGCTGAAGGCATCAAAAGATTTCTGTGATTTATGAGAAGGCTTTATGCCTTCCTGCTTTCCCTTTTGTTCTAATAGCCTGGCTTCTCAATATGACCTTGAAAGCATTCTGATGTCTCATCTTATGGTTTCAGAAGTGCACATTTTTGTGCCAAGAAGAGTGATTATTGACCAGGAATGAAAGAGATCTTGTTATTTAGGCTCTGGAGAGCAGAACAGAAAGAAGCAGCTTGGTACCTTGTCTTGAGTAAGAGCAGAAGCAAAGTCTATAAAGCTGTCTGCCTCTCTGCCTCACTCCCTTTCAGACACATCTTTCAAAGCTTCACCTCCAAATGTGAAATTCCAAAAGCTACAACCTTATCAAAGGACAGGGAACACAGCCCAGTCATTGTGATTCCCTAGAGAATTCAAAATGACATAAAAACAAATAAACTCAAAGATTACATTACAGAAAACTCTACTGATGCATTTGAAAGACAATACATAAAGGACTGCATATTCCAGACCCTTGGGCACTGCAGGCTCCAGGGATGCTCAAACTCCTTCATTTTGCCAGCATTAATAAGACATAGCTTGAGGTCATTGCTCCCACCAAAAGCCAAAGCTATCCAACTTCTCTTATCTGCTCCCCTGTCTTTATCCAGCTGGAAAACACTGTGTATTCATTTAGCCATCTTTCACTAGACGCGGTCTAGTTATTCATTAGACCTTAACATGGAGGCTCCAGTGCCTTGGACAGAACGTAAGCACTTGAAAGAGGAGGGATGGATTTATCAGAGCCGTGGTTCTCCACTTGTGGCCATCATTCTCTGGGGGCTCTGTGGCTTACATTCAAAGGGAAGGGCTGGTGCCAGTGGGCTTGCGCTCACCCCTGCATTGGGAAACTTTTTGGAGATGCTGGACAGACAGTGATCAAAACGATGGTAGTGGAAGAGAAAAAGGTGGAAGAGGGGTGGAAGCCCCTCAAGATGCAGAGGAGTGGAGATGATGAGATGAGAGTACAGCCCAGATGTATTTTCTTTCATTTCCAGTGTAATTTCTGACATTGCATTCACTCCAGTGGCAACCAGCCTGGATGGGCACAGACCTACAGAGCCATGGTGGACTAGGGAAGAGAGGCATTGAACTCACACTCACTGGGGTCCAGGCCCCCAGGTTGTACCCAACTCTGCTGCCTGATTCCCAGCCAACACGCCCACTGCCCAGAGCCCAAAGGGCTACTCACCAGTCGCTGTATCTCAAAACACTACCACCTCGATTTCAGCTCCGTCCACCAGCACACAAGAGAGCAGTCCCTCTCCTTCCACGAGAAAACTCAAGTCCAGAGGGGCATGCTGGGAGTCCCTGAAATAATCTTCTCCCAGCTGAAGCAACCATCCCTCCACCACACTGAATTTCTCCCAGCTGCCAGGAAGGAGGAGCAGGAGTGACTGATGTGAGCTGAGTAAACAGCTAGATAGGCAGACAGACAGACAGATGGAGAGATATCTATAGATATATATACACGCACACACACATATATACATTAAGTTGGATGCATAGAGAGAATTACAGTTTCTTGAAGCAAGTTTCTGCCCCACAGCTTATGTGACCTCATATTCTGTTTCTCCCTCGCTAAGCTAATAATCTCACTTGTGGAACCTTATCAAGTGATGTTTGACAATTTGGTAACTATATTGCATCCAGGAGTTTTTTGCCCTGCACCATAGCAGCAATATCTCCAAAGAACTCCTACTAAAGCTAGGACCACTCCTCATAAATCACACACACACATTGGCCATCTCTTAATCAATCTTCCCCAGGTGTTCCCTCACTCAACCTTACCACGATCATCTTGAGGCTCTTCCCGGCAACTCTGGTTTGTGGGTTTTTTTTCTAAAGCAACTCCCTGGCCATGCTCAGGGTCTTTGGCTTTTGTTTTTTCTCTCTGGTAACATCCTGCTCTACCACTTTTCTGTTTGCAGAAGTCTCAGTGGTCCACAGATGCTTTCTTCATATGTCTGATGAGGTCATAACTCCCACAAAGATGTTATGTTGGTATCTCTACCTCAGTGTTTGGTTGCCCATCAATCAAGCAGATCAAAAATATTTTATGGATGCCTTACAAATACCATATATATGTATGTATACACACATATCTCCAGAAGCTCTTCACTGATACCCAGAGAAAGCATTTCTCTTGAATCATTTTTTCAAAAGAGAATGCAATTTTTCAACATAATGTTAATTTTTAACTTAAATTGCCTGATATATTTGAAGACAGTTGATAAATCATTAAAAGAGGGAAACATTTCTCTGCATTGAATCATTTTGTAATGAAAAAGATTAATTTTGCCATAGCTTCAGTTTTGGACTTTTTTTTCCTTTTTCATCTAAGTCTTGCATGAAAAAACACAGTTTGCTAATAAAACCTTTACTACTTTTCATTTTAAAAAATCATTTAAAAAAAACATTGAACATATTTTTAATTCCTATTTTTGGTAATAGCTCAGGCCTAGCACCATGCTGACAGAGCTACATGCCTTCTAGTGCAGAGCTGGCTGACATCCAGCCAGCTGAGGGTATGGGCAGAGAAGGTCACGTCTGCTTGCAAGAGACCGCATAGATGTCCCCTGAAATCCCTCTGAGGTTCTCTGCCTAAATGCAAAGGGAGGCACAAAAAAAAGCTCCCATTCCCGAGATAGCTTTGATAGCCTTTCACAAACAGGAGCTAAGAAATCACCCAGGGCTGCCCCTTCTCCATCCTGAATGGCTTTTCCCTACCTCCCATCAGGCTCCTGGCCTTTTTTTGCAATGGGAGGAGATGCCGTGTGACACCACCAGGTAGGGACATCACCGTCGGCGTGTCTGCAGCAGCTCAGACCTGGTTAAACCTGCCTCTCCCAGCCAGAACGGGGGTTCCCAGACCAGGGGACACCGAGCCACTCTGGGTACACAGGCCACTTCACAGTGGTATTTGAAGTGCTTGAACACAGCCCAGAGAGCTAAGTGCCTTCTCCAGGACAGCACGTGGTCCCCGTGCAGAGCCGGGAGCTGCCGGCGCTGTTAGCCGCTGCTTCCGACGCGCACACGAGCGGCTTCCCAAACGCCTGTGCCGAGCTGGGGACCAGATGTGTCCCTCCACAGCCCTTCCACTGGCTGCGCTTTAGGGCTGGGTAAAATGCAACAAGTGTCACAAGTCAGGGGAAAAAAAAGGTTTTCAAAGTGGTATCTCTGTTACTGCCCTGAAGCCCTCTGTTTGGGTCAAAAATGAAAAGCTGGCATGTCTCAGCTTGATTTTTTTTTTCCTGGCTGCTAATAAAAGCTTGCTGTGCATAGAAAGTTGCATCCCACCCTCCTTCTCCCAGGACTATTTACATGAGACCCCTACTCTGAGCCATCACTGGAGCTGCCTGAAAACCTCGGGCTGCCCCAACAATCTCAGCCTATTTGGGAAGAGTTTGAACCCAAAGCATTTCCTAGAGGAAAAAAAAAAAAAAAAAACCATCTTTCTAAGCAGCTTTAATATATAGCCAAAGGAGACCAGCTCCTCTGAAATTGAGCCAGTTGTGTCTGAAGTGTTAGCCACTTGAGATAGCACAGAAAAGTCACAGTCCCTGCCCTTTTTATAACTATTGCCTAGTTCTGGAAACTATCCTGTGAGTAGCCACTTGGACTTTAATAGGATGAATCATTGTTAAAACCATCACGTGCTTATAAATGTTTATATGAGTGGGCCTTAAATGGAGATGCCATGGGGGGAAAAAAAAAAAGAAATTAAGCTAAAAGCTGCAGCCAGAGCTGAAGGACATTCGTCTGGAGGGTTTCACATGTGCCATTTCTTGATTTGAAATCAGAATAAATAACTGTAGCACTTGGGAATTCCCCAGAAGTAGTTTCCTCTGCTAATAAATGACACCAGTAACAGCAGTGCCCAATGTAGAGGTAGTAGCAATAGTAAAGAGGTAAGTCAAGGGAATAAAGTTCTCGGCACTGGGAGTCACGAGATTATTCATACGGTGGGAATGGCTCCTGGAAGGGTCTAAACCTGCAATGAGAAGCCCATGTTCATCCAAAAGAGATCACTGAGAAGCAGCAAAGAGCAGCAGAGAAAAGGCAGCCTGACAGCACCTTTCCCCTGAAGAGCATCCAAAGCACACGTACACACACCTATTTCACCCCATGAATGATTTCCCCTTCTGCCATCTACCTTTAGAAGAAATTCCCATGATCCCCTGACCATTGCTCTGCTATGTCTTTCTTGGTTTATCCTTTATTCAAAGTATCACATTGTTTTTGCATATGTGAGATCAATTCTAATCTTGGACCAAAGTTTAGGAAACTTTGAGGCTGTTTCTTGCAACCACACGTGTTATTTTTAAATAACATGTACACTCAGGATACTGCCAGATAGGCAGGGTATGTTTAAGGGCGTGGTAAAAAAAGCTCCTCAGGGTTAATGGTAAGATTCCCCACCAACTTCAGCAGCTTTCAGATCAAGCCTTCTAAGAGATAAAGCTTAGGCCCCTACCAGACTTCTCTGGCATGGGATCTGGGAGGTCTGCCGTTGGCTTTGAGACTTTGAATCAGGGCCAAATGATTGCAGCTCCTGGTTTAGGGAAAAAGGAAACAGAAAGGAACTACAGGCTTAAAGGATTAGAAGGAAGAGCTAAAAATAAAGTACCAGCAATGCCAGACCCCAAACTTTTACTGCTTTCCTTGCAAAGAGGATGGGTTTTCCTGTTGTTTTACTGAGGGGAATCAGCCTTCTGCGTTACTTGGAAGATCAGGACGCTGATGCAAAGCTTAGTGATATTACTGTCCAAGAACAGAGCTGTTCCTGTTGTTCTTCCTTCAACTAAACAGAGAAGAAATGGTTCTGCCTCTTCCTGGTGACCATTTCTCAGCCACTTCAGCCCTTTTCAATGAAGAATTACAGCCAAAATGGTAACATGATTAAAAGAAATGCCAACAGATAACGCGATTAAAAGACGTTGGGCATCTCTACCTTGTGTAGCCTGTGATGGACACCTTAGAACAGAGAAATACCCTTGGCTTTACTTCCTCTTGCATTGCTGTCCATCTCCTCCTGCCTTTTCCTTCAGATCTACATTGTTCTTTCTGTATCACCCAGACAGAGATGACACTCAGGAAACAGGGGTGGAGAAGAAGCTGTGGGAGCAGCAAACTGGGAGACAAGCTGGTTGGAAGGGATGTGGGGTGGGAGGCTAAGGAGGGGGAAGCTACTTGAGCGATGCTGTTCCTGACATGGGGAAAGGCAGTTCCACAGGTACCATGGGCTGGAGACATATCGTCAGCTACGTATTGGGAACTAGATGTGATTTCAGCTGCAGAGACAAGTGTGTTCCAACAGTAAGCTCAGCTCCATCAGCTCAGTCATGGGTGTTAGCAGAGCACCTACTGAGCTTTTGAGCTTCACTTGCCACTGACGTTCAAATCCAGTGCTGTGTGAGGCCTGACTCATGGCTGGGATTACCAAAATCCTGTCTGAGCCTTTAGACCAAAAGTTCCAGTTTTCAATCTAGTTGATCCTGCCTTAAGGCCTGGATGACCTTTCGGGGTCCTTTGAATCATATCTCCCACCTGATCCATTTCCAGGTCACCCCACCAGAGATGAACAAGAACAGCAGCAGGTACCACCAGGACACTGATCAGCCAATTAAAGCTCAATGAGAGATTTTTCTGGGAGTGAAAGAACAGCAGAGAACCACATTCAAACTTCTCCTGGGCAGACAGTTCACTCTTGAGAGGGAGCCCAGCACTTGGACCTAAAAATCTACACACACACAGATATGTTACATATTTATTCGAGGCAGAAATTGGCCAGGAAATGGCTATAAAACACACATTTTGAATAAAAGAAGGGAGATTTATGGCTCTTTTGCGAATCTGAGTCATATCTTTCTGCATCCCCCAAGGCAGGAATACCCTAATCACTAACATACCCCAAACATGTACGCACAGTGGGCCGAGAATTGCTTCCTTCTGGCCATAGCGCCGGCTAAAGACGTGATAGGGATTGAGCTACTTTATCTGACAGTTGGTAAATGAATTGCCAATTCATTCTGAGCTCGGAGGGGGATTTTTTCCCCCTTTAAAAAAAAAAGGTCCTTTTATATATGTCTTTGATCAGTCAGGGCCTTGACAAATTATTTTCCAAGGAATTTCTTGAGCCCTAATGCCACAAGGAGTTAAAAAAAAGGATTTGGTCTCAAAGAAAAGCTTTTATGTCTCAAAAATTACAGCAATGTAAGGGGTTTTCCTCCATTTCCCCTCATCTCCTTTGCTTCAAGAAATGGAGGCAGGTAGCCTGAAGATTTTTCCATCCCACCTAAAGCCAGGAGGTGGATGGAGAGGAAGCACTGCCAGGTCTCCCAGCCTGATTCCTCCCCAGCATGGGGGAGCACCGTGAACTCTAGCATAGACTGAATGGAAAGGTCATAGTCATCAACAACACTAATAAAGAGGCCCTTCAGCACTAGCACGAGCAATGGGAGCAGAGAACAGCTCAGGGTTGTGTCACCAGAAAGTTGCTTGCTTGCCACAAACGGGAGCACTAAGCATTTTGGAAGGGTTGAGATACAAGGGAGCATCTCCCCACCGGCTGCTGGGGTCACTCCCAAGCGTGAGAATAAAGCAGTGTTTGCTTTTCCTGCGGCAGTGTCTGGGGCAGGGGGGGTTTCCTGGTTTTGCCACTTTACTCTTGTCACCCTGTCATTTAATCCCTCTTCCCCAGGCAACTGTCATGTCCTTGATTGACTCCCAAGCAGTACAGGCAGTGAGTTGTACAAGCCAGGTCCGGACAATGGCTGTACTTTCCATTATTGTTAATGTACAAATAACTTATCCCCCCAGTTATCCCACTCACCTGTCCTGCATGAGGACAGATTCCCAACAGGACAGGATTCAATTAATACAGTTCTATTACAATGAACTTCACCAGGATGGTTCAAACTCAAAAACCCCACAAGACCTTTTTTCCATGGCCTAACCCCACATGGGCACATATGTAACCTGCCTACAGGAACATTCATACTAGAATTCCCAATAGCAACTCCACTGCAGGCAAGACTGATGGATAAAGCCTTTTGGTTAGTGGCTGGTTGGTCCAGAGAGTATGTTATAGTTTAATTTCCTAAAGAAATGAGCATCAAATCACTACAGCTGTCTCTTGGGAGCTTTTCACCTTCATGAGCAAAACTCAACCCTCTTCAATAAAAAGACAGAATTAAAAACTTCAGGTTGAATATTGTTGAGGGCCCTCAGTAAGAAGACATTGAGCTAAGAGAGTTCTTCAAGTTAATTCACTCTTTACACAGTACCCGTTAAACTTTTCCTGGCTCACAAAGCCTCCAGATCTGGCTTTAGATTAAGTCCTAATTTAGGTTATATATAGCTACCATTCCATCTCAGCTAGCTGCACCTCTCAGGCATAGGGCCACCTCTCCTGCTCTTGGAAGTGAGTCCTCCTGGAAAGAGCGGCAGCTGCCTGCCAACCGGCAGGAACAGGAGACGGCGCTACAGACTGGACCCAGCTAATGAACTGAGGGGGCTCTTGCCCCATCCATCAATAACTGATCAAGTTGTTAAAGTTGTCCTAAAAGCTGCCACAATCAGATGAGAAAAGAGATATCGTACACAGCTTTCCTGTACTTTATTAACAGCTGTGTAAATACGAGTTAAATCCAAGCAAACCAACATTAAAAATAATCCCATATATGGATCAGCAAGACCCTGTGACAGTGATAATCCTGCTCAGACCAAGAGCTCACTTCCTTACGAGCAAGAGTCTTCAAATGTTGGCATAGTCTGAACCATGAAGTCTGGAAGACAGACATTAGGAAAGTATTTAAGACTTTAGAATTTATTTTTTTCCTAATGCTACAGCACAGCTAGGAATGAGGTGGCCCTTTTGGTTCCTAGTCCTGACTTTGCCATGTTTCATTTTTCTCTTAAATACTGATTAAAGCTGAGAAACATTTTGGGATGGTGGGGTGGTATGAGGTGAGAATTGTCTTTTTCCCACACACACAAAAAAAGGCAGATGAGATCAAATTGCCCTTACAAAAGGATTCAGCAACCGCTATGAGAACTACCCTCACCTCCCATCCCAGCAGCAATGTTTTATGTCAAAGCTTAAGCAGCTTTGATGTTTCCTATTCTAGGAGATGCTTTACATAGAAACGTACTTTATTGTTTCAGGTGAATTGTTTAAAAATGGAAGAAAATGTATAATGATTTCTTTCTAAGCTAAGCAAATGATGTCATTCAAGCATAAGTAGTGTTTTGGTGCTGATTAAATACACCCAAAAAAAACCCCCAGTTATCCACATCAGTATTTAATTTCCTTTGCAAAGTGTTTTTGGAGGCATTGAAGGTCACCCAGCAGTGCAAGGTGGCCTCATCTGTGGCCCGTGACCCTGGCTATGCAGTGCTGCCTCTTTCCCTTGCTACGCAATCTTATAGCCTAGGACACTTGGAAATGAACCAAAACAGTTTTATTATTTGCTCCCCACATAGGCAAGCGCTGCAGTCACTGCCAAGCTGGGTTTGTCATCACCACCTTGGCTGGCATCGACCCAATAGTAATAT
Organism: Balearica regulorum gibbericeps; assembly: GCF_011004875.1. Classification (NCBI taxonomy): domain Eukaryota; kingdom Metazoa; phylum Chordata; class Aves; order Gruiformes; family Gruidae; genus Balearica; species Balearica regulorum. Next base: position 13,507,477 of record NC_046200.1, read on the forward strand.
TGGTGCCTGTCACTCAGTGAGGCTGTTAAAGTGTCTGTGTACGGGCACACGCTCTCATAACTCACTGACCAGCTCCAGACTGCTTACAGCATTGTGGACCATCCGTGGTCCATTGGCCCTCTCCCTTAAATTAAAACCTCTCCAAGTCTGGAATTACCTCTCCTTCCCTGCCTGGGCACCCCAAACGCCAAGCTCAGGCAGGGTAGCCAACATGATTTGAACAGCAGCAAATACATCATCCTAACCTAGCTTTTCGGCCAGGCTCCATCTAGGCTTGCTTTCCCCAGATATGTGCCCCACAAAAACCATACTGTGTTTTAGTGGACTGCAGCATTTCTAACTAAAAGCTCTGATGAAGAAGGTGCATGCAGACATCCTCAGGTCTACACTGATCTTGAGATGGAAAATGTTGGGGGACTCCCCAACCTAAGTTTCTGATGAACATCAGGACCTGCATCAAGACCTTTGACAGTCTCCCACAGTGTTCTCCATGTCCAAATTGATGAGGTATGGACTGGATAAGCAGACAACAAGGAGGGTGGAAAAGTAACCAGACCATCAAGTGCAAAAGGTGATCATTAGCAGCAAAAAGTCCAACTGGTGGTTGGCTACTACAGCATCCTTTAAGGGTCAGTATTGACCAATGCTCTTTCTTTAATATTAATTATTAGTCATTAATTAACAACCAAGATGATGGAACAGAGCACACTCTCATCAAGTTCACAGATGATACCAAACTGGAGGAGCAGCCAATACACTGGAAGGCAGAGCTGTTACTCAGAGGGATCCCAACAAGCTAGAGAGGTGGGATGGCAGGAACCTCATGACATTCAAAGGCTCAAAGACAAAGCCCTGCCTCTGACACGGACAGCCCCATAGAATAGGACAGGCTGGGGCTAGAAAGCAGAAAACGACCCGGGGTCCTGGTGAACAAGTTGAACGGGAGCTAGCCATGCATCCCTGCAGCAAAGGTCAGCTGCACAAGCAGAAACATAGCCAGCAGGTCCAGGGAGGCGATCATAAAGGATGCGTTAGAAGTCCAGACACCAAGAGCAGGAAAAGAGGAAATAGTACTCCATCCTGACCACCTCATTACCTTTTGATGAGAATGTTCCCCTGAAAACCCCAGGGACAACAAACAAATTTCTGATTCATCACAACGCAGGTCTAAGTAAAAGCTGAAATAAAATATTGATGACTTCAGGATCCCTGGAGCTAGCCATAGGGATATCACAACAGCACAAAGCCCTGCAGTGATACAGACACACATTAGTAGTGGCATTCTCCACATGCCAGGTCACATAAAGTAGAGGAAGAGCAACAGTATATTATTAACATGATACTAAAATAATAATATACTTGTTTGGCCTTATGCAACAAACACATCTCAACACCAGCATTTATGGATATAAGTACTACTAGAGCCCTCAGTCCCTTGCTATTAAAGAGCTCACTATGCACTGCAGCAGGTTCCTGCCCCTTCCCCCCTCCAATTTAGGGCTGGACTTTCTGTTCATAATTCAAGCAACATTTTTTTACCTTGAGGCATATTACAAGTCATTTGTTAGGTCTTAAGTAGAGGCCAAATTCCCCCAACACACTATATCCTGAGTGAGAGCACTGCACAGGTTCCATAGAAACCCATTCACAGGGACCAATTTCCATCTCCTCATCACATCCCCATTTTTTACTCACTTGTGCTTAAACACAGCCCCAACAGCAGCAGTCCTGCTGAGCTGACAATACAACTAGGAGCAAAACCTCCACAGCAGAGCCCAACCCTGCTCTTGTCTCTGCCTTTAATCCCTGTGGTGGGAGGGCTCATCCAGGTGGAAATGATGCTGGTGGGAAGCCTTGGCTAACTCAGGGCACCTGCAGACCCCACGGGACTCTGCTCCTGCTGACGGGCAGCAACGGGCATTGCCCTGGAATTCCCAGGAGAGGGGCGATGCTAACAGCACAGGATGCTCAAACAAGCAGCATTGCCCCACCAACAACCCTTCTGATTGACAGTAGGAGCCGTGGCACCTAAATGCATGTATTTATCTCATAGGGGAACCATGGCAGAGACTTGTTGACTTCTAACTATACTTTGCTGTAGCTGAGTCCTCCCAGGTGCAGGGCAAAGCCTGCAGAACCCACAGCAAAGCACAGTCAGAACCAGCTGCTGAGGCTGTAGGATTTGTTTCAACCAATCAAAGGAAGTAGAAGACGTTGGAGCCGCCGGGTGCGGTGGGTTCCAAGTGAAACACATCAGTATTTCGTTCTGAAATGACTTCAGGTTGAAAAATTTCCTTTGAAATTTCGAAAGAGAAAAATCTTCTAAATGTAAACAAAATATTTCCCCTTTTTGGGGGTGGGAATTTATTCAAGCCACTTTCTGAACATTTTCCATTCACTTAAAACTTGGAAATTTTTATTACTTAAAAACTCCAGAAAAGGCATTCACTTTTCCAGCAAGAACCCCTCTCCCCCAAAAAACTAAGTATATTTTGTCTGGTGATAAGTTCTACTCCCATCTCCAGACAAGTCATTTCTTTTCTCTGCCTCACTTTCCTCATCAGTAATATTTCCAACTTTATTATATATTTTAAAACCCAACAAAGAAGAAAAAACAAGAGAGGAAAAAAAACCCTCAGAATCCCTTGAGAGTCTCATATAATCACAGGACTCCAGGAACTGGAAACTTCAAGAGGAAAAAAAAAAGAAAAAAACACTTTTGCAAATCGCAGGAGACTCATCATAAAATTGTCAGAGTTGGCAGCACTGTAAAATCTATGATATTGTGGGCTGGATTTATGAGCAAGAATCCTGAGGCTTTGGGATATTTTTTTTCCCTCAGCCCTCAAGGCACAAAGGCAGTTTTCAGCCCTGGGAAGCGGAGGGGGGAGGACAGCTCTGTCCTGGAGCAGCACCGAGCAGGAGAGGGGTGACAAGTGTCCTTGTCCCTAGGAAAAACCTCACCAATGCAGGTTTGAGAGCTGCTGATCCCAGCAGGTACCACGGTGGGGAAAAGGCTCCTCCCGAAAGCACCCAGCATCCTGGCTGTGGAAACTAGTAATGTGGAGGTGAGCTGATGGGGCAAACAAAGAGGTCTCTGTGTGCCCGCTCGGGGCATCTGCAGCCTCCCCAGGTACAAGCTACGGTAACTGCGGGGAGTGTTTTAGCCCAGGAAGGCAGCTGAAAAAACAGCATTGTGACCACAGCCTGGGAATTTGCGTTCGTTCTTTAAAAGATGTTTTTAGCAGAGGTTGGGTTTCTTTCTCCCCTGCTCCACTTGAAGGAATTGCGCAGCCTGCACTTATTTATTATGGTTCATACACAAAGCCCTGTTTTTCTTCTGCCTGGTGATGTTTCACGGCTAATTTCCACGCTGCCAGAGCAGTGAGCTTGTGCCAAGGCTGTCACCAAAAGGGAGAGGTTTGTGGTGAGGAAGGTCCCCTGTCCATGAGGAGGATGGTGGGCCACCATTGCCTTCTCCACCCTCCACACCAGCCCTCCTCCTCCACCAGCTTTGCAAGGCTCCCCTCGGTGCCCAAGCTCCCTTCTTGCCTGGGAACATGCTTCACCTTCCAGGACACTTCCCGGGCAGTGGGATTGACAAGTCCAGCTCTTCAGGACTCTTCCACCATCCCTGTCCCCAAGCCCATGGCAGAAGCACCCCAGATCCAGCCCACCCCCGCTGCACCCTCAATGGTGCCTATGGTGCTGGGAAGCCACCAGGCACTAATGAGGATTGGTTTATGGCTCCTGGGACTTGCAGGCAGGAAGGGAAAGGCTGGTGGTGGCCATGCTTGGTCACTTGTACCATGCTGGGATGGTCTTCCTCAAGTTTCAAGGCTTCTTAGGGATAAATTACCAGTTTAGCTCTGAATAAGGTGAATTTTGCAACCTCTTTTGTCCACTTCTTTCAATGACAGTAACTCCTATTTAATGTATATATTTTTTTCCCTAATTTTTTGGTTTGTTTATTGTTATCATGATCATTATCATACACTGCTAAGGAATAAGTCCGTAAGAAGAGAAATTAAGGAAATCACTTCAGGCTCTTTGTAACATAAAATCACGACCAAAGGGAGGGAACACCCTCCTCCTTGACAGCTTCCAGTGTTGTTTCGGACCAGTTGGGAAGAAGTTCAAGGTGTTTCTCAAGGCTCAACACAGACCAGGCACATTCACATCCAGGCTGGGAGTCCCCATGGGCCTTTGAACACATCACCTTTTTTTCTTTCACGTCCTATGTGACTCCTCACAGTCCTACTCATTCAATGGAAGAGCAGGTTGTGCTCGTACGGCACAACTGGGCTCCATCAAGGCTAAAGCCTAGAAATGCCATGTTGAAGCAGTAGCCAGTAACAAACTCTTGAAGAAGAGGAGGAGAAGGCTGTATCGCATCCTCCCACCCACCTTTGCCTTCATCTCAGGTGTTGCTGCTGTGACAGGTCCATCCTCCTGCCACTGATGCTCCTCATGCCAACGTGGCTCCACAAGGCTGCATCCTCGGGGAGCTACCTGGCTTTTCAGCAGCCAAAACCCAGCGATCAGAGCCCATCACGGCATTGCAGACTCCACCAATGAGCCTCGGCATTTCCATGAAGAGCCAAAAAAATAATGCGAGGAACTCAGAGGCAATTGAAAGCTTGAGGCTTTCCTTCCGACGCTTGAGAAATAATTTACCATGTGGGTTTAGTTTTCTTAATACTCTTTGAGATGCATGGCACACATTTCTGGTAAGACCTCTTTACTTACAGAGTAACCACTGGCCATTTAATTACATGTAAATTACCATATAGTGATAAGATGATTACAAGATTAGCAGTGGGATAACGAAGTCTGGAAAGTACAATGTAATTGACAGCTAAATACAGTGTAATTTTTCATTCCTTAACTCAAAATGCAATTTACTCAGTCATTAATCTTGGACAACTGCATGTTCTGGAGGAACAGCATGTGATTTACCGAGCAATGCAACGTTTGAGTGTTTCCCTGGGGGTGGCTCCATGAAGACAAACAGCTTTGCCTATTACTTGAGGTCCCAGCCATGCCCGCAGAAAGGTTACATGATGCCTACATCTCCTTCTGCCTGCAAACGTGGCTAATACCCAGACCGAGCTCCCAGCATGGCATTTTGACTGCATCTAGCCCAACATTTATGAAACCCAGTTGTTGCAAGCAGAGACAGCCGAAGGCTGGGATAGGCCCAGCAGACGCCATCCCCCAGGTCCTACCTGCCATGGGACAGCTGGGTGGGAGCACCACCTGTGAAGGGGCTCTGCTAATCCTACTCACTTGCTATCCCTTTGCAAGGTGTCCCTAGATCTCAGGTGCACAGGAGGCCACCAAGGCTGCAGGCCATGCGTTGGCAGTGCCGCTGCTGCAGCCAGATGAGCTGCTGCCGGTGGGACAGGCTGGGGACACCTCCTCGGTTCAGTCCCAGGACCTGGCCATGCTGCTCCCTGGGGCGGCCATGGCTTACCAGCCACACGGAGGGGACCTTTCTGCTGGGCTTCTTGGCCTCAATCTCTTTATTTCTCTGGAGCTGATTTTCCCATCTTATTTCCAATCTGTGAAGCATCCAGCATCCTCCCCTCCTTCGCTGAGGCTGGGACACGGCCCCACACCTCCCCTGGGCCAGATGTCCCTCACCGATCCCTTCTGCATGGGAACAGGGGGGCAGCTCCATCTCCACGAGGGCTTCCTGGTGCCACCCCAGCACCCACCTGGATTCCCAAAGTCGCTTCTAAATCTGCCTCGATGGGAAAGTGATCCCAGGAGAGCATGTCCCTTGGGAACCCAGAGTCCCTTGGGGACAGGTTGGGTGGGAAGGACCTGGGGGACCCAGGCAGTTCTGTAGGGGGACAAACACACACACCCGAACACAGCAGTCTCAAGCTCAGCCCATCCCCATTGGGATGCTGTACCTCCTGTGGTACACCGGAAACAAATAAAACTCAAACTTAGGGGCATCGAGCAGAAAGAACCAAAAAAACCCACACCAAAACAAAACAAAAAAAATTAAAAATAGGTGGGCAGGTCCCTTGCTGTTGAGAGCATGTGGTATTTATTAGACATAAATCGGCACACAAGAATAGGAAAGCGTAGCTTAGGTGGGGATTATTTTTTTCTTCTTAGCTACATGGCTTTGGATACCTGTCTACAATCCCTCCCACGCCCATACCGGCATTCCCACGCATTCACACCCACATTCTCAGTTGCTGACACACAGGTATACCTCTTTCGTTAATTAGAATTACTTTTAATTAAAAATATATGTAAATTATATAGAGTGTGCACAGCTTGGAGAGAAAAAAAAAAAGAAAAGAAAGCAAACTTCTGTTTCAATAAAAATTTTAACCCCTGTGAATCAGCTGCTTCCTAGGTTTGTGACATACCATGAGTTATTTGAAGTCCCATGTATAAATAAATAGTACCAGGAAATTTTACACCTGAAAAATGCTGCAGTAGACAGTTTTACTTACACACACTTGCTTTTTCTTCTCTTCTTGCCTCCCCCACTCCCAGCCTCTCATGATCATTTTCTGCTCCTTTTAAACACATTTATTTAATATCTCATTTAACATACCCAGACCAGTATCTCTTTTTCTTTTTTCTTTTTTTTTTTTCCTTTGGAGAGGAAGAAAAAGAATGCACAATAAAATGAAAGTCCAGGATTGCAAACAAGCGTCATCATCATTTTTATGAGCAAAGTTTTTCCTCTCGCTGTCCCCCCCCCCTCCTTTTCCTCCCCCTCGCAGCTGGCTCAGAGCCTCGCCTTCCGCATGCCGGTAAAAATTCGGCAGGACACAAGCCATGGATGTTTTCAAGTTTGAAAGATACCCCATGCTTCCGTCAGACACAGCTGATGGACCGGGAAAGACCGGGAGATGGGAAGGAAAGAAGAGCGAAAGAATTACACACAAGTGGGAAAGGAGATGAGTTTACGGGGCCGGTTCCTGCAGAGACGTGATTTGGGGCGTTTGTAAGGAAACGCGGCACCCTGCAGGGACTGACTTCACTCGTGGTACAACGCCCCGGGCGAGGTAGGTACCTGCTTTTCTTATTTGTCGGTTCATAAAACCTCTTTCTGTTGAAAAGTAACAATAATACTAATGGGGGAAAAAAAATAAAAGAAAAAAAAAAAGAAACACCACTCCAAAATCCACCCTTGGTAAAAAGGGCCGGTGTCTTTTTTTGAGAAAATTGAAAGAAAATATATATATATATTATTATTTATTATATAACATCGTCAACATCAACACCACAAAAAAAAAAAAAAAGTAACATCCTAGTTGTTTTCGTTCAAGCACTCTGACTGTGTTGAGAAAGGCAGCAGGAGTTTGGTGTCCCTTGAAGAACAAAAAGAGCAGGAGGGCGGGAGGGGGACGACAAGGGCACAGGGCTGGCGGTGGCAGCAACACAAACTGGGTGGGGACCGTGGCGGGGGGAGAAGTGTGCTGATCTGTTGATTTTTCTTTCGAAACAAAAGAAAAAAAAAGGGGGGGGCGGGGAGCAAGTCACACCAAGGCCGATGACCATTTCATCTGTGGTTTCAATCAGTGTCCGTCCCTCTCGAGTGCTATCGGTGAACATTCAGTTAAAAGGAGTCTTGCAAAATACTCTCGTTTTTATTATCGACAGAGTATTTTTTTTTCCTTTTCCCTTTTTTTTTTTTTTTTTTCTCCCATGGCCAATGCTCTTGCACTTTCCTGACCGCCTTGTTAGCTGTTCTCACTCCACTCTGGCACCATACCCACGCCGTGGACCGAGTGGTACTGGTGGGGCGAAAGGGTTCGAGGCACGCCGTGGGAATACAGGAACTCTGCGGGCTGTAAGCTGCTGGGGGGAGACTGGATACCGGTTTGAGGTCCACACTGCCGGACGATGGGTTGGTGAGAAACCGAGGTTTGGTGCTGAAACATGCTATGGGTATCTCCTATTTGGGGAGAGGTATGGTTGGCCACGCTGCTGAGCCGCGGCATCAGCGGCCCCGAGGTGAAGTGGGCAGAGAAATGCTGGTAGGGTAACCTGTCCATCGGCTGCATGGCAGACACTGTGCAACTGCTGTAGGATGGCACGCTCGGCCACGTGTTACAGCTGATGTCTTCTAGGCTGGGCACGGGGTCCGTGGGGGGCGCAGAGCTGGCATACATACATGCTTGGCGCTGGGCTGATTCAGTCCTGTATGAAGTGTTCAGTCCCTGCTGCTGGGGGTAACTGGACCTGTAGAAAGGATCCTCTTCTGCCGGAGAAGTTTCCATGTAGGGCTTCTTGTAGGGATGCTCGGTGGTGGAACATTCCTCATCTGTTATTATATATAATATAAGGAGAGAAAAGTGGTAGCGAACAACAATACCGTGCCCTCGGCTGAACCCCCCCTCTCCACAATCCTTGTTTTACCAAGGGCACAGTCTGCGCAGCGGTGATCCAGACACTGCTCTCAGCTACCTCAGCGTAAATCCAGATCCCTTCCTCGGAATCGATCTGAATCTATCCTGCTGAAACCAAGCCTTGCACTTGGCCCTGTCTGCTGGACTGGGGAAAGGATCAGCTGGGAGCTCTGGGAGGAAAATCAAGGCTGAAAGATGCTGGAGGGATCCTGAGAGCTTAGTTTGCTTGGGGATACCCCACGCACACCCCCGCACCACCAAGCTCCTCGTCTCCTTTCTGCTGCCAGAGGAGTAACGTCTGCCTGCGCATACAGTGCACCTAACAGATTCCCCACTCCCAGCTGAGAGGCTCAGAGCTGATGCTGTTAACTAAAAGCCTTTACAATTACATATTTTCACAATAAATGAGACAAAAATGGCGATCACAATAAAAATCCCCCCCAGGAGAGCATCAGCAATGGCACAGTTGAAACAATCAGATTTGAAGCCCCGGTCTTTAGCTGTGCCAAGGGAGCTGGGCACATAAATCCACGCAGGGCTGTGTGCTGGAGCCAAGCGTGACAAAAAAAGAAAAGTAAATTTCACAGCTAGAAACAACAAGGCACAGCTTGCGGAGCCCTTTGTTTCCTGCAGCATCCCGCGCCAACAGAGGGAAGAAGATAAACAATTTAGGTGAAATCTCTAGGGGGAAGCAAAATGAATAAATGAATATGCACTTATTTATTCATTCACAGGGTCATCAAATGAAATCCAGCTCTGCTGGAATGGATGGCAAAGTTCCCAGGAACGAGCACTTCACCAAGAGATTTTAAGGACAGTGAGGCAAGGGAAGGGGAGCTTGTTCTGACCCAGATTAACTTTGCTGCTGCTGCTTCAAGAACAAAATACCTGGTGCAGGCAGAAAAACATCCCACTTCTCTTAAAGCCCTCTTGGCTGCACCTTTTCAACAGGGGTAAAATTTGAGACTACTGCGAGAAACGGCCCTTTGGAAATTTTCTTAATATATTTTGAGCTGCAATTTTTTTCACCCCCAAAATACAAAGGAAGAAAAAAAACCTGTTCCACCAAAAAGAGGACTAAATGCATCTGCCCCCCCCAAGAAAGACTTGACAAAACACAGGTGCTGCTTTTGGGCTGCTCCGACGCGAGTGCCCACACCTCACCTTCAGGAGGTGCAGACGGGCAGCGCAGGCACCTTTTGTTTCTTGTAAACACGCACATGCGCGTACCCTTATTACTATAAACAGCCACGTGCTTTGTCCTGGAAGGTGCACCCACCCTGCTTGTAAAATAACCCATTACTCCCACTCGGGTGTCCACCAAGTCCAGCTGGAACAACCGCTGCTGTTGGTCTCCTTGGACCAACGACCCCAGAAAACATGGGGTGCTGAGGTACACACCGTGGGGACTTTCCCCTTCGTGTCCTCTGACTTTGCAATAGCAGCTGCCCGCAAATTCAGCTGGTGAGCCACAGTCCCGTTTCATGCTTTCTTCCTAACAGCAAAACCTGGCTCCCTAGTCGCAGCAATGCAGAGCCCTGATAATCAAGTTCTCTTCCTCCTCTGCCTTCTCTTAAGTCTGGACAGAAGGTAGGATGGGATAAGCGAGCAATGCAATCACATCTTTAAAACAGCCGAAAGAGTCAGCAGACAGATGCGAAAGCGTATCACTCTCCTTAATCCTGATGAGGCTCATTTTATATAGGAGCGGCGGAGAGGATGTAGTCCCCTGGCAGACAGCAGCTGGAAGCACGGGCCGAAGCTCCCTCCTGAACACGGGTCTATCACCGGAGGTACATCTGGAAGAACAGCTCGAGCTTTTACAGGCAGCTCAAAAGTTTTGGATCCCTAACCCTCCACTGAGTAATAAGAACGCTAGGGTGGAAAAACAATGTCTTGTAAAATGATGCATTGTTCTGCTAATAAAGTTTTCAGCATTAAACCGCATTACTCCGCTGGCATTAGAAATCATTGGCTGGGGTTTGACTGTTTATTTTATTTTTATTTTTTTTTAAATATACAACGCAAAATAGTCAAACTCTGGTTTTCCGTTGTGTAAAAATGCGCCTGACTTACAACCTGAGGTTGCTGATTTTTCCATTTAGCCCAGACGTTTCGCTGCCTGCCACAGCCCAGCCAGAGCCGCAGTTATGGATCCGCTTCCAGAATTCATCACAGGTGAAGAGAGAAAAACAAAAACAACCAGAATTTCAGTGGAAACCCAATAGGTGCCCTCTCTCCTTCTGTAAGCTCTCGCAATTGCTCAGCTGGCCATTCTAGAGCCAGGCTCACTGATGTCCTATGTAGAAAGGGCACCATCACTCCAGATCTTAAGAAGTGTAAGGACACCATACTCATCTCCAAAGAGGACATAGTCGCTAATGAAGGATTACGGCCTACCCTGACAGCTTCTGCCTGCCTTCTAGACCCTATTCCTGATGATTTTCCCATCTATGTAACCTCAAAGTGCTGGAGAGGGAAGAGAACAGTCCATCCTCATCATCAGATGGGATGATGCAGACCAGAGATCCTCAGCTGGTGAATTTACACGGGTCCAAGCTCTCTAGTCTGATCTGACGTTGTCCCACCACTTCTCACAGAGGAGACCAGGGCCAGCACAGAGCAGGTGAAGCGCATCGCCATGGTGTACAGAGCAGATCCGGGGTTGGGAAGGGGATGTCTTCAAGTAAGAGAACGGCAAAAGGAGGACAAGTCAAACAGAGCTCTCACGCAGTGCTGGAAGCAGCAGTTTAAAGTCAACCCCACCTGCTCTGGAGCCTGGTCACTGCATCCCAAGGCCATAATCCTCTCCTTGAAGGTCCTCTCTCCTTCTCAGCATCAGTGTAAGCAGAACATAGGAGATAACTGGGTTTGATTTTTAATGCTGGTTCCCTGATAGCACTTCATTGTACTTTTCCTGTTGCCACTGAGCCCTAGGAGGTGCTGGGCACCTTCGGGAGATGCTGACCATCCTGGGACATGCTGGCCATCCTCCACATTTGTTGCTATTTTTGGAAGGCAAGGGTGGGTGAACGGCTCTTGTGACCAGCCGCTCGATAGCAGGAAAACCTCAAAAAGCAAAAGGTTCTGCCAAGCAGGGGAAGCTGCCAGCGTTGGGAGAAGCTGCTCCAAAGTGGATACAAGGAAAAGGGAGCCTGCAGAATGGGGTGGAAACTGGCTCCCTCACAAGGAATTTCATGATCTATCTAATGAAGGAGCTTGAGCGAGAGCATAAGCAGTTCCAAGATTTCAGGTATTTACTACTTCCAGCTGGGTTGTAAATCCCACACAAATGGCTTTTTAAATGGAATTTTCCCAATTCCAAGATTAGGGCCATCCAGAATGAAACGCAAACATGTAAAATCTCTGGACTTTTGGATGCGCTGGGCCCACCTCTTCCCCTGGTGTAAATCAGGAGAGCTCCTTTACAATTCATGACAATCAGCTCCCCGGGACAGAAGACAATAAAGAACGGGACCCAATTGTTTTAGTTTTTAAAGCTCACCCACACTTCCAAGGCATTACAGTAGGTTCATCCCGACTTTGTGAGGGAAACACAATGGGTGATTATCACTAACGCTGCTGTTTTATCCAGTCTGGTTTCTAGTATGACTCTAGCATGAGCCCGAATAGCCAATCACCATGTGCAAGACTGGAAAGGGTTGTCAAAGAAGAAAAGAAAAAGGCAGATTCAAACAAAATTCACATCCCTAAAGGGCAAAGCAGGCGTGCATCCTAGGACATGAAACCTAAGACACGCTAGTTATTTCAGCAATCGCGCGGTTTGCAGTATGGCTGTGTTGCATGGCAGGGGAACAAGACAGAAAGGGTTGTGGGGCAAAGACAATCCAACGCCAAAAGCTGGAACCTCTTCCAGAGGCAGGGAGTTGCCAGCACTGCCTGCAGAGGGACAGGAGGCTCCTCCTGATGGGACAGCGGGATGCTTATGTGAAGCCACTGAAACCACAACACTACAAGCAACGTGGCTGCACAGCGAAAGCTGGGTGCACACCAGCCCCCCTGAGTAACTCCCCACCATGCAGACAGGCTCTTCTTCATCCTTGGTGCCCCAGCAGCCACCTTGGTGTGGGCTCCACCACATCTACCCAAGTTGCAAACACCTCTAGCTGCAGCATAGCTCAAGCCTTGACCAACTCATTGCATCTAACATCAGCAGGACAAGCAGCGTGTCCTACAAGAAGACATCCCGTACATGACTTTTATCCTACAGATTCTTTGGGTGAAAGAAAAGTTGGGTGGGATGAGGGAGAAATCAGGTCAGTCAACAAAGAGGTCTATCCACCCTACCAGTGCCTGTTCTTGAGGAGAAGGGGGAAAGGCATTGCTGTATCTCTGCCGACCTCAGCAGAGCAGGAAGGAGATGAAAAATATATTCTTCCCCACGGGCAGGGTCATGTCCAAGCTAGGGGGGCTGAAGGATACGGTCCTTGCTGGTTGGAGCCAGTGGATTCTGCCACATCCCTCTTCTCCCTCAGAGTGCCAACATGACAACTTTTATAACCTCCCCAGGGAGAGGCTGTTCCAGTCACCTCCTGTTCAGCATCACAAGCATCCCAGAAATCTGCCAAGTGGTTGAGATTGTGTAAGGCTGGGAGGGAGCAGAGGTTTAGAGAGATGGCTTTTTAGTTCACAGGAAGTCTGAAGGAGAGGATAACTCAAGGGAAAACAAGCCCCAATACCCTAATTGGGACGTGGGGCTAAAATGAAAGACAGAAAGCAAGCTGCCTGCTGGTAAGTCCTCTTGGGCTTCTCCAAGCACAACAATGAGAGAGGGAGAGGTGGAGAACAACTAGAAAAAAGGCAAAGCTCTAACTGGTCTTTGTTGCAGCTTAAAAATCCACATCAGGAACTGAGGCAACTCCTTAGTGAGATACAGGATTGGAATTAATCCATCCTCTCAAGACCAGTGAATTTGTGAAATCCCGTAAGCAATCTCAGTTTGGAGCTGGGATACAACGCAGCATGTTAGAGTGGTGAGGCACTGGCACAGGTTGCCCAGAGAGGTTGTGGATGCCCCATCCCTGGCAGTGTTTAAGGCCAGGTTGGATGGGGCTTTGGGCAACATGGTCTAGTGGAGGCTGTCCCTGCCTGTAGCAGGGGGGTTGGAACTAGATGATCTTTGAGGCTCCTTCCAACCCAAACCATTCTATGATTCTATGATTCTCGCCTTGAGGACTGCAATTCCCCAGCGTTCAGCATGTTCAGAAGACACCTGGAGCAGCAACCCCATTGCACCATGCTGGGCTCATTCCCAATGCTGCGACCCCACGCTTCCACCTGTGCACCAGGAATTGCCAGATTTGGGGCTCTGGGATGTGTCCTTCCTTCCTTCCTTCCTCACCCAGAAGAGAATCAGCTCCCTGAAACAGAGAAGCCTTCAGAGATAACGTCCCCTCGCAGCCCTGCTGCTGTCCCCTAATGTAACTCCGTATCAGATCTCCAGAGTGAATCCATCTTGACTTGACAGCTAAGAACAACACTGTCAACCACAGAGCTAAATCTTTGTCCTAGGTCACCAAGGAAGTAGAAGTTGAATAAGATGCCTTTGAGTTGCTCGAATACAGTCCTATTCTTAACTGAGCCTAAACCAAGAGTTGACCTCCTGATTAAAAAGGATACAGAGAAACATCATGAGATGTCAAAGCTAGAAGGAGCTTTATCAGAGAGACTATCTTGGAAAACAGTGGTGGTATTTGCTACAGAAGATACAGACACCAGCTGGTCTCAAACCCAGTTGAATTGCCCTTTGCCCCTCCGAGCATTTATCCATAACCACAGCCTTGCAAAAAGGAAATAATCCGCTTAAGATAAATCCTAAAGTGACTGAGGAGGAGTCAGTGTTTGGGGAGTTGATGATCCAATGAAATCAATAAAACTTCCAGTCCAGACAATGGACAGAGGTGCATTAGGAGTGAACACGCTCTTGCTTTCATACTTTCTTAGATGGTAAGGCTTGTTAAAAGTTATGCAGAAAAGTAGGAAAGCAGGAGAGCTGTGAGGGAAAGCTTAATATTACACTTAGAAAGGAGAGGCTGGAAAAGAGGAATATTATCGGTAAGGTTATTTTCCCCAAGTTTAATAAAGATCCTTGCTCGGTCCTAGAAGAAAGTGCACGCTCGGTCTGAGTTTGAGATGAAACCGTGGATCACGTTCTGATTTATCTGAACAGAATTGCTCATCTCTAGTGACTTTATTTTTTTTTAATTAATTTCACTTTGCAAAGAACTGCTTGGCAGCTTACGTTGGCTCTCTGTTTCCCATTAACTTTGTGTTTCTTTTCTTTAAGCTCTGGTGGCTGTTTTCGATTTACTAGATGCATGGGGAGTGCAGGGGGGGAAAAGACACAGGGAGGAAAGCAGAGACTCAGGCTCCTGAGACGTACGGCTTCACGGAAGAAGCCGGTGGTATCGGACAGGACACTGCTTCTCTTTGATTAAAGCATTTGGCGGCTTTGATAAAAGCCCCTTAACTGCTTGTGCCACTCAAGCCATCGTAGAGATAATGAGGGGCCATCAGCCGTACAGACAAGGACTTGCTCTGCCAGTCTCCTGCACTTTTGCAAGGGCCACGCAGGCCAAAAGGGGCCGGAGAGCTTATTACAGGCCAGATAGTCGTCTCTTTTGTGACAATAAGAGGAAGTGAGATAATTGGGGGATTGAGGGAAACCACCCATGGAGACACCACTTAGCGGGAATCCCAAAACTGGAAGGAAACCTCTGTTGATTCCTTATCACGTTACAATGTGGAGGCGAATGATGAATTGCCCTGCGGTGCGGGGACACGCAGCAGTCAGAGATTGTCCAAAGGGTTTGTTGCCGTTTGGGCCAGCTTGTTTTGGTTAGTTTTTGCAAAGGGGAAGAGGAGCGGTGAAAGCTCAGCTCCCAGGGCAAAGGAGCACTGAGGACAGATCGCAGGCTGAGGGACGCCAAGGGCGAACGGGACCTGCCTTTCCATCACCAACAGTGGGGCTTTGCAGCAACCCAGTTGTGTCCCAGTACCTCGCACCCACAGTCCCACACTGACGCCAAGGGCCACACACCCCATCTCTGACCTTAGGGGACACGCTGGGAGGCCACTGCAACTCCTTATTCCCTACCTTAGGGCTAGCTCAAGTCTAGCATCACCATCTCCAACACACTATATGAGCACGAGGGTCACCTGGTCAGCTGGAGGGGTCAGAAAACGATGCCTCTGTTTTCCACTGTTTAGCTCAGTATTGGGAAAATATTAAAATTTCTCAACTTTTTTTTGTTTTATGTATATACTTATACACAACACGCGTGATGTTACAACATTCAGGGGATTCACCAAGGATGTGAGAGAGATTTCCACTGCCCTCCTGCCTCATCTGCCAGCACTTCCCAGCATCCGCTACCTTAGACTGTGCGTCTACACTGCACATCCCAGCGCCCCAGGGGTTACGTTACTAAAAATAATGACATGTGGCTGACTGATAGGACTGTGCGGGGAAGCAGGAAGGGATCTGCTGTGGGGAGAGGCTACGGGGCTGGAGAAATTCTTGGTGCCTCCAAATGCCACGGTGCGTGCTGACTCCTGTTAGCCTTTCCCACTAGACTAAATCCTGAGAAAGGGGGATAGGTGTAGGCAGTAACCATCTCCTGCCCACCCATAGGGTTGTATTCAGCCCTGGAAATTCCCTGTTTTCTTCTGAGTGTCTGGGGTAGAGCTGATCTGAGACTTTTGCTCTCTGCGTCCTGCAAGTGTTTCAGCACCTGAGCATTTCCATTGCTTTGGGAGAGGAAGGGAGAGACCGCAAACCGCTCGCTCCTGCCTGAGAACAATTATCCCATCCATATCATGGGGCTCTTCACGCCAGGACGAGCTGAGCAGTCAGTGTAAAGCCCTCACAGTTTGATCCCTCAAGCTCTGTCAAAGCAGGTCAGTCGCACCAGAGGGGAACGAACATGGATATCATGATTTTCAATCCCACGCCCCTTCATTAGACCAAGCATTTAAGTGGAATTGCTGTCTGCTTACAGACAACTGTCTCACAGCTGTGAGACTCTTAGTTGAAAACTGCAAAATCCAAGCTGTCAAGGTATCTCCACTTGGAGATTAACCCTGTCTGAGGGGCTATGGAGACAGATAAAGTCATCTTTATCTCTGGCACCAGCTATCTTACTGAATGTGGATTCAGCATGGGTGAAAGGTACTGCCACCCCTCCAAACAGCTCGCTCCCAGCCCAGCGGCAGAGATGGGGTTTTAGGCTAACACCGGTGAGATGAGTTTCCCAGCCCAGCCTGGGGGAGCTGCCCACGTCCAGCACGCAACCCTCACCCTTTGCTCACCCTCAAGTGTCACCATAAAGCAGGCTGGGGCTGCCCAGCCCCTGGGCAAAGGGGAAACATCAGAAAACAACGCTGACAGCCATGGTAGGAAGGGGAAAGCACCGAGCGGGGAGCAGCCAAGGCCTGACCTTTTCTCTTGGTGCAGTGGTAGATCTGGCTGTGCTCCTGGGAGATCGGGTAGGGGTTGGCAGGCGGTAGCAGGTCCTGGGAGGTGCTCGACACCCCGTTCTCACACTGGTACTGGGAGCCCAGGTTGGAGGAGGCAGAAAGGACCCTGGTCTCGCCACTGAAGGGGCTGTGATTCGAGGACACTTTTTGTCTCACTGTGCTCCTGGGAACAACCGGGTACTCTTTACTAAAAGCAAAGAAACACAAAAACAAGGCAGAAAAACAATCAATTAATAAATAGATCAGTGAATTAATAAATGAAGGCAGCACATTAGTGTCATGGTGTTTGCTTAGACTTTCAGGGAAAGAGAGGCATCCCTCTCAGGAGGCTGCAGTCCCGTCACACTTTATCAGTGCAGCACTCTCTATTTCACTTGCCTTTTAATACCTTTCCCTTTAGATTCGTGCCTCTTCTACCACAACTGCTATTTTACACCCATACATCAAATAGATATATGGACTTATAGAAATATACACAAGATTTATATTTACATATTATGATAGCATTTATAAATTATATACTATTTATACTGTATATGTGGATGTGCACATGCATGTAAATAAAAACTTCGTTTCTGCCAAGCTGACTTGGAGATGGATTAAATATTTAGGTCTACTTTTCCCCTTACGGTAGTTGTCCCCATTCCTTTTCCCCAGGGTCTGCCAGTCTGGCTGTCCTGGATGGGGGATCCCTGGACCAGAGAAGAAGCTCCACTCCAGAGCGCTCGGAAAAGAGAAATAAATAAATCGCCAAGACCTGATGCACGCCAGAACCACACGCCTCAGCAGAGCCAGGCTGGGAGGGTGAGCACTGATGGAAAGTCTGCTTTGTTCCCTAGCTCCGAAATCTGGTTTGAAGCAGGGATGCTTTGCCAACACTGGCTGGAAATCCCATCTCCTACAAGACCCTACAGTGTGTTTTGGAGACTTTTCTCCAAGCACACCAGCAATGTGGCTGGACAAGATTATTCCTGCTCTGCAGCGGGGGAGAGCTGAAGCTAAGAAGGGTGTCTCAGAGACTTCGGATGAGGTGCGAGCCTCCTCCTGGGCTGTTTCCAAGACAGCCAAGTGCTCCCTGAACCCAAGGACTTGCTAAAATGCATAAAGATGAGGTAGCACAGCAGCACCTCGCAAAGCGCCACCAGGCTCAGAGCAGCACAGATTCCAACACAAGCTTTCTTCTTCAGGGCTATAACCATTGGACCAAGCTGGCTTTGAGGCATCCTATTCACCTGCCCAAAATCATTATGCTGGAGCAAGGAAAAATCCCATCAACAGGCTCACCTGGCCACTTACATGTGGAGGAGGAGCCCTGCGTCTCCAATTACGCCCCTTAGAGAGGACCTATCGCTGTAGCAACTCAGAATTTATTTACAAAATTTGACAATACCAATTATATAAACCTACTCACAGCAGGGAGCTTTCATCCAAACCACTGCTGTGGTGGCTGCCAGAAACATCAGCAACCAAGCTGTAATGGAGGGGAAACTCACCCAGGAGCTCAAAACCAAATAAATGTGTCTCTCATTGTGCCACAAAAGCTTTCCAAACCCCGGGCACTGGTGGCTTGCCAAGCCGAGCCTATTCCAAAGGTGGGGTTTCTTCCCCTGGAAGCCAAGCAGCTCCTCCCCGCGGGGCCGGCAGGAGGATGGCTTTCCACACACTTGGACTGGCTGACCAGGCAGCTTTTTCCCAGAACTGAAGTCCAGGCTGTGCACAAGGAACAAAAGAAATAGACTGGGAGGAAGCAGAGACTTATCCTCCAGATATGCAAGACTGCAACGAACACTAGGGTGTGTGATGGGCTTCAGAGGACCTCTCTGCCTGTGGACACCCAGCACTAGCATTTCCATCCCAGGAGCTCTTGCTGCAAGGCAGCTTTGGTGGCTTTTCAGGAAGGTCAAGAGCTATGGCCTTCAAACCTTCTAGGTTCTAGGGGGTATCCCAGATCAACCAGGTCACAGTTTTGAGCTGCCTGGTCCTGTCTTGCTCCACCTTCACACAGGGATCCTTACGGAAAGAGTACCAGCATAACACCCCAAAGCTGCATCACCATGTTTCCCTTCCAAGGAGACAAGCCACAAGAAGGCGACACATGGACCTTGCCCTTAGGTCTCCACCCTAGTGAGAGGTTGCTGCATGGATTGGCTGGTTCCTTGTTCCTCAGCTCCAACACCGCCAACGCCCAATCCCTCAAGAAATGACAGAGCCTTGTTTTGGGTTTTTTGTTCATTCAATGGGGTACCTGTGAGCTACGGTGCAGAAGAAGGAGAGACATACCAAGGCATGATACCACATCACGTTCTCTGTGGCTTTTTTGGAGGATGTAGAGATGACTGCTTTCACAGTTTCTCCCTGCTTCAGTGGGGGAAGAATTAGATGTCTTTTGGAACCTGGGATTAGATCTGCATGGGGGTTTCTTACAACAAATTCTCACAGTAGTTCACAGGGACCCCATCAACATCAGACCCTCACTGTGTGAAGCACCACACAAACACTTAGAAGCCATCCCCATCCCAGGTACTTCTCACCCAAATCAACATTTTCTCTGCTTTTTCTGTCTCAATGGAAAGCTGAGAGGGGGAAAATTTAACAACCTGATTTTCTTGATAAAAGAATATTTTCTTTCCATGCAGAAGCTGTATGCCTGAAACAGCAATATTTTTACCCTGAGAGCCAGCATAGGTGGTGTCAGGATCCCACACAGTCCCATTATGCACTGGGGACCAAATTCCTTTCAGATTGCATTTCCCATGGGACACGACAGCCTCCATGGCCATAAGAGAGGACCGTGGTGTTCTGCGGGAGACACGGCAGGAGCAGGGAGTCACGCTGGAGAGGGAACACGTTGGAAACACCAAGTTTCCAAACAGCAGTTCCCAGGAGGTATTGCAATGACTTCTCTCCAGACTGAAATATTTCCATTTCAGTCAAAACATGTTGGGTGCTATTTTTGCCAAAAAATCAACTATTTGAGGAAGGAAAGTATTTTCTAACTAAATATCTAAAATATTCTCTTTCTTTCACTTTGCCTTTTTTCTATACACAAAGGCAGTTATGTCTGTATTTCTACCTTTTTCTTCCTTATAGGAGCTGAGCTCTAATAAAGAGATATCTTTGGTACCTTGTAAAGCAACAGTCATCTTGAAACATTTATACTGTTTCCTGAGCCCACTCAAGATGCAGTGTGCACAGCTACCATTTTAGTTTGTCCTTCGGTCTATTAAAAATGTATCAGGTTTTTTGGGGGGTTTTTTTTGTTTGTTTGTTGTTTTTTTTTTTGCCTTCAGTGCCTAAAAGTCACTATTCCCAAAATAGCTGGTTGTAATCCTGGGTGACAGTTTAATGGAATGAAAGGTTTTGTTAATCGCTGGCACAAACTGAATGTTGTGTCCAGAAATTTTGCTGTCCAAAAAAATTGTAGCAAAGTAGGAAGGGGAAAAAAGTGTTAAAGCTTGACTTACACAGGCAATATAGGAAATTGCCCACACAGCAAGGAAGAGACTGTTGTTCCTGGGCCAGAATGTAAGTTAGTTTTACACGGGAGTGTTAATGGGCTACATTATTTTTTGCATTAAAAATTGTAAAATTAGAAGGAAAAAAAAAAAGAAGTTTGTTGGGGAAGGAATTTACAAGGAAGGAAGCTGTCACTGGTCTATTTAAAGTCAGTTGGAGGCTAATAATGAATATTCGGTTACCATAGATGGTGTATTACAATAGCAGAGGGGGACAGGGAGGAAGGGGGGAGCCGCATTGCGCAAGGTGCTGTGCAGTCTCTGCACCACCGGGCTTCCAGCTGAAGGGCCACCAGGAGACA
This sequence comes from Balearica regulorum gibbericeps, assembly GCF_011004875.1. Classification (NCBI taxonomy): domain Eukaryota; kingdom Metazoa; phylum Chordata; class Aves; order Gruiformes; family Gruidae; genus Balearica; species Balearica regulorum. The sequence continues at coordinate 13,528,180 of NC_046200.1, forward strand.
ATGTTACTCTGATTTTCATTAAAGCTCGGGGGAAGAAATCAAGGATGAGGTCCAAGTCTACAGTGAAAGCACTTGGTCCTAAAACCCGGACTCAGTTCTCAGCTCCCACCTGCCTAGATGTTTTCCAGACCCATAGGATCGGACACCGGCTCTGCATAACCGTTTCCAAATAACACACACATTCCTCTTTAGAGTTCATCACAGAACCCCGACCCTACACATCAGGCCTTACAAGTGAATCTTTCCTGCATTTCCCGAGCACTTCCACCCAAATCAGACCTCTGCCAGCTGGAATTAGCAAACTTGTTCTCATTTTCCCTCATGACATCTTGTCCCTCCCCTGGCCAAATGATGCCATCACCATGACAGACTCAGGAGTTCCATAAGATCACTTATGCCACAATTTCACGTCTAGCAAAGAATTCAAAGGAGCAAATTCAAGAAAGTTTTGTAATCTCAGAGCCGGAAACCTTGTGGGCCTCTCCAGTTCAATAAAAACTCTGGAAAAATTATAAATATAGACTTTCACAGAGTGACATCCAGTCCACTTTCTTCCTTATCACTATGCTGTAGGAGAGTAATAATTTTCAATGTATTTTCATGTGCAGACTTGAAGTTTCCTAATGTACCAGCCAATGCATAGTGAATGCAGCTGCCAGACAAAAACCTTCTTAAAAATCTCTTTAAAGATCCACAGCTAAAGATTCCAACTAGGAATCTTCTGCATTGAAGCATCCACCTCCTACTGCCTCTGAGCAAATTATTTTAGAAGATGCTTCTGATATTTCTGCAACAAAGCGTTATATACCAAGGCTTTCCAGAGCTGCTGTAGCTCATGATAACAAGATTTCAAAAGACTTTATTAAATGTCAGGTCACAAGGATCATACTGATATCTGTTCAAGGTCAAGATGAGGCACGATATGGAAGAGGATTTCCCCGTGGTTAGCTGCTGCCATGTTCTCACAGCATCCTTTGAAGCTCCTGAGCTGGTCACTGTCTAGATCTTGTTCACAATGGCAATTCCTAGTCTAAAAAAATCTGACCAATATCAGCAGCCAAACATAGTGATTGCCCTTGACTCTTTCCAAATCGCCAGAGGTTTTAACTCCTCTTTGGTCAGTCATTAAGAAAGGACAAATGTTTGCCGTCCTATCAGTCCTGTCCCCTCCGCCCACCCAGCACCTGTGGATACAGCGGTGAAGAATCAGACCCCAATTCCAGACGTGCAAATACAACTCAAAAGCATTTGGGTTTATATTTCCCAGGCCACCAATTGTTGTTCTTCCTGCTGAGACTCAAGAGCAGGGAAGAAATGGAAGTCAGCCATAACAGATATAGAAAGAGACAAAAAGTGACTGGAATAAATATACCCTCTCCCAGGAAAAAAAAAAATATATATACCAGAAAACAATTGTCAGTGTGCATTCATTTCAGCTTATTTCCAGCATATAGAAATAAAATTGAACCACTCTCAAGAGACTGTCTGGAGAGTCTGAAGTGGATAAACTACAGCAGGAAAGGACTTGGTAGGAGAGGAACTACTGAGTACTTCCTTCAGTCTTAACCTCAGATCAAATACGAGCGCTCTCTGCATGGGGACTGCAGGCCAGCCCCACAGAAAATAATACCAGACATCCATATTACTGGATGTCTAGTAATATAAGTCAAAATGTTCACTTAGAAATACGGGAAGCTGTTCACTGCAGCATTCTCCACCAACATATCAAATGTCCTGACCCTTCTTGCCAGAATGCAAAGGCGCCCAACCACCCTGTTTTGGGTCCATGCATGGTACGTTAACAACCAGCGCTTCCATCGCTCATCTGAGCAGTGCAGCCCAAAGGGATCACTGCAACAAACTCAAGAACCAGCCGTGACAAGAACCAGCTAGAGATCCAGAGCTGTCATTATCAGGCAAATAAAAAGCTAGATTCCTGCAGACAAATACCACTGTTCATGTTGGAGTAAAAGGAACGCAAGAGGCGATGGAGAATGCATGTTGGTCTACAGAGACAGCATCAGCATCCCTCTGTGCTGCGCTGAACTTCTGCAGATTGGGTGCTGCTGGGCAGATCCCGCAAAGAAGGGGCAATGGAGGAAACCACAACTACCCTGTGTTTCTCGAGCCGACTTTCTCACTTTAAAAGAGTTTTAGATACCATCCAGTGAAGTCTGTGGAGCCTTATTTCGGATTTCACCTGAATTCCATCAAATTCTATGGAATACAGTTCAAGCCTACAGCTTCCACTGGGGCTTTGACCAGGAAAATTTCCTCAGGGATGTTTGCTGGAGGAAAGTATCATCTCTCCAACGGATGTTATAACTCTAAGTCTCACACTGAAAATGTTTCAGACAGCATGTGGCTCTGGAGATTTCAGTGACAGAAGACAGGAAATGAAAGTGGATGTAAAGATGCAATGAGAAGACGCAAGAAGAGCAAGGTCGTTTGCAGTGGACCAAGACCTACTTGCATTAGTCCGACTGGTTCCTATCAGTCCAACATGATGTTAGCATGACAGGGTAGACACCCTTTCGGAGCCTAGAGGCTCATCCATTTATTCTACCGGCACCCCAAAATGCACTGTCTTGTCTGTCATGCCAGCTCTGAATCCCGGTACTGATTTTATGTCCTTTATGTCTGGCCCAGTTTCTGTTCTTGGTTACATCAGGAAATCTTTGGAATAATTCCTTTGGAGCCAGGAATATTACTGTGGATTAATGACAAAGGCAGCAAACTATGGCTCATGGTTTTTGATGGAGAAGATACATACATAACATGGAACTACACTGCCACTCTTCTTTGTATCCTGCTTTCAGCTGGAATAGAGTTAATTTTCTTCCTAGCAGCGGGTATAGTGCTGTGGTTTGGATTTAGGATGAGAATAATGTTGATAACACACTGACGTTTTGGTTGTCGACAGGTGATGTTTACACCAAGTGAAGGACTCTTCAGCTTCTCGTCCTGCCCCACCAACGAGGGGCTGGGGGTGCACAAGAAGCTGGGAGGGGACACGGCCAGGACAGCTGACCCCAACTGGCCAAAGGGATATTCCATACCATATGATGTCATGCTCCATATATAACTGGGGGGAAGCTGGCCGGGGGTTTAGACCACAGCTTGGGAACCAGTTGGGCACTGGTAGTCTGAGGGTGGTGGGCAACTGCCCAGTGCATCACTTGTTTTGTATATTCTTTTATCATTATTCTTTTTCTCTTCTATCATATTAAACTGTCTTTATCTCAACCCACAAGCTTTTTGAGGTTTTTTTCTTCCAATTCTGTCCCCTATCCCACTGCAGGGGAGGGACTGAGCAAACAGCTGTGTGGTTGTTTTAGCTGCCTGCCGGGTTAAACCACAGCACTCGGTCAAGTGGATCATTCTGGATCTTTGTTTCACTTTGAAAGGGCCCAGGATACCCACCAAGGGAGCCAAGAGCCACCCTTTCACATAATCATCTTTCCCCTCAAAAGCTTTCCCAATAAGAAGCTTCAAGGACCAAATTGCATTAATTTAAGTTAACAGTAACTAGGGCCTGAGACTTCCAGAAGCTCTTCAGCACCCATAATAACCACTGCAGACAATGGGAGTTGCAGATGATCAGCAAAAATTGGTTAAAGGGTTTAACAGAACTGCTCTTTTACAGTGCTCTAGCCCCAGACTCACAAACACATCTCCCCTGCTGTCTTTGGGCAGTCACAGATTTAAAAAAAAAAAAAAAAAAAAAAGTGAAAGCTACAACTTGTATGCAGCCCCCCAAATCACCCTATAGCTATGGTTCGTTGACTCTCATGTGTGGGGAATTTTAAGAGCAAAGTCCTACACTGGCATCTGCAATGCAGATCTCATCGTCTCTCTGCATAAGCTTCACTCTCGGTGGATTTCTGCTGCATGTTTTGCTCTTGCTCTCCACACCAAATTCCCCTTGGCACAGGCAGAAGTTCTAAGTGGAGACAAAAGGAATTTTTACAGTACAGTGGGGCAAGAGATCTGAAAGGAATACTTTGCCTAAAACTCCCAGCATCACAGCTACATATTTTTTACCTGATTTATGTTTTTCAATTGCAGCATGACCACAGGATACAGACACAGTATAACTCACATCCCTCTACACGTTTTCCTCTAGCATGTTTTCCTTTTTCTTTGTTTGTTTTTTTTTATTATATTTTTTTAATCAAGGAAATTACAAAGTTGGTCTCATGCTCAGAAACTTGAAAACTTAAAAAAACCCTGCTGCCTCAGAGCACTCATCCTGTCATAGAAACTGCTAAAGGAGTCCCATGTGTCTCAGGAAAGAAAGGCAGTGGGGGGGAAGATGAACGTGTATCAGAAGTCTGGGTTCACAGGAATTTGGATCTCTCTGGAGCTCGTGGCTATTCTTTTTCAATGAAATCATCTGCTGCTGAAAGGCTTAATATCACTACTGAATGAAGTGTCCTACCTGGACAGACTTATTAACTTTTCTTCCGGGAAATCAGAGGAGAAAACAAACGAACACGGAGGCCTTGCGAAGGAGAAAGCCACAGAGAGGGATGGACTCACAAAGACATCCCCATCCACCCTGCAAAGCTCCCGTCCCCAGCGACCACTCCGGCCAACGCGTTGCTCTTGGCTGGCCAGAGCACACAGAGACAGAGGGAGAGTCCTCGACAAGGCACCCGAGACCTCACTCTGAACTCACTCCTGGTGCTGGAAGTTGTCTGTCTTCCCTGCTTCCTCTTCCTTCCTCCCAGTCCCTTCCCTTTGCCAAGGGTAGGTGTTCGACAGATGAATCATCAGATCAAGTCTCCACCGGCACCTAGACCTACTTCACCTTCACCCCACTCCAAGACCTGCTCTGAGGTGAATGAAACCATTCTGGACCCTGCAAACTGGTCTCCCTCCCATCCTCTGACAGCCAAAGGTGTAGGGAGACCACCAGAGCTGGCCCGATGGCAAATCATTCTATTAGGATGGACTTTATCTCATGTAACTTTAGCTATTTAAAAGGCAGGCATCTACTCTGAGCAAATCATTCAGACTCTACAGGTGAGACAGGCAGCAGGAGGGCTCCTCACCCACACTACCATCCGTGGGGTGGGATCTCAGAGGAAAGCAGCTTTGCTCTCCAAAAGTGCCCATCACGCCCTGCTTTGTGCAGAGGGAACCTAGACACCAGCCCAGCCTGGGGACGCTGCTTCTAGACAGCATCTTCAACCACCACCCACCTACTCCCATCTGATCCAAGCCCCACACAACAGATGGACCTGAAGGTTTAGTGCTGGAAGCACATCTTCACCAGGGCTCAGGCCTCCAAGGCTGCTCCGAGGTGTGCGAGTGTAGAGGGATGAGCAGAGGGACACGCTTTGGCCATAGCCGGGGCCAACCTTCCCCAAAAAACTGGATACCACAAGCCAGGTCACGCATCCAGTTGGGTCAGCACTGCCTTTCAGCCTTGTCTGCCAGGGTTTGCTTCTCCCAGGGCTGCTTTCAGCTAGGAGATGCCCCTCTGCCATAGCCCTACGCTGGGAATTAAGAAACATTGGAGATTTAAATAAAGAAAAACACAGAAGCGCTGAGGCTTTCCTCAGCATGAAAAATTCATTCTCTCCATGGCTATACCCCTTAATGAGATGATCAGTGACCTGATGAATGTCAGGTCACTAGTTTCCGGTACAAAAGGCTGTGCACTGTTTAAAAAAACGTGGTTTTTTCCAGCTACTTTTTTTTTCTATAATGAAAGAACACCGCTAAAAACATATCCCACCATATTCTCCAAGGGCATAAACAGGCATCACTCCCCTGAAGCCAAGATAGAGGTACCTATACCTGCCAACTGAGTAGCGAGTCCATCACTTACTACAACCTCACTACATATGCACACATATATTTCTATATTAAAATATATTTTATGTGTATTTAATTATATTTTAATATATATTTATATGTTAAACCTATATAAATCCACAAAGGTAGGTCATACTTCTCTGACATACTCAATCCTGAATGGTTCTTTATCTTATACATGCAATTTATTTTTTTATATATATATAATTTATTTTATATATGTTTTCATATATTTATATATATAATTGTGTATATATTCATATGTATATAAAAACCACAAAGGTGGGTGCATATTTGTCTAATATTTTCAACCTTGAATGGGTCTTTATTTTACTATAATAATCTTATCCTGCTCTCCCTTAAAAAAAAAATGACATCTTTGTAAAGGTACAGAGTCATTTCTATGCTATCAGTACAGAGGATAAGTTATTAAGGAAGCGAGCATCAGAAATTATCCTGTAAAGTCGATGCTGTGAATTTTAACCCTTTCAACCCTGCCAGGTCTGAGCGGGTGTATTTATATATTCCAAGTGTTTCTGTTCACTGTATCATCGACTATGACCACAGGCCCGCATAAAAATGCCGAGCAATTTTTAGCACAAGCTCAGCATGGCCAGATGCCATGCTCTTCGTATGGCATGAAGCCCTACTAATAGTCCTCACTGTTTTACCTCCTGCTCCAAAAAACCCCATGATGAATGTAAACCTTCAAATCTTTCCATTGACCATAATGAAAGGGTAGTTTAGCAGCAAAAATGTGCAGGGGACATCGTTACTCAAGTTGCAGTAGAGGCTGGGAGGCTGGCATGGGAGGGAGGGGAAGCTATTTCAAGTGGTAGTGCACCCGTAAATAAATAAATATTGAGATAATATGCCAGGATCTGTGCTGTTGTTGGAAAGGGCAGACAGGCAGGGAACACAGAGCACATTCAGAAGACCACAGAGATGATTTAGATTGAGAAAAGCGTTATATTTTTTTTTAATATATATATTTATTTATATATTGGCTTTCCTGGGTCTGAGCCTGAAAATGTTTGTACACAGGAATTCATTTGCCCGTTTGAGCCGGGTTACGGGTGTAAGCGTTTGCACGATTACAAGCGTTATTTGTTGCCCGCCGGCGCGATTTGCGCGGCTACGGAGAGCCAAGCTCAGGCCACCAACTATGGCAACCAGAAGAGACTCCTGCAGCTACACCGGCATCTGCCCTCCAGCCTGCGGTGACCACCTACAGCCGGCTCCCGGGCGGGCGGTGCAGAGAGCCCTCCCTGCAGAAGGTCATGTCACAGGTGCCTACAGCCCTCCACCGAGAACCAGCTCCGCTGGTCCCAGAGAATAAAGGACCTGAGTCACTCCTGCCCTCCTGGATGGAAAATGCTGCACTGAGCACCTACATCTGTCTTAGGTATAATCATGGGTATGGCACTGTTCCTGCAAAACATTTGCACCAGGAAGTAACTTGACACACGGACGAAGTTCCAAGTGAAGTGAAAGGCATGAAGTTAATTACCGGCAGGACCTGACATTTAGAAAAGGACTTTAAACAGGATTTAGGCTTGATTTTCAGCTTAAGTACTTACATCCAAAACTCAGATTCAAAAAGACCTCTTCTGCCACCTGGGCCTGGAGATCCCAACATTTTATAATACCTTCCTTCTTCAACCTGAAACCACTACATCTACCCTCCTGCTCTGCACATCCAGAACCAACCAGACAAACACTCCCCTCCTGCCAAAGACCCTCCGAAAGCCAGAAACCAGCACAACACAGGTCTCCACACCAAGATCTCCAGAGGCACCTGGAGCATCCTTAATAACCCTGCTCCCAGAACAAGGCTGGGGGCTTTGTCTTTAAAGCACTGCCACCCGAGGAAAAAAAACCACCCAACAGCTCTTCCATAGTAGCCTGATGACCAGAGCTTCTCAGACCTAGTCCTTGTTGTTTTAAACAGGTTTAAGCCCACATGCAGCCGCAAAAACATCTGTTTAGCACAAAGCTAGAGGTTGTTCTGGATGGGGACACGTCAGGAAGAAATACAAGGTCCCTGTAGCCAAGAGGACAACCCACGAGTGAGATCCTGCCTCTGTAACGCAGCAGTGAAAGCACTCACCTCGGAGGGGGAAGTCCTGGCCCCACATCCTGATGATATTTCAACAGCTTGATGTAAAATGCACATGCAGAGGACAGAGAAGGGACTGCCACTAAGTCCTGGCTTAGCTCAAGCCACAAGTGACATGCAAAGCAAAGCCCAGGTGGCTCTCGCGGTCCTGAGCGGGTCCCCACGACGGAGGCACGCGTTACCTCTGCATCCTGGACATCCTGTGGAGCTCCATGTCGTCGCTGCCGCGGAAGCCTTTCGCAAAGGGGTTGTTCTCAATCTTTAGCTGGGTGATCTGAAAGGGAGGAAATGCAATGGGTTCATCACAAGTCCAAGGCATGGCCTGGGAGAGAGGGGATATTGTTTATTAAACCCAAGCCAATAGGGATGCGGGGGGAAAACACAGCTTTCAGGAACTCAAGTCATCCGTCAGGCACTGACCATTCCAGATGGGCTTTCCTCTAGATCTCTCCACTGGAAAAATATCTCCTGTCAGCAACCTCTCGCTTCTCTCAGGCTTGTCCCATAACTAACATGTGGGACTGCACGCACACACACATTTCTCTCTGGAGGAAATCTGCTTTCTTAGAGTTACTTTCCTTTTGCTGTTGGGACTGACCAGAGGACCAGGAATGAAAATCACATTGCCTGAACAAATCCCACTCACCCCCAACAAGTATTTTCTCATCAATGTGCAGCCATGACTGAAACCTTACCTCCCAGGTCCTCTCACTCAGACGGGTAAGGCTCACCCGTTCCCTGTCTCAGACCAGCTAAATGTACTCCAGGTGCTCTGCATCTGACACCCTTCCCCAACCAGCCCCACACCTGTAAGCACTGCATGGACTAACTACCAGAGGTACTTGGAGGGCAACTCCACCTCTGACCATCGTGGCCCAGAGGAATATTTCTCTCCCCCTTAATTCTAGAAGGGATTAGGAGGGACGAGTTTGCTCGCTCAGTTGGCTACCTTCAGCATCTAAAGTTTTCTGGGATGAAGCCCCCTCAGACTCCTAACTTTGGTCCTCTTACAACATCCAAGTTTAACATTTAAAGCAGCTGCTGTACAGAATGTACCCTTATCCAAAGCAACTGCGTTGCTCAGAGAGGTGCAATCCTCTCCTTCAGAGCCCTCTCCTGAGGGCCTAGGTGAGTAGGATTTCTCAAGCCAGGGGTTGTCATTTAAGCAAATATTAACTGTGGACCAGCAGCACCCTCAGATTCCCTGCTGATCTTGTACAAACTCACTCGGCCATGCCAAATTTGATGCAAATGCTTTGGTGTCTTTGCAGAGCAGGCTTGAGTCTGGATCAGGTGTGATCTACCTGCGATGCCCTAACATTCAGGCAAGAAGAGGCAGCAGTTCCTCTTCTTCTCTTTCTCCATCGCTGCCCAGCAGTCCAAGTCCTTGGCCAGGAGTTGGGAGAGCCACTTGCATTGCCCAGGAGGAGAGACAACCTTGTGTTTGCCATTGGAGGAATTTCATGCGCTCATCGCATTTTATGGAAACACTGTCCTTCCTTCCCGTTGAAAGTTGGTCAACAGGAAGGAAGGAGCAGAGAGTAATGGCGGGAGAACAGAGAGAGGTTCGTGTTCACCAAGTCAAGCACACATAACTAGACCCATCTTTTTGCCAAAATTCAAAGAGAAAAATCTGGCTCGGCCAGTGTCAATAGCAAACCCTGCCAGGTGTCTGCACAACCAGATTATTTTGCTGTTCTCTCATTTTATAGCATTTTTTTTTTCCGAAGGCCATATATTTATTTGCCGGTTTTGCCCAATTCGGCCCCAAATCTCACACAAAGACCCCATCACCCCTATGCTTGTCCCCATGGGCATTTCCATTAACTCAGGACCTAATTTAGGACATAAACAGGGCATTGCTTTTTTTTTGGTCATGCATTTCAGATTTCAAAGAGAAAGGTGAACAAACAATCTATTTGGTCTAATTTGCCATTTGAGCTGTTCTCTAGTAAAACAGAGGCACGTTTTATAATTAAAAGCCCTGAATAATTGGACAACCAGCTGTGAATTTCGCAAAGAAACTGCCCATCAGTTCCCACTGGAGACGTGGTGGCAATTCTATAATGAATAATAGGCATTATTCAACTTTTTGAATGTTTCTATGCAATTTGCATTCTGAAGCACGCTAAATGTACGAGTTGTCCTCACTTGCCGAACCCAATGGCAATATTTGCTTGCATAAGTGAAGTCCTTCACTGAGCGAGGATTTACAGCATTGGCACCGGCACACAAACGTACAAAGGGCCGGATTCATCCCAACGTAACCGAAGGCATTTTAACCAAGGCGCCTGCACCGGGAACCTCGTCTCCCAGCGTTCCTGCTGGAATCAATGGAAGGAGATGGGGACTGCCAGAGGGCACTGGGGCTCTGAGGTGGGTAGCATTGCCTTCACAGGTCCCCAACGCTCTCCGTTCACCGGAGAAGGAGCCGTCAACACTGTAGCTCCTAATTTAAAGAGCTCAGATGAATGCCCTGTTTGATGAAACAAGCCTTTAATCACCCATAAAATGTCGGACAAAATATCGTATGGGACCTTGATCTTGCAAATGTGTTGCTTTATGAGTAGAGGAGTCCTCTAACCTTCATTGGGAACACTCGTACAAGCACAGGTATTAACATACGTGTTGGTGGCAGAAAGCCCCAAGTGAAGCACGGCTAGCTTCAGCCTCCTTAAAATTAGAGATCTGGTAGGCTGAAGGCATCTAGAAACCAGGGACTACAGAAGGTTTTAAATTAGCTCTTGACTGGATTTTAGCAGGAGCTTTCAGAACAGTTTCCCTAGCTGGTAGCTCATGGCATCAGCCCTAGCACTAAGCCAGGCGAGTCCAAGCCAGATTTAACAAAACCGTACACAACAAAATAGAAAACAGAGAAAAAGTTGGTGAACCCCTGCTTTACAAAACAGCCTGTGGAAGATATTTTGTTTGGCCAGGTTTTGTCTGACTTACAAAGTATTTCAGAGGTGGAAAAGCAAACAAATGGGTGGAAATAACCTTCTTCTGGATCAACTTTGCCATAGCAAAACTCTGTTTAATTGACTGTAACTCATTAGGGAGGGGGGAGAAAAAGCTGTCAGAAAGTCAAATGACAATTACATCATGAAAAATAAAAAAAATACAACGTCCTGCAAAGTCATTAAGACAGAGTGCCCAGGGCTAAATTATATAGCACAGATTCCATAAAACTGTAGGGCTTTGTTTATGTATTTGTTACTGAAAGAAACTGATGGCAAAGTTCGCTTCTGACCACTGATTTCTAAAGCTGCTGCAGACCCTTCCGAGATGAGAGCTTTCCAGGGTGAAGCCTCCCAGATTTACACTTTTCAGGGCTTGTCTGACCTATGGGTTCATCTTCACTTTAACGGGAAGCGACAGTTCCCAATGAAATCTCAGCGCCGCTCCTCTGCACTCCTTTCTCTGGGCTAACTGACCACAAAGCACTTCTGCTGAGACATTTCCAAAGGCATCTTTAGCTCCAGCATATTAAAATTTAGCTTTGCATCTAGTTAGGTTGAGGAAAGAGGCTTTGCTTTGTTTGTTTGTTTTTACCCAGGCATGTTTTATACAGGTATTTGTGTCCACAGGCTCATGAATATTGTTACAACCAGGATCGAAACTACCACTTCGTATTACTTTTTGTCAAGCATTTGCTTGACAAAATAATTAGATTTTTCTCAATTGCTTCTAACTTTACAAAACTTTGTCAGGGCTGAGGTGTTCCGCACCAGTTGTCTGCCCTGGACTTCTTTTTTATTTACTTATTTTACTATCAACTGGTCCCACATTTTTTGAGCACTTCAGCTAAGGGAAAAAACACACCACCCTGACCCTCCTGGGCTCTTCTGAAACTGTCCTAAAGGCCAAGCCTTCTGGAAAAGGGACTTCATGTTCTGCAAGGGATGGGGTTCCCTAGTTTCTGAGCTCTCTTCTTGTCAACATCAGCCCCGCTTGGACAATTCAAAAGACTGAGTGGGAGAAAAAAATCACCATTCGGGTTGACCCATTTAGTGATGAAGAGGTCGAGGTGATTACCCTTGAGCTGAGCACGCGTGGACCATCCCTGCCACTGCTGCAGCTGTGCTGGGACCAACTGGGAGGCTGGGCTTCAGGCTTGAAAGCACAGAGCCTCTTTCTTTTGCACTCTCACGTACCCCAGGTGGAAACCAAGTCAGCGTGGAGGAGGAAGCCAAACCAGAGAAGTGGGAAGGAAAGAAATAGATGAAGACAAGGTGCCTGCTGAGACTACATACATCTGGCTGGGCCAAACAGATGAGCTGGATGGGCAGCTGGGACTTGGAGCCCAAGGTAAAGTCCAGGGGAAGGGGGGGGCTGCTCGTGGAGGGGGAGAAGATGCCGAAGCCAGTGAAGGAAATGGGAGGGATTGAGAGCCAGTGGCTGGTTGGAGGTACTGGTGCGAGACAGAGGGGCCCATTGAGGAGGCTGTTGGCTGAACTGGGAGACAAGAACAGAGGATGAGAAGAGACAGACCTTGCACAGTGCTGGGCTGGGGGGAAGGAGATGGGTCAGGAGTGAGGCTGGAGAGAGATAGGGTGCCTTTGCAGAGCTTGGGGAGGGGGTCTGGATTGAGGGTCAAAGGGGGCCAGGGGCTCAGGGCTGGCTGAGCACCCTGTCCCAGGACTGGCAGGGAGGCAGGGACAAGGTTGAGGACGAAGGGAGACGGGACTGGTTCAGACACAGGTTGTAAAGGACACGAGACCTCTTGAAGGAAGCACTCTCCCACTGAAGCCTGGAACAAGACTTAGCATTTGAGAGTATAGAGACGTGAGGAGCCCCAGAGAGGGTCAGTGAGAGGAGAAGAGCTTACTGCGGTCCCTGAGTGACCGAGGGTGCACAGAAGCCACCAGTCCTGGAGACAAAGAGGAGCCACGTAGTCTCACCTCGCTTAACCCCAGGGAGCCCTGCCTCCATCAGCCCTTGGGAGACCCCCCTTCGGAGCAGAGCCTGCCCTGAGTAGGGAGAGGGGCCGTCCCTTCCTGCCATGGCGGGGGAAGACACGGGGCCAATGGCCCAGGCTGGGCAGGAAGAGTTTGGAGGACAAAGCCCTGCAGGGCTTCTTCGGGGGACTGGACCAGGTCCAACCTCTGCACAGAGACACTCCATGGGATGCCAGCTGGGCCACCACATTGGTAGCCTCTACTGAAGTGATGGAAGCGTCTACCTGCAACCAAAGACAAAAAGAACTGGGCACTCATGGCAAAACATCCTGAGCCCAAGGACCTGCCTGCCTCCAGCAGCAGCTACACCTACACAACCCTGGGGTCTTTCTGGGGGTGGGATGACCCTATATATTCAGAAAGCCCACCGGCACGTTTCTCTATGTCCACTGGCTCTCTGGGAGTGCATCAGATTAGTCTTCAGCCAGGCCCTTCCCTGGTCCTCTGCTTTGCTGTAGTGCATGTAGCACTTCTGGGTGCCTGTAGCATCCCAGCTAGGGCTAACGTTTCCTTGAAAGAATTTGGGCTACCAAGAATGTTAAATAACTTAGGGGGAAAGAAAAAAAAAAAAAATCAGCATAAAACCGGATATCCTGAGGGGGAAAAACCAATATAAAGCCCAAGTCCAGCTAACGGGGAAAGTAGGTTGTAAAAATTAATGAGAATAATTGTTGTGAATTCTTGCTTTTGAAAGAACCCTCATGAGGGCAGAACCTTAATTATTTCTGTCTATTAGGGTTCATTTCCTGGTCCTAAGCAGAGAGCTAGTACCTAATAAATACGAGCTAGTAACACAATGATTTAAGCTACAGCAAAATGGTACTTAACTGCAGGGGAAGTTAATATTTGGGAATCAACCCGATTGCAAGCACCCATTGTGTAAATGGCAAGGAAATGAAATGTGCATGTGACCTATTTTAACACCTCAATATTTCTGGGGTATTTTTTCAAGGTTGCAGAGAAGGGGGAGGTGGTCGACCGAGCCGCTGACAACCACACTGAAAACTTTACCAAAACTTTCTTCGTAGCTTAAGCCCCCTTTTGGGGAGTAGGGCTGGGGAGGAGGAGATCCCAGTGTGCTTAAATATCTTTTCAGGCTGTCTAAAATATCAGGGGAAATAAGCACAAGCTCTACATTGGGATTGCAGCTGTGCTATTGAAATAAATTGACGGATCTGAAATCAGGCAGGTATTTCTCTAAGCTGTGTAAGCATAGACTAAAATGCATTTATGGGCAAGTCATACAATTAATACTGTAATATAACTCACCTATAACGCAGCTCTTGAAACCTAAAACACACGCACGTATAAATTTGTTTGTGTATATGCGTGTGCGAGTAAAATACATGGGTGTATAAAACTATGTGTAAAATATGTTGGTGTATACAAACTATGTGATGGTATGGATAGGAAAGTTTGCATGGAGGATGCGCTACGGGTGATAGGTGGGAGGGAGATGGCTGTAAATGGGAAAAAAATAGGTAGTGCCCTGACAAAGAGACATGGGGATGGACAGGCAGACCCTCCTCGGGGAGCTCGATGCAGACAGACACAGAGCGGTGGGACTGCCGTCGCTTATGGCAATGGGAAACGCAGTCTGCATTCCAGCATGAAAATATATTTTGTCAAGCAACATCTCAGCTGTGAAAACCGAACTCGGGTTTCTGCCTGTGGAAAAGAGCCCACTTGCCGCTCGACTCAGCTGGAGGATGATACCCCTTCCACAGAGCCGGCATCAGCCACAGCATCAGCTGCGCACTGCCTCAGCCCCCATATTATTCTCCATCTGCACTGGGGCAAGCCTCAAATTTTATTCCCTTCCCTGGAGGGAGATGCCATTTAGGGTAGATCATTCCCTGGTTTATTTTTATGGCTCTATCTTTCTCAATTGGGTCTTTATCTTGGGGCTACAGCCACTCTTTATTTGTTCCCCCAATGATTCAGTGCAGCAAGAAGAGGAATGTGTGTGTCGGGGGGGGAGAGAGGGATGTAAATGTATGTAAAATGTGTAGGGGAGTGTGTAAAATATGTAGTGGTGTCTGTGTGCGTGTGCATGTGTCTGCTGGGATGCGAGCGCATGTGTGTCTGTAGGGATTCATGCATTTGTCAGTGCGTATGTTTTGACAGAGACGGATACGCAGATGTCATTTCTTATCAACCAGATGTTGTTGATTTACAATCAAATATTCCTGCTCCTCCTAATATGGCAGTTTTCCCAAACTACTGTACTTACATGTTTCTGCTTTGCTTTTTGTTTCATTTGCATGATAATTTTTTTTTTCTATAAAACAGTCCTATTTTTCTTCAAAGGAAAGCAGTTAAATTCAGGTCTGTTTTCTCATAGGGAAATGCCTTTAAAGCGAGCAGTGCGTCCTGTTTTATTAACTCCCAGTTCTATTAATATTATATTCTTTCTCCGAATCCATCAAGCAGAAGTTAAACTTGATTTTATAGCGTCCACAGCGGAGTTATAATTTAAGGCATAATTTGGCGAGGACTCAATTTGGATTCAGTTTGCTTGTCCTGGTTGTGCCAACAGCTCCTATTTTAAAGGGCAGGGAAGTATTTTCTTTTCTCCCTAGTTACAGTGAAACACTCCTTCTTCTCCAGCCTACCTCTGCTCTCTGCGTCTCCCTTGCCAACTGATGGACGGAGGAAACGCAATCATTACACACAGGTTTAGGAGCTTCCTACTTACATCTCCAGGAAAGCATCCAGGATTTATCCGGGGTGTTAAATGACCTTTCTCCATTTGAAAAAAACAAGCACACAATTTCACTCTGTCAAGTGCGAAGGAGCTATCCTACCTGCCCGTAAGTACCAGTAAAAGCTTGTAGTAATGGCTTTCTATGCGATTTGGGGAGGAATTTGCTTTTTTTCCAAAGGAAATCTGGCTTTTCATGGGGCTCTGCCCTAGAGCAGCTCTATCGGGCTCTGCAGGCAGCGGTGAGGGGCGGTTGGTGAAGGGCATCCCTAATGCATCTGTGGAGACCTACCCCAGCCCTGAGCCTTCCTCCTCAGCCCTGCACCTTCCTCCGCCTCCTTCCTCGCTGGGGGGCAGCAGCCCCGCGGTGGGGTCCCCCCGGGGGAGCAGCCGGGGGGGGGGGGGGGGGCAACAGCGGGAACCCACGCGTGTCCGCCCGGCGGCACCCCGAGAAAACCTGACTTGATATATTTGATTTTTTTTTTTTTTCCCCTGCTTTGTTTTGCTTGGGCAGGCGAGGAGCTGATTTCAGGCGCAGAGCCTCCCTTTCCTTCCAGGGCCTCCTCACCGCCAATCCCGCAGCCCCCCGCCGACCTCCCTCCCCGCAGGGCTGCCCGGGCAGCGGCCGGGGAAGGAGCCCTTCCCCAAACAAAGGCCCGGAGCTCGGCCAGCCCCGGTTATCAGCGCCCCGGCCGCGGAGGGGAGCGCCGGGCTCCCTGCTCCAGATTACAAGGCTTTGACCGATGCGGGGGTGGGGAGGGGGGGAGAAGATAAAGTGAACTTCCTCGGTTGGTCGTCTCCTCTCTGAGCAAACCATCCTGTTGAGCTAATTCCCCCTCGGCTCGCCCTAAGCCCCGGCTTTAGATGCTTTGCCTGTGTGGCCAGGAATAACAGAGGGGATGGGATGGGATGGGATGGGGGTGCGGTGAGGGGAAAGGGGAAGAAAGGAAAGGGGGGGGGAAGGTGAGGAGAAGGGAGGGGGAAAAAAGAAGGAGGGATAAAAAGGAAGAAGAAGGAAAGAAGAAGAAAGGGGGGTAGGAGAAGAAGAAGGGGGGGTAGAAGAAGAAGAAGAAGAAGGGGGGGGTAGAAGAAGAAGAAGAAGAAGAGGGGGGGGTAGAAGAAGAAGAAGAAGAAGAGGGGGGGGGTAGAAGAAGAAGAAGAAGAAGAGGGGGGGGTAGAAGAAGAAGAAGAAGCGGGGGGGGTAGAAGAAGAAGAAGAAGCGGGGGGGGGTAGAAGAAGAAGAAGAAGCGGGGGGGGGTAGAAGAAGAAGAAGAAGCGGGGGGGGGGGGGGTAGAAGAAGAAGAAGCAGGGGCCCTCAGGAGGAGTAGGGAGGGAGAGGGGACGCGGTTTGCCGGTGCGGCCGGCCCAGCCCCTCACCTTGTGGTTTTGGTAGGAGGTGACGGCGATGAAGGCGGTCTCCGGGAAGACGTGGGTGCAGAAGGCGGTGTTCTTGGAGCCGAAGCCGTTGTTCTCGTCCGCTTTCACGATGTGGAGCCGAGGCTGGTATTTGTGCATGGAGTTCAGGATGATCTGGGCAAGGGGAGAAGGAGAGGACATTCCGTGGGAATGGAGGGGGCACAGCGCGGCGCACACCCCCCCACACACACTGCCCAGGGAGGGGGAGAGGAGGAAGAGGAGGAGACCTCTGGCTGGCTCCTCCACCCCTCTTCAGGGCTCCCCCAGAAGGGCTGACAGGTGCTGGGGTGCGGGGGACATCTCTCTCAGGAACACCACCACCCCCCACAACCAAGGAGCCCATCAGGGCAGGATGATGCTGTGAAAGGTGGCTCCTTACCCGCTGCCCCCCCCCCCCACACCGGGTTGTGCCACTGTCCCCTCACCCCCCCGGCACCCTGAATCTGCAGCCGGTGGGGTCTCTCCGCCTTTCTAGGCCCTTCACAGCCCCCAAAACCTCCCAGCTCATCACCACGATGGCCCGGGCATCTCAAGCACCCCCAGGAGGGCAGAGAGGCAAGCAGGAGGGATGGAAGCAGGGGGCTGGAGGGATTTAGTGTGCCCCCCCCCCCGCAGAGGATGGGAGAGGAGGGTGGCGGGGGGACGCGCTGTGTTCAAGATAAAAAGCGGTCCCTGCTCGGTACCGGGTTAATCTCGGGGGAAGGTGGCAGGGGGCCGCTCGGTCACGATAATGACTGTCGGACCCTGGCGACAGCGAGACGCAGCGCGCCCCGCCGCCGCCTCCCCCGTCCCGGGGGTTTAAGCAAATTGCTTTGACATCCAGGAAAGTCGTAGACATCAACGGTGAACGATCTAATGGGGTTTAATTTCATTACAGCGACTCTAATTGAGAGACTCCTGGTGCAGCTCCTCCTCTGAAGTCCTTATTGTCCCCTCAGCGCCTTCGGTTTGTTTAGAGGGACTTTTCCCTAGAGCCGCCTGTTCGCAGCGGGGGATGCTTGCCCCCCTCTCCCCCCCCCCCCCCCCCCCCCAGGGACTGCTCCCCAAAACCAGAGCGGGGGGGGGTGAGAGAGGTCCCCCCGGCTGGGCTGCTGCGGAGTCCCTGCTCTCCCCTCCCTCATCCCGGGTGGGGAATGGGGAAGGACCTGATCCCTGGAAAGCAGCACTTGCAAACCGCTTCATCCCCAGCTCAAGGCAAAAATAAAATAAAATTGAAATTATAAGGAAAAAAAGAAAAAAAAATCAACCCTCCAACTGGAAGGGGAAAGGAGCAGTCGTAAAAAAGATGCTCAGCATTGGGGGGGGGGTGGGGAGGGTGCGGGCTGGGGGCTTGCGTGGCCGCTCTGCCCTGCAACACACACACACCCCCACACCCCCCCCCCCCACACCCACACCCCCCACACACACACCCCGTTTCTTGGCGACCACGTGGGCAGCGATTTAATAGCACAAGATTTATCACTAAAAAGCGAAGAAAAAGAAAAAAAAAAACTTGGAAAAAATGAAACTGAAGTGTTGAAATGAGACTGGAGAAAAACACACTCTTGGAAAGGGATGGCGGGATCTGGATTCGCATACCCGCTTAAGTAATTATATATATATTTTTATAGATATATATACTATTCATATATGCACTTTTATATTTGCTCAGAGGAACACACATCTTTGGAGACCTTCGAAGGAGGGCTGTTTCTGGCTGCAGAATTCACACAAGTTTCACGGCCCCACGGGTCTAGCAAAGACCTTTTTATGTCCAAGAAGCTCTTGCGGGATTTCAATTCTTTTTTTTTTAATTGTCTTTAATTATTGTTGCGGGGAGGTTTTTTTGCATCGAGGGATCCACATGGTTTTAGGTCCCATTTCCTCGAATAACTATGCCTGATTGATTTTACCTGTTAGGCAAATTCACGGAGGCAGGGAGCAGATTTTGATGCTCCGAGACTCCCCATGAGATTAAAACCAGGTAGCTAAATACTCAATTAGGCCGGGCGACTTTCACCCACTCGTGGACTCCAGCCCCCGGGGTCTGTAATCAATTCCCACGCAGTGCTGCGAAATAGCCCTTTTTTTAAGGTTTATGCTTCCATTTTGGGGGTTCTCCTTCACTGGGTTTCATCCCAGCCTCTCAGGGAAGACGGTAACGCCCCACCAACACAACGGGTTTGGGGATGGGTGACATTGCCGTGACCTTGGTGGCGCTGGCAGTGGTGGGGGAGGACACGCGTGGGTGAGGGACACGCCGTGGGAGAGGGCCGTGAGCACGCGTGGGGGCCCCGATAGCCCTCCGCGGGCGCGGTGCCCTTCTCCCCCCCCCCCCCCCCCCGGTACTTACATGTCCGAAGGGGTCGAGGTGGTTGTTGGTGAGTTTGAGCTTCTGGAAGGAAACCAGCTGCCTCATCCAGTGGGCGCCGGTGGCCGGGGAGTCAGGGTGCACGTACAGCCGCCCGGGCATGGCCGGCTCTGCCTTCCCCGTCACGGACCTGCGTGGGGACACAAGCACTTGAGCTCCGGGCGGAGGGGCCCTCCCGTGGGCTCCTGCGCCCCTTCCACACCTCTAGTTGGGTGCCTCCCGTGGGGTCCTGCTCCCCCACCCATCCCCTCCCGTGGGGTTCCTCCCGCTCAGGTATCCACCACACGCGGCGAGGTGCCGGACTGTCACGCCGTGCGGGGGGGAGAAGAGTCATTTACCAACCCGGCTCGGGGAATTAATTGAGCTCGTTGGCACCTTTCCCCTCGGAGACGGGTCTCGCTGTTTCCCGGTTTAACCCCATCCTGCCCCCGCTCCCCGATTACCCGCACCCGAGCCAGGAGCAGAGGACGGATCGCGTACCAATCCGCAAAGATTTTCCTGCCCGGAGATATTCCCTTCCTTGATATAATTAAACTATTAGCTCTACAACAGCCAGTAATCTCCTCGCCGCACAGAACTGCGGTTATCCTTAGCTAATTGCCACAGATTTTTCTCTTTTTTTTTTTTCGGATGCATTTTTTCTCTCCCAAGGACTGCGGGAGCATCCCGAAAGGCTCAGGTGAAGCCCCTACAGCCCAACTCTCTCCTTCGCAAGGAAAAACGAAGGATGAGCGGCTGATTTAAGGGTATCCCCCAACCTGTGCTACCCAGGTTTGGCCAGTCCAGAAAGCCCGACACAGAAGTCTCCTCCCTCCCCTTTCCCCCACGCGTGCATACCATTTATTATCTGCAAATTTGTATCTGTGGTCATCCGCTGGTACAATATCCATCAACAGTATGTACTTAGTTTTTGGATTAAGTCCAGTGACCTTCACTTTGTAACTGGGGAACATACGCCTATTAAAAAAAAAAAAAAAAAAAAAAAAGAAAAGAAAAAGAAAAAAAAAAACCAACTGTAAGTATAAAGGTAAAGAAGGGAAAATTTTCCAAGGTGGTTTCGTGTTTGCCAGGAGGAGACGGGGTGGGGGGCAACGCCACACCCTCAGACGGACCATCCCGAAAGGCTCGGGCAGAGGATGGGTGCACCCTTCCCCTGGGGTGTGGGAGATAGTTGGGTACCGCTCCGGGTCCCAGCTGAAGCAAAACAGGCGATTTATCAAGGCAGAATGGTAATTACGAGGTTGGCCGGTTTATTTATTCACCTAGTCGTGTGCCTGCTCGTCTATTCGTATTTTTATTAATTGTTTCGCCAAGACTCCGACTTGTTTGAATAAATCTGGTCGTGAGAACTTTTGGAAGCAAGTTATTTCCCTCTATACATAAACCGCTGGAACAGGAGGGGAGATTTGCCAAAAAGAGTAAAAAAAATATATATATATTTCTTTAAATATATATTTAAAATAGATTCATTTCAACCACCACCACCCCCCATGAGTATCAAGGGTTCTATGTGCAGCTATGGGAAAAAAAGAAAAGCCCCACACATGTTCAGGTGTGACACCAAATCTATGTGCAGCCATACACGCGTACCGAGACATCAGGAAACACACCTGACAAATACTTGGAAACACTCGGATACACACTGAGGACAGGGGCTTTTCGAAATATTTTCCATTACTGCAAGGCAGGGACTTAAAACACTGATGTTATTTTAGTTTGAGCTTTCCAAATATTTAAAAATAAAGCAGATGAAAATGTATCCCTGGACTTAAAATGCGCATGAACAAAAAAACCCCACACCTCTAAAAATACGGCGCTCTTATCTCTGCCATAGGGCATCTGGGCTGGGTTTTAATTCGGTTGTAAAAAGCTGGAGGGGGGGAAGCTACCAACGAAGAAAGCGAATATTTAGCTTTAACGTTTTAAGGGAGAAGAAACCAAATTCCACCTGAAGAAGGAAAACACCTGACCAGCAAGAACACGGACTTCTCCAACAATAAACATAGGTTTTCTTATTTATGTAATTCCCTATCTGATATCTCCCCTAAAGCCCCTGCACCGTAAATGTCTATTTTATTGCTCTCCAGATGAGCTTTCTGTCCACTGCGATATTTGTTTGAAATTTCTGCAAGGTGGTTTATGTCTCTTTCCGTGTGCTGGTTTTTTTTTTTTTTTCTTTTTTCTTTTTTCCCTCCTGTGAACTCGGGCTGGGTTTGGGGTTTTTTTGGGTTTTTTTTTTTTTTCGGGAGGTCCCTCCGCTCCCCCAGCCCCGAGCGGGGCCAGAGCCCAGCCCGTGTCCCGGCATCAGGCTGCGGGGGGTCGGCAGGACCCCGGCCCCCAGCACCTTCCCCCCGTGCATCCCCCCCACCCCTCTTTGTACCGCATCCCCTCGGCCACAAGACCCTTCTTTAAACCCGATTTTTCCAGCAGCAGCGAGGTTCGAGGGGAAGGCGACCCGTGAGACACAACTACTCGCTAAAACTTTATACAACCAGTTCGGTATTTTTATTTTTTTTTTCCTCCCTCTTCAGGCAAATTTTGGAAGACCACAAGAAATACCAGATGACAGAGCAAAATGAAAGTTTGACTCTGCGTTGTTTATTGTGCCTCTGCAATCTAAAGCTACTACTATTTCTAAGCGTGAAGGGTTGGGGGTTTTTTTTCCCCCTTTCTCCGAGGATTTTAATTTAAAACCACAACGAAGAGAGCCTCTCTCGGTCTGCTCCCAGTTTACTGCTGCGATCGGAGAGACTATTTTACTGGGTCTCGCTGGCTTAGGCACTCTTCCATTTAACAGTCCTCCAACATATTAATATTAAAGATAACGTTAAAGCGCCTCAAACACACTCAAACACACACGCGTACACATATAAATATCTACGGACAAGGTTTACTAAGCCGGTCATGGAATCGATTACGCGCAGTCCCAATAAAGTTGGCTTTGCGAGGCTGTATATTTTTCTACACACCCACGCAAACGCACACATATAGAAATGTGTATCTGGATGCAGTTAGATCCGCATGCTATTTATTCGCGGACGCACCTATCTATGCATCTAAACCGCTTTGCTATCAGTATATAAACAGTAGCTTAAGACAACATATACTTTTAAATGGGGTGGCGTGGGTGTTCTGGATATATTCGCCACAGTGCGTGTAAAATAAATGAGAAACTTCTGGTAAGCAGCGTAAGCAGCATTGCAATATCGCAGAAGGGCCGAGCTGCTCCTTTAATTAAAAATAATAATAATAACGAAATCGCCCAGCGAGCTGCTCTAAACAAGGTTAGCTTTTGGCCAAGTGGTTGCAACTCGCGTTCGCCTGGAAAGCTTCCAGAGGCCTGAAATTGGGATTAACGATCCAACTGTTCTGGTTAAGAAAGGAGCCAGAAGAAACAATTTCTTCTGAATATATCCTCGCAGGGAGGGTTCTCCGCACGGCCGCCCCGGGGAGCTCGGTTCCGCCCGGGCATCGCCGGGCAAGGGCTCTGCGGGCGCTCCCGCGGCCGTGGCACAAGCACACGCACACGCACACACACGCGAGGGGGGCTCGCACACCAGAAACGCGACCGTATCGATGTCAGGGAGAGCGGGGCTGCGGCCGTGGACACGCACCCCCACCCACGCGGCGGTGCGGACACGCGTGCTCCCCCCCCCACCCCCAAACCGTAGGCAAACGGTCCCGTCCTCCCCCCCCGCAAACACGCGCAAACGAAGGCAGATTCAGCCACGCAGTGGGACGCGGGGACCCCCCCCGCCTCTTACCTCCCGGCCTTTGTTATGATCATCTCGGTCCCCACTTCGTGAAATTTCAGCCACAGTTCCCTCTCGTGCAAAAACACTTTGATCCCCTCCATGCCCTGCGAGGGAGGAAGGCACAAACCGTCAGGCCCGAGCCGTGCGGGGAAGACCCCCGCCGGGGGCAGCCGGGGAGGGGGCGGCGGGGCCCCGCACGGCTCCAGCGGGAGGCTCGGAGGGAAAAGGCCGGGCGATGGGGGCCGGAGTTCGGGACATTCCCGGGAAAATCCGGCCGCTCGTGTGGCTGCAAAGTCGGGGAGAAAATGGGATTTCAGGCCGGAGCTCGGGGATGCTGGTCAAGGCGGGGGGGGGGGGGGGGGCTGGGGCAGGATCCTGCGGGCCTCGGTGCTCCCGGGGATTGGGGGGGGCAGGGCAGGGAGCACCCCGAGCCAGCCCCAGCCCAGCCCGTCGCTGGAAGAAATAACCCCAGCGCTGCGGCCCAGCTGCTCTCAGGAGATTTACACCCCTCCGATGAGTGATTTACACCCACCGGCTCCCGCTTCTACAGGCTGGAGGGATGTTGGGGTGTCATCTCTGCTCCTTTTATTCGGCCCCCCCCAGCCCACACGGGCCGCTGGCAGCGGGGCCCCAAGAGCCCCACGCCTGGCACCGCAGATGCCACCGCGGGGCCGATACATCCTCCCGCCGTGGGGCTGGAGGTACAGTGGACCCCCCGCAAGCCAAACACATATTCCTCCCCCGCTGAAAATGGGGCCGAAGCGCCCCAGGGGTCGGTTTCCGAATACCCACGGTGGCCCCGAGCCCCACGACAGGCAGAGCAAGCCCGGGACCGGTACCCGTGCCCGTACCCCCGTGGGCGGCAGCCGCAGCAGGCGGAGGTTTCCCCCCCCCCCAGGGTTTACCTGCCAGGGGACAAGCGGGGCTCTCCGGAGGGGCTCCGCAGCCGCTGAAGACGAGGCGATGGCGGTGGAAAAGCCCCTCTTCCCCGCCTTCCCCCCCCCCCCCCCCCCTCCCCGGGCTGCCCCGAGCCGGCTGGGGCCGAGCGCCCGGGGACGGCTCCCAGCACCGCCCGGCCCGGGCGGGGAAGGCCTCGGCAGCGGGGAAGGAGAAGCCGAGGGGTGGCCTGACCCGGCCCGCTGCCGCTTCGGCCTGCTCTCCTCGGAAGCGTGGAGGTCCGCCGAGAGCTACGGCCGGCGGGTCCCGCGTGGGAGCCCACGCGTGTCCCGGCAACACACGGTGCCCGGCGGACGAGGGCTGATGGAGGGTATGAGGGGCACCCCAGGGTCTGCCTGGCCCCGGGGTCGCTACGGGGGGTGCCCACGCGTGACACCCCCGTCCTGCCCTCAGAGCCCGTGGCGTGGGTGCGGGCAGGGCTGTACGCGTGCGAGTGCGGCTGTATCTGCGTGTGCGTGCGGACGCCCGGGTGTACGATAGGTGCATATACCTGTATGTTTGTACCTTACACAAATAGGCACGGGCGTAGCAAACATACACACGCGCACGCAGCTGCCAGCATGCGTGTTCACGTGTGCGTTTGTACACTCACGCGTGGACGCCTGCGATTGTGCGTCTGCCGCCGCATCAGCGGGTGCCTCTCTCCGGTATTTTGGGTGCTTTTTCCACGGGTGTCCCTCCACGCACCCCAATATTCACACGTGCACTTCCCCACACGTCTAGCGCTTGAACACGACCCCAAATAACACCACGGAGGGATAAGGCCCGCCATCAGGTGAGACTTTTCACTCCCGTGGGGCCTAAAATGACTCATCGCCGCCCAGAGCTGCGGCAACCACCCAGCTGAGCTGATATTTGGGGGGAAAAACGCAGAGAAAAGGGGGGGGGGGGGGGAGCGCGAGGGGGGGAGAAAGAGGACCGTGGGTCCTTACCTGCTGGGTGAAGGCTGCCTGGGGCGAGGTGGGGGACTTGCTGGTGGCCCCCAGCTGAGTGTCCTGCTTGGCTTCAGCCTGGAGCTCTTTGGCCTCCGAATCAGCCGGCGTGGTCGGGAGCCCAAAGCCTTCCTCGCTATCCGCCATGTTACGAGCTTCCTTCGCTGAATCCCCCACTGCAGGCACACATCGGGGAGAGAGCAGAGATAAGAGACGCATAAGTCAATGCTGACGTTTAATAAAATATATATATATACACACTTATGCAATGGGGAGAGAAGCCGGAGCGCTAGGCAGGGCTGCCCGGCAAACCCGCGCTGCCCGCAACTCACTTCCAGCTACCCGGGGAGGGAACAAGGCCCTTTAACTTTGGGAGAGGGAGAAATAAAGACTTTTATTTATTATCGCAGCCCGCAAGGGATGATAGGATTTGGGGGGGGGGGGGCGGGGGGGGGGTGAGGGCGGGGAAGGAGGAGGCGGTATTATTAAATGCATCTTTTGGAAAAGGTAATTTAGGTCTGTCTGGCAGGACACAGGGAGAAAGGCACCGGGGGGCCGTGGACCGGCCAACTCATCACACAAGTGGCTCTGGAGGTAGGGGAGGGACAGAGCCTCCCCCGAGCCCTGGACACCTTCAATTCCCCCCGGGCTCGCTGCGGCCGGGGGGGCTTAAACCCCCCCACTTTCCTCCCAGGGAAGTGGGAGCTTTCACCCCATCCCGGTTTCGACCAGCCAAATGTCACCGACACGCGAGGCCACTTATATACCCCCAGTTTTCAAAGAAAATTCAACTTCTCGCACCCCTACGGAAAGAAAGGAGAAAAGAAAAAAAAAAAAAAAAAAGCCTTTTCTCCCCCCACGCCCGACAGCTGAAGGTAAAGCAAAGGATGGACGAAATAATTAAAATATAAAAGTGCAAATAAATCAGTCGGTCGAGACACTGTGCAAGGTAACGCACACTCGGGCTGGTAAACAGGGAGTGGAATTAGGGCTGAAGCGAACTAAGCAATAACATTTACAGTAAAACTGCACCAGCAGAGAAAACGAGCTTAAAAAATACAAGATTTACATCTGATGCGAGTAACCACAGTGAATTTTAAAAGCCGTATTTTGACGTAGCTTTAAAGGCTCTATCAGGAATGGTAAAAGTTTCAAAGCGGCACCAAAAAAAAAAAAAAAAAGATAAAAGCAATTGAATTATCTGTTAGTTTTTTGTTCTTACGGAGTTTAGAGTTTTAGCAGCTTTAAAAAAAAACATCTCTTGCATGTTTCAAAGAAGAGGATTCATTTTTGAAAGGCCAACCATATGGAGGCAATATTGTTTTTAAGTACATGAGAATGTTTTGAAATGAGTTCTCCTTCTCCCTGCAACAATATTTAAAAGCCGTTTTAAAAAAAAAAAAATGAGGGGAAAAAAAGGCAATTCTCCTTTAAATGCAGAGGAAAATTGGGAGTGGAAAGGAGGGGGGAGAAAATGATCTTCCCTGCTAGTGGTGGGTAATATATACATACGCGTATATATAATTTAAAAGGACAAAAAGCGAAGGGACTCCGGGTCCACAGCTCTGGAGCTAAAGCTCCTGTACAGAAACGGCCCGGGCCCCCCCTCTCCCTCCCTCCCCAATCGCTCTTTTCCCACCGCGCACCAGCGGGCGCCTCCAGTCAGTGACTGAAGGGCGAAGCGAAACCGCTACGGGCGCGGAAAGTGCGCGGAGGGGAGCGGGGCCGAGGGGGGCCGAGGGGTGCTGCGGGAGCCGCTGGCCCGGGCCCGGGCCCAGCCTGCGGGGGCAGAGCCGCAGCTCCAGGGACCATTTAAGGCTTTTCTCTTCCCCTCCTCCTCTTCTTTTTTTTTTTTTTTTTTTTTTTTTCCCTGGATTGTTGGGTTGTGGGGTTTTTTTTTTTCTTGCTGCAGCTTGGGAAGTGCCGGTTATCCATTTTTTTAATCGATTTCCCTCCAGCTTGGAGCTATTATTCCCCCTGAGCTGGCAAATTTAAGGGGGGGGGGGGGGGGGAGGGCGAGAGAAAAAAAAAAAAAAAGAAAAAAAAAGATAAAGCACGTTTATTAAAACAAAGAGGGACCCGGCTATGGCAGCGCAGGGCAGCCTGCCTCCAGCGAGCCTCCCCGATGCTCTCCGCATCGAGGCATAATTAAGCAGATATAAAAACAATACTAATAATAAAAAAAGAGAGGAGAGTGGCAGCAAAAAATAACGCAATAACTAAGAGCAGTTGGCGATCCGTGGCTTCTAATGGGTTTTTTTTCCCCTTTAAAGAGCTTCTGAGAAGAAATGGAGCTTGACAGAACCAGGCCGCGGTGGCTGTATGAAAAATGCATCTTGCCTTGCTAAAGTAGCACCAAGTGGGTTTGCGGGAGGAAAAAAAGGAGGAAAGAAAAAAAAAAAAAAATACCCACCCCTCTGCTTTTGTTCCAGCTTCTCCCCGGCCCCCCCCAGCCCCACACACCGCCGCGGGAGCCCTGGGCAGAGCAGCTCCCCCCCTTCCCCTGCACCCCACGTCTCCCGAGGCCTCGCAGCTCCTCGGCAAAGACAATTTGTGTCTAACAATGCCCCCGGCCAGCCACTTTCGCTCTCCCTCGGTCACACACACGCAGACACAGATTACAGACACCGACGGACATACATGGCAATGGAAGAGCTGTTACCTTGCTTGTTGAATTCCATGCAATCAATGCATCTCCATATATATAATGTATGTGTATATTTTCCCCCTTTGCAATGGAAATTACAATGGGATCAGGCTTCTCGTGTGCATATTTCCTTTTATTTATTTATTTGCGGATCAGCATGTGAAAACCCAGCCTGGAAGAAAAAAATCTATCCAATGCGAGCCTGCTTGCCTGCTTCTCTCTCTCTCTCTCTCCCTCTCTCTCCTGCTTTCCCCAAACACTTCCAGGTTGTCAGACGCACCAGAAAGGATCCTGAGACCAAGATAAAGCCCCCACCCCCAGCTCTTTCTCAGCCTGATCTGGAAGATACAGTTTTCCCCACCCCACGCTTTCTACTCCACATCTAAAAATAATAATTAAAAAAATAATAATAAAAAATAGGGAGAGGACGAAAGAGAGGAAAAAGAAAACAGTACCCCTTTGGAGGAAAAAAAAAAAAAAAAGACAAAAAAAAAAAGAAGAAGAAGGAAAAAAAAAAAGTTTCGGGCGGGCTGGCAGCCGCCGCTCCTCCGGGCAGGTTCGCGGCGCTGCCGCCGTGGCTGCGCGGAGCCGGGCGCGGAGCCGGGCGCGGAGCGCGGAGGTGACGTGGGCTCGTCCAGCTCCGTTCGCCAAGTGCCGGGACCCACTGCCCAACCAGCTGGGATCCTGCTCCGGAGAGACTCACTCTCACACAGCCCTCCTCCCTCCCCCCTCCCCCCCAAACCTCCTTTTCCAGCCTATTTTTCTGGCCGGCAAACACGAACAAGGCACAAAGACAATCATCAAACTCCCCAGCAACCCTCCCCCTCTCCCTTACCTCCTTCCCCGCTCGCTCGCTCGCTCGCTCCCTCCCTCCTCCATCCATCTCTCCCAACCAAAGAGAAAATTCAGCGCCTGGGAATATCCCCCCACCCCTCCCCTCCCTCACCCCTTAAATAAATCGCTGGCTCCGCTAACCTCACACCACCCCCGGCCCCCCCCCCCGCCCTCAAAGGCAGCCTAGAGGTGTGGATTTAAACCCAGCTCTATACTTGCTAGTGCTCACAGAGACCTTTTATCGAGGGGGGGGGGAATCCCCCCCAAATGGACTCGCCTAATGGGTATAACCTGGGGGGGGGAAAAAAAAAAAAAAGGTACGAAACGCAGCGCAGTGGGACTGAAACCCAGCGAAGGTGGACCCCAGGGTGTGTGCGTCGGGTTGTGGCCCTTGTCCCCGCTTCTGAAAGCATCCAGGATCCTTCCCCTGCCCCTTCCTCATCCTCTTCCTCACCCCTCGCAGCGCTGCCCGGCCGGCGGCTCGGCTGCCCCACGGCCCCGCCGCCACGGCCGAGGGCCGCAGCCCCCCGGAGCTCTTTGCCGTGCTCAAATAATCAAACCGTCAGCGAGGAGCGGGGATGTGGGTTTATCTGCATCTTCCTTCGCTCCCTCTCGCTCCCTTTTTTTAATGTATTATTTGGAGGGTAAAGTTGAATAGGTCAGCGCAGGGTAAACAGCCTCCCTGTCGCATTCTGCAGGCTGAAGAGAACCAGATTGGCGAGGCGGATTTTTGATAAGACTCGGAATAAATGGCATGGTTTAGATCTGCTCTGCCCACCCTCCTCCTCCTCCTGCCCCCACCCTCTTCTCGTCGGTGTCGTGGTGTCCCCCCGTCCCCCCCCCCCCACCCCCCTCAAGTCTTTCGCTTTTTTTCTGCCTCTCGGTCATTTCTTTTTGCATTTCGCGGAAGTTTTCAGCAAATCCACGCGTGCTCCCAGCTCTCGCAGGGCGCGATAACACCGGAGCCCTCTGAAAGTTTGAGGTGAGGAAGCGAAAAGTCTGGGGGTGAGCGGCTATTTGGGGGGGGGGGGGTGCGTGTGTGGGTGTAGTTTGGCATCTCCCAAACCCCCTCCACGTGCACGCCAGTTCAAACAGCCACTTGAGAAGAAACAGCCAACAGTAAACGGTTGCAAATAAGAATAATAAAATAACTGCACTTGTAGCTGCAGAGAATAAGCCAGAGAACGCTACTTAAACAAACAGAGCAAAGCTTGTGCCATATTTCATTATTTTTAGAGAGGAAAGGAGCCGTGGAGCCCTTCCAAACACAAACAAACGAGCGAGCAAACCGGGCGGTTCTTCCCCCCCGCGGGGAAGGCGGGCGGCGGCAGGAGCAGCCCCGGCTCCGGCCTTGGGGCGAGCGGGCAGCGTGCGTCTCCCGCAAAACCCTTCCCATCGCACGGCCGCTGCTTTGAAAGGTGCAAATGGGGGGGGGGGGGGGGCTGGGGATTAAACAAAAAAAAAAATTAAAAAAAAAAAATGGAAGGAAAAAAATGAAGGGGGCGATCAGCGTGCTGCGGGATAAGCCGGGGAGGCACCGCCGAGCGCGGCCGGGGTGGATGGAGCCGCTCCGCACCGCACGTGTGGTGGGGAATATCCTTCAAGGCATTCAGTTCGCCCGAAAGAAGAGGTTTTTCTCTTAAAAAAAAAAATAAAATAAATTAAAGCAGCTAGGAGAAAGGTTTCTCGCAGCTGCTAGTGAGAGAAAACACGAGCTTCCCTCCCCTCGCCGGAAAGAAAGGCAAAAGTGAAAATCTCTGAAGTTTGTAAGAGCGAACCCGAGCACGGCCGCTGCCTGGGAAAGCACTCACCTCTCCAATGCCAAACTAGCTCTCAAACACCTTGAAGACAAGTTGAAAACGATGCAAATAAATCGAATTTATTTCCGTCTGCAGGTTGGGGGGGAGGTGAAGAAGGAGGGGGAAAAAAAAAAAAAAGGACCAAGTCCAGGCTCTCTAGGACTGTAATGTCAAGGCGAAGGAGCCTTCCAGCTAGAAGCCGATTTGTGGTCTCAGACAAATTAAATATTACTGTTTATTACCAGCCATACTCCAATAAAATAAAGAGAGTTCAAGGCGATAGCTGCTATCTCACGAGCTTTGCTCCTATAGGACACGGAGACGTCACCAACCACGCAACTGGCCTATTCTGTCATGGTTGACTGCAGCAGTAATGGAAGGTTAATTTGTATTATTCTCCTCTTTTTAAAGCCCTATCAGTGAGATTCCTGCTTTTTTTTTCCCCCCCCCCCCCCCCCCCAAGAAATCCACTCGGTGCAATGCAAAATACAGCGAGGTTCTGTGTGTGCACCGTCTCTATATAGAAGCCTGTGTGCATATACACACATAAATATGTATATTCACGCGGCGAGACGTACAATGCACGTGTATATATGCGAGTGTGAGGGGGTATATATCATATATGAGTGTGCATCACCCAAGCAGACACGGAGTCGCTGGAAATTCCAGGAAAACCCACTCTTTCCTGGAAATGAAAAGAAGGAAACCAGTAGCAAAGCTTCCGCTTCACTAGAAGCAGCCCAGTTCACTCAATGGTATTGGCATTATTCAGCTGAATTTATTTAAAAAAAAAAATATACAGCTAATAGAGTGAACAGGAAACTTGTCAAATGAATGCTCCGGCGCCTCTGGAAGCAAGCACGCCGGGCTATATATAGTAAATGATAACCTGGTTATTTGCACAGATTCAAGTGTGCTTCGGGAACCAATTATTTCCTCTGATTAAAAAAAAAAAGAAAGAAAGAAAAAAAAAAAGTAGTAAATCGAGGCGATTATTTGCCAAATGAGATTGACAGGGAAAGAAGGAAAAAAAACCCAAACCACCAAAACCAACCCACCCAAAGCCCCCAAAATCCCTCCAAGGTCAGCCAGTGGCTGCAGAGAAGCCACCGGCGCTTCCCAGTGTCCCAGCTCTCCCTCAACCTGGAGGGATCTTGGGATGCACTCACGGCCGCTGCAGAAAGATTTCACCAAAAAAAAAAAAAAAAAAAAAAAAAAAGGATGCTAAAACGTTGTTTCCTCCAACAGAAAAAGAGAGGAGGAGGAAGAGGAGGAGGAGAAATAGGGAGAGAGAAAATAAAGAGCAACACCTAAGGAAGAGCGAGAAGTTCCTGCAGGAGCTGGACACCGCGGAGGGTGAGTGTTCCCAGGCAGGGACCTCCAGCCCTGCTCCGGCCGAGGGGGCTGCAGGCAGCCTTCCCCTCCCGGCCGGCAAACCCTGCCTGCGTTTACCCGCTTTCCCCGGGCTGAGCTCTCCCCACCACCGCCAAGCTCTGCAGACGCCCGGGGGAAGCCAGGCCCTTAGCAAAAGGCATCAGCAAGGATGGGGAAAAAAAAAAAAAAAAAGCGGGGGAGGGAGGGGTCGTGGAGGAAAAGCCCCCCCCCCCCCTCCCCTCGCCCCGATTTGCCCCAGTGCAGCGCTGGATTTGGCCGCGCTCCTCAGCTCGGGGTCCCCCCAAATAACCGGGATGTGGGGGAAAACTCCGCGGGGGATGATCGTGCACTTTGCAACGCCGCCTCCTGCGGGGAGCCAGGCTGGCCTCGCTGCCAGAGCAGGACAGCACCTTCCTGCTGAAGGCTTCTTACCCCAAATCAGAAATAAAAGCCACTCCCCGCACCCGACAAACACACACACCCCACAATGCCGCCTGAGGTCCCCCCGAGGCGGCTGCAGCCGCGGGACGGGGAACCGCTTCCCCCCCGCCGGCCCCGCTCGGGATCCGGCCCGGGAACCGCCGGCTCTCGGCCTCCGAGCCCAGCCCAGAACCGCCGGGGTCCTGCGGCTGCTGGACCCCAAACCCCGCCGGGTACGGGGGAAAGATAAGCAGCAGGAAAGCTAGCACCCGTCTGTAAGCAGATATACGTGTATATATATAAAAAAGTAAAGTAAAGCTGTGCGTACATATGAGTCTGGACACGCGCAGTTTGCAAACACACACACGATGCCTTCTCCTTGCTCAAGTGTTGGAGTAAATTTTATCTCAGTAAGCTGAACGTGCATCATACGCGCCTAAGTGCAGAGATATATAGATACGCGTGCAATATACGTGTCTGTATATATGTGTACACGCACAGACGCACAGGCACATCACAAAATCGTATGCGCGTGGATCTGCGGATGATGAAATCGTTATGCACACTCGCACAACGTCTGTGCAAGTGCAAGCCATCCGTGCCCCATCCATTATACATACGCGTGAATATTTACATTTCATCACAGGTTTGGGGTGCGCACAAGCATCAATCTGCCCCCACCCTCCGCACAGCTCAGTGCGAGTGTAAATCTGCGCACACCCAAAACCCAGGCGAGTGGATAAATGTGTGCACACCGCCTATACACCGCACTCCATCTCTGCCTATAGATATATAAGCTCCCGCATGCGTGGAAATACCAGAGCGTCCCTCAGCAGCCACGGACCCGAACACCCACACCGTGGACACTTACCTACGTGGGTGTGGGGGTGCGTGGCTGGGCAGGGGGGACCCTGAGTCCTCTGCAACTCCCCGCCCCGGCCTCGCTCCCTGTCGCTCAGCTCCTCGCCGCAGGATCAGGCCCGCACAGCCCCGGCCCCACCGTCCGTCCCGGGGGCCTCAGGCCGCGGGGAGCCCCCGGTTTTGGGGACCGCATGGCCGGAGCCCTGCGCAGCCACTCTGCCCTTTTACTACCTTTGGAGGGTGTCACTCACCCTGGAGGTTTCTCCTTTCGGCTTTTACCCTGGAGAGGTGGAAGGAGGCGGGAGGGGGGGGGTGGCCGGGGTGCTGGCTTGCAGTGGGGTCGAGGTGTCAGCAGTAAGAAATAGTGCCGAGCGTGAACTCACTCCCCCCCCGCGCACCCTTTAAAATCACGTCTTGGGGCGGCTTAACCAAACCGAAAAGCCTTTTGCTTTCCGCCCGCAGCCGGCGGCTCCTCGGCAGCCCCCCTGCCCAGGGACGTGCCGCTGGCCGCCCCAGCTCAGAGAACACATATACTGCAGGATTTGGGGCTTTCTAATTTTTTTTATTTTTTTCTTTTCCTCTAGAGATTTAGCTCCCCCCATAGCAGGGATTTTTTTTTTTTCCCCCCTTCCAGTTTTAGGTAATTTACTTCTCCTCTCCGAGCAGGTCTCTCTTGTAACTCCCTTTTGTTGGCCGCATACCCGCTTTGGCGAAATACGCACCTGGGAGAAAACAACTATTTAAAATAATCATCCTCTCTGGAAGTATTTTGGTCCATTCACTTTTTTTTTTTTTCCTTCTCCCTAAGTTGCTGTAGCAGCGACTGACTGCATTTATTTGAAGGTTTATCAGCAAAATGTTTGTGTCAAAGAGACGCCAATCCCGTTCTCCTCGTGTCAGTATTTCCATTACAAAACCTTACATTTAGTGGTCTAAAATTTGTACGCTTAGACGAGCCTTCGGGGATAGATACCTGGGTCGAGCTTTTTATTCTTTTTTTGTTTGGTTTTGGTTTTTTTTTTTCAATTACAGGTGAACAGCATTTTTCTTTTAAAGTTTGTGGTTTCGGGTCCTTTTTTTTTTCCCGCCCTTCTGGCTGCTTTAAAAAAAAAAAAAAAAAAGTTTGCAATTAAAACCCGTTCCCCACTCCCTTCAGCCCATTAATTTCTCAGGCGAACTCCAGGCTTTAAAACGGTGACGAAAATGAAAAATAAGCAGCCGGGCAGAAGCAGAGCTGCAGAGCCCCGCGTGGCGTGGGCATAGCGCTGTCCTTCGGAGCCTCCCACGCGTGCCCGTGGGGCGGACGTCCCTTGTTTTCTCCCAGATGGCAAACGGGGAGGGGGAGAGATGGTCCCAAAGCCAAGCTAGGAGCATCCCTGGAGCAAAAGGGATCTATTCTCTCTCCCCTCTCTGCCTCCAAAAAGACATCTCCCTCGGAATTAACTGCAGCCCGGAGGGGAGCTAAGGCTCGTCCCCCTCCCCAAATTTTCCCGCGGACCCAGTGCTGCCTGGGGCAAGAGGGAATTAGGTTGCTTTTCTGTTCCCCCCCACCCTCTCAGGGCCCCGGTTCGGGTGATTTTTTGACACGGGGTGCCCATCGGCTCCCCCGCCCCGATCAACGCCCGATGCTCCCGATGGAGCGGGGCGCGTTATCGATGCCAGAATGGAAAGGCTAATCTGCTCTTGCCAAACAGGGTGTCAATCAGGGCGGTATCTCGGGCCGAAGGAGAAAATAAAAGCAGATAAGGCCTTCGCTCTCGCCCTGGGAAGAAAGCTAATGGGGGCAAGAGGGGGAAAGTCTTCAGCGCCCCGCGCCTTCCCCTGAAAGTGATCTTGCAATGACCTTGAAGGGGGGGCTGGGGGGCGGGATGGGGAGAGCAGCCCGAACCGAACGGCAGTGCCGGAGCACAGCCCGCACGAGTGACACCTGTAACCGGTCCCTCCGTCCCCCGCGGCGGGCAGGACCGGCCCGCGGCCCCGCTTCTGCCCCGGGCACCCCCACAGCTCCTCGGCCCGACAAACTTCCTTCCTCCCTTTCTTTCCAGCTCATTTTTCTTTCTCTCTTTCCTCCTTCCCAATCCATCTTGCCTTCTGCCTTCCTTCCCCCCCCCCGTTTTCTCCCCTTTGCTCGCCCCCGTTCTCTTTTCTTTCCCCTGCCCTAAATAACGCGGAGCGAGAGCCCAGCCGAGCCCGGCCGATCTGTTGTGACCACATTATCCTTTATATTAACAGGATACCCCCAGCCCCGCTCCGTGGACGGGAACCGCGTGAACCTGGATTCGCGTGGGTGTCACGGGCATCCTAAAAAAAACATCTTTTATCCGAGCGGGGAAAATACAGATTATGGGAATCACCTAAACAGCTCCTGAGGCTTTTTTGTTGCTGTTGTCTTCAAAAATTGTTCAGTGCAAAAAAGAAAAAAAAAATATCCACAGGAAGAAAAGGAAAAAAGAGCATTTTCCCCCTATAGGGACTTGCCCCCTGTGCCAGGGCTGGATGAGGCCCCGCAAGCTGGAAATCTTAGGGCCCAGTGCGCTGCGCGGTCGCGGGTGGCTCCGCGGCAACCAACGCAGAAGAGAAATCGGTTTCCGAGGGGCAGAGACCCACGGGTGTGCGGGGAAGTACCAGCGATATTTGCCAGCAGCGGGCCTCGGCCGTATCCTGCTGCCCGCAGCGCAGAGCTCTCATCCTGAGCCTCGCAGGTAGCTTTTTCCACGCAAACAGAGGTGCGGAACGGGGCTGAGTATTTGGGTGCGGATAGATGCTGGTGTTGGCACTGGGTTTGGTGAAGCCGATTTTCTGTGTGCGCCTCCATCTATAAATCGCTGTAGGTTTATACCTGTTCCGTGTACATTAAGCGTTCATGCAGGGTACGTGCTTGTCTGTTCTGATCTAGGTGGAGAAGCGGTTGTGGGGATAGAAAATCCTGCTTTCACGCGTTTGAGAAATTACTAGGAGCTCATTTCGTGCCTGACTGTTGGGGTTTGGGGGTTGGTTGGTTGGTTTTTTAGACAAACCTGCGTGTTACCTGCTGCTCTGCGTGTCTGCAGGCTGCCAGCGCTGGGGCTGTGGGGTAATGCCTTTGCGAGCATATTTTTGGATACTGTACGCTTGGAAATCGTTCTTTTCCAACGGATAATTATTTTTAGGGGGGGGGGGGGGGGGAACCAAAAAAACCCCGAAAACCAAAACACGAATCTCCGTGCGTAACCCTCCCTCGATGGAGCCCGGGCGGTACCTGCGGAGCCGAGCCCGGTTCCCCCCCCCCGGCTGCCGGGCGCAGGAGCCGCCAACATCCCCGCTCCGGGGGCCGGAGTAGCCGCCGTTGAAGACAATGCCTATTTTCTGTCATTAATAACTCGTTTATTTAAAAAAAAAAAAAAAAAAGAAAAAAAAATCTCGTTTGGATCCAAGATTGTTTTTTATGATTCAGTTGGACAAGACGGAACACATGTTAGTTTAAGCAGGTTCATGAAATAGCTGTAAATCAAATAAAGTTTACGAGTTTAGCAGGAAATACTGAAAAGATGAAGAAAAAAAAAAAAAACCCAAAAAAAACCCCAACAACCCTCCGCCGAGGCAGAGACCAGCAGGCTAAAATCGTTGGTGGAGTTTTGTCCTGCTCTGTGTTTCTCTCTGTTCTCTTGTGCATCTTGCCGATTAAAGGCCTCAAGACCCCGTGTTGGCGCCAAGTGGCATGTTATTAATCAGTTATCCCTAGGTTCAGTCCACATAAGAGAGAAATTTAATCACCAGAAACCAGACCCGACATAAAAGAGAAATCTAAAATCAATTCCCGCCCGTCCCCCCCCCCTCCGCTTCCCCACCTCCGAAGCGATCAGAACGAGCAGAAGCAATCAAGATCTCGCTCCCTTTCCCTCTTAATTGCAGCGGGAAAACTGCAAACTTCTCCGAGCTTTACTCCGAAGAGCATTTAGAAAGAAAAAAAAAATTAATTAGGAAAAAAAAAAAAAAAGAAAAAAAAGTCCCAAACACCCGCCACAGCAACGCAACGAGCTTGTCCTTGATCTCACTATAAAAACGTGATGGGGGAGAAATATCCCAGGCGGAGCCTTTTATAATGGAAAAGGGGGGAGGGAAATCACATTTATCGCTGTTAAAATGATCTTTGAAGGCTCCTGGGGTAAGAGCCCATTGGGGAGGGGTCCCCCCACCCCAGATACCGGTCGGGGTATCCAGCCCCCCGGCCTCTGCCTCCTTTCCCCCAGCCCAAGTTCCACTCGGGGACGGGAATTCGCGGGGGGGGGGGGGGGGGGGGGGGGGGGGGGGGGGGGGGGGGGGGCTGTGTACGTCTCTCTCTCTCCGGGCACTTCCCGACCCACCGGCAGCGTGCCCCCTTTTCTGCCAAGGCGGAAATTTTGGGTGGGAATGCCCAGGTTTGGGTTAGGCCGCGTGGGTAGGAGAAGAAATCCTTGGCCCTTCTCGTCGTCCCCGTGACAGGGCAGGCGGGAAGGTCCCGTCCGCCGGGAAGGGTCCGGAGGTGACAGCAGGGGACAAGTCACCTGAACATCCCACTCCCTCCCCAAAAAGTCTGCTAGAAACCCGGGAAAAGCGGAGCGCGGCGGGCATCGGCTCCGCGCAGCCGCGGGAGGCAACCGGGCTCGGACTCGCGGGTTCCACGCGTGTTTTGCGTGGGAGCACAACTCCCCAGGTTTCCTCCCGAGTTCCGGGCACGGCTGGGGGCGGGGGGGGGAGTATACGTGTGTCGCGATTGTCCCTCGGCTGCGGCTCAGAGCCGTGAAGGGCACACGGGGGAGGCGGGCGGCCGCCCCGGGGCTATATTTGGAAAAGAATTTGGAAACCCTTCCAGCAAATCTGTGCGAAAGGTACCGGCCCGATGGGAGAAGCTTCCCCGGGGGCTGCCCTTTCCCTTGAGCCCCCCCCCCCAGGGCCGCCCCACGCTCCGGGGCCGGCCCCGGTGGCAGCATCCTACTCCCCACCCGCGTGTTTATTCCTCGAAAGAGAAACGACGCAAGAAAAACTCCGGTGCAAACCTTCGCCTGCTCAAAGCTGAGAGGCACTTCACCCCCGTCTACCCCCAGCCACGATGGCCAAGGTGTAAGCAAACGCCCCCCCCCACCCCGCCCCGTGGGGTAAGGCTTCGTGGAAAGGCTCTAACTTTGCTCCGCCAGCCAGATTGTTTGTTCTGCCTAAAAAAAAAAAAAAATAAAATAAACTAGCAGGGGGTATGTGTGTGTGTGTGTCCTGCGGGCTCCAGCCTTGGGGGGATGAGGGGCAAAGGAGAGCCGGCACCTCTCCGGGCTGCTCCCACCCCACGGCCCTACCTGGGCAAACCTGCTAGGGGTATTTTAACGAAAAACGTCGTTTTCCCCGCATTCCCTACCCCCACCCCCCCAAAGAACCTAGAAAGCATTAAGATGGTTTGGGTTGCCTAATTTTTTTTTTTTTTTTTTTTTCCCCTCCACGCTCTATCTGATCGCTTTCCTACAGCCCAAATAGACTGGAAACCACAGGGAAAATAATCAAAGTGCGGCATGTTTTCCCACAGTAGGAATGCATGTTAGCACTCTCTCCACGTCTTGATCCTCTGTTTGCGTGTGGGTATCCATACGGAGATGCATTCAGGGCGCATCCTGCACAGATGCGGAACGCGTTTGAGTGTCCAGAAAACACCCGGACCCACGGACGTGGGAGCCCACGGCCTCGGGATGCAGCTACAGGTGAGGATAGCTGCGTGGATCTGAGTATTTCGATATAAACACGGGAAGATATGTGCACAAACAGGCACAGAGCCAACTTCTACCCACTCGGATCGTTGTATTTGTCTGCACCCCGTGGGTTCATGCTAACAGACCCGTGGGCACAGCACCCACCCATGCCCGCGGGTGCTACTTCCACGCTCTAATAATTCATCTGCTTCTCTGTCACCTGGCCGGCCCCGACACACACACACACACCCCGGCAAGATGCTGGGGAAAAGGGTGGAAAATAAGAGGGAAAGGCAAGATTTTGGGACACAGAGGGGCCCCCCCGCCCCGGGCAGGCTGCGGCAAGGGAGCGGGTGGGCTGCGGGGAGGGGGGGGGAAAGGAGGGAGAGGGCTCGTTTTCCAGCAGAAAATGGTTTTCCAAAAGCCCCCTCGCTGTCAAGCACATCCGTAACTCCTCCTCTGTCTGCGGAGCGGCTCCTCTCCCCCCTCCCGGCTCCCGCAGCTGGGCGGCGTAGGTAGCTCCAGATAAGTGAAAGTGGTATTTTTATAGGCTGATAAAAGAGACTTATCTCGGCTTTCCCGAATCTGACAAAGATTCCCTAATTGGTCATTTGCCCACAGCAGCCTCCCCAGCCCGGGGCCCGGCAGACGCTATTTTCAGCCTCCAAAGGGGGTGTCGTGCCCCCCCCCCCCCCCCCCCGCCGGGCTCCCGGCTCGGCTGCTGCTCCCCGGCCTGTTCCCTTCCCAAATCCTCCGAGATCGCTTCTCCTCATTCCCCCGCGCTGAGGCTGGAGCAGACGGGGAAGCTCCGCACCCCCGGACAAGGGCAGAGCTGCCGGCACGGCCCCCCGCACACCCCGGGGGGACCCTCCGGGGCAGCCGCCGGGTGGATTAGGGCCTCCGGGGAGACTTTTCCAGGCCCAGCTTTCCCGCAGGAATCACTCCCTCGGGATTACCCACCGAGGAGGGCTTGTCCTCGGAGCCCAGTCCCACTAACCTCCCTCTATGTCTTGGCGGAGAGCACCCACAAACTGCATATTAGGGTTTTTTTGCGCCCCCCCAAATACATTTTATCAACTGGAAGAAAACCTCCCTATCACATACAAACACACCTTCAAGCACGGCAAAAGCTCTCTCCTACGGACGGGTAACGGGCGGAGATGTACACGGTTTTGCACTGACCCTGCCTCCGGCAACCCACCGGGTGCTGAGATAAAATGGAAATTTAATCCCCAGGATTAAATACAAACAGCAAAGCAGGGTCACCCCCTTTTCTCCCATGGCTTCCCAGGGAGCCCAGGTCCCCCCAAAACACACTACAACCATCTTGCTGCCAGCCCCGGCTCTGCTCCACGCATCAGCTGAGATTTTTTTCCCCTCCGATGTGTTTTAGTCACCAGGCTACCAAAAAAAAAAAAAATATATAATCACCAAAGCATGGAGAAAACACATTTCTGAACACCCGGACCTCTCAGCCAGCTTGCCCTGAAGCAAGCCGGGCAGTCACCCACTAAACTTATTCTTCATTTTCCTTTTTTTTTTCCTGGGGAAGGGGGAAGGGACTCGGGGATTAACGGCCCATCTGACCTACCAGTGGTGTACGCACATGAATCAAAGACAATCAAAGGCCCCAGTGTCAGCGTTGGCTTGACCC
Source organism: Balearica regulorum gibbericeps (assembly GCF_011004875.1). Classification (NCBI taxonomy): domain Eukaryota; kingdom Metazoa; phylum Chordata; class Aves; order Gruiformes; family Gruidae; genus Balearica; species Balearica regulorum. The sequence goes on from NC_046200.1 coordinate 13,568,476, forward strand.
CTATGACTGGCTCGGGGCTGGGTGCACAGCGAAGCCTGTTCTGGCCAGAGCAGCATGAACCTTCCGCCGGGTTATTAATGCTCGTGAAGGCTCTGCCCGGCCCGTTGGGTTGGGGTTACAGCCACCACAGCTGCCCCACGGCGTGGAGCCCGTGGGGATGGACCTGGCTCTGTCCCGCTACGGCAACACCGGCAGGGTGGGCCTGCTTGGTTGGGTCAAAATGGGTCTCACTGCTTTAAACCTTCCACTCAAAGTCACGGAGAGAAGGCGGGCGGGTTTACGGAGGTTTGTTTTGGTTTGGTTTAGTTTGTATTTTTTTCCTCGTGCTCATGCATGCTTTTGCCTCTCCATGACTCTTTTGGTAATGATTTCCCTTGAGTGGTTTTGGAAGGAGAAGCAGCTGTTCACATCCCATTGGAGCCTCTGCAGCCGGGACTGCGGGGCAAGGCCAAGCCCCGTGGGAAGAGGCAAAGTCCCAACCCCACCGTGCAGTGATTTGGGACCCACATCCCAGCGAATGTGCTCCAGCCCTTGCCTTGAGGCTCAGCAGGTGCTGAAGCATGGAGGAACTGAGATTTGTTAAAGACCAGACAAAAGCCCCATGCTCCGTTCAGGGATCTTCAGAAACAGGGGTGGCACCTGAGCATGTCCTTTAATATTTCCTTTCCTCACAGAGAAGAATAAACAGGAGCACGTCAGTTCCCAAATCTAATCTCCAGCAGGTTTGTCTGTAGGAGCTGATTCTGATACGAGTATTTCAGAAAATATCCCGTGATCCCTCTTCTTTTCAGTGAAGTTTTCCCACACCCAGAAGGGGCACACACACTAACCAGTGACCATCAGGAGGGAAAGCTGTGCAGCCCTGGCTCTGCAGGAGCAGCCTCTGGAGCGGACGTACGTGGTCTTGTCAAAGTTTCAAGCTCACCCTTCATTTAAATGTCATTTTTAAGGGAAATAGTGCAACCTTCTCTTCTCCCCACCTAGTCCTACCTGGGCTATTTTTATCTTTCATGCACGCTTTAACTTAACATCGACTTTTTTGCTTTTAACCTGCTCTTTCCAAATATATATAAATTAAATCCTCCTATTAAAAAAAAAAAAAAAAGATGCCAACACACTCTCAGCAACACTTGGCTCTTCAATTTTAACAGGTTAGCTGTCATTAAATTTTATTTTTTGCAGTGACAACTGGATGAGCAAGGGCTTGTGTGGGAAACGCTGGTGGGAGCTGGGCAGGGGTCTGGCGGGTGGGAGGGCTGACTGACACTCAGCTCTGAGCAAGCATGGACCGCGCTCCTCCTCACCAGGGGTGAGAAGGGAGCCTGCGGCAAGGCTGCCATCAAACCCGAGCTGCCAGAAAGCTCGGCATGCTCAGAAATCAGCCTGAGATTCCCAAGAGTGAATTCAGAGGGAGACTGGCCCTGGATGTCCACCCAGAGCAGATTCCAGGCCAGGAAGAAGCGTGAAATTGTGGCTGCTTGAACCGGTTGCCCCGTCTTGGATCATCACTGCTGGTCAGCCAGGCATGCTGGAAACACTGCTGCCGCTCCTTCTGCCAAAGCTTTTCTGCCACCAGATTTCAGAGGAGCAGCATGCTGCTGGATTCCAACCAGCAGCCGCTGCCCAGGCTGCCTGTGAGCCACCCTCCTGGGGCCAGAGAGGCTCCTCAGCACAGCCAAAACAGAGACAAGGTCACCGGGACGGAGCAGGGAGGACAGATCCACCGACGGCAAACACCGTGCTTGCAGGGCTAAGACCTCACCCTAAGGAAGTCCCCAGCTGGGGTCCTCCCTGCCCCAACTGGTTCTCCCATGGCTGCACCCAGGAGTGCTCTGCAGCGCCCATGGAGCTGGAAATATTAGATCCCCGAGCGCATCATCGTTGTCACAATGGAATCAAGAGAGTTAGGCGTCCGCTTCAGTTTCAGTGGGATGCAAATACCTACGTTTCTGACAGCTTTTTGAAACCCTGGGAGTAAGAGTTGTTGCTCATCCCGTTCAGTAGCTTCTGAGCTGGTTCGGTGGTGCCTGTACAGTCCCTAGTGCAGGAGTGTCCTTATTACACCGTGCGGTCTCAGGGCCAGCAGCACGTCCCACACTCACAGACGGTCCCAGAGCAGTACCTTGGGGAGACTGGTCATGTCAGCCCTGATCCCCCCCACCCAGTAAAAGCAACATCTCTGGTTCTCAGACACTGGGCAGGAGCATGCAAAGTTCAAGATCATTTTTTGAGCAATTGTGGACCTATCTGTAAAATAGTGGAGTAGTTCAATGTCTTTCATGACGTCAGTACTAAGGTCTTGGGTAGGACAAGTACTTTGAGCTCCCGCGGTGGGCTCATCCACTGTGGGAAGGGGGGGCTTCAGCACCGCACAACTTCGCAAAAGGATGGAAGAGAACAAGTGAGCGTCTATTCTATTTATTCACTCCCAGTTCCACTCTTAATTCTATCCAGAGCATAGAGCTGGCTGCATTAGTAAGGATGGAAACTCAGCAGCCCTCTAATTCGGGTAAGTCTTACTGGCAAGCGCTCTAAAATCCATCTGCTTCTACAGACACAGTTAAACTGCAGCCTAGATCGCTCTCACTGCAATTGCTGCCATAACCGAGAACAGAAAGTCGAATCAAAAGGAACAGAAATAGAAAAGAGACAAACTGGGTTGGGACTGCAAGAAACAGAAGCAAATTTGCCTTGAGAACAAGTCCTTCGGTATCCGTTAGTCAGATTGAAGTGGTACTTAGGGTTTTTTACAAGCCCTGTGCATCAAGGAGAATTTCATCGGAGGCAGAGAGTAGCTGCGTTATGCTAAATCAGCCACCATGGATGTACCAACCCTGAGCAAGGTTCCTCAGGCAAGGACCTCGAGTAAAGCCTCCAAAAAACTTTGTCTTGCTTTCAAAAGACCGAGATTGATTTTAAGCCATAAATCAAATATACCACAGCTGTCTAGGGAGTCTGGCAAGAAAAAAGAAAAAAAAAAGCAAAAAAAGCAGCTCCAGCTAAGTAATGCCTCTTTCCCCAAGAAACCTGGGGTATCTACAGAGGGTCCTCCATCTAGCACCAGCCAGGTTGCGGTGGGATGGAGGTACCTCACTCATCGCAGCATTTCTGCAAAAAACTATAGCCCTTCCATTTCTCCTTCTACGGGAAGTCCTTAGCACACATTTGGCGTAGTTTACAGGATGATGATGACAATGTGTTTCTCCTAAATAAAATCCATTTTTAAAGAGTACATGTGCAATTACTTTGGGTTTTGGCCTGTATTCAGGAAAGAATTTCCCCTCGGGCCAGATTTGGCAGGGACTGGTAAGGTTTTCTTGCTTTCCTCTGTAGGGTGGGCCATGGTCCACTTCCTAAGATCATCTGGACATTTTCACCTAACAATTTCCCTGCTACTGCCGGGACCCGGGACACTGGCAATGCCCTTGATCTCTCCTGCATGTTCAAGTTTTTGTGGCTTTTGGTCTTTTGTACTAATGGTCTTAAATTTGTTATAGGGTGTTGGGAAGTGTTTTACGGCCTGCAGCGTATGCAGTGGATGTTCTGGGGACCCCTCTGGATTAAGCGGCTATTACATGGTCACCTGTAATTGTGAGCGCCTGTACTCGATGAGGCAGGTGGTCCCTCCTCCTGCTCTGTCACCCCTCCCTTATCTTACAGTAGCAGGAGTCTAACATCCAACTACCAGGCAATTACATCCCCAGCGTGGTCACGTGTGACATCTCCCCTTTCTTTTATTTGAAGTGTGATGCTTATAAACCAAGGTGATAGGGGATATTAGGATAATAAACAAGGTGGAAGTCCCGGGACTGGGAAATTATGAAACCCGGGCTCTGCTCCCGTCTTGCTACTAACTGATTGTGTAGGACCCTTCCCCTCCTTCACACCCCTTCCATTAGATATTTAGACCATGCTGGTTGCCCCACACTCCCACTGAGGTCAAAAGAAAGGTGTTTTATCTAGTCCTCATACCTCCCTGCAACAGTGGGGATGACTTGCTCCTACCCATCCACTGATAACAAAGAGAGACTCAACGACCAGCCTAAATGAAGGATCTGCTCTTTAGATCTCTCAGCCCTGATGAAGACATGTGATGAGCTTAGGGCTGCGAGTCTGATCTTAGCCGGGTCTCCTACAGAACAGGTGACCAGGACAGATCCATCCATGTTAAGTACAAGACCTTGGAAACCAAACAAGGTGTGAAGTGGTACAGCACGATGCCTCCCACTCTGTGACACAGGGGTATGTATTTGGGTACGTGTTTCACCCTTGGTTATACTACTAAGGTCTCCATGCAGATGGAGTAGGACAAATGCTGCTGTTGCCCTGGTCGTTTCCAGGAGTGAAAGGTAACAAACATAAGACACCCTACATAGCAACTCAGTCCTAAACTGCTAAATTTCAGCCTAGGCAATAAACGATGCCTGTGGATCAGGAATACTTTACAGATGAGGCATCATCCTAAAGCTCATAACTGGGTGCTTCTGCTACTCATGTCTCATCCGCCTCTCACAGACAGCGGTGATTTTGTTTAAAGCACATCATGCTCCTTTAGACCCCTGCACTTCCCCACCTAGAGAGCACACAGAACAGCTTCAAGATTGCCTCCAGAAACAGAAAACGCCCAGTGGACAGAATTGCTGGTACTAAGCTACAGGGCTTGTTTAGGATCAAGGGGGGGGGGGGTGTGTGTCTGTGTGCTCTAGTCCTTGGCCATGAACTGAGCTCCACTTCTACAAACGCGCTCTGCACAGCCGGGAAATCTGGTCTGAAACTGGTAACAGAAACACCCCCTCCTGCTACCAGATCCAATGTGCAGCACAGATACATTTCCCCCCAATCATCCGAAGAGAAAAACAAACAAGCACACAAATGCCAAAACATTAACTACTCCCCAAATTACTCAGACTACTGCTAATTAGTGTAAGTTTACAGCAGCTGCACTACTGGAAGTGAGCTCAGACTTTAGCCCTGGAAATTACTAGGGAGTATAATTTTCTACAGTTTTTCGGAACTTAGAGAAATCTACAGGAATGTTCCAGTATACTAACTAACTTCATCAGCATTTCTAAGCCGTCTTTATTCTGCTCGTGCTGGGGTAACCATGAAGCTCACAGCCATGAAATCCACAACTGCATTCCCTCTCAAAGACTCCTGTACGCAGCAAGTCCAGCGATGTGTGTCCAGGGAACCACATAGGAGAAGGGTGTGGAGCTCTCTAGCCCGATTTCTTACACCTCGTTCATCAGCTCTTACTGATCAGCACAGATCAATGTTGAGGGCTTTGGAGGTGTTCATCGTGTTTGGATTTCGTTTCTCAGTTTCCTGGTGGAATTACTGGGCAGTGATTTTCTGTGTGCGTTATGAAGGCTTGGTCTCAGCAGAATACAACGCAATGCATTTTTTTCTGGCAGGACAAGCTCTAGATCTGTTTGTCACTGGTCTTTAGGAAGGTGGGCTGGGTAATACCAGCTTTGAATACCAGCCTGGGTCTGCAGCATCCATTGGGCTCTGTTATCATCCACCTACCTTAGCACCCATGCGTCTCAGTAACACCATAGAGCTTCTGTAGTAAATAAAATATAACCATCAACCTCATACAGCATTGACTAGCAGGTTATTTTGCTACATTGAGTCACCAACTACTACAATCTAGCAGACTTTCCTCCCTGAGTAGTTCTCATATGTTTAGATCCCACTTCCTGCTCCAGAACTGGCGATAAGATCATAAATAGCGTACGTGCGCCTAAAGAATTGATACTACAGTAACAGCAGGTAGGCAGACAGGTAGACAGACAGACAGACATGATGATAAGCCATACATCTGGCACGTAAGTATCATGGCAGTGGAATTACCATTCCCCAGCCAAGTTTCACGCTTTGGGGAGTTGTTTTGACATGCTGTCAATGCCGCACCAGAATAACCTGATTTATTTCCCTTGTTCTCTTTGAAAAGGTCTATTCGGTGCCATTTATTTTGCACTCACTTACTCGCCATCCTATCAGGAGGCGGGAGGTCAGCGGGGTCACTCCTAAGAGAGTATCACGTTCTGTACAGAATAGAGAAAATGCTCTAAGTTAGCGGGAAGGGAAGAATTCATGCTGGGGCCTCTTTTCAGCCTCTGCTCTCCCACAGTGGACTTGTATACCTCTTCCCTTCCCACATCCTTGCTCTTCCTTTCAAATGGAAAAGCCAGTATTGCTTTTGCTGCTATCCCACCAGCACCAATCTCTCTCCCCGAGGAGCCCGCTTCAGTTTTGCTTCATTTGCGCCTACTGCGCTGAGCCTTGGCTGGGAATTCTCAGGATTCCCATCTCAATCCGTCCTCCCTGTATCGCACAATAAAATCCTTTAGTCTTTTCTGTCTATGCGTATAAAATAGATCTCAAGTCCCAAGCGGCCGTAAGAGGAACTGAAGGCACAGCAGTAGACAGAAGAGAGACGTGTTGCTCGTTTCAACGGGGACGGTTACAACGGACTAAGGCATTTTTAGGCATAAAGTATACGGTGAATACCCATATTGGCATATAGACACTCGTGCCTGGTGCCCAGTTTGCGTGTCAGCTGTCACGCTGGTTTTGCTCTGAGATGGCAAACCTCACATCCCTCCAAGCCCACCTCAACCAGGCGAGAGACACAGTTTGGCAAGAGCTACCCAGACAGGGCCAACTGTTTCTGCCCCGTGGAAGCGAAAAATTGTTGTGACAATAGATCTGCTCCGGAGACGCTTTGAATCCACAGACCATTGCAGCGGAAGTGGACTTGGCCATCAAAATGCAGTAACTTCAAAGGCAGATAGCACAAGGGAGAAACCATGAGTATGTGACCTTTTTCTCCTTCTGGAACACAACACGGATGGGGAAGGCTAGCACAGGAGCGGAAATAGAGTCAGAGTCTGATGGATCAGTCTGCAGCAGAAGGAGCAGCCCAGGGAAGCAAAGAGCATAGGCAACTGTCCAAGACTTCAGCAGAAGCTCAGACCTGCTCAGTAGCAAGGTAGGATCTCTTTCCTGCTGAATAACGCCTGTTTTATCGCTGCCTCCTGCGCACAACTAGCCTTTTGCACTCTTTTATCAACGGTTACATCAGTCAGAAACATTGCCTACATGTCCTACGAACACAGCCAAAGCTCTAGCAGGACAATTTTAACCAGAGACTCTTCAGCTGGCACTTTTGCTTTGTTTAGTTCACTAGTTGGGGAACATCTAAGCTCGGTACTAGGGGGGGTGATTGGCCTGGGCATTAGATCATGGAATAACACGAGCTCTGTGTGCAGCTGAGAGTCAACACTTGACACTTGCCTTCTTCCATCTTCACAGCCCGGTACTTCTGCTGCTCCAGCCTGCAGGTCTCCATTCAGTTAATCACCCTCACACTTGATAGCTACTGCCTGGCCAGCTGGCCTGATGTTTCCAAACACATGAACCCACTCCCCTCATCCTCTACACTGAGGAATGAACATTGCACTCGCCACATTGCGTGTGTGTCAGAAATCAGGAGAGCATGGAAGAATTACGTATGGTTGAGATAAGCACAGAGGCAAAGTATAGACATTTATGCAAAGGTCTCCTTCCCCCCAGGCTAAGCCACCAGCAAAAGAGGAGAGGGCAACCTTGATGTCTCAAAAAAATCACTAAAAGAAAAAAGTAGTAGTCAAAAATAGAAAGCAAATACTGTTAGGAATAATAATAGCACCCCAGAAGTAGCAATCAAAGAACCCAGGATCCCGACTTAAGGTAACATAAAAATAGCCACAAAGTCCAAGGAAAAAGAGGGAGATGTTTCTAACATGCGCGCTTCAGAACTCCCTCTGGAAACGCAGATGGGTTTGCTTCATTTCCTCTTAAGCTTTTGCTGAAATATCAAACAGCACGAAAGCCCCCTATTTGCACTGAGAATACAACTGTTGAGTGCATAAGCTCTCTCCACATCGCATTAGGCACATTTCCATTCAGCAACCAGCCTCTTACAACTCCCATTCCTATTTGAAAAAAAGAGAGAAATCTGAACCGAGGAGCTGGTTTTGACAGTCCTTTATTTGCAAATCTGCTTGTCTTTCAGAGGCATTTTAGCTGAAAAACTTCACCGAAGGAGAAAACAAAGCCTTCACCAATTCCTGCATCTGTCTAGAGCAAGGACTTCCCCAGAGGAAGAACCGAGCTCGTTGAGGAGGCTCTCTCCTCCTGTTCCCCGCTGACATGCCCTCTTTTCCCTTTCCCACTATTCAGTCTGAGCTCTTCCACATCCTTATTATTCAAAATCCAGCTGCTCTTCCAGTCTCTACTACTCAGACCTGTCTCCTCTTCCACTCACAGAGGGCTTCTCCCAGAGCTGCGTAGGGACCGTTTCCTATTCCACGTGTTCCTCTTAAATTAACGTAGTAGCGAGAACCAAAAAAAAAGGTGGCGGTGGGGGAGGAAGAATGGCAAACGAGCTCTTGGGCCATAAATTAAAGCCAAGACTGATAAGCAATGCTGTAAAACTGAGAAAGGCTGAGGAAGAGGTGGGCAGCTTTTCTCACTGCTTTGCAGACCAAGGAGCAGAAGGGGATGATGACCACATCATGGTGAACGTAACAGGCTGGTTGAGATCCCCAAACCGGGCTCTTGGAGACAAGAGTTGAATAAATACTTCAATGCCCTTCTTAATTACTCTATTACCCTGTTTTCGTTACCTCAAATAGAGTGTGCGAAGGGATTAGTAAATAACCCTTTCCTTTGTTAACCTTTCTGTCTGCTTTTTGCTGCTCTGCCAAGACCTGACACCCTCCAAAACAAACAGAAAATACGTGAATAAGTAACGACTTCGTCAGCCGCACGAGGTGTTGAAACAAGAGCCGTGCAGAAAGGCTCGGTAGTGGTAGTTTGATGGACAGAAGAGAAGATCCCCAGAATTCCCGTTACAAGATCTTTGATGGTAGCAATCGATACTGTGGGACTGAGTTGCAAGGTCTTTCCACGTGTGTTTTTGTACGATATTCTGCAGCTCAGAGGCTGTGCCCTGCTTCTTGCGGTACGGCAGGGCTGATAAAACTCCCAGAGGGACTGTAAGCGTAATGCTGCTAGCAATGCTCAAACTATTTACCTTGGACCATTTGGGATCCACAGAGGACGTCCTACTAGTCTGAGTAGGGTTGCCTGGCTTGCTACCTTGTTTTAAAGCCTTGCTGCCATACACTGAAATGTTCAATCCAGGCAGCTAAAACAGCATAGCCTGCTTTCCTAATGTCTTTTTTGTGAAAGCAAATACTTCTGTAGGGACATCAAGGCCTCAGGTGTGGAAGGAGATGGTGTGTGAGGTCACCCACGGCTGAGAAGTTGTCCTTCAAGATGACCTTCCCCATTAAATTGTGGGTTAGCGGAGAAGCAGCGGCCAGAAGAATGGTCAAAAGGGTGATGGTATGAGCGTGGGCCAGCTCCCAGGCCCTGCGATAAGAGGAGACAGGGACCACTGGATATTTGTCTGCCTTCTTGCAGGATGACAACAGCTCCTGAGAGCACAGCGGTGTGCTAGATGCAGGATGTATCTCAGCCCTACCAGAGAGAAGATGCCCGCTCTCCACCTGACCTTGGGGAAAGCTGGACAGTCTCCTGCCATGAGCCCTCACCTTCCTGGTGGCATCTCAGCCTGCTTTACCCTCAGGCTTTGCCCACCTCCAGCTCCTGAGGACCGGTGGGGCTCAGAGCCCCTGCTGCGGGGCGCACTGCCAGGGAGCTGGGATAGTACCGAGACCAACTCATCTGGGGCTTTTTTCCTCCCTCTCCTCACTTTGTATTTCCACCGCAGCCCTGTTTCTTGCCAGTTTGTTCCTCCCTACAGGGAAGGAAAGGAGGAAAAGGGATTCTCACTGCCCAAATCCCGAGGTCCTTCTGAGAGCTTTCTCCTGCCGCAGAAAGTCCCTTCATCGTCCCTAAGATTAACATAAAAGCGACTGAGGTTAATAATCGGAGAAGCCAAACTATAAACTGAGAATTATACTTTACCCTAAATAAATCACTGCCTTTGAGGCCGGGTGGGGAAGGCTCCAGGGAGCACCAGGCCCCCCCAGCCCCTCGGGGGGCTGGGGAGCAAAGAGATGCTGTATGCAGGGGCTGAGCACCCAGAGGACTCATCCGGCTCACTTGGACCAACCTCCTCGGTGCTACCAGGAGAAATCTGCCCTGCTTTTGGGGGGCTCCCGGAGGGACCCAAGCCTTCGGCAGCCCCAGGCCGCTTGGCAGAGCCTCTCCGCCCACCCCGGGGCCGCTTCCTCTCTCCCTGCGGGAAATGCCCCTCTAATGATTCCCCTGCCTCCCTGCTCTGCAGTTTGTCAGGCCGGCTGACTTCAAGCCATCCTGCATCTGTTTCGCCTAGAGAGCCACGCTCGCCTACATTTTAATAAACCCTATAATTTACACATTTCCCTCATACCCTGTAATTTCACCACCCCGAGACACGGTGAAGGGAGAAAGCACAGAGCTGGGAGCGCTCACGGAAAGCGCTGCCAGAGAATCAAGAAATAAGTAGAGGGCTTAAATCTGCAGCAGTAAAATAATCCAGGGGAGGGAGCCAACAATGACTGAAAAATAAACATCTCCCCCTGCAAAAGTCCGCAGCCAGCCCCGCTCCTCGCAGGCCGGCGCTGCCAAGAGATCGGGTGCGCTGGGAAACGCGCCTGGGGACTCCAGGAAAAAAAAAAAAAATTGATGTGGGTTATATGGACCCCTTTTATAAGGCAACTGTTAGCGGTAACTAAGTTTAAATTTATATGTTCAATAAAGTCCCTTCCCCCCCCCCTTCCAAGTGCCAGAACCACTCGAGGAAGCCGACACACGCTTCCCATTTGAAAATGTGTTATTTGACCATTTTTATTCTCTGCTTTTGTTCTCGGGGCTGCAGCCCCTCCGAAGGCGAGGGGGGGGCACTTCTGCACCGAGATCAAAGCGGCTCTGTGTATACACACACTCGCGCAAATTATGTATTTGTGATCAAGTAACGCAGCATCAGGAAAAGCTAGGCGGGCATGTGGGAGAGTGAGATATTTACACAGGCCTGGCCAGAGGCAGAGGCATTATTTTAAGTGTGTTTTGCTGGTGCCAAATCATCTGTTCACGTATACGTATGCTCGTGTAAAGATGATGGAGAGACCAGCTCGCCAGAGCCAGGAAATTCAGCATTAACCGCCCCCCCCCCCCCCCCTCCCAACTCCCCAACGTATCCTGCCCGGACTCCTGACACCCTCCAAACCTGCATGTCTCCCCATTTCACTCGTGTCGTGGTGTTGGCACGGCTCAGGGTCCCTGTCACGGCGAGTCACGATCGTCTGTGAACCGGGAACACTCTGCAACGCACACCGGCCCCTCTCGCTTCCCCAGCGCAGCTTTATAGCCCACATAAAGGAATATATATATTTCCCCTATAAAGACACGGCTTAACCATAGGATCTCGGGCTCTTCAGCATCAGGGGGAATAGAAAAAAAAAAACAAACGAAAAAGGACAAAAAAACCTCAAAAACTGGGCTGTGCTGCAGGCCGGGCTCCCTAAATGGGAAACAAGACGCTGCCGCTCGAGTTTTGGGGCAGGAAGGGTAAAAAGCGGAGAGCGAGGAAGGAGAACCGAGGGATGTGGGATCCCGAGAGCCCCGGCTCTCCCCTCCTGCGGGGGGTTATTCCCTCCTGCCCCCGCCAGCCGGGACCAGGGCGAAGGGAAAAGCCCCCCCGGGGGCCGGGCACACCGAGGCAGCCCCGCTGCCCGTCCCGTGGGTGCGTGGGTAGAGCCTGTCCCGGGACACCCCGGGGAAGCCGGCATCGGAAAGAAGAACAAAAGAGAGAAGTCAAGTCTGGCAGTGTATTTACGATGTAAAATTACGATAAAACTTACATTGAAATTATTTCACAACCAAGCCCGGGTGGGGGGAGCTCGAATTGACTCGAAATGTCCTTTCCAGGCAGGTGGCTGCCGGAGGAGACGGCGGGAGGGGGGGTAAAGGTCCCCCGGGGAACTGTAAAGCAGAAAGTCTCTCCTCTGCGCCAGCACGAAGCTTGGGAGGCGCAGACACGGTGGAGCAGCTCCAAAGTAGGGAGCAAAAGCGCAGCGCCCCAGAGCCTTAGGAAACGGGGAGACACCCCCACCCCACGCTCCGCTGCAGGGAGGGAGCTCTTGGGGTGCGGAAGGGGACCCCCGACCCACAGCGGTCCTGCCTGTGGCCGGGACACGCAGCCCCTGGCATTGCGGAGCATCCCCAGCCCGGCCGGCTGCGGGGCTTCTCCCCCGCCCCTTCCCCCTTCTCCTTCCACTCAATCTGCATTATTATTAGCAGTATTTTATCCTAGGAAAAACAAACGTCTCCCTCCCTTCCCACCACACACCGGGGGTGGGGGGGGTTGCAAGGGGTGGCAGGCCCAGATAACAAAGCAGCTGGTGTGGAACGAAGTTGTAAGGAAATAATTGATATGTAATAAGGCTGAGTGAATCTATCCCAAAGAAAATATTGCGTAAGCGGTTATGATTAAACACGCCCGGGCGAAAGGCGCTCTCATAAAGGAGTAATGGAGCTAAGGAAACAAATGATCATTGGGAATGTTAAACACAGAGGGGCATTTCATCACACAAACATAAATTCCGCTTGAAAGAGACTTAGGAGAAAAAAAGAAAAAAGCCTTCCCCCCCCCCGTCACCCTCAGGTTGTGCGATGGACGCCGTTTGAAGATGCTGGCAGCGCGGTGGGGGCGGCAGGAGACCCCGCTGGCAAAGGAGGGCCCGATCCTGCCGCAGGGTTTTCGAGCCGGAGCAGAGCCCAGCCTCCACCCCCCCCCCGCCCCGAGCGTGTGGCCGGGCTGTGCCGGGTCGGGCGGCCCGTCCTGCCAGCGGGGCATCCCCCCGCGGGGCCGAGCCGCGGATCGGGGCCGGATCCTTCCTCCCGCCGCCGGTGAGGAGCCGCAGCACTGCCTCCATCCCCCCTGCCCGCCCGATTTCCCCCCCCCCCCCCTCCAAAAAGATATAATCCCGAGCAGGCAGCGCAGCCCCCTGCCCCCTTTCTATCCCCAATCCCGGGCCTTTCCCCATTTTTATTAACGAGGGGGGGGGAAACCAAAAAGAAAACCAACAACAAAAAAAGGCCACTGTTACCCCAGATAAACGAAAAAAAAAAGGGGGGGAGGGCAAATAAATGGCCAGAGCCTTTCTTCCTTTTAACATCTCTCTTCTCTCCCGGATAAATCCCATTTCTAAAGCCAGGGAGCGCGTTCGCACCCTGGGAAAATTGCGCCGCTTATTCCGGGGCCAAACCTCCGCCGCTTGAGTTGTTGGGAGCTGGCGGCTGTACAGGCGGCAACGCGCTCTTGGCTGAAGCCCTCGCCGTCAGGCACAGGAATCTGGGCTAGGAAATTCGTTAGGAGGGAAATAATTTGCTGCCCTGACCGCTCCTGGATGATTTTTGGCTCAGGGGAACCGGCCCAAACACAGCCGGGACCAGCTCTGCTCCCACCTGGATGCCAAACCAGGCGGTGTGCCGGCTTGTTATTAAGGATTTTAATTAATTTAAACAATCACTCTTATTTTCTCCCCTCTCTAAAACCAGCTGAGGTGGGTGTTTGCACCCACTCGGGGCTACAGGACTGGCCGTGCCCTTGCCCCAAGCCCGGGCTGTTTGCGGGGCTGCAGGAGCTTGGTTTCGTTTGAATTAAATCCGATGCGGGGGGAGGAAGGAGGAAGATATTTGTGTAACAACTTGAAATAATTTACCCCAGAAAAAGGAAATCTGGGCAAGAGTTTATCAGACAGTTCCCTTTGCCAGCATGTTTAAAATGTATAAGTAATTTTAAAGTGTGTCTTCACTTAATATATTTTCCCCTTTCTCCTTCAGATGACAAGGAAGACCAGTGATTGCAAGATGTCTACAGATAGCGCCCTTTAAGAGTTTCCACATTGTATGGTTAGGGGGAAAAAAAAAAATGTGTTTGTGGTTCCTACGTCCCTGCCGACAACTTTCTTATAGTCTCGGTTTACGGCTCCTATTGTTCGGGCTGCGCACGGCGGCTTTTAAATGACACTGTTCTCCCCAGCCAAACCGGGGAGGGGGTGAGAAATTCAGGGGTGTCTCTGTGTGTTTAATAGGAGAGAAAAGGATTTCCTCTAAAAATCTGTAAAAGTGAGAAAATGCCCCAAAATCGCGCCCGAAGTGATATCCCAGCATATCCAGGTTTAACGGTGGCGCCGGGGTGGGTTTGATGCGGTGATTCGGGTGGGGGAGCATTAAAGAGAATCACTGAACCTTTGGGGTTTGGGGGGGGAAATTAAAGCGGTTTGTGGGTAACGTTAGCGAGGCACCCGTTTTCTTGGCACATGCGGGGCCGGGCTGCGAGGAGAAGGAGCTGCCTGGCCTCGGGCAAAGCCCGGCTACCGTTAGGCTCGGGATTAAAAACCATCATCGCGATCGCTACGAAACCAGAGCCCTTCGAATGATAAATTACAACGTCTTCCACACAAGAGCAAAAAAGCACCTTTTTTTTTTTTTTTTTTTTTTCCTTCGGAAAAGGAGGCGAATTCCCTGTTTTCCCGACAGAAAACACTTCTTTTTTTTTCCTTTCCCCATAATTTAAAACACGAAGATCTCCCGCTCCAGAGAGCTCTCGCAATGCACTTGCTGGAGAAAAACACGGCCGTGATTTTTGCCAGGGAGAGCTCCCGGGCGGGCGTGAGTGTCTGGAGAGTTTTCGCAGGACTTTCTCCATCTCGGAGGGAAGATGTTTCATTTCTGATTTCCTCCCTGCCTCTTCAAAAGGGGTGCGGGGAGCCCCCTCCCACCACCCCTGAGCTCAAATCAAAGCTTTGAAACAAGCTTTAAAGCCGAAGGAAGAATGTGCCCGTTCATTCCTTCGGCATCGTGGTGAATATTAAGATTGGCCGGACAAATTAGCCAGGGTTTCTGCAGGATGGAGCAGCCTCGCAAAGAAAAGGATGGAGGAAATAGCGCAGGGCTCCAGGAAAATATATTTTCTTGGAGCAGGCAGCATTGCAGCCAGGAGTTCATTTGTGCACAAGCATCTACGGCGGGATCAGGCAGGAGAAGTAAAATTTTGCAAACAAATGTGCGCGGAGAAGCGATTACCCACGGGTGTCCCAAAGCGTCAGAACAAGCCGTGAAATCGATTGCAAGAGCGGGGGGGGGGTGGGTGGGGGGGGGTGTGAATTGCCACATATCTGGTTCATTTTCTTGGGCTAAGGAGCGGATTTAGGATCCTTTAGGATGCTGATCCCATTTTATCCTGACATTGAAGAATATAAACCAGAAGAAACTCGTATTTTACTCGAATTTAAAACTCCGACCTAAAACCAGCCCAGAAAACCCCGGCGTGACGGAGTCGTTACCGTCGCGCAACCAACTCGCTGTTAATTCTCTAATCACCGTTTTTACCCCAAATTAACACAAAGCCAAGACGTCCTTTCGGCCCGTGTAACGATCTGTCTCAGCCCTACCGCCACTTTTAAGTTTTTACGAATTCGTGAACGAGCGGGGAGGCACCTTCGGCTCTCGGACAACAAGAAAATCATCGAAACGCGCTTTTCCCGGTAGAAAATACCTTTACTAAAATGGGGGAAAAAAATACTCTTTATTCGTCCCCGTGTCCCCGGGGTTTATTTCTGGGGGCCGGAGGCGCACAGCCGTGGGGGCCGCACCCCGCGGACCCCCGTCCCCGTTCGTGCCCCCCTTGATTGGCAGAAGGAGGACGGAGCGGCCGGGCCCTGGGTTATATGAATCGCGGGGTTCATTATTTTCGAGGTGGGAGACGGAAATAGGAAAGAAATATATATATTCATGTTGAGCTACTTCTTGGACATGAGCAGCGGCAAAGGCGCAGATGCAGGAAAGAGCCCCGAAATGGTCGGGCGATGCTCGGGAGCAGCTTTCCAAAACAGACGCGGGTGTCCCCCGGCTCCCCGAGCCGCGGTCCTGCCTGCCCTTCACCCTGCCACCCGCGGAGGTTGCGCGCTCTCCACGGGAGAGTCGCCCTCCGCACCCGCGGAGCCGCAGCCGCCCTCCCGGGGCTGCATCTCCCCGCCCGCCCCATCCTCCCTCGCAGCCACCGGGAGGGGAGAGCCAGCTCCTCACCCTCCGCGACAAGCTGCTAACGCACATCGCCGAACAACGTCTTAAAAAACAAAACGGACAAAAAAAAAAAAATTAAAAATTACCCCAAACCCGAAGCTTTGTGCCACCTATAATCAAGGGGTGCCAGATCCCACCGACAGCGCAGGAAAGGGGAGGCGGGGAAAGGGGGTGGGTTTTTCTTTGATGAATTCCTAAACAATTCCTATTATTACTTTCTTCACCAACCAAGGGTGAATACGGGGTCCAAATGGCAAGATTTGCTTTTCAAAGAGTAACATGAAATCAAAACACCTGTTATACATTAGCCCTCTCCTACTTCCACCTCCCCTGTAAATGAAATCATTTAAATAAAAAAAAAAAAAAAGAAAAAATATAAGAGAGAATAAGCGTATTGTTTTTCTGCCCTGACATATGGGATCAGAGCTGAAGAACTGGGCATCACTTCAGGTGAATAAATTAATAATAAAGCATTTGGGAACCAACCAGGCAAATTCTACCAGAGCATCTTTAGGCACATTCGCATCCAAAACCCCACGGAGGCAGAGGCAGCCCCAGACCTACCCCCAAACTCCTCTGCCAGGTACAGACACCCGGAGGGCAACGAGCCTAGAGGCAACCGCCAAACACTCACAGCCCCAGCCAGCGCACCCCAAACCCTCCGCACCCACGGGTGGGGCCCCAACACCCCCCCCGCCCCAGCCACCACGTGTCCACCCCGTCGGGTCCGCCCCACAGATGTCAGGCCAGCCCCACGCACACCCACCCACCCACCCACCCGGGTATCCCCACGCGTTCCCCCATCACAACTGCCCCCGCTCGTGTCCACCCCATTGGTACCAACCCCAGGCACGGCCCTGCAGCCCGGACCAGGGGAGCCCAAAGGGGGGGCAGCCGGGGGAGCCCCCCTTTACCTTGGCGGCAGGCAGGGGCTCGGCAGAGGTCTCATGGATGCCGAGGCCGCAGTGCCCCTGGCAGCAGGCTCAGCTGGCTACCGGCCCTATTTCCGCTTGTAACTACGAGGGGACGCAATGCCTCTCCTCGATAAGGTATCACAGTGTCTCTGCAGTCGGTGGTCAGCACCTTAGCTCGGAGCTCCACGGCACCGCTGGCAGCCGTGCCGGGACAGCGGGGAGATGTCGAGGCATTTCTGGGAATAATCACATCACACAAGTGCTTACATTCCGGCTTCCTTTCTCTTTATCCCTACCACCAAGTTTGAAGTCACACCTTCTACCGGATTGTTTAAGGTCTCCGGGTTGGAGTGGGGGTGGGTGGCAGTGAAGGAGTGTGCGTGTGTGCGTGTGTTGGTGGGGGGGTTGCTGGTTGTTAATCTATAGGGTTCCTCTAGGCCAATAAAACTAACGTGGTCAGAAATTTCTTCTTTTCAATAGAAACATCTCCCTCTCCCCTGCTCCAACCCCTAAGCCTTTCTGTTTGGTTTTTGCCTGGACATAAGGGTCTGCAAGGAGCACCGCAAGGCTGGGAGTCCCGAATGCTGCTCAGACAGAGCTGCAAAGTAACAAAAAGACTTTGTTTGCCCTATACAGTCACGTAGGGGTTCTGGTATATATATGCATATACATTGTGGAAAATGCACCTGGAAAGGAGACTATATAAAAGTATCTTACACGCAGGCACTAGGGTAGGGCTGCCGAAATGCGAGCGAAGGCCTTAAACCTGCAGCATCTGGGAGGTTTGATATACGTGCTGGTATGAAAATAATCCGCAGTAAACATCTGTGGGTATGCGCACACAAATACCTCTTTACACATCGGATCCACACTTTACATATATGGGCATTTATCTTAATTAGCTTTAGTTCTTAAAAGACTGAAAAGTGGGGGTTTGACTGGGAGCTGGGTAGCCCAGTGCTGTAAGTAGCTCTGCAAGTTCACACTTACCTTACAGAAAATCACCCACCAAAATCTTTTTTCATGCGGTGTTACGCTCTATTGTCCCTCTGCTCTCTCTCCAGCTTACCTATGGCTTTGTGCTACCATCTACTGTACGCCGTGCTCACCTCTTCATCCCCTTCATTTGGGTAGCAACTGGAGATCTACTCAGAAATCCTAAAATCAACCCGAATATTCATTCGAACAACAGGTCAGCAGAAACAAGCACCGATGCAAAGTGCCGGGGGGGTCAGCTGAATCCCCTCTGCTTATGTTTTAGGATCAGGCACTCAGCTTGCCTGCCGAGCAGCAGCCACCCAGAAGACACAGGCTGGTTTATACGTTTTCTTTTTTTTTTTTATTTTTCCTCCTAAGGTACTGAATTTTACGAAAATGGCAATTTGGGGCACGGGAAGCTGGTCGCGAGGTATCCAGCGCTCGCACACTTTAACGGGGAAGGTAAAATCAAGCAGATGGAGACAAGTGCTATCTGACTGAGAGGCAGCGTGGACTGTTGCATATGGCTACTGTCAGAGGGCGAAGCCTTTGGCAGCGCCCTTGATCTCGCCGTCACCCTTCCCATCCTTCATTTAGGTCGCTCTTTTCATACTGTAACCACCCTGGGACCAGGAGCTGTCTCTTCTTCACGGAGCTCTTGGACAAAACCAGGACCCCCATCGCACTATGACTCCGCTGTTTTCTAATAAATAATCAGAGCATATGTGCACCATGCCTATCACCACAAAACCCAAGGTTTGGCTTGGATTTCCAGTTATCACCTAGTGCCAATAATAATAACAATAATAATAATAATATGAACACTGCTTTGTGGATTCAAACCTGCCAGAAAGGCAGTAAGCCAAGTATTACACTTGTGGGAGGTATCTTGCAGAGTACTCCAAGGATCTTTTGTTAGGTCTGGCCTTATTTAATATTTTCATTAATGACCCTGTAAATGGATTACACAGCCCATTAATAAAAATGGCAGATGCTACCCAGTTAAAGGAACTCATGAAAGGCAAGAGAGGATGAAAAAGGGAGGGGAAAGAGGACAGAGAAAAGCAGAAAGAAAGGACAGAGAAAGAGTACAAAATTATTTGTGAGGATTAAATTCAGGGAAAGGTGGCTGGACGATTATTCAGAAATCCAGATTCTTCAATTGTGGTTTTATCCAAAATCCAGTAAAAATAAATTATGAGTCCCAGAGAGAGCGTGGGGCAGAAGGTTAGCCTGAGGTTTGCAGTAAGGAGTGCCGGGAGGGCAGGTACCGTAGCAGGAGCTCTGCTCACACACGGAGGTGGGATACAAGGGACATGCACCCTATCGCTGGGCAAACGCCAAAAAAACGCAGAGAAAGTTTAAGGAGAACAAAAATAAATGCCCATGCTGCAAAGGGCAGAAAGGAGCCTTGGTTCTGAGGGCAGGAATCATCAGCTGCTACCCCACATCTTTTGGGGTACCCTGTGCTTCTGCCGCGCATCGTCAAATCGATCCGTTACGGCTGGATCACTTATAGTTTGTGAGAGCGACGCAGGAGAGAGCAGAGCACAGTAGAGAGGATAGAGGCTGATAATCTTGGACGTTGACTGCCCACCTTTCCCTCTCAGCCCTGTCACGGGCATCTTGCGGAGCATCTGAAAATAACTCTTCCTCACCACGAGGGGTCTGTGAGGATGAGTGTAAGGATGATGCACGCAGAGAAAAGGCACTTGCTCTTCCTCAGCGAACATCTGGGATCCCGTGGCCGTTGCCCACCCCTTGGCAGGGACCGAGCACGTAGTCCCGCAGAAAGCAGCCCAGGAAAGATGAGAAGATACCATGAAGCACGAGCAAATTTAAAATGAATAAGCAGGAAAATCCTCCCCACAAGCTCTGCCGGGGCTAAGGGCGGAAGATGTTGCGGTTTTCCACTGATAAGAGGCTTAAAATGAGACAGAAGCGCATGAACAAAAAGTGAATTGATCTGGTACAAAGTGGAAATGGGGTGGGGGGAGGAGAAAAAAAAAAAAAGGATGAACAATATGTCCTAATAGGTGTTTCTACCTCTCTCACCTCTGATAGCCATTTCAGGATGTGGAGATGGATGCAAAGCAAGAAGCAACATGGGCTTTCCGAGCAGTTACACACACGTTAGCAGAAGAGCTTAGATACCAAACAAATGTACTGGGTATTCGGAGCCCCTCTGTCAGGCCAGGTCTGCGGATTTAAACTGAACCAGGGACAACACGTGAGCACAAAGTACCAGATGTTCCACTGCTGGAAATCAGAGTGGATCCAGTGACAGCAGGAAACCTGTAGCAACATAGGATGGGCTGCGGATCCGGTGCATTATATACTCAAAGGCTGTGGATTTAAGTGTGTTCCCTGCTTGCAGAGACAGGCAGGCTGACATGGACAACGTACTCCTACCTCAAGCTTTTACAGGTTATTGGGCACTTAACTTCTGAGGATCTGTTATGCCAAGGACTGGAGCTTGATTCAAATCTGTTTCCAGTTGTCCCACTCCCCCCCCAGTAATGATACCACTTCCAAAAGGCAAAAAGAAAAAAAATCCAACACAACACTGGACCCAGCTTACCTTTGTGTTACACCTGTTTTGTATCACACACACAAAAGGACTACTACCAGTATAAAACCTACCTGTTTCAAAGAATCAAACCTCTATTCTAATCCTGACCATCTCATTGACATACAAATCCTTAAAAACCTGAGTATTTTAACATTTTCTCCTTCCCTTTCAGCACTTGCCATTTAACTGTTTGCTTTTTTCTTTTGACGCTGGCTCACCACTACAAAAATCTTAGCCAAACTATGTGAAGCCATGAATATGATTATGGCCTGCTAATGTAAACAGGCAGGAAGGGGTAAAAGAGATTGTGTGTGTGTGTGTGTGTGTGAGAGAGAGAGAGAGAGAGAGAGAGAAGGATCCAGATCCAGTTTATAAACATCCATCTCCAGTAATGAGTCCTCTAGGAAGAAATGAAAAATAGCCCAGGCCTGGTAAAGTCAATTAAGTTGCTTTTAAATAAGAGGTTACCCAGAGAGGCCAAGAGTTAACATGTAAAGGCTTATTGCCAGTGCTGTAAAAAATAAAAGGAGGCTTGAATATTTGAAGACATTTGGTTGCTATTATAAACAAGTGGATCTAATAGTGTGGGTACATTCATAGACTAACTGTAGAAGTTGGGCATCTTATAAGGACACATTGAAAGGGAAAAACTTGCAAGGTTCCCTGGTTAAATAATTCCAAATGGGTCATTATAAAACCACTGATACAACACGTGTGGTTAGGACACAGGGCATTTATAAGAAAAGCTTTTCAAACCAACCAATAATGAGCAGCTAACAACAAGAGCACAGCCAAAGGTGTATGTAATCTGCGGAGAACACATGGCAAAGCTTTACGGTGCAAATTCTTCTAATGACCTGGAGAGCAGATGGCCCTGACACCAGTTCAAGCCGTTCGGAAAAATCAGCTAAGGTTTATCACATTCTTGAGATTCGGAATTGGGAAAGTGAGCTTAGCGACAGCACCTTCCAGGGAGCAAAGGGCTGTATTTCAAGAGACAGGAAAAGAAAAGAAATGAAAGAAAAGACAAGAGGAGAACAAAGATGCTCTTCTGCTGGAAAGGACGATTTTTTTCTCTTCGGAGCAAAGACTCATTTTTGTTTGGCTTTCAAGGAGACTACAGCGGGCAGCTAACATAATCTGGGCACAGACCTGTAATTCTTGCAAAGACAGCTAGCTCGGAGGCGGAGGGGCATTGTAAGCCCAAAGTCACCTTCTCGCAGAGGTCGGTGCTGCGGTCTGACCCACACGCCCTACCCCACGCCGGGGAGCTTCCCAGGACAACGCGGGCTGTCGACTCTTCCCATTGGAAACAACGGCAATGCTGCTCCCTGCTCCAACTCCGTAAAGACCGATCCGTTCCCACAGCACGCCGTGGCACCTTGGGAGACGTAACACGGCCATCCATACCAACGGTGCTGTCTCCACAAGGCTTGCTAGTTTTTCAAGGGAAAACAGCCACTGTTTGACCAGCATAACTGACAAAGCCGCAGCATCCCTTCCCAATGGGAGACCCAAGACATCCGGCAGAAGCTTTGACCACCTCGGCCCTCACCTGCCACAGTCTGATGAGCAGCTCAAAGCTGGTCACTGACCTGACCTACTCATCCTCTCACACCTCATATTTAAATATCTGAGCCTCTCTTCATCCTTCACGCACTCATCTTTGTATCACACAAGTGAGGGACAGTAGATGGGAAAATGAGGTCCAAGGGAACAACAGGGAACATGGTTTACGATCCTAAAGAGACAGACAGATCCCCAGTGAGGAAGTTTTCAGAAGCATCAACATAAACCTGAGTTAAACATTAAGCTCCTGACTACCAAAACAGCAGCAAATTGCCTCTGCCCACATTAGACCCAGAGGCGAGTCTGCCCCAGGTGAGGCTGACATGGGAATTCCCAGGAGACTCGGTATCCCCTCACAGGATCCATCTCTTCAGCATAGCAAAGGGGAATCCGGGATCAGGATTCCCATTTTGAAATTAAAATTTGAACAACGGGTCCCTCAGCATGGATCAACAAGTTGCCGCTCCCGCTCTGGAGCCCAGCGCTTGTTTAGTGCACGCTTAGTAAGCAGCGGGACGGTGGGCCCACGTGCCCTGCGCCTTTCCCGAGCCTCCTGCCTGCCTGCCTCCTTCACACCCGCCTGTCAGCTGCACGGGAACGTGAGATCGGCAAACACAAGGTCAAGCGAATTAACGTCACCAGAAAGGAAACGGGGTCAGAGTTAAGCGCTGTTCCCCTGCATCGACCGCAGGCTGAGAGCACGGACTGGGACAATTAACTCAGCAGCTTAATGAGGAGACTATGTCTTCAGTCCCCTTTTCCTTCAGAGGGAAGGGTAGTGACCAGGAGTCGTTGCTACCTTCCGGCGCCCACCTGAAGGCCCATCCAGGAACACAGCCCCACCGTACCTGGCATTCCATAGCAAAGGTGGCTCCTGCCCTGGCTGCCCTCTGGAGCACAGTGTGGGATGGCAGAGGAGGAGGTAGGAGTGCAAATCTGCCGCTATTTGTTTAAGCCACCGGTAAATTAGCACTGCAAATCTGCCAGGCTGACCCTGTGGTTTCAGTGAGATTTTTTCTGGCTTTCTGGTCTGGGGTATTATACACACAGGTTTCCTTTCCAGCCCTTGATAAACATTCCTGACCAACTACTCAGGAGCAACAGGGTGGGGCAGATGTTCCCAAATCCCAGCGCGAAAATCTCAGTGCCTGTCCCTTCATGTAAATGCTGCTCCTGTCACAAGAGTCCCACACACGGCTCCCAACGCAGGGGACTATCTCTGCCAGCCACAGTACCCGTGTGCCGTGGGGTCTGCCTGCCAGCCGGCTGCACGAAGAGTCAGGCTGGGTGTCGGCAAGTGCGTATCGTACCGGGGAAGCGCTGAGCTTATTTATTACCTTGTGCCCGTGCTGTCAAAGAAGAGAGCAGCAAGAGCCTGGAGACACTGGGGAGAAAGGAAGGAGAGGCTGGGTCTGTGGGGTGAAGAAAAGTCACGTCTGGGGAGATGCCAATGAAGGGTCTCCACAAGATCCCTAAAATCTGGGTCCAGAAGTTGTGCAGAGTCCAACTCCTACCCTCCAGAGACCCCACCAGCACCTCAAGGCAACAAGCACAGCGGCAAGCAAACATGGCTTGGGCAGCGCTCCCTATCCTTGCCAGCCATGAGCAGAGCAGGCATTTCTGGCTCTTCCAAAGCTGCGGTGATGGGCTCTACCCTGGAGCAAACTCGCAGAATAAGGAACTAGATAAAGCCTTCTTGGAGTTGTTTTGTGAGTGAGAAGTCCTCTCTTTTAGGGATGCGCTTAGTGTCACAGCATCCAGCGCTACAGGTCATAAGACCTGGGGTCATTGCCAAGGGCTCCAGCTTGGTGTGATCCTCCGTGGAACAAGACCCCAGTGCTTGGCCTGTTTCCCTAAGGAAAGGAGATGACCTCTGCATGCGTGTACCTGTCTCTCTCGCTTCATTTGTCTCTCTTGCCTCTGTTCACTGTTGTTGAATGTTCGGTCCCATTTCCACCACGTTTAGCAGCCTGCTATTGCTCTTACAGAAACAAAGTCCTTACGCAGCATGGAAGAGGAAAAAGTCAGTGCCCTCCCAGAGACAGCCACGTGACTTCAGCCACAGACACCAGAGAATCCACAAACGAGAGCATCTTTAGAGAAGTGGTGCACACAGTGAGGTGATCACTGGACTAGACACCAGAGAATCCCTCCCTGAGAATGTGTTTGGCAACCAAGTTTCACTACTCATTTGCCCTTTCCAAACTTGCTACTGCAGAGGAGGTCTCTGGGGAGAGGGGGCTCACACCACGGATGGGCTGGTCCACCATCGCCCATGCTGACAGTTGTCTTTCTGCTTATCAGGGAGGAACAACAAGTCAAGCTGTTCTCCAAGAGTGTGAGGTAACCCCTCACGCAGCATGACCACAGCGGCTGGGAGAGCCACAGCGGCGCTGCGAGCCGAGGTCTCGCCGGTGGGGCAGGGAACATTCTTGGACTAACGGGCAAAGGCTGGGCAGAGGGTGCAGAAACATCAGCATCAAGTGCAACGCAGAGGGCTGGCTCTAGGCATGCACAATTTAGCAGGTGCCTTGGCAGCACGCTGCCATGCAATCAAAGAGCTGTCATCCGTGCCAGAGCCCTGGGGAGCCAGGCTGGCTGCTGCTGCTGCGGAGAGCAAAGAGCTGCCACGTCACGCTGAGAAATTCCCCCAGCAGAAAAAGCCCAAGTCCTCCAGCAGCAGCAGCGAGACAAGCCCAGATGGACTCCTTGCCAGCTCCTTCTCCTCTCCCTCCCCATGGCACAGGCAGCCCAGCCCCGCCGGTGTGGCTGGCAAGTTTAGGTTGTCTCCAGCACTCAAAAGCCTCAAGCCCACTCTGGCTGTGCTGCTTCCAGGTAATATCTGTCACACATATAAACCTTTTTACGTACACCTCATCCCTTCTTCCCCACACACAGCATCTCTCCTAAATCCCCGTTGTGCTAAAATACAAGAGCAGGAAAGAGAAAAGAGAGAGAGATGTGTGATTGAGTTACAATTTGGCTGCCAGGTAGGGCTAAGTCAGGTCCTGCAGCTGGAAGGAACTGGATGGTCTCATAAATCCTTGGATTCTCGAGGACAGCAACTTTCTGCTTGACTTCATTCAAACCTCATCACTGGGACACTCTACCTGTGTAGTAGGAAGGACCAGGAGTTGATCTGTGCCTGTGTGAGCATCAGCCCTGTGCTACCACTTGGCTTTGCGTGCTAAGGTGGTGCACAGTGACAGGGACCACCCAGCCTAGGGAACAGAGCATCAGGCTGGCTCTCAAAACCCCTGTCCCTGTCCTTTGCTTTTGTGTGCCTCATTTTCCCCAGCTGCAAAAGGAAGACCATGACCCTTCATAGAGGGGAAAAAAACCCCTCTTGTATCAACCAGGGGACAAAATCCACTTAGTATTGCACAAAAAAAGGAAAAGTGCCCCTAGAGGGAGATCAGTCAGCACGGGGTTGTTCCAACGCCCCAGCTTCAATTAGATCCTCCACCATGGAATAAACAATTTTCACCTTGCTGTGACCCCAGGGAGTCCTACAGCCCGCCTACGTGGCAAAGCCACCAGCATCCCCACGCGGACCGGAGCAGCCCGGAGCCCCCCACTTGCAAGGGATGACCAGGCAGCCCGGCCAGAGCCAAGCCGAGCCGGGACCCACGCCTGCCTGACCGTGGGTCCCACACCACCGCCGTGTGGGACACCTGAACTGCGGAGCAACTGCTGCCTTTAGCCAAAATAAGGCAGCTGAGCATGTGGAAAAGGGCAGAGTTTTATTGTGCTTCACCTATATATAAATAAAATAGTTGTGCTTCTTTGGGATGAAATATATATTAAATATATGACATACTGTGCTTCGTAGCTGAAATACATGTATTCAATCTGCCCATATATTATTTCTATACTACTTGTCAGGCATCTCCCCCAAGCTGAGGGGAAGGGATCCATCTGAGCCACCAATTAAAGCCCAGGTCTCGTTAAAGGCACTATTGTAGGGAAGGGAAAGAAAAAAAAAAAAGAAAAAGAAAAAGATAATTCTGTCAGCACAGATGTCTCCTACGCCGAGGGGTTTGCAAAGAAATAAAACCTGAGCAGCTATTATACCATTTGCAAAGTTATAGACTGTAAATAAACAGACCGGAGCAGTTCCCCCACCTAGAAGATACCGCAAGTCAGTGGACAGCACTGACAAGCCTGAGTCTTGCTGTAACTGGCTTATCTTTCTAATCCTCTGGATTATTAATAGTAGTAGGGCTGTGATAGAGTCCAGAGGCCACGCCATGACAGACACCACCGTGTGAAGCACCCTACAAACACACGGGGAGAGGCCGGTCCTGCCTCTCCAGAGCTCGCACGGCAGAAGGATGGGGACAAGGCAGGCACAGAAAGATTAGGTGAGGTGCCCGAAGCCACGGGGGATATTAGTAGCAGAGGAGAAAATGGATCTGCTTTCTCCCAAGCTCTTTGCCTAGGCCACCAAGTTCAGAGCAGGATTCTCACTGACCCCACCTCTCACTTTCCCCTCCACAGTCCTTTGGCAACGCAGTTAAAGAGAGTAGTGGCCGCAGCCCCCCTTGGCTTGATCATACAGCAAAGCCACACTAAAGCATCAGGACCATGCAGGACCCAGCCATAACGCGCTCAGCTCAGCACCTGACACAACATCCAGTTCCTCTGATATATTTTTAATTTGCCATCGGCTCAGTTGAACCTGTTCACCCAACCCTGCAAGGGATGCGGGAGGAGTCAGCAGCTGAGGAGCTGGAGGCGAGGAGAGGCAGGGATTAGCCCACCCCTCTCCACAGTGGCTGGCCGACGCTAGAGCTGAGCTAGGATATCGAACCAGGCACAAAGCAAACGAGAAAAAACAACGAACAAAGTTGCACGCAACTGGTGCTACCCACAGTATGGAAGGACACGCACTGCTCCACGCCGGTATTTTCTGATTTCTTTCCCCCTCAAAACACCCAAAGCTTGAGATGATTTGTATACTGGGATATAGGGAGGTGGACATAAGGAGCAACAGCACCATGCAGCATCTGCTGAAAGACCAAATAGGTGGGTCCCTACCAGAGAGCACACGCCGAACTGGGAAGAGTCATCACCCTGCGTCATGGTTCAGCCTGTCTGACACTGGTCCTGAGGAAGGACTGCAGCGTCTCGTTGCTGGAACCGGGGACAGGAATGAGATGGGCTAGGAAGGGCAGATGCCATCTAGGACAGGGTTTCTAGTTCTTTTCTTTTACTCAAGTTTGGGTTTGTGGGGTTTGTTTTAAGAGAAATCAGTGTTTTCTAAGGGCCTGGGGTAAAGGCAGCAGTAAGAGGAGGTCGTTCCTGCTTCTCCAGCCTCACTGAGACCCTCCAGTAGGATCCCAGCAAGCTCCTGGCTGTCCAAAAGGAGAGCCTAACGTTCAAGAGGAGCTCACAGCAATGCCAAACCCACAGGCTCTGCCTGCCTCCTGCCCACCTCTTACTCCCACTCACTGCATTAGAAGGAACCCTCTTGCTCCTAGCTCTGCCCGTACTTCTGGGACAACACAAGCCTGGGGTGAATAGGACAGCTCCTTCTGTGGCCAGATCTCCTAAGCTACCCGCAGCCCTTGGCCAGGTCACCAGCCGGATTGCTGATGCGACGCCAAATGCTTTGAACTCCCCAGCTGCCATCAAGGTCACGGCTAAAATTCCACTCCTACCCAAAGCTGAGCCCCTGCTCCGAATCCGCTGTCCCCGAGAGCATTCGCTTTGCCTCTTGCTCATTTAACTTGGCTCCTGCCTGGATGCCCACAAAGCCTTGAATTTCCTGCTGGCTCAGGACTGCTCGAGCTCAGCCCCGTTTCCTCCAGAGGCAAATGGGTGCATTCACCGTAGCAATAAAAACCGAGCGACATTCTGGGCACGGGGCCTAATCCAACTCCCAGTGAGGTGGAGGAGGGTTATTCCGTTCAAGGAGGGGCTGGGGCGGGGGGGGGAAGGCAGGAGGACAGTCCGGGCTGCAGGGATGGGACAGTGACATTGCCAGCCTGGGGGACCTTTTCTGAGGTCACCACTGGGAAGGCAGCAAGTGGTAAATGCCTTTTCCATTGCGTGGATGCCCCCTTGTTCTCATTCATGTTTTCTCAGTGCTACCTTGTGCTTCTTAAGCAAGCCATAAATTCAGTCATATGGGTTTTCTCTGTCCTCTTTTTTTTTTTTTTTTTTGACATCCATTTAATGACTTTTCTCTTTAATATATGGCAGGCATTTTCCTTCTAAAATACCTGAGGTTTAGGACAGGTAGTAAATGGAGACCTCTCACAGAACCACTGGCCCAGAACCCAGTCTTATTGGCGCTTAGAAAAGGAGATCCATTTTTCCTCTCTGCTCTTCAATTAGCTGTAATGTTTGCCTTTAAAACATAAAATTAGAAGCCTTTTTGGAGGCACAAAGCAATATTATACTGCAAAGCACATTTTTATTCTCCCCTCCCTGCTACCAGTTTAGCACAGCAGATATATTAGACAGCTGGTTTCTAGGCACTGCTCTCTTCTGAAGATTTAGGGTCCGACTTTCAGTTCCTGTGAAAATAATGACCTCCCTTGCTCTTTAAAGGCCTGTGCTTGATCCTACTCATATTAGCAGGACCTTTCAGGTTGAATACTACAGGATTTAGTGCTGGAAAGCAGAGGAATTGAGCAGACAAACATCTCAAAGGCCATGCGACTGAGCCATTCATTGAATATATAAGTCACAAGTTCCTGTTCGGTACTGTCAGGTCTTCTCACACATCCAAGAGCTGCTTTCTTAAGAAAAGGCGTAACACAGTCATTCTCACCCATCCAGATGTTTCTTTATAGAGGAATCAAAGAACAGGGATGGGGAAGACTCCAGGAGTGGGTCACAGGTGGAACATGCCGATTGAGATCCCAGGGATCCATCACCAAATGTGCTGAATGTGAGACTGGGTCTGATGCCAGCACCTTCGGCCCTAAATCCTGCCCAGACCAGGCTTATCAGTGGTAGCCTCAGCCCATCATTTCCTCACCATGACAAAGTCCTGGTGCAGGAGCCACCTCTGAAGTGCCAGAGCTGCATGCGGCTCAAGAATCGCAGTTTGGCTACTCATAGTTAAAAAGACCAGAGCACAACTTAGTGTTTCAGCCAAACCTGAGTGTACAAAACACCCTTCCTACTCCAGTCTCCCCTCTTGCATCCAGTCCAAAAAGGCTTCGAACCCATCCCTGCTCCAGGTAGGCAGCTTAAACTCAAATTATAGCAGCTGACACTTTAGGCTCTGGAGATCTCTGCTTTGATTACCATGAGGCTGTCCAACACAGCCGCGGCCACCCATACTTTTGTGAATCTTTAGTCAGGCGGTATTACAAAGGTGAAGCCAACCAAACTCAAAGAAACAGCTCAACCAGTTGTGCTCAGTGGGGATATCCAGCTGGTCCATGCCATTCTCTTCCTGGCATTGGCCTTGCTGTCACAAATTCATAAATAAACACATTCTAGGACAAAAAGGAGTTGACATGCATATTTTCTTAAAGTGGTTCAAATCACCCACAGCATACGAGAATGAAAAATGTCCCAGGATGGGAGCTATTGATCTCAAGAGGCAGTGAATTGTGCTCCATGTTGGATCAAAGGGGAGTACAAAGCAGAGAAGAGCCACTTTCTCCACCACACGCCAATGCTTTTCCAGATGTCTTTTATGGGAAATAATGGCACTCAGAGCACTGTTAACAAAAAGCAGCCAAATCACAGGAAAGGGAGTCTTGACTCTTTTATCTCACTAGTGTTACTCATCCATCTCTAGAGCTAGCTGATAGCAGAGTGATTGATTCAGAAATTACAGGAAAAGAGGAGGAAAAAAAAAAAAGTCAATGAAACCACTAAGACATGTTAGCAGATGTACCTGCCCCAATAATTCCCTCTGTGCCCTCAATTCCCGTTCACCTTCCTTATCCAGGTATCCAGGACACGTTTGGTGACATCAGTCACCAAAGAGAGAGGAGGATGGACGGGTCAGTGGAACTTCAGCTATTGCACCAGGACACCAGTATTTCTAGAGAGCCCACCAAAACCTAGAAATACCCATGAGAAATCATGACATATGTTACCTCAATACTTGGCAGCTTCAAGTAACAGAAAAATCCCTCTTTCCCTTCCCAAAAGAATTTCCCAGTGGACATAGAGAAAGAAACTGATTTTCCTCACTTTTTCCTCATTTTTTACTGGAAATTTCGGTGGTGTCGTGTGGTGTTCCCTTGTTGTATTCCCCCCACACTCACACACACCAGTTCTGTGGCCTCTTTAGCCTGAAATGACAGGAAGGAAAAAATTCTGACAGACAAAACACCGAACCAAAATACAAAAAAAACCCCTGTGTGCGTTCAAAACAGCTGAGCCCAAGATTTGGCAACGACATGCGCCCTCGAGGTCCCCTGCTCTGGTCCTGGGGTCCTCCACCACTTGGTAGCCGGTTGGTCTCTCCCACCAGCCCTCGAGCGTTTGTTCCCGGGCAGTGGGAGGTGTTTTGTGGCGCGGATGCTCTGGGAGCCCTTCTGGGGCCCGTTACGGGATGGCCCGGGAACGCAGGGCTGAGTGGCCGAGGTGGTTCCTCTCAGACCATCTATACATCTAACATAAAGCAGGTGTGTTGCCCTACCGCTCTCAAACCTTTTGAAGTTCACTAAGAGCTTCAAGCCCCTTACTTTGCTGAATACAGAAGTACTTTTCCTGCTTCTCCAGGTCTTCTCTAGGAGGAAACGATAAAGGCAGCTGAACTCACCGGCCAGTCCAAGTGCCTCAAGTCACATGCGGGCAGTGGGAGAAAAGGGACTGGATTTTAGGGGCGCTGAACCAGAGCTGTCCTCCTTGTCTTCACCCAGATTTGTAAGGGTTCAGCACTTCTGAGAACGGCTCCGTTTCTATTTAGGTGCCTAAAACCGGCTAGAGATGCATAAATTTAGGTTTGCCCCTCCAAAGCCTTAGTGCGGAGCTTGATGTTCAAGAGCTCATTGAAAAAACATGGGATTTTTGTGTGTGTGTGTGTGAACAGTGTTCATTGACATGCCTGAGGAGCTCCAAGTTTTCCACTCCCTCTGAGTTGTTTCAAAACTATGCGTTTTCACCAAAACCATTCACCCAAACCAAAACAAAACAAGTGGACTGTTTTCTGTCAAAGTTTCAAAAACACCAACCCGCTTACAAGACACGGCTTAAGAATCTCCCAATTAATGAAAATGTTAAATCGGAGGGAAAAGAAAAATCTTCAGGAAAACCAAAAGAGAAGTTAAAAACAACTCCTTCAGGAAAGAGAATTTTAATTAAAAATAATATCCTGGTGGATAATTTATGTTTCTATGTAAGGATTTAAATTGCAGAAGCAGCAAAGTGGATTTTTTTAACGCCATCAGCATCCAAGAGTGGAAAACACCAGATTTCAAATTCATACATTCTATATTTGAACATCTTGTTTCTATTTAATAGAAAAAGCCTTCTTTCTCTGGGTTTTTCTCCCCCACCCCCCCATCCTTTTTTTTTCTTTCCTTTTTTTTTTTTTTTTTTTTTTTCAAAACATATAATTCATCCTAATATATTACAAATGGCACACTAAAAGAGCATGCCCGGAAAATATTAATAATTGAATTCAAATGAGTTTTTCCTAAGAGTAGCTAGAATCGAGGGGCGAAATTCCTAATGTTTTTGTGTGAGGGAAAATAGGGGGAAAAAAAAATAATCGAGACAGAGAGTTTTGTTGGTGGGGTTTTGGTGTTGGGTTTTTTTTTTTTTCCTTCCAGGCGCTCTGAGAAGCGGACTGTGTGCTGTGTGGAGTCTCTCCGAGCATGACAGAAAAGGGATTAAAGCAGGTGACACTTTGAACTTAGCTTAGATAAGTGACCCTCAAAATCAACAGTCCAAAAGTTTAGTACACAGATTCCCTGGACACGTCTAGTCGGGTCTTCGTCAAACCCTTCCCGACTTCAGTAAGTCAAATTAAAATAAAAAAAAAAAGACAGGTTGCTCGGGTTATCTTCTAATATTGTTTTAGCCACTTATTAGCACTAATGGACAATTAGTGGCCGGTGCAGATATTTTCTGTAATACGAAGCAGAGGGGAAAATTCTTTGTTTGCTTCTGTGTGCGGGAACTTCTTCTGTGGTTGAATGTATAAAAATAGCAGCCAGAAAAGAAGTGTGAAAGACACTAGTTAAACAGTCCAATTTCCAAAGAAGAATATAGTTGAAAACAGATCCTTCTGCAGAGTTAAGAAATCCTCCTGATGCACTTGAAGCATAAGGAAGTCTGCACTTTATAAACAACCAAATATATGCCCAGGATAAAAGGCGAGGCTTTTTGAACTCCTAGCTGGCGTGTTAGGAAGACCTTTAATGACATTAGCAGTTCTTCAAAACCAGAAAGGCCACATTATTTCTGATCCTATATGGTCACCACATGTAGCTTTATAAAGAGGAAAAAAAAAAAAAATAAAAATCCTCTCTTCATGCCAATAAATAACTTGCCAGAAGAGAAAATATTTACCACTGCTTTTCAAAATTCTTTACGCATGCAGTAAAATCCTCCTCTGAGAAAATGAGCCCGTAAAGAAACCCAAGGCGTTTCCTCCAGCACTACCGGCGGTGCGGGCCCGGCCGTCCCGCTCCCCTCCGCGGGGCTCCGCGCCCGCTCCGCGGCTCCGCACCGCAGCCCAGCCTCGGCCTTTAGTCCCCTCGTTAACACCTGGGGGCCGGTGGGGTTCCCAGCGCCGGGGAGGGAGCTGGAATGCGCGTAGAGGAGCGGGAATCAGCGGATATAGCGATGATAATAATAAATAATAATAATAAATAGTAATGACGGGGGTAATACCTGGCAAGAGCTGCGCGCTTTGTCTCCGCAGCCTGGCGCGCAGGCAGGGCGATCTCCTGCTCCGCGGACGCGCTGCTGACCGTGAGCACAAGATATTACTGGAGTTATAACTGAGGACTGACAGACGCGTCCAGCCACCTTTGGGGCTCGGGCGGGCTCGATCGCTTCCTTCAGCGCTGAAATTAAGTCGGGACCTAAAGCGAGAGCAGCGAGCGGGTTTCCTCCCTCGCCGAGCCAAGGTTTTGGGCGCAAAAAATTTATATTCCCTAGCTCCGAGCAGCGAGAGAAAACACCCATCCCATTCCCGCACCCCGGCTGCGCGGGAGCGGAGCTTCCGCCGGCCCCATGCGCAATCGTCCGCGGGTGCGGAGCGGGCACCGGCTCCTCTCTGCCTGCAAACCCTCTCAGCAGAGCCGGGGGTTTTCGCGTTTCAGGGAGATCAAGGGTTTGTTTCTGTTTTGGGGGGGGAAAAAAAAACAACAAACCAAACCCTCTCTCGAACAAACACACACACGATAAATCATCTCCAGCCCCCGGGCCGGCTGCTCCGCGGGTCCGCCCGGCCCGGGGAACCGCGGCGGCGGCAGCAGCCCGGCTTCTCCTGCGGCTGGAGCTCCGCTTCGCTTTAATTCTCATCTCCCTAGAAGGGTGCTTCAACAGCCCCGTGCGGTTACAGAGAACGGGGATCGAATGCCTTCCCCAAAGCTCTCGCCGCTCTGTTTTCCCTTCTTGCTCCAAAAACGCCTTTTCTAATCACGCTGCACGTTTCTACATTTTTTTTTCCCTCCTAAATAAGGCAATTTTTTTTTTTTAATTACTAGGAAGAAAAAAAAAACCCAAACCCGAAGGATCCCAGCCTAAAACCACCCGTATTTTAACCCCCGGATCGCATCTTTCCCCGAACGGTAAAACCCGTTCGCTCGCTGCCGCCGCACCGGGAGAGCAAGAAAGTGGTTTCTGCGGGAAGGAAAACGATAAACAAACTCCTGAGCAGGCAGAAAACTTTATCCTGGGCACCGGGCTCTTTACCATCTAGTAATTCACCAGATCGTCTTAGTTCGAAGCAGGAAAAAAAAAAAATATATATACACACACAACACGAATTAAACAAAAATATAAAGCAAACGGGGGGATTATTGTCCCTACAAATAAACGTGAAAGGCAGGAGAGGGTAACGGCTTGAGCGGAGGGACCAGGTATCCCTACGAGCTCTCAAACAGCTGCAGTTTTCCTTTTTTTCCCTGTATCCAGCCCTAGATACTTTGCTCCGGGAAGGGATTTTGGCAGAGGAGGGCGGCTCTGCCCGCTCGGGAAGGGCAGAACGAGCTCCAGAGACACCGGCACCCTTAGTGGGTGACAGCACCCAGGCGCCCACCTCCACGAATAAAATATTTATCCTCTAGTTAGTTTGGCTTTTTTCTTTCTTTCTTTTTTTTTTTTTTTCCTTTCCCCTGAGCTCTAATTCTCCCATTTGGAGCCGCTCTCCTCACGGGTGGCTGGACACAGGTTTGCTTTTAGCCTGTGTGCTCTTGGCTCCGCCGTTCCTATAAAATACGGAGCGGAATTTATTATTCTCCATGCCCTGACAAAGGCACGGAGCAGTCTGGGTGTCCGTCCCGGGCAGCCGCCGAGGCAGAAGCACCCTGCTCCATCCCCGACGGCTTCTCACGGCGGAATCCGCTTTCACTGAGCGATTTGCAGACTAAAAATACCCCTGTGCCATGCTTTTTTGGTTTAATATCGCACAAGCCTAAAGAGGGGGGTGCCCCAGAGCTTTACATTTATTTCTATAAAGTCGCTTGCAGAAGCACTAAATTGCCCGAATAATAAATATATATTTTAGCCTCATAGTCTTCCTCTACGTCTGATTTTTTTGGGGGGACGTTGTTCCTATCAGGTTTTGGGCTGGGTGAAGGGGAACCATCGCCAGCCCGGAGCGCTGGGGTGCCTTCACGGACAGAGCACCCTTTTCCTTCCCAAACACCCGACCCCAGTTCTACCCAGCAAACTCTCCAGCTACTTTCCAGGAGGGAGAAAAGCTTCTTTGCCAAACTATTCGCAAGAGCACTTCAAAATAAATGAGTTGCCTACTAAAACTTAATGTTATACAAGATATATACATTTGTCTATATTAGATTTTAAGCAGCTGTTCCTATGCTCGAATCCACACACACACACACCCCTCCCGCGAATTTAACTGAAGCAAAGAGATAAAACAGAGCATTGTTTATTTTCTCGGCTTCCCTCGGCTCCCCCCCCCCCCCGCGGTGCGCTGGGAGCGGAGCCTCCGCGCTCAGCCTGCGCGGAACGGCGCGGCCGGGTCTGCACAAACAACGCCCCGTCGTTAGGACGGGATTGCTGGTTTCCCTAGAGCCGGGTTTAAATTGTTTCTTTGTTCCCCGAGGTGCCCTGAAAAAAAAGAAGAAAAAAAAAAAAAGGAAAAAAAAATAAGAAAACCTAACGGAGAGCCTGGAGATGGGGGGGGAAAAGGAGACAAAAGAGAAGCGCGGGGGTCCGCGCCCCCCCCCCCCGGCAGTGTCTGACTGCGCAGCGCCCGGCCTTATCGGAGCCCAGCGCTAAGAGGAGATAATTTGGACCGTGAGAGTGGGGTGGTTTGGGTGTGGGGTTTTTTTATTTTCCCAAGCGCTGGAATCGTGTCCCCCGTCCCCCCCGCAGGGCAGCCGCTGCCCGCACCGCCGGACGGGGTGGCTGCGGGGAACCCCCCCCCCCCCCCAGAGGCGGGATCCTGCCGCCGCTCCCCCGGTTAGCCCGGCGGAGGAGCTGCCGCCGAGGGGAAAACCCCGAAAACAAATATATGAGAAACGAGTTTTCACTGTTGGAAGCGCCGGGGTTTGCCGGGGAGCCGCGGCGGGTGGGGGTCAGGGACAGAGACTCCCCCTCACTAAAACCCGTCCCAAAATACACCCCCGACCTCGGCCCCATCCCCATCACAACAGCCCTTTTTCAGCCGCTTTCTTTTCCTCCTTCCCCGGCCCTTTCCGTGTCTGTGGGACAAACCCCCTGGGAAACTCAGCTCCCAACTCCAGACTCCAGCATCTCTCACACAGGATCAGCGCAAGCTATACATATCATATACATACCCCCACTACACACACACACACTTCCTGCCGCGCTGAGCTATTCCACTACGATTTACTTCGCTCTTTCTCCATCCCTCATTAATCTCGCTTGCCAATTTAAACCGTTTCCCTTCTGCTGCATGGATTTTTTTTTATTATTTTATTTTTTTAGGGAAGGGGGTCATTTCCAAGCTGCTTGCAGACAGGACCCGCTCTCGCCGCTCCCATCCCCTCCACTTTTTCTCTTGGCGGGATGGGACCCCTAAAATTCTTTCCCCACATTGTTCGGTAATTATAGAGCCGAGGTCTGTAGGGAAACGTAACAGGGTTTGTGTTTTGTTGGGTTTTTTGTTTTTTTTTTTTTTATTAAACCAACTGACATATCGGGGCAGGGGGAAGATAAACTTGCCGACACACAAGCCCTTCTTCGAGGTTTAAATATGTTTGCTCGAAGCCAAAATCCGTTGCTCTTTATTCGAGCAAGGAAAAAAAAAACTACAAGCGGGAGGTTAATAGCTTAAATGAGAGACTCGGGCAAGGAATGCAGGATCGGCTCCCTCCCCCCATTAATAGCCTTAAACGACTTTACATTTTTATACCCGGAGTTGAGTACTCAAGAACTCTGAGCTTGTTTGTAAGACTAGAAAGATCTATTGAGAGACTTTCCTTTTTAATAGCGCACTAATGTTTCCCAAGACTTCGTATTAACTCCAGAATCACTGAAGGTCGATTTGTAAGTGTCTGGACACTATAAAAGCGTTTGTAAAGCAAAGTCAGTTGCGTGCATTAAAATAAGGAGGTTCCTTTGTGAGATTTCATGCCAGGCCAGGAGCCCTTTTAAATGCTATTCAACTGCCTCATTAGAAGGAGCTAACAGGAGTCAGGCCTCCTCTTTACCTACCCCCCCCCCCCCCCCCCCCCGTGTCCTCCCCTCAAATCAGCCCTTCAATACATAGACTGGCAGATTAGGGGCTTTTAAAAGCTGGGTCTGTCCCGGATAGCCGGTTTCCTATCCTGCTATTGTGACAGCTCTTCCCTGCTATCAATTACATCCCACCCCAAGCTAAACACCCCTCCCGCCCTCCGCCGAGCACCTCCACCAGCTCCAGCGAGGGGAGCGAGCCCCGGCCGGCCTCCCCCCCCCCCCCGCCCGGGCACCGGCTCCGCTCCTGCCCTAGGCTCCATCCCCGAGAAGCAAGATGACATCCCCTTCCTATCCCCTCTCAGCCCCCCCAAAAAAAAAATAATTTAAAAAAATAGTATGCCTGGACCCGAAAATCCGTTTCCGAATAGATTAACAACCCCTCCTGTGTTAACACCAGCTCTGTTCTTTTTCTTATTAGATCGCGGAGATGAATGGGGCGGTGGGGGGAGAAGGAGCGAA
This sequence comes from Balearica regulorum gibbericeps, assembly GCF_011004875.1. Classification (NCBI taxonomy): domain Eukaryota; kingdom Metazoa; phylum Chordata; class Aves; order Gruiformes; family Gruidae; genus Balearica; species Balearica regulorum. The sequence goes on from NC_046200.1 coordinate 13,605,880, forward strand.
GCGGCGGGGGAAGGTTGGTCACCATTATCTGCGCTCCACATGTTCTCTGTGGGTATATATAAAATATAGGAATGGAGTCCCCTTTAAGTAGTTCTTTTATGACTTGTTTTAACAGAAAACACAGAATAAGCCAATGTTTGATATTACAATATAAAACACATTTGTGGTATGCTAGGGGCTGGCTTGTTCCTCCCTCCTTCCCCCAATTCTGTTCCTCACCCAGATCTGGTCCAGACCCCACCCCTCGTAGTCGAGCGGGCACAGACCCTCCACCCCCTGAAGTGGAGTGTCCTGCCTTGTCCGCAGCCATGCAGAGGTTCACTCCCTTGAAAGAGAATTTGGGCTAGCAGCTCATATGAATACGAACCTCCAGTTCTTTATTATTATTGCTACTAGGCATAATGTTAGAATCATAATTCTCCATTTATATGGGGGCCTGGATTCAAAAAGCCTAGTGGAGCCTGATAGAACAGAACATATAAATCTGAAATCAAAGCCAAACATGTCCTAATAAAAGCCAACCCAATGCAAAAATCTGGTGGAGAAACAGCAAACCCATTCTCGCTCCCATACACCAAGCCCCCAGTCCATAACTATATAACAATGATTAAAAAGAACCACAAATACAGTCCTAAATGCCATGCGCAGTCTTGAATGTGTGGGCTGAAACGCCAAGTGTCAAGAGAAAAAACACAGCTGAGAACTTGCTCTCACAAATGCTCACAGGGTTGTTACCCAAGAGCAGAAGCCATTTTGCCCAGGCTGAAGTCTCATCTCTGCTCTAAACACAAACTCAACTCAGCCTCCCTTGGAAAGTCTGCATGTGTCTAGTTTTAATCAGAATCACAAGATTTCCCCTTATGCTGGGACAAGTCTATGAGGATGTAATTACAGCCAATTACAAGCCATCACCTTGTTCTTGAAACAAAATAGGTTGGTTTGACACCATTCTCCAGGGTTCAGGCAAGCTTTGTCTTCAACCGGAGGAGAAGGATTATCAAAGATTGGTCCCATGAAGCAGCATTGGGAGGTTCAGATGCCCCAGAGGTATGGCAGAGGACATCAGGGCAAAATGAAGCCGCATGTACAACCTTAAATCTGGGCTATTACTGTAGCGGAAAGGGATCCTGATGGGGCTGACATGTTACAGGGCACGGCATGCCATAACCAACCATCATTTCGGATTTATATCTGCCCTAAAAAGACAAATAGCCCTTCTTTAATTCCCTGCCCTCGCAGGGAATAGATACAATTCCTGATTTTCAGGGCCGAATATTCCTTTCTACTCACATGAGCCCAGCCACAGAGCCCTGACGACAGTCATGTCTTAGCCTGGAAGGCCCCAATTCAGAAGTGTACCCCATCAGCAAACCACTTCAGCACCTGCTTAACTTCAGGGCTGGATTAAATCAGCCTCCAGAACACACTTTCAATTTATTAATAGGTTTGAAGCAGCAGGAACAGATTATGGGGGGTGGAATTCAGAAACCATGCTGCATTGGGATCTCTATGGGGAGAAAGCAACCCCCCAAAAAATCAGAGACACACAATTATTTAGGGGAAAAAAGTAAAAAGGATGAAAAAGTAAAAAGGATTAAAGTCTCCTCAAATAGATATATTTTAAAAGACATGCCTCTGCCCACCCCCTCCCACTGCTAGCATATTTCAAGCACTTTGGATGTTTGTGTCTGTCTTCCTTTCAAGGAACCCTGAGCACATGAATGGGCAGAGCAGCAGAATGAATGGGACACTTCAAAGAAAATGAAAACCATTACTGGGAAATCTGTTTATAGAGAGGATGAATGATTATGAGACAAGATGCCAGCAGAGAGAGAACACAAGTGAGGGTGCTCTTTGCACAGCGCACAACATTACTCAGGGGGCTTCAGACCTTTCCTTAGCAGTACATCCTTGTATAAATTTTGGGTGAAACACCCCCCCACACCCCCCCAGTGTTCCCAGTAAGCCCAGAGCCCCCTCCGATGCCCCAGGAATGGTAGCATTCTTTAACCCCCATGCACCTGCTCCTGAGCCCCCAGTGGGGCAACTCCCCCCTCCTTCCCAACGTCAAAATGGGATATTAAAAGAAATTATTTCCATTGCCTGGTGTAGATGAGAAATGGATAAACAGTGTGTCACTCACGTTCCAAGTGGGTAAACTCCGTTTACCCTCGACACCACTGCACAGAGACCCTGCCCTGAGAACTGCAGATTTTATCTGAACCTTACGACATTCTCACAGAGTCTCATCCATCTCCACTATTGCCTTGCGCTAAGTTTGTAGAGAGCTCCGTATTACATGTGCGCTGCCCGGGGACCAAAAATTTTGTACCGATTCCTCTATACCCAGATGCAACCTGTCCTGAATCCATCTAACTCAATTGTTGGCAGCCACACTGGGAACTGGGTCTCCCTCTTTTAGGGAAGAGATGGGAAAAAACCAGCTGACAAGTATTCCTCTGTTGGCACCGATTGCACAACCAGTGCAATCTTCCACACAGGGAGCCTAAGAGATTTCCATGCCTTCATTCAGCATCTAAAGCATCCAGGCTGATCTACCAATGCAGAACAAATGGCCCCTTGTCATCCCCACCTTCATCAGCCTTGCTCAGCAGAGCATACGTGCCCAGACACATGACAGATGGACGAATGCATTGGTTATCCCCTAAATCAGTGCTGTGGTTGAATCTTGCTCACTGGCAGATAGAGAAGAAAGGGAAGCGATAGGGACCACGGTAACAGTGCAGTAAGGCCGTGTTTAGGAACCACAGCCTTACGCTAGAGCAAGGAGGTGGCAGTAGAAAATAGCCCTCAACCACCCTCGTTGTTTTTGGCAAGAGGAGGCAGAAAATATTTGTGCTTCTTCAAATACTAAGAATATTTGTACCATGACCAGTGTGGTTTTCACAGAGCTCTCAGGAGATGCAGGAAAACAAATGCTGACATCCCTGGGGCTGAGCCCGCGGCATGTGATACGCCAGCACTAGTTCTCCAAGAACTCAAGCAGTGATGCTAACACAGCATCATTCAGAGCACTAGCTGATGGAACCACCAGTTTTTCCCATGCCACTGACTTCTTCGGGAGGAAACAAATCCTTCCTAGACATGCCCAGGATAACAGAAGACCCCAAGGAAACTCGAGGCCTTCACACTAGAATGACCCTTATTCTCTTGGGTCCATTTAGCAAGGCAAGGGTAGAGCTGGGACCATGCTGTCGCCTAGGTTATGCTCTAAGACCTCCAAGCAGCATCATGCTCAAAGAAAAGCAACAGCTGGTGGGTCACTAGCAAATGTAGCTGGGAACCTGTCTGCTGAAGTCCTTCCTCAGAGCCTCTACTGACTTGGAATCTGCCTGTTCCTCCCCTCTCCATAGGAGCTTGCTGCCTACGCTTTGGCAGGGAGTCAGCCCTACTGCCCACCCAGCTTTCCTGGTGGAGCCCTGCACTGCCTTTCACGTAGGTGGGCACCATCAGCTCTCCGTCACTCTAATCATCTCCCATTACAATTTGGACTTCAATAATCAAAAGTGAAACATGAAAGTAGGCTGAGCTCCAGCAGAGCGTGAAGGCAGCAGCCGTGCCAACTAGCTTTCAGTGGCTCATTTCATCTCCTCTCAAGGGAGGGATAGGGAGCACAAGTCAGTGATGGATCAGCTCGGTGTCAGCGACCCAACACAGATACCCACTTGCAGTGCTCATATCTCCCACATAATCCCCCCAGCATCTTGCTGAAGCGATAATAATGTTTGACCCATGTCTATAAAGAGGTTCTCACCTATTCTTATCCATTCAAGTATCTAAGTTTCCCATTTTATGGATCAAGCAGATAAAACGTCCTTTCTATCTCTGTGCCTGGACACACACAGGCACGAGGCACTAGAAAAGCCCTGAAACAGCACAATTACCCAGCTGCCTCTTCTGAGCTTGGGTGCACAGTGCTCCAAGCAGGTTTGTGCTGTGTGCCGACTTCCATAATCCTTAATTCCTGTCCCAGGAAGCATGTCCAGCTTCTAACAAAGAGACCTTTCAGGTGACCCAACCACCACCAGCTGGTACCACAATGCTAATGCCAGCCTACAGGTGCTCATAGAAAAGAGCTGGAGGTAAACACAAGCACTTCCCTTTCCTTGTTCCAGGGCATCCTCCCACCAGCATCACCCAACATGGGTGACCACATGAACGTGAGGAAAACTGCCAGGCTCCTGCCTATGCTCCAGCTCAGTGACACAATCAGAAAGTACTCAGGCTTCACTCCCATGGTTTACCATGATGTCACCAAAGCCCTCTGTCCGTGTATTTATGTAACAAGAAAAAATGATTAGGAACCACAAATTGAAGAGTTATAAATATGTCTGGAGAGGTGACATCATAACAAATGAGATGAGAACAGAGCTCCAGTGACTTATGATGTCATCACAACCCCTGGATGTATGTGTACCCTTGGATACAATTCCACAGCTTTATTTTGTTGGGGGTGATTGTGTGACTTTTTGATTTTAAATAAAATACTTTGGTCTTCCTCTCCATCATGCTTGTCCTCCTACCTGAGGCCAGCTCTCATAGTTACTGTCTCCTCCATGCTTCAGGGGTATCAAGTCTTACCTTAATATAGACTATACTCTCAAAAGAAACAATTAACAATTTAAGTTAGGTAAGCAAAGGTTGGCTGAAAACCAGAAAAAGATATGAGGACATGAGAAAAGTTAGACTTTATTCCTAAGCAGTTTTTGAAAAGGGTTGGAGAGTGAGGAGAAGGAAAAGGAATCAGATTTTATGTTAACCTTGTGTTTTATTTTGAACCTGACTTAGAGGGATGCTGAGCATCTCCAGGTTTCGGTAATTTTCTAAAAACACTGGGGAGTTTCGGATTGCAGGTCACCCTTAAAAAGCAAGGATTGAAGGAAAAATTTCCAAAAAGCCATGTCTGACAGAGGCTAAAGAACTACCGGAAGAAAAAGAAATCAGTGGAATTCAGGCTTTGAAGTCACTTTAATTCCTGCAAATTTTCCATTTACATCCAAGCTCACCAAGGTTTGTGGCTAACACTAAGGTTTCACATACTGTCAGAAGGTCTCAGAACAGCACAAACATCCAGATTGCAAAGTTCAGCAGGACTTGGGATGCCAAAACTCATTTGGCTTCCTTCGAAGTCCCAGTCTGAAGTTGGGTAACTAAACTGGAATCAACACTGCAAGTAACCCCACTCCAGTAAGGGCAGAGGCTGCAATTCCTGACATTTCTGCAAAATCAACACAGCAAAGTGCTTCATGTCAGTGTTTTAGCATCATGTGAGCTGAGTGTCCTGCCCATGGCCCGAGGATGGACTAAACAGCCTCACAAGGTCACCCCAAGCCCTGTTGCTAGCAGCTTCCACCTAGGCATGACACTGAACCTGCAAGGTCTGGGCTTTTTACCCACAGCTAAGGTGCAAGTGGGGCAATTCCCAAACAACTGGCTGCATAACTGCCCCAGGAAAAGTCTGTGCCAAACCTATAAGGACTTTCCTCTTGCTTGACTCTCAGCTGGTATTTCTGCAGGACATCATGCCAGGTTGGTGTACCAGCTCTGGGAATTCTTCCCCATGCTTCACATGCAGACCTTCCCCTGCCACAAACAGCAGTGACATTCCCAAGTGGAAACTGAAACCCAGCCCCTCTCCCCTTCCAAGCTGGAGACACACTGGTGTGGGAGGCAGGAACTGGCCCACTGAGTGAAGTATAGGGTTGAAAGCCTTTGCCCCAAGCTTTGTAGGGCTCCAAGTCAAAGGAATACAGCTGGGTCCACATCAATGCAGGAAAGTGAATTTACTGACAACAGCTTTGCTTTTCTTAGGTTTTTTTTTGGTTTGGGGTTGGTTCTGTATTTTTTTTTCTTTAGTCCACAGAGCCAGTTCTGCAAACCACATGCTGGCCTGAGTCTTGGGAGGCCAAATTTCCTCCCCGCCTCCCCCAACTTTCTATACAAAATGGGCATGTCCTTTAGCACCTCTGTCCAGGTAGGGACCTACGGCACAAGGTAAACACACTGCAGAGATGAACACAACACAGTCTTGAGACCAAGCAGTCTATGTGCATGAAAACCTGAAGATCTGCAGCTGAATTTTTGCAGGGGGTTCCTATTTCAATAGCCAGACAGCACCAAACTTCAGCTCAAACCCTGGCAAAGGGGGCTTTCCGGGCCCCCAACCCCATCATTGCTTCTGATACAAGCCAAAGGTTCAAACCCCTCCAAACTCCAGCAGAGCTTTGCTCTGAGATCCAAGCTCTAGGGCTTGGGTTTTAATGGTGCATTTACTGATGAGGTGAAATATGAATCTGGTTTTGACTTTAAAAAGCCAATTGTATTTTGGGGGCGGAGGGAGGGGGAAGGGGTGCTCTGACCTGACCCGCTAATCTCTTTTTCTTCCTTTAAAGTTGTCTTCTAAATCTGAACATTAAAGGTGATTAGATACCTAAGGGACTTCCCATGTCATTAGTTAATACTTTAGAGCTTGTTTTGGTTCCAGCTAGCAGCAATGCAGAGCCCTTTTGATAATACATCACCCTGCTCAAATATGCCTGCACAGTCTCCAGATGATATACCCCACCAGTGTCTGCCTCTGTACAGCTCGCAGATTGGAAGGGTCGGAGACGAGTTTAATTTAAAGATGAGCCGCCCTTGGGCTGCCAAAGGAAATGGCGTGTCAGCTACGTCAAAAATAGATACTGTTGTGCAGATATATGGAGGGAGAGATGGACGCTGCCAGTGCTATCAATTACCTGGATTGCCTTTAAATGTCAAAGCAAATCCTTACCCATTCCTTCTCTAAAACCTAAATCACTGAGAGAGACAAGGTCAACCCAAGCAGGCTGGAATGCTGGGAGAGGAAAACATGTACATAACGTTGCGTGTGTGAGGGGATAATTTGTGTGCGCACACGTACTAAAGGAGCATTAAAAGCATATTGACTCATGGATTCAAATTCTGAAATAGCGTTGCTGGGTTTTAGGTGTCATCAAAAACATCAGTCCCCAAAAGAAAGATCCCTTCCAAGTCAATAAAAGTGGCCTCCTGGAGTAAACAGATTTAAAATTCTCATGTTGCTCCTATTTTGCATTGTTTCAGTATTTTTTTTCCCCCCCTGTGGGGATATAGATGCCTTTGACAGATTCAACAGAAACCACACAAATCTAAACTGCCTTTGGGAGAGACCAGAGCAAACTGTACCTCTGTATAGACTTTTCCCCTCTCACTGCAGAGCAAATACAAGCATAACATATGTCCACCTACATATCAGCATCCTTCAAGGCAGACCTCCTGGGAAACAGCATGAAATGATCCCTTGGGAAGGGCCCCAGCCCTTTCGGGAACAGGATATGGGGAAATTGAGGAGTGGGGGAAAAGGGGAAATCATCAAATCCTACAGGTGGGTAAATAAAAGGAGACAAAGTTTATTACAATAGAGAGGCAAACATAAGGTTTGAGCTTGGTCCCTTAAGAAATGAGGTTTATGCAATCAGTCTGCACATGGGATATATATATAAAATATAAATAAAATAAACATACTTATCTCCCCCGTCTCCAATAACTTTCAAATTTGATGGCCAATTCCAACTCAGCTTGGTGGAGGGGGCAGAGGTCTTGCAGCTCCTATAAGTTTTATGAAAATAGGGCCCTCTCCTGTATCCTGAGACCTATTAATGCCCACACTGAAAGAAATTGTTGAGCTCACGTTGCAGCTTATTAGTAATATTACTAGACACTAGAGAATCCACAGGGGAGAGAGAAATATTAAGAACGTCCCAACGGCAGGAAAAGCTTCGGTTGGAGTTTGCACCTTCTTAGACACTAGAGGATCCAACCACAAGACACCAACTGGTTGAAACCCCCATTTCATTGCATCTCCTGCTAATAACCACTTCTTTTACATAAAGATATTTTGTGTATTCCCAGCCTGGCCTCACAGCAAACTCACGCCAGCCAATTAAGCCGAGCCGTAATTTACAGCTCCCTGCTTCCTTCGCCTTCTTCCTAGGAGGGATTAGTTAGTGATGCCGAGACACACAGAAGAGGAATGTAATCACAGGGGTACATTTATCACCTGCATTTTCACTGAGGGCACTGGCCTGATTTCTGTAGTCGTCTTCCTTCAACAGGATCGTCTCCTCTAGATAACTCTGCACCAGGCCAGCAACCAGATGTACATTAAGCGCTGATTTCAGCGCAGTGCATCCGAGAGCCCAGCCGCTTCCCATGCGCGGGACGTGGGGTAAAAATGTAAAGAATTTCAGATAAACACATTTGGAAAGCCACTTAGGGCTACTGGACAGATGAAGGCGGGGGAATATTTTTGCAATGAACAGGCAAAGAGGGACACTATTCATCTCAGGAAGTGTGTTCGTGAGCTGCTCTCTAGTTCTAGACACTGAGTTTTGGCTGGCCAGGAGATCCTCAAGCACCAAAGACTTTAAAAAAGGAGCCCTGTAAGAGCAGGGAGGCCCCGGTGGAGGTGGAGGACACAGACCAGATCTATGTTAAGACTTGCCTGACAGCTGTCCCTGGTTTAGTTCCAGTGGTTTGCCGAATCAGGGAAAACATTCATCAACACAAGCGGGCATACGGCTGCCTTAGTGTGGTGCCACACAGGTACTGCCCAGAGGAACGAGCACTTTTGGTACCACCATATACACATGACCAAGAGTGTCCCAAGACAAAAGACAATCCACCTGAAAGGTTTCCCTTCTTCTCTAAGGGAAAACTCTGACACAAGAGCTGTGGGGCTTTAGATGACAGCCATATGGCACCGCAACAGTGTTCAGCCCTGACCTGCTCCCAACCCTACAAGCCCATCTCCAGCATCACCAGGCATCTGCTCACGATGTGTCAGCCTAATTGTCCCTTTTTCTATCCATTCCCACAGCATAATGAAACATTTATGGCTCCGTTCCTTTAGGGGCTGTTTGTCCAGTTGCATCTGCACACGATAGGCTGGGTTTTTTAGGTGGTTTAAGTGTAAAGTAAGAGACCATTTCGAGTTCCATGTATCTCTGGCAGCTGAGAGTCAGGATGATGCAGGTGGCTGCGGGAACAAGTCAGTCAGCAATTGCCTGAAGCAGAGCAAGCAGAAGGCAAGAGCTGCCCAATACTGCTCCTTTACAAAAACCCTCCCCTTCCCACAAAGTGGAGGATCAAAGGAATTATGAGAAGGAGAAACTCATTAGTACACCAGAGCATTAAGCTGGGTGATCCCATGGGAGTCAGGATGCCACCAATTTCAGCAAGGCTGGGATCCAGCCTTCCTTCTTTCGCCAGATTGCTCTGAAAAGCCTGGAAGCAACCACAGCCCACCAGCTCTGCAGAGCTAGTGCTGCAAATGCTGGTCAAAGCCACCTGCCCTGAGCACCCTGGGCTCCGTTCCAACCTCCAGAAACCAGTTTTGGGGTCAATGGGAAGTTCAGCTTGGCCCTCAGGAGAGGTGAACTTACCCATCCAATTAACAGCTAAAACACTGCTGCTTCTTATATGGGTAGACTCCCAGCGGTGCTGGGGTCTATATGAATAATTGATGGCCAGATGGAGCTGTGGTTATCAGTATGACTGCAACACTGTGCTGGGAAGAAATTTCCAGTCCATAAGGAGTAGAAAATGCCTCCTTCCCTCCTCGTGCAGGAACATTACGACCCGCTATCACGCTTTTGTTGCTCATTCAAGCCTGCTTTCGTGCACCGGACACAGACTCCCATGATGGTCTACAAGCTTTTCACCCGCTATGGGCTCGATTCTGCGGTCTCCAAGTTGCAATTTCCCCAAGAATGCCTGGAATTTCCCCCTTTATGCAACACACGTTTGGCAGGTTCCTGCTTTGATGAGTGAATATCTTCATTTACCAGGGGAAGTATTCCCACACACGTGCTATCTCTTTGAACAACCCAAGCCACCAGCTTAAACCCAAGGCAGATGAATTGCCGTTCCTCCTTCTTGGGGCCTCTAAAGCCCCTGACATTTTTTTAAGGGTGCATGTTTTGATTTAAACCTCACAGCTCAGACCTGACTCTGCCTTTTCTTCAATTGCTTGTTTGCCACTTTGCAGAAAGCGCTGGGTTTTGCCAGCTGGAAAAAAATCCTTTTTTAGTATTATTAAATTATCAAAGCTTCACCAGAAATCCTTATTTTGCAAGCGAGATTCTCATTTCTCAGTTTATTAGTTGAGAGAGAAGTTGCTTTTATGTCACACTGTTTGATAAAGGACTATCTCAAAGGGAAATTGCAAACTGGGAACTGAAGATTCGTACTTCAGAAAAAGAGACCTCTTCAGAGCGTACCCGTCCTTTGTGTTTTACTCAAACTGAATAGCTTGAAGAAACTGCTCTCTAACCTGAGTGGCATATTTTTATTGGAGTAAACGTGTTCCATTTAAAGATGGGACAACCAAAGTCAGGTCATTTCTCTCCTGTGGCACCCTCCGTCCCTCCCCAAGTCCCATTAGGAAGATGCAGGCACACAGTGCAGGGATCCCCTTCCCTGCAGGACCTTGGGCTCTCCTGTGGTCTGCTGATCTTGGGGCGGTTTGATCTGGAAGATCTGAGGATCGACCTGATCACTAAGGCAAATCTCCAGGCTAGATGCCCAACTCGTGCCAGCCGGCTGAGCCGTGCCAGGCTGTGTTCAGTGATGAAACCCTCACAGCTTTGGGTGGAGAACTGAGAAGAGCTTGTGAGCACAGGGCTACAAACAGCAATTCTGCCCCCTCCAAAAGCTCAGTCTGCCAACATCCCACTTATTTCAGCCTCAAGATCTTACGGAAAACCACTAGTTTTAAAATAATCATGCAAGTCATTTCTGCCCCTTAAAGGTTTATCCTGGGCCATATCTGAATCCCCAAAGCTGCCCAGGTCACCCCTCCGCTGGGCTGCGGCCAGGGTCCCTCTGCGCAGTGGGGTTACGAGTCCGAGCACTGCCATCAGCAGGGGAAGGAGGAGAACTGCTGGGGACCGGGCAGGGATTTGGGATCCGTACACCACAACTCTGGCTTTTGCTATTTAGCAGTATCTAAGCTGCTATTTTACTTGGAGGACTCTCCATTTTGGTGCAGCTCACAATATGCTTCGTATCTACAGAGGTCAAAAAAAATATTGTCTCTGTACTTGCAAATTCCCCTGCTCCATCCCCAGCTCGTGGACTCTTTTTGTAATAAAACAAATGATGCCAGATATAGTACTGAGTCCTGAGAGATTTCCCATCTGCAGAACTCAAGGTGCAGATCAGTGTCCAACGGGGACTGAAACCTGCATCGTGGTTTGCCTTGGCCTTAGTACTAACTGCCGGGCAGAGGATGAAGTGAGAGACTACTTGAGAATGAGTTCCAGCACAGCAAAGACACCACAGTTCAACACACCAACAAAACCAGAAAGCCACTGTCAGAAAGATCAGAAAACAGGATTTTTGTCTCCAAAAGTGATGCCAGGGTGTTGATTTAATTTCCTCCTGATTGCAGGTTGAAAGGAAGAATAAGTCAAGATCTTTAAGTATTTTCCAGAATGGAAATTTTGAAATATTCCAAGATGGAAATTTTTTCACTTTAATGCATAGTCCAAAAATTAGAACAAAATTGAGTCAGAATAAAAACAAGGTGAGAGTGAAAGGGGAAAATAAATATTTCAATTTCAAACTGTTTCTCAATTTCCTCTGAAGCTTAGTTGAAATAGAACATGTTCCCGCAGCACCTTCCTCTGCAGGCAAGACAGCTGCTTCTTCAGGAAACCTGTCCCTGTCACCATTTTGGACCAAGAAATCAACTATGCCCTGCTTGAAAAAAAATCAGAGAAACCAGACAGAAGCTGCAGCCTCACAACCAGGACAAAATACACCCGAATCCTGTAGCTGCAGAGTATAAAGCAGTCCTTTTGAATTTGTCTCCTCTGAGCATCCCTTTTGCCTTAGTTAAGGGTCCCATCTCCAGCATTCAGGATGCAGAAACCAGAGTGCTCCCTTGAAGGCCTGTGCTGCTGCAGCTTGATAGGACTCTGATGCACTGAAGGAAGGTGAGCAAGACACAACGGGCAGGTGAAAGCCGTTGGAAGAAAAATATCCCCACGCAAAAAAGAAAACCAGAACTAGGCAGTGGTGTTGGGAGTTTGCCATTCCGGCCTTGCTTCAAGCTCCAGCGTGCTGATTTCTGAATAAAAGGGAGGGAAAAAAAAAAAGAGGCAGGGGGTGGGGTGGAGGAATCTTTTTCCCTGGTAAATACGGCTCTCGGATGGTTTGGGACAGCCGGGCGCATCGCCCCGAAATCCGCATCATTTCAGTGCCCTCTCGTGGCCGCCGCTCCCCGCTGCAGCCGCGCCAGCCCGGCCGCCCCTTCCAGCCACGGCCACGGAGCGTGGGCCGGGGGAAGAGCATCGCCGGAGGGGGAATTATTTTCCCAGGATCCGTCTGTCGCTTAGGAACAGCAAGATATGGGGCTGTATGCAGGCCGTTACGTTTATTTGCACCATTTCTCCTCTCTGAGCAGGTGTAATCTCTTTTCAAGACTAACTTGGGTCTTCACCTCCTGTAGCAATGACTTTCATCACCTCATTAATTCTCACATTAAAAAGCCTCTTTTCCCCCTGCTTTCTGACAGACCCACCAAGGAGCCAAACCTCTCAGTATTAATCCCTTCCTGAAGAGCAATTCTTCCACCTTGCACTGCACAACACCAGGCATGCATCAGGACCCTCACCTGGCCACTGCAGGCAAAACAAGCCATCCTCCTCAAGGACATCTTCTCAGGCCATGTCCTTTCAGTGTTGTCAAATAGTGCCACAATAGGGACCAGGTCTGGAGGAGCATCAGGTCTCCATCAGGGAGGAGAGAGGAGTGATGCTGCCAGCTGAGAACATGCCTTCACACAGGGAGCAAGGAACCTTACCTTTGACCTCAGCATGCTGTGGCCTCTCCAGGGAGGTCAGTGGATGAGGACCCACAAGAGAGGTGCTGCAACCACACCCAGGTGTTCCCTTGGCTGAAGGGAGAGGTTCAGGATGGGAGCCAGTGGTGAAAGTCTCCCTGCAGGCCTGCCAGATCTGATAGCCTGGTAAAAAGCACAGCTTGTACACGCAGTGAGATGAAATAATATGCAATTAGAAAGACGTTTGCCCTGGGCAGAAAGATGGCAGGAAGGACTCCAAGGACCTGCTTCCTCTGCAGCAGGACATTTTTTTAAGACCTCAAGACCCCTTTACCATTGTACCACGTTCAAGCAGTGACCTGGAGATGGGTTGCTCAGTTTTAAACACCTCAAGTGCCGACATACTGGTATGAATCAGCCTTTTTCCCAGGGATAGTAGCAACGTTCAAAGTCTTTCTTACGCTGTGCATGATCTTGCCTGTTCTTTCAGCCTATTTTGATGACTTGCTCTGTTTCCACAGCAGACAGGCCTCAAAAGATACCCTGGCTTTCAATTCCGGTGTAATTCTAATAGCATCAGCACTACGTGGTCCCCAGTGAACTCTAAACGATCCCTTTTGTTCAAAGAGCTTTGTTCCTCCAGATTCACAGCAGAGTAACTCCAGATTAAATGTCAAGAGAACAGATTAAATCCAAACCTAATCCCATCCTATTGGTGGCGCATGACTTGAGATTTATCCCCAGGAAGAACAGACCCATGTCCTAACCTAGCCAGAGTTAACAATAGTGAAAATCCATCCCATACAATCTCTCCTGGACATGGCTTTTTCATGCATATACAAATCAAAATTTCTCTGCAAGTTCCAGTGTTATGTTCCCAGATATTTTTTGTATTCATGACAACTGAAAATTACTCTTCAAAGTCAGCTCTAATACATTTTCAAACAGTACAGGAATTTGTAAGAAGGGAAGAGAAGGATGCTCTGCAGTACCAGTTCAGCTGTCCATCTCTACAGCTGAGGCAGTTTTGTCTTAACCAGCACATTAATACTTATGTTTCCCTCCCAACACTGTAAAAGGGTCAATCCCTCCTCCATTAAGTTTCCCATGAAAAGTATAGTATAAGATTTTAGCAGAACTACTTGTAATGTCCTCTATTTGGAGGATAAGACAAAATTACAGATGGTCTTGGGATTTCTATATGGGAACGGGAACCTGTCTTGAGTGCTTTCAGTCTGGACACTTTTCTGGTTTTAAAAAGTGGTATTTTCTGTGATATCCTTCACCTCTTCCTGCCACACACATTTTAAGGGGAAAATTATTCTATTTAAAACAATTTTTTACTTGTAGTGGGAAAAGATTTCCATTATACACTGTCAGCCAAGGAGTTTGTGTTGCTTCCGGACGGGTGACTTACCAGGACAAGAGGGTAACGAAGCGGTTTGGTTCCCCCTCGCCTTTCACATTAATGCCAAAGGACTGGGGATGGAGGGAAGAGAGATGGAGTCACCCCAAAGCTGCTCTACTCTACAGCTGTCCAAAGCCCCTGAGGACACTCAGGAGGGTGGGAAAACCTCCAGTTCCTTTTGGTTGCGTTCATTCTTGGTTCCTCTAGTAAGGGTTGGGGTGAATCTGGTTCTGTTGCAGTAACACCTTCCTCACGTCCTCGCCTGCAGACACAATTATTTTGCAGCATGGAAGAGGCCAGCTTTGCTTTGGGTCCTGCAGAAAGGGAAGGGCTGCTCCTGCACCAGGGAAAGCAGGGACAAGGACTGGGTTTGTGCCTGTCACTTCATGCTCTGATCCAGCAAGGCTGGAGGAAGGAGTGAATCTCGAGGGGCTGACTATTTTAAAGACTATTTTTAGCCTCCCACTCCTGTCTCAAAGCAATAAAAAAAACCAGGGAAAGGATCACAACTTTGTCTTTCTTCACCTGGCAACACCTCACACCCCAAAATCCTCCACATTTAGCCTGAAATGGGCTGTTCCCAGTTGCCAGTAGACAGGGTTAGCTGATATCCTTGTTTCCCCAAGGTGTGGGGAAAATCCAGGCTCTTCACACCCCAGCAGGTCTGGAATTCAGTGTAATCCTAAGACCCAAGTACAGGTTTGCTTGTGAGTGACACGGATGGGAGGAAAACGCTCCCCGACACGAGCCTGTTCGCAGCCAGCACTAGATCCACACGGGCAGGAGTGGGAGTGAGAGCAAGTGCTTTGCAGAGACAGACCTGTAATGCCAGTTATACAGCACCTATGCACAGAGCTGAGCCTAAGGCTACACTCTCACTACTCTTCAAATTTCCCAGTTTTATGCATTTCTTCCAAACTTTGATGAAGGATCTACTCCTCAGATCCAAATCCTTGCCTGAGGCATCGCAGGATGGAGTGAAAGTTTCTTTCTGAGGCTGGATTTCACTGTCTCCAGCCTATTTGTGCTGTCCCACCCACTTCTCAGCCCTTGCCAGGAATATGGGTTTCTGCAAGCTTGTTCTTGTGCAAGGCAGAGCCCTGGAAATGTCAGAAAATGTGCTTTGTTCCCAAGTTCTGCCTCGGTGAAGGCTGGAGGTGGAATACGAGGATGTGCCCAGGGAAACCCAGCTTCATGCAAACAGCCCTGCTTGTCAAACTGCCACGTTCACCAGGCTTTTACCAGCCATGCAAAACAAACAGGGAGGAGAGGAGGTGCTCCCAGGCGCTGCTTTAAGCCATCGCCCTGCCAGTGCAGTGCTGGGGGCAGGAGGAATAAGATGCTGTATTTGCAGCTCTGTCTCCTGGCAGGACTCCTGGCCCTCCACACAAGTTCACTTTCCTCTGCCACAAAACCAGCTACGTGACCTCAGACAAGTCCCTGCTGTGTCACCAAGCGTACAAGAGGCAGAGGGTGAAAACAGACCAAGCCTTTCAGGACAGGGACCATCTCACATTGGGTTTCATCCAGATTTTAAACATGTCAGTGCCCAGCCCCACCAACTGGGGACCACTTTTCAGTTATAACCGTGCTGTTTGCAAAGCCCTGCTGCAGCCCAGCTGGGTGAAGAGCATCAGAAGGAGAGGTAGGCTTTAGTTGCCTGGTGAGCCTGGAGCGAAGCGTGACAGGGAGCAGATGAGCTCTGCGGCACCGCGCGTGCTCCCCGGGCACTGCACGCAGAGCACAGCTCCGACTGCTCGCAGCAGCCTGCCAGACTCGCTGCTGGCACAAACAGGCCAAGGCGTTTGCCTTTTGCTCCCTCTCACTCCACCCAAAGCTGGAAGAGACCAGACGCTTCCTTGCAGGCGGCGCAGGGCCACGGGCAGGCATGCCGAGCTCACCCACAGCCCTTCCATCTGCTCTGCCAGCAGAGACTTCCCAGGTGAGAGATGAAAAGCAGATGCCATAAACCAGCTTGGAATTCAAGCCCTGTGCAACCAGAGCTCCCAAAAAGGACTTTGTATTAAAGGGGGACCTTAGCAAGAGCCTTGGGACCAGGGGTGCTCCCAGCCTCTGCTCAGACCTTGCCTCCAGGACACCACTGCTCAGTTGGCTTCTCTCCAATACAACTGTCCTGATTGCAATCTACACTACAAGCAACGGTTGCATTCTGGCAGAGGTGATTTGCTGCCGTGGCTATTGCACTCCCTGCAGGCTGAATACACAATGGTGACAAAAGGACAGTCCCAGTAATAGGTTGCATCCATGGAAGAAGAAATCAGAGCAGTCAGATGAAACACAGGGAGTTCAAGTACCAATTGCCCATTGCAATTGGGCCCACATATCCAACTGTTTGAGGCTTCTTTGAACATCCCTCATTTTAATTGCAAGTTTTTCTATGCTCCTCTATTCTCCCCACACCATGTTGTGACTCATGGCTTGGACTACCAAGCAGACCAGAGTTTCCTATATGTGCTGGAGGTAACACCCCCAGTATCACAGACCTCCAGGTGTACACCACACTGGAAGGACAGACTGCATGGCAAAAATACACACGCAGGAGATGTTTCCTTTAAAGGAGTGGCTTGGGTACCAACAGTACTACAATTCCTCTCAAGACACCAGAGGTGACTCAAATCACATGAGCAAATTTTACCATCAAGCATCTAAAAGTTTCTTGTTCAGCCTCAGAGCTGGTTGAACACCCCACACTGGCAATATGTCCCCAACATGATGCTTTGCCAGAGGATACCCGAGAAGCACATCCACCCATCCTCTCACCCATGCTTGCACTGCCCTTGTGGCATGTTCCCATGTCCTGCAGCTTCCCAGAGATGCCTGGCCCGTTGATTCGAACCTTGGACATTTTCCCCAGCCACATTGCTTCAAAATAAGCTAAGAGGCAGAAATCCAAGCTGTTGTAATTTCAAGCTTCAAAGGAACACTTCAATAAAGCATGTATAAGCAGGGAGCATCTGGTCTTTCCCCTGGCAGCACTGAGCCTCAAGAGATGCAAGAAAAGAGTTACCAATAACATCAGGTAACAAAAAGGATGTCTCAGGGTGGGTATGGTTCTTCCTTAGAGCCCACTGAGTCTTAATCTGCTTCCTACACAGAAGCAAAGCCCTGTGCAGAGCGATATACACCTGGTTCAGCTAGCAGCATTTGTTTCAGGAAAGCAGCTCTTTGTTCTCCAGACCATGTGCTCGGAGGCAGCAGGCAATCATCTGCTTCTCCAGGGATACAGATACACAGCCAGATACTGCAACTTAATGGAAACGTTCCTCTGGGTCAAGTGGCAGAGCCAACTGCTTTCTTAATGTAGCCACCTTCATTTCAGAAAAGAAGGGACAATCAATTAACAGCCTCTGAGCAGGGAAGGGTCCTGGTGAGCAGTCATATATATCAGAGATCATGCCCCACACTTGCTCAGAGAGCCCAGCTCTTAGTGCACCTGGGCCAGTCCTCCACTCCATTGCCTGCAATAGCATCACTGCAACCTCTGGCTTCACCCTGGAGCTACCGGAAAACTTCAGGGGGGAACTGCAGTCCCACAGAAGCATTTGCTAAGCCAGCAGGAAAAGATAAACCCACTGACAGTGACAAAACATATCTGCTAACAAGACTGCACCTACTCAACAAGGACGAGCAACAGAGCATGTCTACAAGAGCTAAGTTTCTCCTCTCCGGGAAGAGACCCCTCCATATCCTGAGTGAATACTTTTCTGTAATACTGCCATCACAGAAGCTTCACAGCTTCATTTCTCCAGCTCGCTCCCCCCAGTACCCATTTTCATAGCTCAGCTAGTACAAACTGGAGAAGAAAGGTCCCTCTGCTCCTGTGAATTTGGAGATCTCAGAGGCAAAGCTGAACTGCAACACAGCTCATACCTAGAGGGGCATTTTGGAAGCATCTCTAAAAATAACTAGCTCTGACTTCCCTCAAACCACCTAGAAGTTCATATGGTGCCTAATTAACCTTGTCACAAAGCTATAGCAACAAGTCCTTATATTATCAATAGTCTTACTACCTCAGCTCCATCTTAATAACCAGCAGTCTGGCCACGTATCTGAAAATAAACCAGTGATTAGATCATACTATCAAATTCTTGTTCCAAGTAACCCAGCTCCTGAAGTGATCTTTATTTTGAAAAAGCTTTCAGCCCAGGTAATTTCCAAACAGAACACTAAATCACTAATCTCACCAAGCAGAACTTATTTCGCAATTAAGCCTTTTTATTTCTGTGGGACAAAGGCTCCTTGCTATAAGTCAAGAGATCAGAACATGGCCCACAGGGCTGAGAGCTTGGGTAACACCTAGAGAATACCAACACTCCCGACACGATCCTAATAAATAATAATGAAAATAAATTATAATGAACATGGTATAGGTAAGGAGATATAGACAGAGAGACTTCGCTACAGTGTGTTAAGTACAGCAAATCTGTGAAGTATATTAAGGGATTTAAAGGTCTGTATGGATTGCTGAGAAGCAGTTATCCAGGCAGAGCAGAAGACAGCAACTGCTTGAGAGTGGTTGTAGATGCCAGCCTTTAAAGATAGAAAATGAAGACTTCTTCAATTGAAACCAAAAGGGTGTTCAATAAACCAAGAGCAGATTGCCAGCCTGAAGCATGAAAACTGCTACAGCCTCTTCAGAGAGTCAGCAAATGTCTGACCATACAGTGTATTCTAGAGCCAAGAACCTGAGACATCAATTCTGACAGAAGTGCGAAGCCCTGGTTCACCTTTCACTTCAAGAAACAGATCAGAAACCCTATCTTAATATTTCCAAGGACTTCATACAGAATTAAACCCATTTCTAAGCTAACAGAACTGCTGTGCGATCATTTACACCCATTTATGTCCTTGTTAAGAAATGCCACTGAATTTAGTATGTTGCAAATGTGTTGCAAGAACTGACACCCATGATCTAAGGGACACCACCAGCTTGCATTCAGTGCCTCAGATGTATTTTCTGCTGTAAAACTGTGTGATTACGTTTCTTTGGTTTGAGTTTCTCCCTCTCAAGGTGAGGAGAGATGGGGAGAGCAGTGGAAGACTAGACATGGGGAAAAGCATGCCAAATCAGCAATACCAGAATCACTAAACTGCCACAAACTCTACCCAGTATGAGCCCCAGAAGCAGCTCCTGACAGGGAGACATGGGAGTCCAGTTAATGAGACTAAGCCAAGAGTGTCCAAGAGCACGCAATAAAGTTTTTCACTATTTTTCTTTTTTTTTTTAACCAAGACAAGAAGTGCTGTCTCAACATTTTTAGCGAAGAGATCTGGGGCAAATCCTGGACAGTCAAACCTAAAGCTGTGATCTAAAAGAACTTCTGCTCAGCTGCTGCATGAGCTCACAATACACCCTTAATACAGCTGGAAATATTTCCAGGAGTGTTTTCAGAAGCAGAATAGCTTCTGTACAGGCAGCCGAGACCCCTACAAGAGCCAGCTACTACATAAATGTTCTCCAGAGGACCTGGCCTGAAATCCCAGCATACGCTGGTGAGCGAGGCTTTCCACACACTGCAGCTACTGGAACCATTTTTGTATCACAGCTAGTGGCTAAAACATTCATCCAGTGCATGGGAGAGCCAAATCTGGGCGGGGAATTACCCAGCTCACTCTGTCCTTCGCTCCCATTGAAGTCAAAGAGCTTCCAGAGAAGGTAAAGGCAACAAATGCTAGGACAACACCCCTTTAACAGCAAATCTGGTCTTATAAAACAATAAGCATTCTTTAATCTACAATGCTTAAGTCTTGCTTCTCTGCTTGTGCAATATAGAAAAAAATAGACCTTAGGTGTCACTCAAGGCTCCAGTATTTTTAACAATGTCATCCAGCTATAGGTGAAAGATTGCTCAAGTTCATTTGAAGCCCTATCTACCAATAGTTCCTGCTGCCAACCGGCATTGCCATTACATGCCCAGCACAATTCATCAGATTTGTGCTTACAGAAGTTCCAGCTTTCAGAAAGAAGGCTCTGAATTCCCTGGAGCATCTACATCTGGCCTCAGTCTTTGAGGATGTTTTCACTAATTCAGATTAGAAAAATCATCAGACCATGGAGTTTGTTAGAAACACTGTTAAGCCTCACTTTCCCTCTCAGTTCCCTCCCTTCCCTCCCACACACAGAAAAGGGGGAAGAGCTGCCTTAGTACAACTTCTATTTTTGTTGAGAATGGACATCAGGTTTGTTTCCACTAAAAGTAGAAACCCAGACGTGCATTTCAGCAATAAGCAGTACATAAAGAAATCCACTTCTTGCCAGGACTTTGTGCTTCTCTAATAACTTCAAGAAAAGCAAAAAAAAATTCTAATGCAGAGCCAAAACATACCACTTGGTCTCACATGGGATCTGATCAAACATCTAAAGGCATTCAAAATTCCAGGAGGGAGAGCTTCCTCATTCTTAATGCAACAAAACATACAGAAGGAATGAATTTGTTTCATTGCAAGTTCCTTATGATTTACCCCTCTGATCAATATAACCCCAAAGCTTTGAAACAGACTGAGTCTTCCAAGCATTCACCTGCAGTCTATGGGAGACATGGGACACCATTCAATTAAAAGATAATAAAACATGCTATGTTTGGCAGTTGTTTGTTTGCAATTCAAAAGGGTTTTCAGATCAGTCTGCTTAGCCTATCTCCTACAAAAGCCATAAATCTCCCTCTTCTAGCTAAACCAAACCATATTCTTATGTTTAAATCACATGAATGAGCTAAAAGACCATAGGAATTTGCAAGCACCAGTCCTTTTCTTCCTTCCCAGCATACCTCGTGGCCTTTGACAAGTCTCTAAAAACCCAACTTTCAGGAGCAGAGACCTCTCATCTTTCATTTGGAAAATTGGATTTTTCAAAAGACACTCTCCTGTTGGCCTGCCGACATTTGCACAAGGGCATGCTAGCGCTGAAAAGGATATTTCTTGATCCCGTAAATGCTGTTAAAAGGCAGGGATATGCCATGCTTACCTGGAGAAGAGGCAATACACATTTGAAAGTCACCCTGAATACGCAGTTGGGTGGAGGAAAGGAGTCACCAACAAACCACCAATACATGAAGCAGATGACCGAGTATCAGATCATGGCAAGAAGTACTGAGCACAGGAACAGTGAAAAAATGAAATTCTGGATAGTTCGAACAAGAAACAAGTGGGACACATCCATCCTGGCTGTATTTCCCCCCCAAGGATCCTAACACACCATCATCCACTCTTCCTGGAGAAGCACCTCCCCAATGCCAAAGGTGGTATTGGCCACCTCCATCCAGGCCCCCAATCTCAGGGGGAAAGTCCTCCAAAAAAATAAAGCCTATCAGCTGCAAAAGGCACTGTTGGTTCCCATGGAAAGTCAAGGTGGAAAACCAGGAGGCTCAGTTAGTAATGAGTCCAGAAAGCATCCCTCTGCAAAGAGCCTGGGATGTCCCTTGTGCAGAGTGCACCCAGTGTGGGACAACTCAGAAGTGAGGCATCAGACACCTCATTTACCATGAGGATGTTGAATCCAAGGCCTCATCTTAAAGGGCAGGAATTAGCTCTGATATTTTGTTGGTATCCCTGAGTAGCCTTTCAATCTCAGGTTTTAAATGAAGGCAGTAATAGCCTTTGCTGTTTAGACTTAAACACTTTGGAGGAAGATACATCCTCCTTCCAGATAACTGGAGATGCCTTCTAAAAGGAGAACGATACTGTCTCCATGCTGAAAGCAAGCCACTCAAGTTTGTTTCAGAGGGTTTGCACCTTCACCACCCCAACACACTACAGTGCAGAAGAGGAGGGAAAGCCCAGAGCAGAAAATTGAGAACAAGGCAAAAAAAGGTCTGTGAATTTAGACCACTTTTGGCAATCCTCGAATATTTTTGCTTCCCTGAGGATCCATCATTCCTCTTGCAGAAGCAGCAGTGAGGTGGCCTTCCCCTTCAGAAAGCTTTGGACGATAACCAGCAAGAACATTATGTTTAAGCTTTGAGGACTAAGCGTTCCCACAGGATTCGTGGATGGCACTGCTGAGCCAGAAGGATGCATTTAACAGTTGCTTAAGTTCTGGCACCCACACATATTTCCTTATGATAAAGTCCAACACAGGCAGCCTTCAGATGTTGTGTAAATATTGTCAGAACTCTGGCACAGCTCTTTTTTTATGATTTGTTTTACACAATCCCCAAGTGTTTCATAAACACTAATTATATCTCCTGATTCCTCTAAACGAGCTGCAAGTGCTCTACATATGAGGAAACTAAGGCAAAGTGAGGATCCCTTCAAAGTGAGTGCCTTCCCACCAAGGCACCAGTGGACATGAGCTGGCTGAAGAAGCTTTACCTCCTCCCATGAACGAGGCCACTACCTAGCACAAGATAGCACATTTACTGAAAGTTAGCACTGTTGCCACCTCAAAAGTCATTTGAGGTTTATAGACCAGCAAGGTAGAAGTTCAACATCATGAGCTTCTCAATGGCCATGTGGTTCAAAGCTTAAGCTCCCCCAATGCTGTAGTGATCTTTGCTTTCAGTATCATCATAAGCCATACCATCTGCTGAACTCTTCAAACTGTGTGCGGAGTTCCTAGACAATGGATCCTATCCCAACTCCCTAGCTAGATCTTGCAGATATCTTCAAAGCAATAACAGTACAACCAGTTCTGTCATGGCACAGATATTTCTCCTCTGTGTTTTGCCCCAGTACGTAACTAAACAGACTGAAGCTATCACCTGGGTCCACATTTTCTTGAAGACTGTTCTGTCAATTCTTGTGTGCTTGCCAGGCAGATTTTAATGTCAGCAAATATCAAAAGAACCAAGAGCACCACATAAATGAGGTTGGAGTCCAGAAGAGTTTCCAGGTGAGTACAACCTATGTGCAAAGCTTTAATTTTATGTTTAATGACTTATTTGCAAAATAGGAGCAATAAGCCCCAGCACTAAAGGTAGATGGATCCAGAAGTCACTTTGGTGCAAAGCACTCCTCCTGTTTTCCATCTTCTGCTACTGAATCTATAACCACATGTTTTGCAAGGAGTGATAGGCATTATGAAGATGAACTGAGAGATTAAACTCAAAAGCATTTTATGGAAGATAAATGGACATGACATACCTGGCAAGGAGTGAGGCCTCAAGTCTTAACAGTATGTTTTGTCATCACCTAGAAGAGGATATTTCAACAGCTGGAGATAAGTGGAACATGACCAGCTGAGCTCCTTTCCTTACCCTGGAGCACACAGACACAGCAGGGAGCACTGCAAAACCACATCATCTCACATCATAGCATGCTGCCCAACATGGAAAGCATTTCAAAGCCGATGGAGCATGCTAAGTAGTATTGTGGTTTTGGAAACGAAACCAGCCTTAAAGAGAGGTTCATACGTGGTTCTGCTAAAAGAGAAATATAACTAAGCTTTTCCAATTCCGCAACATTTACCCATCCCTATTTCAGACAAGAAAACAGTAAGAAGCTGTCTCTGATGTGGGACACACCCCCAGTGCCAACACCACTATGATACTGTAACCCAGCACTCTGAAGAGGTGCTCCCTTCAAGCTTAAACAGCCCAGGCATGGAAGATTTTACACCAGCCTGGAGAAAGGAATGCCACCTGAGCCCCGGTTTTGCAAAGAGCCTTCAATATACCTTAACAGCTTTAAAGAGAATTTAAGCTCATCCAAGGCTCTACATCTGAGCTAATTGCTTTAGCTCTGAGGAGAATACAAGAAGATACTAAATTTGCTGCTGGCTTGCTCAGTCATTTGCACTCCTGATCCCCTTTTCTCCTCTGATCTTGGTGTAACCATAGCACTGCTGAACCCTCCCGGCACCTGCAGCCAAGAGGCTGATGTGGCTGTGCCACTGGGGACTCAAAAGGAGCCTGTGCCAGAAAGCCAGCAGCCTGTTAGCAGTACCTGGGACAGGTCAAGGGTATTTTGGCAGGAATCATCATGGCAACCCGTTTTCCCCTACATTTACCAGTTAGTTGCCCATTGCACAGCAGCTCAACTATAGACAGCAACCCACGGCCTCTGCACCACCCTCAGCTGCCTTTCCCATCAGCTCTGTCTCAGCCTTTCCTCCTCTTCCCACATGATGGGAAAACCCAGGAATGAAGAGGAGGGTTTATCATTTCCAGCCCTGCAATGCCTCTTAGGGACAAGAGTCTGCCACAACAGGCAAGTCCTGCACCATTAGCAAAGGTTGTGAGCTCTCTAGAGAGGAACTCGCCCCAAAATAGAGGTAAAATATGCTGCCATGAAATACACCTAGTTCAGCTAACAGAGGGACTTAAAACTATCCGAAAGCATCAGCAAGTTGAGAGGTGAAATGCTATACGCTACATAATTTGATCTCTACAGAAAGGGCTTATACTGGGAGAAATTCCTTCTTTTACAGGAAGGTGTTACACCTAAACAAGCTTGTTCAAGAGGAAAGAGCAATAAGCAACTTTTCTCACTGCAAAGCACAGCTGACAAGACTTTAATACCCAGCATTAATTTGTTTGGGCATCAAAACTCTGCAAACCTTTACTGTGCTCTGACATGAAAGCACCGGGATTTGGGGCACAGGTCATGCTTTTACTATGCCTGGCACAAAACCCCTCCACCCTTCAATAGCGTTCAGAAGATAAGACCAAGAGGCCAGGACAGACTGTTTGCATCAGATCCATCTCAGGGGCACAATGAGACAAAGATAAAATTTGCATCCTGGATTTCTTAACACTTGCTTTATGGTCAGTTTGACTACGAACCACAGGTTTGCTGCTGCTCTGGAATAAAACAGCCCGTGCCAACTCAGCAGGCAGACTTCAGCTGAGCTCAGAAAGAAGCATGTGCACACAAGTCTTTCGTAATTGGAGTGTTTTATTGCATTGCACCTTACATAAGGATTAAGCTCCTAAATTCCATGCTTAGACAGTTAGCAAGCCTTGCCTTACTTGTGGCACATATACATAACTCCAACCATATATTTTACTCTGTGCCCCAGCATTAAGAGGAATTTGGAAAAGAGGAAGGAAGCAAACCCTGTTGTGCTATTATACAATAATGCTGTCTGGCCCAGAGATCCAGCCACTGTAGGAAAAGTGACTTTTTGACTATTCTAGCCAATCTTTCAGTGTTGGTAATATAAGCTGTGGGCTGAAAAATCCTATTGCAGCTTAGTTTCTACCTGCCACTTGAAGACAAATAACATCACACATTCTAGAGATTAACAAGCAATAGCATCCACTTGTTTCCACATTTGAACCATGAAACAGGAAAAGCTTTATACTATCTTAAGTGAGCAAAATCACCATAAACAGGTAGTACACGAGAGGAGTGTTTTTAAGGCATCCACAGCTGGGCTTTGTCAGCTCTTTGGTCTGAAAGCTATACTGGAAAGTCCTTAAGAAACCATGAACCATGACCTTACTTTCTCCTTTGAAGCCTGTCTGGCTTGTTGGTCACCTAGAGCTTGGTCCATATGGGAACCAGAGCAAAACTAACAGAGAAAAAAAATGTAAATCGGTGAAGACAAATGTCTCTAAGCCTTTGTCAATTTGTACACCACCTCAGATGAGGGATGCAATCTGAGCACACACACCCAAGAGGGACTGCACTCTGCAGAGCAGTGGCTGAGTGGAAGGCAGAGGACCTCTTGACCTGAGGAAATCACCATACCCGATTTCTTCTCAGTGCAAGGAGCATGTAAATTAAAGTAATCACAAGCTTCTCAGAGGAAGGGGCAAGACACTACTTTGCTTCATTCTTCACTTTCTGCAAGTAGTAGTATTTAGTACTCGCTGCTCACACGCCAGACAGGAGTATGAGGTAGCTCAGACATCAAGCTCACACGCTGGACTCTGATACAACAGGGAAGGAAGTCCTAGTGCTGTGGACACAGAACAAGCCTGCCTACGCTGCACAACACAGCCCAGCAACTGTTTGGAAGCTCTGCATCAAGGGGAGGATGCTTTACACCTGCTATTTCCCTCTGGAAGTGCAAATAACCACACAGGCTAGGAGGCAGGTCTCCATCTTCAGAGCAATTTGACACGCTATTTGTTTTATCTGCCTTTCCTGCAGGACAGTGACATGTGGCTTGTGGCATTACACAGCCTTCAAAAGCTTCCCCACCATTGCAAATTAATCTCAAGGAGGGAAGTGCACACCAAAACAAAGAAGCCTCTAAGCAGAAATGCTGCCTCCAGGGAAGTTCTTGCCTACTTCTCCTGCCTCCTCCATCTTACCCCTTCATAAAACTCAAGTTCAAGTCCCAACAAGCACGACTTTTAATGTTCGAGTTGCTCAAAGGAGCAGGGTACACGTGCTACCGTGCTGGAGTTACACGCTGCCCCATTTCCTTCCACTCCCAGTACCTCCCCTCTGCACCTCTGTTCACCCCAATTTCCAGGACATCAATTTAATGAAGACTAATGTGTACCCTCCAAACATACTACTGTACACTATTTCTAGAAAAGAAGCGTCATCTAATTTTAATATTAAAGGATCATTTTTCCCCACCCTGTGTATATGAAGTTTAAGTACTGCTTAGCAGACAGCATTGTGTGCCTGTTCCATTAAGCCATAGAAATTACCCCAAGCTCCACTTATAAAGCAGCACAGGTCTGATTTTTTCCCCCTGTTTTTTCCCCCAAACCCAGCTGCACATGCAAGACTACTCTAGGTACAGTCAGCTGGTCATATATACAGGGATATATATACACATATATTAAGAGAGAGGTGGGGATACCTCTTCATACAGCATCAGATTGCTTGAATGAGATAAACATACAGCAACTAAAAGATTGATATTTATCTTTGACAAGCATTTTGTTGATGACTAGTAGGATTATGAGCTGAGTATTCAGATTCTGCTCCAAAGGTGACCGATAATGCCAAAAAACTCAGATATTTCTCAGTATATAGAACAGGGGAGAAAAACCAAGATAGGCAAGCTAATTATCAGCCAAGCAGTGTGTAACCAAAGATCTGAAACTCCTATTTGTCTAAGAGCAAGCTTAAACCATCCTCACACTGGTCCCAGAAGCAAAGCAGCTTAAACTTCCCTTACCCGGGGTCTGGAGAGGCTGATTCATATCAGATTCTCAGCCTGAAATAGGTAGTTACACCACCTTTAGTACTATCCTCCCACTTCATTTTGGGACTTGCAGGGAGCATAACACCTTGGCCATCAGGACATCCTAGCCATAACTAGGACAGCCTAGCCCTGCCTCCTCTCACTTTGACTTCAGCCCATTTCTAACACCTCCAAACTCCCCCTGCACCTTGCATCGTGACTAAGTACAGGAATTGCATTTCCTAGACTCTTCCTCAAATTGCTTACCTATCTCCTTGCCTTGAAGGTACTTTGCTCTTTGGCCTATAGTCACTGGCACAGTACTGGGATTAGCTGGCCGGTTTTGCCTCTTCCTGCCTGGAAAGGCAGGAATTTGCACTCTTGCCCCAGTTATGGATCTATGGATCAGTCCTGTGTCTAGCCACAGGAAAAAAGTCTTTGCAATCTGTTACAACCTCATGATTTAGGACACGAAGCCTTCTTTGACTAACAATCATTACACAGCAGCCCTGAGAGCACCTTTTGGGAATATGCCAAATTCATATTTCTGTCATTTTCTACATCTTGCATGTCCATATATCCATTTATACTCATTTCATTAGTAAATTGCCCTGTCCATTTACTTAGCTATTTGTCAGTGTGGCTGTCACTTTAATTACCTCTGTCTACATGGATTGCTATTATTTGTCTTGTTTGCAATGCACCATCCACCAAAATACATTCTTCCCTTAACGATAGACACTGATGTTATCTGTGAGCCTGACCTAGGGAGCAATGCTTTTAGAGAGACAAACTGTTTCCAAGCAGATTTGTGAATTATACTGTCTTGTTAAGAACTAGCATCAACACCACCCTTGGAAAGCCAATCACCACTCCCCTGAACAGTAAAGGAGTCTCACACCACGGACATCACCCAGCTCTACAGCTACACAGGGTACCTGGACACAGTAGTGGGGTCTGGCACAGTTATCCAAGCCAATTGCCAAGTGGCAATCCACGGACACACGCCTGAAGCAACATGGATAGTCACAAAGCATTGAAATTCAACTAGATTTGGGTCCATCTCCACCTGCATACCCTCTTGCTGAGTTTTTCTCACATGTGTCTGTAGGATGGAGCAGGGCTGCTTTGGTGTGACACTGCAAGGATGTCCCTTTCCCTGCGAGACACCCAAATGAAACACTGTCCCTCCAAAAAGGACATACCCTGCACACTAGCTCTGCCTTAACTCTTTCACTATGCACTTTATTCCTTCCTCTGGAAGATTTTTGAGCAAGCATTTGAGGAAACCTCACAGATTTCTTCCTAAAATGAATAGCTTTCTTGCTCCACTGCTTTTCCTTTTTCACCAAGTGGAAATCAAAGCCAAACACATTTGAATTAACCCAGGTCTCAAATCCAAGAACATTCAACTGGGTTCAAAGAGGAGACAAAGCACCTTTGACCAACAAGCAAGCACACAAACCGCCTTGCATACATCTCCACTCCTCTCTTGCTCATCTCTCCTCCTCCTCAAAGGCTCACATGGTAGAAACACGTTAGAAAGTGGGGTGAGCATTCATAAGAGATCCGTTGTATGCCTTTGTGTGCAGACACTGGCAGCCTCAAGCCTGCACACTTGGATCAGGGCATCAGTTATGGGGAAATCCCATTCCCCCCTCCAAGGAAGGGACTTACCCAGCAGCTACGACAGAGTTAACCTGTGCTGCGGCACAAGGTGCTTGGTGGAGAAGCATTCCATGATCCACAGGGCCTGTTCAGCAAAATTTGCTTCAGAAGGCATACCACCATGATCATGCTGCCCACCCAGGGTGCTTTTCTCTGTTTGCTCATCACACAAGTGAGGATTGACTCAGACCAAGACCTTGGGCACCAGGCTAGTGGTTTGTGAATAAGCAGCAGGGAGAGCATAACCATTTTCAACAGATCATTGCAGCTGTGGTCAGTCCACCTGCCTCAGCTTCTGCACACAACTTCCACCCATGGAACCATACCCAGCACCAGCTGCACACCTCTTCAGGCCTCAGCTATAATCCACTTGGAAACACACACCAGTGCAGAAACCAGTTCCCTCAACTCCTTGAAATATATCTTATAGAACAGCCCCCCTAAGCCCAGCCGTAGCAGTCGGACCCAAGGTCAGAAAAGCACCCTGACTCTAGCATAGCCCACAGGTATAATGGGGTCCACACATCTTTCCCCCTGTGTTTTCCAGCCTCCAGCTATCTGGTTAGAGTCTTTCAGTGCTCACATGCACATCCAACCCAGACATTTCAGCATAGGTCTGTTGAAGTCACCCAGTTATTCTATCTGCATTTTCTTGGTGGCAACACCAACTAGATGACTGCCCACCTCATAGTGCTTTGCAGCTTCTGTACCAGCCTCACACTGGTAAGGCCATGCTATGGCCTAAAACTTCATTTTCTGAAAGTCCTTTCATTCTACCAGATAATTCCCCAGCCAGACCTGTCCCCTAATGTGCCCCACAGACAGCAAGGTCAGTATGGGACATCTTCAGTTGCTGATGCTGCAACAACTCCTTAAACCTCAGCCAGTATCTACAGCAAGTTTTCTTCTCCCTGTGATCTCTGGGAGAGAAACACTTAAAACAGAAGGGCTCCTAGAAATACCATCTTCTTCACAAGCCAGTCCAGCCCCTTAGGAAAAGCTTAAGGATTCAGTGGAGAGACTAAAGGCCACAAGAACTTGTCTGTCACAGGGAAGGAGATCAAGGGCATAGCCAGTGTCTGAGGTCCTTAAGAAGGTGGGAAATTTTCTCAGTGAAATAAATGCTAAGCATGATCTTTAAGGCATGGAGAAGTGACATTCTTCTCTCAGGCAGACAGAGGATTTCACGTGATCTTTTCCCGAGAAGTACATGCATGGGTGGAGGATGAGAAAGAAAACCCTCAACCCTGGAACAGTGGAGTACTGCCAGTTGTGATGGGTTTACGATAAGCCAAAAAACATCCATAAGCATTCAACTTCAAAAGCAGGGAAAGAAGGAGGGGAGCTGCACAGAGTCAAATGCCTGGGGCATCCCATTTTCAGTCAGCGTAAGGAGGCTATTTTTAGAAAGCCTGCATACACCTACAGGAGTACTAAGGCTGGAAAGAAATTCTTTGTTTTAATGGTCCCCTTCTTCACACCACCTTACAGGTGGCATTTCTACAGGAACCACTCTATCCCCAAGGAAAGCTGTCTGCAACACATGCTCCCCAAACAAAAAAATCTCAAACCAAAAGGCTTTATTACCAAAAAGTCATTCCAAATGTAGATACAGACAACCTTCTAGTCAGGCCTTCGTTTCCCTCAGTATGACAGACTCCTGCCCACTTCCCATCTCCTGTGGTAGTTTGCATTAGCCTGTGGGAAAAACAGCCAGAATACCCAATGGAGACCTACAGCTATGGTCTGCCATTGGAGACACAGACCAGGTGGGAAACCTGTTCATGAAAAATAGGTACATGAGACACCTGAACTGCAGCTACTGCACTAGTTGCTTCAGGGGCCCTGGGAGGTAGATGAGTATCGGATCCAAACGGACATTTTCACATTAAACAACTATGAACTCCAAAGGTTACAACCTAAAAGCACACACTTTGCTCATGCCAAAGATAGTACTACAGTTTGCCATGGGATGAAGGGTGTGGGAAGGGTCATGGTTTGGCTTGGAGGTTAAGGTGCTGGGCTTTATCTTTTGTTTTGCTTTGCTTCCAGCTCGCAGGGACATGTTACCATCAAGACAAATCAGTGGTAAAGAACAGAGCCAGGTTATCCACCCCACCATTGACCATTTTCAGATGCCTGAATGTAATGAGAACTCAGCCAAAGGGGAGACCTGTAGGACACAGTGGCTATGCACAGACACAGCAGAGATGATCATGAGTACCTACAGCCTCACAGATGCCCAATCTCCCCAGAGTCTGAGCTTGGCATTCTCTTCCTCCTCCCCAGAGTGTCACCAGCTGAGAGCATGCAGCAAACATCCCTCTACCTGGCCAGCAATAGAAAACAGTAGGATGCTACAAGTCTTTTCCTTAAGACATGCCACCTTTCACTTTCAAGGAGCCAGCTATCTTCATCTCCTAAAAAAACAACCCATAACAAACTTGCCAACAATCCTCTTTCCTTCACTCCTGCATGTATCAAATGTTAGTTAAGTGATGGAGTCCCCAAAACATGAGCGCACACTTCCAAAAATGAAACACCACCTTGAACGGTGTATTTCCAATCCTTCTGTTTCTGCTAATCAGGACAAATTCCACCTGAGCCAATAAAACTGCATTCCACACTCCCCAAACCAATACCAATTGACACTGTTTTGCACCTTAATCCATGAAGCTGCCAAGCAACCCAAAAATCTCAAGACCTCCCTACCAGGAGCTCACTGTCACGAAGAGATTAGTGAGGTTCAGAATTTGTACAGATAACTTATCTATGAGAGTCTCTAACAACATCACAAGTGGTTCAGAAGAGCTATCAGCCCCAAATGCTTTGGGTTGATAGCTTATCCAAGGGCTAAGCTCTCGTCTGAGCTGGTGGCTATCTCCCTGTGACAATTTTTTCCAGGTGACTTTTCTGTTGCTGCTGCAACAGGACAACCGACTCCTGTGTCCCTCAAAATACATACAACCATGCGAGGTGACACTGCTCCACCCCACGTCCTTAACATTGCCCCCTGTGGTTCTAGTTTCCACTATTGGTGCAAAAAAAGCCCACAAACACTTGCTAAAAAGCAAGCTACTGTTCTTTGCCCTTGCATACAGTTAAGGTATAGGTACAGTGAAGGTGGAGGAGGTAAGTGAGGAATAGAAACCCATCTCTTCTCCCTAACTTTGTCATCAAAACTGATCTGGGACCAACCCATCTTCCTCTGTCTACTATCTCTTCCACCACAAAGGAGCAGGACATTTTCTTCCCCTGCAAGTGACCAGGGAAACATTCTTCAGAAATTCCTGCCTGTTCAAATATTTGAAGATGGCAAGGAGAAATCTTCTCTTGAAAGCTTGATAGCACCCCTTTAAATGAACATTGTGGTTTCAGCTCAGCATTTTCTTCTTGTTTGCATGCTAGACACACACTTGGATGGCATCATGTTTCCCAGCTGAACCCAACCACATCCCTGCACCTGCATAGCTAGCAGCAACATGAGAAGTCTTCAGCACGCAATTCAGATAGAGATCTATTCAAGCAGCTTTATTGATGTTAATGGAGTTACTTGGGATTTACACACACATAAATCAGAGCACAGGTGGATGATAAATTCTTGCAACTGGCAACAATACAGGGAAGGCCAATTTCACCCCTGGTATAACACTGCTGATGTCAAAAGCCATGCACCAAGCAGCAGCTGTGTTCATAAGCCGCCTTAATCAGGCAAATCAGTTCATTGCAAATAAACCTGCAAATTCACACAGCATCACTTGGTAGCTCCAGCAATGAGCTCCACAGATTCAGGACCCCACCCAAACAGACTATGTTGCAAGTTTACTGCTTTAAAGTACTGCCTTGAACTAACATTTTCAGCAGACTTGGGCATGCAATAGGCGACCACATTTGTGCATGGTCATCTTGTCCTTTGCAGAGACATCACCTTTGGACATTGGATCATTTTGTAAGTAGCAGTTGCATTTGAAGCCAGAGCAGAAGCTGTTTGGGGAAGTCTAACTGGCCTTCAAAACAAGCCTGTCAGTCTGACACAAGTAGGGCAGCTGATAAGGGCTTTCACCCAAAGACAAGCAAAGAGTTGTGGCATTCCTGTGCACACCACTGCTCATTCCTCAGCAGACCTGGCTGGGAACTGGGATACTTTTCCCTTTGCATTTTAAACCTTTGCCTTCTCATGTTGAGGTTGGCAACCCACTTCCTCATGGTCACTAAAGACCTGACAAGTCACTCAGTGTTTCCTTCCAGTTTCAGAGGCCTGTAAAAACAGCCCAGTTTCCTGGACTTTTGTATGACCGGAGAAGCAAGAAAGTCAGCTTGCAGCAGGGATCACCAGTACCCAAGGGGAGTTGAGCAGCAGTTGACTAATGCTCTCAAAGACCAGTGGATCCATGAGGGTAATGATGACCTAGGCAGCACAGGCAGGAAACAAGGAAGGTCAAATATACAGGAGAGATGGTAAATGGCCAAACTACAGCTTCCTCCTCTAGCTACAGGACACAAGTCTGAGTCCTACAGCAAGACTCAGGACCTTGGAAGTCAGTCAAGTCATAAGTAATGGGCACAGATAGAGACACATCTCAGAGCAGATTACAGAAATATGGATTGTTACAGAAGTCTCAGGCTCTCAACCCATCCAAACAGCAAATTCATGGGCAGGTGGCCTCAAGATGTCCTCACTTCTCTGCCTGGCCACCAGGGTGTATTCACTCCCCAGACGCCACTGCTCACACTCCCAGGGCTTAACCTCCTACTCCATTAATTTTTTGCCACCCTGCTGTGACTAATCTGGATTTACAACCCGGAAAGCGGTAGGGAAAAGAATCTGATCAAAAGGACGATCCTCACAGCCAGAAAACAAGAAAGAGCTGTGTAGCCAGTTGTTCCAGGACACTTAATCCATCAAGCCTTCGCCATTCTACCCTTGGGCTTAGGCTGAGTCAGTTATGATTTGCTTAAAACCATGAGAATTCCCTCCTCCTCTCAAAAAAAGACCCAGTTGTAAAGTTTGTCAAGAACAGGGGAAAAAATTGGGGGGGGGTCACACTGCACGTTTACATTATGAATCAGTGGCTGGTGATCAGCCAATTGGCAATTCTCCATCTGTGGCATCTCCATGCTTCTGAACACCAAAGCAAACATTTTGTTTTATCTAAAAGCCTTTGCATTCAGCTTGGCAAATTTGTTCTTATGCTGCCAGTTACACTGCAGGTCCAGGACCACTTAGTCCCACAAGAACCTCCCTCAACATCTTTTGGGGCTAGCTGCTACAAAACACCTGAGTTAAGCCTGGTTGCAGTATCACTCTCCTATGGGGGGGAAGTGGGAGTTGTGGGTCCAAACACTTTTTTCAAAGAGAAGCAATAGATATATTGTAGCAGAGGCCAAACCAGCAGCAGAAGTCATGAACCATCAGTCACTCTCCTTTTATCTAACAGAAGATATATCAAAAGACTGAGGGGGAAATGCTCAGTTCATGAGCTGCTCAAGTACCCCAGTACACAAGGCTTTACCCTCCTTCTATCCCCTAAATCCCAACTTCTACCATTTTTGGTCAATCCCTTGCTCTGGCACTAAGATTCAGACTTTGCCAAGACTTTTTTCCTCTCCCAGGAGCAGAGAATTTCCCTTGGCTTCTAGATCTAACAAAAGCTGGGCTCAACCTTTCTCCAGTGCTCTCCACACTTTGGAAGTCATCCAATATCCCCCGGACTCACAGAGGTTTTCCATTGGTTTTACTGAGTTCTGGATAAGGGCTTTAAAGATGTTTTCTTGCTTTTTTTCCCCCACAGCTTAGCAGAAGTCAGAACCACTTTGCCTGCAGTTTTACAAGAGGCAGCTGGTGAAAGGTTAGATAACCAGACGACATAGCCAAACCCAGGGGAGTCTAAAGAAACCCCCATTTGTGGGCTTTTATGCCAAGTTATCGCTTACAACCTTCTTTTTTTTCAGGAAAGGGCTGTCTATAAGCCAGAAGTTCCTTTCCCCTTTATCAAATGATCAAGTACCCTTTACAAGATGACTCAAAGACACCAACCAGATGTGCATTTTAACTGCAAGTTCATGGGGAAAATAGTAATAATCTACTGCAGAGGCAACAGGTAGGAAAACTGCCTAGCTTGCAAAGTGGGAGCAGTCTTTCTTCACTCACAACCTTCTAGATCATGTTCATCTTGAGCCTGCTTTTAACTGAAGATTGGACAATGATCTAAGTAGGTTGCATTCACAGCAGAGATGCTTTCCTGGCCCAGCAGGAAACGTGAACACCTCGTAACATCCCCAGAACCCCTTCAGATTCCTTGGCAATATGAGGCAGAAACACACACAGCACCTCTGTACACCGAAGCAGAATTTCAAGAGTCTCAGCAATGATGCCCACAAACCTGAAATAGAATATTGTTTTCCATCACACTCACAGGAGAAACCCCTTCTGTCTTTTTTTCCCCAGAGAATAATTCTGAGAAGGAACTAATCCTATAGTCTTCAAGGCAAACAATTTTGGGTGCCTTTAAGGGTTAAGCTAGAAACCCCTTCTGAAAACTGATTTTAGAGTCTGCATTCAGCATGTTGTAGGTCAAGGGGAAAACACTCAGAGATGCTTATCAGCACCTCACACAGATGCTGTCACTGAGAAAAAAACTGACTGTGAAGGTCTTGAATGAAAAACCATAATGAAATGCCAGGCAAGAGATTGTCTCACCTAAATTCTTTGCTTATCAAACACTGGATGCTCTTCTCTGGACCACAGGTAGGATCCCAGAGATGGTTGCCAGTCAGGTCTTTTCTATAACTTCCTCCACCTTCTGGACAAGCTCACACACTCTCCACCGTAACAGGGAGAGATTTAGAAGAACTTACTCTAAGAGTTACAGGCCACTTGAAAAACCTGCCCTAACACAAGTCTATTATTGTATGCCCTGTTTACTTAAATTCATTCCACAGCCTGGGAGACTTTGCACAAGGAAATTTACAGCTCAAGTTAATAGAGCAAAATGTAAAACTGCTGGCTTTTGGCTGAGGCTGCAAGCAAAGGACAGGCACAGGTTGTGACTAGGGGTGTTTTCACAGGGCCACTGACACAGAATGTGTTTTCAGGGAGTATTTATTTTAAATAAGGAAAGTTTATACAGCTTGAGAAAATTATTGGGAAGGAAATTAAATCTCATTCTGTTGCTCTTCCGTCTCACCTTGACACTTGCATTCTCCTCCCTCCCCCAGGGCTTGGTTAGGGCAGGTTTCACTTGCAGAAAATTGCCTTCCTCATGCATACTGATTTACAATCAGCTCGTGGACCAGCCTTCTACACCCATTTCAGGAGAGAAGGGGCAAGCAAGACCCACTCCTCCCCTACCCTGACCCTAGGCTGCAGTTTGGGAGCGCAGGGACACGTGGCATTACAAGGAGGTTGTATCCCACCCTGAGCAATCTGCAAAGAGATGGCTGGGACCCATCACTTGGGATCCCCCTGCCAGCCAAAACTACCCCCACTCAAGCAGGGGATGGGAGGTGACCAGATTTCTTCCAAAGCTCCTCCAGAAGCACCAGAGCTGATGCTGCCCCTGCCTGGGAACAGCTCTGCTTAGGAAGCCACTGCACCAGCAGCGCTGTTGGCAGAGATCAGCATTCCTTCTTCCAGCCCAGGCACGGCACAGCCACACAGGGCCAGCACAGCCTGTTCCTCTCCTGCCCCAGACCTCCCCACCCCAGTGAGCCGAACCAGAAACCCCAGCACCATGCACAAACAATCCATGCAGCAGGGTTCGTTGTTGTAGCCCTTACAGTATTTAGAGGTAATTTTTTTTTCTATCCTCCCAAAAGTTTCCTCCCCACCTTGCAGTGATATTTCCAAGGGCTCCCATGAATATGGCGGTAGAGACTTGGACACCAGACAGTTACCATCATGCTGGTACTATAAGGTGGGAATGACACAGAACATAAGGCCAAAAGAAGCCGTTTGAAGCAACACCACCCCAGTTTCCTCCAGGCAGACATCCATGCTATTCTCCATCCCAAAGGGCCCACTGAATACCTACTTCCCCCTCCTGCATCCATCATACACACCACAAAACACTCCTCCATTCCCCACATTGCTAAAAGGCCTAAAATTCGAGAGACCCAAAGCCTCAAGATTCACCATGCAATTAGCTAGATGAATTCATAGCACACATCCCCATAGCACTTAGATCATAAGGCATCCAAGCCTACCACTTCTGCCACCTAATAAACTCAGAATCAGACTAACAAAGTTTGGGAGTAAAATCCTCACAGCGATGTGTTGGTAGGTTCACTTGCCTAATCCCACAAAACTAGTGGTCTGAGCAAGTGTTCAAGAGCTGCAGCAGGACCTGCACCCCACAAAACAGGTTCAACTCGACTCCAAACACTTGGGAATTATTCCTGCTCTCTTCTGCATTTCACCTTCCAGAAATTCCTCCTCTCACAGGTAAAAAAAAAATCCTGGCTGGGATCTTCAGCAGGTGCCAGGCAGCACATTTCACTTCCCATCAAACACAGCAGCAATGAGACAGATTGACTCAGCAGGTACTTGCTATGGTTCAGCCGGAACTAAACCTCCCTGACATAAAAGAAGCAAAATCTAAAGCATTGCAGCTTTGCTGAATCCCCAGCCCAGAAGGGCTCAATCGCAGGTTTCAGTTTATGTGTCACAGAGGACATTTATTCAGTGAGCAGCTATTTTTCAGGATGCTCTCTAGAAACACTGCTAGGAGGAAAATAAAGGCCCTGAATCGATATTTGGGGATGGGCAGGGGCAAGACGAAGCTGTTCAGGGGAAAAGCTCCTAGCTACAGAGACAAGGTGTCTCAGGCTTGCCAATCTTTCCAAGCCACACTTAACTGGATTTATCTATGGTTACCCAGGGCCCCTTTTCCTAGCAGGTGTTATTTCAACTCACACTGGTTGTTATCAACCAGTAGCTAAAATCTGTATAAAATATCCCAAACTGAATAAGTTCAGTCATACCAGCTCAAGCACAGGGATGGATTTCAGAGCATGAAAGCTGCATTTCTCACCTGAAAGACCTGAGTTCTGTCCTGGGGTTTTACCACTGACAGCTGATGGCCACGTACAAAACAGCAGCTTGTACCAAGGTTTCTACCTGAAGTTTGGGTTGCTCTTTTGAGCAAAGGGTCTTGTGGAAGAGCCCTCCTCCTTTCTAGAGAGATGAGTGTCAAAGGACCAACTCCTAAATCAAACTGCTAAGAACACAGTTACTCCCAGTGCACCATCAATTCCTGCTGGCATCAGCAGGTACAGGCAGACAGCTCAGGATCTTTTGAGGGCCCCAGCTTGTGTCCCTCAAAAAGCAAAGTCATTCAAGGGACCTCAGTCCTTCAACACTGGTCACTCCTCTGGGAGACAGGAGGCAGCAGTGTCTTGTAAATTCAAACAATGGATTGCACAGGTTTTTTTTGCAGAGTGCTTGAAACCTGATGAGTAATTAACTCTGACACCCTTAGGTGTTATTAATCCCACTAAACAGGGGAGGAAACCTAGAAAGGAAACCAGACAAACCCTTGGACCCATTCCAGTTTGCCTCAGGAGTGAAGCTTGGCTTGGAAGAGCAGCGCCGCTCGCCTCGGGCTGCACAAGAAGTCCATATCAGAGGGAAGAGGGACTCTGCTTCCCTGTCTGCAGGAGAGCAGGTACTTCCCCGGCCGGTGGCAAGGTGCGAGGCAGGGAAACAGCCTCAGCAGCCCCGAGGGGAGCCTGCCCCACAGCCCTCCCTGGCAGCGCTCACACCCGCCTGCGGCACTCCAAAGCCTCCGAGATCTCATTTTAGTGCAGACTTTTGTGCCAGCACGTCCCAGAAAGCTGACTTTGTAGGCACAGAAGGAGCTGTCTGGAGCTGCCACATTTCCTCTCCTAACCAGCTCATCCAGCAGCCAGCTCCTCCTGAAGGACCACCAGACCAGGCTCACTCTATGGCATGGCCGAGTCACTGTTTTACACTTCCCCAGGTGAGTGATTTTTCCTATCGCATCCATCAGTGAAGCTCCATTCATTAAAGCCTCCACAGGAGCTCAGCAGCACCCCAGAGAACCACTGCTCAGCTGTAACCATCCACAGTTCACATCCCTCTGGATTCCCAGAGGCTGAGGTTTGACGTATGGGCCATAGGCACATTGCAGGCTCTGCGCTCCCCTCCTAACCCTGGGATAAGACCACTTGCTCCCTTGGAAGTGAGCACAGCTACCACTTTTCCCTCCAGATGACCTGGAGTTATACTGGGGCATCTACACCTGGCTGGGATCCTACTTCTTATTGAAGTAGCAACCACAGCTATAACCAGGACACATGACATTTGGTGTCCCCTTGCAAGGTCAGCCTTTAAAGTTCCCCTGCACAAGACACAGTGGCAGAAAGGAAGGGCACCTTGCTTCAGCATCTCAGCTAGAAGACAGTCCTCTGAAGAGCAGCCCCGAGCCCAAGTCCCACCATTCAGGCCAGCAGAAACCAGGGGTTTACTCATCACAGGGCTGCATGTGTCATTGACCCTAATGTGCAACTTCAGGCTGAGTTGCTAGTTTGGTTTTAGGCAGAGGGTGTTGTTTGTGGGTTACCCACAGCTCCAAGAAATCTAATTCTCCAACCCGGTTAGAACTGCGGCACTCCTACAGCTCCGTGCAAGCTACAGAGCCACCTGCATGTGCCAGGTTTGCTGGGCTGCCACCCATTTCACCGATGGGCGCGGAGATAGGGCATGACACTGGAACAGGCAGCTCACGCCATTCCTATAGGGCACAACACTAGCACAGGCAGCTCACGCCATTCCTCCGAGAAGGCACCACACCTGCGCGCTCCCCTGCACCCCAGGAGCACGCTCCGGTGGCGCAAGACCCAACAGAAAGCGCTGTGAAAGATAAGGCTGTGTGGGAGCCCTGAGCGCTCCCCTTTTCTTTCCCACCGGGGGTGTTTCAGCAGGACCGTGCTAAGCCCAGCCCTTCCCCAGAGCAGGAGCCCTGCGGCGGGGCCGGCCGGGTGCCTGCTGCCGGCTGCCCTCACCTCGCTCCCTCGGGCCCCGCAGCCCGAACCGGCTTCTTCCTGGGGCCATCTAGTGGCATATTTTAATATAGTTCCTTCAAACACAAGCACGTTCACCTGGGGTTTATGCAAACACGGTTCTAAGAGCCTGATGCTCATCCCTCAGCATCTGAGCACAGACTGGGATCATCTCTGGCACAGCCATCACCTCCAGCGCTGGCTCCTCAGCTGCCTTGCCAGCACCAGGTCCTTCCTTTGACAGACCAAGTGCAGCACATTGCTCCCTTTTCTCCTCTATTTACTATCTTTATGTACAGAGCATATGAGGTTTCTTAATCCAAAAAGATGCTTTCACCAAGGCAGCAGGCTGATTAATTGTGAGAAAGCCATCTGGGTCACCAAGCCTGACACCTCACAGCCAGGTCAGAAGAACCAGGACTGCTAACTCCAAGGGGTTTTGCTCTTTCAAGTTAAGGACTTAAACACCTATGCCTTTACATCCATTCTTTCGTTAAAGCAGACATTCTCCAAATGGCATGTCACATCACATGTGTATAGCCATTTCTGTGCACTAAGCTCTGGGTTGAAAATAACCTCCTCCTGTCTGAAGTGATTTAAATGGAACAAAAGATTCCTACAAACCCCACCAAAGACTAGAAGAAGCATTCCTCAATCTAGATGAGGCTGCACCAGTATCAGATCAGTGAAATGCTAATGGTTTTCCTCCACACAGCAGCAAAGTACTGATGTCTGCAAACCCCAGCTCCAACAGATCAAGTCACTAACACGGCATGAACCAGAAGGATGAGGGCAGCCCTACTCCTGCACACATCGCAGCTACGCGAAAGGGACTCAGGCCAGCTCTTCCCTTTATATGTCGGAAGAGATGTCAGGAGACACTGGGGAAAAAAGTTATTTGCAGAGTGCTGGTGAGCCCAGGAGGGAAGTAACACCATTTCTTTGGGCACAACCTCTCAGAGCAGAGATTGATTTCTGAGGTCAAGAATAGCCAGGGCTGTGGTCTTCACCCCCTCCCACTGCTCCATTCCCCCAGTGCCAAGGCAGAGGTCTTGCATCTATTTACCCATTGTAAACCCAGCAAGTGGCTCTTCAGCCCTCAGCTGTAAGACATGTCAGAATGAACTCCCTCCTCTCCACCTGGGACTGACAGGTCATCAGTAAGTCATCAGGAGTCCAGCATTTATACAGTGGATTGGGGGCAGGTGTGTTGTTCCTGTCTCATGCCCTTCTAGAAGGAAAATGGGCTCCTAACATGAAGATAGCAGATATTATTATGTTTCTAGCCTTCACTGAAATTTATGCAGATGTAGTCTGTTGGGAATACAACACAGCCTAGAAGGTTGTGTTTGCTCCTATATACAACATCTCATTTTCTAGAGAATGAAGAATGAATCCAGTACATTATTTTTCCCCAAAAAAATTCATCTCCTCAGTGATCAAGTTCCTGGCATTGCCTGGTGTCAAAGACAAGCACATTCTGCAGCCCAGTGACAAAAGGCACAAGCAGCAGCATCTACAGCTTTGAAAACTGCAGTGGCAAATAAAACCTTTCAGAGGAGTTAACAACCACTAGAACTAGTCAGAGAAGTGAGGGTATCTCCTATAGTCTTGATATCAAGTCAGGATGGACCTCTGGAAGATCTTTACCAGGCTCAAACAGGAACAGCTGGATGAAGCTGAACACCCCATAACACAGAAGGTCAGACTGGAACAAAGCCAAAAGGGATTAAATGGTCCCATCAGTTATGTTCCCTCACAGGAGGGGGAAAGGAGCAAGGCCAAGGACTTGTCACACAAGCCTGGTGCTCAGGGTGC
Source organism: Balearica regulorum gibbericeps (assembly GCF_011004875.1). Taxonomy (NCBI): domain Eukaryota; kingdom Metazoa; phylum Chordata; class Aves; order Gruiformes; family Gruidae; genus Balearica; species Balearica regulorum. Next base: position 13,647,715 of record NC_046200.1, read on the forward strand.
TCTGACAGCCCAACAGTTTTCCAGCCAGTAGATACACTGGGACCCGCTCTTCCCAGGACTGCTACCTCCTGTCCTCCCACAGGCAGGTACACCAGCAGCAGGGCTCCTGGCAGAGAGCTGCTTTTGGGAAAGACAGAAGCCAAAAACACTTCTTGGCAATGCCTTCCCAATGGGAAGTAATGCAGATCTTAAATATGAGACTATTCCAGGAATAGCACCAAGAGCTACATGCAGCTCTTGGAGCCCTGTTTTTTCCACCTTGAGTCTGAGGAGTAGCTAATGTGAGTGACTGCAAGAGCTACAGCAAGCATCATCCATGCACCTACCTACCAGTCTCATACTCCTGACCCCTGAAGTGTCCATACTCTAGGTCTGGTTGATTTTTACACACCCCTTTCCAGCACCAGACAACAGGTTAACTGGATAAAGCTGGGATCAACTTCAAGATCAGTTCTCCCTGGTTTTGGGCAGACCTTCTAATCCCAAGTGTCAGGAGAGGTTTGGTCTAGCCTGCCTGAACTGGGTCATCCAGGCAAAATAGGTTTCACATTCCTCAGTCAATACTATCTTCATCACCTTCTCCACAACAAAAACAAGAGCGGTCCATACGAGGGAGAGCCTAAAGAACAAGACCTGCCCTGTCTTGAAGCTCCATTGGACATCAGCAACCAAGGGGACACCAGGCGTATCCCACATACGCAATGCTTCTGTTTACCTTGGACCCATTAAAGACTGATCACGCTCAAGACCTGCTGTGAGCTCCCCCAGATAAAGCCTCTGCCCTTCTGTTTGTGGTTCAAGCCCACTCGCAGCTTAAGGCTCACATACATGCCAAACCTGTCAGAGTCCGATGCAGCCATGCTGCCAACAGGAAAGGAGATTTTTGCAAGTCCATGGCTCCAAACACAACAGCAGCCTTTGCTAGTGGGAGAAAAGGCACCTACACCCAGGAAACTGTAGTGTTAAGGGAGCCGAGCAAAAAAGTTTAACCAACATTGTGGAATCCATTCTTTAGCACACTCTCTCGTGCTTTTAAACTGCCTAATCCTTTGATTAAATATACTGGCTTTTTTTTTTTACACTGCTGATTTTCTGCAGTGCTGGAAGAGGAAATCCCTTCCCACAAGTCTTACTACATCCTCAAATCCCCCCATAAACTTCAGATCACTCCCACTTGGATCTCCAGTCAAGGAACCCCACTGTCCCAGGAGCCTCTAGAGTCAATGGGCATGATGATTACGGACACTCTGAACCCTGCCCTCAGGAGGGCATCTCCTGCCATCACAGCACAGCTCCCAAGGCAAAGGGGTTCTTAACCAGAAACCACAACTAAACCCATCTCCAAGCCCTGGTATCTTCAGGAAAAAGGTACATTTCGGAAATATAGCAAGAATAAGGCTTATTTTCAGTAAAATCAATACAAACAGGTCTTGCTCATGCAGAGCCTCATTTAGTAACTCTAACAGAAGGTCTCATGGTTGTTTCCCCGTGTTCTGCAGAGCCAGGACATGGAGCTGACTGCCCAGATCACACCACAATGAGAAGGGGGAAACTGAGGCCCATCAAGCACATCAACAAGCAGTGTAGTGAGAATCCAAACTGAGCAGCCCAGGTTTCAATCCAGTTTCGGGAGCCTTGATTCAAGTCTCCGCTTCAGCACAGCACAAGTCACTGACTCAGTTCCCAACCCATTTTGCAGTTAAACCTCCCGTCATAGAAAGCGTAGCTGGCTGGCCAAGCTGGACACAGGGAAACCCACTTGTAGAGAGGCACATAAGGATATTCAGCCAAAGGCACAAGCTACAACAGGAGAACAGCTAGGACTAACTAGAACAGACACCGAAAAATAAGATGGCTCCAGCCAGTCTTTCTCTCCACACTCTTCCAGGCTTTTTTCATTTTGTTACATTAAATCTCTAGAGAGGGGCAACGGGTTGCTTTAACACCAAAAAGATCACAGTTCCCTGGGAACAGTTTCTTAAAATCAGTATTTATTTCTACTTCATTCCAGACCAAACAAGGCCATAGTGTTGAGTAACACCCAGAAGCTCCTATCACAACTACTACCATATTCCTTTATGCTGGTTACTGAGAGTACTTGCCCCAGAGCATCCACAGCCCCAAATGTCAATCGTTATCAGCAGATGACTGTCCCAGATTTACTGAGGTGTGCCTTGCCAAGAATGGAAGATTATACATTGATGCTTTACCTGACTGAGGTCCTTAAAAATAAGAAATGCCGTAGGTATTTTGGGGACTTCTCACATAAGAAAGCAGGTGTTGAAGGGACCAGCCAGGCTGGCAGATGAATGCAGGATGACAAAAGGCTGCCAGGCCAGCTCAAGGCAGCATGCCACTCGTTTATCAAGTTCCTTCCCTTCCAGCTATGCTCCTGACTCTGGAGCAGGATCTTTGCCACACTCATCCCCGAGTTTCGACATCCTCCTCAAATCCAGGCAGCCTCCTTTGTTCTCCAGCCAAGGAACTCCAAAAATCAGAGAGCACAGGAGACTGATACCACAGGACCCCATGTATAACTCAAACCATTTCACATCCACTTTCAGGCATAGAGCAGATTAGCTACAAGCTCTCTGCAAGGACACACTGGCACCTGAGGACCAAAAACCAGGTGGGCCTTGCTTAGCTCTAATTTGAGTCCCACAGAAAAGCAAAGGTAAATGTGGAAGAGCCTCAACAGGGAAGGGAACCAGCTAGATTTCTGCACAGGTGCCATGGAAAAAACTGGACCCCCTTATGTTGTTAAACACTTTGCCTGGCTGGCATTTGCAGACATGAAGTGAAGGCCAGCAGACCTAGTATCAGCTGAGGGACCCAGGCAATCCAGCAGACCAGGGATGAGAAGCAGCACCATGGGGAGCTTCTGCCAGCCCCCACCACCCCCTCGGGTTTTCATACAAACAGACTGCAGATTTGCACAGAGCAGCTTTCCCCTCCACACGTCACTTCCATGTAAATCCCACTGCTTGTGCCTCTTCTCAGTCCCCACAGAAGCAGAAACTAGAAGTGCCAAGTCTCTGGAGCCCTCTGAGCCACAGGGAAGGCACATCCAACACTGCAAGCCTCCCTCCAGCCAAACACCCACCTCATAGCTCTCAAGAGCAGCAAAGAAACCACACAACAGCCATTTCCAGCACCATATCTCCACCAAATCCCCACCACTTCCCACACAGCCTCCTACCTCCAGAGTGAAGGCAGAAGTCCCCATTGCAGCCGCCACAGGTCCCCTCAACAGCCTCTCACAGCTCCCACAACACCACAGCCTTCTGGAAAAGACCCTTCCTTGCCCTGAGCCAAGCTTATAAAGACTCAGGGCCCTCTTCCTCCCTGCAGCAAGTTCACACCTTAATTTTAACTCCATCAATCACAGCTGGTTCCCTTTGCTCCTGCTGGGTAATGGCTTGCACCGGTGCAAAGCCTGGGGTCTGCAGCACGAGGGGCAGCGCTGTGCCGAGCAGGCAGCCAGAGGCCTCGCGGAGACGCCGGTGCTGCAGTGCGGGGCCCTGAGGCGAAGCTTTGTGCGGGCCCACGACCGGAGACGTGTCGGGTCCTGCTCAAGGGTGGGGAGGTATTTGAGGGGGGGGATGCTCGAGTGATGTGCTAGGAATAAAGGGCAGCCTTCAAAGCCCTCGCTGTCTGAGCTTACAGAGCATCCCCCCCTCTAATTTTTCTGTGAGATACAGGGTTTAGCCCCAAAATGGGTGTCATTTCTGTCACGGCTCGTTTCAACGCAAGAGAGCAGGGTGAGCCCGATGTGCACGGTGCTCAGAGGAGAGCTGGGGAAAGCACCAAGGTCCCCGAGCCGTGAAAGCAGTTTAGAAAACATCACCCTCCATCACTGCGTCCTCAGGGCGGGGGCACGAGAGTGCTCGCCCAGCCCCAGACTACACAGTCAGATCGGACCCCGGCTGTTATTTCTTCCATCAGTCGCTCACATTAACACCTAAAAATCTGATGGAAATACTTTTTGAAGGGAAACCTCTGTGCACTTGGAGTGGTCTCCCCCCCCCTAATTGCACCAGGGTGATGTGATTTAAGAGGAAGCCGAAAAAGCAGCAATCGATTACCCGTAAAACAGGGTTATAATCCAATAAATAAATGATAAATCAGCATGTCTCCTCTTAGCAAGGAGCTGGAGACCCGAAGTTCCCCTTGAAGGAGCTGAATAGAATATCCATTATTCAAACTGATCGCAGCTACCCAAGTGGAAAGAGCAGCTGTGCCTTCATGTTTTCTGACACTTTTTCTTGTGCGTTACACCATCCTCGCTGAAAATGAAGTGATTTGGACTTGAGATAACTCACTAAGGAAAGGCAGGGATGGCTGTTTTCCAGATTACCTAACCTCTGTCAACGTGGACCAGAACCCAGCACCCAAGGAGTAAAGTGGGGTTGCTTTGATATATCTCAAATTAATCCTTCTACTCCCAGCAAAACTGCTGCCCTGGTAGTTGTGAATTCCCCAAGAGCGCTGCTCACACGGCTTCACTAAACATTTGCGATGCGGTTGCATGACCATCATCCTGTCTCCCCTACCTGCCACTCCTGGAAGCATTGAGACTCCAAAGGTTTAACTCCTTCAGAAACCTTTCGGGCCACTGGAACCCAGGAATTACCTTCCACAGCAACCCTGACCGTTCCTCCCTGCCAAACAGCTCTGACGCCGACGTGCACACACACAATTCAGGGGCCTTAATGAGAGCGCGCACCAGCCTGGGCAGGGACAATAGGCATTTCTCATCACTCGGCAGAGGCAGTCGGAAAGTAGGACAGCACTTTATCTGGAAGCTCCACTGGACCTGGAAAGCCACTTCCCTACAGGGATAAGGTCCCCTCTGCGCTGGTCCAGAAGTTTCATTGAAACATATGCTACCAGTTTCTTAAGCGGGACAAGTGTCTTTTTTTTTGGTTTGGTGGTTTGTTTTTTTCCCTGGGAAGGCTTTCTTCCCCATTGTGTGACCACTGCACATTAAAAGGCAATCAATATCATTCCCATTGTTTACCCTGAAGTTTGATGCATGTCTTCCTGCTTTTACATCCTTGTTCTCACATTTTAGTGCCCCCCTGGTTCCACCAAAGCAAGTTGATCTCTGGCCCGGAGTGAAGTGTTTCATGCAAAAATGGCAGTTTCTGGTGCAGAATAGTTTTGTAATGAGGGAGGAGACAGAAAACAGAAATAAGGCTATAATAAGACAAAGTGCTTATGAAGAATAGCTCTGTGTGTGCAAGAGACCACAAAACATGTAGGACAAATAGGAAGAATATGAATATAACTGAAACAAAGCATAAAAAGATTAGCTTTGTGCAAGCATGTATTTTTGTGTATAAGCGAGCAAGTGGGGAGGCTAACATATGAGAAAAGATGAAAACAGGGAAGCAAAATAGCTCAGTGCATGTCTGCATGTGGATATGTGAGGGAGGGCAGCAGAAACGCAACAAGACAAAGCAAAGCAAAGCAAAGCAAAGCAAAGCAAAGCAGGCCTTGCGCCATGTGCGGCACAACCAGCCCGCGGGTGCAGCCAGGGGAGGGTGACGGTTCTTTTTAAGAGCCCGCCTGCTTTGAGCGCAGCCACACACCCCTGTAAAACTTTGGGAGGTTTCCTACAAAAATGCCAGGCCTAATGCCACTTCCCAGTGAATGCCCAGCACCCAGGTTCTCATTCAGAGTACGCTGAAATCACCGGGAGCCACCATGTCAGTGGTGATGCCATTCTTGCACACATGCTTTCAGGCCTCCCAGGACTGTAAGTGAACCGAAGGAGGGTGGGCACATAGGGTTTCCAGAAGAGTCTCATTTCGCAGACTCTGAAGGAGAAACACTTTAGAAAACACTTTCAATTCATGTCTTTTCCTTTTCAATGCTGCTACTTGCATCCTCAGTGTCTCTCACGCCCAGGCAGTTGGGGATCCCCTGGCGCGCACACACACACGTGAACACACACACACACACACACTCCCACTCTCACGCCCAGGCAGTTGGGGATCCCCTGGCGCGCACACACACACACACACACGTGAACACACACACACACACACACTCCCACACTCACACCCGCCCCACCGCTGCCCCGCTCCCCTGCCAGCCCTGGGCAGACGCTTCCCGGGGTGGGGTGGGGTGGCGGGAACCGGGTGGCTGCGGGGGGTCCCCGGAGCGGAGCCGTGCCCGTGGTTCCGGGCCGCCCCACCAGGTGGCACTCCAGGAGCGGCTGAGCCCCACACGGCCCCGGGATCGGCCCCGGCTCCAGCCACCCGCGGGGGCACCCCCAGCAGCAAGGCACCCTCCTCTGCTCCTCCCAAACATGCGGGTTGCTGGCACGGGGCACCCAGGTCCTGCCTGCCGCCGTGATTTCATGAGGCCTTAGTTTCGCGATTTCGTGATTTCAGGATTGCATGAGACACAGGGCGAGGATGGAGTCCCCCCCCTCCCTTGCTCTGCCCGCGGGGACAAGCCGGGCGCACGGGCAGCACCCTCCGTCCATCCTCCTGTCAGCAGAAATTTGGAGCCGCTGGGTGCCGGGTTGGGGGAAAGGAAAAAAAAAAAAAAAAAAAAAGGAGGATGAAAATTAGGATGAAAATTATGGTTTATCTTTCTTCCCCACCCCGCCCCCCGGTTTAATATTTGGCAGAGGGAACAAACCGGAGAGCCGGCTCTAAAAGGGGTGTGAACACAAGCACCGGGGCTCCGGGCCGGCAGCCGAGCGGGGAGGCTCCCGCGTGCTGCCCGCTCCTCGAGGGGCGACGGGCAGGGACCCCCCCCCCGCCCCCAAAGCTGCCCCCGGGGGTGGCGAGAGGGCCCGGGGCTGCTCGGCGAGCTGGTGTTTGCAGAGCTGAATGTACCCAGGACACGCCATAGCGCAGATAACGCAAAGCTGACCGAGCGGTGGATACCAGCTATACCAGTTAGAGCCTCCCGGCCCCAGCCTGGCCGTACGGCTGTGCTCGGCCAGGCGGGACAGAGCCTGGGAAAGCCGGGGTACCGGGGGGGGGCTTATGGCCGGGCTGCGGGGGACGGGACACACCGTGCCCGGTGTCTCACACCGCACACGTCTTGCGCAAAGTGAAAGGAATGCGCTCACATCCTCACATCTTCGAATTATCTTTAAATAAACCCCCCCCACACACACACACACACACACGTATTTGGACTATTAAAATATTGGAAACATATACAGCTGCTTAACGCTTTATACATATTACGTACGGAGAGACCAATATCTAAATACAGTAATGTACAGCTACGTAGAGGCTCTGGAGCTATGCACATGGTATGGCTGTAACCGCAGAAATGTGTGCGTGTAAACGCAGCCGTTGGAGTGGGGGTGTCGGGACCTGCTGCCCGGGTGACCCCTCCGGTCCCCGCCGGCCGCTCCGTGCCGGGGACGGCGGCAGCTCGCCCGGCTGCCCGCGGACTCGGGCGGCTGCAGTTGCACTTCGGTTTGGTTGTGGGGTTTGGGTTTGGTTTGGGTTTGGTTTTTTTTTTTTTTTTTTTTTTTTTTCCCTCCGTAATTGTTAAGTATATTGGAAAACATCGCTAGGTTCATTAAAGTCTCTGCTGGCCTGAGCCGCCGCTTTTACCGGGAGCAAAGCTTTCGGGGAGCAAACCAAACCCCCGCTCATCTCAGACCGAAAAAAGCCGCGTTTTCGGCCGAGTCGTCGCTCCCACGCGTGTTCCCTCCTCCGTATTTTGCCAGGGAGCTCTCCCGGGACAGGTTATTCCTCCGCTTCTGGACGAGGTCCTGTTGAGAAATATTTAAAACAAACCAAAGAGCCCCAAGACCACCACCACCACCGTGGTGCGGCTCTCGGGTTACCCCCCCCCACTAATGACTGACGGCTGGTGCCACCGAGACAAATAAATACATCGTAAGGAGGGCAATGGGTCGCGAGTCGTTTTGGCCCTAAGGTGAGATTTAGCAATGACCGCCCATTAAAACAAGCTTTTCACTTTTCCTAGGGGTAGCCCCGACACCCCCCACCCCCCCCCCCAACACACACACCCGCTCCAGCAAGCGGAGCGGGGGAGCCTCTTGGAATTTGTATTTAAGATTTGGGTTTGGTTTTTTTTTTCCCCCTTCTCTTTTTTTTTTTTTTTTTTTTTTTTTTAGCTCGGAATCGGGACAATTGGAAACCGGCAGAAATAGAACTCAGGAGAGCGGAGGAGTTAAAAAGCACCCCTCAAAAATCCACGGGGAAGGCCCCGAATGAGCAACAAGAGAGAGCGGAAAAGAAAAATAATTTTCAAGAAACTTGTCAAAAACAAATACCAGAACGCCTAGGAAAAGTTGCACGGCAGAAGGGAAATAATCCTGCCAGATAACCGCGGTGCCACATGTCCCAAAGAGCGCGATCGGGCAGCGCGGTCTGGGGGGCGGCGGCGGGAGCCCCTTCCCTGCAGAGGGACCGGCAACGTGACTCCGCGCTTCGCACAAAAGCTTGGAGCAAACCCTTCCAGCTCCCTCCCTGCCGCCTCCTCCTGCCCCAAGAAAGGCTCTTTATTTCATGGCTCCTTCAGTCCGGTCGGTGGGATGCCCCAGCCCGGACACCTTCCCTCCCCGGCCGGTTCCCCCCTTTCCCGCAGCCGCTCCGCTCGTACCTTCGCTGGAGGGAGCAGGTCCGGGGGGGGACAAAGCACCATTGGCTTTTTCTGTCGAGCTATTTTCCTTGTTACCTTTATTTTGTCAGTGGCGCTTTGGCGGCTAGCAAGGAAATAAAGCTTGAAAGGATTTCGGAAAGGAGAGAAGCTGGAGGCAGAGGGGAGGGGGTCGGGGTGTCCGTGGGGTCGGGTCGGGCTTGGCACAGCCCAGCCCGCTTGCCATCAGGGGGGGTTTGTTGGTGGGTTTGGGGGTTTTTTCAATGTCATGTTGAAAAGTGTCATTTTCTAGGAAGGGCTTTATTTTGGGGGAATGAGGGGAAGCTAAATTTTGTGAGACCAACGTGAGATTCAGCTGGAATTATGGCCGCGGTTACCCGCACTTGAGGTCGAACTCTGTTTCGGCTAAGAGCGGTTAAAAAAAAAATAAAAAATTATTTTCTCCAGAATAATCAAATCATTAAAAAAAAATAATTACCAAAAAAAAAAAAAAAGAGAGAGAGAGAGGTGGATTAGAAAATTGAAAACCCAACGGCGGTGTCTGCGGGGCGGCTGCGGTCTGAGCTGCCAAGGAGGAGCGGTGGTAGATGAGGAGGACGCAGGTCCCGAGCCCCGCAGAGCCCCGCAGAGCCCCGCAGAGCCCCGCAGCCCGCCCGGCCTCGGGGCTCACGTTGCCCGCAGCGGGCGGGGAGGACCCGCCGCAGCCCTCCGCGTCGGGGCGAGGAGCTGGAGCCAGGAGTTACAATAGCGCCTTGAACGGCCACTTCAAGCTAAGGGCTTCGCCTCGCCGTGTTTTTACACGCCTTAATTGTTCACTAATAATGCGGGGTTTTGGGGGAAGCACGTGGGAAGTTTGGGGTTGGCTGGAAAGAAGAAGAAGAAAAAAAAAAATTACAAAAACCCCAAACCGACCCTATGGATCATCCTCCAGAGCTGGCTACCTGGGAGCCGCTGGCTTTTTCTCTCCGCCCGCAGTCAAAAGGCTTCAGGTGCAAAGGGCCGCCCCTGCCCCGCTCGGGAGCGGGATGCACGGAGGGGCTGGCTGCGGGAGAGGGCGGCGGGTCAGGGCGCTAAGGCGATGCGAGCTCCAGCTACACGGGCTGGGGTGTCCCTGTGCGGGGTCTTTGCTCTCCTGGGGGGGGGGGGGGGTACAGTGCGTGAGGGCTCGGCGGTGCCACCGTGCCCCTGGGGACGCGGGTTTCTTTGCGAGATGCTCGTAGGTGTCGCAAGGGAGAGGGGTTTGGGGTTTGGTGTTTTTTTTTTCCCGCCTCGTTTCCCACCTCCCCCCGCCCCAGCTCACCCCAACCCCGCCGTCCCGGCGCCTCCATCACGGATCCGCCCGGCCGGCTGCCCCCGGTGCCCCCCCGGGGCCGAGGTGACGGGGACCGGCGGGCAGAGAGGAGCGGGGCGGTCTCCGCAGGGTGCCACGGCTGCTCGCCTCCGCCGTGTCAAGCACCAGTGCCTCAAGGCAATCGCCACATCAGACCATTTACCCTCCCGAGACAACAAACAACCGATCCGTCCGTCCGTCCGTCGGTCCGGCCCCCGGCCCCGGCAGTGCGCGTCCGTGCGCGGAGCACCGCGCTCCGGTGACCGCTTTGCAGAGACCCTCGCACCGGGCTTCCCCGCAGCAGGAGCTGCAGAAACAGAGAGGGGTGCGCCCTGCCTGTCCCCCCGCACACCCACAGGCGCACTAAGGTGTTTGGGGTTCGCCTTGGGCATTGGTTTCGGGGCTCACGTCCGAGCGTGGCCCGGGCCCCGCTGCCCATCCGGGGCGCACAGACCCACAGACCCCGCGGCTCGGGCTCCCACCCGGGACTGGTGTGTGCGCTCCTGCAGACACACGGCAGCTAAATTTAAAGCAACTCCTCTCTCTCTTTTTTTCTTTTCCCTTTCTTTTTTTTTTTTTTTTTTTGTCTTCCCTTCTCTCTCTGCCTTCCCAAAAATCGTTTCCCGGTGCAATCCTGCAGCCCGGGGCAAGGGAGGAGGCGGGATGGTCCCTGCTTCCAAGACTTTTATGAACAATCGTTAAAGAAATCAGCCTTTTTTTTTTTCCCTCTTCCCTTGTGCGGAGGCCGGAGAGGTCCCTTTGATCTGCGAGGCCTGGCGTGCTCCGAGCCCGCACGCCGGCTGTGTGCGGGGAGGGGGCCCGGCCGCCGCGGGAGCCCCCCGAGCCGGGACATGAAAGGCGAATTTTTAAAAAAAAAAAAAAAAAAAAAAAAGAGCGGCCAGGGTACGGGAGATCGACCGAAGGGCTTAAATATTTCATATTCCTGGAAGCTGTCAAGGCCAAAAACAACAACACGCCTCCCGCCTCCCTCCCTCCCTCGGAGTGTTTGCAGAGGCCAGGAGCGTGTGTGCGTGCGAGGGGGCCGGGGGGGGAGAGGGTCATAAATTTTCACTTGTAATCAATCAATAATTAACTAATAGCAGAGCGTGGCCCGAGCGGGCCGGCAGGACGGCGGCGGCGGGCGGTCGCACCGCCGGGCCCCGCGGGGGTATCCATGTCCTCCCCGGGCCGCTGCGGCTCCGGTTCCCCCACCACCACCACCCCGCCCCGGGACCGGCGGTGCGGCTCCTGCCCCGCTTTCCCAGAGACTTTGGACTCGGGGCTAAAACTCCCGCGGGTAAAACCCAGCTCTGCTCCTAGGAAAGCCAGCGGCGAGCTCCGCCGCGCTGCCCGGTTGGGGGTCCGGGGGGGGGGGAGATGCCCGCTCGCCTCCCACCCTCCCTGGAGCCACCCTCCCGGTGGGGTGCCGTGCCGTGCCCCTCTCCCACGGGCCGTGGGTCCCCTCGGGGGCCGCTCCGCACTGCTCGCGCTGCCCGAGAGGTGGCGCCGGCGCCCCGCCGGACCCCCCCGCCGCCGGACACCCACCCCCCCCCCCCCCAGCGCCGGGTCGCCTGCATCAGCCATAAAACCATTGAGGATATCAAGACAGGCGCCAGGTGAGTAATAGACAGGATAATCCAGAGAGATTGCTCGCTGTTTACCTCCTTCCACAAGCGCCACAAGAGTTACTCATTAACGTTACTATATACAAATAAGATACACAAGAGATAAAGCCATTTGCAAGTCAGAGTTACACCTGTGGTACACGGATTTCTTGCAAGGGCATGGAGAGGGGGAGGTCAGCGTTAGGCCCATGGCAGTGGGGGGTTTAAATCAATTAGGCTGCACCTTAAAAAAAACCAAACAAACAAACAAACAAAAAAACCCAAACCAACCCAACCCAACCCTAAAAATCGTGATCTCCGGTTTTGCGGCGTCCCGGGGCTGCCTGTGCCTGCCCGGCCTGTGGAGCGGCTACCGGACTCCTGGACCGGCAGGAAAGGGGGGGGGGGGGGTGTCTTTCCTCTAAACATCAGCAGCGAATTTCGTCGCCAACCACGAAAAATTTACCCCCCGCACGGACCATAACCGCTCTCCCTCTGTGAGAGAGATCTGGGGGGCCGGCAGCTGGGGAGGGGGAAAAAATAGAGGTGTCCCCCCCCCATCATTCCTGAAACCAGGAAGGGGCCGGGGGGGGGGGGGTAGGGTGGGAGTCTGAACCCACGGGAAGGTGCCTCTGCGCTGCCTGTAAGGCCAGGGCTCAGCGCCCAGAGGGAAGTTGAACGCCGTGGCGAAGGATGGGTTTACAGCCCGGAGGGGCTGGCAGCAGCCGGCCCCCCCGCTCTGCTCCCCCCCCCCCCGGGGCTGGGTAATCCCCCCCCACCGGAGCAACCCCAGCTCCCACCCGCGCGGAGGATCCGGGTGGAAACCGGCTTGTGGGGCTGCAGCCCGAAGGCTGTCTGCCTGCAGACGCTGTCTGGTTCTTGGAGTGGGTATTTTTAATTTTTTTCTGCCATATCCGACGCCGCCTCTACCCCTAAAAACCTCACCTCGCCCAGGCCAGCTCAAAGGAGCATCAGCTAAAGTGACATTTCCAGCAGCCATCACCTCGGGCCATCCGAGAGTGGGGAAAGAAGGAGAGAAAAATCCTCCTCAGCCCAAACCTTTCCACCGCTGCAAGCACCGTGGATTTAACAGACTCACACACACTCCAAGCTGGAATGAGAAGGGTCCCGTCCTCCACCACGAAGGGGACTGGAGCAGGGGTTGATGTGCATGGGGCGGGGGGGGGGGGGTGTCTCGCTGGGGATTTGTGAAAAAGATCGGGGGAAAAAAAAGCTTTATCGCCACTTTCACCCACTGAACTTCTCTTTATCTCGTCGGCGCAGGAGCTGGGGACCACGGGCCGAGGGTCAGGCAGAGTATAAAACAGGATACAGGCTGGAAGTACATCCCTATAATATTTATTACTGGCGGAGGATGAATCACTTTCCAATATACGGGCCACTAACTGTTGAAGGGAGGGGGAAAAAAAATCTCTTTAACAAGTAGAAATATATATGTTCTGCTAAAGGATGTGCTCATGGACTGGCAAAGGTACAGGCAGGGGCTGCCAGGTCTCCTTAGCTCTCTTCTCCGTGACCTCCCAGGCCACTGGTCCACCCTGCAGCCTGGATGCCTGTCCCCGTTTCAGCCATTTTCTAGCTTAATCTCAACATATCATCAGCCCAAGGGCGAGACGGGGCGATTCCAAGGGGGGGGGGGGGGGGGAAGAAAAAAAAAAAAAAAAACCCATGTATTTCCAGGTGATAACTAACTGGAAAAGCCAATTCCTCTGCCCGGACGGGAGGGAAAACGAGCCCAGCAACGCCATCAACTCCTGAGCACTTTACCTGGAAACTTTGGAGGAGGGCTCTGCATTAAAATTTAACCGATCTATTCTAATTCTTCACTTTTGCGTTATTAATTTATGACAGATAAAAGCATAGCTGAGCCTTTCTCATTAACTTTTCAAACGCCACTTAATATTGTTCCATTAAAAGAGGTGACTTCGTAGCCTCTGGATCGACTTTAAAAGCGAGAGGGATGAAGACGGAAAAGGTACATTAAACAGCTTGCTTAAAACTCATACTGCCCCACCAACAATTCAAACGACACCATCCCGACTGGTTCGTACTAGCTCTTTCCAGGAGAAATATCTTAATATTGGGAAGGGGATGGGGGTGGAGGAGAAAGGCAGAGGAGGGATATATATCTTTCAACCCCTCCATCCTCCCAGGCACTTTCGGGAGGGTTGGGGTGAAAGCATTTCACAGTACGCCCAAGACATTTCAATAAAAATTTATTGAAACTTCAGTGACTTTTAAAAGGGGAAAAAAAAAAAATTACAGAAAAAAAATAGCAAGAACTTCTCAACATTTATATAACACAAAATATACCTTCATTTTTTTTTTTTTCTTTGAACCAGCTCTGAGCACCTGACTTTCAAGCCAAGAAAATATGCACTCACTCAAACAAAGACAACAATAAGCACAGTAGTAAAACTCCATCGTGGGGTTGGGGGTTTTTTTTGACACACCAAGGAAATGGGGAAAAAAAATAATACAAAGTAAAGAAAATCCTAGAATCTTCATCTTTTTTCTCTCAAGCCACTGGAGAAGCCTGTTGTCGTGTATTAACGTATATAATTTGTTGTTGTTGTTGACATTTTATGCGGAAAGTAGCACTTTGAACACTGAAGAAATCGAGGATTAAAAGCTACCATGGCACATTGCTTTTTCTCGTTCTTTTTTTTTAAAGATCTTTGATTAGGTTTGTTTTTTTTTTTAAATTATCATTTCTGGATTGCCTTTTGCATTCGACTCCCTTACAAAAGGACGAGGTCAGGTTTTTCTGGGGTGAACTCCGATTTAAAAGTGAGCCCTCAGAAATGGGGGTATTTCTCCTCTGGGTCGGGGTGTATGTTTAAAGGAATTACGACCTTGAAATGAAAACGACTAAAAATAAAAAACAGAAGGAAAAAAAGAAGAGACAGCTGCAGTCGTATTTACAGAGATATGTACAATGTCAATAAATTAAAGTTTAATTTCGAGTATTCATATTCCACGTATTTACAAGAGTTATCAAATAATTACATAAATACTTTTTTTTTAATAATAGTGTCCGCTCTTTTCTTCTTCTCAGCATGTTTAAACCTTGTTATTGCATATACAATTAAAGAGGGAAAGCTGTGATAAACCTACAGTCAAGCTACAGAGGTTTTTAGATAAAATAAATTCACTTTTTTTTTTTTTCTTTCCAACTACACTTCTTATTGTTGTTGCTACAGGGAGAATGTTTAAGGTAAAGGGACGAGGGTCTTATTTCTGGTTTTATTATTATTAATAATAATAATTTTTCCCTGGGATTTGAAACGAGCATTAAAAATAAGCAACAAAACCCCACCGAAATAAAAAAAAAAATACCCCACCCCTCCCAAAGAAAAAGCCAACTACAATGGAACATGCAAAAAAAGCCACCGACTGGCTTTTAGACGTCACAATAATATTTTAAACACACAGCTTCCCTTAATATTGACTAAGGGGGTTGTCGTTAACAACCCACCCAGGAAACAACTGTTGAAGAACCGATATGCGAGTTACTTACACACTTTTCTTTCGGAAAGAAAAAAATCACTTCTCTTCCTTAATTTTTATTCATACGTTTGTTTGATTTTTTTGTTTGTTTTATTTTTGCTTTTAGGTGTTTTTTCTTTTTTTCTCTCTCTTGTTTTTTTTTTTTTTTTTTTTTTTTTTTTTTTTTAATTTTAAAAGGTTAAAAAATAAAAAGAAAGGAGGATGCCACAACCCCGCCGGTGACCCGGCCAGGCCAGCCTGCTCCCTGTGAGCAGCCTCCGACCCAGCTCTCCCACCTCGGCTTCGCTCCCCCCTCCCCGACCCTCTCCCTCCCCTCACCCCCTGCTTCACCAGACACCTCTTTGCTGATAAACGCGCACACAACGCCGGGGGGGGGGGGAGTATATTAATTAAAAAAAATATAGAAGGGGGGGGGGAATAAAAGAGAGGGGTAAAAAAACCAACTCGCGGGAGGAGGATGTGGTTTCTTTCAAACAAAGTGCACTGAGAGACTGCTTTGAAATGAGCTCCCGGAGGGCGGGGGGGTTACGGGGAGCCGCTGCGGGATCTGTCCTGCTTGGGGTCGAGCCCACTGACCAGGCGCTGGATGTTTTGCAGTTCGCTGGTGGCCGCCTCCTTGTCTGCGCCCAGTTTGGGGGAGAGGGAGACGGAGCCGGAGGAGAGGGTGGACGAGCGGCTGGTGAGGTCCGAGGCGGAGTCCAGGGGTACGGAACCGGGGCTGGTGGTCAACCCCCCCGCTTTGCCCTCGCTGGAACCGGCGGCCAGGCCGGGCAGGGCGGTGGTGAGGAGGCTGCTGCCGTCGGGCAGGGGGACGGGCAGCGGGTAGGGGCTGTAGCGGAGCCGCGGCCGTACGGCGTTGAGGAACGGGTGCCGGTGCACCGAGCTGGAGGCGGCGCTGGAGGCGGCGGCGGCCGCGGCCATGTAGGTGTAGGGGTAGGGGAAGAGGCTTCCGAAGGGAGACATGGCCAAGCCCTGCGGGACAGGGGGGAGAGAGAAAGGAAGGGGTTACCGGCCTGCACATAATCTCCCGGGGGATGCTCTACGGCACCCCCACGCCAGCACACCCCACGCACGCCCCAGTGGGAGAGCTGACAGCGGCCAAGCTGCTGCTGCCCACGGGAGGAGATGAAGACCCGTCCTCCCAGTGCCGAGGCCAAAACCACCCGGATCCCCCGAGGCAGCCCCTGCCGAGGGTCTGTCCTGCACGGCCCCCCCCGCCCCGGCTCCCCTCCCACTGGGGGGGCGAAATGACATAAGGGCCTTGGTGTCTCTTCCGCCACTCTCCTTCTCCGCGGGGAGATTTTCTTTTGCTGGGGCGAACGCTCTGTCCCCGCAGGTACAGCCGCCCCTCGCAGGGCAGCCCCGGGAACACCCCCCCATCACCATCCCCCCACCATCACCATCACCCCACCACCACCACCACCACCCCCCCCAACCCACCCCGCAACGGCGACGCCGCTTCACAGGCCGGGACGCGCCCCGCACCGCGGAGCTGCGCTCTGGGACCGCCCGGGGAGCCGCCGAGCCCCCCCGGGGAGGGGCGGGGGGGAGCATCGGAGGCCTGGCCCGGTACGGGGTCCCACGGAGCACAGGAGCAGGAGGACAGCGGGGCGGGTGGAAGAGCTCCGCGAGTTCAAGCTGGGCCACCCCCCCACCCCCCCCCGGGACTTCCCCACCTCTGACTTTCCCCCAAACCCGGCGGCTGCCCCTGCAGAAAGAGCCGGGGGGGGGACGGGGACGGGCAGCCAGGAGGCTAAAGGGGGTGCTCTGCTACTCCCTCCCTTCCCCCAGGACGGACCCCCCTGCTCCGGAGGGGCAGCGGGAGGGGGGGGCGGAATGCGGTACCTGAGACGCCAGGACGTGCTGCTGCAGATGGAAAGGCAAAGCAGCCGCCGATGCTCCCGAGAGTCCCTGGGCCGCCGCCGTGGCCATGACCGTGTTGTCCAGTCCCGAGACACCGGCAGATGCCCCGGAGACGGTGGCGAGCAGTGGCCCCATACCCGCGGCCATGCCGGAGAAGGCCCCCCCCATGGCGAACTGCCCGGGGTGAAGCAGCAGCGGGTGCCCGTTCCCCAGCGGGTTGAAGAACTGCTGACCGGCCAGGGTGGGGGGAAAGCCGAGGTTTTGCAAGTGTCCCTGGCTCAGGTGGGCCGTGCTGTCGGTCTGGACCGTGAGGGGAGCGAAGGGCTCTTTGCCCAGCAGCCGGTTCTCGTCTACTTTGGGGCCATCCCTGAGGGGGCTTTTCAGTTCCTCGCCGCTCAGGCTCCCCCCCCGGGTGCTGGAAGAGATAGTAGCCGGGCTATGCCGGGAGTCCGGAGGGGCTTTCTCCGTCCTCTCTCGGCTCCGACTCCCCGCCGAGTCACCGGGGAAGAAGTGGCTTTTGGAAGGGCTGCCCCCCTTCTCCCGGGGGTCGTCTCCCGCGGCCGCGGCGGAGCTGGCCGGCGCTGGGGTGGTGGCGGTGGTCGTGCTGATTTTGCCCGACTCGGTGGCTTCTAGCAAGGGATCGTCTTTGCTGTCTGCATCGCTGTCTCCCTCGCTGGGACAGAGATCTGCAAGACAAAGGGAGCCCGGGGCTGGGGTCCAGCACTGCACGTCCCTAACCCCCCCGTCAGGCTGGGAGAGGGGGCAGAGAGGCTTCCTGGCCGGCCAGAGATTTCAATGTAAATACTTCCTTTTTTATTCTTATATAAATAAATATACCTCCCGGCTCCCACCGCCCACCCTAGCCAAGCCAACCCGAGTTTTACACAGCGCAGCAAAACTGGCTGCGAAACAAAGCGGCGGCCCGGAGGAGCGACCCCCCAGCCGGGCGGGCCCGGGGCCAGCGGCTCCGCTCCGCCGGGGCTGCTCGGGGCGGCGGGGAGCCCCCGGGGACCCCCCCCCCCCCCTCCCCGGCCGCGGCAGAGCCAGCGGGGCTGCAGGGACAGCAGCGTCCTCCCGGCGGGCTCGGAGGCTCTCGGGGATGTGTCTCCTAAGAACTTTTCCAAACTTTTCAGCCCTTTGGACGGGCCAACTTTGACCATATACACGCACACCCACCCGCCTGCATCACCCCCTGGAGACCCCCCCGCCTCCTCCCCAAACGCATGCACGGCTTCGCTGGATTCCTCTGCGCTTCATCTCCTAATTTCAGCGCCCCAGGTGCGAAGCTCTGGTTTGCTTTTCGGGTCCCCTCCCAGCTCCCCTCCCCGCCGCTCGGCAGGACTTTAAACAAACGAGTAAAGCAACAACAAAAAAGAGGTTGTTTCCTCCTCCCCCCCGCACCCCCCGCCCCGGGATGGATTAATACATGTGAGAGCGCTGCAGACAGCTCCCAACCCCGCACGGAGAGAAATCGAGGGTGACTTTTCTATAACAAAGTTCGGGACTGTATCCAGGGGAAAGATCCTTCCTCTAATAACAGATTCAGAGAGGAATATTAATGGAGTGACTCCAGTTTTGAACTTTTGCCCCGTGGTCTGTCTTTGCTCCCTTGACTCAGAGCTGGCTCCTTTCTGAACCAAGGAGGGGAGGAACGAACGTGCAGCAGGGGGAGAGGGAGGCCGGGGAAGAGGGAGAAGGAGGGAAAGAAAGTGAGAGGGAAAGAGTTGTGAAGGGCAGAGAGGGAGAAAGAGAGAGAAAAGGGGGGGGGGGGGGGGGGAAAGAAAAAGAAAGAAAAAGGGAAAGTAAGAAGGAGAGCGAGAGAAAAAGGGAAAGAAGGCGAGAAGGAGAGACAAAGAAAAAAGATAAAAAGAGCAAGAACAGAGAGGGAGGGGAAAAGAGATGAAGAAGAGGAAGAAGTGAGCGAAAAGAGGAAGGAAGGAAGGAAGGAAGGAAGGAAGGAAGGAAGGAAGGAAGGAAGGAAGGAAGGAAGGAAGGAAGGAAGGAAGGAAGGAAGGAAGGAAGGAAGGAAGGAAGGAAGGAAGGAAGGAAGGACCGCCAGTGCCAGAGGGCAGCGGTGCAGGCCAGGATCCGTCCCCCCGCGGAGCAGGCCCCCAGGCTCTCCCCGGGGGGACCCGGGGGGGGCCGGGCTGCGCAGCTCTCACCTTTGAGGCTGGAGGTGCCGACGGCGGGCACGGCGGGGCAGGAGGACTGGGCGAAGCACTTGAAGGCCGTCTGCTCGTTGGACGACTCGTCCGAGGTGGGGTTTTCCTTCTTCTGCCTCTCGTCGTACACCCGCATGGACTGCAGGGTCAGCTGCTTCCTACGGGCACACGCACCCGCTGGGCGAGGGGACCCCGGCACCCCCCCGGGATCCCCCCAGGACCCCCCATCCCTTCTCGTGTCCCTGTTCGGGGATGACAGGGGCAGGGGAATTCAGGGCCAAGGTCCTCTCGAGGGGGGAACGCGTTTCTCGCAGGCAGGACTTGGCTGCTAATGAGAGGAGATTTCTTGGAAGCGGTGAGCAGCTCCTCAGCAAGGGCAGATATTAAAGACAAGGGGCGGAGGGAAGAGGGAAGCATTCCCTGGAGATTAGCTTTTAAAAGGCAAGGATGTTCCAGAGATATGAGCCATCTTAATGGTTGCTAAGATTGCTAGGAAGTGGTTATTTTGTTAGGCACTTTATGTAATCTTTTCACCAACAATTAACCCGGACTAAAAATCTATTTATATTTAGAGAGAAATTAGAAATCATTTCCGTCCTGTGGCTCCAGTGTTGGCTTTATTTTCACACTGACGGACAAGAGGAACTGGCGTGTGTGTGTGTGTGTGTTTGTGCTGGGCAAGGAGAAAGGCCTCTTGTTTTACATTACGTGTGTGTCCGTCCCCCCCCCCCTTTTTTTTTTTTTTGGTTAAAAAAAGAGGAACAGACAGATTTATTCATTATCTAAACTCTAAACCCGAGTGCAAACGGCTAAAATATCCTGTCTGCTGTAACAATACAAAGACATATCCCCCATCAAAAGAAACAAAAAAAAAAATCATCCCTTTCTCTATTTTCTCCAGTATTAAAAACAAAAATCTGGAGTCCCATTAAAACGAGTTCTGTCCGTCTGTCTACCTGGAACACAAACTGTGTCCTGCTGCTTTTAGAAGAAATAAAAAATCTTCTATCATTAATTACTTCCATATTCACGAGACACCTCTGTCAAAACAGTTTATTTATATGTTTCTCCTCCACACTTTAGGCTTTTCGATACAGTCCCCGGGAAAATGCCAGAGGAGATTCAACCAGCGATCAGCTCTGCCCTCACTTCTCCCTCCTTCGCAGTCCCAGATACAAACTATAACGTAATATTCCTCTCAACATTTTAAGGGAAACTTCTTTTTCCAGTGATAATTGCTTAATGTACCACCATTCCTTTGGCCAGCCATCCCCTCCGATGTAAAAAATAAACGTGGAAGGCAGGAAAGAATTCCCATGCAATCAGTTTGGCGTTATTAATGACAAGATCCTTATGAATTTTGGCGGGGGGAAGTGTGGTTTGGTGATTTTGACCTCTGCTCATGTTCTGAGCTTTACACACGAAAACCAAACAAGGCACCTAAATATAATCTATCCAGACTCACCTTTTTTCTCTCCTTCCATTCCCGGTGTCCCGAAAACCTTTGGCAAAGGGGTTGTTGTCAATTTTTAATTGAGTGATCTATAGGATGGAGAAAAAAAAAACAAAAAACAAATAGGCAGGGAGTTGGGACAGAAATAAGGAGATTTTGTATTAAAAAACGACAGCAAAAACCCCCCTCTCCTCAGTTCCCTCAGTTCCACCAGGACCTCGGCAGGAGCAGAGGACTCTGGTTTTGGGGTGAATCTCCTCGGTTTGCCGAGCCTGTTTGGAGGCAGCTCGCAGCGATCCCCCGGCCGGGCTGGCCGGTGACCCGGGCTGGGGTGGCAATGAAAGAGCCCCGTGTTGCTGCCACCGCATCGGCGTTAATTTAGCCGTGCAATGCGATCCATGCAAGTTATGCCTGCGCTTAAAACTCTTTAAATGCCATAATTAAACCACAAAGGAATCATACCCACCCCCTTGCTATAATAAAATACTTTATATAATCGCATTATGCTCCGCGTGTGTGTTGGGGCGCCGGGGGTGCCAGGAGCGAGCTGGGTTTTTTTTTTTTTTTTTTTTTTGGGGGGGGGGAAGGTGTAAGTTTTTTGGTGAATGCTTGGGGGTTTCCTCGGAATTCAGGTTATTGCAGGGAATGGCTGTTTCTTCCTGCCTTTGGAGGGATTGGAGGGGTGGGGGGGGGGTTGCGGAGCACCCTGCAGCTCCCCGTGCCTGCGCGTACGATGCGCGGAGGCGGATTCAAAGCCCGGCCGGGGACTCCCCTCACTATAACGGGATACGGGGATGCCGCCTGCCCGCCGTCCCGCTCCCGCTCCCGGTCCTGGACCGGGCTGGAAGCGCCGCAACCCTCCAATTTGAGAGGAGAGCAGGACCCCGACGAGCAAACCCCTGCCCGAGGCTGAGTGCCGGGCAGGACCGGCGCCGGCTCCCAAGTTACTCCCCCCCCCCCCCCTCCGCCCCCCGCCGCACACGCAGGATCAGGAAAGAGCAGGGAAAACCCGCTGCTAAAACCAGCAGGACTTTTAATCCAGGTGATGCTGGCCGTGCCTTCTGACCTGCCGGCGGGGCGGCTCTCCCAGCGCCGGAGCCCAGGGCTCCCCGCCGCTCCAGCACGCCGCTTTCCAGGAGATTTCATGGCAATCAGACAAATATGCTCATTTTTGTCCTTTAACCAAGCCGGCCCCAGCTGATAGACCGGGGCGAACAGCCCTGCTGATAAGTCCCAAAGCAAAGTCTACTCTCTGTACACACATTTTCTTTCCGTTTCCTTGCAAGAGCCCGGCCGCAGAAAAAGAACAAAATAGCCCGAGCCCCGAGGGAGAAACGGCTTTTTTTTTTTTTTTTTTTTTTTTTTTTTTGAAAACGCAGGCAGAAAGGTGCAGCCTCCCCCCGTCTCTTCACCCCTTAATTTTTAATAGTGAAGGATGTGAGGGGACAGAGAGAGGCAGGGGAAAACTGCAGCGAGCGGACGCTGCACATCCAGACCCTCTGCGCTTAACGCACGCACGCACAAAGTTATAATTTATAGACAGAACAAAAATCAAAGTCCCTTTTTTGGCTCCTTTGCTTCCTTCCACTTGACTTAATTATCATAAATTCGCCATTTGCCACTCTTCCAAATACACCACCTTCGTCGCAAGCGACAATAAACCAACAGAAATGGAAAGGTAGCGTCTGCAGCGCTGCAAAAGTTTCTCTACTCTGGCTTTTTCAGACCTTCCAGCTAAATTCAAGCGAGATAGCCCTCTCTGATCAGAGCATATTTCTGTACCACAAAAAATAATAAAACACTACAGGATGCAAAAAAAAATCATAATATAATAATAATAGGAACCAGACGTGTGCTCCAGCCTTATTGCCAATTGCTGTTAAAGGAGCTAAAACAGCACAAAGGCCAGGAAGAATTACAAAATCTCCCTGCTGCTCTCCTCCCCCCCCCCTCCCCGTCTTTCGACACACGGAGCCGATTCTTTTTTTTATTCTTTTTTTTTTCCTTTTTTTTCCTTTTTTTTTTTTTTTTTTTTCTCTCCCTGATGCATCTTAGATTAAATCCACACTGAAAGCAGCGATCCCCACCCCATCCTATCCCTTTCCCCATACCGGGGAGCGAAACCCCCCCTGAGCAGGTTAACCCTAATACCCTCCCCGAGGTCGGTATTAGGAGAGTGCCCGACCCCCTCCCCCGGCGCCTGCCCGAAGTTGGATCAAGGAGGTTTTGAAGGGGAGAAAAAGAGGAGCGGGATGGGCTTCGTGATTTTTAAGGGAACAATGCAGAGTAAAAGCTCTCTTAAAAGCCAAAACACGTAAAATAAATCCTTTCTTAATCTCCTTACCTTATCATTCTGGTATGCGGTCACTGCGATGAATTCAGTCTCCGGGAAAACGTAGGTCCTGAACGTGCTATAGGGAAGCTTGAGAATATCGTTGGCTCGGACGATGTGGAACCGGGGCTGGTACTTGTGCATGGAGTTTAAAATGGTCTGGGGGGGAGCAGCGGCCGGCAGCAGAGAGGGCGGGGGGGGGGGGGAGGAAAGAAGACCGTCAGCTGGAGCAGCACCCCCGCCTCGCACTTTCCCCAGCCATCGGCACTTTCTCCTCCTAATTTGCCTTCCCTCTCCTTCCTCCCCTCACTCCTCCTCCCCGCCGAGCACACTCCAAACACACGCACACGCCTTGCAGCATCCAACAAAAAGCACTGACAGCTCCAGCTCGCCGGGGTTAGGCTCTCCGCTGGACCTCTCGGAGAGGGGGTTAAAATCCCAGCAGAGCTCTCCTAGGAGAGGGGGAGAAGCTGTTCGGGCTCCGGCCGCAAAGTCTTTTGATTTCAACGTGGAAAAAAAAAATAATAAAAAATTAAAATCACGTAAAGAAGCAGCAGCAGCAGCTACAATAGCAACACCACCACGAGAGCCTTTTGGCTAGGTCTAATTGCTTGCCCCAATCCACTTAAGGCCTTCTGCGAAAGGCAAAAATGTATCGCCTAATCAAATCACAGCTAGCAAATGCAATCTTCGGCACATTAGAGATCCCCCGACCGCGGCCACCACCAGCAACCCCCGGCTCCGAGGCGGAGACTTTCCCAGGGATAGAAAGAAATGGCAAGGATCGTCAGAGCACTTATCAGCAGGTTTGTTTGATTTCACTCCGAGGGTAAGTTTTTATCTCCGCACACCCAGTAAATGTAAAGGAGTGGATAGACATGAATGGGCAACTTGACCTCTGATTTTGGTCCCTGTTTATTTTCACTTTGCCTTGCTTTACATTATCCAGATTAATATATATTTAAATGTTTGCGTACTTAGGCCTTTAAGCCCTTTATACACATACGCATATCATTTTCCTACGCTTAAAAAGTGTGATCGACTTTATTAAAAAAATATATAGAGATATATAAAGTCACCACAGCTCCGAGAAATATCGAGCTGTGCTATGCTGGAAATATATCTCTAAAGTTAATGCTGAATGGCACAGATGGGGCTTCGGAGAGGTTACAGAATAAACTCGAGTGTTTAATCCTGACCTCAGCAACAGGGGAGAAAAAAAAAAAAATATTATAAACCGGACAGACGCAGGTCCCCGTGTGCGTGGAGGGAGGTATTTATTCCCCATTTTTTCCCCGCACTTCGGCCACCCGCGGGAGCTGCCAGCCGGGGCTGCGGGAAGGGCTCCGGCCGAGCAGCCGCTGCGCTCCCGGGTGGATCCCCCCCGCCGGGACCCACCGCTCCGGCCGGGCAGCGAGGGAGGGAAAGGGCGGGGAGGGGGGGGCAAAGGAAGGTGTAAAAGGCACTCACAAATCCGTGCTTGTCAGAGATGTTGTTAGTGAGCTTCAGCTTGTGAAAGGTGACGACTTTGGACATCCATTGTTCGCCGGTGGCCGGGCTGTCCGGGTGGATGTACATTCTCTTTGGCATTTCAGGGTCAGCTTTGCCGGCTACCATCCACCGGGAATTATGGAATTTGTACCTACAATCATCAGCCGCCACAATATCCATCAATAAAATGTACTTGGCCTTTTTATCCAGTCCAGTGCATCTCACTTTAAATGGAGGAAACATTCTCCTACGGGCAGAGACGGGGGGTGGTAAAGAAAAGACAAGACGAAAATAAAATAAAATTAATTACAGCGTTTAAATAAGCTCCTGAATCTCGGTAGTGCGTCCACCAAGCATATCGCTTCGGCTCTCAAGCAGAAAAGTCGCGTGTGTGCGTCCTCCCCCCCCGCAGCAAAAGGGCTTCCCCCCGCCCCCAGCGAAAAGGTTTCTCAAACGCTTAAAAGTTTCAGGAGAAAATGGTCCCTGGGATGGGGGGCGGAGGGGAGAGGTACGTGTTCCCTAGAAATCAGCAGGCGCCTACCCTCTGCCATTCCTAAACAGCAAGGTCTCATTCGGGGCTCTCAGATCGCTCATTATTTTCCTTTTTTGCCTGCTAAACAAAGAAATGGGAAGAGATGGCGCCCCGATAAAATAAATATTCCGCATTATTCTAACCTAGTCCACCGGTGAAAAGCGGAGAGGGGACTTTTTCACTTTGCAGAGGAAGAAAAAAAAAACCCCCAAAAAACCCCAAACCCACACAACCCTACAGCGAGGGCAGGGTGGCTGCCGTGGCTTTCCCAGCGCTGCAGCCTGCCGGTGATAACCCATTTGTGCAGAGGGCTCCCTCCAAACCCCGCTCCCCTCCGCTCCCCAGTCCAGCTCCAAACTGCAACAGGATACCACAAATTTGCTGTTTATTATATCGAGCGGTTGGCATTCAGCAATCTCAACTTAAAAGGAAACACATGACTTTGCAACATGTAAGAGCGCTTAATACTCGCCGAGGCTTTCGCGCAAAAAAAACTTTTGACCACAATTAACAGAGAAAACTTCGGGAAAGCAGTAAAATGGGCGAGGGGAGTTTTTTTTTTTTTTTTTTTTTTCCCCTCCTTGCTGCTCGGAGTTGGTTTTGGTAATTTTTTTTTTTTTTTCTTGAGCCTGTAGCCTGTAACTGGTGCTCTGCAAGTAGGTGAAGCTCCAGCAAGGCAGCTGAAGGCCAGCTAAGAGGACTTTCTCAGGAGTGGCTTCCTCGAGTAATTCTCCTGGCAAATTACACGCGAATTGTTTGGGAGGTTTCTAAGAGAGTCCCTTAGAAAAACACCCGGGTACGAAGAAAGTTTTCTCCCTACATGTCATCACAGCAATAGGTAGAGTTGTAAAAGAGCACAGATGTCAATGAGTAGCGAATATAGAGAGGGATTTCAGAGGGGCAAACCTATAAAATGCTGAAATGCCGAGCGTGGACGCGCCGTGTATTTTCATTCATTCCCACGTGAAGGTTTTATAAATACAGCGACAAGCAGCGCGGAGCTGCAAAACCTTCCCTGCCACCACAGCCCCGGCTGCAGGACCGCTGGGTATTTTTGTCAGCTTTTTGTGCATTTCCAGATGTAATTAGTCAGCACAAATGCAAGCCTAGATCCCAGCAGAGAGAGGGAGGCACAAGCGAAGCAACCGATAAACTGAACCTATCTGCCCTCCTGCAGCTCCGAGTATTTTTTTCCTTTATTTCCCTTTCTCAAGGAAGAAAAACTACGCGTAGCAAAGCTGAAATCAGGCCAGCTCCTTGTCCAACCCCAAATTATTTTCTTTCTGCTACCAGTCTTCTCCAGAAAGCATTAAGCTGCTGAACCATGAAGGGACCCTCTCGCCCCCTGCACACGCACACGCTGAGCAGGGCCGGGTCGTGGCTCAGTGGTCCAGCCTGTCCCCGCAGCGTGGTGCCCGAGGTGGACTCGGATCTCCAGCTGCCTAAAACTTTCCGTAATTCCAGGTGAAAGGAGCTTTACGGAAGAATTTGTCGGCGAAAGAGCCTTGCTCTGGAGCAGCTTGGTGGGGTGCAGAGACAGGGCTGGGGGAAAGGGAGGGGGGGGGGGAAAGCACGAACCCCCGGACCCAGACCTACCTTCCCGATTTGGTAATCACCATCTCCGTGCCTCTTTTATGGAATTGTTCCCAAAGCTCTTTGGCTTCCAGATGCACTTTCGGATCATCTTCCACCTCTTCTTCTGGTTCCAGAGTTTTTAAAGGCCTCAGATGGGCTGCTGCCTGGTGACCCAGGGAAGAAAAGGGGATACCAGTCTCTGCAGCCCCCACTAACTGATCCATGATGGGTTTAGCCAGAGCCCCGGGAAGGGAGAGGGCGGCTGCCCCGTTGGGAGGCAAAGCCAGAGCCGGGAAGAAGGGAGGCTGATGTCCCAACACAGCACTCATGGCAAAGTCCGGTGCCCGGTGAGGTAAAAAAGGATGATAAGCCATGCTTGTCCCAGGGATTACTGGATCTCTCATCGGTATATTCATCCACTCCACTCCTCGGTCTTCCTACTGCTGGAGTAGTCCCGGAGTGGTTTCTAACAGCACATCATGAAGAAGAAAAATTAAGATAATAACAACAACAGCAATAAAGCACCAAAAAAATAGGGTGGGGGGAAACAAGCTCTAGACAGCACAGTACATGGGGGAGAGGCAGAACTTCTACAGCCTACGACTTCCCGAGCCGGGGCACATCCCCAGCCCTCGGGACAGCGGATTAACAGGATTGTTCATTATTAGTCTTGCTTTTTTTTGTGTTCGGTCTCTGCGGGTTTGTTTGGGTTGTTGGTTTTGGGTTGTTGGTTGTTTTTTTGTTTTGGTTTTTTTTTCCTGAGTGGAAGTCCTTGCGCTGGAAAAGAAACGCCGAAGAAGGGGAAAAAAAAAAAAAAAAAAAAAATCCACCGGGTTCGCTGTCTGCTCCTGTTGCCGCAGAAGGGCTGGACAAGCCGAGATCCTTTTTTTTCTTCTTCTTCTTTTTTCTCTTAGTCTCAATCCCCCTTCTCTTCTTTCGTGGCGGAGGGTGACGGCTCGAAGCTGGGTTTTCTTTTTGGGTGGCTGGTTCTCCCCCCCCCCCTCCCCCCCACCCCTCCACCTTTCCTCCGTACGGTCAGGCTGCAGAGCAGAGGCTGGGAAAGGAGGGAAAGCAGAAAGAAGCAAACAAACCCACCCCCCCTCGCCGACCGAGGAAGGCTCCTGAGCAACCTTCAGCAGCGAAAACTTGTAGGGAAATCTCGTTTCCGCCTCTCCTTCCCCCCTCTCCAAGCAGGAGCTGGTCAGGGTGCCCTGATTTCCATCAGGATCGCTTCTTTCTTTCACCCTCCTCCTTTTCTTTTTATTTTTTCCCCTCTCTTTCTCTTTCACTCCGCTTCAAAAAAAAAAAAAAAAAAAAATCTGGAAGAATTACGCTCTTGTCTCTGCTCCAGCAGCGCTCCAGCAAGGGAGAGAGGGAGAAAGAGAGAGGGAAAGAGAAAGGAAGAGAAAAAGGGGGGGGGGAGAAAGAG
Organism: Balearica regulorum gibbericeps; assembly: GCF_011004875.1. Classification (NCBI taxonomy): domain Eukaryota; kingdom Metazoa; phylum Chordata; class Aves; order Gruiformes; family Gruidae; genus Balearica; species Balearica regulorum. Next base: position 13,675,624 of record NC_046200.1, read on the forward strand.
AGGAAAAGAAAGAGAGAGAGAGAGGGAGAAGGAGCCTCTCAGCTCTGAGAATTCCCTGTGAGTCTGTGCTCTGCGTGCACCAGATTGTATGGATGTGTTGTGGGTTACAAGGGAGCTGGAGCCTCCTTGATTGGCTCTTTGACGCTTTCGGACCAATTGTGTGGCTCCATAGGCGTGGTTTTGACAGGTCGAGTGGAAGGGGGACAGAGCCGAGTTATAAAAAGAAGGTGTCGGAAACTGTAACGCTGCAGCAAAGCATCACTAGTACTCCGGGCCGTGTGAATATGTCAACATGATCAGAGGGGAGGGAGCAGGCAGCGCCGGGGAGGGCGGCCGGGAGCACCCGCCTCTAGGGGGGGTGCTCGGGGCCGCCTCATCGCCCCCCTCCCCCCGCACTTCCACCCCCCCACCCCCCCCCCCGGCCCCGGCCTCCCGCGGCCCCGGCGAGATGGCAGGCTGGGCATTTTCAGTGCGCTCTCCGCCGGCTGCCTGCCCCGGTAGGAGCTTCCAAGACAGCGGCCGCGGGCAGCGCTGGAGAGGCGGCGAGGGCGCGCCGGGAGCTGGGGGGTGGGTGGGTGGGGGGGGTGGTTTTCCACGCGTGGCGATGGTGGGGTCCGGCTCTGGGTGCTTCCCCCCCCCGCCCCCCGCCGCACCGCACCCCAGCCGGGCCGTGCGCTGCGAGCTCTGCCCCGGCAGCCGCCTCCCGGCCCGCAGCGGGGACAACCCTGGGTGCACCCCCCTCCTCCCCGCCCCGAGGTCCGGACCCACCTCGGGCAGCCGCGGGGCCCGCCGCGCCGCACGCCCATCCCCGCCGCGTCGCGGCAGCCGCCGGGGTTGGTGTCATCCCCCCCCTCCCGCTGCTCCCCCCCCGTTCTCTTCCCCACCCCCCCCCCCCCCCCCAAGGAAAGTTGCTTTCTTTAAACGAGACAGGACCTCCAGGCCGGGGACCGGGCGCTTTCCTCCCCCCCCGCAAATCTGAGGGCGAGCCCCGGAGGGGTGGGAACCGGCCCGGGGGGTAGCTCTGCGGGTCTCTGCCCGGCTCGGGGCTCGGCTCCGGCTGCCCCAGCCGCCGCGGCCGCCGTTATTATTGTTGTCGTGGGCGGCTGCAGGCTGCGGCGAGGCGGGCAGGGGCCGCCGCTCGGCTCAGCCCCGGGCCCGGCGGCTGCTGATCGCGCTGGGGGGGGGGGAGCGGGGAAGAGGGCGGAAAGCAGCTGGAAAACGGGATTTTATTTATTATTCTTTTTTTTTTTTTCTTTCTTTCCCTGGCGCTGAGGATTAAGGCCACTCGGCTGGTACCGGCGCCGAGAGGGTTACGCTCCCACACCCCTCCTCTTCCATGAGGTGCGCGGGGAGGAGACGGGAAGTGCGGCTTTCCCTGCGCCCGGGCCGGGGCAGCGCCGGGGCGGGGGGGGCCCATCCCCGGGTGCCCCCGTACCCGGGCTCGCACGGAGCCGGCCATCCTCCCCCGGGGAAGACATCACGCGTGGGTCTGCGCCGGCCCCACGGAGAGGGAAGAGCCGGGCAGGATCCTCTCGGGACGTTTCTGGGGAGACATGTTCCTCGGGGAGTGACAGTGCAGGGCAGCAAGACGGGGCGTTGTATGCGTGCGTGTCGTGGGAGCCGTGGGCATGCAGGGCACGGGGCGCCCACGCGTGTGTTAGGCGGGATATCCCAGCGCCGAGAGGTGCCGAATCATCCTCCTCTCTCGGGGGGAACGGCGGCGGGATGTCCCTACACACCCCCCCCCCCGCCCCAATCCTGCTTTAAAGAGAGGAAGATAATCCTCCGGGAGCGGAGCGGGGGAGCGCGGGGGCTCGGCGCTGGCTGCGCGCAGATGGGAGCGGAACCTCTAAAGTGATTAGCTCTTCTACCACTGCATTTTTGACGCACATGGTTAAGAGCGCTTGGCGCCAGCTTGGTGAAGTCCCTGTAGTAACCAGCGTCTAGGATCGCTTTGCATTCACCAAAATATCTCCCCTTTGGTCGGGGGTGGGGGTTGATGGAGAAAAGAGGAGGGGGGAAAGGAAGCGGGAGTAATGCGTTCAAAGGGGGGGGGGGGGGGGGCGAAGACAGGAGAGGGGGGGAAAGTCTCATGTGTTCCACGAAGCCAGGAGCTTGGCTACCCGCGCAGCGCTCGGCACTAGTTACCAACGAAGGGAGCGAGTGTTTTCAACCTCTGCTCTGAGCCGGTTCTCGGGCTCCTGCCTCCAGCCGCTGCCGCGGTGGGAACCCCCAAACCCTATGCCTTTCCTTTAACAGAGCCCACAACAAACGCCCGGCGGCTTCACCAAGTTTGCCGCAATTTGCCCCAACCAGGCCGCCGCTCTTTCCCTGGGACCGGGAGGTGCCCGCGGGCTCCCGCAGGACAAGCGCAGCCGCTCCCAGCCCCGCCGCGCCCCAATCCCCCCCCCCCACCCCCGCCCCACCGGTACGCGCCCTCGGCGCCGCGGCAGAGACCGGAGCCGTTACCGCCCCTCCGCTCCTGGCCCCGCACCTTGCACCGCGTTCGGCACCCACCCGCGCAACTCTCCCCGCGGAAGAAAATAAAACGTTTGCCGCTTTAGGATTTCCAATTTCAGCGTCTGGCTAATGGCGTGCAAACTTCCGCCAGTTCCGAGTGACCTCCCCGACGAAGCCCCCTGGAGACTCGTATTATGAAGGGAGGCTGCGCTAATCTGAGATCAAAAGCGGGAAGGTGCGAACAGTCTTTGTCTCCCTTCGGCCGCCTCATTCCCCCTTCTGTGTGTGATAAATCTACCCTGGCGCCGACTGCGCGCTGGATGATTAATTTGCAAGCAAACAAAAGGGACCCGATGGCCAGCCATCTTAGTTAAATATTGGCCAGTGCTTCCAGCTACTTGTTAGCCGCCTCTTTGCCAGAAATAAATAAATAAGCGAGGCGCAGAAAGAAATAAATGAGGACGCCCGCAGAAATTCATGGCAAAGTGAAGGGGAGGAAGGGGGATGAGGGGGGAAAAAAAAAAAAAAGAGACCAAGGCGGCCCGGGAAGAAGGGCCGGGAGCGGGGTGGAGGTGGGAATGGGGCTGGTCGGGGGGGGAGGCAGGGTGATAGCACACCGAGATAGACGGCTGCCCCCGCGCCGCCCGGCCCGTCTGCAGGCTGGGCTTGCACCAAGGCCGACACTATCTTGGCTCTTCAAAGAGGCATGAAAGGTCTCCGCTGTCTCCCCGGAGAGCGGCCAGGCCGGAGCTCTCTAATCTCGGAGCGCAAAGAACTAAAGGCCGGGGCGGGGGGAGCGGCTCCCACCTTCCCCAGCTCTCCTCTGCTCCCTGATGCCACCAGCGCCAGCGCCTCGCTGGGTTTTCCCTGGTTCAAGCCAGGCCGGAGGGAAAGCGGAGCTGGCCAGACCCCGGGCCTTTGGTGGTTGAGTGGCTGGGAGAGCCCCACTTGCTCAGATTTCACCCTCCTAAGCAACTTTTTGCGTTTACACCAGAGCTCGGGGCATGCAGCGAGCCTGCCCTGTGCGTGTGTGTTGGAGGTGTGGGAGGAGAGAGGCTCTGGCTCTCGCCCGGTGGCCTGAAGAGCCAGCTGGAGGAAGAAGGCAAGAGGAAAATAAAGGCAGCCCGGTTTTTGGGCCCACGTCTTCTCCCAGGCCTGCGGGAGCAGCTCCGAGGCATGTGTGCGTGCGTGGAGGGACTGTGTGTGCGTTACACGCCCTCTGTGTGTGTACGTGGAGATGTTGTGTGGGTGCGTGCGACCGGGAGGGATTCGTGCCCTGGGGTACGCTGCGCATCCCTGCTCCGACAGCAAAACCTGAGGTGTCCCTTGCACCCCTTGCGTGTGCTGGGTGCTCACGGGTGCTCCGCAGGAGAGGACAAGCCCTGGTGCATGGTGAGCGGGGCCAACGTGCAGAATGTAAGTAGGGTTTTGCATCCTATCTATGCATTTCCTTATCACGCTGCTGGTCCCAAGCATCCCCAGGGGCCCAGACCCATCCTGCTTGCCAGCCGCCCCACACCCTGCAGGATTCATCCCTCTCCTCCCTCCCTTTCCCGTGGCGCCGCAGCCTCTGCTCCATCTCCAGCCCTTCGGAAGGCAACACCCCACCGTGGCCATGCCGTGTTTATCCGAAATAAAACGCAGAGGGCTGGTTTACTTTGGCAGGTTTGCAGTAAATACTGGCTACAGCACGGGGGGCGTCTGGTGAGCGGCGATTACGTGCTTCTTCCGACAGAAACTCTTCCCTGCCCTGTGCAGGCCCTTCCCAAGCCCAGCAAAAGGTGTCAGTAAACGGGGACCGTGCTGACACAGCTCCATCCCAGAGCGGCACTGCAGGCCACAAGTGTAATGAAGCAGGTCCCTTAGGGAGAGAGTCTCTATACTCGGACTGTATAAACTATTACGGGGAAAGGAAGGGTCACTGCAGCAGCTCTTTGCCTTCCCTTTGGCAGAGCCATTCCTCTAGTTGCCAGCTGAGTTTCATGGAAAACCTGGCCCAAAAACTTTCCAAAATAACCTGCCCGGGTCTAAAAAACATGGCGAGGCATTAGAAATAGCAAGAAGAAAAAAAAAATCATGTCTCTCTCTCAGCAGACTGGACCCCATCATGTCCCATCTCTCTGAACAGAAGTAAAGAGGGGGACAGGGAGGGTCCCTTTCCCAGTGCAGACGAGCTCAGGGCTTTGCAGGGCCCCCGGGGCTGGGGGGGGCACACACAACACAGAGACAGTGTTACACATGCCTTGTTGGAGCACTGGGGGAAAAAGCAGCAGTTGGAGAGGTTTCTCACCCTCCAGCCCTTGCTGGGATGCGATCCTCCGGGAGAGGATGCTCGTACCCCCGGCACGGCTCAGCCTGATGGGAGCAGCACGGCACTGACCGTGGCAGAGCCGCTGCAGGGTCAGGCAGCACCATCCCCCCAGCCTGGGGTCACCGCAGCACTGGCAGCCAGCTGCCCTTCCCTGCCTGCCTCTGCTGCGAGCAGCCCCCACATCCTCGCTGGTCCTGAGCCCCCCCGGCCTGGCCTGGCTCCTGCTAGGTGTCGGCTCTGGTGGGACCCCAAACATCAGGGCTCCAGGATTGTGAGTTTTTGCTCCCCTCACAAACATCCCTTGTGCTCAGATCACTGGCCCTGCCCCAGTTCCTCCCCTCCTCACAAGACCTGTGTTCACCTTGTCCCCATCCGGCTCTGCCGGTCTCCAGTCACCTCCACTTTGCCACCCAGAGCCGCGTCCTGCAGCTCTCCCCTCCGCCTCCTGGCTGGGCCCAGCCTCATCGACGGGGGCACTTTGGGGCACAGCAAGTTTTGGGGCCAGTCCTCTTCCCTCCCCAGCTCACATCCCCTTTTACCCTTTCGAGCTGTTTTTTCACCACTCGGTTGCTCCTTGCCACAAAGCATCACCCGCTGCACACACAGCCCCAGCAGCTCTTTCCACCCCCCCGGTCTTGTTCTTCTCACCGGTGTGCTGCTGGCAGAGGCAAAATGAAAGCCCTGCTCCCTCCCTCGCCCTCTCTACACCCATTCTTCTGCTTCCACCGTCGTTGCCCCAGCAGAAATTGTAAATAGGGTTCACTATTTGGATAAGGGGTTTTCTTTTAAAAATAGCCAGGCGTACACATACAGTTTGCCGCTCAGGAAGTACCACTAATTGTCGTTTCCTATAGTCAAACAGATCTATCTTTTTCAATGCTGTCTTTGTGTGTGTGTCTGCGTGCGAGGGAGAAGGAGGGAAGGAGTGGATACGTTTATTCAATTATTTAAACACACACACAACACAACAACAGTACAGAGGAGGGACGGTTCCTCCCGCAGCAGCCCTCCAGCTCTCCAGATGCGGCATTGCCCCCCCCCCCCCCGCAGACCCAGTAGAACAAGGCACTCGACAGCACCCGGCAAAGAAACCGATTTTATCTGCTTTGACCATCAGCCGTGTTCTTTAACAACCCAGAACCGGAGCCTTTCCCATCTCCATCCCCCCCGCCCCGCGGGGTGGGCGGGCAGCAGCATCCCCCGGGGCTGCGGAGCGGTGCTGGAGCCCGGGCGGTGCTGAGCACCACCGGGCACAGAGTAGACGCCGGCTTGCATCAAAGCAAGGAGGGGATCCGGGAGCCTCTGGCACCGACGCTGACACACACTTTGCTCCCGTTTTCTTCAAGATGCCACCAAGTCACCCGGCCATCGATTGATACCTCGGCCCGGGGGAAGGGGGGGGGGGAGGACCAGCTGTTGCAAAAGGACATGGTAAATCTAATAGGGGCTGCTGTCAATAGCGAAATGACAGAGAAGAAGAATTGGCTTCTTAAAGTCTGCTGAACTAACGCTCATCATGTAGCCGCGGACACGTATTCTCCATCGGAGCCTGGTATCCATTACTATTTTCCTTACTAGGTTTCAATTAAAAAGAGCTATAACCCCCCACATGCACACCCCAAGGCAGGAGATACATGACAGAGAAGAGGAGGCGGCGGACAACTGCCTGTACGCGACGTTTGTTACCAGCCCCGAGCCCTTGACACACTTGCCCACGGGAATCCACCCCGACGCCGAGCTCCCGGGCCGGGGCTGAGCCGTGTCCCTGCGGGGCGGCGGGACCCCGCGTCCAGCATCGCTCCCTCCCCGGCAGCGACTCTCACCGTGGGTTGGAGGATTTAAAAATTAACTGCTAAAGGGGAATGTTCCCGACACGTTTGGGTAACGGAGGAGCTCCGGGTCGCAGCGGTGAGGGACCCACGGTGTGACCGTGTCCCCAGTAATTTAATTTCACTCATTCCCTTTCGCGTGAAATAGAGCCCGAACCATCCCCAGCGCAAATAAATAAATAAATAAATAAATAAATAACCCCCCCAAAACCAAATCAAAACACAAACCCCCAACCCCCCCGATTTTCTGGGGAAGGAGGGAAGAGCTTTATTTTTTCAATGCCCCAGTTAGGAGGTTTGGGGGCGGCTGGGAACGGGTTTTGCCTTCCCCTGCAGCCCCTCTGTACGTTTGACCTCTGGCATCTGCCTGCGCAGGGCGAGGGAAGGGTTTCACCCGCCCTACCTTCAGACGGGGGCTACAGAAGGCAGCCGAAATGTCCCAGCTCAGCCCTGGGAAACTTTTGGGTAGCGACAAGTTTCGCTGAAGAACTTGGCCGCTTCGGCCAGGCTAAAGCTGACACCCGCCGTCCAGGGGAGCGGGCTGCGGGCTCCGTCCAAGCGGCACTCCGGAAGGTGCTGTTAGAGGGAGAAAGTCCTCTCCTCTTTCCCCATGGCTTTCCAATTGTCCCTGCTGCAAGGGGACAACTCCCCCGCGGGGGGCTGACCCGGGCGGGGGGAGCGGGGACCCCAGCCCCTCATCCCCAGCCTGCTGCCCCACCGACAGCCCGCTGCGCTTCACCAGAAAGTTCCTTTCCTTACACCTCCACACACGATCCAGCAAAACCCTCCGGAGATCATTTCCGTGGGGAGCACAACAAGATGGAAATTCCAAAAAAAAAAAAAAAAAAAAAAAGCAGGAAAAAAAAAGGGGGGGGGGGCTCTTCTCTGTCTTTAGGGCGTGGGAGGTTTTGCAGCGCTGTTTTATTTTAGGTTAGCATTCTGAACAAACTTTAGATTGATTTCCGGAAAGCGCAAATGCGCACACATGGGAAAGTGAAAAAACCGGTCCTCCGAGGTCATCTGAGAAGGGGAGAAGGGATCTGTATATCTCCCCCCCCAAAAAAACAAAACAAAACAAAAAAAGTAACAGAAGGGGAAAGATCCCATGTTTTTATAGTTTAAAACTACTTTGAATTATTTGCTTTTAATGGCACACATGGCTGCAGAAAAGACAGGCTCTGCTTTCGATCTTGCACTTGCTCCTTGCTTTTCTATACATATGTATGTGTGTGTATACACATATATAAGCTTTACAGCCCCCACTTCATGGCCAGGTTTCTCTCTCCCCGTCCCCCCACTCTTTCCCCTGGACCAAAAACAAGTCCCAGGCCACTCTTGCTCCTACGGTAATTACTCTTCTGCTGGGATTCAGAAACACGGGCAGAGCCGACTTCTGCCACAGCGTTTCTCTGGAGCAGCAGGAGTGTTGTGAAAATTTATTAAACCCAGATGATCCGGGAGTTGAAGCAGACGGAAAAGATTTCCAATTAAAGCCGAGCGGAGCAGAATACAGCCAGCTTCGCGTCGCAGGTGTAAACAATATTTGTGCAGCTCGCTCTCCGCTTCCCGGAGCGGATCCTTCCCCCTCCTATAACTGGGATTACAGGGGAAAGGTTTGGGGTTGTTGGTTTTGGTTGGGTTTTTGGTTTTGGGTTTTGTTGGGTTTTTTTTTTTTCTCTTTTTTTCCCCGCAGGAGGTTTTGCTGGAGAGCCGCCGGGCTCGCCCCGGCGCCGGGCTCCGCGGCGCGGAGCATCCTTCCCCGCGGTGGATGCGCGGCTGGGCGGCTCGGTGCCTGCAGCCCCCCCCCCCCCAGGGCCACCGGCCGCTACCTCCTACCCCTGAAAAATCCCCTCTCACCTGTTGCTGCAGCCGCTTCTTTAATGGCATGGACTTAAAGGGAAGCTAAAACGCTCACAGGCGGTCTCGGAAAAGCGGCGGCGGCGAAAATGATTCCAGTTAGACGGGAGATGGGGTAGGACAAAATAGACGGGGAGCCGGGGCATCATCTCTGATCCTCTAGGTAAAGGGAATGCGCTCCTGGAGAGCAAAGCCACTTTCTCACCACTTTGGTACCAGTTCTCGAGGGGTTTGGGAGCTTAAATTCAGCCGGGAAAGTGATTCCCGGGTTCATCAAGTGCATTCAGGCGCCCAAATCACCTCGGGGGCCGTGGGAGCCACCCCCCACCCCCCCCCCTCCTCTCCAAACAGCTTTTTCCTCGTTAGAGTAAGGCTTGACACACGCTCCGTGCGGAGGGCACCCGGGTTTCTGAGGTTACAGCCTAAATAAGGGAGAAAAGCATTAATGAACGTTTAATCCGTGTTTTCTTTAAATACCATTAGGACAATTGTCCGGATCCCAGGTCAGGGAAAAATGTTGTTCAGTGGAGACAGGAAGGCGACGGGTTGGAAGGAGAAGGGGGGGATTTTAAGAGCGAATAAGTGGGTGCACGGTGGATGGAGCTCACCTTCTGCAAATACAAGGCGTGATTAATGCCCGCCACTTGTGTAGCCGTTTGCCCCTGCCCTGGCGCAGGCTACAGAGGCAGCACAAATCCTGCTGCTCTTCCCCCGACAGCAAAGTGAGCAGAGCATATTGTGAAAGACTGTCTGCACGCTGGGACGGGGGTGGGAGGGGGGGGGGGGGAAATAAAAAGAGAGAAAGAAAATACAAGACAAGCCCGTCCCAAGAGCTGAAGTGGGCAGAGTATTACATGTACAAACATCCAAACAAGATTCGAGCAGTACAAAGCGTCGGAAAATCCAGAGCAGCCACATAAAAAGAAAAGTTAAGTAGGAAGTGGTGTAAAAGTGTTGTCATTTATTTTGCCTTCCCTTACAGATGTTCTGCATAAAGCCCTATCTTAATGAGAGGGAAGGAGGGAGTGAACGCCGGGTGAACTGCGCGCTCCGTGCTCCCACCGATGGCGGGGAGAAGGCGCGGGGGTTCCCGCCACCGGGGCCCGCGGAGGGCCGGGCTCGCCCCACGGAGCGCTCCGTGGGCTCCGGCCACGGGATGGCGCCGCGGCCGCCCGCTCTCACCTGCCGGAGCGGTGCTCACCTGGGCGGCCCGGCTCCCTCGGCCCGGCCCGGGGTGCCCCCCAGCCGCGGTTCTGCCCCCCCCCCAACCCCCGGGGGAGGACGGACGGACTTGGGCTCCCGGGGCGGGATAGCGGGGGGGGGGGGCAGCGGCTGGAGCAGTGGCACCGCTCATCTTAACGAATTGCAATAAAAGAGCTATTAGAAGTGACAGCCAGGCGTTTATGGGCTGAGAGACAATGAGCGCCCCGGCGGAGAGCATCTCTGCCTCCTCCGCCGGGGAACGGCGGGTCACGCAGGATAACCGGTCCCGGGGGTGGGTGGTGGGGCAGGGGGGCGAAGGGGATCCGGGAAGTTCAGAGCCAGGCGGTGAGAATTTGGCCGTCAGAGTTAGCAGCGCAGGAGGCAGCCCCTGAGCTGCAAAGCTCGCCCATCAAGGAGGACTAACGCGGCGAGGCAAGGGAAGCGCTAAGCCGAGCTTAGGGACCGGGAAGGGAAAGATCGAGTCTTGCAAAACAGCTAGACTAAAAATATCCACACACCCCATTACGTTTAAGGCTGGATGAAAGTGTACGAGATCTAATATTTCAGGTGACATAAGAAGGGAGCAAACACCCTGCCAAAAGCGCCTCTCGTCCCGCACCGCCCCCTTCCCCCCGAAATACAGTGACCACGCACCCCCCCCCCCCCCCAAAAAAAAAAAAATCTAAAGCAAATAAATCCAAAGCCAGGTCTTGCTGTCACTCGCCAGCAAGGGGGAAAAAAAAAAAAAAAAATCTCGTTTCATGAGTGCTGATGACCAGGAACGGAGCCGGTCGCCCCGGAGCCCCTCTCTGCCCCCTTCCCCGGACAGGTGCCTTCAGGTGCGCCCTCCGCCCCCTCCTCGCCACGAAACCACAATCCCACCCCGCAGCAAAGCACTGGGGACAGTAGCTGGGTTTAAGCAGAGAAAAGAGCCTGTTTGGTTCTTTATTAGTGTCGAGCCTACTCTAATTACGAGAAATCGCTGCTCTCGGGCTCAAACGACGTGTTGTCTTGTGCTTGTAAAATACATTTCAAGTAATTCTTCTCTGTCTATAAAATACAGGGAGGGGGGGATATAAATAAACCGCTGTCCATTTGTTTAATGCTATTTTAGCCAAATTGACTGGCCGGATTGGAATTCGACATAAAAGCTTTAGTTTGCAAAACATCCGCACTGTAACGTCTGGGAGACAGGGCTTGAGCTCCAGCGCGACGGGCACGTTAACTGCATTAAACCCCCTCCATACATTTTCTAGCTTTTGCTTTTCTTTCCTTTTTGCAGCACATCCACCCGCTCTCCTCCCCGCCTCCGGGCGCCCGCGCCTGTTTTTCTCCAAATGAAGTATTTTACGTGATCGATGGAAGGAGTCATTTGGCCCATAATTAGGTCAATAAAATCAATGTTTATTCCTCTGATGGCCTGAAAGCTAATAAATTCCTCTTTTATATTCGCTCCCTCCGAAGATTAGAAACGAGCTCCCCAGCCCCTGCGACGGCGGAGCGGAGCGGGGCGGGCGGCAGCCCTGGCCGGTGGGAATCGCTCCGCTCCGCCGGGGAGCCGCGCTCCCCAGCCCTGGCACCAACAGAGCCTCCCCCCAAAAAAGCTTTACCCCCCCCCAAAAAAAAAAAAATAATATCCCATTCCTATCCCTCCCCGCTCCTGATTATTTTTCAAGACGGGACATTTCACAGCGAATCCAAATTTCCTCCACCCCCCCCATCACGCACACACAGCTACTCCCGTCTCGCAAATAACTTCATTTCGCTTAATTCCCTTCGGACCCCCTGATTAAAAAAAACCAAACCAAATCAAACCCAAAACCCACAAGCCTTTTCATGAACACCCAGGGAGATTTGAAGGCGTCTTGGAGAAATCCTATTAGTATTGGGGAAAGTAAAGCTTTTGGGACAAAAAACCGCGACATTTTTATTTTGCACGCAGTAATAGCGAGGAAAAAGCATCCCGGTCCTAATCAGATCAATATAGAGACACACAAATCTTTGCAAAGGTTCAGCAGTTTACAGTGGGTTCCAGACCTTTGACATACATTGCGGATTAATTGGGCACTGTCAAGAGGGGGGGAGAGGAGGTGGGATTCCAGTTAATTAGTCGAGAAATGAATAAAAACTAAACATTATCGGAATTGTCTGCGGGTCCCGGTTTGTTAGTGGGGATTTGGGGATCAGCTTTTGTGCGCCGTAAATTGGATCTGAGTAGCGTGGTGCTGTCTTACACTGTCGTTTTGTGAACTGGCGACAGCTCGAGTCCATGGGAAAACTTAAAGGGAACCTGGGGCCGGTCACAGAGCCTCATTATCTCATGTCGGATACCATCTTTCGGGGAGAGCGTTTAATCAACAGTGGCACACAATCCTCCCCTCGCAACCTGGGCAAACCACACCACCTTCCCTTCCCTCCGTTTTGCAAACGCCCCGCCGCCGTAAGACACCGCTCTGAAAGAGAGAGAGAGAAAAAAAAACCAGACAGACACACACGCTCCCCCGCGTTTCTCGAGTGGGTGAAACCATCCGAGGAGCTGGGAGGCGGCGGCGGCGCCCCGGGAGCTCCCCGAGCCGGGGCTGCCCGCGGCCCCTCGGAGCGCGGCGGGTCCCAGCCGGACCCGTGCTTGGGTTCGAAGGGCCGGGTCTCCACGATCCCTCGGGCTCTGCCTTCTCCCAAACGGCAGGGAAGGAGCCGGGCCCGTGTCTGGAGGGAGTTTTTTTCCCCGCGGCGCTGGACGGGGCGGTCCCCGCTGCCCACCCGCGGAGCAGCCTCGGCCGCCGCTGCCCGCCCGCCCCGCCGAAAGCCTGGCACCGCCGGCTGGGTTTCTCCTTCTCCCCGGCCTGCTTTCCTCAAGGAAGTCACGGCTTGTCACCCGTTGCACCCCCGGTCCTCGCAGCCGGGAACGGGGCTGCTCGGGCCCAGGCCAGCGGAGTCCTGCCGGGGTGTCACCCCGCCGGAGGAAGGGAGTTTCCCTTCACCCTCAGCAAGGTGAATTCTCAGGAACTCTCCCTGCCTCCGCCGTCTGCCCTGAAGGGTCCGGCTGGCAGGAAAGGGGGAGAGGGAAGAAGAGATGGGAAGGAGCGAGGGATCCGGCAGCACTTTTCTCCAGCCGCGGGAGTGGAGTCCTTACGGCGGGGGGGGGGACGACGACCACGACGACGACACGACGACTTTTGGCACTGAGGGCAAATGTTACTCCCCGCCGGGCCGGTGTCCCGAGTACGGGGGGCTCCAGGGGCGGCAGCCGCACGCCGGGGTCCCCCGGTTGTTGCCGGGGCCACCGCGGAGCCCGGCCGGGCTGGAGCGAGGGGAGCAGAGAGGGGGAGCCCTCAGCCCACGGGAACTCAGAGCTGGGTGTGGGTACCCCACCCCGAGCCGCTTTGCGTGCTCCCGTGTGGGTAGGGACCCCGCTGTCCCCCCGGACTGGGCGACAAAGTGAGGGGTCTCTGGGCAGATCTGTCGGGGGGGTGTTCCGTGTCCCAGGCTCCGGTAACCCAGAGGGACCGGGCCGGGAGGCACCGGAGAGCGAGGCTCTGGGTGGGCAGGGCGGAGAAGGTTACGGTAGGACCGCGGGGCCAGGTACCCCACCATCCCGCGTGGGGTTGGGAGAGCCCGGGGGACGGACAGACGGACCTTTCCCACCGGTAAAATCCGCTGCACCCCGCTGCTGTAGTTAGCGGCGGGCCCAGAGGGCGATCCCCGTCCCTCCGGGCACACGGCAGCTCTCCTCCGGGGCTGAGCGAGAACGGGCCCCGGGGCCGCGAACCGCCCGCCGGGGACGGCCGCTCCTCGGCGCTGCTACCGTCCTCCTGGCCAGCTCACAGGCCTCCGGGGCCACCGGGGCAAGTCCCCGTCATCCCCCCACCCCGAGACGGAGCTTGAGAGAAGGGGGGTGGCAGCTGCCCGAGGGTGGGGGGGGGTGGGCTGCGCCAGGCATCCCTCCCGGAGCAGGGGCAGAGGGGAACCCTCCCGGGGTGGAGGAAGGCGAATATCGCTGGGCTTTTCGGAAGGGAAGCTTTGCAAAAAGGACCGCGTCCCCGTCCGTGCCCGGGAGCTGCCCTTCACCTCCCACACCTCCCGTGCGAGGCGGCGCGGAGCCACCCGCGGTCACCGGGCGACAACCCAGCACAGCCCGGAGCATCCCCGCGACCGGGCAGCAGCCTCTGCTCCCGGCCTCCTCCGGGCCAGTAATTGGGTGTGCTTAAAATCAACCCGGCTAACAAGCCTGTTGTCCTCCTCACCCCACCCCCGCGTGTGAAACATTGTCATTAGGCGTCTAATATCTCCATCGCTTCCAGGGGGGAATGGGAAGAGGCTGCTCGAAAAAAAAAACAAACAAAAGAAAGTGTGTGAACTCCCAGCGCCCATATGCACAGCACAATGCAAAGCGGGTTAATATCAGTTAGCAGTTCTGCAGTGACCTGTAAAGTTGCCTCTCTGGAAAGATTCTTGATGTATTACTTAACATGGCTACACAGTTATCTGTCTCGGCATTAATGCGTCCATTAAATCACTGTTGAGTAGCATCAACCTACTCCCGAGTCTTTCCGTCCCCTGGGAATATGGTTTCTAAACAGGATCAAACATGTGATGCTGACAAGTCATGAGATAAGTTATAATTAATTAGAGTTTGCTACATCCACAGAATGGGTACTTGGGGGAGTGGGGATGAACCGGGCCATTAAAGACTTCAGCCGGGAGGGAGGATCTATAATATTGAGTTGGAAAACAAGACGAAGTAATAATCAAAGGTGGCCGAAGAAAACTGCAAACCTTTAGCTTTCAGAACTCAGTCAAGATTAAAGTCGTTCTTGATGGGAAACACACCATCCCCTTCTTAATGAAAACCATGGGGAGACCGATGCTGCGGATGGCTTCCTAAAGAGGGAGAGAAAAGCCGCGCTCCAGGTTTGAGGACAAAAATCCCCGGCGCAATTTGCAAAGGGAAGAGGAGAAGGAGAGGAAGGAGCTGGGCGAAGGGACCCGCCTTGCCTGACCGAGCAGGGAAACCGCATCCAGAGGTCGTGTCCCCACCCGACACACATTTTGGGGTCGTTTCGCAGATGTTCCCCTCATTCAGAAAGGCCCGTAGCATCCCCCCCCGCCTGCCCCAGAGCGCCCTGGAAGCTGCCGAACCCCCCTCTCCTCCCGGCAGACAAATGGCCCCTCTTGCCCTGGGCTGGGGCCAGCCTCCAGCCCTCCCCCTGCCCTCTCTCTGCTGGGAATGACAGTTAAAAATAAGACTGCAAACAAGTGGATTTTGGTCCGAGCCGCAATAGCCCTTATTTGCTTTGCTTTAACAAACAGCTTGGGGCGGGGGGGGTGTTACTTTCAGGCTGGCTGTAAAAGCCCCGCACGGGAGGGAAAGGGCAGGGGACGGAGGTTAACTGGCAGCTTGGGGTGTCTTTTCATGCCCTTTGCGAGTCAAAGCGATGGCCTGGTTTATTTGCTTGCTCTCTGCAATAAATGGGAGCCCTTCAGGTGAGAAGATGCTGGAAGGGTGGAATGACAGGACAGATTTACACCTGTCCTTACAGCTTACTCTGACAACCCCTATAGCCTACAGAAATGACCAGTGGTGCCGTGCAGTCTGGGGAAGCCAGCAGGTTCACTCTGCTTTTTTGTTGTTTTTTCTGTTTCCACCCCCCCCACGCCTGCTTCTTACTCCCTTTCCCCTTTTTCTTACAGAACAACATGAAACGCAGAGAGATCGCCCCGACTGATACGCTCCCCCCAGCCACCCCCCGCCTCAGGATGACAAATGACACAGCCGACCCCATGGAGCCCCTTCTTGGCACCTCCTTGGTTTTGCGCAGTGGCCAGGCTCCAGGGCCAACACGCTACAGCCTCCCCCCTATACCTGCGGAGACAGCCAGGCGATGCCGTTTCATCGCTGGCCTCCTCCAATTCTCAGCTGTGCCCTCCCAGCCAAGAAGGCAGAGGGGAGATAACCCCCCCCCCATGTCCCGTCCCCCCCCAGCCATCCCACCTCGATGACAGAGGCTGTCCAGATGCCTCTGGAATCCGGCCGGACCCGGCTGCCATCTTCATCTGTGGAGAGGACAAAGGTTGCATTCCCCATCTCCCAACCCAAGGGCCTGTTGCCACCTCGTAGTGCCTGCTGAAAGCCCTCCTCAAAGCCAGCTCTCAAGTGTGGCGTCTGGTGGAGCCAGGACCACTCAGCCCTGCATTCAGCACTCCTAGACGAAGGGCTGGCTGCAGCCATTCAGGCTGAGGGCATGGAGGGTGTTGCTGAGGGTCCCGACCCCTCTCTAGAAGGGTGGAATGAGTTTCAGTAGCCCCTAGCCAAAAACATCTTGTGAGCAAGCAACGCAGCCCAACATCTCATCACCCAACCTCATGCAAACACCACTTCACAGGACCTTTGGGTGCTCTCTTCCAGCACGGGTGCCTTAAGTTATATTCAAAGAGCCAAATATAAAAGCCACACAATACGGCGGCGCATAACTGAGGTCTCCTGATGGATCCCACGTGTCCACGTTAGGAGCCCATGTTCCCTGGACAGAGCTCCTGAGCAACAAAGTGCTCAGCCATGGGATGCGTAGGAGTAGGACGCCACACACAGAAGAAACACCAGGTCCTAAGCTCCCCTAAGCATCTTCATCTAAAGTTTGATAGGTGTCACGTTCTGCTCGGGATCTCCAGCTGCAATCCTTCTTCTCCAACAGGCAATGGAGCCAAAGTCACCCGTTCTTACAAAAAAAACCCAGAGAAGGTTTCTCATCTCCCTGCGCCTATTCTTAGGCTCATTCCAGTGATGATTTCCCAATTACACAAAGTCAAACAGTTTCAACAGAAAAGACTGGGAATGCCTCACAGGAGGACTCTTGCCTCCCCCGGGGCTAGGAAAGTATAGAGAACCTGACCCAAATGAGGCAAGCTGGGGATTTGCAAACAGGTCCCTCTGCTCACGGCGACAGCCCTAAGCCCTGGGCTGGGGTTATAGCCAGAGGCAAGCACTCAAGATTCCTCTAAAATCTTTGGGAACATCTAAGGGTTCGGCACTTCTGAAAATCTCTTAAGGCTTCTTCAGATGCCTGGAGAGAGATTTCACAGCTTGCTTCCTCTTAATAGCTGAGTTTCGAGTCTCTGGCCAGAAAAATAGACTACGCAACTTCAGAGCGCCTTCTCCAGGATAACTGAGATTAATAACTCACCATTTCACCTAGGATACACACCATTATTGTGTAGTAATCATCAGATAATATCTTCCATGGTAAAACTCAGCCCAGTGAAGAAGATGGACAAGGATATCACAAAGGAGTACAGAGGACGGGGAGAGGAGTTAAACCTTTTATAGCCTGGAAGGAGCAGAGGCGACTCTCCCTACTGCATTCCCTTTCAGAGGCTGAGGCTTACTGGGATGATTCTGGCAATAAAGACATTGCAGGAAGCGATGAGGCCAAGAATATCCTTTGGAAACTTAAAAAAAAAAAAAAAAAGATTTTGGGTGATTTTTGCTTTTCCATTACGTTTTTTTGGATACCGTTTTTGCAGGCTAGGCACAACGAACAAAACCACGGCAAGAGTCAATGCCCAGATAACAGTGCCGGCAGAGCAGCAGCAGAGCAGAAATGCGGCTGGTTTCTCATCCGCAACGTGAATACTTCAGCTCAGCAATTTGCATATGACTACTCTGTAGAGTAAATGCCTTTCAAGGGAAGAGGCAGAGATGCTCTTTGGGATTGGCCGGGAGAAGAGGAGGATGGAATACAATACTGTTTTGAATTTTCTCTTTTCCAGCCACTCTGGACTCGATGGAGTGACATTTAAAGGGAGGCATCAATCCAGGTGCATGACCACACCGGGTTAGACACCGCAGTGCATCTCTCCATGGCATCAGCCATTGCCGGCTGGAATTTTAGACAGAGAGTGCGTTACGCCCGTGCTCGGTGATCTCAGATCAACCACAAAGTCAAGTTCAAGGTCTCATCCTCATTGCTTTAAATGATCTGGACTCTGCCTCTCAGAGAAAACACTCCCGCTCCTGTGCACTGGGATCACTGGAGGTGCTGGAGTTTACACCAGGAGGAGGTTGCGAAGGGGAGAGTGCTGACAGCAGGCTTTGCTCGGTGAGAGGCCCTTAGCAGGACAACCCACTTCTCACCTCCATTTACCAAAGCCTGGATGTGGTTACCTCCTGGTGGAAACCCACTTTTTTTCCATTGAGGACTTCCCAGATGGGAACACATGCATATTCTGTCCTGCTGCCCTGCCAGGTCCCAGGCAGGCTGAATTTCCTTCCCTTCTGCAGAGCACACACAACTCATCCAAGGCATCCCAGAACTGCTGGGTTTGCTGCATCTCTCCGAGACACAACCTATCTGCATATATTCAATGACCACGTCTGGGAAGCCTGGATGTGTTCAGCCTAGACATAATTTCCAGGCATGAAAAAGGGTGTGCTCAGAAACCTCAGCCATTTTCTAAGGCTACTCAAGATCTGCCACGATCAGATAGTTTGTCCAGCCAAAGAAGTCCTGAAGATGGAGCACATGGCTGGGAAACATCAGATTTGGAGGAAGTTAAGGACATTCAGAAGACACTTCTGAACATGCAGTTTTTCTTGCATGACACACAGGGTCACTCTTGTCAACAAATATCCTATTTTAATATTTCATTAAACTTTCATGGTGTACTTTGAGTCCATGATATAGGCACAGTCAACAAACCTAAAAATCAATTAATCAGTCCCTAAGTGAATACCCACTGAGAGAGAGAAAGGCTCCCATTAATTCCTTCAGACTTCAGGTCAAGCCCTAAATGTATAAAGGATCAAAAGACCTGGAGATTACCATTGAGCAAAGTCATCAGTGGTGAGATTTCCAAGGGCCACACTCAGCCCCTTGCAAGTAGATGAGCAAAAAACCATCGACCCAAGATTTTTTAGTTCCTTTTTTTTTTGCAATGAGGCAACTCTTGATTTTTTGTTTTTAAAGAAAGGAAACGGTGAAAGAAGTTGTTTGCATTTTTCACCACAAGTGAGAGTTTTCCTAGAGGCGTGTGTGTGCCTTGCACACACACACATCCCCACACGCACATCACTCCTAAGTTCCTGAGAAGATGAGTGACAGCCAAATTGCCTTGCAGCCTTCGCTCTTTTACACATCTCCCCTGCCAGGTTTGCACCGAGAACAGGTGGCTTTCGCACCTAGCACATATTTCTCCTGGCTGAGTGTTAACAGTGAAATCAAATCCTTTCCTTTGACCTAGGAATTTTGATGGGAGAGGGAAGGGTGTCTTGTTTGAGGGGGTGTGGCACTTCTTTCCACAGAAACATTTATCATTTCTCTGCTGAAAAAGAGACCAATAACCCATACCCCATGCCTGTTATTACCCTGTGAATTCAAAGGTGTCTCATTTTTAATGGGCCCTTAGCAATAATGCAGGCACCTCATCATTTATCATCTCGTGCTGACATCTTCCTTGACGCAGAAAGCTCCTGAATGGCACTTCTAAAAGAGGTTTCAGCAAAATGAGCTGTGAGGGGTCTTGTAGCTTTTCCTATAGTCAAGCAATGGGAAGACACGAGCCATGTTTTATGCCTTTACGCAGGAAAGAGTGACGATATCAGACACCCTGTGTTCTCCTTCCTAGTCTATCTCCAATGCCAGGCACAGCACAGGGGATGAAAACCAACCTCTGAGGGCAACATCTTCCTCTTCAGCAAGGGCAAGAGGGATGAGACACTGCAGCGCAGGCAGGAGAGCCCTGCTCCCACCTCCTTCCCGCATCCCGTGTCCTGGTCGGAGCCAGCACGGCGTGGAGATACCCCTACACAAGGCAGAACTGATCAAAGCAAAGCAGAAACGAAGGGGTGAATCACAGCTTTGACCTACAATTCGAAGCCTGCCTTTTTCCCAGGGCTTTAAGGAAATCTCGTGTTAAATCCATAACCGAGTCCTAAGGGAGACAGGCAAAACATCCTCTGACACAGCTGACCTCCTTTCTCTCTCTCTCTCCGAGAAGATGTTTTTCAAGGAAAGAAGCCAAAAATCCAGCTTAGGGAAATGAGCAGAGCTTGGCCGGGTTGGTAGGGCTGCGCTGTCTTCGGCCAGGCAGGCGCTGCCTCCTAACCTGCTCCTATGCAAATCCCACCGCCACCACCAATAGTCTTGTTTTGGCAAGGCTGCTCTTTCCTCCTGGTAGCGAGATTTGTGCAAATAAAGTCTTGCCACAAATCCATTTGCAATGGCCTGAAATGACAACAGCTGATTTTGACGCTCGCAACAGTAAATCTTCCATTTTCCCCTCAGAGGGTTTGGCAGCGTGATGTTGATTTTCTTCTCCAAACCTTGCCTGGCAAAGGTTTCCCTATCTCATAGCCTCATGCAAGCACAACGCTCTGTAATTACCAGGTCCGGAGTCTTTCATTCAAGTGCCTTCAAGGACTTTGAAGCATGAAGAATTTTGACTGGGGGGCCCCTGAGGCAAGAACCCAAGGATTACTTTTCCCAATTTACTTATGAGTAAACTGAGGCACAGCAGAGAGGAACCTCTAATTTTCACGAGTCTGTTCATTCAGGGTTCCTCGTTTTCCACACTCCCAACTCAAAAAATGCCCTAAAGGCTTCAGTATTCAGGGCTGCTGAGCAGCCAAATATTTGGCAGAAGGATTTTGCAGCGCTCCAGAAAGTCAACTCCATCATCTTCCAAACCGCCCACTCAGAAAAAAATCGGGGCATCCAAAACTGGTGGTTTGATACAGTCAGCTGATAATAGGGTGTGTTATTAATGAGTCCCAAATCTCAACCTTTCTGAACTTTCATTGAAGAGATATCTAGAGGGAAAAATAGAAAAGTAGGTAATATCTTCCCCCTCTTCTGCCCGAGAGCTCAGTGCGTGGGCAAAGGGTGGGAGGAAGGGAGGTATTTCCAGACAGCTTCATAGGATGCTCAATGCCTGAGCTCGCCAGGAGACACCTCTGTTGCAAGAAGCATGCAGTGCACCGGAACACGAGCGCCAGAACAGAACGAACATGGCCTGGTTTCCAGCAGATCTGCACCCATGGTTGATTTCCCCTTTTAACTGAGTTCTACTAAGGCTCAGGCATGAATTCATCCCTCGTTTGTCCCCAAGGGTTTTGCACAAGGGATGGACTCACTGTTGAGTGGTTTCTCCAATGCCCAGTTAACACCGGACACCAGTGACAGCATTATCACCCACTCTGCGTCCCAAGCAGCTGTCCCCAGTGTGGATCCTCAGACCTCTAACCAGAAACGAGTGTCTAATACCCACTACTTTAGTGGGAATCACTAATGATCTTCTCTATCCTATTGCCTCTGTTTTCACAAATGTATCGGGAAACTCCCATCTTTGGTCAACTTTGCCAAAACCACCATTTGCATTCAAAATTTACTAGGGGAAGGGCAAAGCCAGCGAAACCTCCTTTTCTCAGCAACTGAAGAAAAAGGGATAATTGTGTGTTATCCACACGCAGCCAGAAAAGAAGCTACAGGAAGGAATCCATCAAAGGAGGAAAGGAGATTCAGATATTCAAGGAAGATACTTCCAAGTTGACTTACGATTTTTCCTCCAGGATCTCATTGTAATAGGCACTGTGCAAACACACAGTGAGAGACAATTTCCTGCGCTAGATATATTAAAATCTAAGCTGCAGAGACAGAAAGAGTGTGGGAGGGAAAATGGGAGGGTTAAGGAGAATGGAACTGACTCACCCCGGGTTACTTATCTGGTCAAGAATAGAGGCAGGGAGAAAAAAATCCAAGGCTCCAGAGTACCAGTCCAACACTTTGTCCTTCAGACAAGGTTGCCCCTACCTACCCCTTGGATTTGTTCATAACACCAGGGAGCAAGGGCCACCTGCTATCAAACTGCGAAGCCAGGCAGCAGCCAAAGAGCAGCGAACGGAGAAATACCAAGAGAAGACCATCTGAGAATGCCAAATATTTGCGAGAACAACGCGTTTGCTGCTGACAAAAAAATGATGGTGTCGCATGCGGGCGGGAGTAAATCAGCACGGTTCCCCAGCAGCCAGGGCTCTGCTCATTGAGCATCAGCAGGATCGGCTCCACGTTATCAAATCACTAGTGCCAGGTAGAGTAGAGGGGAGCTGTGAGCTCAGTCAAGGCCATACCCCAATTAGGAGAGCACCAAGATGTGGTCCCAAGCCAGTGATCCGGATGTGTCGGGCAGGGAGAGAGAGGGGTGATAAAAAGAGGCAATAATGCCAAAATAGTGATGTAAATTAACCGCTGTGAGTAAAGGAAAAGAGAGGGGAATCGGGTGCTGGTGAAGGTAAATGAAACCTTCCTTATCCCTGTGAACCGCTGAAAGAGTTAACAAAATAGTAGGAAAAGGAGAACAGAGATTCTAATTTATGGAGAGGTTCAAAGGGCTTTTGATAAAGCCCTTCAGTAGAGTCTCTGAAGGAAATTTTATAATCATGGGGTTGGGAGATAAAGTGCTGTCATAGATTAAAAACTTGTTGAGACAGAAAACAGAGGAGAAGGAAATAAATGGCAAATGACCAGCATGGAAATAATTTAGGAGAGGTGTCCCCAGGATGAATTTGGAAAGTGGTTAACTGTAGTATGACTTTATGACTAATAGCAATTAAACCTGGTAGAATAATAAACAAGCATACTAACAACGTTGATCCTGTACCCATTGCCTGCATGTGCTGCAGAGAACAGTCTGATCTAGAACAACCCATCAGACTATTTTGATTACTTCGGGGGGGGGGGAAGAAAGTGTTATTATTCCCATTCGTTCCCTGTAAAAATAAGAACAGAAACATTTCAATGACACCTCTCCATCCCCACACTCCCTGCGCGGGCAGACATTTCAAGAGAACACTGACAAAGAATACCTGGCACCGGGAAAGCGGAGGAGCAGGATTTTTTTGGCTTTCGATTGCAATAAAGTTTTCAACAATTCCCTCCCCCTCACTTCTCCCTCCCTTCACCGACTGCCTTTCCCGAGCTCGTACGGGCTGCGACCCACTGCCTGAGAAACACCCATGGGAGAAAGCGAGCATCGTGCTTTGCTGACAACTAAAAACTATTTCGTTAAGTCGAGCCTAGGTGAGAACGCTTGCAAATACTGGGGGGATCCAAGAGGATTGTACAGAAGGGTGAGATAGCAGCAAATAAAGCTGAGCAGCAGCTAGGTATCAGCCTAAACTGGATCTTCCTAAGCCGGTCCCCTGAGTTTGAAAGGGACGAGGGAGAAGGCACCAGCTGCCCCTCAAGACCTGCTCCCACTGCGCCCGGGGAGCCCCCCAAGCCCTCGCCCGCTCAGCCGGCCAGGGCCAGCCCGTGGCTCGGGCGAGGAGCCCCCCCAGAGCTGCAAGGTGCTTTCCAAGGAGAGAGGATGGGGATTTACTTGGCAGCAGCTCGGCGCCGAAGCGATTCTCCTGCGCGCTGCGAGGTGATGCTAAGCTTCTGCAGGTGCAAAGCGTGGCACAGGGCACACGAACAAACTCGAGGCATCTTTTACCAAACCATATGCTGAAAAGATGACGGTGAAATGCCCTTTTCCCACTTCCCAAACACAGGAAAACATCAACTACCTGGGAGGCCTTCCGCACGCCGGCTGCCCCCCACCTCGGCAGCTCCGCTCCGAGATGCAGGTTTAGAAAAGATCCTTCGCACCAAGTCCAGCCCCTTGGTATCCATGGGGGGAAAAAAAAAAAAAAAAAAAGAGCAGCGTGGAGATGAACCAGATTGCACTGTACGTTTCAACCAGCCTTTAATCAAGTCACGCAATCTCAGGATAATTTGGAAACAAATGAAAATTGATACATTTTAAGTATGCTGAAGGCAGGGAAGGGAAAGGCTGGATGCGGCTGCTGCGTTGGCATGAAAGGCGGCATGGATGGTCATGGTGGGTCCATGCACTCCCCATGCCCCCGGGGAAGAGCAAGGCAGCTGCTCTCAGCAAGAAGGTGCTTGGCATTTTAAAAGAACCGGACTCTGAGTAAGGAAACGGTTGCAGGAATATTGATTGCACAAGATGGCTGGTCGCCTGGCTCGTCTTTGTGAGTCTATTTTTTTTTTTCCTCCCCAGTGCGCCCACAACGCCAGCGCTTTTATGACAGAATGATTTTAGTGAGCCTAAACACAATGTGCCTTACAGCTGTAATTCTGGGACTCCTCGAGCATGAATCATATGATGCACAGAGCTGATAGTGGGGGCAGAGGCATTTGCTTCGTTTCCAGACAGAGGGATGGAGTCAGACTCCATCCGGCTGAACCAGTGCTACCACCGCTCCCGCACCTTTTTCCAAACACCACGTCAAAGCGGGGCCAGGTACCTGTATGAGCCCTGTTTACTAAAAACCACCCTCCCGAGCCGCAGTGTGCCTGAGGAATCAAAGCGCGGCGCTGCTGTTGAGAGCTCAAGGCATTCCAGCCCCTGGTCTCTTGCAAAATCTCATGACCTTGTGTAGGCAAGGCTGCAAAATTCACTTGTTCAACTTCATTCTCAGACTTTCATTGAGTTTGACTCGGGGTGTGTGTGGGGGAAATCCAAAATACAAAGTATCAGAAATAAAAATAATACCAAAGGGAATGGAGTTTGCAGGGAGGGAGGGAAATCTCGCTGCCCTTCCCTCCTGCCCAGAGCTACGGCTGTCGGGGACCTGGTGGCTGAGGCACTGCGAGCTGTCACTGCAAGCGATGGAAAGGCTCCGGGGCAGGATGGTGCCTATCCCGGGAAGACGGGCAGCGGGGGCTCTGCAGGGCACTGAGGGGAAGCAGGGACGGGCAAACTGGGGGTCACTGCAGCTCACTGCCAGATGGACCCTCCCTTTGGCTGCGGCCAAGGGGACGTGGTGGCAGGAGCCATTCTTTTCTCAACCCGTCAGATCTGAATCCATCTATCCAGACCTCCCGGAGAAAAAGCAGGAAAGAAAACCTTGGGACAGATGTGAGAAACAGGGAAGGATCTAAGAGTACACACAGGTGCCTTCCCCCGAGCAGGATTGTGCATTTCTCCGAGGCCCAATGCACGCTGGCATCGTTCCACTGACTTCAGAGAAACCGTGCTACCTCAGGACCAGATTCGTTTTCCTCAAGCAAATGCTCTTGACGCTGTTTCCACTCACTTTGGTGGAAACCAGCACTGTCCCCACCGTCCTCCTGTTACACAGCGCATCTCCAACACTTTGCTTACGTTTTATTTATGTAGCTTCACTCAAAAGGTCACCAGCACAAAAAATACACAAATTTTACTATTTGTAGGTCAGAGGATTTCACAGGTATGAGTGTCCTTTTATAGCACAGAAGCAAACAGCTAAGAACATATTTTGATTACCCTTTAAAACTTGCAATAAAGGTGTTAAAAGGAAAGAGTGTTTTTACGTGCCATGTCAAGCTGTAATCTACTCCGTATCTCACACGCACGCTCTTCCAGCAGAGTGCAGTTGTTTCAAGTCTGTCTCCAACGTGTTGGGTTTTTTTCCTAAGTAGCGCTTGCGTAACCGGCAAAGGAAAAGCAGAAAAGCGTATCTGCAACTGGCTTTTTAAAGTAGCAATTCAATGTTGTCGTTCTCCTGCCCCAAGGAGTTAGGTATGACGCTGCTATTGCCTTCCCACGAGAGGTGATAAGAAAGTTTGGGCTCAAGTTACCAGCAGAAACACTGGGCTGGTGACAGCGAACCTTTAGTGTCCTGCTAGCGAGGAGCAGCTGTACGCCTGAGCCACGGCTCCAGCGCTCGGCTTTCTCCCGACCCGCTGCGTCCAACTCTGTACGTCCCTGCATCGGAGTGGGAGACGGGACGCGGATCAAGCTGTGAGGTCTCTCGGCGTGCGGGTCCTGCAAAGTGCCCAGCCTTGTCTCCAGCCCCATCTACAACACCGGAGGAGAATTAGGGGGTCTACAGCTGGAATTAGAGGAGCCAAAGAGCTAAGCAAGGTGGTGGGAAACGCTTAGGAGATAAGTCTGGGCTTTGTCTCCCTTTCACTGAGAGCTCTAGTGACAGCAGGGCGAGGAAACAGAATACTTCTTTTACCCTTTAGCTATCTGTTGTGAAGTTAGGGGAGGAGGGCGCTTAAATACCATAAAACCGTCCCCTAATCCCCCTCCCACTGGGAGATAGCTGTCAGGAGCGCCTGTCTTCCCGAGCCTGCCAACAGCCTTGCGTGTGACACCTTCAAGACACAATTATCATTAGCCGAGATTCCCGAACGACTCCCAGAGCAGTCCCATCCCTGCATCCCGCGCATCCTCCGTGCTCCTCACCCTGATGCGCTGCTCAAAGGCTGCCTGCAGCCTCCGCCAGCGATGCTTCTGCTCTCTC
Source organism: Balearica regulorum gibbericeps (assembly GCF_011004875.1). Lineage (NCBI taxonomy): Eukaryota > Metazoa > Chordata > Aves > Gruiformes > Gruidae > Balearica > Balearica regulorum. The sequence goes on from NC_046200.1 coordinate 13,701,572, forward strand.
GCCAGCCCGGCTTAAAAGTCACAAGGCAAACACAGTTCAACTCCCGATCAGCTTAAAAATAAACAAACGCCGACTCTCCTAAAACAGGAGAGCTCAAACAAATAATTATCACCTCCCCCTTGACTCTGGCTAGCAGGGCCACAGAGAGCCGGCTGCTCTTTCTGCTTCTGTGTGGTCTCCCTTATAGACAGGCGAACATAAAGGACTAAGTCACTGAAACTTAACGAGTTACTGCTCGTTAGCCGAACTGCATTAACTGCCTGCGTGCGCGCTCCCTACGGATAGCTTGGGCAAACTAATTTTATTTGTATCGGAAAAGGGCTAGGATAGCATTTTCCAGCCTCCGAATCTAACACTGGTTTCTAAGAGGTTTGCAAAGGTAACTGGAAAACAAACCACTTGTCACTAGGGTTAAACCACTAACTCAGGGATCCACACCCAGTGGAAAAAAAAAACAACCAACCCAAAATGTTAGAGGGCTGGCAGAGATGGAAATCACTGTGGCAAGAGCATGCCAAGAGCACGCACTCAGCTGGTTAACACAGCCCCGCTGATAAGCGGCAGCTCACGATGTTTAATTGCATGCAACTACCTGTCCGTGCTTTTATTCCCCGAGTGTCAGGAGTGCCTCGAGATGGTGCCGATTACAGCAGCCGCCCTCTGCTCTATGCACAGTGCGAGGGCACCCAAAAGGAAAAGCAATAAATAAGCAAGCAATTAATATGCCCATTTCAGAGAAAAGTTTCTACGTTGCTGGAACCCCCAACGATGGAGGGTTTGCCTACTCTGGAAAAAACCTGTGTTCCAGTTATATTTGATCTATCTCTTTCAGAGTGCTGCAAACAGTGATGCGTTCAAAACATTTTTGAAACGTGACAAATATTTTTAGGAAGGGGAAAGACAGAAGAAGTTACGCAGGGTGAAAGGGAAGGAGGAGGCTCTGCTCCGGGTGACTTCCCGTTTGGGATGGGGTAAGAGCAGCCCCACGGACAGTTAGTGCCGAGCAGCTGACAGGCTGCAGCTTGTCGGCGTGGCCCTGCCCTTGTGTCAGCAGAGCTGTAGCTGGATAATTATACTTCTCTCTCTCTGGACAGTTGCACAGAGGCAAAGCTTGAGGCGCAAACCTAAAGCAAATTGCATGGTGGCATCTGCGTGCTAATAAGATGCTTCTGCGTTTGAGAGCGTGAGAAGTAAGCTGGCTGGGCTTTAAAAAAGCAGGCGGATGAGCGGATGACAAATGTCATCCCTGTTCATCCTAGGGGAATGGGTGTCCCTGCTAAGGAAGGGTTTCAAGCCGGGTGAACCTGTCCCCTGTCAAGGCCTTCCTTATCCATATCCATCTCCCACGGGTGCACTCAGGGCTGACACCTCTCAACACGCAGTTCATGGGGGGCTTAGGTGCAAGACCGGGGCTTTGGCACGGGAGTGCCAGCTTCAGCAGTGCTGCTTGAGCCAGGCTTCTGCCCAGCAGGGATTCATTTTTACAAACAGGTTTTATTCCATCACCAAAGCTTTCAGAGAATTGGACTATTTAGGAGTATTTGAAACCTTTGGGCTGCTGATTTTTTTTTTCTTTTTTATGTAGCCTAACTTGTTTGGGATCTCTCATCTTCTGTAAAATACTACAGTTTTATTTTAGGGTGGAAATTTTATATGAAATCCAAATGTACTTCATGATTCATTTCTGTTGCCAGCTCTTTTATTTTTAATAACTTCTGAGATCAACAAAGCAATGCTGTTTTCAGAGAATGTTTTGTACAATCTGTCTAGATGTTCAAACACCAATATAGAAGCATTCCAAGAAAAGCAGCTCTTCTCTTCTGTCATTACAAGAAATATATTTGCTATTGCATTATTGACAGATAACCCCCTCAGTGATCAGCAGAAGTAAACATCAATTTTTATTTGTATTTTTGTAAATCTTTCTCTATGCCATCTATCTAATGAACTCACCCCAAACAGCATCTCCAACCGGTGCCGCGCTATCATTTATACTGCTGAGCTAATAATTTAATTTTCATTGGGGAGGTGGGAGGGGAGAAGATGGAGGGAAGGAGATGATTTTACTAAATTGCTTCACTTCGGATAATGTTCATCCTCCGGCCACTTCTGATTTATATCTGCCACAGACATTTCCAATTTCTTCAAAATTAATCCTCTTCTTTGAAAGAAAGAAAAATACCCTGACTGGCCGCGAAGGGAGCCCAAGACCGCGGGGTATTCGACAGGGTTCGACCGAGAAGGGTCAAGTAAAGCATCTCCCAGACACTTCCCCGCCCCAAGGGCAGGTTTCGGGGCCGGCAGCCGCCCGCCTCGCCCCGCAGCGCCTCGGCCGGGGTTCCCGGGCAGGAGCGGCGGCGGCTCCGCTGCCCGCCCGCGGGGGAGGCCCCGCTGCCGACGGTGGAGCAGGGCAGGGCCGGGCCCCGGGCCAAAGGAGCAGGTTTCTCCTCCTCCATCCCTGCCCCCGGGAAGGGCCGGGAGCGCCCTGCGGAGCTGCCCCGGGGCGCAGGGGGAAGGTCCCGC